>NC_140728.1:2475833-3692500 GCF_050655825.1 Lonchura striata
CATTACAGGCACTCTGCAACCTCCTCCCATTAAGGAGCATTCCCAGCTGATGACAGACCACAGAGCAGGAGCAGCCCCACAACACAGGCTGCAACACTGGCTTTGACCTCAGGGCCAGGGCCAAACCAGCTTGGCTGGGAGAAGTGCAAAAAGGGTCAGCCATTGAGTCACAGAAAGCCAAGCAGGGTCTCTGGGAGGGGTCCAGGAGCTCTGGGGTCTGATGTGTGTGGCAGCAGGAGCATCCCCCTGTCCACACCCTGGCCAAATGCCAAGCAAAATGGCAGGGGAAGAGCAGGGAAAATGGGAAGGCAACAACCCAGCATGGAGATGGGAGGGTTTGATGTGAAGCCTGGGTTCATTCAAGGCAGGAAAGCAACCCCTAAAAGAGGACAGAGATTTGACAACATTTGCCAAATGCTGACAAACCTCTCACTGAGGTTTACTGAATGCTGATTTTGTGGCCCGTTCTCTTTTTTTGCATCTGACTAGATGGGGTTTTGAGGAATAGGAACAAAAGGAACCAAAACATTCCTGCAGAAATTCAGCAAACTGAACAGCATTATCAAAGCCATAAACCAATATCCCGGAACTGCAAACGAACCAGAGCACTGCTCAGGTAAACAATCCTCACTCTCCATCTGCAGCTCCCACAGCACTGGAGAAAATGCACTACATGGAAGAAAATACAATATTAAAAAAATAAAAAGATGCAGAGAAAATTAGCAAGACACATGTAGATGGTGCAAGCTGCCGGGTTCCACTGAAACACAATTCCTTAGAAAGGTGCCAGACCTTCCCTTGGCCTTCTCTTCATCAAGCAGTTCCAGAGAAAATAGAAGGAAACCCTGGGCAGCCACAAATTCCTGATCAAAACCACCAAGCAGCTGATGCTGCAGCACTGAACTGGCTACAGCTGGCAACCTTGCACCAGGCCTTCCCTCCCCCTTCTCCTTTGTGAGATGATTTAACAAGCTGCAGAATCCCACAGGACATGTCAGTCAGCCAACAGCAATGGAGCATCGTGTCTGGAGCCCAACATGTCCATCTGCACTGCTCCCTTCTGACAGGCACACAGCTCTGAGTTGGAGTAAAAATGTCATCAAAAGGAACTTGTGCAGAACAAATTGTGGTAGAGCACAGGCCCTCCCCGCCTGCCAGTGCCCTTGTATGGGATAGATGTGTCAATTAAGGGTTTTGGGATGGCAGAAAACGTGTCACCTTCTGCCCACTGTCACAACAATGTCAACGCACCTCAAATTTAATGTTTGTTTCCAGCACCCACAGAGATCTGATCCAATGCACATCTTAGTGGGAGTTTGGGATTTCCAGCACCTTGCACTTAGAAGGGTATGGGGATGGTGATTATTTAAATATGGACAGCCTCCTCCTGCTGAAGTCTCAGACCTCTCTACAGAGAGACAATAAACCCCCCATGCTCTCCCCATCTCAGCACTAAAAGACCCCTCAAGGTCTGTGTGCTCTGCCCAGCCAGCCATGCTCCAATGCTCCTCTGGGCCAGCACAGCTTCTTCCTGGGCACTGGCCCTTCACTTTGTGCCACATCACCCACACTCACATCCCCCTCAGCCTGGCTGCTGCCCACTCCCTCCCAAATCCTGCTCACATTCCCCTCAGCCTGGCTGCTGCCCACTCCCTCCCAAATCCTGCTCCCACCCCTGTCAGCCTGGCTGCTGCCCAGCCCTGATGCCTGAACACTGAACCATGACGTGTCTGACCTGGGGCAGATGAAAAGCAGGTAAATAGGCCAAGTCAAGCAGAGACAGAGACTCAGGGACCGAATTACCCCTTCCCTACAGCAATTAAAAAAGCAAATGCAATTATTTTGTACCAACAACTGCACGCAGAGTGCACTTTTGCCTTAGGGAGACTGCAAGCAGTGAGACAGAGGTTGGCACGACATCCCCCTTCCCCTGTGACATTGCCCAGATCAGTGAGAGGATTCAGAACGGGTGCTGGCACAGCAGTGTTCAATTCTGGGCACACAGGGAGACCCCAGGATGCTGGGAGGGATCATCAGGACAGGCAGGAGAAACACGGTGCTGGACTGAAAAGGGAATGAGTTGCTCTGATAGCAAACAACAGAATGACAGGATGAGAGACAAGGCCCTCGAGGAAGGGGACACGGGACTGGAGAATTCAGAGCCACAACAAAGCTTCCACTGAAGCGTTTGGAGCACACTTTACCCTTGGACACAGCCCACACCAGCAGCCCAGCCACTCACCCACATGGCTCCATTTAAGCCTGTATCAATCCCAGCTCCAGCTTAACCAGGAGTCCCTGAGGGCTAAAGAAAGACACGGGGAGGAGAGATTAACTGGCAACAGTGCGGGACACAAACAAGGCACCGACACACCAGAGACACTCCTTCTTGATGAGCTTTTTAATTGGGTGCCCAAAGAGCAAGAGACAGGGAAATGAGAGAGCAAAGACAGAGAGAGCAGGAGGGCAAACAGAGAAGTGACCCCAGGGTGGCTCAGATGGGAACACACCTGAGAAGTGACCCCAGGGTGGCTCAGATGGGAACACACCTGAGAAGTGACCCCAGGGTGGCTCAGATGGGAAGAACACGGGGGACACACCTGAGCAGCCACAGAGCTCTGTGATCAGCTCTGCTTGTCATGTCAATGCTACACAAGCAGAGAAAGCACTGACTTGGACAACAGTTCCTAAGGAAAAGCTCAGGAAAAGAAGGATGAAAATCAGAAAGGACATCCTTTTACTCCAGAAGCATCCTTGAAATCCAGCCTGTTAGAGAGCAGGATCAGGAGTGAATGGCCAAGGCAGGAAATTATGCCCAAATCCCAAGATAGCTGCTAGGAGTTGTCATTACTCGTCTGTGCTATCTGCACAGAGATAAGGTTAGAGCTGAAAAACACGAGTGCTGAGAGCTGAGGGCATGAGCCAGGCAGTCAGAGGGATGGAGCTGACAGTCCTGGCCTGCTCTGAGAGCCCTGGGGAAGGGCAGGGACCCCTCCCCAGGAGCTGCCAGGGGCAGCTGCACCCACCCCTAATGCTGGAAAACTGAACCAATAATGGAACAGGCAGCAAAGAGAGATGTTCCCACATATTTCATTGTGGATCTGCAGCTTCCAGTCCTGCCTTCACCCAAATGCTCTGACTCTGCCTACAATGACAGCCTCAAACAGCTTTTCCTCACCAGAAAAAAAAAACAAACTTCGTTCTTTGGGGAACATATACAACATAAAATGTTCCAAACCCCTTAAAAGATTTCTGCACGCTTCTCTGCAAGAATAACAAACCCAGCTCGGAGCCTTTTCTCTGTTCAATACAGCTCTCCCAGCCAGAAGCTGCTTTCAGCAGCAGAACCTTTCCCAGCCTGACATTTTTAACGTACAGAAGGAATGTACATATGCCAGTCAGACTCCTAAATATATGCTGGATAAAATTTTCCAGGACTTCAAACAATTTCAGGGTTACTGTGACTGTCCCATCAAATAATTATATCTCAGCTGTAACAACTCACACCCATATAACAACTAGGATCCTCAAAGCTTTTAAACCAATTCTCTTTAGTTTTATTTCCAGTGAAAAGGAATGTCAAGGTCACATCCTGTTTCACTCCTTCTGTGAAATAATTTCTGTTGAGATTAGAGGAAATATTTCCAAAATGCCAAATCCAGCACGAATTCCACACATCCTCCAAGTTCCATTTTCAGCTGTTCTCACCCAGAGTAGATGAGCCACAGGAGCTCAGACACAGCTTCACAGCCTGCACCAGGCTGAAAGGAGCTGTGAAAGGGGCACAGGGGCGTTGCAGTAACAGAAAATCATGCAAAGGTGGTTACTAACAATACTCCAGGACAGCCACAAGTCATCCATGGGGATCACGGGATGAACTGAGGTCAAACATCTCTTACAGGGCAGTCAACCCTATCAGAGTCCCCACTGTGCAGTGAGAATCCAAGGCTTAAGAAATCCCTGGAAAGAAGCACTAGGAAAAAAAACAACCCAAGTCCACAGGACAGAGTCTCCTATTTAAGTCATCTGATGGATTTCATTGTCCTTGTAACAGAACCAAGGTGACGATGCAAAGCTTTGAAGTCTTCAGAGCTTAAGGTTTTATCCTAATCCTGTTCCTGATTCCTAAAAGAATTGTGCTGATTCCTGAAACCGAGAGCAGTGAGGAAGAGCCTGCAGAGCCCACCTGGGTCCCTTCATGGGGGTGCTTCAAACCTCAGCAGGCACCCAGCCTCTGGAATCGGATTCTGTTCTAAAATCAGGCACTTTGTAATGATAAACTTGAGCGGATTTCTCAGTGTCTTAATTAGGATGAGGCAAAAGTCAATTCACCTAATTTCCAACCCACTTCAATATTAGATTTGAAAGACCACCTATGACATCTTCAGCCTTGCTCGCCTCAGGAGTCTGCACAACAGCAGGCAATGGGATTAGATAAAAATCTAATGAGATAATGTATTTACATCATATTTATGGCACTCACTGTCAGACAGGGTTTTGTTCTCGTGTACTGGGGACTGTCCTCAGTACAAGGCACTACAGATACTTCCTCTGAACTGGAAAAAGCTTGAGGTTTATTTTTAACACTAATTTCCTATAAAAGAAACCATGTGTTAAAATAACAAGGGAGGAGTGTGAATGTACCTGGGCTTACCAAATCTAAACACCAACTCCAGCTCAACTTTCCTCCAGATGAATAACTTGGGCTCCTGCAAAGTGTCCAGTAAAGCCATGCACACACACTCCTCCCCCTATAATTCCCTCAGCATCCTGCTGCGCCAGACGTACACCCTGATTTTCACCTGGAACTCTCAACAGCCACATGACAGCAAGCCAAGCATGTACCTAAAAACACAGAGTCCCAGCACTTGGCATCCTGCAGCCTCCCAGACATTTGAACAGCTCACCCTCACTAACTCTGGGGAAGCAGCCACCTCAACATCCTGCATGTGCCAGAGCCAGCTAAAATCCTTGGCTTAGGAAAAAGAAAAAACCACACAAATCTACACAGAAACAGTTCCAAACTTAAACCCCTTATCCAGCAGTCTGGAGGCCCAACTGGATTTTCTTCCAGGATACAAACACCTGCAGGAATCCCTGCTGAGCATCCAGCTCCACATTCAGTTAAAGGGCAATTGAAAAAGTTTAACTCCAATCTGATTCTCCCAGCTTCTCAAAGCTCAGTATTTCTCATTGAGTTACAGCACCAAGACAAAGTAATTTTGGATTCAGGTCTAGAAGCGTGCTGTGGTGGGATGGACACCCAGGTACCATGTGGCATTAATGCCCTGCCTGACCCAGGGCAGGGCATCCTCCTACCCATGAGGGTGCAGGAGTGCAAGTTTTTGGAAGCAGGACATAAAAAGCTCTGAGGCTCTCTAGGTTTTGTGTAGAAGAGGGCACGTTTCACACACTCCAGCTCAAATTTCATTCCAAAGGCAGCTGACACCTTCCTGCCCTGTCTTTATTGGAGCCTTTGCCCCCTCCCCAGCCCCCAGGCTCACTGCTGCCGACAGCCAGCCCAGGTGCACCGACATTTCCAGCTCTGTTTTCCTCCCTCCTGCAGACAGCAGCTGTGTTCACTTCGCCAGACGGTTGCTATAGAAACAAATCAATCCTCAATAGTTTTATTTTTACCAGTTTCTGTGAAATAGGATTTATCTCATTTCCATGACTAAGCTGTACTCTGGAGTGAGCTCTCTGGGACAGTGACAGTGCCAGCTCAGCATCAGCAGAGTTTGTGCTGCAGTGACAAGAGGAAAGAGCCATCACCCTTGTTCAGAGGCACCTTCTCATCCTGAGGACACTTCACCTTAAAAGGATTCCACAGCCAGAGCACTATAGCACTCCACAGCTGCATCTGAGGAGTGAACAGAGCAGGAGTGGATGGCACAGCCAGGAAAGGAGATGAGCTCACACGGAGTGGAGGTGTCAGCACACGTTCTCTGCTGAGAGTCAGCCTGGCAGGCCCTGGGCAATGTCACAAGAGGGGCTCAGCCTCCAGGAACTGCCTGTCCTTTGTGCCAGGGCAGCTGAGAGGAGCTTTCCTTCTGGTCTGGCATGATATGGATGCATTTTCTGCATTCTGTATTACCTGTACTCTATGTCACACCTTTCCCCTATTTGTTGTCCTTCAGTCACACTGAAATGATGTGTATTCTCACAAAAATCCAGCTGGATGAACCCTGTTTCTCGGCTCAGCAGCTCCCAATACATCAAATACTGTTCCAGCCATTCATCTCCAGAAAGTTCTGCTCCCTGCCAAAGGGCCTTCCACAGCTGGAGGGGACCTGTGGCACTGAGTGGAGCAGCTCCTCTTCAGCAAAACCCACTGCTGGGAGCAGGAGGGAAGGGGAGACACCTCTGCCTGCCTTTCCCTCCTGCTGCATCCAGGAACTGTGCAGCCTCAGGAGACAGGAGTGTTAGACCTGCCAGTTGCAGCGTTTCCCCCAACACCCACCTGTGCAGAGCTTTCCACTTCCAGACCCCCTCTCTGCCAACTAAACCCTGCAAACCTGGAGCTGCCCCCAGCCCATTGGGAAGGGAGCGAGACAGGGCCCTCTCCAGGGGGTTTCACAGGAAGGAACCCACCCACCCATCAATTCCCATGTGTCCAAGAAAGCCCCAGTGCTGTGAAACCACAAGTTCTGCTTTACCCACTTTACCCAAGTGCCACTGAGCAAGGAGAGTCTGATGCTCCTGACCCAGCCCTGAACACAGAACTGCACCGAGCAGAGCAAGCAAGCAAAAACTTTCCAAAACTGCAGGACAAGATCACACAGAGACAAAACACTGCAGAGTCCCAGCCAGTAACTGCAGCCTTTGAATTCTTAAAGAAGTACTTAGGAAACAATTCCCAGCACAAGCACCTTCAGCAATCCCTGTGCTCAGGTGTGTAATTAAAGAGGGTTCAGTCCCACGGCGCCGTGTGCACGGGAGGGTGTGGAGAAGGTTTAAAGTGGGTGAGATGATTAATCACAGCAGCAGGACGAGGGGGAGACCCAGCATTGCCCTGTTCTGCGGGAATGCAGCAGGAGCAGCTCCTTTGTGATGGGGAAAGGCAAGAGAGGGAAGCACCTTGCTTGCACAAGGCTGGGTTAGCTGGACCTTGGAGCCCCCCGGTGATCCTGCTGCTGTCTCTGCCGGACACTGCAGGACTCACTGTGTGCTCACCCACACGGCCTGGGGACACCTGGAGGGACAGACAGACAGCCCGGCCCTGACCTCGGACAGGGCAATCCCCCCCTTCCCCAGGGGGAAATCCTTGGCACCGTGTGCCTTCCCCAGGGAATGGCAGCAGACAGGCACAGTCGGAGCCTTCCCCAGGAGGCACCATCAGATCCCTGCTGTGAACCATCAGCAGCACCAGAACAAATAGCAAACCCCACTTTTAAATTTTTTCTGATTCCTAACCACCCTTGGACTGTTGGAAGCCACCTCAAGTGTTCTGCCATCCTGCCACATCACTCTTTAAACCAACCAGACCCCCTCACCAGCAGCAACAGCTGAAAATGGGCTGGAGCAAGGGTTGTGGCTTCTCTGGAGCAGCACTCGACCCTTCCCACAACAGACGTGCACCCAAACTCCTCATCCCCAGCAGAAGCATCTCCCTGATACGCTCCCTGGGGACTGCATATCCCATCTGGGGCTCAGCAGCAGCCTCAGCTTCCCCCTCTGGCAACACAGATCCAGACTTTTCACAGCAATAGATGGAAATAAAAAGCTGCTTCTGCAGCTTTGGCTTTAACACAACCCATCCCTCATTGCTCCTGGCAAAACCTCCTGAATGCAGCCTGATAGCTCAGCCACAGACTGTTTTGTTGTTTCCCACCCCTAACTTCACAGTAAACCACTAAAAAAAAAAAACCACAATACATCAAATTCTGCAGCCTCGATGCAGAAGTGGCTCATAACCCCAAGGAACCTCAAGGATTCACAGACCATCTCTGATTTCTGGACTTGCTGTTGCTCTTAAGCCTCAAGCTGTGCATGCACAGAGTGGGTTTTCTCTCTGGCTCCTCACACGGAGCTCCTGCCTGTGCCACGGTCCATGGCTGGAACCGGAGAAGCCGGGCCTGGCCAGGGAGCCAGGACCTGCTCCCACTGCTGGGCCAGGCCTGCAGCAGCTCCCCAGGCCCTGGCAGATCCCAGGGGCTGCGTGGACGCCAGCAGGGAGCCGAGCCTCCCAAAGCCTGGCAGCCATCACCTCTTTGTGAGCCCACCATCTGCTCTGGCAGATCCACACTCCCATTTCCCCCTCCTGCATCCTCCTCCTTTCCCCAGCTCTCTGTCAGCACTCCCCATTCCCATCAGCTTCCTACCAGGATTTATTCTCCTGCCCAGTGCCCTGAGTGTTGCACCTGGCACATTCACCCCTCCAGAGACTTAAATTGTCTTTGGAGCTCCTCCTCCTGTGGATTACCCCACTCCATCCCATTCTGTTTCCTGCTCACCTGCAGCCATAGGTGATTGGAATCTGTGCTGCCTCCACACCCAGCGGGCCCTGCTCAGCCTGGGAAGGAGCAGCACAGCCCAGACTGTGACAAAGTTCACATTTAACTGATAACAGACCAATGGCAATTCAGGTTACCTGATAAAACACCACATTGCAAGGAATTTACTGCCAGGGCCATCTTCTACCACTTCATGGAGCAGCACTTGCTCTCTTTGGAAGAGAAATGGCCCAAACCAGTGAGTGCCAGCTCAGAGCAGGTGCCAGCACAGCATGTACCAGGTGTAATGTGGGAATTCCAGGGAATGCCTGGTTTGTACCCCATCCAAAACTGTATCTTTGAGACACCAGAAAGGCAGAACTGACAAAAAGAGCTGCAACAGGCACCTCAGGAGAGAAGAGCTTTGGGAGCAGGTTATCCAAACAGTGGGACTTAAACAGAAACTAAAATAGGGTCCTGAAATCAGGCAGAGAAAAGAACAAAGGTAGCAGCCCAGCAGAGTGTTTATGTTCCTGCTCTGGGAGTGGAGAGCAGCTCAGCAGCTCCTGTGTCAGGAGAGATCCTTACGGACACGAGGAGCCTTGGCAGGAGCAGGGATCAGCCTGAGCAGGGTCACGGGCTGCCCAAGGAAGGGAAAACACAGAGCACATAGGCCTGACTGAGGGCAGGCGTCTCCCCACAACCAAGGAGGGCAAAATCCTACATCAGAAAAGTTCCCATGTTCTAGCATTGGAAAAGGTGATGTTTTCTCCACCCTAAAATTCATCTGTCTGGTCCCTGCAGCCTGTCCCAGCCTGTCTCCTGCACTCCCTGGCCTCTCCTTGCAGGGACACTCAGCAGCTGCTTCTCATCAAAACCTCACCACGAGCTGGAGGAGTCCATAACAGAGCCAGAGCCCAGCAAGTGCTCGGGAGGTGGGAAACAGTCACAAAGCTCCTAAATAGCACCAGGTGGCAAACAGGACACGTTGCCATGCCCCACAGTGTGCAGCCAGACCAGGAACTGCTGTCACAGGCACAAATCCCAGCTGTACAGAGAAAGGGGCAGGTCCAGTGTCACCAGCAGCTACAGCCATGGTTGTGAGCATGGAAAACGAGTGACAGCTGTGACAGGCACCCTCCTTCAGGCTGTGCACGAAGCAGTGTCCACATGTGAGAAACAGTAACAGGTCAGAGCCAAAGGGACAGCCGGGCTCACTCTGGCACCACGGGACTGCTCCAGGACCATGGCACCACGGGCACTGTCCAGGAAAAGGCAGAAAAAGGCCCCATCGTGCCCAGGTGCTGTTGGGCACTGGCGGATCTGGTTCAGCTCACAGGGTGTTCAACTGCACTGAGCCACTGCACTGATCTGAGGCCCCTGTGGGCACATCCATCCCACTCCAACAAGGGCTCAGACTGTTTAATGTAGCAAAAGAGAAGAACAAAGCTCGACCCAAGGGTAGATTTACGTTTCAGAAAGGCAAACGTGTGCCCCAGGGCAGGGTGAGCTCTCGCATGCCTGCAAGCTTCTGCCACCAGCACAACCTGCAGGGATCCAACTGGTTTATGTGAAAGGAAAAACAGATGAAATTTGGCCAAAAAGGGGCAAGTCACATCTCTCTGAACAGCCAGGTTGTGTAGCAACAGTATCACTTGGCACTGGACACAAACCTCCTCCACACCTCCCGTACAAACCAACTGCTCAGGGACCAGGAGCATTCCCAAAGTGCCCAAAGCTGCAGCTCCAGCAGCGAGAGGTGATGCCAAAACACGAGGAAGAGAAACAAAAGTCCAAGAGCTTCAACCAGCAAATTCCACAGCATGGGGCTGAGGACGAGCCGAGCCCAGGCACGACAGAGTGTCACCGCCAGCCGCGACAATGCCAGCGCAGGGCCGGGACACCTCGCGAAAGTCATCCCGCAGCTCTGGCAGTGCGGGAGCCTCCCCGGGCACACCGCAGCTCCCAGCGCCGCAGCGGCTGGTGCCAGGGGGGACGGGCAGCACCCAGCGCTGGCACTGCCGGCTGCAGACAGCTCGAAAGTCACCCACTCCCCTCTCCGGAGGGCACAGCAGCCCGAGGAGCTCCCTCTGGCACGGCCCCCCGGCATCACCGGCCCCACCAAACGCTCAGGGGTGCGCAGCTCCCACGCCCCGCTGCAGTGTCCCGTCCCAGCCGGGGAGCAGAGCGGGGACAGACCCCGGCCTGCCCCGCAGCGCTGCGGCCCCAGCAGCCCCCTCGCTGCACCCCAAGATCCAAACCCCCCAGACGCCCCCAGCCCCACACACGCCACCCGCGGCTCCCGCTGCCCTCCCGGCCCGCAGCGCCGCAGCCAGCGGCAGCAGCCCCCGCCGGGCCGCGGATCCGTCCCCGGGCCGCGCTCACCTCAGCAGGCTGGACAGCGGGTGCCCCACACCGCCGCTCCCGCCGCTCCCGCCGCCGCCTCCCCCCGCCGAGCCGCCGCCGCCGCCCCCGCCGGAGCCGCCGAAGCCGGAGCTGAGGCGCTTCCCCGAGAGCAGCTTCTCCACGGCCGGGAGGTTCCCGGTGCGGGCGGCCTCCAGCAGCTCCTGCTCCTTCCCCATGGCCGGCGCGGCCCCGCCGCCCGCGCGACTTCCGGGGCGGGGCCGGGGCGGGCCGGGGCGGGGCCTCGGAGGGCGCGGCCCGACGGGCGGGGTTTGATGGATGGGCGGTGCGGGGGCGGGGAGCTGTAACGGCCACGCCCCCCGCGGTGCCCGCCGTGCCTCGGCCGCGCCCGTTTCGGGCGGCTCTGGGGAGTTTTCCCCGCGGGGCCGCCCTAGCGCCGTGTCCCGGCAGGGTCCAGGCGTGCGGAGGGCGGCTCGGAGCGGGGTTGGTCGGTCCGGGCGCGCAGAGCCCGGGGGTGAGGCCCGCACGGGGCCCCCTCCGCAGCCCCGCTGCCATGGCGACAAGCCCGGCCCCGCGCGTCATTAAGCTGCGCTGCCGAGTCGCTGTTGCCGCGGCAACAGGCACCGCCCTCGTTGTCATCGGGACGCGCTGTCGCACCTCCGTTGCCATGACTACAGACGCCGTGCCCCCCCGCCTCGCCGGTGCGCGTGCGTCATCACGAGGCGCCCCGCGTCACGTTCCCGTGGCGATAGGCCCCGCCCCTCGCGGCGCCCGCAGTGTTTCGTCATCAGGAGGCGCCGCGGGCGCGGCCATGGCGGACCCGGCCCGGGACGCGCTCGGTGCCGCCGCCGCTGTGCCGGAGCCGCCGCCCGCAGCCGCCTCCCCGCCCGAAGCGGCGGCCGCAGAGGCGGCGGGAGAAGGCGAGGTGCGGGAGGCTGGCGGCGGCAGCGAGCTGAAGGCGGAGGTGGCGGACGGGGAGGTGAGGCGGGAGCGGGAGCGGGGCCGGGGCGGGCGGCGGGGCCGCAGAACGAGCGCTGCGCTCCCGCCCAGGTGAGGAGCGCGGAGGGGGAGGCGGCGGACGCGGAGGAGCCGGGGCTGCAGGCGGGTGCGGCCCGGAAGGTGAAGCTGGAGCTGAAGGAGCGGAAGGAGAAGAAGCAGAAAGTGGACGAGGACGAGATCCAGAAGATGCAGTGAGTGCCTGCGGGTTCGGGAATCGTGGCCCCGGTGCCGCAGCCCCCTCCAGATCCCCCTCCCCGCCTTCCAGCCCGGCGCTCCCCGCTCCGGCCTCCGCGGGGCTGGGAGCGATCGCTGCGTGCCCCGCAGGATCCTGGTCTCCTCCTTCTCCGAGGAGCAGCTGAACCGCTACGAGATGTACCGGCGCTCTGCCTTCCCCAAGGCTGCCATCAAACGGGTACGAGAGCGGCCGGAGCCCCGGCGGGGCTGGGCCACGGCCGGTCCCGGGGGGCTCCAGCTCCAATCCCCGCAGCGGGAGCTGGGGCCGCGGCTCCCCGAGGGGCTGGATGGGCTGGGAGGTCACGGGGGTGGGGATCTGACTGTCCCTGTCCCTGTCCCAGCTCATCCAGTCCATCACCGGCACCTCCGTGTCCCAGAACGTCGTCATTGCCATGTCGGGCATCTCCAAGGTGTTTGTTGGGGAGGTGGTGGAAGAAGGTGAGTGGCACCTTGCTGAGAGGCTAGGGTGAATTCCCTGCTTGGAGCAGGGTGTGGAACAGGATTTTCATGGTTCTCCAGCAGCTCTGGCTCACAGCAGAAGCTGCCACAGCCCCTCTGATCCCCCAGCACTGCTGCTTCTCCTCAGGAAGAGAAGCTGGGCTGGCAACTCCGTCCCTCAGCCCCAGAGCAGCTGCATGATGGGGATGCCATTAGTGCTGCAGGGACAGAGTGGCTCCAAAGCCTCTAGACCTGCCCCAGTTCCTTTGTGGGATGAGCTCAGATCAGTTTGGGACAGGGAGCTGAGCCTGCTCTTTCTGCTCAGCTGTTGGGGCTCACAGCCCACCCACCCCCAGAGGCTCTGAGCTCCTCCACCCCCTCCACAGTTCCTGAGGGGTTCAGCAGCTTTTTGTCCTGCCTGCTGCCCTGGGACTCCTGTCAGGGAGGAGGAGCTGGTGCAAACCCCAAGCACAAACATTTCCTGTTCCTTCCCAACTGCACTGAAGCAGCAGCAGGGGCTGGGCAGAGCTCAGCTGGCCCCTGCCCTGACCTGTGTGTCTGTCTGTCTATCTGTCCAGCTTTGGATGTGTGTGAGAAGTGGGGGGAGCTGCCCCCCCTGCAGCCCAAGCACATGAGGGAGGCTGTCCGGAGGCTCAAGGCACGGGGGCAAATCCCCAACTCCAAGTACAAAAAGATCATTTTCCACTGAGAGAGGCTGAGATAAGCTTCCTGTAGGACCTTCCCACGTGGACTCTTCCCTAAGGCCCTTTTGGGGTGACCTGTGGGACCTCAAGGATGTTCCTGCTGTCCCTGCCTGTGCTGGGCAGAGCCTGGATGCACCCTTGACCTGGACTTTGGGGAGAGCAACATCCAGGGGCTGCAGAGCATTTTCTGCTGGCCCAGATGTGCCATCTGTGCCCAGATGTGTGGGTTTTCTTTTCAGTGCATTAAACTTATTCTTGTGTTCATAACCAGGCTGGGATCTGCTCTTTGTGTGACCCAAGGTGCTCCCAGAGCTGATTCCCTGGGAACATCTGAAATCAGGGTTCAGCTGTGCTTCCAAATCCAGAAGCTGCCCAAAAAACAGCAGCAGTGGGAAGAGAGGGGGAGGGAAAAGCAGGAAAAGAGGCCAGAGCCTGGAAGGAGGTTAATGAGTTTAATTCTGCTCGTGGTTCATAGAACCAATAAACCCATCAGTGGAAACAAACTGCAGCAAAGTTGCAATACTGCCTAAAATTCAAATTCAAGTTCAGACTTGCACATTGCCCCTGTCCCCTTCCAGGGGCCCTGGGAGCTGCTCCTGACCCTGTGAGAGGTGCTGAGACCACGTGCTCTCCCATGGCACCTGTGGGCTCTCACTGGAACAGAGGAAGAATCCTTAAATAAGAGGCTCCACAAAGTAAACTTTGATATTTACAATCTGTGGGGACCCAGGAGGTTTTGTCCTCCCACACGTGTGGGTTTTGGGTTACACTCCTTTTTACTGGGTCTTCAAAGCAAAGGAAATGCTTGAATTCTTCAACAAAACCCATTGACTGAAGTAGCTGGAGCAAGGAATTTGCTGTAAACAACCTGGCCCCAGCTCTGCTCAGCCTGCACACGTGGGAGGAGCTGTGGGACCCTGCAGCGTGGGCAAACCCTTGGCATACCCTTCCCATACTTACACAAAATGTCATGAAAATTTGAAAAAGCAGAAGAGAGAAACCTCCCATTTCCAAGCAATTAATGAAGAAAAAGCAGGAATACCGTGGCATTCCACCTCAGGCAAGCAGTTCTCAGAGCTCTTGCTCCCCACAGGCAGAGAGAGCAGCACAAAGGTTTGGTGAAACAAAATCCAGCTTCTGCTCTGGGCAGTTTCCAGCAGTGCTCACAGGGAGCTGCTCCACACTGGGGTGTTCCAGTGTTTTCCTTTTGGCATCAGGGCTAGCACGTGCAGCCCCTCAGCCCTGCTGAAAGGTTCCAGCCAGTGCTGAAAACTCCACAGCTCCTTCCTCAGCAGCCACGGCTGCTCCTCCTCCTCCCCACCGGGGAACTCGGGCACACAAAGTTCTGAGGAAAAGGTGCATCCAAAAAACACCCAGGTCATCTCCTTCTGAGACTGAACCAACTTCCCTCACCCCATTCTTTGATAGTAAACTTAAAGTTTAAACGGTGCCTTGTAAGGAATTAATTCCTGCCCCAATACATTGTGGGATTAAGTGGGAATGAACTGGACTAAGTCTCATACAGTACAACCATCTCTACACAAGGAATTACTAGTGGGAAAGGGAATCTGAAGGAATTTCTGTACTGTCTTGACCCTGTTCTTGTGGGAATAGTGAGCTGTGTGCCCTCGCTCCCCAGTGGGAGTCCCATCCCTGTTTGCAGTGACAGCAGCCCTGCTCTCCCAGCAGAGCCCTGACCTTTCTGCCACCCCATCCTATCACTGCCCAGCTGCTGAAGTGACCACCCTGCTCCTGCCGTGGCCCCTGGTGAGCACAGCTGGGCAAGAACACAACAAGGAAAGGTGAAAGAAGCAGAAACCCTAGCATGGAGCATCTCCAGATGTCAGCACAAAAGCTGGAAGCTGAAAGCCACCCACAGATGAGGGGACATGAGGTGTCCCCCCTGCACCTGAGCTGGTGTTTGTGGGCTGACCATGCCCTGGCTCAGTGCAGCACTCCCAGGCCAGAGCAGAGCAAACTCCTCCTCATTCCTCCCGTTAGTCTCAGCCAGGCCCCTCCCTCCCTCTGCCCAGTCTCTGCAGTCACAGCTGGTTTCAGTCCTGGAGTTGGACCTGTTTGGCAGTGAAATGACCAAACCTGCCCTGCTGGTGCTGGTCCCCTGTCCCCAGCAGTGTCAGAGCTGGAACAGGGGGTCGTACTTCCTGATCTCCTGCAGAAGGCGAGCCTTGTCCATGTTGGCTTCTGCCAGGGCCAGTTTCATGGTCTGGAGCTCCCTCTGCAACTCTGGCACTTGCTTGAGCTACAAGAGACAAGCAGAGAAAAAGACAGGAGTCTTCAAGGTACACAGTGAGCTGCTCCAAGGAAAACCAAAGCAGGAACTTTTGGGATGAATTACACAGTGAGACACAACCACACTGACAGAACTTCTCTTTTTGGGAACCTCTTGATCCCTGTTTTTCTAACAAGGAACTGGACACAGGGATGGAGCCAATCAGAAAACAATCCCCAAGCAGATTCTGAAAGGGAACAAGTGAGTTCATGCTGGGCAAGGTGCCCTCACTCCTCAAAACACTTATGGGAGGAGGCACAGGCTGCTCCTTGGGGCACTCCCTTCCTGCAGCTCACCACACCTGCCCAGGACTGCAAACACAGGAAGGCAAAAGAGAATTTCCAGCTCTGTTGTCCAGGCAGCAGTGACTCACCTGCAGCCCACGTGCTCCTGCTGCTGGGGCTGGTGAGACACCCTCTGATGGGGCCTTCTGCTCCTCAGGGACTGCCACAGGTTTTTCCTGTTTCACCGAGTCCTTCCCCTGGGAAGCTGGAAAGCAACAGAACCCACTCAGGTGTGGACATTCACACAACAGGGCTCTCAGAACAAAAAAATAACTTTAATTAATTTCTTTCCTTTTTTGTCCCCCACCTGCCCTCTTGTTACACAGGGAAATAAAATTCTCTTTCCCCTTTTCAAATGGGGGAACTAAAAGGTAATAATGGATCCTGTCTGTGCATGCTTAAGGAAACACCAGACACAAATTCTCACAGCAGGGAATAGAGGCAGGGACTGCTCCCACAGCAGGAAACACACACAGGGACTGCTCCCACCTCAGAGCCCATCCTTCCCAGCAGCAACCATCACATCCCAGTCTCTCCCAGCACAGCCTGGGGGTGCAGAGGGACAATAAAACCAGGATGTCACTCACCTGTGAGATAGAAGACACCGTCATCCCTGCGCCTCACCACGACGTGATCCATTGCCAAGGTGATGGGGACAGGGCCAGGGGAGGTGGGATACACTGGGGGGCTGTCATCCTGGAGGAACATGAAGCAGAGAAGGGATAAGCAGCCGTGACAGCTCTTGAAAGAACTTCCCTTGCATGCAGCCTCCTCAGGAGCAGCGTTCCTGACCAGCAGCACTGCCAGACTTGGGGGTGAGCCCACCCTAGGGAAAGGCCTGGCTTTATGTACAGGAACACACTTCCTTTGTGTCCCTTATTCATCCCTAGGGCAGCTTTTAGAAGCAAAACCAAACAGCCTCAGGAGAAGCTCTACAGAGGCCCCCAGCATTCCCACAGCATCCCTTCCCAAGTGCAATCCTGCACGCGAGCTCTGCCCTGGGGGAAATCTCTCACCTTCAACGTGATTTTGGCATCCACCACCTCTATCTCCATGGGGATGACCTCTGGGATGATTTCATCCTCCAGGAAGGGGGCCAGGCTGGTGAGGCAGGAGGTGCAGAGCTGGGTGCAGCGGCTGTGCAGCAGCACCTGCAGGAAGCCGTTGCGCTCGGCCAGCGGCGAGTGAGCGGCGGCGCTGGGGCCGGACTCCAGGCGCAGGCACACCTCGGGATGGGGCTGCCCGGCCTCGGGGCTCGCAGCCCTCTCCACGCCTGGCTCTCCTAGAGCTGGGGCAGAGAGATCTCGCTGCACAACGGGGCCAGTGATTGGTTATCAGATCAGAATGGGCACCATGGAAAGCCCGTTTCTGTCCAAAAGCAGCCAAGTGACCTCGGTCTGACATTATCCCTCACTTCAGAGAAATCCCAATTTCCAAGGAGTAAAGGCCCACATCACTGACCTGGCACTGGAGCTGCACCCTTTGGGGTCCCAGGCACATCCCTCTCTCACACACTTTAAAACTGGTCCCTGCTTTGCATGTGCAGGACCTGGCCCAGTGCCCCACTCGTTCTCCAGAGCTGCCCCAACTCTGCCCCCCCAGAACTGTCCCAGCTGCCCTCCAGAGTGTCCCAACTCTGCCTCCACAGCTGACCCACTGCCCTGGATCACTCTCCAGAGCTGACCAGCTTTTCCTCATCCCTTTGCTCCATTGTGGCCACTGGCAGGACTGGGAAAGGCAGGATTAACAGCCTGGGAACTGCTCACACTTCCACTTCAGGTTTGGAGCTGCTTTTGGTTTTGTTTGGGGTTACATTTTTTGGGTGTTTGAGGGATAGTTGATTGTTTTAAGGTTTGGCTTGGTTTTTTTTTTTTTTTTAATTCAAATTTAGGGGAAGTACTGTAGACCCAAAAACATTTTTCTCAGGTCAGGAATAACTTCATGGTTTCCCTAGACAATTCTATTCACTCTTTTAATTGATTTCATGCATCCTCAGCAATTTAAAAAATCACAATCAATGATTACTATGCACCACAGAGCCTGACCGTGTAGGCACTTGGAAAACATCTTTCAAATGCCAGATCTGAACCCTCATACATGAGTTGTGCTCAATCCTAACCACCACAGAACCTGACCGTGTAGGCACTTGGAAAACATCTTTCAAATGCCAGATCTGAACCCTCATACATGAGTTGTGCTCAATCCTAACCACCACAGAACCTGACCGTGTAGGCACTTGGAAAACATCTTTCAAATGCCAGATCTGAACCCTCATACATGAGTTGTGCTCAATCCTAACCACCACAGAACCTGACCGTGTAGGCACTTGGAAAACATCTTTCAAATGCCAGATCTGAACCCTCATACATGAGTTGTGCTCAATCCTAACCACCCCAAACACTGAGGCCCCAGTTAATGGAATATTCCCTGAGGGAGGGCTGGTATAAAAGCCAGTTCTAACAATGCAGCTGGGTCCCAGAGCAGCATCTTACCCACGTAGCCACGCAGGAACTGCCACATGCCAACGTTGTTCAGCTGCTCTGGAACCACGTTCATTACTTGTAAAGCCACAGACAGATCATCTCCTTGTACCTCTATTGCACAGTTCACATCATTCATCTTCAGCACGAGGACAGACACCTGAAACAGCCACCAAGAGCTCATTGGTTACAGCAAACATTTCCAGAGCCCCTCAGGGAGAGAATCCCAGTGCCAGGCACTGACCAGCTGCAGACTGGGGTCTTCACTCTGGGACGTGGAGCTGTTCACCTCAGGGGACACTGCACCCTCGTCTTCTGCCACCAGGCTGCTTCTGCTGCCCGTGTCATTGTGGGCATGGGGAAGCTGCCCTGAAGGAAGAGGGTCCAGGCTGGGTTCTGAAATGGAAGTAACAACAACTCAATTCCATTTCTTCTTCTGGAAGTCCTGACATCAGCATCTGCCTGAATCTCTGGCCTCTCTGGAAATACCATCCTCTGGAGATCCATCTCTCTCCAGCTTCTCAGATGAGCTTAAGCAACACAGGGTTGAAGTGAAAGATGTCCATAGTACCCAGTATCCAACCAGCCCTTCCTAAATGCTCTGTACCAACCACCAGCACGTCACAGCCCCTACAGCCCTCAGGACACCACTGGGATGTGCAGGGTCACCACACACTGATTTACCCTCCTCACTTCAAAGAAAAGGCAGCTACAAAAGTAGACAGAGCCACTGTGAGGCAGCTCCTTAAGACCTTCAAAAACAAGGAGCAGCAAAAGTGATTCCATAGGAACACAGGATGAGCTGCCTGTGGCACAAAGCATCACCCCTGAGAGATGAGGGTGAGGAGAGAAAAAGCCAAGGGCTTTACCAGAGTCTGTGAGCATCACGAAGCCATCACTGCCATCACTGTCCACAGACAGCCCATCCTCAGGGCCACTCCCATCCACAGATGTGGTGTCAAAGGAATGCTGGGATGAGGTCCTCTTCATGGAGAAGAAACGCATCCGGCTGCTGCCCGCCCCGCCCGGGGTCACTGCTCCCTCCTCTGCTTTGGGCACAGAATCCCTACAGAAAACCCAACAAAATCCAGTGGTAAAGGCAGGCAGCTGAGCCTGCAGATTAACTGAGTGTTGGGCTGGTCTCTGACCACTTGCAAGTCAGACTTCAGCATCCCGGGAACAGCCCCAAGAGATGAACACTTAACCCATCTCCAATCCAGATACAATGGACAGAAAGGAAGCAGCTCTGCCTCCCCCTCCTGCAGATCAGGAGCCTGGGCTGCTCACCTGGCCGGGGGCAGGGACAACATCCTCTGCATGGTGGAGGTCATCTTGTCCCTACTCAGGCTCAGGGCGTCCTTGGTGAGGGACATGGCCTCCTTGGTGAGGTCCATGGTGGCGTGCAGAGCTTCCTTGGTGGCATCCTTGGTGATGTGCAGGGCACTGGAGAGCTCCACCTCGATGTTCCGCAGCGGGATGAGCTCTGCCTGGCCATTGAGGGCGACGCCTCCTCTGCCCGAGGGCTGCGTGTCCGAGGCTGGGCTGGAAGGGAGAGCAGGAGGGCTCTGAGGGTGGCTGCTGGTCTCTGCTGGTCTTTCTGCAACCAGGGCTTCCACAGCTTCGTGTGCTTCCTCTATCAAGCCTTTCTCCTCTGTACCCTTACCGCGGGGAGCTGCAGTCAGGGCTCCATCACTCGCGGACCTCGGGAGCCTCTCCAGCTGGACACTGGCACCAGTGTCCTGGATCCCACTGTCCTCTGGGAGCTCTGAGGTGCTGCCTAAGCCCTTCTCCGAACTGCTCTCTGATTTCAGCTCCTTCTCTTCAGCTGCCAGCCCCTCCTTGCTGTCTGAGGGTGAGAGCTCGGACTCGATCAGGCTGGTTGTGTCCGAGTCCGGGGACCTGGGTTCCACCACAGACCCTGGAGCAGGGGCCATGAGCAGGGCCACCTCAGCACTGTGGAACATAACTCCCACACAAACAGACATGGGATCTAAAGGAGACCCAGTCATTTCCTGGGTATCTTGAGCCAGCTGCTCCTGTAGTGTTTGCAGAACTTCCTTCATCCTGAGCAGCACCAAGTACTGGTAGTGGTTGAGTCGAACTTTGACATGGACAGAGGAGGACACGAGCACGTGGATATCAGCAGAGGCTTCCAGCTCTTTACTGTCTACTCCATCATCAACTTCAGAGTCAGATTCTCCCAAGACATCCATTGTGTCTGGAGCCTTATAAATATTCTTCAGATCCTGGTCAGTCTTCGATCTTTGACAAACACCGTGTTCTCTGGAGAGGTTCTCGTTCTTGGAGTGGTTGCTAAAGCTGGCAGAAGGCTTGATTTTCACCTCAGAGGTGGCCAGTTCCTGTCGTTTAGATATCTGAGCTTGCCCCCACCTCTTGGGCAGGCAGGCCCATATGGAAAGGGGAAAAGGGTCAATAAAACTAAGGGCTCTGCCCTTGGAGCTTTCGGCCCCCTCAAAGCCCAGGGAGAGCTCACTGAAATTCACGGACCACAGATCCTCAGAGGCAGAGGTTTTGTGAGGCAGCTGGGGAAAGCCTGGGTGCCTCTGTGGCCTGTCATCCACCTGGTAGGCGTGGCGCAGGAACAGGGTGTGCAGGAGCCCGAATCTGTCCCGCGCCCGGGGGAACTCGGCGTAGCTGGAGTGGAAGAACTCCGACCCCGCGAATTTACGGAAGAGGCTCTGCAGGTCCTGGCAGCTGCAGGAGGGAGCGTGGCGGGTGTTGGTGGCTGTCACCTCTGACATGCAAACACACAGGGCCCGTGGCCGGTCCCGGTGATCCATGACTTTCTTATCCACGGGGATGCTGAGCTGCAGGGGGAAGAAAGGTGAGAAAGGAATAGCAGAGGTTTATTCTGGATGAGAACTCCAGCATCAGCTTTACTGCCCACAGACCAAACAAAACCAACACAAGTAGCAGACAGAGCAAAATCAGAGGAAGGCAGCAGGTTTGTCTCCTCGTTGTGCACTCCAGCCATGTGCTGGTCTCATGTTCCTTTCACAGAGAGAACACTGAAGACTGGGAAAGGAAGGAAAAGAAAGGTACCTTCAGCCTGAAGCCATCCAGCCGCACATCCACGTGCTCATCCCGCCTGCCTGAGTCCTCCAGCTTGTAGATGGCTTTGAACTGCTCCAGGCTGCGACACAAATCCAGGCAGAAGAGGTTTATCCAGAGCACACTTGGTGTGTCCAAGGTGAGCATCAGGCCGTTCAGCTGCATGTACAGGTTTGGGCATGGAACTAGAAGGAAACAGATTAATGACAGCAGGAGAGGCCCCTCGGGTGCTCTGCAGCTCAGTGCAGAAGCTGCACTGACAGCACCAATGCAGCGTGAAAGACATCTCGGAAGGGAAGCAGCTGTGGTGCACCCCCAGGAATGAGGTGGCCCATGGGGACAGTACCCAGAGCACCCATGGCCCTGCTCCAGGGCTCTCAGTAATGCTGAACCCCAGAAATTGGGCAAACAGCATCTGTGCTTCCTTCCTGCAAGCACAGCTCTCCTTCCACAACACAAACTCCATCCCACCTTCCCACAGGCAAAAAAAAAAAAAAAAAAAAAATTAGGAAACATCAGAAAACTAAACAATGGACAGAGAATATCTAACAGGGTTAACACATCTAGACCATTGACTCTTTAAGAAACTTGTGAAAGAAGGTGCTAACCTTGATGTATTACCTGGAAAGTTCTGATTGTCTGGGAAGTAATATTCTGTGAATTCAATATGGATTGCAGAGACCTGGTCAGGGAGTTTGAAGATTTTTCTACTACAGGAAAGCAAGGTGGAGGGTTTCTTACTTTGCTGCCCAGCTGTAGAGACCTGAAAACAGAACAAAATGCAGTGGTGCAGAACTCAAGACTTGGCAAACCCAAGTGCCCCAGTGACCCCACAGTTGCCTGTATTCAATCTGCCTCATTTACACATCAAACATACACTGCTCTCAAGCAAAAACATAATTTTCTTCTACCTGCTGATATTGCCAACTCCCCTCCTTTGAGGGAATTTAGTTCTTTGTGTCTCCTGTCACTGCTAGTAAGAGCTGTGACAAGCAGAATTAGGTGACATGAGCAAAGAGAACAGAAATCTGTTACAGCTGTCTGCATGATCAGCAGCACTTTGGCAAGTCCATCACAGTATCTGCTGCCGCAGAGAGCAAAACCAGCTCTTGGATGGATACAGGGTACATGGATACAGGGCCTGAACCAGGGCAGAAACCCTGAGGTGAGACTTACACCTCCTCTGTCAAAAATCCATGTCCTCACTGACTTCTTAAAGGCATGAAATGTTTTACACTGGGCCTGCCTAATGCTTGGTGCAAGCTTAGATAGGAACAGAGGGCAGACACCCATGGTTATACAGTTCCCCTCTGGGGTTTAAAATTTTACAGACAACATCATAACAACATTTAAGTTCTCTGGGCAGCGTTTCAGCTGTCATAGGACTTGCATGATTCTTTTAATCATAATATATTGAATCATAGAATTTCCTTTTTAGAAGTGCCACTGCCACCTGCAGACAGTGCTGAGGTGCCTACCTGGTGCACATCCAGGTCATCCACCCGCACCACCACGCAGCTGGAGCGCAGCCGGTGCCAGGGCGGGTGCCGCAGCCGCGGGAGGCTTGTGGGGGGAGCCCGGCCCTTCTCTGGGGGGCTCTTCTGGGGGCTCTGGGGAGGCTCTGTGGGGACAGACAGGGTTTTAGTCACAATCAGTACCAACACCTCTGTGCTTACTAAGAACTAACAGCATTAGAAATGGATGAACACAGCTGGGCAGGAGAAACACTCAGGACTTTTGAAGGAAGAACACTGTGAAAGGTGAGTCTGTTCTGTTCTGTGGCAAGAGAACACATTCCTAAGCCAGGTCTTAAGTATGTAATTTCATCCTTGTATCTTACGGAGAAACCCAACAATAATCCACTGCAGCCTGTCCATCCTTGCTGCAGTGCTCTCCCAGCCACTTGCCTTTGCCATTATATTTATGATTTTTACGGTGCATTCCTGCACCAACAAATCAACCTGCTCAGCAGGGGACAGGCAACTAAAGGTTTTGCTGGATGAAGCAAAATTGGTGCCACCTCCTGCTTCACTGGTTTTATCAAATACCTTTACCTGGTTTCCTTTTGAAAGGAGAAAGTGGAGTCCTGGCAAACACAGGGTCTGTTTCTTCATAAAGCTTCTCCATCTTGCTTTGAAATTCACTGACCAACTTCTTCGCCCACTGTCCTCGAGTCTCCATTGCTTCACTGTACCTCACCCAATGCTTGCAGGCATCTCCTGCAGAAAAGCAAACATGCTGGCTTTAAAAATGTGGTTTCTCTCTTCTAGTCCAGCCTGCAATCATAGAAGAGTTCTTCAAACTCATTTTTTATCCCCCCCTCCTAAGTTTGTGAGTCCACAGGCTCCCTACCTGCCCTGTGGAAAGGATAATAATCAAAAGCCATCCTCCTGAAGGTCAGCTGGATGGCTCCACCCAGCATCCCATGCTTCAGAGCACCTGTGAGGAACAGAGCAGAGGAAACCATCGTCAGCTCTGCAACCCGAGCCCTGATCCAGAAGAATTCAGAACCACATTGCTCTGATTGCCCCCGCTGATTAACTGACACCACAGTCAGGATTAGGATACCATCTTTAGGAATCTGCACCAAAATCTTGTCCTGAGCAAGGAGAAGGACACCTGAATCAATGGTTTATATGCTAAGAATCAGACCTGGAAACTCAAATCCCAAAGTGCAAAACCCCAGTGCTTTCCAACCCTCTTCCAGCCAGAAAATGGCTGCCTCAGCTGTTGTTTTTCCCTCTGCTGCTGTTTCCTTGCTCCTGACCTGACTCCCGGGCGTGGCTATCATCACAGATGTGCAGGTCCAGGCGGGAGATGAGCAGGTGGTAGGAGGATTCCTTCATGTCATGCTTGTCGAAGTACTGCCCGATGCTGCTGGCGTTGGGGCTGGCTCCAAAGGGCTGAGCCCAGGACTGCTGGGCACTGGGAGCAGGGGGAGTGATCTGTGGGAGAGGGGCAAGCTCAGTGAGAACTCAGAGAAAGGGAAAACACAGAGGTTACAATGCAATTAACCAACTCATGCAAATCTGTCAGCTTCTAAGGCATTGGTTTATAGGATTGAATTTGGGCTCCCAGGATCTGGATCCTCTCCTGTGCTCCCATGAGCAAAACCTTTTGTCTGTGGCTCTGCCAGCTGCATGCACTTCTCTGGGAAGATGTTTTAAGATTCCTGGGCAAAAAGAGCCACAGTATTTCCCATCCCTCCTGTGCAACCTCACTGCACTACGTGTGCATCCCTGCCTCCCTGGAGTTTCCAACTCCAGCAGAAATATTCCTCTTCCCTCATCCTTGACTTGGAAAATGTATTTTACTGGCAATGAATCCCACTCATTTGGTCACCTTGTTACCCTACAGCAGACCACAGTCCACACAACACTGACCTGAGTTCCCACCAAGGAAAATGCTGTGAATATGGGCCAGATGCCACACAAACAGAAACTGCCCTTTTCCTTGGCAGACCAACATCCAAACTCACTCACCTGTACAGACTCTGGTGCCAAGCTTTTCCTCTGCTGAGCAGATTTCTCCATGGCTTCACTCAGAGACTCAGCATATTTCATCATTGCTTTCAGCTGAGAGTCTGTCAGCACCCAGAGCAGGTCATCCAGCAGAAACATCAGCTTGGAGGCCACCACATTGCAATCTTTGGTCTGAAACAGCAAGGAAGGAGTTAGGGACTTCAAAAACTGCCTCCACAGACATAGAGTCTTAGTAAAACAGAGGCAGAAAGAAGGGAGGCTGCTGTGAAACTCCTCTGAGAGATGTTAGCTGGTGCATATCCACAGCACCTCCTCTCAGATGGACAGCAGTCAAAGCCACCTCTTCTTTAGGAGGCAAATTGCTCAAATTACTCATTCTTTAATTATTTTATTTTTTTTTATCATCACATTTCCACTGACAGCTAAAAATCAGGCTGCCAGGCTTTCAGCTCCCAGTAAGGAGATGACAGCTCTCCTTTGGGTGTTTGAACTGATTGAAAAATTCACTCCATCCATGAGATCTCCCCCGAGAAAGAAACTGCTTTGACATTTGGTAAGAACACAGCTGTCTCTGACAGAAAACATGGAGAGATACATCAGTTTGGGCTCAACATTTCTGAAGGGAGAGAAGGGCTGTTGAGGACGGTGGGAAGAAATATGCATCATCTCTGCACCAGGCAGTGATACCACATCCTGCAAAGCACAGAGGAAACTCTCACCCTTCTCTTGAGAGAGATCTGGATCCTCCCCTGGTTGGTGATGAGTCTCAGAGGAGTGGTGATAGGATCCTGATCCCCATTTTCTGTGGCATCTGCCTCTATCCGCAGGGTCTGCCAGGTGAGCTCCTTGAATGTCAGAACCTGCCCAGAAGGAGAAAACCAGAAAAATGCTGAGATTTTCACAACTTCAAGGATTAAAAAAAAAAAAAAAAAAACCACAAAACACTCAGAAGACATGAAATGGAACAAGGAGAAATCATTCATCACACTTTTCTTCTGTGATCCCAGTAGAAAACCAAGGCCTCACCTCTCCCCTCTGTGGGTCGGTGATGCGGGTGAGGCGCAGGTCACTCTGCTGCCAGTTGGGGTTGACACTGTAGCCCTGGAGCTGCCACAGCTCAAAAGAAGCATGAAAGGCCTTGGAGTGAATCTTGATGGTGATGGAATTGACAACAATAAACATCCCCTCCACAACCTTCTCAGCAAAGCCATATTCACTGCAAAGAGAAGATCCCCCCCATGTCACGACAAGAGGGCTGGCAGAGGTAAGGCTCACACAGAGAGGTTTATAAACAACACCAAAGGCACTTAAACCCCAGAGCAGGGAGGCCAGTGGTGAGTCAAGGAGAACAGCAGCCCCCACACCCCAGCAGGAGGGCAGGGAGAAGCTGCAGGGCTCAGGGTCTGACCTCTGTCCGGCAGCAAGAGCGATGGGGGACTGTCCATTGGGCGGCCGAGGCTCCTCACACGTCCTCATCTCCACCTCCACCTTGTCCAGGTACTGCAGGGACACAACGTGGGAGCCATGAACACCACACCAAGCCTCAAGCCCAGCCCACCAGCCCTGGGGTGGGATTCCAGGGCAGGGACAACCAACTCTGGAGTCTCAACGCTACAAGAGTCTCATGTGTTAAAGCTCTCACACCACCAGTGTCAGTGGGTAACCTGAAACCCCAGGAGTGTGAAAACAACCAAGAAAAAACAGGCAAAGGGTTGCCCTGGACTTCCCTGAGAGCCCATCTGGCTCCATCCTGCAGTGAAGTGAGGGACTCACAGCAGGGTGCTCGTGGCCCTATATGCTAAGGGCCTGAAGGATTCAAGTGCCAAGAAAATTTGAGCACTTGATGGTTTCCCTCTGCAGAATTTTTCTCAAGCAAAAAAGATTAAGAAGAGTGAGGAAGAAAAGGAAGCAAACAAGAAGGAAGGAAAAATGGACAAAGGAGGGAAAGAAGACAAGAGAGGCAACATTACCAGGCAGATTGGGTGTGTTTTCAGCTTTGTCCACTGGATCTGAAATAATAAAGTTGAGGTTATCAGAGTGATCTTTGCATTGGAAAGTTTCAGAAATAGCAGGAAACCTTCTCAGCCCAAACTTTGAGCCCCATTTCTCTGAGAAATGTCTGCAATGTTTGACTGTATCCAGGTCAAACAGAGACACAGACAAGGGAAAAGACATTCCAGACACCAGATCTACAAACCCAGCTGAGCTTTTGGATCTCATATATCATCAGGAGTAATAGATATTCTTCAGGTCAAATTCTGCTGTAGGAAATATTCTTGGCCTTTAAGAGTTTACAACTAACTGCTGCTGTTATTGGAAGTCACACAACTCTTTTGAAGACTGTGCACAAACCAAAAAGCTCCATTTTATTTTCATACAGCAATGTTCCCTCTGCAGTTCTTGTAGGAGGGGGAACAAATGTTTGTTACTAAACTGAGCAGATCTGACTCTAAAAACAGAGCACATCAGATGAGTAAGACAAGCTCATTTTCACTGTCACTTGGTAGAGTAGAATCATATTTCTTTTATAGAAAGTCTCTTTGATGTCCTTAAAACTTTTGAGTTCTTGTAATGCAACAGTGGTTAGAACCACGTGCAATTAAACAACCTGGCAGCTTTTAACAACTAAAAAATCACCTTTTTTTGCTCTTAAAAAGCAGAAGGAGGAAGAACTTGTTAGAGTTCAGTGTGCAAAGTGCAAGACCACGGACAATTTCAAGGATTCTGCCTGTAAATGGGTAACTTCACCCATCTGAGGTTGCCTCTGCTCACCCTGATGGAGGCCTTGTTGCAGTAGACCCGGGTGATGGCGAGCCAGGTGGGCAGCTCCAGCACATTCTGCAGCACCTCCTCATCCAGCTCCAGGTTGGTCAGCTGCCCCTGACCTTTCAACGTACTCAGGTTGATTTTGTCTGGAGAGAGATTCTTGGTAAACCTACAAGGGAAGAAAGAGAAAACTCACAAACAGCCCCCAGCAAAGCTGCTGAGACTCTGCAGGAGCATTTCAGAACTATTTTAATACCACAGTTTGTTTGCTGTTTTGTTAAACCCTTCTTGACATTTTTAAACCCAAGGCAAGTTGATCGCTACAAAAAAAAAAAAAACCACCAAACATTTCTACACTTTGACATTTGGAGGATATTTTTTTTTTGTTTTAAACTAAATTCAGGTTTGAGAAACTAAAAATTTCCTTCTAAAGGTCTGGATCTAGAAACCAGCAAAACTGCCCTAGGACAAAACCAAAGAAAACCAAAGCCTAACTTCAACAACTCAGCAGTTTTACTCCCCCCAGAATTGCTGTGTCAGCAGGGGAAGGTTTAATTCTCTAGATTCTTTTCACCCAGGAAAGCAAAAGACCATTAATGAATGACTTTTGTGGCTGTCTCTTTTTAACACCACCATTGCAGCTCTCTGGTCAGCAGGGCCAAACAGCACCTCTCCTCCCAGAGACTGCCCCAGCTCCCCCTTCTGTTTTCTCTTGCTTGAAATTCCTCCTTCCCAGGGCTGCCAGTGTTTCACCTCCCCTGTGTGCAGCCCTTCCCATCCCTCACGTGCCTGAGATTCCAGTGTCATGGATGAAACACTAGCAGCAGGACTGTGAAAAAGCCTCTGACTTCATCAAAACAAGACTGGCTCCTAAGGAACCAGCAGAGCCAGTTCAGAGGGCAGCAGATTTCATAGGCTGCACAAGTGTTAGCAACACTTCTCCAGATCAGAGAACCCCTCTGTAGCAGCATATCCCCTCCTGTCTCCACCAAACCTCTCTCCTGTGCAGGAGCTGCCCCCACAGGAGCAGGGGGATTCAAACTTGCAGAGTTCCTGCCAGACAACTTTCCCACCACTGAATGCAGGGCTGATTTCACATTCCTCCATGCCAACGCTAATTCTCATTCTGCACAGTGACCCAGAAGGCGGGCTGGAAAGAAAGCCCCTATTGCCAGCCTGAGCAGGAGCAGACTCCCAGTCACACTCTGCCCCTGCACCCACAGTGTGGGCACTGCTCTGGAGAGGCACGAGGGGCTCCTGCAACAGCCACAGCTCCAGGAGGAGAGGAGGAACCAGAGCCACACTGCCAGGATGCAGCTGCTGCAGCCGCTGTACGAGCTCGGGGCGTAGCACAAACCTGGGTGAGGCACCGGAGCAGCAGCTGAGCCATCAGCCCAGGGCTTTCAGGGGCAAAAGGGCCTTTCCAAAGCAAACATTTTGTTGGAAGAGAAAGTCTGACAGATGTGTTGGGATGTTGGTGTCAACCCTGTGCTGTTGATGTAGCAGTGCTGGAAGGGGAGAGCAGCACACACCTGTGAGTTTGCCCACTGCTGCTCTTCCCCTGCAGACAGCTCCTGTGCCCTGCTGTCCCCTCCCTGCCCTGAGCCCAAGGGACACGCTGACAGCTCACACCAAGTTTACACCACCTGCCAGGCTGCACATCCCCTTCAAACTCACCGCTCCCTTTAACCGTGTTCTTGTTTGAACATGCCCAAGGAGGTGGCTGAGGTTAACCTGGCTTCTCAGCACCAGCACCAAGAAACTGAAAATTGCAGGCTGTGTTCCAACAGCTGCTCCACTGGCAGGGGGCACTGAGAATCTGTATGATTTGGGCCTGGAGTCCTGCTGTAAGCACCCACAAACCCAGACACGGCTGAAAATTACAGCAAACACCTGCAGAGGCAACCCAGGAGCACCCTTGTGTTGTGTCAGAGAACCAGCTCTGCTGAAAGCTGATGTCACCGTGTCTGCCTGGGATTGGATGCCAAGAATAAACCAAACACAATATGGACAGGTAGGTAATACCCAGCACTTAAGCTCAAAAGCTGGCGTGGGCAGTGATCAGCCCCCACTGGCTGAGCTTTCTCACACCTGCACTGAAGGATCATCCTTGGGCTGGGAGCCTCATCCCAGGATAAGAGAGCTCAGAGGAGAAGCTGCTTTCAGCTGCTAATGCAGAGGAAAAGTACAAGTGTTGCCTATAATTCTACACTGTCAAGTCTCTAAACGGGGGGGAATGATACTTAAGCTTTTTATATATTTTTCATGTATTTGTAGCTTTGTAGATTGCTAATGCTAATGGCTGTAGCTCCAGTAGTTTTTCTATCCTTTTCCCCTAGATTTTAGAACAATAAGCTGACCTTCTAAACACATTCCTGAAATATTGTTTAGTCTCATTCCAAGGAGGGGACCTACAATAAGGCAGAATAAGTGGGGTAGAGAAGCCCTTGGACCAATTCCCAGGGGCTGACCCAGGGGTAGGTTACTGGGGCAACTGAATCTCCTATAGGATGTACCTGTTAGATATCCTAATTAATTAACATTATAAAATTGCAGAAATTCAATTCTGGGTGCTCTCAGAACCACCAGGACACCTGGAAGCTTCCAAATAAAGGTTTGCTTTTTACTTTAGTATTCTAATACAAGGGTTTGTTGTTTTGGTTTTTTTTTTCTTTTGTTTATAGGCAACACAAGCACATGTCTGAACCAGGGCATCACTTTCCTTTAGTGTGTAGGTGTATCAAAAATACCAGCACACTGTGGAAAAACTAAAGCTGTGAAACAGGACACAGTCTAAGAGTGAGGTATGAAACTTGATCCAGCCAAACCAAGCAACTCTTTATCACCATCTCCAGGGAAAGGCTGCAGAGATCCTGCTGAGCAGGCACCAAACCCACCTCCAGTGCTACCAGGCTCCATTAAAGAATCCTTTCATGAGGCATTCCATGCTCCAAAATGTGTCATTCCATCCCCAAAGCAGAGTTTAGAGACCCCACCCATGATGGGACAACAGAAGCTGGAGGTTCTGGAAAAAAATACATCTCAAATGGAAACAGATTATTTTAAACCAGTGCCCAAATTTCTCAGGGTATGTTGCCATTGTCAAACCTTGCTTTCAGCTACTGCCCTGTACAAGAATCCCAGACCTTCCACAGGAATAATCTCCACACTTGAGGCACTTCACCACCCACAGGTCACACAGGGCTCACAGGAGGCCTCAGGTGAGAGTTCCTGAGAACACAGAGCTCCCAAGTGCCAGGTCTCTGCTGCTGCCTGAGAAGAACTGCTTTGGTCAGTGCCAGGGGAGGAAAAGCAGCGAGAGCAGAACGTGTCAGATGTTTGCTGGCAGCTTCTCTCCATTCACACTCACCCACAGCAACGTCCTTGGCAGCACGGGCTGCTGGCTTAGGGAAAACTGAATGAAAATGGTAAATGGTGGCTATTGGGAAAACTGACACCAGAGCATTTTTGCACCTTTTTTTTTTTTTCCCCAGCTCCATCAGAAGTCAAGCAGAGCTGAGCCAGTAAACTCACAGGGCAGCACTCCTTTTGAGCCTGCTGGGATTACTCTGACAAAAGTCAACCCTGAAAATCTATTTGCTCAATCATCAGCTTGACTATATATCAAAACATTGATGTCACTACTGAAAACAACTGCCCAATTCCTCAGCCTGCATATCCAGAGGCCACAAACTCACCAATTACAAGAGGAATTTGGGTAAATCTGACCTCTGGCCCAAAGCCAGGCTAGAATCATAAATAAGTTTATGTTCACATTTGTAGCTGTCTCGCCACACTGTCTCCAACTGAGCAAATGCATGGACAGATAATGTCAGAAGACATCTGAAATCATAAAACTTCTCCTCAGATCCCTGTCTCATCACCCTGATGACACATGGATCAGGAACCTTCTTCTCAAATACTCAGCTTCTGCCTCAGCCTCCTCCCTGCAGTCCTGCAGCCATCACTGGCTGTTGTACACAGCCACCACCCCCAGCTCCACACGAGCATTTCTATTAATACCTTTGTCACTATGGCTATTTTGTGGGAGAACTAATTAGCTGTACATCAATGACCTTGATTTTGCTTAATGACAAGCAAAATCTCTTGGCAGAAAGAAGTGCATGGCTTGTGACACCAGCCACAGCTGCAGGGAGCAGCTGGGAAGTCCCTCCAAGCACAGGTAAGGCAGCAAGGAGGAACTGATCAGCTCGGTATGAAACCAGCCCAGGAACCACTGGAGTTTTTGCCTCCACAAGGGTCACAGCAAGGGAATAGATGGGGATTTTTCTGCTTTGATTTGGAATACAAATATGTAATTTATTCAATTATGACAGGAATTGGACACAGGGGAAAAAAAAAACAACAACTGTATTCTGACCAACACGGATTTCCTCCTTCCCAAAAGTCTTTTCAAGTGTTGCCTGGTCTGGTTTCAGACACAGCATTTAGTGGGATTTCCATCTTTCTTGGGAATATCTTCTGCAATCCAATAATCTCTGTGATATGACATTTCACCTCAAATTAAAACCTCTCATCTCAGAAGCCATATATCATGTTTACTAGAACAAAAGGTTCACAACTGCTAAAAGGAAAGGTCAGTGACTTTCCAGATCAGGGCTGCTCTCAAGGAAGGCAGCAGCAGAAGCTTTAAGTGTAGCACACATGACTGAGGATGAACTTAAAAATAATTTTGGAGGAAATAAAACTGGGCAAGTGATCAAAACTTATGTAGAAAGGGAAAAAATAGCTGCCTCAAAGACGCACAGGGAGAACTAAAAGCTTTTTCAGGAAGAAAAGCCATTTTAGCAGGGACCACTCTGTCTGAGAGAGGGCACAGGGATGCTCTGCAGACTTGCACAGGAGGAAGAGAAACTCACTGAATTAGCAGAGGATGGGACTAATTATTGCAGCGTGAGATGGAGTTGGTATCACACCCTCTTAGCACAAAGCCATTTAGAGTTTAAGGGAATCCCATCAACACCAAACTGCACAATTGTTAAGAAGACAGAAAGCAGCACATTTACAATTATCTCATCACCTGTGCAGAGCTCTGTGTACCCCAGATATCCTGGGAGGTAGTAACTCCTTCCCAAGTAGACAATGGGCCAGAGAAATTCACCCTGCTTGGGGTACAGGGCAAACAGTTGCCACCTAACGAGGTGCCAGCCCATCCCATGCTCCTTATCAGGGTGGATTTAGGCACATCTGGTGTCCCTGTACACACATGCCACTGCTGGTGGCTTTCCATTATCAGCTTTCTGTTTTTCCAGGCTTCAACTGCATTGAATGAGAGGCTGGGCCTCTCAGCCACCTGAAGCCAAACACAAAACATCCTGATCAGTCATCTGCTGTCTTGGCTCTGTGTTACCTCCTGCAACACAGGGAGGCTAAGGGAAGGCTTAAGAATTCAATTCAGAGTTAAACTCGGAGGGAGAAAAATCAGCATTTCCAAGGAGATCAGACACAACCATGACACAGAGCAGAATTACAGCTCACTCCTCTCCGAAGGCTGCAGCCTCCCTTGGCACCAAGGACACTTTCTTGTCTCAACAAATATTTCTCTAGAGCATTCTGAACGCTCAGACACCTTGCTTCACACCCACCAGCACTTCACTGGGTGCTGGGAGCCCTGGAAAGCAAACCAGGAACTCAGCTGAGAGGAGAAGAGGCCGGGGCTCTGCCAGGGGCTGAACTCCACCTTCTCTTTGCTATTTCCAGCTCCTCGCCTGGACACGCAGTAAAGTTTAAATGCCAGCTGCCCCATGCTCTCAACAAATCCAGAATGCACTTGCCAGGGAATTTCCCAAATCTAGTCCTCAAGCAAATGACAGATGAAAGAAAACGAAAAAGAAACCTAATAAATACAAGCACTAGTCCAAAGCTCTGCTTCATCCTGCAATCATTTTCGTCTCCAGTGTGCAGAAACAAACAGGTTATTTCCTAATTCTGACTCAATGGAGCAGTTGCAGGGAAGCAAGGGCTCAGGGAGTCCAGGAGAAATAAGAAAGAAGAGACCCTTTCCATCAGTGAGGCTGAAGGATTCTGGAGAGGTTCCACAGGGTCAGTGCAGGGCCCTGCAAGACCAGAGCAGCAGTGAAGGAGCTCTGGCCACATTTTCCTCCTGAGCTATTCAAATGTAATTTACCTCTGCTGCAACAAGAGTCTGTTTAGCATTCCAGAAATGGCACACACGTGTCTGGAGCCAAGGAGAAGTGGTTGGAAACACTTTGCACCCAGCAGCTCCATAAAACTGATCGCTTGGTTCTCCCAGCAAAGTGCAGCACAGCCACCATGACTTTGCAAGGGAAAACTTCAGACTCTGTGAAGGGAAAATGCCAGGTCCTGTCTGGACCCACTCCTTTTCCCCACCCTGTCTTGAACAAAGAAGAGGCAGATGTGTGTTACTCTACCCATAATAGCTTGGGGTTCTGCCTTGCCATCAATAATTTCACTATATTAAAACTTTTAAGAGTGAAAGAAGCCATCAAGATGTACTGGGAAAACAAGACATTTCCAAATTCAAACATTGAGTAAAGGCTTTACATCCAGCCTTACATGCTTTGCCGGGCATAGCATGTAAGAACTTGGAGATAAGCTCATCACCAGGGGTTTGTTTGTCTGCTGGGACTTGGCAGAGCTCCTTCCTGATAAACTGCCTCATAAAGTCCTGCCACAAACTGCTTCATGCTCTGGATCCACCCTGGGCACCGGGACACCAAAGGAACCATCACCTAGATGAAGAGCACGAGCTGAACCACAGGAACAGGACGCTGTGCAGATGGAAAAGAAATGGTTTCTGTCAGCATTTAACAGCTGGCAGCTCTGTGGTTTCATGTACTTCCCATTGCTGCAACAGCTATTTTAGGTAAACGATCATCTTAGAGATCATCACAAAAATTTCCCTGATTGCCAAAGGAGGATATTCAAGCAGCTAAAGCCAGAATGGCAAAGCTGGTCAGAGGTTTTGCTGCCTAAATCACTTGAGATTCTGCAGCTTCCTCAGGCCATTCCCAGATGCAATTTCTTTGCTTTCCTCCTTACCCACCATGCTCGCTAAATTGCTTTCAGGTTATTTACAATCAAGGTCAGGAAACGGGGAGAAGCCTGGAGGGTTGGTAGTAAGAAAATCTCTCTTATTGGAGGTAGCTTTTCCTGACTCTGAGTGTGTCCCGCAGCCCTCACAAGCTGCATGTGCCACCCTGTGACTGCAGCAAGGGCACAGCTGCAGCACAGTGCTGGAGCACGCAGCGATGCTGCAAAACACTTCAGGGCAAGGGAGAGGCAAACAGAGCAGGAATTCAGGGCCTGTTCTCTTATAGCAGCACCCAGACTGCACCATTTGGGCAAGAAATCTAAGCTGAGGGGGGAAAGCTTTCTTTACACTCAGAGAATTCCCCACACTCCTGTGCTGGGCAAAGGCAGAGCTGCTGACATGGCCTGACTTGCCTGGTGCAAGCCACAGAGCCCATTCCAATGATTCCTGAACAGCACAGAACAAATCCCATTTTCTTGGGGGAAGAAATGCTCTATCTCATCTGCCCACCTGTTCTGAGGAGAGGCATGGGTCCTCTTGAGATAAGCACATCCAGTTTCTGGCATCCTGACCCCAGGGAGACTCTCACCCCCTGGCAGGATGACCACAGCTGTAAAGGCCTTTCTGTGCCCTGCCTCAGCCTGAGTGCAGGTCTCTGATGGTGGGGATGGACAGGGAGGAGTCACAGTCCTGAGCAAAGAGCCCCAGACAGTCCCAAGGCCAGCTGCAGAACCAGCAGGGATCACACACAGCGCAGTGCTGGGCCTGGGAGCCAGCTCTCAGCCCCTTGTGCTGGCACAGAAGCAGCACAACTGCGTGGAAGGGGTAATGCCAAAGGCATCTTCAGGGCTAGGAAGGGATTCTGAGATGTTCACATCCTAGCTAGGAAACAAGAGCCCCCAGGAGCCCACCCGCTCCCAGCTCAGCACACACTGCCACATCCACGTGTCCCTGCTGCCAAATGGGTCCAGAACAAACTACAGCTACACCACGAGCCTCTCTGTCTCTTCACTCACCCATCAGCTGCAAATGACAGAGGGCAAGAGTCAAGGCAAAAGGGATGCAAGGCCTAATCCCTGGAGTGGAGAGGCACTCCTCCATTCCTCCTCCACTCAGGTGCAGCACCGTCTATGAGGAGCTACACGGTGCTGTTCCTCCTGGCTGAGAACCTGACCTGCCCTGATAAGCACCTCAGCGTTGCACCCTGCACATGCTGCTCCCCAGCTCTGTTCTCCAACAGTATTTTAAATTTTATTTCCAAATCCTATCTCACTTACCTGAAAAAGTGGTTCCATCCTGTGCTGAGGGCAGTTTGCCAAATCCACAATCTACTATCCACTCATTTCTGTGCTGCACATCTGTTACACATCTGCCTGCACCGGCGACACGTGCTCGGCACTCCCCCCTGCAAACAGGCCTTGTTTTTCCACACAGGTTTTCCTCTCTGGTAACACCTCTGCTGTTGCTAACTCCTCTCTCATTTCTCCTCTGCTCCCTTTTCACCCTACTCTGAGAGGTTCCCAAAGTTACTCCTCAGCTGCAGTTCTCTGGGGTCCATTTGTGGTCATCTCCTCCTCCTGCTCCCAAACCCCAGTCCAGCTGCTCCTCTGCTGACACCAGCTTTTATTTCTCCCCAGCAGGACTGCACATTGCATTTCCTCTGCAAGCCATGTCTGGTGTGCCTGTTACTCCACAAGCTCACAAGCTTCAACACGTGTCCCAGATCGTCACAAAGCAGCTGTAACAGGCAGCAGGGGATAAACCTCTCCAAGGAAATGAAATAAAAGCCATTTTGGCAAGCATTCCCACTGCAGTGCTGAGAACTCAAATCCCAAAGTTGAGGCATTTGGGCTTGTAGATAAACAGGGCCTTTGTCACACCCTGAGAACACGGATCTGCTGTGGCTACGCCAACACTGGCTGAAACAAAAAAAGACAACAAGAAGAAGCTCCTTTCAAATAAGGCCAGGAAGAGGTAAAGGCAGCTCACTGATTTTATTTTAAAGCATTAGATGTGCTTCCATGGATAATTCCATGCTCAGAGCCAGCAGCTGATACTCAGGCAGCTCTTGGGGAGTCCCTGATGTCGGGCTCCAAACACTCCCCAGCACTGCAGCCCTGTGCCTGCCTGGAAGCAGCAAGAACTGAAACCACCTAATCTGTTTGCTTTTCCAAGCTAAATATAGGACAAAGGAGTGAAAGGCACAGATGGCGAAAGCTCCGCAAGTTTTTAGGTTCTCCTGCTCTAGGAATTTAAGCTTCTGAAGCACAACACAAGGCTGAGCCTTCTGAAATACCTTCACAAGTGGGTAAAGCCCAGCTGTACTGATCCCTGCCGTGACCACCACAGCCACCGGGTCACTCACGTTATGTGGGATCACAGGAACAGTCAGGTGAAACACCTCATTCACATATTTCCACACAGAAGAATGACAAAAACACACCCCCGTGCAAAAAGGACTCCGTGTGGAGACACAACAAAAAGAACAAGGAATTGTTTCATATGCAAATGTGAGCAGAATATAAAGGCAGATTAATGATTCAGTAGCAAAATTCTTCCAGGCAAACAAGCGTGGCTGAAAGAAAACCCAAAGGGAGGGTGAAGATGAGGTAGTCGGAGGAAACAAAACTGAAACAAAAAAAAAAAAAAAATATTTTTAATACATCATTAAATTGGGTTCAAATTGCATTTCTGCAAAGACCCACAGTCCTGTTTCAAGTGAGGGGCAGAATTCAGATCAATCACCCAAACAACAAAGTCCTAGCAGGAAAACAGGCAGAGATGCTGAATGTTTTGGGACTCCTTGTTCTCCTTGGAACCGCCCAAAGGATACACAGGTTAAGACTAAGAACTGGCCCACTCTGAGGGAAAAAAAGGGCCCTTTGGGTAAGAATATGCTGTAGCAGTGGTAAGGAGAGACCAATATACAAAATTAAATAAAAACACCAGGAAAACTGTATTTATGTAAAGAAATAGAATTGTCCATGAGAACAGCACCCACAGGAACAGCCCCCAGGATAACATCCAGCTCTGTTTTACTTTCTATCAAGAACTGCTCTCCGTGCTATAAAATACCTCAATGCCTCTGTACCAGGAGGCTGAATTTGCACTGACCACAACACACCTGTGTGAGGTGAATAGGACAGAAAGCTCGGAAGCTTGGGATGTCAGAAATCCATTTAAACCTGCACCCAGAGCAGCTCCAGCAGCAGCTCCATCACTCCTCCTTCGGGACAGTGCCGAGAGAGCCGGAGGAGCATGGAGCAATTGGTGACTCCAAGACAGACCCTGCACTGCCCACTCAGGCTGTGTGGGGATGGTCTGGGGCTCCAGACACCCCCAGGATCCACCTCAGAAGGCTGGGATTTGTGCATCACACCAGCACTGAGCCCACACAGGTCACTCCAGGCCCTTCCCTGTGCACCTGAGCGTGCCCAGCAGCAGGAGCAGCTCAGAAAGCACAGAGGACTGTGCAGTGCTGTAGCCTCACCTGCACCCTCACAGGCACGGCACCTTTCCGTTCACGCTCCTCTGATCCCGCAGCGATGCAGGGCGAGGTTCTGCCCGCAGCCATGGGACAACACAGAGCTCTTTTCTCGCCGTGAAGGGAAACTGAGGCACCGCTATGCGGGCCCGCCCCGAGCAGCCGCGGCCGCAGCTGCATCTCCCGGCGGAGCCTCACGCCGGAACACCCCGCTTCTCCCCAACGGCCCTGGCAGCGCCGGGGTGATCTCCACGGAAAACGACGGAGGACAACGCCAGCACCCCCCCGAGCCGGTGTCACCCCGGGGCTGCTCGTGCTCCGCTCCCGCCTCCCGAGCTGCCGCGGCCCGGGGCCGGCCCAGAGCCGGGCTCGGAGGGCTCCGACCGCGGGCAGCGGCGCTCCGGGCAGGCCGGGCCCGCGGCCCCCGGACACCGCAGTGCCCCCGGACACCCCCGGACACCCCCGGAGCCCCGGACACCCCCCGACCCCCGGACACCCCCGACCCCCGGACACCCCCAGAGCCCCGGACACCCCCGACCCTCGGACACCCCCGACCCTCGGACACCCCCGACCCTCGGACACCCGCTCCGGCCCGGCGGCCCCACAGCCCGAGCGGCCCCTCAGCCCCCAAACCGCCAGGCCCGGGCCCCCTGCAGCCCCCCGGGAGGAGGAGAAGGAGGATGAGAATGGGCAGGATGAGGAGAAGGAGGAAAAGGAGCGGGCGGCTCACCGGGAGAGGTGCTTCAGGATCTGCTTCTTGATGATGCCCGCCATGCCGGGCCGGCGGGTCAGGCCCGCGGGCGGCGGGACCCCATCGCGCACCGCCCGCTCCGCTCCGCCCCGGCCGGCCCCTGACCGCACCGCCCCGGCCTTATCCGCTCCGCCCCGGCCTTATCCGCACCGCCCCGGCCGGCCCCTGCCCGCACCGCCCCGGCCGGCTCCTGCCCGCACCGCCCCGGCCTTATCCGCACCGCCCCGGCCGGCCCCTGACCGCTCCGCCCCGGCCGGCCCCCGCTCCGGACCGCCCCTGCCCGCACCGCCCGTCCCTCTCCGCTCCGCCGCGGCCGGCCCCTTCCCGCACCGCCCCTTCCCGCACCGCACCGCCCCGGCCTTATCCGCACCGCCCCGGCCTTATCCGCACCGCCCCGGCCGGCTCCTGCCCGCACCGCCCCTTCCCGCACCGCCCCGGCCGTGCGCGGAGGGAGCGGCCACAGTGCCCCCCCGGACATCCACGGACCCGCTCCCCACCCGGAGCCCACTCAAGGACCAACCCAGGAGCCCAACCCGCGATCCTTCAGGATTCCCGGAGGAACCCAGGATCCTGAACTCCTGGGATCCTCCAGCGACCACTCTGGACTCCCCTCCAGACCCCAGTCCAGAACCAACACGGGATTCCCCCTCCTCAGACCATCCTGGAGCTGCCCCAAGATCCTCCAGCGACCACCCTAAACTCCCCTCCGGATCCCAGTCCAGAACCAACACGGGATTCCCCCTCCTCAGACCATCCTGGAGCTGCCCCAAGATCCTCCAGCGACCACTCTGAACTCCCCTCCGGACCCCAGTCCAGAACCAACACAGGATTCCCCCCCCCCCGCCCCAGAACATACTGGAGCTGCCCAGGATCCTCCAGGACCTCCTTCCCCAGGGGTTCCCCCATCAGCCCTGAAATTCCCTCACAGCTCAGCACTGCTCCTCCCACTCTTATTTTCTTCCCCAGGAGAGAGTTCAGAACAAGGCTCCGAGTCCATTTGGAAACAACATCAATGCTTTATTCTTGTTTTTATCATTCAATGGGAGAGGAAAAAATAATAAAACTGAAGAGACACCCAAAAAGCCAGACCTGGTACAAGTCAGTGCAGGGTGTGTCCATTCGTATGCTGAGGTTACAGCAGAATCCCTCCAGACACAGAGTACAAAGCCCCAGGGACACAGATTTGTGGTGTTTATCAAAGGAAAGACCCTAATATGAAAAGGCAGCTCCATCTCCATCTTTATCTGTCTGGACGGGTCATTCCTGGCCTGGTTGGCACCATCATGGGTCTGGAGGGGGGTCTCATCATTGGGGGCCCTGGCATCATTGGCATGTGTCCTCCCATGGGCGGCCTCATCCCAGGAGCTGCCAGGGAAAAAACAGGTTAGAGAACAGCTCTTGGGAGCACCACCTGCCCAGTCATGGTAGAACATGGGTTGGGATGGACCTGAAAGATTTATTTCCACTCCTCTGCCAGGGGCAGGGACACCTTCCACTATCCCGAAGTTGCCCCAAGCCCTGCCCAACCCAGCCTTGGACATTTCCAGGGATCCAGGGGCAGCCACAATTTCCTTTCGCAGCAACATTGGCCTCACCACCCTCAGAAGGGGGAAATTTCACACTGTACAGTGGGCAGGTTCTCTACCAGGGAACTCCCATTTTCCAAGTCTAAACTCTGACCTGGCAGCTGCTGAGATGGATTCTGTTCCTGAAGGAGCTCAGCCAGCAGCAGAGGAGGAACTGAGCTCCTGGGTTATATACCCATTCTGACAATATTCACTCACAACTTATTTCCAGCCACTCAATAGACACACCAGTTTAATTATTGATCTGGAAAAGTGTTAATTTGGAGAAAAGTGCTGCAAAACCATCCCATGTGCTCGCAAACAAGCACCGAGCACCTCTGCCAGGGAAAAGCAGGGGCTCTACTGCACAGCCCTGAAATAGTGGTTTCCATCCCACTTTGTCATTTATTTTCTCCAGGCTGCTGAATGTCAGGGATTGTGCATTTATCTTGAGCCTCTAAAAACACTTAAAGAACACTTTCAAATGCAAGACAATAACTACAAAGACACTTCACTACTTTCAGTGCACGTGTGCATGTGTTCCCATAGATTTGTTCTGGGAACTGTTCCAGTAAGATATCCCTTGAGAATTCTTCAGATGCCAGGAAGCTCAGGAGTGGAATGGATCAAAGACATTTTAGTTTACAGTTCTGATAAAGCTTTTTCCAGGCCCATTGTTTCTCTGGAACACGCTCCCCTGAGACACTTTTAAACACTAAAAATCATTTAGTGCAAAAAAAGCACCTCTTGTGCAAAACCTGAGACCTGGAGGCACCAAACTCCGAAGCCATAATTCCAGCTGCACAGGGGGTCAATGAGAAGCAAAGGGGTTTAATGAGTGGTGTAAAATTGTTGTAGTGTCCCCATGCAGGAGTAGCAGTGACACAGGAGCGACCAGAGCGTGACCAACCCAGCCCTGAGTGCCCAGCAGATGGTGGGACAGGAAACATCACCCAGAGCCTCCCAGCCAGCCCCACATGGCAGAGTTACCCCATCCCAGACTTACCAGGTCCAACTGGCATCATTCCTGGGGGGGGTGGGCCCATCATTGGCATCATCGGGGGCCCCCCCATGTGTGGGGCTGGCATCATGCCGGGCCGGGGGGGGCCAGCTGGACAGACACAACAGTTACACACTGGCACTCTCAGCCACCAAAGAGCCCTGCAGCTACTTGCAGCACATGGCAGTAACTAATGCCTCAGTGGCTTTACATCTGCCTCTGTTCCAGCCCTGGTTCCAGGCGTTAGGAAGTGACCAGAGGAGGAATATGCTGGTTACCAACTCCAGCTGTGCACACCCAGCACAGGGAGCTGCCACTCCCAACAGCAGGGCTTGGGGCTGGGAGGGCTCTGGGCCCTTCACCAGCTCAAGGGCAAATGGTTGGTTACCAAAGTGATTTCTATTTTGGAAAACCAACCCAAATCAACCCACTGTGCAGTTCTACCAGAGCCACCTGCACGGGAGCCCCCATGGGATGAGGGGTTGTCACTGCTTCTGGTGCACTCAGCATCCCAGAAATCGGACACAGTAAGGACTGAACTGCTCTTACTCATTTCCTCACACCCTGGGAGCACAAGCTCAAGATGGCTCGGCTTCAAGCTAAAAGGCCTTTTCTTTCCATCTGAGGACACAAACAATACAGCTCCAGAGGGTTGTGACCCCAGTCCCAAAGTGTCCCAAACTTACGGATGCTGGGAGGAGGTGGAATCATGGCTCCGGCCGGAGGTGGTGCCGAGAACGGCGTCGGTGGAATTTTCCCTTGCTGGAATGCAGCCGCTACATTGGGGGGGAAAAGAAAAAAAAAAAAAGGAAAGAAAGAATCCCAGGGAAAAAAAAAAAAAACAGTTACTAGGCCGAGGGAGCGCCGGGTCACTCGTCCGTGTCATGCCCCGCGGTCACGTCATGCTGCGTGCGCTGCTGTCCCCACGCCGGACACATCCCTGGCACCTGGGGAGCACCTGAGACTCCTGGAGACAATTATTGTTACAGATGGGACTAGAGAACTCCTGCGTGGGTGTCACAGCCCTGGGCAGAGCGGGAGGGAAGGAAGGAGGGTGGGAGAGGAAAAAAACCAACCAAAAAAAAATCAACCACGTGGCGGGATCCGCAGCGCTCCACCGGGACATGCTGTGCTGGAATGACAACGGGGCCAGGGCTGGGGAGGGGGCAAGGAAGGGGAGGAATTCCACTGGTATTGACTGGAAGGAAGGCAAAAAATGGGGAAGTTGGAAGCAGCACAAGGAAAACAGACAAAGGGAAATAGAGTGAGGATGAGTTAGGGGAAATCTGGACTGGATGTTTTAGGAAAACTCTTCAGCCAGAGGTGGCTGGGCACTGAACACTCCCAGGGGATGAGCACAGCTCTGAGTCTGTCAGAGCTCAGGGAGCAGCTGGGTGATGCTGCTGCTCACATGGTTTGGTTTCAGGCAGTCCTGCACGGAGCTGGGAGTGGGATCAATGATCCTCAGGGGTCCTGTCCAACCTGAGATACCCCACGAACCAAGGAGTGCTGCCATAAAGCTAATCTGTGTTTGTGTTTCTATCATAGAGGAAAGAGAAAAAGGAGCTCTTGAAGTGCCAGAGGGAATAATGCCACACCTCAGTTAATAAGTGCCAGAAAAAAACACATCACTTGGGAACTGAGGGCAGATGGCCCCAGCATATAAAAAATGCAACAATCCGCACATTCTTATGTCCATTTTCCTATCTTTTGGAATTCTTATCCATGCTCTTAGTGAAAATGTGCCACTGCCAAGCAGCACAAGTTTGTTATGTGGCCCTGCAGGATGTCACTGAGAGCAGTGGCACTGACAGCCCTCATGAACAGTGACATGGAGCCACTGCCACCAGCTCTGGGAGGGAACCTCAACTCCTGTGTGGTAGGCAGAGCTCTCAGGCTCCCCCAGGACAGCCCAAAACCTGAGGATCTCAAGATCCACACTCCAAGTTTCTACTCACGACTCACTAAGCAAAAACTCCCCAGGAAAGTGAGGAGAAGTCAAGGTGGAAGCAGGAAGAGCAGCTGGAGGAAAGGAAGGGGAGGGAATAGGGAGGCAGCCAGGGTCACAGAAAGATTGGCCTTACTTGTTTTGTCAATCAGGCTCTGGGCTTGCTCCTCCATCCATTTCTGGTAATAATCCTTCACGTTCTCCTTGTGCTTCCGACCACTGCAGTGGGTTTTTCTCACGGAGGGCTGGGAAAGGTCACAGAAACTCTAAGGTTAGCAGTGTTATGATTTTAAACACATGTAATTTAGCAGCATAAAGCAGGTTTGTTTCTGTGCCCAGACAGAGGAGGAGTGATGTGCAAAATTTTTATATAACGTTTTGGCAGCACAATAAGTGTTGGTTCTCCAAAGGACCCCCCAGCTGCCTTCTCTGCTGGAGAACACCAAGGGCATGGCACATTCTCCCTCTTTTTTGCATGGAAGGGGAAACCACAGAGGAACACTGCTGTATCCCACAGGACCTGTTCTTAGCCGAGGCAAGTTTCATTTTAATCCTCTTAAGAATTGAAGTCGAAGCCTTGATACTCACCGAGTCATGGGTGAGGTACGTGTCACAGTAATCACAGTAAAACCTGCCGGGGAAAAAACAGTTTATTTAGAACCCCCTGTGCGCTGCTGCGGCCTTAACGGAGCCCCATCAACGACCCCGCAGGGCGCCCGCCCGCTCATCCGCGCTCCTCACGGCTGAGCTCGCGGGGAGCACCAGGACCCCACAGAAGGAGCCACCCCCGCCCAGGGACCCCGCCCGGGACCCCCGGGACCGCCGGGAGCCGGGCCCGGCCTCCCGCACCCACTTGGGCATGGCGCTCCCGCCGCCGCCAGCCGGAAGTGGCGCTCCGCGCAGCGCCGCCCTCGCGCAGCGCCGCCGCTTGGCCCCCGCCGGCTGCCGTAGCGCCCGGAAGTGACACGACGGTGACGCCGCTCGCTGTGTGGCGCTCGCCGCCCGGCAGGTGGAGCCAGGCCGCGCCCGCCCGGCGCTGGCTGCTCACGCCACCGTCACCCGCCCACAGCCGCGGCGGCGCCTCCCCGGCTTTCGTTGGGGCGCTCCCTGACGCTGTTATCCTTGTTCTCTGTGTTCTCCCCGCGCGGGACACAGCCCGTGGTTGCGATCGCCGGCCGCGCACGCAGCAGCCGCGCGCTGTGGAAAACTGCGGGGAAAAAACATCATTTTTAGGTGGAAAAAAAGCGCGGAAGGTGCTCCCGTCGTGCCTTGCGCGCCTCATTTGCATGGCGCCGCATGACGCCTCGGTGTCTCATTTGCATACACAAACACGCGCGCTCGCCGCCATATATGGAAGGCAGCGCGCGCATGTGGGCGGGGACGAGAGATCGCCCCGCCCCCCGGTGACGCAGCGGAGCGCGCGCGGAGCCCCCCGAGTCACGCGCGGCGCTCATTTGCATGCGCGGCCCCGCCTGAAACGTAAATTTTAAGCAATTTAGAGATTTTAGAGGAGCTGAGATTTTTGTTAGAGATAAGCCTTACTAGAGTTAATTAAAATAAATGAGTAGGCCTTGATGAAGTTAAGAGTTAAGACTTAGCTAATAACTGATTGCTTGTCAACACAATGTTTAGTTAGCTGGGTGTATAATGAGGACTATACAAACTGACAAATAGTTTTTAGGAACTTAAGACAATTGTGGGCCTCCTCTGTTCTGAAACCAATTGAAGACAAGGAATGGGAGTTCTACCAAGAGTTCATTTGTCATATTTGCATTGAAAAGGTAGAAAGGTCAAAAGAAGGAAGACTTCATTGACTTCCTCATTTTGGGACCCCTCCCCGTGGAAGGGACACCGACCCATCTCAAGGAACAAACCACGCATGCTTAATAGCTTGTGAAATGATTAGCATACGAAGTGAGGAATGGGATGTACCGAAATGATGAATGTGTATTTGTATTTTGGGTATTCAATACTTGTATGGATAAAAGGGTTCTGTAACCACTTGGAAGCCGCGGTGTGGATTTGGGAGCTATCCCGCACACAATAAACACACACTCTCTAACTTTAAACTGTCGGAGAGATTTTGTCCTTCACAGCTGGCTGTCGATACAATATTTTATACAATAGAACAATTTTTTTTAATATATCTTTTTAATAAATCCCGCCCCCGCTCCCTTCCCCAGCCCCGGGTGACGCCGGCCAGGGAAGGGGGGGGGGGGGAGGTGGGGGGTGACGTCACGCGCCGCGCGCCGCGGGGCGGGGCGGCGCAGGCGCGGCGCGCGGCGGCGGCGGCGCGCGCGCACCCGCTCCCCCCCCCCCGCCCGCCCGCCCCCGCGCGCCCCCCCCGCGCGCGCGGCGCTGAGGCGGCCCCGGCCCGGCCGCGGAGCCCCCGGGACCCCCCCGCCCTCCCCCACACCGGCCATGGAGGGCATGGACGTGGACCTGGACGCGGAGCTCATGCAGAAGTTCAGCTGCCTCGGCACCACCGACAAGGACGTGCTGATCGGCGAGTTCCAGCGCCTGCTCGGCTTCCAGCTCAGCCCCGCCGGCTGCGCCTTCTTCCTCGACATGACCAACTGGTGCGGGCCCGGGGCCGGGGGGGCGGGCGGGACGGCCTGAGGGGGCTCCAGGGGCCGCGGTGCTCCCTCAGCCTGTTCGCTCCAGGCCCCCGGGCGGTGTTTGTGCTGGGCCCTCTGTCCCCTGCCCGGGCCGGAGCGGCTCCCACGGCGGTGGGGGAGCGGGACGGGCCCGGGGCTGACTCTCGGCCCGGCTCGGGGTGCGGTTTGCCGGTGCAAGGGCCGCGGAGCTGTTGGGGTGGCGAACGCACACACGGGGTGTGTGAGCCGCGGGCACGCACCGCGTTCGGGCCGCCCCGACTTGGAGGCAGCTTCGGAGCAAGGGAAATTGTGGCAGAAAGGCGCTGTAGGATTCTGGACCCGCGGTGCACGTGTGAGAGTTACCGGGGTGTTCGGGGAAAACTCTGCCTGTGGACTGAGGGTCTCTAAATCTTCCGACTCTTGGGTGTGTGTTTGTCTTGATAAAGGCTCAGTGTCACTGACCAAGGAAAAAGCAGGCACGGGTTATCAGTGAAACTGTAGCTCGAGAAAAACAGAGAAAATATTCAGTACAAGGGTGAAAAACAGCAGGTAGGAGTGTTCTGGTGCAGTGAGCCCAGGAACTGTAAAAAGGATGTTATGGAGCAGCTGCTTTGTGAGTCGTGTGGTTTGGCTCGATTTGGGCTCTTGCACCTCTCAGCCCATCTCCAAAGTGTGTTGACCTAAAAGCTCTGCAGGGTGGGGGCTGCAGGAGAGCAAATGAGTGCTGTGTGTTTCAGACACGTTGAACACAGATCACTTCACTAAGCTCTGCTTAGAGGTAGACCATCAAACCCAGAAACCTCAGCTTTGAAAACTGAAATCCAGGGGGAGGTCAGAATATCAACAGTTGGGGGAAAACTTGTGTGGAATTGTTGAGCTTATAAACAGTGGGAAGGCAGCTTTATTGGCTTTTTGGTTTTCCTTCCTCCTACAGCTCCATATCGAATTTTAATGGCAAATAAGCATCTGCAGAAGGAATAGGGGAATAGCAAGTAATTCCTTGTGTTTTGTAAGCTGACACAAATGTGAAAGAAGGTCTTGAGTTCAGGAGTTTGCTTGGAAGAAATGGTTGGTTCCTAGGAGAAGATGCTTTCCCACCTTATCCATGATATGACTAAAACTGACGCTGCACTATAATCCTGGGGGTTCTCTGAGGTTCCTGGGGAGAGCAGGGAACAGAGTTCCCTTGAAAGTTGCTCCTGAAGATGCTCTGTGTAGCAGTGTTCCTGGCTTGTGCTGAAGCAGCTCTTTTTCATTCAGGAGTATTGAATTCTTGGTTGAAATAACAGCATTTCAAATCCAGCCTCAGAACCCAGGGCTTTTTCAAATGTTAGTTTAATTAGAAAAAGATCTGAAGTGTTTGAAATAGTCTTAATTTCCTAACGTACAGGAAAACTTTCCAATAGTTTGGTTCTGAAAACATCGGTTTTCATATTTTTTAATCAAGTTTGGTAAGTCTTGTGGCTGGATGGGCATGTGCCTGTTGGGGTGGTGAGATATGTATGAAGACAAAAACGAGTGGGACTGCTCTGAGGGCTCAGAGCCCAGGTGAGTGCCCATTCTCAGCCTGGCAGGGGTTGCTCCTTGCCCCCAGCTTGGTGCTATTCCTCATGCTGGTGTGTCCTGCTGCCAGCTGTGCCCTGTGCCTGTCCCACTGCCCAGCTCCCACCCCTTCCTAGATGGCCACAGGGTCGTTGGCCCTGCTGGGCTGACCCTGCACTAACCCTCAGCAGGGACAATCAGGACGCCTGTTCCTGTTCTGGAAGTGCTTTTCCCGTGTCATTGAGGGGCCCTGTGCAATCCACACTGCCCAGGTGATTCAGGTGCCCTACCAGGTTTGCCTTGTGTGGCCTGGGATTAGGGTCAGAACCTTCTGGCACCAGCATGTCCTGCAAATAATTTGTCTTGATGAGACAATCAGATCACTTTTCCAAGTGTTGCAAAGTCATAGCACGTTCTTTCAGGGATGATCCCTTCCCTTCTTCATCAGGATTGATGTTCACCTGCAGGAAATGGTGAGGGAGCTCATGGTGGGCTGACAGAAGGGCACGTGTTGGGTATTCCAGGTTCTCTGTAGCAATGTCCCAGGTGTGAGTTAATTAACAAAGACATAAATAGTTTCACTAGAACTTGTTCCCAGGTGTGAAGGCTGCTCTTTGGCAGTAATTGTCATCTCCAGACCTGCAGTTCCTTCCCCACTTTGTGTCTTTCACATACTGTAGGGAACACTCAGAGCTTAATGTGCTTTGAAAGACCATTTCCAACAGCATCATTAGTAATTGTGGTCAGAGGACTTAGAGTGAATTAGCAGTACTGCTGGAATAAAGGAATTGTTTTTAAATAGCTTGTTTGGCCAATCTAGGGGGGGAAAATTAGTGGCTGGCTGTGGAGGAATACCTGTAAGTAGCTTCTAAAAGTCTGTGTCCAATTCTCCAGTTCCCAGGAATGCTCAGTGCCCCTTCAGACCTCTGTCAGGCTTGGGCAGTGCTAAGGAACTGCCAGCTGGCTTTATTAACTGCTGCAAAAATGCTTTGGGTTGAACATACTCATCCAAAGTTTCAGAGGCTGTTCCTTGATCTGCAGGAAATACAGGTTAAACCCTTTGTCTTTTCCTGCTATTTATTAAACACTTTCCTAGAGTTATGTCTGTTTTCTGTGCTGACTTCTTGCCTTCTTGCTGCATAAATCCCATTCCCGAGATCCTGGCTGTACATTCCCCAGCAGCAGCACACACCAGCCTGCTTTACCATTTAGTTATTTATTTTCCATTCAGAGAGGCTGCAGAGGGAGAGGCTGAGCTTTCACTTTCGGCCTAAAACCAAAAGTGAACTTATTTGTTCAAAAAGCAGAACCAAAAATGAACTGTTTTGATGCTGAAAACTTTTCTTCCTTGAGAGGAAACCCTGGGTGGTGGAGTGGGGAGGGCATTTTGCTACTCTTGCATCCAGGATCAAATCCCCCTCGGTTACCTTGGCTCTGCTCCCTCCCCTCCAGGTGTTGGGCCCCACCACAGGTGGGAGGAAGGGGGCTCACAGGAGGGTTTTTGTGGTGCAGTGAAGTCCCACGTGTTGCTTGTAGCTCCACAGTGATCTGTGAGATGGGCAGGAGTGGGTCTGAACCCCTTTGGCCTTGGCTTGCCTTCACAGGGAGCTCTGGAACTCCATAAAAGCCATTGGATTCCTATAAAGCTGGTGTGGAAATTGTATTGGGACAAGAAAAAGGAATTATTTTCTTTTAATTGGACTGTGTGCCAGCTTTGTGGGTGAGAGGCTTGGAGCTGCTTCAGTTCCGTGAGAATGTGAATTAGTTTGAAGTAGCCAATGATGGTGGATTTAAAATCCATATTTTAGTGTAGCTGGCTCAGAGATTCCTAGTTTGGAAAAACGAATGTATATTTCAATAATTTACATGTAATATTTCTTTACATTCTCTTTTTAGCTCTTGTTTAGAAAGCTGAATTTTTATCAGAGCAGTAGGTGTGATATTTAATTGAAGTGTGTCAGGTAATGATGGTTTCCATTGTGTGGGTGGGGAAAAAAGGCATTATTGTAACAAAGCTTTTTGGATCCAGCTTTAGGTGAAAAAGGTCATTATTTGTAAGGTTGTCAGATCTCTTCTAGAGATTCTGGTGGTTTTTTTCATCTATTTAGGAGAATTTGTAGCTGTGTCATGGTTTAACTAGTACTCCCTAGGTGATGTTTTGCATGAAGATAAATTTATCTCTGAAAATACTGCAGAAATCTGCAGTAAAACCTTGTTCTCTCTCATGTCAGGTGTGAGGCAGCTCTGTGCTACAATTGCTTTATAGATTCACATTTCCATCCCTGTGGGTGGGCTGTTCAAATTCTTTATAACCAGTGAAACACCTGTATTGCCCAGAAGTGGATGTACTTAATTGGGAGTCTAAAGACATGATTTAGCTAATAGGGGTTTAATTGCTTTTCCCATGACTTATACAAAGTGTAGGTGCTACTCAGAGGAATACTTGAGGTATATTTGTGTAAGTCAGGACACTCAGAATTGAACAGAACAGACTGGGTCAAGGGGATTCACTCACATGGGATGTGTTTCCAAAGTGGCTCACAGCAGCATTGCTCCTGATTTTTAACCTGAGGTGTTTGCAGACACCTGCAGCATGCAGGTGTCCTATGAGAACAGATGTTTGGGCTGCTCTTCAGATTGAATCCACGTTCTGACAAATGTGAGAGGAAAACTTCCCCCTTGATCTGTATGGACCTCAAGCTCAGTTTTAACACCCCTTCCCTTTGGTGGGCAATCCTCATATCAAGGAGCAGGCAGGAAACCGTGACCTGATTCTGCAAAGAAATCCTCCTTCCCTGGGGATGCCTGTGGGTTTTCATTCCTCACCCAGCATCCGTGGGGCAGTGACAGCAGCGGGTGGGAGTTCCCCTCATCCTTATCAGGTGACAGAGACCAGAGTCCCATGTTCCTTCTGTGACTCAGTACACGTTTGTCGAGCAATCTGTGTCTTGGTGTGACTCTGGTCGGGTTAATATTTGTTTATGGTGACCAGCTGGGCCAAAGCTGGTGAGAAGGCTTGCCTCAAAACATTGGTGGGGTGTTGATAAGCTTTAGTAGGGAAGAAGGAAGCTGAGGCTTTGTACTTGATGTCCATCTTACTCCAACCCAGTTGGTGACTGTCCTCACAGGCAGAAGTGGCACCCCAGCAGCAGATCTGGTGGTTGGTGAGGTGCTGTCACCAGGATGTCAGGACAGTCTGGGGAGGTGTATGGGTTGTGGCAGGTGCAGGGTCATTTACACCCTTGGGCTGGGGAGGAAAAAGAGGTTTTAAACTGTTTGGTCTGTTGTGGTTCACTTGAAACACAGTGGATGTCACAGTGCCTGTGAATCATCCCAGGCTGCTGCCTGTGTCCACAGCTGTCTCCTAATGCTACTAAAAATAGCAACATTACAGAATTAAACAATTTAAAAATATTTTCTTAGAAGCTTTTATCTAGTGCATAAAAAAAAAAATCCCAAATGCACACCTCTTCTCCAGAGCAACTCAAGTGTTTGACCTGATTATTTTGAATGAAATTTAGACTGTAAAGAAATTGTATTTATAACTGTGGAACATACTATAATTGTGCTCCAAGGTACAAAGCATTGAAAAATTCGGTGCCTGTGGCATGAAAGCATAAGCAGGTAACTGTAGCAGAATAGGGAATTGGGTACAATATAATTTTGGTCCAGCTGGACTCTGCCTTACATGCCCCAACTTGTTCTCAGACAGTTTCTGTGGCTTAATCCCCTTTCACTTTCATCAGACAATTATAGATCGGTAACATAGTTGGTACTGAGGAATTGGCAGTTACAGAATCTCCTGCGTGCTGGCAGCTCTCAATGACTTTCCACTGGGAAGAGCTGTTGCCTGTTTTCAGTGGCAGCTCCTGCTGGGACATTCTCGGGATATTTTACCCCCCTCTTAAAGCTGGTGGGACCAACTGCTTTGGGAGGGCTCAGCTGCTGGGGATGGTTCTGAGGACTGCTTGTAGCACCAGTATTGTGGTGCTGCTGGTGGCAAGGGGTTGTGCTCAGGTGCTTTTGCTGTGCTTAGGTGATATGCTCAGCCCTGTGCAGATATCTCGAGAAGGTTTCAGCAGCTGCTGTTGGTGTTTCTGTGCACATTAAAGCTGCTCAAGGAAAGTGAGTTCCTTTGATGGTTTGGTGCTCTGAGGACACTGTGCCTCTCCTGTGGGCTCTCAGTTTCTCTCGTCGTGCTGCCCCTGCAGACACAGGATTGCTCCTGTCACCACAGGTTTCTGTCTTCTTCCTAGAACACCCCACTTTTATGTGGAACTGCTGTTTTCAACTAAGACAATGAAATGTTTTTCTGTGTCTTCATGTGAAAAAATCCATAAGCTTTAAATTAGCCAGATCTTCTCCCCCACCCAGCTGTGTAAATTCAGCTTAAAGCTTTCAGCTTCCCTCAGTGATCCCTTTCCATCATCCTCTAATGTAGTTTCCCAACTTCATACACAGAATTTAGTGTAACTTTAGTATAAGAAGGGTCAAGAACGAAGAAAACTGACACAGAAATTTTGCTTTCTGAAATTCTGTCTGCTGAGAGATATTCGCTTATTAAAATTCCAGCCCTTCAAAACATCTTGAGACTTTGCACTTAATTGCCATGTGTCATCCCTATTGAACGTTTGAATTGAAAGCTCCAGGTAGAAGTGCTTTCCTGCAGCATGATGTACATGCCTCTTCCCCCACCCCTTCGGCCTTCCCCAAGGCTTGGAGTGAGGCATCTCCTGCTTCAGGAGCCACAGAAGCTGTTGGAGATATCCCAGCCTGGATTATCAACAATCCAGGTCCCCAAGAGCTGGGATGAGGAACATCCAACTAATGTTGTGGAAACAAAGAGATGAAAGGGATTGCCTCACTTGGATGTCTCCCATCTGCATTTTCAGTCTCTCCCCCCTGTATCATGTAGAGAAGTTTCATTATTTGGGAATGAGAAACTGTCCATCTGCTGCACTGTTCATTTTTGGTTTTTAACAATAGGCACCTTATGGGGTGCTGTGGTGCCTGGTTACAGACTGCATTTGGAGAGCGAGAGGAGCTCTGTGAAGGTGGAGACTTGAGTTACAGAAGGAGACTGAGGTGTCCTACATCACATGTTCTGCGCTGGAGATTTTATTGTGCTGTTTAGCACTGCCCAGCGTCTACATTGCAGATTTCCAGGAGATGTTACCTGAGTTGCTTAGCTCAGGACAAAACACTGCACCCTGTGAGTGCTGAGGGCACCTGCCTGCTCCTGCTCCTCTCACCTTCCAGGGGGACAGACCTTGGCAGCTTCCTTCCAATGGCCAAGTCCGTTTGTTACATAAGAAACATTGCTGGCTGTCTCTGGATGACCTGAGGGCTCCTTCCATCTGAAATTCCGAATGGAAGGTGCTGTTGCAGGGAGCATTCTGCCTGATGTGTTCTCCAACAGCCCAGGAGAAGCAGAGCCCTGCAGTGCTACAGGAGCAGGCCATGGTGGGTGCTGTGCTGTGGGCATGGGCAGGAGCCAGGGAGGGAAACTTGCAGGCTGGAGTTTGAGCCTAAGCTGTGATTTGATTTGAATTTTTATCCCTCAAAAATCTGTTCTTTAAGAAAAATCACATCTTTTTCTTTGGCTCTCTCATCAAGTAATTTGACAGTATATGAAAGCTTGCAGATTCCTGTAACATTCATAGTTCAAATTCTAATGTCCCTTGTCTTGTATGTTTGAAGCACCTGCTTGTACCGCTTTTCTTCCAAGATATTGAACTTCTTTATGCTGAAAGGATTCTCCATATTCTGAGAAGCAGAAGGGTTTTGGGCCCGTGCTCTGCTTTGCTTGAGGCCTCAGCAACCTCTGTGCTTCAGTGCCTTCAGTCTCCTAAGAAAATCTGATACAGTTAATTAAAAGACAATTTCTATTTACCCGTATTCTGTTGGTTGTTTGCAGGACAGGGAGGTTGTGTAAGGGGGCCTCGAGTTTGTCAACTGAGTTGGAAGAGTTTATTTTAATTTTGAACACTGAATTACTTTAATTAATCAATGGCTAAATATATTGGTTTGTCTGGAAAAAAGAGGGAAGGGAAAAAAGGGCTCAAGAGGAACCACCTCTTAGCTATCACTTAAGAGTTGTTAAGGGATGTCATCAGAGCTATTAGCAGAGAAGGTTTTAACTTGAATATTGTAATTTAGCTCCTGAGGCTTGAAATGAAGCAGCAGAGCAGAAGGATTGATCTGGAAAGGAACACTTTGGTGTTGTGTGGGAAAAGCACTTGACATGCAAGAGTTATGGGATGCCCTTGGAGAGGAAGGAGAGGGATACCCAGAGTTAGAGTGGATTTGATTGATAATGTGGAGCTACTACCTGTACTTACTTCCTACTCCCCTCTCTCTTTCTGGGATCTGGCTCTTAAGGCTAAAATGGAGCACGGTGCTGAGTCCTGGGCTCACCCCATCACTGGGGTGACTTGTGACTGCAGGCTTTTCCTGGGATTGGATCCTGTCAGACCTGCTCTGTAAGTGTGGCAGGGCTACAAACTCCTGCGGTCCAGGACTGCTCTAAAAATGGAAAAATTGCTTCATTTTGGGAAGGTAAAGAGAGCCTGAGACCTGGAGGGCCCCGTGAAGAAAGAGCTGCATGGCCACCCCTGTAATTAGGAAAGCTCAATCATGTCCATTACACTGGTTGGATTTAAAGAGTTGTTTGGCTTATAATAGTAATTTATCACGTATGACAGAGAGCAGAGGGTAGTAAGTAGTGTGGTGTGAGTCACACTGAGAAGTGAAATCAAGCAGGCAGGGATATGTGAGCAGAAACCTTTAGATGATAACTGGACCCTCTGAGGGCTGACCCTTGTGTCTGTCCCTGCAGCATCTGCAGCTGGGGCTATGCAGTTACAGCTGGACAAAGACCTAAAAAAACCCCAAATACGTATTTTAAAATAGACTAATTTCAAGGCCTTGAGTGTGTTTGCCCTAATGCATCTCTGTCATTAGGGTCACACTTGGTTGTGGGCTGCATTGATGGCAGAAGGGCGAGTGCAGCGTGGGCTGCTTGGGTTCAGCTGCCTGCACATCACCCGACTGCAGAGAGTTCAGCTCTGCGAGTGGCATTTTCCCCAGAGTGCTGCTCTGCAGCTGATCTGGGGCGTTTTGGGCCAGGGAGGAGAGGAGCACTGTGTGTTAGGGGGAGGAGCGGGACAGAGCCAGTGGTGGTTGTGCAAGGTGTGAGCTGGGGGTGCCTCTGGCACAGAGCGTGGCCACCGCCACTCTGTCCCTATCTCCTGGGGTTGTCTGTGTCAAAGAACATGAACTCAAGGTAGATTTGCTTTGTCATCCTGACTTTGGCTTTTGCCACTGTGAATTTCTCTTCAGTTTCTGGAAGCTTCTTTTTAGTTCTCTACTAGGAAGTCTAAGAGGCATTGAAACACATAGAAGGGCTCACTCCAAACATCCCCCGTCACACAGATCATAGGGTGGGAGTGGGGAGGTGGGTTTGGGAATATTTGATCACAAACGGGGCAAATCTGTTTCCAGCTTGCGTTGTTCTTTAGTTAGTTTTTAACTCGATGCTGCAGAGCAGTGTTGTTGTTTCCCAATGGCAAAGCAGACTGAAATATGACCCCGGGATGGGAGTGCTGGCCCCAGGCCTGTGTGCACAAATAGCCCACTACCTTCTGAGGCCTGTTTGCAGCCCAGCAAACAAACACAGCCAGGCTGCCTTCCAAAGAGTTGCAGTAGAAATCTGCCCCTCAGAGCTTTTGTTTTTTCCCTCTCAGTGTCAATAAAATGTCAGTACCACTGATTCCAGAACGATTGCTCACAAGGTGTTGTGCTCCATCTGAAAATGTAGTTATGTAGTAGTGGATTAAGAAGAGAGCTGCATTGCTGTCTTTTGTATCTCCTACAGTACCTTTTGCCTTGGATTGCTGTACTACAGGAAGAAATCCTAGTGCAAACTAAGCTCTAGCTCATGATGTTAGCTGGGTGAGCGAGCAGGAGTCTCTTGGCACAGCCCTGGTGTGAGTTATGTAAATCTTGTGCAGTGTATAAGCAACAGGCGGTTGGTGACGTAAAACTGAGCATTTGTCTCTGTTTACTGGCTAATATGACATGGCCCCTTCCTGCAGCATTTGACTGAGCTGACAGGATTAAATAGAGCCCTGACACTCTTAAATAGAAAACGCCTCAGGCTGAATAATGGTTTCTGCTCTGGAATTCAGAGTTCTGGCCATGGCACAGGACCCGTGGCTCCTGTGTTGGACCAAAGTCTGCTCGGCATGGATGGCAAAGGTCTGGCTGTGACGCCGGGGTTGCTGAAGCGCTGATCGATCCCCGTGGCCATGTTGTGCAGGACATTCCTCCAGTGCCTCCTTAGCAGAACTCAGGAACTCCTGTGACTCACAGCGATTATCTGCTGGCTGCTGGCGCTGTGATGGATGGATTGATTGCAAAACCGATGGGGCTGTTCGAGTCCTCTCCCAGTGCCCCCCTGCTGTTTCCCCCCAGTCAGGTGCTGCACTTTGGGTTCCACGAGTTTTCTGTGAGGAGAACATGACACTGTTCCCATGCAGTTCAGATTTTATCCAGAATGTCTGATTTGAATGTTTTTTGCCGTGAACACTGTAGGAATTGAACAGGAGGCAGTTTCTTCACTCACTGTTTCAAGCCTCTTTCCAGCTGGCAAGCAGCCCTACAAAGCCCTGTGTTTGCTCTTGCTCAGGGTCACGCTGCAAATGTTTCTCTTGCTTTCACCTTGGCTGTCTGACTCGGACACATGACACCCCACAACTACCCAGCCCCTCAATATGTCACTGTGCCCACACAGAGCAGCTTCTGCAGGGCTTTGGTTTTAGGTGGTGGTTCCCAGTTCCTGAAGTCTTGATTTTGTTTTTTTTTTTTCTATCCTGCTTGAAAAAGCAACACAGATTTCTGCAGTCATGAATAAAAAAAGCAGTTGTTATGCCCATCGGGTTTGGGGAGATTTTACTCATCTCCATTCTCACAACACCCACTCACAACATGTAAATCAGGGCCATAACCTCTCAAACATGCATAAACAGAGGAATTACATGACTTGACAAACACTTACATAATGACTTAATAGTATATCATGGAACTGAGCTAAGGCTCATGAATCCTCTTCCTGCCTGACTGTTCTTCTTCTCACTTAATTATCATGAGTTGTAGCTACACCATGGCTCAGGAATCAATAGCATTGTGGCTTTCTGAATGTCCTTAATATATCACAGGCTTCACTGTCATTTATCTTTATTCAGTGAGAACTTTTGACTCAGGTGGTTTGTAAGGTCCTGCAAGTTGTGACTACCCAGAGCTAAACAGGCACTTTTTTGATGAATAAACAGTTTGTACCTGATGGTATGTTTCAAAAACTCCAGCAAGGCTGGAGTTATTATCTGTAGCTACTGGTGCCCTTTGGCCCTGAGAGTTATCAGACGAGTATTCTTCATGTTTTGTTCCTCTTGACCTTGTGTGCCAAAATAAAAAGCAGAGGTTTGGTTAGTCCTTATGAAATTAGCTGAGGTAACAAGGCTGGTGTGAAGAAACTGTCCAGTGTTTGCCTCCTGAGGCATAGCTCTTCTCTTGGTATCTCCTGGACTATTCAGCAAGTTTCATAAAGAACTGTTGGAGTAGAAGCCTCCAAAACTTCTAAGTTACAAGATTTCCAGAGAAAATAGGAGCAGAGTAGAAAAGTTATCTAAACCAGCAAGAAAAAGTGCTGTATTTTGAGCTCTGTTATCTTGGAGAATCCATATGTGATAGAGATAAAAGCTTTAAAAAAAAACACACGAGCAGCAGAGTTATTACAGTCTGGATATTTTTGCTGAACTGTTTTAAGATGACATATGACCTGTGCGAAGGGCCTGACCCACCTGTACTTTGGGTTGTAATGTGCTTTTTTCCTTTTCAGGAATCTACAAGCTGCCATTGGAGCCTACTATGATTTTGAGAGTCCAAATATCAATGTCCCCTCCATGTCATTTGTGGAAGATGTCACCATAGGTGAAGGAGAGTCCATCCCTCCTGATACCCAGTTTACAAAAACGTGGAGGATACAGAATACAGGTGAGGCCTTTGGGCTGCAGCAAGCCCCATGCAGCAGGTGCTGTGATCCAATGGGAGGGATGCTGGTTTGAGGCAGGTAGCTTGTGTGCCCTCACCTGGGCTGGAGCCACCTGAGGTGCTGCCAGCCCGTGCAAGTTCCCCTTCCTGGGTTGGCACAAACATTTTGTGGTGGGATGTGCAGCTCGGTCAGGTCACCAGTCTTGTTCCTCATGCCACCACACAAACAAACTCTATGAAACTTGCAGACAAATGAGGCAGTGACACGAGGGTCATGTGGCAGGTCCACTTCGGGCAGAATTGCCTTTTCATGTTCTGAGAGGATGCAGGGCTGGAGAGACCACATTCCAGTTTGAAATAAGTCAAAGCAGTGACTGGGCTCCAGGAAGTGAGGCTGGGCAAAGTGCATTCCCAGTGCTTGGCCTGGTGGGATGCAGTCAGAGAGAGGAAAATGAGATCCATGGATGTGAAGGAGTCCCTTGTCCTCAAGCTGTGCAGTGATGGGATGTTGCATGAACATTTAAAACTGTCTGATTATAATTGACCTGCTTGTACTTGTGTGGGGGAGAACAATCTCACACCGAGGTGTGATGCTGGGAGTCATCACGAGTCAGGTTCAGCTCTCAGTATTTTTTCTTGTGAATAGCTGCAGGACTTGGACAGAATATCCACACTAAAACCACACTAAAAATCTAAGAGTATTTCATTAGCACGTTTAAGAACATTGATTTATAGAGAATGTGTTCTACAGGAAGGATTTAATATTTCAGGGTACTTTTTCTGCCTCCTTCTGTTTGAAAGTACAATGAAAGGGTAACACATGGACTTGCTTGAACTCTAGTACCATGAAAAGTTGACTGGCAATTTTTTTATAACTGTCCCAATTACAGCTCTTACAAATCTAGTAAGTGTGATAGGTCTTGTTTCTCCACTCCTAGTATCTCAATTTGCGTGTGTTATGACTACACCTCTATCTTGGGCCCTTACTGACTCCTCCCTTCCTTGTTCCTCTGATGTGCCATTTCCTGGATGCAAATTCAGCCTTAATTTAGCATCCTAGTTCAGTGAATGTTTCATTGTTCTTGGAATGTTTCACCTTCTGAAATCCTGGGCCTTCTCAAATGAGGGACAGGAGCTCATCTTGATTTCGGATTTCCTGGTGAGGCCGACATGTTTTGGCTTCTGTGTGGTTTGAACCTGGCTTGTTAGACCATCTGTCCATGCCCTAAGAGTGGTGCTGGAGGCCAGGGCTTGGTACAGCCACACTGCTGAGGGCTGGTGAAGTGCAGCTTCACATGCTGGTTATGACTGTGCAGCGTGAGGAGGACTGCAGCATTTGAAAACCATTCTTTGGTTTAATTAAGGTATAGTATCAAAGGGCTGTAGTATTTCCAGATAATATCTACTTGTTAGGCAGATAACTGAAGCAGAGCCAAGGTTTTTAACAGCTCTACAGGAGTCCTTGATTACATTACTTCAGTTCTAGAACACAAAATACCTGAGGCATGTGTCACTGGAGCGTTGCAGGTCTGATGAGTGTGACAGGCAGAGCTCAGAGATTGTCAGTTTGAGGCGTGTGAGCTGTGAGCTCAGTTCAGTCAGATTCTCATATGTATCAGTAAAAAACAATGCCCTGCTCTGGTACCTGCAGGACAGTGCTGCCTTGTCTGCCAGAAGAGCAGTTTTGTAGTAGAACCATTGCTGAAAGAGCAGCAGGATTTAACAGCCTGGCTTCCTCTCCCCACTCTGCCCCCAGCTGCTGCTGGCTCTGCAGGACACTCTCTGCAATTTATCATCTCCTGAGAGATGAGTGTACTGAAATAGAATGACATAATCATAATTTCATTTTATGAGGCTTATCAGTTGCAGTGTTCTAGGCACCTTGCAAGCCTAAAGCCATTAAACCTGATAAAAATCACATAAATAATTTAAACTAAACCATGTTGCTGGGCTGCCAACCTCTGCAGATGAGGCTTCATGCTCAAGTGCCCCATGCCTCAGGCTGAGGTCAGCCAGACACCCAGCTCCTGTTTCAGAGCCCTGCTCTCTCAGCACCTTTCCAGCTGTACTGTACATCCCCCACACTGAACATCCCGCTGCACTCGTGCACATCCTGCTCTCCCTGTGAGGCTGTGAATTCCAAAATAAGGACTTGACAAGAGAACCATTCCTTGCCGTGTCTTCGCTGGAGTATCCACAGGGATTAAATTAGCAGGCAAGCTGTTGCAAAGGATGCTCCTTGAGGTAACGTGAGGTCAGAGCAGCCTCCAGCGCGCTCGCCTCGGACCAGACGGAGCAGTTCCAAGCTTCGTGGTGGTTCAGGCTTTCCGTAGCCATTTCCATCAGCCTCAGCTGAGCAGGAGGTGTTCTCAGTCCTTGGCTTAGTCATGTGATGTGACTGGGGAAGAAGCAAAAGAAAATTGTGCTAAACTGATTTTTCATGAGTCTCAGGAGCACTTTTTCTTTCTGTCTGCCCCAGCACTTGTTATCTTTGGCAGCAGTGCCTGCATGCAGGAGCTGTTTTCTGTCTCTCTGATTGCCAGGTCACGCTGTCAGTCCCAGTATCTGCAGTCTAAACATGGATCTCCACAGATAAATTGTGTGTTCACCACCCTTCTTGCCACCTTTGCACAAGCCTGAAAAAAAATGTTGGTGCAAGGAGAGAAAGAAATGCTTTTAGGAAATAATGCTGGAACTTCAGTTACAGCTCAAACTATGAGTTCCTCTCGAGACTCCTAACAGGCTTAGAAAGAAATGAATCCCTGAAAGGACATGTTGCCAACACTTTGTATAAATAACAGGTATTTGATGTGGCATATTTCAGGAGCTTCATTGAGGGAGGCAGAAATAGGGGCACACAACACAGCCCTGCCTTTGTGTCTGTCTCTGGCCCTGGGAAAAGGGAGGTGTGTATAAGTTTAAGTTCCATTTTTTTTTTTAAGCTGTTACACTGTGACTTTGAGAATTTTTTTGTGTAACAAAGACATAGAGATTACTCAAATAGGAATTTTCCTGCTGGTGCCTAAATGCACCAGTTAAGCCTGCTCTGAAAACCAGGCTTCCTCAGCTTCCACTGCTGCTGTGTCCTGTGTATGTTGGTTTCCTTTGACCATCCAACAATTGCACAACTGTTTTAACAAGCATGTTTCAACCAGTCTTACACAAACAGACAAAGCTTTTCCTGGTGCGCTGTCAGTAATTCCCTCTCCTGTCTAATCCCAGGGACGGAGGCGTGGCCCCCAGGGGTTTGCCTGAAGTATGTCGGTGGAGACCAGTTTGGCCACGTGAACATGGTGATGGTGAGGTCCCTGGAGCCGCAGGAGATGGCTGATGTCAGCGTGCAGATGTGCAGCCCCAGCACCGCCGGAATGTATCAGGGACAGTGGCGGATGTGCACTGCCACGGGACTCTACTACGGAGGTGAGCAGCCCCTTCCCAGCCCACGGCCCTGCTGGGGACAGCAGGGACACCGCAGGCACAAAATGGAGCAGAGGGCAGAGGTCTGCCAGCCCAGGGCTGAAATACAGAACACAGAGTGGAGGAAAACATCAAGGGAGCTGCTTTGTTGTCTTGGTCAGTGTTTTCTAAGCACTGGAATAAATTACAGATTACATAAAACTCTGGAAAACAAAGGGATGTGCGCAGCTCTCGCAGAGGCTCTTTGTCCTTGTCAAGATTCTTTCCCAGTTTTCTATTACTTAACATTGTGAACAGCATATGGGCATAAAATAGTAGTGAAAACCTCATGTGAGAAGTTAATGCCCAGGGTTTAATGCAGTGATTTAGTCTATCCCCTGTGAGTTATTTCTCTGTTTAAAGAACACATTTGGCTATTTTGCCTGGTACTTCAGCCCGGGCCTCAAACATCTGCCTTCAGTGCAGCCTTTCCTCCCTTTTCTGCCAGCTGTAATTTACACTGAGAATATCTTTGTATCTCTGTTGGCAGCTGGGAGTATCCCAAGTTTCAGGGTTTGAGTGAGAGATGTTGGCACATGGAGGCAAAAATACCAGTGCCCAGAAGGAGGGGGCTACTGGCAGTGCTGGCACTGTCATGTGGCTCCTCATTGTCTGGAGGGGACACGGTGTGTCCCTGAGGGGTGGGCAGGGATATCCCCATGCAGGTGGGACAGCCTGTTCAGTTTGTTGGTGATCCCATATGCTCACAAAGCCGAGGGTTTCCAGAAGGTTCCCAGCCCTGAACAGAGGGAGATGTCCCTGCATTGCCAGAAGTTATCACTTGAAGAGTGAACCCCTTTGGCTGTCAAGCTCTGAGTCCGAGGGACTCTTGGCCTGCAGCCGAGTTGGTGGCTTTGCTGGGGGCTGCCCCGAGGTCCGGCCCGGCCATCCCGGGCCCCGGCCATCCCGAGCCCCGGCCATCCCGGGACCTGGACGTCTGTCCCGTTTTGGGGCGGGGGCCCGGCGATGCCAGCCCCGGCAGCGCCTGGGCCGCAAGGCCGTGGGCGAGCGGCAGAGGGCGCTGCAGAGCCGCCTTTGGGGGCCGCGTTTGGGGCGTGGGGGGATCCCTGGTGGGTGTGGGTGTGAACGGGGGTCAGTGGTGCTTGTGTGTGCAGGGGGGTCAGTGGTATGTGTGTGTGCAAGGATTAGTGGTGTCTCTGTGCAGGGACAGCGGGGGTGTAGTTTTCAGCAAGGGGAGTTGTGTACAGGGAGGATTAGTGGTGTATATTGGCCCTAGCAGTGAGGAGTTCCCTAAGCAAGTCATGTGCCCCTAAGGTAGAATCTCACTGTCCTCAATTGGCTCCTAAAATTCAAGCTGCTGATCCCAGACCTGGGGGACTGGAGCCAGTACTGCTGAGGCTTTATCAAAATGTGCTTTAAGCAATAAGTCTTTTTCTTGCTAGTGTAAAGGATGGAATTCATTTGCTGCTTCTGATCCTTCATAAACTCCCATCTAGTGACAAGCCAAATGTGTATCTTTCCACAGATGTCATCTGGGTGATCCTCAGCGTGGAAGTTGGAGGACTTCTGGGTGTCACACAGCAGCTGTCATCCTTTGAAACAGAGTTCAACACGCAGCCTCATCGCAAGGTAGAAGGAAACTTTAACCCATTCGCCTCTCCACAGAAGAACAGGCAACCAGATGAAAACAACCTAAAAGACCCTGGGGGTTCCGAGCTAGGCACAATCAGCAAAAACACATGGGGGCCTGCTCCTGACCAAATCGAACAAGATCAGAATGGACTGTCACAAAACTCTGTAAATCTCTCCCCCAGCAGTCACTCGAACAACTTGTCGGTAGTGACGTACAGTAAGGTAGGTGCCCTGGGCGAGCAGGAGAACGGGTAGGGGAGGAGCCTGGCAGGTGTGTAATTGCTCTTCCTTCCAAACTGCAAAGCCCTTTCCTTCTGCTTCTGCCAGACCTGCTAAGGAAGGTTCTGAATTTGACTGTCTGACTCTGCCAAGTCCTCATGTTATATTAAAATATTTTTTGCCTCTGATAGACTCTACCAGATCCACCTTTTTGTTTTTGCTTCAAGTCCTTCTTAAACTTTATATAACCTTGTTTGGGTGCTGTAACCGCAAGTGGCTGGAGCCTGCTCCAGTTGCGTGTGCAAATAAGTCAAAATATCTCTCTAGATGTGTCCTGAGTTTTACATAATTTTGAACAGAGAACAAATAACCACACTCTCAAACTTCAGATTAGCCAGATGACTTTAACTTCTTTTTAGCTGGTGTGGGGAGACTACACAGCACACCATTTGATTGCAGAAGCTGCCTGCAGGAACAGTCAATCAAAGGACCGTTCCTGTCTGTGTCCTTGTCTTGTTCATAATTGTAGGTGACTTTTAAATTATCTTTACTTTAAATCTCTCTCAAAAGCTTGCTTGGTGGATGCTATACGAGTCTGAGTGATATTTTGACTGTTTTTATTTGCTTGTGTGTGAAAAATAAATTGCAGGATTATTTACCATTCAGAATCCACCTGTTAATGCAGCAGTATGTGTAGGTGTGTACTGTCGTATGTCAAACTAGTTTGATTTTTTAAATCCTTTAAAAATGCTTTACTGTACTTTGAGCAGGCTGTGTAGGACAATAACACTTGGTTGCTGAATGACTTAATAAAGCCCTAATGTTAGTTCACCTACAGCACTTTAGTTCCTCCCTGGATGACCTGCCTGTCCTGTGCCAGTGGATCTTGTTTTAGTGACCTTTACCCCGGGGCTGTGCGTTTTTTATGGCCTGACTGCCCCCTCTTAGTGGTCCCAAAGAGAGCCACCATCTCTGGGCTGGCTCCTGCTGCTCACTGCAGTGGAGTGGATGGCTTGGGAAGGGATGAGCTGTCAGTGAAACACCCCCTGAAGTGGCAGTGCTGGAAGCTGCTGTAGGGGCTGCGTGCTGGGGTCACGGTGCTCCCCAAGGGGCTGGGCTGGGGCTGGCTTCAGGGAACGTGGGTGTGAGGAACCAGAGCCCCTGGCAAGGAGCAGCTGTGCTGTGGGAGAGAAGCCATAGGAGAGTGAAGCACCACCTGAGAGGTGTCACAAGGTTGAAGTGAGCTGGTTTAGCTGGTAACCCAGAGCTCTGTGCTCTGAGGAAACAGGGGCGGTTATAATCTAACCCCATACGTAGGGCAGGTGACCTTTCCTCCCCTTTTTCTTTGTTTTGGGGTTATTTATTTCTTTTTGTATTTACAGAATATTCTTGGGTGGATTTGAGGTGGATTGTCTAAGATTAAAGCAGACATTTTGTTTGCTGGTTTCAGAAGGGACAACTTTATAGTCCTTTTTTTGGTTGGGGGTGAGGGATATGGAAAAGCTACTTGATGTTTGGATGGTTTTTCTCTCTACTGCAGTTCTTCTTGTTTGTGACATACAAAGACAAATTATTTTATCATTTGGAGGCTGTTCTGGTAGCTCTGGAGATCTGAGTCATGTTCCAGCCTTGCCCATCCTGTCCAGGGCAGGAAGTTTTCTGCCACAGATCCAGTATTCCTATTGGTACAATACTGGTTCTGTAGTAAACAAGTTTGAGGGAGTTGGACATCCCAGACACCTGGTCTGGTTTGAAATGGTCAGGTGAACATTCCCCCCATTCCCTGACCAGGCCTCTGGGAAAAGAAGATGCAGTTTTGTTTGGTTTTTCCCCTTTGTGTGCATGGTGTACCCAGCTGGGGATGCTGCTGGAGCAGAAAAGGGGTTATTAGAGGTGATGTCAGGAGTATTGAATTACCTGAGGAACAGATGGAGCTCCAGTTCCTGTTGGGAAAAGCTCTACCTGGCCCATCTTCTCCACATCCCCAGGGGATCTGACCTGTACTCTGCTGCTGCAGAGGAGAAGGAAAACTACTGCATTGGGAGTTGCTGCCCTGTGATTGAATATTGATGTGAAAGGCTTTATTTCAGGTTCTAGAGTAGACAGGAGAGCACTGTGGGTTGGTTAGGCAGTGGCACAGACTCCAAGAATTCCTGGATTTTATTTATTTTGGGCAGAATCTCTGCTGTTTTTGTCTCCTTTCATGTACCTGGGAGAGGGAGGGAATCCCAGTCATGTTTGACAGGCCATTTGGTGAGCAAAAGAGATGCTTCAGGTTTAGTTAAAATGTTGAGAAGAGCCTGTGTCCTGTATTTAGAAGTAAAATAAGCCCTTAAATATTTCTCATCTGACTGTGGAGGCTTCCTCTGCTGACAGACACTGGGGACACCCAGTCATGCAGTGCATGAGACCATGAAATCTTTGAGATAAAATGAGCAGTTTCTGACATCTGCAGGTGTAAAACATACTCGATGCTGCCAGACCTTGTCGGAATTAGTTCTCCCTCTGGTGCACTGAGCAGGTGTGACTTGTCCTCCAGAGCTCCCCATTGGAGTCAGGATTGTGGCAACACCACCGTGCCATCTGCTGCTGGGTTAGACAATTACAGCAGCATTGCACACCTGGAAACATTCAAAATGCTTTTATACAGCAGCAGAGTGTGTGGTTTGGGTGTCCTAGGGAAAAACAAACAAAACCAAACACAGAATTCCATGTAAGTGGGTAAGATGAAACCTGTGGCATGGTTGGAACAAGCTGTGTGCCCTTTATTCCTGCTATGGCACCCACCTCCCTGGGGCCCCCTGCCCACCTTCCACACACACTGTGAGGAGGCTGCAGGCCAGGGCCTGCCAGGGCTTTGCTTGAAGCATGTTGTTGTTAAATCTGTTCCCAGTGGAGTTTTTGCATGTTCTTAGATGTAAAGATGTGCCTAAGTGCAGGATAGGATGCCCAGAAATCCCCATGCACAGATACTTCATTCTCTGGCAGTCACTTTCTCTGGACTCTCCAGAGATCTGAGGTAGATACAGCTTTCTCCTATTTACTCCTGTCTCATAGCAACCCTGCACGGTCACTGCTGCTCTCCTGTGACTGGCTTTTCCCTTAAAAGCCCAAGATCCAGTCTTACAGTGCCTGGGAATTAGAGTTTAATTGCTTAACTGAGGAAAGAAATGTACACATTTCCATGTTTGAGAAGATCAGAAATGCATAGCCATATCCTGACACTTAGATTGTACTTAACACCTCTATATAAAGTCCACAGATCTGTATCTAAACCTGCTGCCCAGATGAACTGAGGAATCACTTCTCTCTATGTCATGCAGGAAACTGCACCTGGAAGTTGTGATTCTGCAAAGATTTGCCCAGACAGGACACTGAGCATCATCGCCACCAAAGCAAATGGTGCCAGGCTGTCCTGGTCTTTGCTTGTGCTGCTCTTCAAAGCCCAGTGAAATAGAAACATATTTGGAGTTCACAGCTTTAAAATCTGAGCTCCTTTTTTCCTGCTGTGTTGATGCTCCCCATCTCCCTCTGTTCTGTGTGGAGTTGAGCTACTTGGCATCTTCCTGTACATAAGGGAAAACAAATCCTGTGTCCTTGGAGCCTTTAACTGGCTTCCCCTCTCTGAGCTTAAATGTTGCTGCTTCTAAAGCCATGCTTCTCCCAAACCAGGGCTCCAATTTGCAGATTTTTGGAGTACCTCTATAAACTATAGACAGAAATACTTCTACTGGAAACTGGGCATAAAACTGTCTTCATGCATGAGGATGATGCCCCAAAAATGTTTTCATCCATGGAGGAGGAGAAGCTCCTTCCATCCTGGTGTCTGGGCTGGTCACTGTGTGGTTACATCCATTTAGACAATGTGGGAGAAGGTTGGACTTGGAGTTCCCACAGCACTGCAGCCTGGGCTGGGCTAGCATGAGCTGGTTTGCCTCTCTAGTGGGAGATCGGTGGTTTGTGTGCTGCTTGTCAGCTCATCCATGAAATCCATGTCCTTCCTGACTGTGGAAGTGCCAGCTAATCTGGTTTTAGCCCAACTTTGCTCCATTGCAGCCCAGCAGAGTTGCCTGTTGTTTATCCTGGCCCAGCAGCACATCAGGGAGTTGTGCATGGGAACTCAGGTACCTGAGCCCTGCCACCTCCTCACCCAGGGGCACCTGAACCAGCCCTGCCAGTGCCTGCTCCCAGAAGGTTCTGAACTTCCTGGTGGTCTCCCAGCCACGCCATGTTTGCACAGCATGCATGGAATAAAACACAAGTGCTGGATGCTTTGTTCTGTGTTTGTGCTCAGTTTACGTAAGCGAGGTAGGAGCAGCGCGGGGTAGGAGCGGCCTGAGGGGATGGGGGCTGGCAGCGTGGGCTGGGGCCACTGTCAGTGTGCACTGGGAGACTCCTGTATTGCTGTGCATCCACCTCCTGTCCCTGGAAGTGTACCTGCATTGGTGGTGACTCAGTCACAGAGGTGAAATAAAGAGCTGTCTGAAAGCCTGTGTGTGATGGTTTATGAAAGATTCACTTAATCCTCGCTTTGTTCCCAGCACAGGTACCTCGGTTTACAGAGCTCAGTCTTCAAAAAGGGTTTTAACTTCACAAAACATCACTTCCCTTCTAGAGGCACGAGTCAAATGATAATTTATGCCAGTAGTTGTCATGCAGAGTCTTTGCTTGGAAAATCACAGTCCTGTGTTGTCGTACACTGGTCTGTGTGAAGAGCCAGTGCTCCCACCAGCAAGTGAGCAGTTACTTCTGGGGAACATTCTGGAAGAACTGAAACTGAGTTTGCAAAGCTGCAGCTGAGCTTTTCATAAAGACAGTGATCCCAGTTGGAGGCTAGACGGGAAGGCACCAAAAATACTGGGAGTAATCCTTCCATTGAAACAAGTCAGAAAAACTGCAATTGTCTGCAGAATTATTTTTGCATGTTTATGATGTAAAATGTTGCATAGAGGGAATAATTAGGCTTGAAAATGTCATACATTTTGGTATTTGCATTGCAGCAGTAATTGAAGTTTTCTGGTATCAAACCCTTACATTGTGCATGGTGACTAAATGTCATGGGACAGGGGAGGTGGAGTCACCTGCACAGGTCTGCACTAAAGCAGCTCTCACTTGCCTTAAAGATGCAAGTGGGGTTCAATTTTGCCAAGTTCTCATGTTCAGTAATGAATCTTGGGTAGGTGAAATGCAGTGAAGAGTGGCAATTCCGAAAGGGCTTTTCCATGGTGAAATTCCTTGTGTCAGAAGGAGCTGACCATGGTCATTTCCAGGGGAGCTCATTCCAGGGTGTCAGGTGTTCAGTGCAGGGTGGCAGGTGATGCACAGCTGTACATGCTGAGCAATCTCTTGTGCTGAGCAAAATTCTGGGTTTCACTGACACACTTTGCATAACTGCGTAGCCTTAAATTAGGTGCTCCAGAAACCACTGTGTGGAGATCCAGAGGGCTTCCCAAACCAGCTCACGGTGACTTCATAGGATCTCTGCATCCAAAAGCACAAATGAGCTGCTCTGATGTCAGACTGAGGGTGACTGCAGTTCCTTATACCACAGGGAGATGCTTGTGGAACCCCCAAATTAAAGCAAGCAAGTTTGGTTTGCCTCTGGCATCTCCTGTGAGGTGACACAGGGTAAGGGACTCCCAGGGTGGTCCCAGCAGAGGGGCAGGCTGTGGTTAAACCCCTCCTGAGCTCGCCAGGCAGTGCCTCAAACAAAGCCTTGTGTGCAGGTAGCTCAAAGATGGAGCAAATTCTGGCAAATGTGTCTGTACAGGTAATCAGCAGCAAATCCTGTTTTCCTTCTGCAGAGTGCTAAGTACAATAGCTTAATCCCTGGGAGGTGAGACTGCTTGGGATCCTTTTATACATTGCTTTTCCTCTGTGTCCTTTTCTTGTGCACCTGCTCACACCATCTTAATGTTTCTGTCCTGCTTCTCCCCTTCCCCCTATTCCAGTGAGTTTATTTTTGGAAATGTTGGATTTCTCAGTCTCTGGATTTTCATGGGAGCATCTCCTTCCTCAGGTGAACTATCATGCTGGAATCTGCTGGCTGTTCTCTTTGGAAAAGCTTTACAAACTGGCACTGCAGCATATTCCTGGGGTAGAAGCGTGTTTGTTTTTCCATCACTTGCGTGTATTTCTGTCTGCAAACAGCAATTTCCACATTCCCAGTCTTTCATACTTCCCACGCAGTTCAGGAGATGTCCTGGTTAATTGTCTGCTGATCCTCCTCTTGGTTGGATGCTGAGAGCTGCTTCATTTTGCCATTTGCTTGTATTTACCACCTGATTATATCCCCAAGAATGAACTTTTTCTCTCCAGCTGTAGCAAGATTACAGACTGTTCATGGCACTTCCTTCCTAGTCAGATGTGCAGCAAAGCTCTGCAGCCTGGGGTTTGCCAGTGACGTTGATCCTTTACACAATCTGTGTTCCTACTCATGGCTCCAGGGCCCTGGCTCCTGCATTGGGGGGGGGGTGGTTTGAAGTTGTAGAACATGAAGGAAATGGTATTTCCTAGGAAATTTGCCCTGTTAAAGGCAGAGTGGTGAAAACTAAAGTCAGAGCTTCCCGTTCAGCCAGAACAAGAATGGTTTGGGCTCTCACCCCGAGTGTGCTGGGAAGAGCTGGACTGTGTTTAGAAGCATTTGCATAATGGTCTTCCAATTCTGCCTTGAGACACAACAAGATTTTCTCCCTCATCTCCCTCCTGACCTCAGTGTGTGTCTGGGTTTGTGTGGGGGTTGTACCTTCTTCACTGACAAACTTCATCTCCTGTGAGCTGGGGCATCTCTTGCTGCCTGTTGGTCTTTCTTCTGCTTCCTGATGAAACCCCGGATAACTGACCTGGACAATAGAAGTTACAAAAGGAGTTCCTGTTAATTTGAGACCTGTGACTACATCTGACATTTAGGTGACTCACTTCAGGATGTAAAGGAGGGAAATGGATTCTGTAGGAAGCATTTTGGGGATTTTGGTAAATGGTCTGGTTGGTTTCACTGGAAGCAAATGTGCATTGTCATCTTGAGAAGGCACACCTGGCACTTGTGGGAATGTGGAATTCTTTTTCTTGGGCTTTATCTGGCATGGCCTCTCACCCATTTACAGCCCCACATCTGTGGGACAGACTGGGGAGGCTGCGGGGGCTGAGCCTGCAGGTGTTGTAGCATCTATAGGGAATTCTGGTGTAGAAAACACAAGTTATTTTGTGGCCTTGGCCTAAAAAACATCTGACAGAGGTAAGTGGTGGCATCTGCCCTCTCTGGGGAAGCCAGCCCTGGAACGTGTGGTTTCAGAATGTCCTTGGAGCCACGGTGGGGTTGGTGGGAAGCCCTGGGCTGGGCTGGGCACTCTTTGGAGCTGAGCACTGAGCATTTTGTTTCTTGCTTGTTGAAAATTGATTATGTCTCCAACTTTCTTTCAGGGTTTCCACGGTCCTTATCACTTCGGACAGTCTTAAAACACAAAAACACAAAACGGGTATCGACAAGAGGAGAATTTAAGAAAAAGTTGACTTTTGGGGGAAGGGAGGGGGATTCATGTGGCAGACAGACAGCGTGGACCCCCCTTCTCTGCCTCCGTGTTCTGGAAAAGAAGAAAACAAAAGCCCAGTAACTTAAGACTAGCTGTTTCCAGAGGAAAGTCCAAAACCTGAGTATGCATGTGTGACTGCTGGATTTCAGAGTGGTGTAAATGCTGACGAAGAAAAAACACCAACACTATGGGTTTTTAGAAATCATCTTCACATGTAATTAGGTAGCTTAAAAAGAAGTTTAAAAATGAAAATTTAAAAGCCATCTTTAAAGAAGAATATTTTGCCTACAGAGCGGTTGTAGTTTGAGCAAATGTTTAATTTCTGTTTGTTTCTTGTTCTATTTTTTTTGGTTTTCTTGCCTAAGGGACAGCGTGCATTTTCCCAGAACGTCCTGGTTTGCTGCCGAGCGGGACTGCTCAGCACCCGCTGGGGTTTGTGCAGGGACTGCTTCTGTCAGGCTTTTTTAATGCCAGGTTGGGTTTGCACCCAGCACTGCATTTTTAACAGCATCTGCTGGTTTTAGTTACCAACTTTTTAACCTTTTATTTCCTCTTTTCCTTTTGGTTTGGGTGTTGCTTTTAAGTTGTCCTGCATGTTGTTGGGAGCCACGTTATGGACAGGTCTCAGAGTTGGAGAGGGAGAGACTGGGACTTCTGGGATAACATGGAGGGCTCATCTCCCTTCCCTCTTGTACATGAAGTACACAAATACACACCCACGTTGATAAGAAACTGATTTATTCAAGTTCCTGAGCTGTCCTATGTGGTTAGCAGTTTAAAATCCCTTTTTGTTCACTCTCGTGTGCAGTAGCTGTGCCTGGAGCTGTGTGCCAAGAGGAATCTCTGTAGCTGTAATTCACCTGCTGGTAGTTGCAAAGCTTCACAGGCATCCCATGCTTTTCATTTGGAGTCTCCCCTCTCTTTCAGAGCATAAGTTTGCATTTGTTTGTCCTGTGCTGAGGTGTAGCTTAGAGGCTGATCCATGTGTTCTGGAGCACAGAGCAGGAGGTGACACCACCAGCTGGGTCCCACTGTCACCTCCTCTTCTTCTGCCTTTGTCATCTGGGCTGGGGGCTGCACTGAGGCTCCGAGTGGGTTCATGTTAGGGGAGGGATTGCAAAAGATTTGGGCTGCTCTGCTGTTCCTCCAGCATGTTTTCCTCCCGTTCTGGACTCTGAAGTGCAGCGTGAGGGGATGCAGCTCAGTCTCAGGCACTGTGGTGAATTTATTCTGGAGTGCTGACCCCACAAACAGAGGAGTACACCCTGCAGCACCATCCTGCCCAAATGAACCAGGCTGGAACAGCCATCTGCCAAAGATACAGGAATATGCAAAGCTCCCTTTCTTCCAGATCTTTCCAGTGAAGGCTTTTCCCCGTGTCAGAGCTGCACACTGCATGGCTTTGCCCTTGCTGCTGTTGGCTGCTTTTGTTTTTGTGGCTGGTTTTGAATGGGGGAATCTTTCATTGCAGCTACCAAGGACTGGTACCTGGGTGCATATGGATGGACCTCGTGGGGCCAGTGGGAGTTCCTTGTGTCCAACAGAGAAAGAATTGGGCAATGGATTTTGTTCATATTTCAGAGGTTCAGTTGTTACAGATCACCATTAGCTGAAATCTGCCTTCAGAAATCTGTTAGCTGGGAGGAACTAGTGTAAGATCAGAAACTGCCTGTATAGAAGTGGCACCACGGGGTTTGAACTGCCTGACACTTGCACTTGCAGTCTGGTGGGGACCTGGCTGTGCCCTGCATCTGGGCAAGTGTTGGGATTGGAGTGAACCTGCTGAAGGTGCTGCTTCTTGGAAGGTTGAGTTCTTGCTGTAAGGTTGCTGTAACAACATTTTGTCTTGGGTTAGTTCTGAGTATTAGATCTGAGCATTGATCTGGGGGGTGATCTGCAGCCCCACAGTGTGGTGTGGCCAGGAGGAATCTTTGCTCACTCCCTCCTTTCCTCACAGGTGGCTCACAAGCCCCTTTGAGGAAATGAGCATCGCACCTGCAGCGCTGCTGCTCCCCTTCTGAGGGCACTGAACCCCTGGAGACAGCTCTTGGTTCAAATGATGAGGTGATTCCTTATCTTTATTAGCTCCTTGTGTCAGCTGCATGGTGGAAGGGAGGGGAAATCAAGGTCTGAGTCTGAGAATTAGAGCTGTGCTGTGACCTTTGCCTGGTGTCAGCAGAGACACCTGGGAGACCCTTGCACTTGGATACCCCCACGCTGGCTTTCTGCCCCCTGGCACGTGTGCTCCTCCTGTGTCCCCTGGCTGCCACACTCGTGTTCCTGTGCTCCTCCTAAGGCTGAATTTATTTCCCTTGTCTTGAAAAACCAAAACCTGCATGTGCCCCAAGTAGCTCTGTGCTTTCCCACTCCGAGGGCGCGCGCGTTTGCAGTCCGAGGTGTCCTGGTGACGAGGGTCCCACGTTGCAGGCTGTGAGGAAAGGCAGGGCTCTGAGATCTGCAGCTCTTCTGCTCACATCCTGCTCTGCCCAGGCACTGGGGGACCCACGGAGCACTGGTTCTTTGGGGCCAGGGTAGTGGCCCCTGCTGTGGCACTGGAAGGATGTTTAAAACGGGTTGCTCTATCTCTATGTTTTTCCTTGAGTAAAAGCTGTTTCACTGAGGCCAAAGGTGGTTTTATCTCCTGATTTCTGGGAGTTTCGTGTTGCAGCCGGCCCTCAGATTGCTCGTGCTGCAGGTGTCCAACTTTTAATGGGGAGATTGAGATGAATTTGACCAAGTTCTGCCCAGGTGATCTCATGACACTGCAGTTTGTATCAGCTCCCATAAGGGAAAGGGTAATGTAGAATATGTCTGATGGCCTCTAAGTGGGTCCCTGTGGTAAGCGAGAGCCACTTGGACCCTGTCACTACCACAGCTCAAGCAGTGTCACCTCCCAGCCTTGGCAAACTGGAGCAGGATGTCCCTGGGACTGGCCCCGAAGTGGCAGTGCCATGGGATGGGGGTGAGAGAGTGGGAATCTTCTGCCCACACCTCAGGAGTGCTGGATTCGAGCCCTGCCAAGGTTTGGGAGCTGGGGCAGAGCCGTGCAGTCGGAGAGCAGTGGTGTGGGTGGAAATGCACGCTGTCCCACGTCTGGGTTTCTGTTGTGTTTAATTTTTTCCGTGTGTGAGTGCGTGGGTGGTTCCCAGCCTGTCTGTGCTCGCCGGGGCAGTGCATGTGTAGCACGGGATGGTGTGTTGCCTCTCTGAGTCTGGGAGAAGTCCTATGATAGCACATTGGGGGTGAAAATAAAGGAAGCTTTTTCCTTAATGTATAAATGAATATTTGTATGATTAAATTAACACAGAAAAAAAAAAAAAAAAAAAAAGCTCTGTACCTGTTGAGAGTTTTATTGAAGCTGCAAAACTTCTGAGTCTGTCACTTTGTAGTTAAACGTGGTTTCCTCCATTCCTGGAGTGTTTCCAGGTACTCAAGCACAACACCCTTAAACCCATCTCCGGCCCTAGTTTAGTCCAAATTGCTGAGAAATCAGGCCCAATTCAGTGCATACTGAGGTTATCAAACTACCTGTCGAGCCCCTGGGTGGGGGTGAGGGTGAGGAGAGGCTCTGGGGGTGGTTGTGAGGCAGGGGGAGGGAGGGGACTCCAGATTCCTTGTGTCAAGGTCAGGTCACTTCTCCAGGACGACTCCTGAGGAGGAGTGGGGTGGTCTGAGGGTCTCCATACGAGGGGTACCAGCACACAGCGATGCCACAGCTGCGTCCCCGGGTGCTCCTGGTGTGGCTGATGCACAGCCCAGCCCTTCCCTCGGAGCCTGCTGCAGGATGGGGTGATGCCTCACACTCCAAACAGCCCAGTCCTGAGGGATCAGACCTTCCATCTCCCGAGTGGCTCGGGAAGGCAGGAGTGGGAGCTTGCAGGGAGGAAGATTGGCTTGGGTTTTCTTTTCTCACAATCCCTAAGGAAATAGCTGGCACTGTGTATCGGGATGGGGGCACAGGAAGGTCTCACTTTGCTGGGCACCTGCCCAGTTGTCCAAGGTGGATCTGAGTTCCCAGGTGAGGCCTTGCAGCTCAGGACACCCAGCCCAAACCCTGCTTGGATAAACTGCAGCATGGAGCAGCTCAGCTGAGGCCGTTCCTTTGCTTACCTGGGAGTTTGTTACTAATCCCCACGAGAAACCTCCCTGTGTGTGTGCTGGCTTTGCTTTTATCATTTGAATAAATGCCTGGAGCTTTCATGTGCCAGTTAAGCTTGACTGAAAGCCTGACTGGGAAAAGACATCCTGCTACCTGTGCCTGGAGGTGTTTGTTTTGTGCCCCGAGTAGAACGCGCCCCTCGAGCTCGGGGTGCTCGTGGTGTCCCAAGGCTGCTGTGTTTGAGCAGGGGAGCACTGCCCGCCCTGCTCACTGCCCAGCTTTGCATTTACTCCTTATTTGCTCGAAAGAATCTGTTTATCTTTAGGGTTGCAACCTGTCAGAGGTTGCCAGCACAGGACAATCCCATCACACCTTCAATGGTATCTCCTGAGCGGGCAAATACCTGGTGGGATTGCCGTGGTGGAGGTCATCCTGCAATCCCAGGAGCAGAGCTGGGTGGGCAGGAGACCGAGGCAAAAGGCAGCCACAGGCACGTGGGAGCTGCTTGGGTGCTGCTTTTGCTACTGGTTTATTTTTTTAGGGGAATCAGATCATCGTCCATTGAAAGTTGCAAATTTAATTCTGGTTTTATGCAGTTTTCTTTGGTTCCCAAAGGCAGTCGGAGGAAGGGTGTTCCCAGATTTTTGTGATGGATTACAGGGATGAGGATGTGCTCAGCACCCAGGACTGCTTGGGCCCATACCCTGTGCCTTGTTGGGTATTCATGCCCCTTAGGCTGGAGGGAAGAGCAAGATCTGCTCCAAAACCTCCCCAGCACCACCACACATCCTCATATCTGCAGGCGTGACCTCGAGGGCTCCAATGGGCACCTGCCCATCCAGGAGCAGCACCTGGAACGGTGGCAGAGAGGATTTTTGTGATTTTTGTTTCTTTTTCCTCCTCTCCCTGCTACATTCCGCAGCTCATGGTGTGCAGCACTGTGCTCGTGCATCTCTGCAGATCCCTTGGGAGGCACCGGGGAATGTTAATGGGCCAAGGGGGAAATGAGGCCAGGCCAGTGGTGGGATGCTACCAGGAGTCCATGGGGAAGGAGCAGGATCAAGGGGAAACCTGGGATCTTTCTGGAAGCTCTCTAAAACCTGCTCTCTCTGCCTGTGTGTTCGTTGGAAAAGTCTTAGTTACACAGAAATTAATGAAGGAAATCTAATCTCAAACATTTCCTACCCCACTGATAAAACAGCCGAGTAGTAAAAGCTCGCAGCAGAGCCCGCAGGGAGGCAGATGGCACGCGTGGGCACGGACCAGCCCTGTTTGCCCCGTGCCAGGCTGCGGGCTCGGCTCTGCAGAGCAGCTGCGGCTGGGCTGGCTCCAGAGCTGCCTCTTCGCTCATTGTATTCCCACATTTTGGTTTTCTCTTCCCTGCAGGAGCGACGCCTTCATAGAAACTTAAAGCAGGGGGAGAAAAGTTTGGTTTTCAGCACCTGACACTGCGGGTGAGCGGTGCAGAGTCCTGCGAGGTGGGTGAGCCGTGCCCAGATGGGAATCACAGCTCCGTGTGCTGCCAGGGGACGGTGCTGGGAGCAGGGGGTGACCCAGCCCCGGGGCTCCCAGCCGAGCTGTTCAAACAGGGTTTGCTGGCCACGGGCCCAGCCCGGGGCATGTGCCAGCAGAGGGAGCTGAGGTTGCTCCTCGTCCACAAAACCCTTTGGAGCTGCTGGATGTGGCTTTTCCAGGCTTTGAGTCCTGCTGGTGACAGTGGCTGGGCAGGCAGGAGCCGTGTCCCCCCACCTCCCAGAGCTGCTGCTGGCCTGGCTGGGCAGGGGGGTGGCACATGTCACTTGGCCTGTCACCAGCAGTGTGGGGCTGGGGCAGTGCTGCAGGGCCAGGCAGGAGCTGCTGGGCAGGGACAGCACGGGCACACCCCTCTGGGCTGGGGGTGAGGAAGGGTCTGCACACCTGGCCCACGCTGTGTCCCATTTTGAAGGGTGACATGTGTTGGGGACAAAAGGGGGTCTGGCTGCTCTTCTGTGGCCCCGGGGTGGTGCACAACCCTGTGGGAGGGAGAGAGGGACCCCCAAACCTTGGAGCTGGGGTAAGACCCTTTTGCCAGGCCCTTTTCTAGGAAAGCCATCCCGCAGGACAGAGCTTTCAGCCTCTCCTGGGTCTCCCTGCACCTCTGGCGTGCAGCACTTGGGCTCAGCAGATCTGTGCAGCATCGGCATCCAGGGGGAAACACAGCAAAGCTCCCACTCCTTATCTAATCTGCAGCATTTTCCCTGTTGGCTGTTTGCTGTGGCCGTGTTTCCTCAATTCATTGACAGCTGCAGGCTGGGCTGTGACGCCAGCCTGTGGCACTGCAGCCCCAGAGCCCGGGTGGCACTGGAGGGACCCTGGGAAGAGCCCCTCGAGCCCCTGTGAGCCCAGCAGGGCCATGGACTCCCTGGCAGGTGACAGTGAGAGGCACCTGGGGACTGGCACTGGGCAGCAGAGAGGGTCCCTGTCCCCAGCGAGGCCTCAGGGACACCCTGGCTGTGCTTGAGGGACACTTAAAGCCATCCTGTGCTGCCTCCACTCCAGCAGTCACTGTGCTGCCCTACCTGGGGCTGCTGATGGCCAGAGCTGGATTTGGCAGTGAGGGGTTTGGGCAATCGTGGCCACTGTGCCCTTGGGGGTGTCCCCTCCGAGCCCCCCGAGCCTGGCAGGGCCTGGCAGCCCCAAAGCCCCGTGTCTGCCCCACAGGAGGATGGGGAGAGGAGAAATTCCCAAACTGCAGCTTTGGTTTGTCCATCTTGGGAAGGAGGGTGAGCGGGGGCTCGCTGCCCTGCAGGTGCCTCCCCGAGCAGGGAGCTCTCCTTAGGATGAGCCTGGCTGCTCTGCCTTGCCCGTGGGGAGCAGGCTGGGAGGAAGCAGCTGAGGGTGCCTGAGAAGCAGGTTTGTCAGAATTTTAAAGGGATCTAAATCAATAGTGATAAGGAAACAATTATTTAAAGAGCAAACAAATGGAAACTGCTAAAGGTACCCTGTTTTTTCCCCCTTTTATTTTTTTTCTTGTGGGTGAAGGGTGCAGGGTTGATGCCTTTGGGTGCTGGCAGTGGGTCCCTGCTGGGACCACCCGAGGTGGGCACTGAGGCAGCTCTGCTTGCTCAGCCCAGCCCCAGCCAGGCTGGAAACGAGCCTTGCAGGACAAAGTGTTGTTTCATCCCACAAGGAAAAGGGTTTTATGGATCATCTGGAAACGCTAATCCTCAGGTGAGCCCATTTGTGATGCTGCTGAGCCTGTGGATGGTGTCAGGTGCTGGGTCAGCAGGGACAGAGACAGGCCTGGGCTGGTGTGGGGACACTGCTGGCTACATTTTGAGGGGAAAGGAGCCAGGACTGGCCACTGAGGCCGGGCCATCCCTGCAGAGCAAGGATAATTTCTGCACTCCCTCCGTGGAGCTCAGGATCCTGCTCGGGTTTGTGGCAGAGCTGCAGCTGGGACCATCCCTGCCCTGAGGAGAGCGTTTCTACCTGGGACAGGTACCCCAGGACTGGAGAGCAGGAGAGGATCCCAGTTCCCCCAGTGGGGCTGTGGCTGTCACCACCGGGGCTTTGTCTCAAAGGGCAGCTCATTCCCATCCTTCCCCCCCATGGTGTTTTCATCAGCTTTTGGTTGGGGATTAGGCACGTGTTGACAGAACAAACATTTTGCTGCGCTCAAAATCCACTGCTGAGGAGAGAAGTGATGTCCTTGCTCTGCTGGTGCCTCAGCCAGCGCTGGGATGAGGAGCTGGGATTGGGAGAGCCGGGCCTGGGGCCAGGACAGCCCTTTGAGGGGAACATGGAGCCATTTCGGGTCACGTCCCACACCAGGGCCAGAGCTCTGTCTCTCTGCTCCCTCACAGAGCACTAATCGCTTTCTGCTTTCATATCCTGCCCTGGGAAACCAGGGATGCCACAAGGAATGCTGCCTGTGTCCAGCAAGGCTTTGACAGGTCCTGGGGCCCCCCTGCCCAGCTCCCAGTGCCCATCACAGCTCCCTCCTCCCCAGACCTGGCTCCGGGAGCTGCAGTGTTGGTGTCAGGAAGGCTGACAGGGCTGGGGATACCCAGGAGTTGCCCCAGGAGCGTGTCTTTGCCAGGGAAAATTCCTCCAAGCTCTTTGGCCAACCCAGCGACTGCACAGTGGGGGAAGATAGGATATGGAACCTCGTTTGGGGTCCTGCCCCACCTCCCACACTCCGTTTTCCCTACGTGACTCCCCTGGTCATGGGGTCGTGGCTCCTTGCTGAGCCCCCAGGACGAGGTGCGGGAGCCGGGCGATGCTCAGGGGAGGGACTCGTCTCCTTCAGGGCTCAGTGACTCCGTGTGCCCATCCTGCCCCCAGACCCACGGCCCCACACGGGATGGGGGGTCCCTTCCCTCTGTGCACAGGGGAGCCCTCCTCCCCCTGATCCCCTGGCCCTGCAAACCCGGCTCAGGAGTGGTGGGAGAGGGCTGACTCCGGTCCCTGCTGAGCCCCCTCCCCACGCCGCCCCTCCAGCCCCACCAGCGCTTTGAGCTGAGCCCAGGCAGGCTGTGGGGTTTGGGGTTACTCTTAGGGGTTTGTCCTCTGGGGCAGAACCTTCCACAGTTCTCCTGCGATGGACAATGCAGAACTCAAGGGGAAATCACCAGCAGAGCGTTCCTCGCTCCGGGGGCACCGTGTGCTGCCCTAAGCCCAGAGCTGCCCGTCCCACCCGGACCCACCCGGGCTGTTTCCCTGCCCAGCGGCTCCCACGCTCTCCGGGCTGTCGCTCCGTGGGGCCGTTATGCCCGAGGATCGTTTTGCATGTGGGGAGAACCGGCAGCAGAAGAATGAATTTGCATTTCTCAATGGCACCCAGTGTGGGAACCAAAGCCGCGGAGGGTTCCGCTGCCTCTCGGCCCCGCACCGGGGCTGTGTGAAAAGACAACATCCCGTCCGCTGGCACCAGGCCCGGCCCGTCTCACCTGGCTGCCCGTGTGTGCCTGGGAACTGCCGCTGCCGAGCGGCCCCCGGCACGGGCAGGGGGTGCGGAGCCCCCGCCCCGCTGCCCTTCGTGCCATGGGCAGGTGACAGTGACCGAACAGCAGCACGGTGCCTGTGGGGGTTCTTTTGGGGGGTTGTGGATTTAGGGATCGTGCGCTGGTGTAGCCCAGGCCAGGATCCTTCCCCTCCTCTGCGCCCCAAATCTCCGGTGATGATGTGGGGGAGCCGTGACCTTTCCTCACCCTGCGGCGAGCGGGGTGTGCCCACGCCGCCCTGAGCCCTCTCTTCCTGGCACCGCCGGGCGACCCGCAACCATTTCCAGGCTTTTAATCCCAAGAGACAAAAGCAGGAGTTTAATGCCACCGGAGGAAGAAAAGAAGAGGGCTTTGGGAAGGGAACAGCAAACACGGTGGTGGATCGCTGCTCCCTGCCTGGCTGGGTGTCCCACGAGTTCCCTGCGTCACCCGGGGTGGCCCTGGGGGTGCTGGGGGGGAGCCGGGGTGGGAATGGTGGGGAGCTGGTGGTCCGGGGGCTGGGCTCACTCCGGTGTCTTCATCCTCCTCCCGCAGCTCGTCCTTCCCCTGCTGCCCTCCCAGGCACGGCCGGGCTGCAGAAGCAGGACAGCCCGGGTCACCTCCTGCCACCACAGCTGCAAAGCACACTGTGAAAGGTGCCAGGTGACCACCGAGGTCTCTGCGCTCAGCAGAGGGGTGGCTCCGGGACCCCCGGTGGAGCAGACACCCAGCCTGTGCTGCTGGACGGAGGTGACTTCCCCAGCCCCTTTTGCAGGCTCAGGGCTGCTCTGGAACGCAGCGGGACGGGGACACCCGGTTGCCAGCCGGCGCAGCGGGGATGGAGCGCGGGAGCAGCGGGCAGGAGCTGGGCAGGCTCCGAGCGGGGACCGAGTGGCGGGGCAGGGCCGGGAGCCCCGGCCCCCGTGGCAGGGTGTCCTCGGGCGGGGGCCGCGGCAATAACGCGGCTGTTTGCCCCGAGCACACACGCGGCCCCGTAAAGGGCGATTATGGCAGCAGCTGCGAGATGGGGGAGCCGCGGGGGTAATAAAGAGGATAAAGAGGAGCGGCCCCGCTCGCCCTGGGGCTGCACGGGAAGTGGGTAGGTCTGGCTGGGATGAGGAGGACTCAGAGGGGATTCTGGTGGTCTGGGCTCTCAGTTTGGGAGGTCTGGACGCTCTCCCAGGTCAATCTGCACAGGGGCATTGCACCATCAAAAGCAGCGTCCCCTCCGTGCACACCTGTGGCTTCCTGCACACTTGTGCTCCCTGACCCTCGGGGTGATTTTGGGCTCTGCTGGAGAGACCTTCTCCCCACCCAGGACCCCTGGGAGAGAACGCATTAAAGGTACTTCCACCATTTCAATCATTTCCAGTTTCCTTGGGCTACAAAAAAGCCTCAGAGTGCCCACCCTGCAGCCTGGCAGTGGGGATTCCTCCTGTCCCATCGCTGCCCTGTGCACAGACATGGGGTGCAGCATGCGGCCTCCCAGAGGGACTCTAGCTCTCCTCAGGGGCCACCACTGTCCCAAAAGTTGTTCAGGAGCTGGAGCAGAGGAAGCTCCACCGCTGCAGGGGACCAGGAAGCACCAGCTGCGTGTGGGGCCAGCTCGGGCTCCATGCTCTCTGTGGTTTGTACAGTGACATCAAGGGCCTTCAATAGTTTTATTATATGTGCCATGGCTGCTTATCTATTATTTTTGTGATGCAGCCAGAGATTAGCTACAGGCAGGTGGGCAGAGATTCCTCCAGGCTGATTCATGAGTCGTTTCTCCATCTCTCCCCTCCAGCCGCGTTCCCAAGCACTGAAGTTTCAGCAGTGGCAAAAGACACCGGAATCGGAGCTGATGGGTTGACAGGGAGGACAAGGAAAAAGTACCCAAAACTGTGCACCCAGGGCAGAAAAGCCAGACTTAATTTCCCTCTTTTATTGTTCCTCAGGTGTTGCAATCTCTCCTTTTCCTGGTTTGCATGTGCAAGCAGAGCTGTGCCGAGCTGCGATTGCGAAAGGTGTCGGGGAGAGCCCAGCGTGGCCCGGCACAGCTGGAGCCCACGGAAACTGGTGACACTGGGTGGCTCCGGCCCCGAGCCCTCTGGGAGGGAAGCAGAGGTCTCATTTTGGGGCCTTTCACCCAGTTTCCAGCGCTGTGCTGCACTGCCCAGCTCTCTCTGAGCCCAGAAAAGCAAATGTTTTTCCCTTTAATCTCTTTCTGTTATCAAGATCCCACTGCTACCCATAAGAGAAGTAGGTAAAGCTCTTCGAGACTGAGGTGTGAGTTTGGCAACAGGTCCCAGACAGCCCAGGATGACCCGGGTCTGGGATGCTCTGGATGTGGGACTGGGAGCTCCCCACTTCTTGGTGACATCTGACACTGTCCGGTGTCCCCAGCTGTGCTCTCGTCCGCTTTGCTTCTGACTCCTGGTGCTCTGGCCTGGTGTTTGTTCTGGTGAAAAGCTGTAAAGAAGCCAAATAAGCACAGGTGACCTGGCGGTGGTGTCACAGCAGCTCCAGCTTGCCCAGCCCGTGCAAACCAAGCCCTGCTCACCAGACACCGCCAGGGCAGAGCCCGGCTGCGGGGCAGGAGCGGGCACAGGAAGGGCGGGATGGCCGCGGTGCTTTCCCAGCATGGCTGGTGCCAGGCTGGTGCCAGGCTGGTGTCGAGTTTACACCTGACCCCTCTCTGCATCTGCAGCTCCCACAGCCCAGACACTCGTGTTTCTGCGCTGTGGGGAAAGGATCTGTGCTTGCAGGGCTGCAGTCCGGGGCTCTGCTGGGATGTTCCTGCTCTGGGTGCCCTCGGGGGATCCTGAGCTGTGACACCGGAGCAGCTTTGGGTGCTGTGGGGCCTTTTCCAATGCAGTGGGTGCTCTGAGAGGGCTGGAGAGCTCTGCTGTGGCTACCAGGAGCTCTGGGAGGGCACTGGGGGCCTGGACCTCCTCCTGGCTGTGCCACATCCCAATCAAACATGCCCAGCCCCTGGCAAAGCCCAGGCAGGGACTGGTGGCTTCCCAACACAGCTGCTTGTCCCGGGGTCCCCCCACAGCCACTTCCACGTGTCCCAGGCCCAGTTGTGTTTACCAAAACAGGGAAAAGAACTCTCCTGGGACACGGGAGCCCTGATCCAGGGGGAGCTTTCCCCACGATAAGATAACATTGAGGCGTTTCAAAGGGAGGCAGAAACTCCTGGCGCTGCCGATAGGAGCGAAGCCGTTTCCCGGTGCTCACACCGGGGTCTCCTTTCTCCAGGGTTTTCACTTCCTCAGGGCAAACATTTCCGATGGATGGCTTATCGGCTGTGCCTGCCCCGGGCCAGGGCAGTGAGGGATGCCAGCTCTGTCACCCTGCGTGTGCTGGGGACAGCCACGTGCCTGCTGGGCCGTGGTGACGTGGGGCCAGCCCGTGGCTGTTTGTGGCAGGGTTTGGTCTGACGTGGGTTTTTAGGGCACGGGGGAGTTTGGTTTTGGCAGCGCTACGTGCGCAGGAGAACTGCCTGAACTGCCCTGCCTGCTTCATGTGCTGAAAAAAAAAAGACAATAAATTCCAGCTCGGTGTCTGTCTCGCTCAGAACTGCTTTTTCCTGCTCGTGCCGGTGGAGACAACCTGGGCCTGGAGTGCAGCACGTTCTGGCTGTGCCCCCGTGCCCCATCCTGCAGTCACAGACCCCCGGGCAGGGGACAGAGCTGTGGCCCTGAGCTGGGAGGGTTTTTGGTGCTGTCAGGGGCTCCTTTCACCCCCAGTGTCTCTGTGCTCCCTCACGGGCTCCGTCCCTGGCTGCAGCCCTTGGGCAGGGGGTGGTTCTGGGGCTCGGCTCAGGGATGCTCCGGGGTGGCCTCAGGGATGCTCCTGGCCCCAGCGTGGCCCGTGCCATGGAGCTCACACATGCACAGCTCCCTGTGCTGCAGCCAGGACTGTCTGTCCCTGTCCCTGTCCCTGTCCCTGTCCCTGTCCCTGTCCCTGTCCCTGTCCCTGTGCCTGTCTCGTCCCGTGTGAGGGTGGGAAGGGGTTAACGGTGCCTGGCTTTGCCCCACTCCCCTCCCAAGGCCCGTTCTGGTCCGAGCCCGCCCTGGACGCACCTGCCAAGGGTTAACCCGGCCCGGGCTGTTCAAACACCTCGGCTGAGGTAAGCGCCGCTTGTTTGTTCAGGTAAATAAGGAAGGAATCGGATATAATGGGCAAAGGAGGCTCTGGCTGAGCCCTGACCCTCACTGCCGGCGTCCCCCTGGTTTCGTTTCCCTCTGCTGGCCCGGAGCCCCGCGGGGTGCCCGGTTCTGGCCGCCGGTGCCCGCCGGGGCCGATGCTCGGAGCGGCCGCGCTGCCGCCGCGGGGCCGGCGCTGAGCCGGGCTCGGTGCCGCCGGCCGGGGCTGGGACAGCGCTCCGGGGCCATGTCCCCCGCAGCCACCGCGCCCAGCGCCGCGGGGACGGCTCTTCCCACCCCGCGCTGCCATCCATGCGGCTTCTGAGCTCGCACACCCTCCAGGTAAGGCGCTGCCGCGACCCCCTGCGCTCCCCCAGCACCCACCTCCCCTCCCCGCAGGGCTCCTGGCACCACTCTGGGGTGGGCACGGTGCTGCCCCGTGTCCGAATGCCACCCCGCAGCTCCTTAGGGCTGGGCAGGGACAGGCTGGCCCTCGGCGCGAGGCTCCTGGCATTTCTCTGCGTGGTGTCACCCAAAATCGAACGGGATTTGCTGTTCTTGTGTCTTCGCGACCTCCTCCTGCTCAAGCAAGGAGGGTGGGATGGGGACAGGACTTCTGGGGCCAGCTGCTTCTGAGCCCACCTGGTGACAGCTGGGACACCCAGGGTGCCACCAGCCCCTGTGCCAGGCAGGGGACAACGAGCTTTGGGGCACCGTGTGACAAACCAGCAGCTGGGAGCCTTTGTGGAGTGTCCTGGGTGGCTGTCGAGGAGTTGCCAGCTCCGGGGTGTCTCTGTGAAGCTGAACCCCTTTTCCAGACCTGCGCTGTCCCGGGTGCTCTCCCGCTGGGGTGGGTTTTTTTTTGTCAGCCCTGAAGCCACTTTGGCTGCGGGTTTGGTTTTCGTGGTTCTGCTCGGTTAGTGAAACACAAACACCGTGAGGGTGCCAAATCCCCACAATACCGGTGTTCTCTGGGGCTGGGAGCACGGGGGGAAGGTGCTGCTATAAATAGGGGCTCCCTGGCCCCAGATGGGGAACAGCAAGCTCTGCTGCTCACCGGGGGCACGGCGAGCACCAGGCTTTGCTCGGGTCACTGGCGGGTGGTGCCTGTCCCTTGGCACTGCTCTTTGCCTCCCTGTGCTGATGGAGAGGGCAGCCTGACCCAGGCCGTGGGGACCTTGGGGACACCCGGTCCCCGTGCCAGCAGCCATGCAGGTAATGGCAGGAGGAGCCAGGGCACCTCGGTGGTGTTGGAGGAGGCTGGTGGGGAGCCAAGGGGCCAGGCCCTCCCCAGGACAAGCTGCATCCCTCCAGGGGTACATCAGAGCGAGCCCGGGGCTTGCCATGGCCCCAGCTGTCACCATGCAGGTACCAGAGCCAGCCCCCCGGGCTGTCACCTCCGCAGCCCCCCGCCCTGTCACCTCCCCAGCCCTCCAGCGCCATCCCCAGTCCCTGCCCTGGCTCTGGGGAGGTTTTGGCCGATCCTCCTCCCTCCACCCAGAGATAAGAAGGGTGCGTGGCACAGGGTTTGGCAGCAGGACGTGGCACAGCACAGCTGTCACTCTGGGGCTTGCAGGGTGCATGGGACGTGCTGGCAGGATCTCAAATTGCCACCAGCTTCTGAGCACCCACCTGGGCACCTGCTGCAGCCGTGGCTTTGCAGGGACCCCAAATCTCTTTTCCTGCTTCATCCAGGCTGCTCTGGGCAGTGTGGGACAGCTCTGGGTCCTGCACATCCCCAGTTCCTCCTGGGACAGCACAGCACAGCACATCCCTGTCCCCAGCCTGGGGCTGGAGGTGACCCTGGAGCCTGGCCCTGGTCCCTCACCCCGCTGCCTGGGAAGGGCTTTCGGAAGTGCCCGGGGGCTTGGGACTCATCCCGGGCGCTGTGGGCAGCGCCCCTCCCGCAGCGGGGCCAACCGCCCGGTCCCACAGCGCTCCGGCACAACCTGTTCCACCGCTGATTGGATTTTAATTAACGGACCCATTGTTCGAGGGTGGGGGGTGGGTGAATTTCTTTTTGATTTTTTTTTTTTTTCTCTCGCTCTCAAGGGCCGATCCCAGCCTTCCACCCTGAGCCGTGGTGGGTTGCACTTGCCAGGAGAGCTCGGGGTGGCACGGGGGTCCTTGGCCCCATCGTTATCCCCCTCGGCTGCGGGGTCTGTGTGGGGCTGGGTCCCTGCAGGCCTGTGGGGCTGAGCCGTGAGCCAGCACCACCCACAGCCCCGGGCTGGGGCTGGCTCCGTGCCCTGGGAAGTGCAGGAGCCCCATTCCTGTCCCAGCACCCCATCCCAGCCCCGCGGAGCAGCCAAGGCTGATGCAATGAGCGGCTCAGCCTCGCTCAGCTCGGGCAGGCAACGGGAAGGGTTTTGGGTGCCTGTGCACCTGGGGCTGCTCCTCCAGCTCTCCTTTTCCAGGGAAATGCAAAAAAAGGTAGGGGAAGAGGGGGGGAAAGGCCACCTGAAGTGGCTTCTCAGCGCAAACAGGTCCCACCCAGCCCGGCCGCCCGTGTGCCAGAGAGGGAGAAAGTCAAACAGCCTCCCCCGCCCTGAGAGTACAGCGCCCTTGGTGGGGCGCAGCTCAGGCTTTTGGGGACACTTCCCGAGGGATTGGGTCCCTCTGGTGCCTGCTGGGAGGAGGGGAACAGGATGAGGGTGAAGATGGAGCTGGGGCAGTCCATCCTGCGGCGTTCCATGGCGCTGCTCCCCCGTGGGTGAGGATGAACCCTGACCTCAGAACATCCCAGAGGCGCTGGGAATGAAGAACCCATCCCCTCCCCAGACACCCCCACGGCCAGCACTGTGCAGCAGCAGGAGCTACACAAGCTGTTACCACTTCTCTTTTGTGCTGGGAGCAGCGTGAGGCTGGATTTAGGGCTGATCTCCTAAAGCTCTTCTTTTAATCCCGAGCAAATCAAGGAGAGGTTTGGAAGCAGGCACCATCTCTCAGGGAAACTGTCTGGATGGTGGGGGCAGCCCCAGAGCAGAAGAGGATTTGGGTACCCTCTTCTCCCACCTCCTCCTTCCTGTGGTGCCACTAAAACCACGCAGGGATGTGCTCCAGCTCCTGAACCTGCAATCCCTGCCCAGCTCCCCACGGGCTGAGGCTGCCATGGGTGCTGTTTAGGCGTCCCTGGCTCTTCCACGCTTCTTTCTGAGCTCTTCAGGCTATTCCAAGGACGAAGTGATGAGTTTCCACCAAGTGCAGGCGATGCAGAACTTCAAAACCCATATTCCTGGGAGCACTGAATCCTCAGGAGCCCCATTAACTCCCTCCTGAGCATGGGACACGGGGCTGGGTCCTCATTGTCCCTCCTTCAGTGACCACCCCCGTGCTTGGTGGCTGTGCTCTGCCTGGAGGAACCCTGTGGGATCTTTTCCTCTCATTTTTTTTAAACCTTTCCCCCCCCAGCTAGGGTTTGGAGCAGCAGGGCACCCCCTTTCCCTGGGCACTGCCCCCTGCTCATCCTCAGGGCTGCCTGGTGTCCTGAGGGGTTTCAAACTTTGCATGCTCCTTTCCCAGTGCCAGCTCCATTCCTAAAGCTCCTTTTTCTGCTTTTAAACCACCAATTTGAAATGGTTCTTCTTCTTGTAAAATGCAATGCTGAAGGCGGAGGAGCTGGGCAGTGCCCTGGCCATGCCCATCAACAGCTTCTCCCTGGCAGGGGCTTGCCCTTCCTAAAGTCTCTGGGTGGTTTTTGGGGAGGTTTCTCCACGGATGGAGCCATTCCCTGGTGTTGCCATGGAAATTCAGCAGGTTCATCCTTTTCTCCATGGCCTCCAGGACTCTGTGCATGCAGAGACAGATGGGGACAGGCTGATTTGGGGTAGTTTTCCTTGCACGACAGTGAAGATAATTGCAATTATCCTGTCTTACAAGGAAAGTTCTCATCTGGGGGATGGCAACAGCACCCAAGGGCCGGGTGCTGGGCTCGGTCCCTCCTGGGAGGTCTGGGGGCTGTTGTGCCTCGGGTGGAAGCAGCAGAGGAGGTTTCCCATGCTCAGAAAAGTGTCCCTGCAGCTCAAGCACCCATTGTCACCCCGGGGCTGTCCTGTACAGGTGCTGGCGATCCCCCCCAGTGTCCCCCACTGCCTCCCACCGAGGCCTCAGCTCCACCTGGGACTGAGCTGCTGCCAGCCTGGGGTGCAGCTCCTGGGGAGACTCTAAACACCCAGACCGCAAACACCCAGACCCTAAACCCCCAGATCCCAAACACCCAAACACCCAGACCCCAAACACCCAGACCCCAAACACCCAGACCCCAAACACCCAGACCCTAAACACCCAGACCCTAAACACCCAGACCCCAAACACCCAGATCCCAAACACCCAGACCCTAAACACCCAGATCCCAAACACCCAGACCCTAAACACCCAGACCCTAAACACCCAGACCTCAAACACCCAGATCCCAGACCCCAAACCCCCAGACCCCAAACCCCCAGACCTCAAACACCCAGACCTCAAACACCCAGACCCTAACCAGGGCTCAGATCCCGCTCATCTCCTGAGCTCCTTCTCCCTGCTGGCTGCTGTTGGTCCTCCCAAAGTGGGGCCAGCCCCCCCAGCCCCGGCTGACCCCCGCAGGCTCGCGGGGCACAGTGGGGCTCTGTGGAGGGTTTTTCCCCTCTAACAGGCTTAGTTCCTCCCTTTGTGCCTGGCTGCCGGGCGGGAAGGCAGGAGCGCCGCCGGGCTGAGCTCCGCTCCTCTCTCCTCCCCGGGCAGGTTGGGAGCCGGCGCTGAGCAGAGGGATGGGCAGTGCCAGCCCCGGGCTGACCGCTCTGCCCCCCGGCCGCCTCGCCTGGCCGGACCCCGCGCTGCTGCCGCCCCCGCGGGACCCCGACCCCCGCAGCTGGGGCTGCCCGGAGAGCCCCAGCCCCCCCAGCACCCCCGAGCAGCCCCTGCCAGCCTTCTGCCTGCACTACTTCGACATGCTCTACCCGGAGGACACGGCCTGGGCCACCAAGGGCGCCGGGGAGCTGGCCCCGAGCAGCGGGCAGGGCGGGCGGGAGGAGGCGCGGAAGGAGCCGGAGCAATGTCCCATCATCGACAGCCAGGGGCTGGGGCTGCGGCCCGAGGGGGAGCTGCAGGACAGCCTGCACCTGGAGGAGCACTCGCTGGAGCAGGTGCAGAGCATGGTGGTGGGCGAGGTGCTGAAGGACATCGAGACGGCCTGCAAGCTGCTCAACATTGCCGCAGGTGGGTGTCCCGGGGCTCCCTTGGTGCTGCTGTGCTGATGGGATGGCGTGGGAGCCAAAGCCACGCTGCATTTGAGGGGCTGCAGCCACCTGTGGGGGTCTGGGGGTGTGTGGCTGCTCCACACGAGGGGAGGGAATGGTTCCTGAGGGGCTGGAGCTGTGTGTGAGGGTCTGGGGGAGTGTGGCTGCTCCACACCAGAGGAGGGAATGGTTCCTGAGGGGCTGGAGCCGTGTATGGGGGTCTGAGGGAGAGTCTCCACCAGAGGAGGGAATGATTCCTGGGGGGCTGGAGCCACATGTGGGGGTCTGGGGGAGAGCGGCTGCTCCACACGGGGGGAGGGAATGGTTCCTGAGGGACTGGAGCTGTGTGTGAGGGTCTGGGGGAGAGTGTCCACCAGAGGAGGGAATGGTTCCTGAGGGGCTGCAGCCACCTGTGGGGGTCTGGGGGTGTGTGGCTGCTCCACACAGGAGGAAGGAATGGTTCCTGAGGGGCTGGAGCCACACGTGGGGGTCTGGGGGAGAGTGTCCACCAGAGGAGGGAATGGTTCCTGAGGGACTGTAGTTGTGTGTGAGGGTCTGGGGGAGTGTGACTACCACATGGGAGGAGTGGACAGCCACACTCACCCCCGTCCCCCCCAGACCCCATGGACTGGAGCCCCGGGAATGTGCAGAAGTGGATCCTGTGGACGGAGCACCAGTACCGGCTGCCGCAGATCGGGAAGTCCTTCCAGGAGCTCTCGGGAAAGGACCTGTGCGCCATGTCCGAGGAGCAGTTCTGCCAGCGCTCGCCCGCCTGCGGGGACATCCTGCACGCCCACCTCGACATCTGGAAGTCCGGTGGGTGCCAGGGAGCGGGAGGGAGCTGGGGAGGGTGGGCGATGCTGCGCCGCAGGAGATGCCCCCCTGATCCCCCGCTCCTCCCTTCCAGCCGCCTGGATGAAGGAGAAGGCTGCCCCGGGAGATGTGAGATACTGCGGTGAGTTCTGGGTGGGCTCAGCTCCGCTGGCCCCACTCTGCTTGGGGCAGGTCCGGGGTACCTGAGGGGTCCCTCCCTGCTTCTCTGCAGTCACCCGGAGCACCGGGGCAGCTGCTGCTGGGGGATGTGTGCGGCTGCACTCCCTCTGCCCCAGAGCAGCCCCGCGGCTCTCTGCAAAATCCAGCGAAGGGGAAATGGCTCGATCCCTCACTGGCCCTGTCCCACACCCCTGCGGGTGCACTGAGCTGTTCTCCCTGCTCCAAGACAGGGAGGGGAAAGCAAATCTTCAGACTCAGAGCCGGGCTGAGCGCCGGAGACCCTCTGGCATCGATGGGGACTCGAGCAGCTGCCTGGGATGGTGCGAGCAGCGAGCTCCGTCCCTTCCCTCCTCTCACCCGTCCCTTCCCGTGGCAGGAGGTGACACCGGCTGGGCCGACAGCGAGGTGGACTCGTCCTGTGCCGGCCAACCCATCCACCTCTGGCAGTTCCTCAAGGAGCTGCTGCTGAAACCGCACAACTACGGGCGCTTCATCCGCTGGCTCAACAAGGACAAAGGTGGGCGGGGATGCTCCAGGGGCCCCGGGGCGGGAGCTGGGGGGGCTGAGGTGGGGCAGGAGATGCTGTAACCCCCCGTGCCCGCTCCCCTGCCAGGCATCTTCAAGATCGAGGACTCGGCGCAGGTGGCCCGGCTGTGGGGCATCCGCAAGAACCGCCCGGCCATGAACTACGACAAGCTGAGCCGCTCCATCCGGCAGTACTACAAGAAAGGAATCATCCGCAAGCCCGACATCTCCCAGCGCCTCGTCTACCAGTTCGTGCACCCGGTGTGAGCGGCGGCGGGACCGGCTGAGCGCCGGGAGGGACCGGGGGACCTTGGCTGCCTCCCTCTGCCCCAGCCACAGAGAGCCTCTGCCAGCAGCCAGGACCTCGGCTGCGGTGCGAGGCTTCCCCTGCCAGGACCTGCTGGCATCGGACACAAGGACCTCCTCACCTCCAGCAGGCCCTGGTGCAGGGCAAGGACCGTGCAGAGCCCTGGCTCCCCACGGGAAGGGTGGGCACGGTGGCTGGGCTTGTCCCAAATCCTCTCCTCCTTCCCAGGTTCTGGCTGTAGGTGGCTTCACCCCAGCCATTGTTCAGGGAGGGAAAGTCTGGGGCGTGAACTGACACAATGGCACCCGCAGGGACAGGGACACCCACAGGGACACCCACAGGGACACCCACAGGGACAGGGACACCCACTGCTGCTCATGGTGGGCTCCTGTCCCAATCCCTGTGGGAGCAGCCTGGCACCAGCCAAGGGTGCTGCCTGCCATGGGAGCTGTGCCAATGGGACCTTGGGCACCCCCTTGGCACAGGTGCATCCCCCCTTTGCTTTTCACTGCAGGACATGCTCAGCTGCTCCCCTTCACAGGGATTCGGGGCTGCAAACGGGAATTCTGCAAAGGGAGCAGCTGTGAATGTGGGTGTGGGGCTGTGCACAACGGGGGTCCCCCAAGTTGGGTCCCCCCATCCTTGTGCACAGGGCCACCAGAGTCCTCCTAAGACCCCAAGTTCTGTGCCCTGGCACAAAGCTCTTCCCTGGATTTGGATTTTACTTGGACTGCCTGATTCTGGAGTTTGGGGGAATGGAGATGGCAGCTTTGCCATTTCCCTCTGGACAATAAAACCAGATGTGATCCGCCGAGGCTGGACTGGGGCAGAGAGCTGGGAATTGCTTCACCTGCTCATTGCACCAGAGTCAGAGTTATCTGGCAATGTTGATCTTTTATATTATAGGGGGTTTTATTTGGTTATTTGCTTTTCAGTTTTGGCTGCTGATGACTTGTGGTTTAGGTTCAAATGCCGAGGGTGGCCCGGGCTTCCAGGGATGTTCTGTGGGAGCTTAAAAGGAAAAACATCTGGTTCTTGGTCTCTTGATTTTTTTTTCCTTAAAAAATCCGCCGGTGCCAGCTACTGCCTTTCCTTTCTGTCCTTGCTCCGTGCTGCTCCCACAGCAGCAGATCCAGACAGCCCTGCTCCCATCCTGGCAGGAGGGATGGAGGGCAGCAAGGAGCAGGGGAAGGAGGAAAACTGCCTTGGCCTTTGGAAAAGGGAGCAGAAAAGCAAAAAAAAAAAAAAAAGCAAAGTGTGTCCTGTGATTTGCTGTGTGTGCCAGGGCACTGTGAGCACGGGCTGGTGGTGCTGGTGGTGCCCCAGATCCTGTGTCCCCCTCACAGGTCCCCTGGCACAGGCTCAGGAGGGCGCTGGGTCAGGGCCCCAAAATCTGCATCACCTCCAGCCCTGCCGTGGGTGTCCCAAGGCTTTGTCCAGCAGTGGCACAGGAGTCCCCAAAGGCAGTGGCTGTTCCCCTTGTCCCCCAGCAATGCATCCGAGCCCCCATCCTGCTGCACCCCAAAACCTTGGCGTGGGGGTGTCGCTACCTGGGGGCCCACAACCACCTCAGCCGGCCCCCCGGGGGTGGGACAGACGCACAGCAAAGGAAACCCCAGAGCCAAGGACGCTGACAGAGCTCGGTTATTTTCTCTTGCTGCTTTTTGTTGTTGTATCCACGGAAATACAATCACGAGAGATATATATATTATATATATATACTTCTTAAATTACACAATCAATGTACAAAAACCGGGGTGCATTGCTGAGACAGGTGGTTGGTTGGGTCTTTTCTGACTTTGTGGGGTTTGTTTTTTTTTTCCGGTACCCGGCAGGGGCTGGATGGCTCCCGCCCGCCGTGCTTCCCCTGCATCCACGAGAACACTGGATCCCTGGGGCCAAAAAATTCACGAACCAACGGAGGGGGCAGGACAGGAGCAGGAGGAGCGTGCGGGAAGCATTGATGCTGCTAAGGGTGATGGTATGGAAAGAAATGAGAGGTGATTGTAGGGAAGAGCTCAGGATGGCAAACGCACCCGAGGCAGGGGTGGGGTGGCTGCAGCTCAGAGCTGCGGGGCCGGGGCAGAGCCCAGGGGAGAAGGGGTAGAGCTCCGTGGGGACAAGCAAAGGGCAGAGCCTGTGGCCATTCCCCTGCCTTGGCGTGTCTTGATTTCGGGGCCATCTTTGCCAGGCAGCTGCTCTGCCCGGGCCGGACGATGCTCAACCCCTGTCCCTGCTCTGCTCCTGCATCCCTGCAGGAAGGGGAGGATGGGGACCGTCCCCAGCAGTGCCCAAGGCAGTCCTCGCTATCCCAGGCTGGGCATGGAGGTGCTTCCAGCAGCACCCGGCCCTGGTGGGTCGTTCCCTGGACAGCGCTGGATTTTAGGGCCACCTCACCTGGATCTGGTGTGCGTTTTGGGTACCTGCCCACCCGAAGGGCGACGCTGCTCCTGCAGCACAGACCGGGCATCCCGGTGCGCTGACAGCCCAGCCGGGAGGAGGAGGAGGAAGCTGAGGAGATGCCAGCAAGCTCCACGGCAGGGCTGGTCCCACCTCACCTGGGCATCTCAAGGATGGCCGCGGGGCTGAAGGGGGCATTCAGCCCCTTCCTCGGGGCGGGAGGATGAACGGGGGAGAAGATGGAAACACCAAAAAAATAACCAACGGAGTCAGACTCCAATCCCTCTTGGTTTTCTGGGATGAATTTGGTTGGTCCCAGGAGCTTCGGCGCCGTGCGTTTCGGAACAGTTCCAGCCAATCAGAAGGCGGCTCATGATTTCAGTATCTTTAAAAACCAACCAGTCAGGAGCTCTCACTGGTTGGGCTTTAAGATCTTGAGGTATCGGCTTTTCGCTCAGAAAAAAAAAAAAAAATTCAACTAACGTAGACGAACGGACAACGTCATCTTTCGCTTCACATTATCTTAGAAGAAAGCGACTATGCAAAATACTCTTCGGAGACAACTCTTAAAAAAATAAAAGCTTGGTCGGAAAATATGTCTGAATCTATAAGGGTGAGGAGTGAAGGACCAGACGGCAGAATGGCTGGTTGGCTGGTGGAGAGATGGAGACAACGGAGGGTGGATTTATCTGCTGACGGTGACGAGGAGCACACCACAAGACTTAGATTGCCTCCACGTAGTTGGCGGGGTACAGCCCCAGCTGCCCGTTGTCCAAGCGCCCTTTGCACCACCCCTGCTCGTCTTCCTCACCGAGTTTGGTTAGTTCATCACCTGGAGAGGAAGGTGGAAGGGAAGAGCTCATTGCAGGGGCTGAAGTTCTCCCACCTCCTTTTTCTGCCTGGGATGGAGCGGCTGGGGGTTTGCAGGACTCATCCTGGCCACACCAGTTTGTAGGATAGAAAGGCGAGGAGTGACTCATGAGCCCTCACGTGCCCTGTCCCTTCCCACTGCTCCTGTCCCTCCTGCATTTGGGCTCAGCTTCTGCCTTCCCCTTTCAGACAAGTCAACTCTTTGAAGGGCTGGGCCAACTCAGAAATGATCTGAGGGATTTCACACCCAGCAGACGAGCCTCATCCTACCTGCCAGTGGCAAGGGACCGTACCTGCTTTGAAGCTGAGCTCATCCTGCTCCTGCCCATCGTAGTCGTACAGAGCCCGCACCCTCACGCCCTTCCCCGCCGATTCCTCGTCGAAGGGGTTGGCGCCGCCGTTGGCCTCGCTGGTGTTGAAGGAGTTGCTGCCCTCGTCATCGGACCACTCGGCGCTGTAGGTCTGCCCGCGGTCGTGGCTGCTCACGCTGGCAGGGGGAGGAGAGGGAGGGCTGGCTGTCACCGAGGTCACCCCGCATCCCCAAATCCTTGCACAGGCAAAGGCCGTGCCTCTCGTGGCACCTGCCCTTCACGCCGGCCCTCACCTCCCGCGCTCGCCCGCCTGAGCCCCCGCGTCGCCCGCGCTGCCGGCGTTGGTCAGGGCCACCCCCTCGCCCTTCTTCTGCTTCTCCTTCCGCGTTATCGTGTGCGTCAGGTCCGGGTTCCACTCCTGCAAGCACAGAGCCACCCTGAGTGCCCGGCTGCCCGCAGAGCTGCCAGCACCCAGCCAGGGCGCCCGGCCTCACCTCAAACTGGGGCCAGTTCATGGGCATGCCAGGGCCGCTGGTGCTGCGGAACCACCGCAGGTCCTCCTGCGCGTCCGACATGCGGATGGTCTGCTCCAGCTCCCGGTACACGTTGGCGTAGCTGCGGGGAGAGACGTGGTCGGGGGCCTGCGGGTCAGGGTGGACCCCTGGGGACAGCGTGGGACGGGGACACGCCCGGGCTGGGGACAGGTTGTGTGTCCTCCTCCAGGATCCCGCACAGCCTCCCGCCACTCTGGTACCTCGTGGTGCCCATCGCGTCGGCCAGAATTCCCTGCCCCTACCTGCTGCTCTCGGCCAGGTTCAGGTGTCTCTTGATGTCCAGGAGCATTTCCTTGAGGAAGTTGAGTCTCTTCTCCTCAAACTGCTGGCACTGCTCGAAGACCTGCTCCATGCTCTCGATGTACTGCGGGGTGCACTTGTTCAGCTCGTCCAGCACCTTCTCGTACTTCTCCTGAGTCTGCAAAACCAGGAGGGACCATGGTAGTACCTCGAGCACCTCAGAGGCCGTTTCTGGGCACTGAGAGGTCTGGTTTGGGGGTCACCAGAGCTGGGGAGCTCAAGTTGAAGCAGGAGCCTCAGTGGGTGGAATCAGCCCCCAAAAGTGGGGTAAATACCTGCCCAGCTCACACTCCCCTGAGCACTGCCTGCAAATCCTTATCCTTCTCCAGGAGCACAGGGATGGGAAAATGGGAACTGATGGTGGAGAAAGGGATGTGGTGGCCATCTCCCCTGGTTTCCCTTGCCCAATGTCCCATGCATCTGGCACAGGGCAGTGCTTCACACCTTTTGCACATCTTGCTTGCACTTTTCCACTTTGTCCTGGAGCTTCTTCTGCTGCTCAGGAGTGTTGGACTGATCCGCCTTGCTGTTGGCTTCGCGGGTCATGGCCAGCTTCTCCTCCTTGCATGCCAGGTGATAGGCCTTCTTGGCTGTCTCCAGCTGTGGGGAGGACAGGGAAGGGACATCAGAGCAGTGCTCACTGCTCTGCCAACCCCTCTGCCTGTGGGGAGGTGCCACGTGTCCCTCCCAGCCTGGACTGGGCGCACAGGGTTGCCCCAGGGCACTCTGTGCTTCTCTCACCTCCTTGAGCTTCTTGGCCCAGGGCTTCTGGGCTTTCCGGAAGCCATCCTCAGCCTCCTTGGCCTCCTTGAAGCCCCCCATGATCTGCTTGTGGTAGGCATCCTTCTGCCAGTTCTTGACCTTCTCGAAGTCATCATTCAGGAGGCTGTTCTTCACCTCCTGGTGCAGCTCGCTCACCTTGTCCGCCTCCGTCATGATCGCGGCCCACGCCTTCTCCAGGCTGCCATACTGGGGACCTGGGGGCCGAGGGGACAGCTGGGGGTCACCCCACTGCCCTTACCCGCTCCGTTTCTGCCAGGTGAGGCTGTGATTGTCCTGGGGAAACCCTGGGAAAAGCCACGGTACCTTTCTCGATGAGCTGCCTCCACCGCTTGGACCAGTCGGTGAGCTGCTGGGCGTAGGACTTCTCGATCTTGGCCCGCTCGTGCACGCAGTTCATGAGGTCATTGCAGAGCCGGTGCCCGTCGTCGATCCGCTTCACCGTGCGCTTGTAGTTCCCCACCTGGCATGGGCACGGGCACAGGCAGGTGTGGGGGCTGTGACCACCCCGCCTGCCTCAGCCCCAGCTCCCTGGGGTGGCTACAGGGGAAGCACCAGGCAATTTGGGGGTGTGGGGATGGAGCTTTGGGTCGGGGCTGCTCCAACCCAACTCCCTCCAACCCCTGTGTCACTCAGGGACAGCCAAGACTGAGACCTTTGGCTCAGACACAGGGCCACCGCAGCAGGGATGCTGTCAGGCAGAGGAGGGAGGGCAGCCCCCAGCCCAGGGGACACCCCGGGGTGCAGCGACAGTGGCGGTGGGGTGTGTGGGAGGGGAGGGTGGCCGGGACTCACCTCCCAGAAGCTGTCGGTTGTTTCCTCGGCGGCCGATGCCGACTCGTCGTAGGAACCCGACATGGCTCCCGGCGCTGCCTCGGGCGTCAGAGCCGGTGCTGGGGGTTTCCTGGGTGAACACCAGCCTCATGCACTGAGGGGACAGGAGAGGGGAGTCACGGGGGGCGCAGGGGACCCCCATTCCTCCTGCAAACAGCTCTGTGGGACAATGTCCACGTACAGGGGACAGGCATGGGGACTGTGCCCGCTCCAGCTCTGGACCTGCTGGCTCCTCCAGTGCCCACCACCCACTTGGTGCCATCCGAACACCCCCGAGCCAGCGGTGCTGGAGGGAATGGCGGGCAGCAGCACAGTGGGCGCTCACTGGGCAGAGCCTGGCTCAGCACTGGCAGCCGCTGGGCGAGGGGCCGTGGCAGGGTCAGGGGATGCGCCGCCCAAGAAATTCTCGTCCTGATATCCCACCCTAATCCGTCCTGATCTCCAGAAGAACGGCATCCCCGGAGCGCCACGTGGCCCTGCTGCGGGGCTCAACCCTTTGCTGCTTTGTTGAGAGCTGGGGGTGGCACTGCACGGGGACAGAGCAGGGGCTGTGGTGGCCGTTTCCCAGGCGTCCTCCTCATCATCCCCACCCCGACCTGGATTTGGACAGCGTTTCCACAGGAAAACACTGGGCCTATCCTGCATGGCATCTGCCACCGGGATGGGGACAAGGTGGCCATGAACAGCTCAAATGTCCTCCTGCCCTGTCCACAAACGAGCATGAGAGAGATGTGGCTGTGACCCTCACACACCATCCCTTCCTTGGGGAGGTGGAATGGGCAGAGGGCACTCTGTGTGGGGTGGGAGGGCAGGGCTGGGGGCACAGGGTCCGCAGGGAGCACTGGTGAGTGCCCACGCTCTCCAGCTGTGCGCACAGCTGGCCCTGAGGTGTCCCCGGGCCGGGGCAGGGCACGGCCCCAGGAGGACAGGGACCTGAAACAGTTACTGGAGCGCAGTGCAGGGCTCGCTGTGCTGGAAGTAACAGGGCCCGGCAGGGATTTAGTGATATAACCAGGGAGGCACCAATCCCCTCCACCCTCCCCAGACGGTTAAAAATAAACGCGTGACTGTCCCTCGCTCAGCCGCCGAGACGCAGATGGAGGGGGCACGGCAATCCCCCCGCAGCTGGCAGCACGCAGCGCCCGCGCCTGCCTGGCACCCACGGCACCGCCACCGCCGCTGCCTGGCACCCACAGCACTGCCACCACGCCTCCTAGCACCCACAGGACCACCGTGCCTGGCACCCACGGCACCATCGCTGCCGCTGCCTGGCACCCACGGCACCAACACTGCCGCTGCCTGGCACCCACAGCATGGCCACTGTCCTTGGCACCCACAGTGCCACCACTGCTCCTGCCTGGCACCACAGCACTGCCACTGCTGTCCCCACCCCAGCACCCGCAGGCTGCCCCGGTGCACCTGCAGTGGTGACAGAGCACCTGGTGGCACAGCCCCAGGGGACCCCGCAGGCGCTGTGTGCATCCCGTGGGCACCGTGCAGTGCCCAGGGCTCGTGCCCCTGCGTTTTGCTGCAGGGGCTACACTGGCATGGCAAGGGCACCCTCAGGGTGACAGCCCCAGCGTGCCAGACCTAGGATGGGGACAGCAGGGAGGGAGCGTACCCATGGCTGGGTGTACCCCAGGAGCCACGGGCACAGTGCCAGCCCCTGCTGCCCCCAGCGAGCCTCTCGTGCCATGGGGCACTGCCAACGTGGCTGCAGCAGCTCTGTCTCCAAGCCACTACCTGGTCTGAGCCGCATCCTGGGGGTTATTTTTGGCTCTGCATCACTTCCCAGCTAACACTGCCTCCTCATCGCCACTCTCCTGCCACGCACCCCAACGCACGACCGTCCTCGCACCCCCACGCACGTGCATGTGCCCCCACTGTGCCAGGCCGCCTGGGCCACACGTGCCAGCCCCCTGCCAGCCCCTGCCAGCCCCCAGCCCTGCCATCACCTCGCATCAGGGAGGCCGGTGGTGATGCCTGGCGCCTGCAGAGCCGGCGGCCGAGCTGCGGCGTGGAGAGCTGCCAGCCCCAGCCACGCGCTGCCACTCGGGTGCCCTCGGCCTGGGGGGCTCCGCCTTGGCCCCTCACTCCCACGGCGCTGCCAGGGAGAAGCCGCAGAGCGTTTGGCATCGAGTGACGGTGGAGTTTGTCCCAGCTCCTGCTCCACGTGCCCTTGGGCTGCTGCTCCTGCAGAAGCGGCCCCGCTGTGTGTCTCTCCTGTCAGCACGCTCGGTGCTGGGCACTGGCACAGCTCTCCTCAGCCTGCAGGCAGCTCCTGCTGCCCTGCTGCTGCAGGGGGGTCTCTGCCCTCCGTGGGGGCCGGGCCGTGGCCGTGGCCCTGTGCAGACAGGAGGCTGCTGCAATGCAGAGGCTGGTGCTGCTGACACCGCGGGCACGGCGCGGGCAGCTGCCTGCACCCCCATGGCAGAGCCCTGGCTGGCAGAGCCATGTCCCCAGCGAGGTGGGACAGACCGGTCCTGCTGTCCCCTGTCCCCAGTGTTTGTTGTCCCAGACCCAGCATCTCTCCTGCAGCCAAAAAGCAGGGGATGGGGATGTCACACTCCTGCCCCTGGGCACATTGGCTGAGCTGGTGGGGACCAGGGGCAGGAGTGGCTGCAGAGCCTCTGGTGTGGGTTCCTCTCCTGCCAAGAGCCCCTGGCTAAGGCTGGATGGTGGCAGGTGCCCTGCAAGCAGAGGAGCACAGAGCGAGACGGTGTCCCCGTGCCTGTCCCCATGCTGTCCCTAGGCAGGAGGTCCATGCCAGCTGTGAGCCCCATTGCTGGGAGGGCAGTGGGTGAGTGACCCTCGCTGAGAGCATCCAGGGCAGGGGGAAGCCACACTGGGAGCTGCACTGGGCTGTGGGAATCCAAGCAAGAGTGCTGGGCCTCAGGCTTTCGGCCACAGGAAAGGTCATTTGCTGTCCCTTAGCACAGGGCTGCTTGAGGGCCCATTCCAGGGTGCAGAGCCAATGCCACCATGATACACCACTGTGGCCATTTGTGGCAAAGACAAATGGATTCAGCCGAGGAGGTCCAGAGGAGCTTGGCAGCAGATCTCCCACCATGTTCTGGGGCTGCTGTGCTGCATCCACCGAGGGTACTGCAGCCACACACGGGGCTTGAGGTGGCCACACATGGGGCTAGAAGTGGCCCCATACAGGAATTGAGGTGGCCACACACAGGAATTGAGGTGGCCACACACGGGGATCGAGGTGGCTGCACATGGGGGGTGAAGTGGCCACACGGGGGGTGAAGTGGCCAAGGCACAGCAGCAGGTCCCAGGGAAAACCCATGCCACTGATGTGCATTGCAAGAGGCTTTGCAGCTGCAGGAGCTGTGCCTGGTTTGCTGCTCAGTGTGACCCAGCTGAGTGGCTCTGGGATTCCCACCCCAGGGCTGCTCCGTGTGTCCCATGGGGCTGGGAAATGCTCCTGGGGCTGGCGAGGGTCAGAGCTCAGGGAGCCAGGCAGTGTGGAGAGGTTTGGCTGTGGTGTGGCTGAAGCCTGGCCCCCTCCAGAGCCCATGGGGACCCTGTGAGGAAATGGTTAAGTGGGTGCTGCTGATTCACGCTGGCAGCTCCGCATCAGCAGAGCCTGGGGCTCAGGGCTGAGCGGCCTCAGCACCCATCCTGCCCCCTTGGCATCAAACCAAGCCCAATGCCAGCAGGGAGTGAGCCTGGGCCCTTCCAGGGTACTGTCTCCATGGGAGCAGGCTCTTGTAGGGTCCTTCCTGCATTCCCTGGCAAAACCCCTTTGGCTGCAACATGAGCAGGGCTGGAGCCTTCGGGCAAAGAGCCAAACCCAGAATGGTGGGTGATTCTCCATGGGATTTCAGCCAGAGCAACACCATGGGGCTGCCCGGGACCCAGCATCGCATGAGGTGGCTGCAAGGGCAGAAGGACCCTGGAGGGGGCACAGAGGTAATGGTGGGAAACTTCTGGGAGCCACTTTTCCAAGGAATCCTGGGTGGAATGTGCCTATGGCAGCCTCCTCGCTTCCATCGGGGTCATCTGCATTGATGGGGGGATCTGAGGCCTGGGGACCTGCTGGACCCTGTGGGGTCAGGGCTTGTGGGTTCTCCCAAAGCAGGAAGGAGGTTCATTGATCCAGGAGCAGTACCAGGAGCCTCGTGTCCTGTGCACAGACGCGAGGCCGCCGGGAGCCAGGTGCTGCCAGGTTGCAGTAGCCAGGGGAGACACATTTGCTCCAAGCCCTGGCAGAGATCGGCTTCACAGCTCATGTGGGCTCTGCAGAGAGCTTCCCCTTCCCCCTGCGCTCCCAAAAACACCCTGCTCAGGGCACCCATTAATCTTCGAGGGATTTTAGGAGCCTTGTGCAAAAATTTCAGGAAGCTTGCTTGGCATTTGCAGATAACGCAAGTGTCTCTCCAGGGGAGCCTGCAGCCCAGCTCAGGGACAGTGGATGTGCCCGGAATGCGGATGGGGAATGAGGATGGGGATCCCTGGAGGGGCAGCAGCAGCAGGATTGCCAACACCCCGCATGTGCTCAGGCCTGGGGAAGGGAGAGGGGGCTCAGCCTCAGCTGGGGGCTCCAGGGGCTGCCCAGCTCGGCAGCTCTGTCTCATCCTGCCGCCTCGGCTCGCCGCGGTAAACAAGGCTGCTCGGACACCGAGCGGGGATTTCTGCGGTCCCGGGAGCCGGGTTTAGGCAGAAATCCAAAGATGAGGTTTGCAATTAAACGCAGAAGTGGCAAACAGGGATGGTGGAGGATACGGCGGTGCCATCCCCACGCTCCCGCACCGGGGAGGGGGAAGCGGAGCGGAACGCGCTGCCACGGGGGTCCCGGACCCTCGCGGGGATGGAGCCGGAGCCGGGGGCGACAGGAGGAAAACGGGGCTGCTGGGGGCGGGAGAGGTGGAGGGACAGTGGAATTTCAGCTCTCTGTGGTGGGGAAGCAGACTTGGAGCCAGAGGGGACAGGAAAGTGGGGAGATGTGGGGGGCAGCAAGGGAGAAGCTGGGGTGGCACGGCTGAAAGGAGGGGGTTCAGTGATGGAATAAGGTGTTTATTTGGGCAGGGGGACAGCGATGGCAGGGACAGCACAAGTTCACCCCATTATTTGCAGACGGGGAAACTGAGGCACAAGCCCGGGAGTGCGGCAGCATTGCAGAAGGGGCGTCCCTCTCCCCAGCACCCCACTGGACACACGGAGGGGGTGAAGGTCATATACCCCCCCAACCTCCAGGGCTTGCAGAAGGGATCAGGGGACATTATACGCTGCCGGGGGGGTGCAAAGCCGTGCCTTACTGCCCGGTCCTTGCACAGCAACCCCCCGGCCGTCCCCCCATCCCCGCAAGGGACCCGGGCATCCCGCACCCCATCCCCGCAAGGGACCGGGCGTCCCTCGCCTCGCCGCCGCAGTGGACCCGGCTGTCCCCGCGGGGGCCGCGCTCACCTGCCGGGGGCCGGGGGGGCCGGGGGCCCGAGGCCGGGGCCGGGGCTCCGCTCGCTCCGCTCCGCTCGCTCCGCTCCCGCCGGGCAGCGGCGGCGCGCACGGCCGCGGGCACGCGCCTGCCCGAGCCGCCCGTTGCCGTGGCAACCGGGATGGAGCCGCTGCTGCGAAAAATCATCCGGGGGGGGCGGAGAGGGGGAATGGACCCCCCCATCCCCGCGGCCGCCTTCCGCACCGCCGCCAGCCCCCGCAGGACCCGCCGGCCCCAGAGCCTCGCCCAGCGCACCCACCGGGGCCGCACAGCCCGGGGCACAGCCCGGCAGGGGGGTGCCACGGCCAGGCAATGGCGGGGTCGGGCCCCGGGCTCCGGTAGGACCTAATCGGACTCGTTCCCTCCGGCCACGAGGCGGGGGGGCTCTTTGGGGACCCCTCCGGGTTCCTGGTTCTGCCACGCCGGGGGTCGTTGTCCCTCCCGCACGGGACAGGACAGAGCCATGCACTCCCTCCGCTGCTGCCACGGCCTCTCTGTCACCCCCGCGGCTGCAGGGGGGTTTTGGGGCTGAACCACAGCTTTTGCAGGAACAAACACCCCAAAACGCCTTCGGAGAGGCAGCCGGTGCCGCCTCCTTGCCAAATGTGCCAGCTGGGAACAGGCTGGTAAGAGAATCAGGAACAGCCTTTTCCCCCCGGCAGGGTTGGGGAAGGGGGTGAGGGGGCTGCAGCCCCCAAGGCTTCTTGGAGGGGAGCGGGGCAGCTCCCCCTCACTGCCATCTGCCCATCTGCCTCCGCCCCAGCCCCGGGGCTCATGCCCAGGGTCACCGGAGCTTGTTACGGGATGGGAGTCCCGGGGGCAGAGGGGGCTGGAAGCCGTCGGGAAGCAGGCAGGATGCGGGTGGGGGTGATGACAGGCTCCCGACACTGCGCCTGCATCCCCCCGCTCGCGGGGGATGTCAGGGAAATTAAAAGCCAGCAGGAGACGAGAGCGTCCAGGCGAGTAACCGAAGCCGCTGCAGAAGCCGCAGTAATGAGGCTGCCGGGGCCGCTGCCGCCGGGATCGGGTTGCCCAGAGAATGCGACCCGGTCCCGGGGGGCTCTGCCGGCCTCCGACGCCGGCTCAGCTTTCCCCTAACAAGCGCCTTCGACTGCCTAATGAAGCTCGGTGGGGCTCTGCAGCCCGCCTGCCTCCCGGCTCCTCGCAGCTCCGTGCCACCCGAGCCAGCCCCCATCAGGGCCAGCCAGAACAGCCCCCGGAAGGTTTCACGCCCTGCTGCAGCTGGGGTGACACCTCGGGGATTTAATGTCCCCAGTCCCAAAGAGGAGTGGGATGGACGCTGGTTCCTTCAGGAGCGGGGGATCTTTGCCTGTTGGTGTTTCAGAGGGTGCTGAATATCTGGTCATGGTCCTTCCAAGCAGTGAGTTGGCAGTTCTCAGCACTGGGATGTCCCAGGCACCATCAGCATCCCTGCTGCAGAGGGATCCTTGGCATTAAACATCAGGTGACAAACGCTCTCCAGGATGGTGATAGGGGGACCTCAATGACTCGGGGGGTTCCCCAGTGCAAAGAGCCATCGCCACCAGCTTTGTGGTCTGCGCAGGTGGCACCAGCTCAGGTCTCCTTCCCTGCAGCTTGGGCTGCTCCATGCAGGGAGCAGGTGGGAGCTCTGCCTCCTCAGTTCCTTCACCAAAAACTCGGTCACGACAAACTTTTCCCCGGCTCTCACCATCCCACCGTTTACTGTTTTCAGTGGTAAGTCACTTCTCCTCCTGTAAATGAGTTTCCTTGTGGGAAGCAGCAGACGGTATTGGCAGGAAATAAGCCCTGATTTATGGGGCCACTTGCCGCTCTAGAATTACAGCTCCGTGAGCACAAACGGAGCACAGGAGCCCACACGGTGATCCCGGCGGCTGCTGGAGCCAGAGCAGGCAGGAATGAGGAGATGCCACCAGGAATCAGCCGCCTGCCCATCAGCCAGGCAGGAGTGCCGGCCCTCGCACGAACCGGGGGGGTTTGAGCGCAGCCAGCTCCCCAGCAAGGAAGGGAAATGTGTTCCCTAAATCCCGGCAGATCCCCGAGCTATGGGGCTCAGCTGCTTCTGGGAGACACGGGAGAGCCCATGGGCGGTCCAGGGAAGACTGGTGTGGATGGGGGCAGAGGGAATCCCAGGATCCCGAGCCCATTCCTGTCCTCCGCTGCCTCCTCCCAGGGCAGCTGGGGCTCGGGGGGCCGGATGGGGCCAGCGCCCCACGCTCGCCCCATGCCCGGGCTGCGTCGCCGCTGCGGATGTGCCGCCGGTCCCAGGAGCCCTCCGGGGAGCTGGGAGAATGCAAGCGCTACTTTGCATCTCTAATTAGCCGCGGAGGATAATTGGCGGCTCTGCGGCAGACAGGCAGCCATTGTGGAGGGCCCCGCGCGGGGCAGGTGCTCCCAGAAACCCAAATCCCACCGAAACAATTCCCTTCTTGTCTGCCTGTGACCGGCCGGGGCATCCTCCGAGCCCTTCCGGGGAAGGGGCTGGGGCCGGGACATAAAGGCTCCATTTTTCCCAGGGAAGCGGCTCGGGGCTGGCTGCGGGCAGCTGCCCGAGGAGCCCGCACATTCCAGCCACGGCCACAGCCGTGCTGGGGCTCGCTGCCTCCGGCCCCGCCGGCTGTGCGGGACACAGCCCCTGCAAGCTGCCGGCTTGGAGGCGGCCTCTCCTCCTCCAGCACCATCTGCAGGAGCTCAGCAGGTCCGGAGTTTGCCTTCAAGGTGTTGCACAAACGCCGGCCAGGCTGGCATCCCCGGGACAAAGTCTGTCCCCGTGCCACGCGCTGTGCTGGTGCAGCCTGGCTCTATCCCTGTGCCATCGCCGTGCCCTGGCAGGGACCGGCAGAGCTGGGGACAGGCCATTCCCAGCGAGGGGCATCCCACCCAGAGCCCAGCCCAGGCTCTGGGCTCGGGACAGCCCCGCTCGGTGCTGCCACGCTGTGCTGATGTCCCTTCCCTCGTGGCCCTGCCCTGTGCGCGTCACTGTCGGTCCCTGCCTGTGCCTGGGCTCTCTTCCCTCAATCCTTTCTCGGTTCAATCCCGTTCCCGTCCTGCCGCATCCCCTCCGGCGGCCGCACACCCCGGGAGAGGAGGGAGAGGAGGGAGAGGAGGGAGAGGAAGCGGCCAGGGGCGACCCCGGGGCAGGCAGCACCTCCAGCACCGGCCGAGCCGCTGCCTGCTGAATTCCCCGATTTTCTCTGTGCTCCTGCAAAGGGAACACAAAACCCCAGGAGGTGGCAGGACTCTCAGGGCTTCATTTTCGGGGTCAGGCGCGCTGGCAGCCGCAGCGGCTGATCTCTGCCGTGCTGCGGCCGCGGCCTTTTGGCTTATTAGGGCTGTGGTTTGCCCGGGGAAGGCGACGCGGGGGCCGAGGGATGCGGGAGCAGCCGGGGAGGCTGCCGGGAGAGCTCTAATCCGTTTAGCGAAGCACTTGCTTTGCCATTTCCAAGGCAGGAGGTGCAGGAGCTGTGATCTGCTGCAGCAGCGACAGCGCAGCGTGTCCGGCCGGCGGGGACAGCTCCTGCTCCGCGGGCCGGGCCGGCTGATGCCGCGATTGTCGCAGCATCCTGCGGGTCACCCTGTGGGACACCTCCGTCCCAAAGGAAGAAACGAGGGGGTGACACCCAGCAAAGCCCCAGGACGGCACCGGGCACCTCCAGGAGCGCGGCGCATCCCTCGATCCCTCCCGTTCCCCGCCCGGCACGGTCCGGCACGGGTCGGGAATCACTTAGAACGGGTCGGGCGCGGGTTGGTTTCCCAAAGCAGGGCGCGGAGCCGGTTCAAACACCGGCGGGGACAGCGCTGTCACAGCGCCCCGGTCCCCGGCATCCCCCTGTGCCCCCCGGGCCAGCCGTGCGCCCCCCGCCCGCCCCGCCGGCCGTACCTCGGGGCCGCGGGGACAGCGGCGGAGCCTCTCCCGGGGCCGGCGCTGCGCATCGCGGGCAGGTCGCGGCAGATGGGGCGGAGGGAGGGGGTAAAGATCAGCTCGGAGATTAGGGCGGCATTTTTAGCCGACCAATCCCCGGCGCGGCGGCTCCTCGGCCGCGCAAGGTGACAACGCGCCCGCCGAGGGGATGGCGATAAACCCCGGGGCGCCGCGGTCCCTCCCGCTGTCCCCGGGCTCCGCTCCGGTGCTCCGAGTGCCCGCGGTGTTCAGGTGTCCGCTCCTCCCGGACCCCCAAACGGAGCGGGACACGGGAGGGACACCGGGGGGACACGGGGTGCGCCCCAGGGGACACGGCTCCGGTCACAGCCCCGGACGGGGTCGGGGGAATCGCGGCTCCCGGGCCGGTGTGTGCGGAGCAGAGCGCCCCGGTGCCTGCGGGAGCCCCGAGCCCTCGGGCCGGGCTGCGACCCGCGGCTCTCCGGGGTCCCGGGCAGCGCTTCACGGCGGGGGACAGCGGGCACCGCGGGGACTGCGGGTGGCACGGCCGGGGGCGACACGGGTGGTGGTGGCACGGGTGGGGATGCCACGGGTGGGGATGGCATGGCCGGAGGTGACACGGCCAGGGGTGACACAGCTTTGGGTGGCATGGCTGGGGATGGCACGGCCGGAGGTGACACGGGTGGGGATGCCACGGGTGGGGGTGACATTGTCGGGGGTGACACGGGTGGGGATGGCACGGGTGGGGGTGACACGGCTGGGGACGGGGGGGGGGGTGACACAGCCGGGGGTGACACAGCCGGGGACGTGGGGGGTGGCACGGCCGGGGGTGGCACGGCCAGGGGTGATACAGCTTTGGGTGGCACGGCCGAGGATGGCACGGATGGGGACGTGGGGGATGACACAGCCCCGAGTGACACAGCCGGAACGTGGGGGGTGACACGGCTGGGGATGGCACGGGTGGGGACGTGTGGGAGGCGTGACACGAGTGGGGACGTGGGGGCGGAGGTCAACCGCCGTGCCCCTCAGGCACCGCGGCGGGCAGCCCGTCCCCCGGGCAGGAGGGGGCCTGCTCTCCGCGCAGGCAGCACGGCGGGCGCCCCCTCCCGCCGCCGAGGGGGTCCTTGGCGCGGCGGAAGCGGCGGGCCGGCGCACGCGCAGTCCTTTCCGGCCGGGCCCCGCCGCCGCCGCCGCCACGGTGAGGCCGCGCTCGGGCCATCGGCCGCGCATCGCCGCCATCCCGGGCTCTGGGCGCCCCCCGCCGCACTTCCCCCATTGGGGCTCCACGCCCCGGCTGTGCGGGGAGAAAGGGACCGGCGGCGCCGGGCCGCGGGGTGGGGTTGGGTGTCCGGCGCTGGCACCGGGGCGTCCCACCCCGGCCGCTGCCGCGGGGGTTCGGTCATGCCCGAGCACGGACAGCCCCGGCCCGGTGGGTCCGGGAGCACCGCCCGTAGCTGATTTCCCGTGCTGGGGGCGTTGCCGGGGTCGGTTCCGGCTCCCGGTTCCCTGGTTCAGTTGCACTTAACGGCGGGGCCAGGCCGGGCTCTCCCCGAGCCTGCCCCACCTTGCCCGGTGTGCCCGACAGCGGGCGGGGGTGCGCGGGATGATTTACGGAGGAAACGCTGGGATTTCCCGGTTTCCCTCCCGGGAAGCGCGTCCCGGGGTGGCCCAGCACGGTTCCCGGTCCCCGAGCCCGTTTTGCTGTGCCCCCTGCAGATGTTGATGCCCAAGAAGAACCGGATCGCCATCTACGAGCTGCTGTTCAAGGAGGGCGTGATGGTGGCCAAGAAGGACGTGCACATGGCCAAGCACCCCGAGCTGGTGGACAAGAACGTGCCCAACCTGCACGTGATGAAAGCCATGCAGGTGGGGGGCTCTGCTGCTGCTGCTGCAAAATTAAACTTCACCATTGTAATGTGAATGAAAAATTAAACTTCATCATTCTAATAAAGATTTGTAGGGAATGGGTATGTTTAGCATGTTGGGACTCATTGCCCTTTAATGGACATAATGCATACCTCTGACAACTCTTGTTGATCTTTTTTTATTTCCTTTACTAATTTCTCTATGCATAGAATTTTACAATAGCTTAATGCATATTCATTCTGCTGATTTCACGTTATACTTACAGTTAGTTACACTTGTACTTAGTTTTTTCTATACTTTCTAACAAAAACTTTTGGGTCACTCTGCCGTGTCTGTTTTAAGATCTTAAGAGTCTTTTTTATCTTTTAGTGTGCAAAAGTGTGTTAGTAGTTTTGCTAGGCTGCAGTTACTAGACTAAATTTATTTAGCATATTTAGCAAGCTCAAAGTGGCACATTTTCTTGAAATCTGAATAGATTTTTACCTTATTCAATTTTCACTCTGTCTCACTGCCTTCTGTCCCCCTTCCCTGCTGAGGAGCTGGGAGAGGCTGGAACTGGGAGGAACTGGGAGTAACTGGGAGCTCTCCCCGCAGTCCCTCAAGTCCCGAGGCTACGTGAAGGAGCAGTTTGCTTGGAGACACTTCTACTGGTACCTGACCAACGAGGGCATCCAGTACCTGCGGGATTACCTCCACCTGCCTCCCGAAATCGTCCCGGCCACGCTGCGCCGCAGCCGCCCCGAGACCGGCAGACCCCGGCCCAAAGGTCAGCTGGGGCTGGGAAACGTGGGGGAAAATTCAAACTCCATCATTTCAATATTTATTTATAGTGCTGGACGCACGTGGGGACTTGTTGTTCTTTAATGGCTCGCTTTTGATAACTTCATTGATTTTTATTGCTCTTATTAATTTCTATACTCATAGAATTTTACAATAGGTTTGTGCATAGTAATAGAATTTTATATAAAAATAGGTTTATGCATATTCATTTTGTTGATTTCGTGTTACATTTCTAGTTAGTTACACTCGTATTTAGTTTTTGTTAGAAAGTATAGAAAGAACTCTTGGGTCACTTTGCTTGTTTAAAGGTCTGAGGAGTCTTTCTTATTTTTTATCTTTTTAGTGAGGAAATTTGTCTTTTTTTTTTTTTTTCTTTAGCTGGGATAGTTTTATTAGTGTTGCAGTTACTAGACTAAACAGCATATTTTACTCAAACCATCTCAACTCAGTACCAAGCTCAAAGCAGTACATTTCACTTAAATCTAAATGGATTTCTAATTTCTACTCTGTTACATTTTTCCTCTCTTTCAGCTGGGCAGCCAGGGGTGGGCACAGGGGGCTGGGCAGCCAGGACAGTGCCAGACCTGTGGGGATTGGGTGTAAAATTGTGAGCAGAGCAAGGAAATGTGGTCGGGGTTTGTGTCCCACCCCAGGGATTGGCCTTCCCCAAGGAATGGGATGGGGATGTGGAGGAGATGTTGGAGCCCCACCTGGGCATCACCTGTGGCCAGTGGTGGGTGTCCCACTCTGCCTTCCCCAGGGACACTGAAGGTGCTCCTGGGACAGGGCTCCTGAAATATTTACCCCCACAGCACCCTGGAGTTGCTAGACAGCCCAGATCTGAGAAGGCTTTGGGGGAATATTTCAGGGGCAAGGTAAAAGATTCCAAAAGAAGCTCTAACCCCCAATGTAGTCCTAGACTTTTATTCTCAGATGTTTCCAGGGGAGAAAAAGGGAGAACAGAGCCTTGTCTAGACTCCTGCTCATGAAAATATATTTGGCTCTCAGCCAATTAGGTCAAGAAAGGAAGGAAAGGTTAAACTAACATGGTTACAGCTACAGGGGTCTCTGGTGGGGAAAAAGCCATTTCCCACAGGAATACAACAAGGTCCTTGTTGAAGGTGAACAGCAAACTCGTGGTGGAGGAGCAGCAGAGCCCACAAAAATGCTGAGGGGTTTGGAGCACCTCTGTGAGGAGAGACGGAGGGAGCTGGGCCTGGTTAGTCTGGAGGAGAGGAGACAAATCCCCACAGATATGCCCAGGGCATGTACCAAAGGATGCTGCCAGACTCCCTTCAGCGCTGCCCAGTGGCAGGACAAGGAGCAGTGACCAGAAACTAAAATACAGCAAGTTCCACCTCAGCATGAGGAAGAGCTTCTCACTGGAGCAGCTGGGGGTGTGGTGGTCTCCCTCTCTGGGCACATTCCAGACCCACCTGGACACGTTCTTGTGCCACTGCTCTGCGTGACCCTGCCTTGAGAGGGCTTGAAGAGGGTGAGCTCCAGATCAGCCCCAGCTGCTCTGTGATTCTGTGTGTGGGGCTTGCAGCTCTGATTTTCCCTTGGTGGCTTTTCACACCCCAAGTGCAGGGGGTGCAGCAGACTCTGCTCTGGGGGATCACATGGGTTGTGCTTTTTTGCTTCTGAGCCACTTTGGGGGCCAAGGAGCACTGGGAGTTCACCCCCAGCTGCTGCAGTTTGTGTCTGAGCCAAACAAAATGGGAGCATCACCTGCTTCAAAGGAAGGAATTGCAGAGAAACTGGGAATACGATGCTTTCTTTGATCTCTGAGTTGCTTGGGTGTTCCAAGATTTGTTCTTTAGATGCTGCGTTTATCCAGTGAGCTTAAAGGAGCTGCATCCCTGCTGGGAGGGAGGGAGGAGTGGCAGCTTCTGGCTGGGGTTTGTGCAGGAGGAGCTGTGTGTGGTGTCACAGGATTGTCCTGGTGCTGGAACCCTCCTCAGCCCCCTCTGGGCAGGGATATTTGGAAGGGCTGCACTTGGTGCTCTTTTTTTACTGTGGATGAGGCAGCAGTAGTCTGAGAGCCACAGAGGTGGTGTAGTAAAATAATTATTGCAAGAACTGGGATTTTTATGGCCATACCAATGTATGTGGATGTTCAGGAGGATGCTGGGGTGCATCCTTGGTCCTGCCTGGGTGGGCTCTGCCCAGCCTGGGCTCCAGGCACACAGCCCAGTCCCTGAGAGGTGGTGGTCCCACCACAACTGGGTGTTCCTGCAGCAGTTTTGTCTGCTATTAATCTGACATTCTACAGATAATCTGCTTTTACTGACATGAGGAATTTGGGGTACTGACAGTGTGGCTGGTTCAGGCTGGGGTCCGAATTCTGTCCTGCAGTTTGGGATCAGCTGTGCACCAACATCAGCCATGGCAGACTCCCAGTATTCTGGGATTTTTATCAACAAAGCACTAGTTTGATGTCCAGAAGACAGTTGGGATGATGCTGTAAACCCACTTCTCACATTATTTAACTTCCACCCTGCCCCAAGCTGAGCAGATTTCACCCTTAGAGTGAAGTTTCCCTTACTAAAACACTGCTTCCCTTAGGTTTATTCTCCCCGAGCTGCTCCAGGTGCAGCACTGCTGGCAGACCCGGTGCTGTTCTGCACCTTGGGGTGCAGGAGCTTTGTGTTTGTGGCCTGGCTGAGCAGCGTTTGAGGCTCTGCTCTGTGTTGCAGGTCTGGAGGGCGAGCGCCCGGCGCGGCTGACGCGCGGCGAGGCTGACCGCGACACGTACCGCCGCAGCGCCGTGCCACGTGAGTGTGCCCCCTGTGCCCCCCTGCCCTCCCGGGGACAACTGTCCAGCTCTGGGGCTCCTCTCAAGGAGAAAAGGGGAAGATGAGGCTCTTGGCATAGCTATGGGTCTGTATGTGAGCGTGGATGGGAGGAGTGCTGGAGTTTTGTCCAGCTGAGCTGTGGGGTTTGCCCTGGGGTTGGCTCAGTAATTCTCAAACGTGCTCATTTACAGCTGTTGCTTTGCTGTGTTTAGCCCCAGTTTTAGTTCTGTGGGATGGTTAAAACTTTGCTTCCAGGCAGGGGATTCTGTGGGTACTGACTGCTTCTCTTTCTGCAGCTGGTGCTGACAAGAAGGCTGAGGCTGGTGCTGGAGCAGCCACAGAATTCCAGTTTGTGAGTGTTTGCATTTGAACTTTGCTTCCTTTTTTGAAGGTTTTGGTGGGAGAAGCTGGAAGGTCCTGCCTGTAGGATTCTGACGGTGTCAGAGGGGCTGGAAACTGTCGCCCTTCAGATGCAGCTTGCTCACTGTGGGGAAAGGATGTGGTGGGACAGAGGCCAGTGACAAGTTTGAGAGCAGGCTGAGCTCTCTGGAGATCCATGGTTTTATACCTCAAAAATGAAAGTATTTCAGGTTTGATCCACAGAGCTGGCTGGAATGTGTTGATGTTGGTGGCACTCGCCTGGCTGACCTGTGCCATCAGAGCTTTGATGATGTTTGTCACTGCTTGACACAATGATTTCTAACACTCCTTTTGCTGTTGCAGAGAGGTGGATTCGGTCGTGGACGTGGTCAGCCCCCGCAGTAGAACTTCGTGCTCATGTTTTGTGTATAATAAAAGAGGTGAAAATGCCACTGGGTTCATGCCTGTGTCTGAAGCACACAAACAGAACTCACGAAGCACAGCGTGACTCAGAGCTTTGGCATCTGGGACAGCACTTTGGGAGTGACTAAATGCAGGTTCTGTTCTGCTGAAGGAAGTTTAGGGGTGTGGAAGTGAGTCCTGGACATTTCCCATCTGCCCGGGGCGATGCAGCAGGGCTGGGCTGGGGCTGAGCTGGAAAACTCAGCTGTGCCAGCCCGTGTCCCTCTGATGGGGACACGGCCCGCGTGTCCGCACCCTGCGCTGTCACCTGGGCTGTCCCTTGTGGGGACCGGGGGCGGGTTTGCGGCAGGACCGACGTGGGGCGAGTGGCGCAGTGGCCGCCGCCTGCCGCCAAGTGTCGCTGGGCAGCCGGTGACAACCGGTAACGGGCCGTGATGGCCGCGGTGTCACCGGACACACTGACACTGACCTGGCGTGTCACCCAGGGGAATGGACACCCAGCCGGGTGGCACCGGAGGGGGAATGGACACACGGAGAATGTCACCGGGGATGGACACGGCCCTGCGGTGTCACCGGAGGGATGGACACGGCCCCGCGGTGTCACCGGGGGGATGGACGCGGCCCCGCGGTGTCACCGGGATGGACACGGCCCCGCGGTGTCACCGGGGGGATGGACACCGGGGATGGACACTGCCCCTTGGTGTCACCGGGGGGATGGAAACGGCCCCGCGGTGTCACCGGAGGGATGGACACGGCCCCGCGGTGTCACCGGGCATTGGACGCGGCCCCTTGGTGTCACCGGGGGACGGACACGGCCCCGCGGTGCCGGCGCTGCCGCAGCGCCCCCGCGCGGCGCAGGGCGGGCGCTGCCGTCCCCGCGGAGCCGCTGTCACCGCGGGGCCACGTGCGCGCGGCCGGCCCGGCCCCTTGCGCTGTTCGCGTAAGGCCGAGCGCCCGCCGCCGCCGCTCTACGCCGCCCGCCCTATTCCCGAACGCGGCCCGCGCCGATGGCGTAGAGCGCGCGAGCCGGGGCGGGGGCGTGGCGGCGCCGCCAGCGCGGGGGGAGCGATTCTGGAAGCCGCGCTGCGCACTTGGCGCTCCGTGAGGCCGCAGGGGCAGCGCCGCCTCCCCGCCCGGCGGCGCTACGCCGTTTGCGTAGCGAGCCCCAAGATGGCGGCGCGGTCGTCGTCGGCGGTGGCCGGAGCGCGGGCGGTGGCGGCGGCGCGGCCGGCAGCGAGGGCAGGGGTGAGGCGGGCGAAGGGCGGCAGCGCGTAGCGAGACCCACGAAGCGAGAACCAGAGAGAGACTGTCGCGGGCAGGCGGTCCCCCCGCGCCCCCCCCCGTCCTTCGCCGCCCGGTGGGTCCCGCCCGCCCCCGCCCTCCGGGCCGCGCGTCCTCCGGCCCCGCCGCCCCCGGAGCGGAGGATGATGAAGCTCAAGTCCAACCAGACGCGCACCTACGACGGGGATGGCTATAAGAAGCGGGCGGCCTGCCTGTGCTTCCGCAGCGAGAGCGAGGAGGAGGTGAGGGGCGAGGCCGGGCCCGGGACCCCCGAGCCGCCCCGGGGTGGGGGGGACTCGGTGCAACGGGGTTTTATTTTTAATAGGCGTCGTTCGGCGTCGCTGGCGGAGCCGGCGCTGCCCGCTTGGTTGCTGTGTCCGCTGGAGATGCCCGGTGGGCGGCAGGACGGGCGGAGGGGAGCTCGGGAGGGGGTTTGGCAGCGTGGGGACCGACCACGCTGGCAGAACTTCAGTCCAGTGCATCACATGAGATGGCAGAGGAAACCTGACCTTGGATTTATAAAAAGAAACTGGGATAAAAGGGGACTGATGGAGTGCCAGAAGTTGCTGTCCGGAGAGTTTGGGAGGAAGTGGGAAATAAAGGTGGATCGGTTGATTTGAGAACGGCCGCGTTGCTAAGGGGCTGCATTGTCCGGGAAGTTCCAGTGAGAAACTTCGCTCCCGTGTGCGGTTTTACACCAATTTTTGTTGACAGCTCCTGAAGGTGGGCTCGGGGTGCTCCGAGCAGCGAGGTTGCAGGTCTGCCTTCTGCTGCTGCTGCTGCTGGAGTCAGGCGTACACACTCCGCTGCATTTGCTGTGCCCGAGTGGCTGTGCTAAAGTCTTTGTTCTCCTGATTATCATATTTGTAGCTACAGGAAATCGGGAGGGAATGCAGACAGTTCACTGGAGGAAAGGCAATTAGCATACATCCAGTTATTATTTAACGTGAAGGAGACTGCAAGCCCTTTGTAGCTGTGCTGGCGTGATGAGGAGTGTCAGCATTTCAGCAGAAATGGTCTGAAATGACAGCAGTGTGTTTGGTGTAGTGTTCAGTGTAGCTGATCCTTCCCACGGACTTCCAGGAAATTTATGGACTGACCATGAAGAGGACCATCATTGTTTTTGTGTGGTGATGCTGGGGGTGCTCAGCACGGGTGGGTCAGGGCGTTGGAGTGCCCTGATGAATTGTACACAATTAGTGGGGCAGTTTGCAGGCTCTTCTCCAGACGGTGGAGGCTTGGCCATGTGTGAATGCAGTGTGGTTTAGGGTAGAAAAGTACTTCTAACAGGTGCCTGAGGCACTCAGCGTGTGACCGGTTGTGAGTTTTATTTTAACACACCTCAGGCTGCAGTGTTGCCCAAGCTCCAGCTGATCCCTCCGGCCCGTGGGAGCTGGTGACAGAACCCTCGTGGTGCTGGGGACACCGAGGTGTGTTATGGCAGGTGACAGAGCCCTCATGATGCTGGGGACACCGAGGTGTGTTATGGCAGGTGACAGAGCCCTCACTGTGCTGGGGACACCGAGGTGTGTTATGGCAGGTGACAGAGCCCTCATGATGCTGGGGACACCGAGGTGTGTTATGGCAGGTGACAGAGCCCTCACTGTGCTGGGGACACCCAGGTGTGCTATGGCAGGTGACAGAGCCCTCACTGTGCTGGGGACACCAGGCTGTGTGGCAGTGCCACAGTGCTCAGAGCTCCAAGGAGGAAAGTGAGCTCGTTCTCAAGGCACGCTGGCGTGGGATGGATGCTTCAGCAGGCTCAGCTGTCAGGTTGGTGTAAGGCTGAGATTCAAAACCCCTTTTGTGTCTTCGCTGTGGTCTCCACCTGCAGTGGGTTGAATTTAAACTCCTTCAGGCTCTAGTTTCTAGGTAAGGGCTGGAGTAGAACGATCTGTGTCTGGTTTCAGGCAGGGTTTGAGGGAGCTGGCTCCCTGTGCTGGTTGTGCCGGCTCATTCCTGGGGGCCCGTGGGAGGTTTCTGTGAGCAGGGCAGGCTCTGGGTGAGCGTTGTGCTGTCCCTGTGGTCGCTGTTGGTGGCCTCGTCCCTGAGCTCGCAGTGACAGCTGGCAGTGGCTCTGCTGCCCTGGGACAGCTCGGGGAGGGAGCAGTGGCTGCACTCCTGGCTGGGCTGGTTTCCTCAGGGTGTGCTGTGTGTGCTGCTGGTGAGGAATGAGGCAGGGAAGGATCTGGTCTCAGAGTCTTTGAAGGGCTGTGTGTGGTAGCTGGGAGTTGAACCCTGAGCTGAAAGTGCCTCCTGTGTTCCCACCTGTTACAGCCCTGCTGCAGGAGCTGCCCAGGAAGAGGGCTTGTCACAAATACATCTGGGAAAGTTCTTACCAATCCCACAGAATTAACCCCACTGGGATGGACTCTGTGCTCAGATCCTGCACTTGGCCTTGGTCAAAAGGTGTTGAAGTTAAACTTGTGTCAATGAGTGAAATCAGCAAGCAGGACACCTTATTAATTTTCCTTTCTAATTATTTCCTGGGTTAATTCTCATTTGTTGGTTTTTAAATAAACTTTGAAAGAAGCTGCCTGGTGTCCACTCACTGCGACTTGCACTTAATTTTGATAGCAAGAAAGGTGTCATCTGTACACATTTAAGCACAGAATATAAAATGGCTGTGAAAGATTTCTTGGTTTGCTCTTGGACAATAATACTTTTTAATGTTACTGACGTATTTTATTATTGATTGCTTCTATTTAAGTGGAAATTGAGATCTCTTTAAAAGGTCTCTCCAGGGAGGGGAGAAAGAGTCAGAGCCAAAGTATGTACATTAAAGAGCTATTAAAAGCTTAGTGTTTGAAAAGAGAGAAGAAAATAAGAATGTTTTGATAAATAAATTAAACTTTCTATATTAAAGTAGGATTTTTCCTAGGACTGGCTGTTTCTCATTACTGTTCCTTTTAAGTGCTTAAGAAATAGTAGAACTTTGGTCTTGCCTTTCTTCTTCATTTCCTGCTATGAACTCAGAAATCCCATTTTTTCCTGTTTTTAACCCCGCATTATTTCTTGAATTTAAAAAGTTTGTCAATGGACAAGAAGAAACAAGAGAATTCTGTTTACTCTTACAGAGGTTACTTTCTTATGCTTAGGTGTTTCCCCCTGGCTCTTCAGTTCACTGATATATTTTTCATTGAAATCTTTGCAATCCCTGAAGATTGATAAAACACCATGTCCTTGGTTTGGTGTTACATTTGCAAATAGAGAGTCTTAACAGAAAAATACTTTGTTCTTTTTTAGTTTTTAAGTGATTTATTTTTTCCTTATGCTGCTGGAGGTCGCACATTGTCTCTGCATTGCATTTGGAGGCCGCTACTTTTGGGCATGAAAAAAGCTCTGGAACGTTTTTGGAAGACCAAGCATTGGCTGAAAAGAAGTCTTTGTTACATATTCCTTTAAAAAGCAGCACAGGGAGAATTCATTTCAGTGTGAATCTCAAATGGAGAAAAAAATTTACATTTTTTTGGGCATTGTGGAAATCCCCCAAATTGTGTGTGGTTTCCCAAGCTACGATTCCACCTCCTGGGGCAACTGGGAGAGCTGGGGCAGCAACGGGATTCATTCAGAGAGAGGGAACAGACTTCAAAGGACCTTCCAGCAGCCAAACACCAGGACTTTGCTTTTCCCATCTTTTCACGTGGACTGAACTCTCAGGATATTTGCAGAACTGTGGAAGGAGTGTGGAGGGAGAGCTCCCAAATCCTGTGGTACCTCTGGGGTCACTTCATTGCTTGGGGTGTCCCTGCTCCTCAGCATTGCCACCAGGGTGTTATTTTTACATAACACACGTGTGTTTTTTTTGTGTGGACCAGCTGTTCCATGAGGAAACATCTCAGAAAATGCCCCAGCAGCTGATGTCCTGCTGAGGTGATGTTTGACAGGATAAAGAGTCACCTTTGGGCCGTGGGTCCGGGTTTGAACATGCCCACATTGTGTCTGTGAAAGGACAAACTGCTCGTTAACCACGGGTGTTTTTAAAGACTCTTTTTTTATTTAATTTTTTTTGATGAAATGCCTCGGGAAGAATCTTTTCTGAGCAGTGAATGAGGCCTGAATGGAGCTGGGAGAAGAGAGGTTTCACCCAGGGGCCGGTGCCCTGGCACAGCTGAGCGCTCGGTGGTCACGGTGGTCACGGGGAGAGCTGGACCGTGGCCCCTGGGAGAGCCACTGGAATGCAAACGAACCTTTTTTCTTTTCCTTCTGGCCTCTCCTCTCCCGGGCCTGTTTTACTCCAGCTTGTGATGTAACACAGCAGAGCTGGGATTGGAACCCACCGAGTGTGGTGGGGATCACGAGGTGCTGCTGGGCTGTCCCCTGTGCCTTGGCTCCAGCAGAAACCAAAAACAGCTCAAACCACTCCGAGTGCCTCACTGCTGGGATGTAAGTGAGCCCAGCATCATATGATCATCCTGCTTGCTGTGGAATAGTCTCAGAATCCCTGTTCTGATGGCTGGGCTTGGCTGTGTGCTCCCATCTGCTGCATCAGAGGGTTGTGGTTGAACCCAAGTGAAGTTCTCCTGGTCTGCTGCTGACCTGTTACCACATCTCCAGGGGTATAAAGTCCAGCTTGGTAGTGGATCTCTTGCCTGTGCTTCTCCTGTCCCTCTCAGCCCTGTAAATTGTGTAGAATCTGTAGGTTGTGTTCTCCCAGAGCAGGAGCATGGATAAACCTCTGCAAAACCTGGCTTTCATCTCAAAAAGTGTTTTGCCTTCCCACAAAAGCAGCTGTCACTAAACAGTTTTACAAGCTACTCCACGGTCTCTTGTACTTTCCCAGACAACAAAAGGATGTAAATTGTTAAATTTTCACTTAATTTACTGGAAGCTCAGCGAGCTGTTGTGAAACTGAAGAACTGAGTCAGTTTTGTTCTGCTGCAACTGAGGGAAAAGTGACGATGATGGAAGGAGGGTGTGCTCCACCCTGGGTCTGTGGAGAAGGACCCAACAGTGCTGGCTGTGTCTGTGCTCTGCAGAACACTGCTTTGGAATCTCTTCCAATGCAGATCCATTTAGTGCTTGACTCAGAGCTGCTTTTCCTACCTTTTTCTCCTCATTCTGTGTGTTTTATACCTCATCTTTAAAAAAAAAAAAAAAAACCACACCCAGTTGCCTTACTTGGTTCATCTCAGCACCCTTCAGATAAACTCCTGCAGTGTGCAGACAGGTACCAGCATTTGGGGCTGTACCCAGCAGGGACTGCTGCCAGGGGACCTTATCTTTCCATGGATGGTCTCTCACAATCCAGAAAAACAACCTTCTCCCTTAAAAAAACCCACCCATGTGCATAGACTTCTATGTTCTTTTAAAATAAGGAGAGTTCTCCTGGTTTGCTTGGATAGAGCAAAATTAACAAACTCAGTTCTACCTTACAAATAGCAAACATCCATGTGGGAGTGCTGTAGGTGACATCCAGTGGTTGGGAAGCAGGGCTTCTGTTTCTTCAAACACTTGTTATTTTTATATCCAGCTGAAGGACTGACTACACAGACCAGTCAAAGATCTCTCAAATTTTGTGTTTGTTTCAGAATTCCTGTCTCTGCTGCTGGATATTGCACACTGACACTTTCTCAGAAATTTCATGTTAACCTGTGAAATTCGGAGGTGTACGATCACCTGCTGGGTAGATTTTTGTCAGATGTTTCAGGGGTTACTTCTCCTCCTGCAGGTGACATATATTGATGCTGTGTGTAGAATTAACTACTTCTGTTTGAGCAGTTTCCCATGAGTTTGTGCATGTTGTATGTCCTGAGTAGGGTGGTTAATGAGAACAGTGTGCAGCTGCTGACAACCAGAGTCATTTGGGTCTCTAAAAATCCCAAACACTTCTTCATTGCTTCTTTTCCTCCCTTACTCAGAAAGGCACTTTACAAGCCAGCATTTCTCCTAGAAAAGGTGCACCTGGACAAGTTGTGTAAGCACCGAGTGGTCACCAAACTGGTTTTGACAGGTGGAAATAGGTTCTGGGGTTTGGGGTCTCTCTCTGGGAGTGCCCCTTATCAGCCCTCGGCTTCTGAAAGCAGCGGCTGCTGCTGCAGGCGGTTCAGCTGCTCCTGAAGCATGGGAAGGCATGTTGCAGATAATTTCTGTGGTTATCTAAACCATAATTTCGCTGGAGGGGGAGGACTTGGGATTGTGTTCCTCCCTGGTAGGAGCAGGCAGTGGCTCTGCAGTAGCAGTAACAGGACCTGTGGAGTTCTGGAGCCAGAGCAGCAGCGTGGTGATTTATTACTGTTATACTAACCAGCAGCCTAAAAACCAACAAAATCTGCTGTATTTTTTCCTCTCTGGTTATAGGACTGTAGGTGCGATCCAAGCACTTGAAATGACTTGAACTTCTTCCAGTTCACCTCTTGCTCCCATTCCAAAACTTGTGCTTTACTTTTGTCAAGTCCTCTAGTGCGAATCCCTTCCCTTTTGCACGTCCTGCCGTGAATTTCCCACCTCCAGCTCCTGGATCCCATGTTGTCCATTAAATCCCATTATCCCACGGAGCCTGCTGCAGGTGCCTGTGCAAAAATAACACTTGTCTAAGGAAACGTATCCTCTTGAGGAACTGGAATGCTCCTGGCAGGACAGGCTGTTACGGGCAGGGAGGGATTTCTGTGGCTGGTGAGAGTGTGTGTTGTGGTCCCAGCTGCTGAGCTGGCAGGTGCAGGGCCGGCTGTAGCCCTGCTGACCACCGGCTGGATTCCCTCCTACCATGTGCGAGCTGCAGAACGTGCCTGGAATAGCAAGAGGGTGGGAGAAGCCCTCCCGTGAGCCCTGGCGTGCACTCTGGGGCAAGCTGCCTTTGCAGTTTGGCAAAACACGTGATTTGCTGGGGAGTCATCGTGGCTGTGTTGCTGCCGGGGAAATGAGATTAATTTTGCACAGCTTTGGTGACGGCCGTGTCCCTCTTCTTCTCCTGCTGCTCCAGTTCTCACCCCTTGCTGGTCGTAGGGCTTAAAGGTGATTTGGTGTGGTCAAAGGAGCATCCCACTTTTTTCAGGTAGAAAAGCATTACAGGACTGATATTTGGAGATTGGGAGAATTGAGTGAAACACCCAAGGTGTTTGTTATGCTGGACACAGTACCAGCTCTGGGATGTGCCTGGCCATGGGACACATGGGAGCACAGCTCAGCTCCTGAGAACACACTCGTTTTAAACTGAAACTTTGAGACAAAGGCAGATTGAACAGCAAAAGCCTTGCAGTCAGCCATCTTCTCCTCCCAGCTCCTGCAGCCTCTGCGGCAGCAGAGTTTCCTTGCAAGCTGTGTTCTGATAAATGATGCTAGAGTGGGAAAGGAGGTGCAGTGCCAGGAGGTTTGTGCTTCACTCTCTGTGCAAACAATGTGATTTACGGCTGAATGTTGATACAAAGCATGACAGTATTGATAGAAAGCATGTCAATATTGAGGGAAAGCCTGAAAATATTGAGGGGAAGCTTGTTAGGCAGTGCAGAGGCTGTGTCAGGAGCCAGCAGCTATGGATCAGCTCCTGGCAGCAGGAGGCTGCTGGGCCAGACCTGGATTTTACATCTTGCCTGCTGTTCTCCTTGCTGGCTGCCAGCTTGCCGGGCCCTGGCTGGCACAGGTGGGGAGCACTGGCTTTTCCTGGAAGTCTGGAAGGTTCTCAGCTCATTTTCTACTTGTGATGTGGCCCAGCTCCTTGCAGGGCTGAGGTCCCTTTCTGTCTGCTCAAATGCTGCTGTGGAGCCTCTTTCGAGGAATCGTGTTCCTTATGGTGTAGCTGCTCTTGTTTTATTTATGGGTGGTGGATGTTGTTTAAATCCACCACAGAGTGGGAGAACCTGGGTATGTCTTCTGCTCTGTTCCACAAAAGGGGAGTTAATTCTCTGCCTGATCCTGGTTGCCCAGTTCTTGCTTTGCAGAGCCCCATTATTCCTGTGAGAAGAAGACAGAAAAAACCCCTCCATGTGACTTACAGCAGGTTTGTGTCGGTTGTTTTAAAGTCAGCGTTGTGTATGGGGGATGCCCAGATTTATGCCAGGGACGAGCTCTTTACCCCTTTTCCCATGGAGCTCCTTATTCCATGTGGCTGTCTGGGCAGCCTTAGATGTCTTGGTGTGTTTCCTGTCTCTCCAGGCAGGGCTGGTACTGCTCAGGTTTGTTTGGGTTTGTTTGTTGTGTGCAGCTTTGAAGGTTCTCTGCTTCGAGCCCCTGCTGCACACTTCAAACTTGGCTTATTTTTCTAAACTTTCTCTTCTGTGGGGGATTGTGTGGGAGAGTTTCAGCAGGGCCACCTCCTGCCTTGCCAGAGATGTGTTGCTCATTTCCCTGCTTTGAAATGACATAATTGTCTTTGAAATCCTGGAAAACACAACTTGGCCATGTGACATGTGTGTTACCTGCAAATGCTTTTCCAAAAAGGTTGCAGGACGTGGCTCCAAAATCCAACTCCAAAATTCCTGGCAGGCCAAGAGTCTCAGTAGCCATTTTAAACACAGTTGCCTGGCAAGAATAAAATGGAAATGTCTGACCTCCCTAAGTGTTCTAGCCTGATTTAAAAACATAACTAAATTTTGTTTTATTTTTTGATGGCTGTTAGATTAAATTAACTACTTTAGAATGTATTAAAATCAAAGTTATTTATGTAATAAAGAAGTTAGTGAGCTAAAAAGCCAGCTGTACCCTGGGCTGGTCTACTGGAAGGTGGTAGGGGGTGGAATGAGATGGGCTTTAAAGGTCCCTTTCCAACCCAAACCTTTTTGGGATTTAGATGATGACAACTTTTTCCTTGATCCCTCTGAATGTGCTGGATGTATTGGGATCCAGGACTGGTGTTGGAAGTGTGGTTTTTTTCCAGCACAGCAATGTCTCCCCCTTGTTTGGAACTCAGCCCCTTTGTCGTGGGAGAGCTCATTGGTAGCAATATCCTGTTTGAAGTTGTTTTAAAAGAATGACCTTGTAGGGCTTGTTTCCTGCACTCTCTTGATGGGATTTCCTTTTTATTAAACAGGAAATAGTCTGATTACATAAAAGTGTGAGAATGACAGGTTTTTCCTTCCCAGCAAGGGTTGTTCATGTTAATTCTATTCAGAAAATGCTCAACTGCCAGAGCAGCTGAAGTTAATTTACTTTGCCTCAAACCATTGTTTGCACCCAGAAGTTCCTCCTGGTGTGTTGCTGAGGCATTGTCCCAGCCCGAGCAGGTTTCCTGGGGCAGTCTGTGACCAGGGTTCTGTAGCAGATCCTTGTTCTCACGCCTGGAAGGTGGCAGGAGTTCAGGGCTGTGAGATGTGCTGTGCTGACTTTCAAAGATCTGGTTCTGCAGGGTTTTTTTATATTTTTCTGCTTTTTTTTCCCCTCAAGCTAGAGCTCTCAATTCCAATGGGAGGTGGCGGAGCTGGTGCTTCCTTACCTGGCTGCAAAGGTGCACTTGAAATGGCTGTTCCTGCTCTTTTAGCTTTGTCCTCAGAATCACCAACTGACCTGGAGTCAGGAATTTGAGTCCAAGCTCTTTTGGATGATGAGTGAGGATGGAGTAGAAGTCAAGTACTGTGCTAGGAAGAGGCACAGTGGCAAACTGAGGTGGCTGAGGAGCCTGTCAGGGACTGGCTGCTGTCCCAAGGGCTCTGAGGATGAATGAAGTTCACATGCCCTATTTAGGCATGGCTTTCTGGTGGTGTTTTACATGGACTGGATGCCTGGAGGAAAGGAATTCTGCCTTCCAAACACTTGGGATGTCACTGTAAAGCAAACGTTGTTCTGTCACAGCCTGGCCAGAGGACAGGGCAGGCACCATCCCACTTGGAGCTGTGGAACTGAGGTGGCTCATGCAGCTTCATTTTTTTTCCAATATGAGTTTGGTCAGAGAATTTTCAAGATAAACCAACTGAAAAATCCTGGAAATCTTGTGCTTGTTTTTGTTTTGGAAGTTTAATTTTGAGTTCTGTAGGTAGATTCCTTTGGGTAACTAGTGCAAATCTTTTCATATCCTACTGGCAAATCAGTGTTTCCCCAGTAAAGCCTGGGATTGCAGTGTCTCCACAATGCAACTCCCAAATGTCTGACACTGTTACAGCTGGCCTGGAACCTAATTGGACTGGTATGTTGGAAAGTTTCTGAAGCAAGTCGCTTTGGCTCCGAGCTTTGTGCCCATGAAATGATGAAGTACAGCAGGATAACTCTAATGAACAAGCTTTGTTTAGAGAGCTGGACAACAGTATTAGTGTTGTTTTAAGTTTCCATCTCTGCTCATGCATGTATTGCAAGTAGATTTAATAAGCACAGCGTCTCGCTGTTCTTTAGGACAGTCTGTAGCCAGCTGAGAGTGGTAGTTAGAGTTTGTCTTGCTGGGAGGTGGCAAATCAGAACCTGAACTTCTACAGAGCAGAATTACCCTGGAATAAAAAATACTGTTTCAAGAAAACCTGCCACAAAGCATGTGTATGGCAAATCCCTCCTGCGAAGAGGGTTGAGCCATTTTTCTCACTCACAAAAGTCTGTCCTTCCATGCAATCCTTTCCTAGAGGAGTTTAAGTTTAATAGGTTTAATATAGCCTTTCATTTTGCTTTCACCTCATTAAACAACCTCCTCTAAACCAAACGTAGCCAAGTGCTGGCTCCAGAGCTGAATCTTCAGTGCTTACTGCAAAAAAGAAGTGACAAACAGTGGGGCTGAGAATCTGTTCAGATAATTGCACATAAATAGTGCAGTGGGAGTTCCTGGACATGTGTGTGTTGTTAGTGACAGAACTGCAGGGACAGGCAAGGCCAAAGGCACCAGGAGAATTAAATCAGGGTGCTTCTGCAAAGGGTGGAGGTGCTGAGCAGCATCTGTGCATTTGTGTTGTTGCCTGAGCTGTGAGGACTCTGCAGCGGACCCGCACTGTGGGTGATGTTGTGCCCAGTGCTAATTGAGCGTTTTGGTGTGCAAGGAGAGTTTTTCCTGCAATGCATCAGAGCAGGGAGAGGCAGTGGCTGAAGTAACACGGAGTGTGGGAGTGCCTCGGTGTCGCTGCTGATGGAATTTGTGCATGGGGAGAAGCGAGCTCACATTTGTGAGGGAGAAGCGAGCAGTGGCAAGACCCTGCCTTGGGTGGGTCGTGTCTGGGGGTGTGTGAGGCACAAAGACAACCTCTGGGCTCCGAATGGGAGCGCTGGGGGTGCCATCAGCTGTCTCTGCTCTCCACAGGTGCTGCTGGTGAGCAGTAGTCGCCATCCAGACCGATGGATTGTCCCCGGGGGTGGCATGGAGCCTGAGGAGGAGCCCGGCGTGGCCGCCGTGCGCGAGGTCTGTGAGGAGGTGAGTGGCTTCACCCTGTTAGCCCGGCTTCTGTGGGTTTGTTTTCATCACTCTTCCTTCTTCTCCTTGAGGTGCAGAGGGAGACAGGGTCACTGGTGATATCCCCATCCCACGTGGGAGGAAAACGGAGTCCTAAATAAGAGAGCATGGGAATGTAATTAAACCTCTCAGTTGGAATGAACTTGTCCTTGCCTGATACCTTCAACTGAAAATAAAGTTCAGCTCTAGTCACTTCAGTATATATATAGTCTCTGCTTCATTTTCTCTGTAAGAGAGCTTCAAAATTCAGCTGTGCCTTTGTGGACCTGTCCAGTACTTGGGTAGAAGGTAGAAATAAACCCTGAGGAGCCACTGGAAGCAATACAAATATAGGGACCTAAGTATGTTTTTGGTTTAGAATATAGTGAGGTTTATGTGAATAAGTGAAATTGGCCATAAGTTACCAGCAGCAATTCCTAAAGCGTGCATGGGTTGGTTGGTTTCTTTTCTCTTTTTTGCTTGAAGCTCTTTCAGGAAGGAGATCATACAGCAGATCAAACACAGATCAATGGGCTGTAGGGAGAAGGCACATTTTCCTCTTAAAGCTGCTGGAAGAACAATTTTTTTCTTCATAAGAAGTGTAAAGGCAGTAAATGGTAGTTGACTGCACTGTATGTAAAACATGTCTTTGGAATTTGCCTCTGAATATTAACCAACTGGGGAGATGCTTAGGTTCAGAAATGACTGCATGATTATAGATAGAATGGCCAAGTAGGTTCACAGTTACATAAGGCAGGATTAAAAATGCTTTTGAGAGGGTTATAAATCTTTGGGCTCTGTGCAGAACAGAAAGCAAGAGCTAATTGATGGGACTTGGGAGGAAGCTTCTCCTGTAGCTGCTTTTTTGAATTGTCTGGTCTATGCAGGTTTTTTCCTGAATTATTTGGAAGAATGTGCTGCCGTCTAACAAAACTCTGAATATTCAGACTGTTGGACTAACCAAATGTGGCAGATCTTGTGTTGCATATTTCTCTTTGGAGATTTTTATAATCTAGCAGTTTATCAGAAAGAGATTATACAGTCAAAGTTTATTTTTTTAAGTGTCTTTTATTCCCTCTAATACTGGGAATTGCTTCTTGCAAATTTTATTTCCAGCTTGTAACCCAGCTCCTGCTTTTCCAGTAACTCGGCAGCCTTTCAACTGCTTTACAAGCCAAAGCGAGTGTAACCAGAACAATAGAAATATTTTTAGCTGCAGACTCCTGCTTTTCAACCCAAGCATTATTAATAATGAGGCAATTTGATACAGAAGTCCAGGCTTCATTCAGGAGGTGCAGAGCCTCTCAACCCCTAAAATAAATGTGCAGGGGCACTCCCTGCGCGGGCAGCGGCGCCCCGGGAGAGCCGCGCTCCTTCCCTGCCAGCGCTGCTGGACGGGAGCCCTGGCTGGGCTCCGGCCGTGCAGGAACTGGTTTGGGCTGGCTGAGATAATCCCGCTCCTCCGCTGGTGTTCCCTGCTCACGTGGAGCCCTGCCCGCTGCCAGTGTAACTCAAGCCCTGGCAGCCTGGCAGGGCTGAGCTCTGCCCGGCCAGGCACCTCTGCCCGGCCGCTCCCGACATGGAGCGGCAGCAGCTTGGAGCCAAGGGAGCAGCTGGGAATCACCTGGGCACCCCCGGCTCACCTGGGCACCCCTGGCTCATGTGGGCACCTCTGGCTCATCCCGGGCTCACCTGGACACCCGTGGCTCACCTCGGCCCCCCAGCTCACCTGTGGCTCACCTGGGCACCCCTGGCTCACCTGGCTCACCCCTGGCTCATCCCTGGCTCACCTGGGCACCCCCAGCCTCGGGTGTGGTGCAGGTGGAGGAGCTGACGCGGAGCTGTCTGACACCAGCACCCAGTGGTGCTGGCAGAGCTTTAGGGGTGTGAGGCCTTCCCCGTTTGGGCTGTGCTCATGTGCTGCCACTGAGGGTCTGCACACAGAATTATCCCCCACATCCCCGGCCTCGAGCTGTTGGGGGCTGTTTGCTGGGTGTAGGGGGATGTTGTTGGAGCACAGCAGGAGTGTTGGGAAAGACAGGAGCACCCACCTTCCCAGCTGGGAGCCCTTGCTCTCCCTTCCATGTGAATCCAGCTGTTCTGGGGTTGTTTGGAGCTGAGGCTGATTTCTGAGTTTGAGGTCTTTGCTTCTCTCCTGGGACAGCCATTCGTGGGGACACAGGTTAGCTGAGCAGTTCCAGTTTGTTGCTCAAGGTGGGAGAGGGAAAATCCAGTTTCCCCCATGGCAATGAGCAATGTTCAAAGCTGTAGGAGAAATGTGTGGGTTTCTTTCCTTGACTTTGGTATGCCTTTTCCAATTTTTAATAAGAGCTGGTTGGAAGAGCTGTAAGAACTTGGGACACTTCCTGTTTCTTGTGGCTTTTAAGAATGACAATAGATTGTCTCTTCCCAATTCATTCTCTTTTGCATGGTGTGCATTTTTTTTTTTCAAAACATGCTTCCATAAATGAACATTTTAACTTCTGCATTCACTGCTTTAATTTTACTGTGTATGTGTTTGGGTTTATCCATGTCATTGCAGAAATAATTGCCATCTAAAGTTACCTAACCTTTCCCTCTTTCTGTTCCAAAAATGAAATGTTGATTCTGAGTGAAGGCTGTGATCCCTCTGTCCCAGTTTGAGTTCAAATCCTTGTCCTAGTTTGAAGTAGTCCTTATCTATATTAGTCTGTACCAGCACAAGTATTAAAGTAGACAGGTACCAACACTTGTCATGCTCCCTGTTGTCTGCATGAAATTGGAAGTGACTGGAGTTGTTGGGCATTGTTTGTGCAGAGTGACAGCAGACACACAGCAGCTCTGGGTCAGAGCAGCCTCTTCAGAAGAAACCTCTTATTTTTGACAGGTTGCTGAGAAGTGCTCTAGTCGGTCTTACAGAGCTGGGAACTCCACGTGTGTTCTAAAGTTCACCTTGTGGAAGGTGTGTGCCCTTTTCAAACAGGTCGTGGTGCTCATGGAGTGTGCTCTTTGCTTAGGAATAAGGGGTTTTTATGGGTGTGAGCAACTGGTGAACATCATGGTTTAGAAATAGATGCCTTAAACTTATTATAGAGTGACTTTGAAAAAAGCCTCCACACTCATCTGTCACACTCAGCACCAGTTCCTTTTTCACTTAGAGCATTCTTCACATCCTGACCTTTAAATACTTAGTAAATGTCAAATTTTATAACGCTGCAGGAGTGTTGGTTGTTCTTTCTTCATGGGAGTCAAAAGCCAGATAATCTGTGCTTGATCTGTGATCAAACAGGCAATTGGTGCCAATTTCAAGAATAGTCCATCACAGCAGTACTTTGATCTGGTTGCTGGAACTTTTTTTTCCCCTCTTCTAAACATGCTTTATAGATAATCTTTCCTGTTTCATGTATTTTGTTAGTGATTTAGAACACAGATATTGATACCTTTCGGTGCTAAAATAGGAAGATTTTTTTTAAGTACTGCAGGAGCCACAGATGAATGATGACATGATGGCCTTTGAACCCCTCCTAGCTGGTCATACCCAGTGCAAGTGATGGCTCAAAGTCACTGTCCCTTACCCTGTGTACTCAGACTTCACAAAAACGATTGCAGTGTCTTAAAGTTCTTCATTCTGATACTGAATTTCATTTCTATTTCACAAGTGTAGAAGCAAATACAGGTGTCATGCAGTACTGAATTAGATGAATGAGTCTGACCCTCTGTGAGACATCAGAGTTTGCCCAGCTGGCCTGGAATCAGCATCCTCCAAACGTGTCCACAGTCCTCCTGGGTGGGATTTGCACCTTCAGTAGTGTAGGTCTTAGGCAAATATTTGGGTGTTTCACCACAGTTCTCTTGCCCAGCAGTAATCTGTAGTAGATGCAGGCTTTGAGCCTAATAGAGCAAAGTAAAATAGTTGAAATTCCAACCCACATTTTCCTTAGCTCAGATGGAAGGAAATAAAAGCTGTCCCGAGGAACAGATGGTGTTGCTGCAGGCTGCTTTTTGCATCTGACCCCAACTTATTTTCAGCTTTGAAACCTGAACCTGCTGTTCTTGGATGGCTTCAGTAATTTTTCTTTATTAAAACAAGTTGTTCCATGAGCAGCAGAACTAGTAAAGCTTCATTTCCTCCAGGTTTTTGTTCCTTGTCCTGAGCTCCCAGCCCACCCCTCTGGGTGCACTGGGGGTTTGAAGTGTGTGCTGGGCAGGCAGCTGCCTCTGGCAGTGTCTGTGGCTGATGTGCTCTTGCCAAAGCTGCCTTTTCCTCCTCCCCTGAACCCTGAACACTGATTGAGATCAGCAGAGCAGGGGAAAAGCTCATTTTGCCAGCTCTGTGTGTCCTCTTGTACCTGAGCGTGCCTCTCCCAGGGAATCCTGTTGTGTGATTGCCTTGCTTTGTTTCCACACCCGCAGCTGGAGCAGTTGGTGCTGGTGCTGTCCTACCCCTGCTGATGGGTTCAGGAGCATCCCCCTGGAATTCTTCCTGTACTTGGAGGATTGCAGCACTTCCAGCTCAGAGGGGCACAAAATCAACTGTGCTCCTCTGCCTCACTCACTGGTCTGGGCTAGGAGGGCCATTAATTTACTATCTAGGAGAAAATTCCTGAGTCATCTGCTGCAAATTAAGATTTAGACCCTGCTGCAGGTCTGGGTGAGCCTGGGACTGTGCTTTAACTCTTCAAGAAAATGTTCTTACCCATGTGAAAGGAGGAGATGGGGAGCTTACCCAGAGAGGAGCCTGGCAGTTCTCTTGTTGCTTAGCAAGCTTGACTTGTTAGTGATAACAGTTGTAAGTTATTTTCTCAGGTATCTTGGACAACCTCTCCTGCTGGTGTGGGAGTTTAGTGCTCCATCAAAAACAGGTGTATGACAATCCTGTTGGTGTTGAGTGTCCTGTATGTTGTCTTTAAAATCACTTTACCTGGAAAAAGGCTGAGAGAGGCACTGGCCCCCAGGAGCAGTGGCTGATGTTTTTTGCAGGCTTTGGTAAGAACTTGCTTTATAAAATCAGCCTAATGGGGTTTTTTGAACCAAACCATTCTTTTATATCACCATTTTCAACTGCACATGAAAAGTTTATGTGTGAAGCAAAGCTTAGAGCTTTCTCCAGTTGTGTGATGATAATGCAACATGATTTTTCTACAAGACATGTTTGTCTTGGCATTGGTTTTTGTGCCTTTTTGGGCAAATAAGACCAGGCAGGACAGAGCAGGAGGATCCTGGTTTGCAGACAGCATTATTTCCATCATCTCTTTACCAGCACAGAAGGAAGGGCTCCTCACCTCCCTCTGCTACTTCCAGCACAGTTCTAGAGCTGGGGTAAACTGCCTGGGAGGCTGCTTGAGCAGAATTCATCCTTCGTCTCCAGGCTGGCCAGTTGCCTGGAGATAAATTTATTTCTAGTCAGACTTGAGAGTTCACTAAACCATCACAACAAAATCCCTGGCTTCTGATTCAGTGCCTGCAGGTAGGGAGAGCAGAAATTCAACAACCTTTTCCAGGAACCAGTGAAGCATTGGCTTAAGACAATTATTTTCCAGAAATATTTGATTGTGCTTCACCTTTGAATGCATTCATGTCCGTATGTTGTGAAGGTGGAATCCTCCAGTTCCTCCCTGTGTTTCTGCTGCCTGTTGAACATGGCTTAGCTAAAAATAAACCCCAGTGCTGAAGGAGTTCCTTGAGGGAAATGCATTTGAAGCATTTACATTCCAGATGCCTTGGGAGAGGGCTGAGGCCAGGTCAGCGGGGTTGGCACAGGCTTGGCACAGGAGGGGGAATCGCTCACCCGCAAAGGTCAGCGGGCAGTGCCCGCTGTGCACGGGGCACCGACCTGCTGGGGATTGCTGCTGCTTCGTGGGGCTGCTGCTCCAGAAACAGCCCCCGAGTCACGGGCACTGGGGCACCTCTGGGCCCAGCAGGATGTCACAAGTTCTGCTGAGACAATAGAGCTTGTGTCCAAAAATGAAATGGGAGATTCGGTTGATTCGCTTCCTAGATGTGGAGCTCAGTGAGTGCGTTACCAAAAGGATTGATGTGGGAATCCAGGGCTTCCCTCTGGCTGCCCTGGGACCCTGGCAGGGGTCAGGAACCCCCTGGACAGAGCCCCCAGAGACACTGGCTGTGATCTCTGTCCATGGAAAAGAGTTTTCAATCTCACAGGATGAATTACCAGCTCTGAGTGTTTGATATCAGTAATAATTAAGTGTGGCACGGGTGCAAAAGTAAAATTTTGGAATTCTAGATGAGGGGTCCAAAGGGGACAAGATGGAGGAAGTTGGATGTGCCTTGTCCTTTTTCTCCTCCTTCATGCCCTCCATGTCTCACTGTGGTGTTGGCATTTTTCTGTTGGTTCAGGCTGGGGACACACTGTCCAACGTAGGTGACAGATATTGGCACGTTATTGTAAATCCAGCCCAGGGAGTTTCTGGTATTTAATGTTTGTCACATCCCACTGAGGGCAGAGCCCCACACGCTGCCCTGCAGGACAGAGCTGGGCAGGGCAGCAGAACATGTGAGAGATCAACAGAATAAACAACCTGGAAACCAGCACAGACCAATTATGGCTTCTGCTTTGGCAACGGGGCAAAAACACAGAGACTTTTTACAATCTCAAAATCATCAATACCTCAGATTCCAACAGATTTATAGATTTCTCTGACTGCTGGTAGTGAGGAAGCTCCAAACTCTTTGCTCCTGGGGCAGTTCCACATCAGCAGCTGTTGGAGTGAGGGATTCTCTGGTTGGATTCTCTGGTACCTTTTTGTGCAGTAGGCTGGAACTTAACCAGGAAAATGGTCTCATTAAAGAAAGTTCTTCCTTTCTGACAGCACGAGACTGTGTGGCAGCTGGTCAGTAGGACAGAGAATTTGTCTTATCATTAATGTGACTTAAACATCTTTTTTTTTTAAAAAAAGAGAAGCCTGGCATTATCAGATCTCTGTATCTCATCTGCAAGAGGCACAATTTCCCTGGGCTGTTGATGGGATGTGTTCCAGCTGCTGGAGATGGAGCCGACTCTACCTCCCTGTTGTGGCTGGGTCGTGTGCCAGGCTGTGTGGGTTGGTTCAGACCTGTTAAATCATGGAGCAAGATCTCATCTTGTCTGTAGCACTTGAGTTCCAACCATTTACAGTCATAAAACAGAGGGAGTATAAAACAAGGGCAGGAGAGTGGGCTGGGATTGAGAGCTGAGGAGGGTGGGGAGGGAGCCAGCAGAGAGGTGCCAAAAGGGACACCAAAGTGATGGAGTGGTACATCCTCAGTAGCATTCAAACAGGCAGAAGTGTTGCTTAGATCTCCTGATTTGTGCCTTGGCTTGATTCAAGAGCTTTATTTCAGTGTGCATCTGCCCTTTGTGTTATATCCAAACCTCTCTAGTTCCTGCTGCCAGGGCCATGTCATGGCATTTTGTGTTTATATTGGCTTGTTTCAGGTGTGTGCAGGACACCCCTGAAATACCTGGGAGCTGGCACATCACTCTTGGGGTGTAAGTGAGATGTCTTACACGTATTTTATTTCCTTAAACTCTGATTTTGAAGGGGTAAAATTGCCAAACCCCAAAGCCAGTGTTCCTCTTGCTCAGGCTGTAATAACCTGCAGAGGAGATTCTGGTCACGAGGACTGTATTGGTATGCAAAGAGTAACTCCTCAAATATTTCTTCTTCCTCCAGATTGAATTCAAAATTGTTTGAATGTAGGAAAACAAGAAAAAAACCCTGGGAATGCTTGGATGTTGAGCACTTGGGATACATTTCTGGTTTTTGCCTTGTGACTGTGTTGGTTTAAGACAAGAAGAATTTTGGAACGTTTGCTTCCTGTCCTAAAGGAACTGGTCCTGCACAACAAGTAGGAAACACGTACTGAGCTGTTGTTAAAGCATGTTTCTTTTCTCTTTGAACTTCCCTAGGCTGGAGTGAAAGGGACGTTAGGAAGATTAGTGGGAATTTTTGAGGTAAGTTTCAGATGTGGGTGCTGTGAAATTTTGTTGTAAAAAATCATCTTGGAGTAACAATGGCTCTGCAGGGTTGTGGGGTGAGCTGGTGCTGGTTTGGTGCAAACGTCAAAGTCACTATTAAATCAATAAAAACACACCTGCTCAGCAATTCTGATCTGTGCAGTGGGCACTTCAGTGAAATCACTGGTGATAACTGGCGTGGCTGAATATTCTTGGTGCTGCCAAAAGTGGGGGAGTAGGGTCCTCCTTCATTTGTAGCACTCACAGCCACACCTGGCACAGTCAGCAGGTACCAGACACGGCTCTTCTTGCTGCTGTTCTGGCACTGACTCCTTCAAACTCATGGGAAATAGGTCAGAACCTTCCCAGCTGAAGAACTAATTTGTAAGCACATCAGTCCACAAAGCCCTGCTCCACAGATCAGGAACTACACTTTTGGGTATCCCTATCAACACTCCCGGACCTCTCTGATTTAAAACACAACAGTTTTTAGTTAAGAATGAACTGTGCTGTGGGAGGAGCTGCTCCCGAGGTGGGCAGTTTGCATCTTGCAGTACCCAGTGCCCTCTTGCCTAACAAGGTTTGGTGTTGCTGTTGGTTGCTCCTTACCCTGTCCCCTTTGCCTTCCAGAACCGGGACAGGAAGCACAGGACTTATGTTTACGTACTCATCGTCACCGAAGTGTTGGAGGACTGGGAGGACTCTGTCAATATTGGTAAGCTTGGTGCATGCTGCCTTAGCTGATGGAAACAAACCACAGGTCAGCTCAGCATCCCTCTGCGACCCGGAGTCTGTGTGAGTGTTGTTGGGAAAAGTTGCAGTGGCGTGTCCTTTGGTTGCTTGGGAAAAAAAATTGTGGTGAAATCGATGATTTGTCATCTCTGTGACCCAGGAAAAGCCAAGTGAGTGTCCAGCTGCCTGCACAGCAATTTTGTGTTTAGTTCTTGCACTGGATGGTTCCAAGCAAAGATGAACTGTCCTGTCTGAGACTAGAGGAAATACATGTGAGCAGTGTGGGTTAATCATTCCCTGTTACCTTTGAAACCTTTGTGTTTAAATTGGATTCCCAAGTGGAAATGAACCCGTTGTTGCCACAGGGTTTGTGACTGCACTGCAGCAAATGGAACATGACTCCCCTCAGGCTCTTTATGGAAAGAGTAAGAACTGAGAGCTGTCCACAGGAACCTGAAGTCCACTTGCAAACTGGTGGAAATCGGGTGGTGCTTGGTGTGTGTGTTGTGAGTTGTTGTAAAATGAGCATCTGGCTTTAAACAGAAACTGCAGAAATAGCAAAATAATGTTTTTTTATTAAGAAATTCAAGACAGGGGATGTAGTGCCCTAAACAAACAACTGTCCCTGGGGATGGGGAGTTGTCAGTGTGAGGTTGGAGGGGGAGACCCTTGAGATCAGAGAACATCGTTCTGTTGCACCTACTGATTTCTCTCTTTGCCCCCAGGAAGGAAAAGGGAATGGTTTAAGATAGAGGATGCCATAAAAGTTCTGCAGTATCATAAACCAGTGCAGGCCTCGTATTTTGAGACCTTGAGGCAAGGCTGCCTGGCCAACAACGGCACCCCGGTGATGACCACGCCGTACTCCGAGAGCTCCGTGTCCGACATCAGATGACTGACGACGTCCCTGCGAGAGCAATTCCCAAAAGCAGACTGAGACCTGGATTTCCCTCCCCTCCCCGTTTCCATGCCTCCTCCCTCACACCAGGCATGGGCAGCCGCCTGGGGCAGAGCAAGTGTTCAGAGTGCTGCGATTTAGTGCAAGGTGGGATGAATTTTTTTTTTTGTTCTTGTTGGCTTTTTTTTTGCTTTTTTTTTTTTTTTTTTTTTTGGATCTGTATTTTGTAAAATACATTTTGTGCATGAAGTGCCCCTTTCCCGGTACTCCGCTCCACGGCCTGGAGGCTGCCAGCCCCTCATCTGCCTTGTGCTCTGAAGTGTTCCAAGTGTCCCCTTCGTGTCACCCCAGCCAGAGCCACTTTTTTTTGGTTGTTTGTTTTTTTTTTTTTTTAATTAAAAGACTTCCAATGTGAGATCAGCTCTTCAAGTCTTAGTCTGTACTGTAAGGTGCTGCTCAGACCCGTGTGGGGATTACTCGCAGCACATCTGTATAAACTTTTTTTTTTTTTAGATGGAGGATCTAACATTTTAATTTTGCGGGAGTTTTTTGTTTTTTTTTTTTAATCCTGGTCTGCTTCTGAAAAGAAGGGTTCACGATTAATCTGTTTGCCTTTTGCTCCGTTTTTTAAAAACACACATTCTGTGACAGTGCTGGTGGCTGGGCCAGTTTACTCCCCAACCAGTATCTCCCGATTTAGTGCAGTGACACTTGAAGTTGAGGGCAGAGCTCGGATCACCTGCAGACATCCCTGCTGCTTCTCCCACAGCTCCCGCCAGCCTTTCTGCGTTTCCATCCCCGGGAAACCTCCCGGAGCTGGTCTGGAGCCGCCGGCCAAAACCAAACAGCCCCAGCAGCGCCGGCTGCGGCGGAGCCGGGGGTGCAGGGGGGGTCGGACGGACAAACTGCAGCTGCAGCGAGGCTCAGCAGCGCTGCGCCTGCTCCCGCTGCATCCTGCCTCTCTGTCCACATGCCTTACGCCGTGCCCAGCTGGACACTTGGGGTTTGTGCTGGACCGTCCTCACCGCGCTCCACCCCGAAGAGAAATCCCTGTGGGGGGGAAATAATTCAAAAATTCAGGTGTTCGGTCTCTTGTCCTGTGGTTCTGCGGCACTTAGGGTGGCACCGTGGAGCGTGCTTGAGGTGTGCCCTCCGTGAAAGGTACAGCTGCCTCCCGCAGGCAGCATTCCTGGGGAGCAGCACAGCAGAGCTCCCCGATGCGTTGGCACGCTTCACTCGGGGGGGGTTGTTGTTTTATTGCTGTAAGTTTCATGCTGTCTTGATTTGCCAACAGTGTTGTCTAGTTGGGAAATAAAATGGGAAGGGTTGGGGTTGTGTGTGTGGGGGGGTGGGTTGGGACAGGTACAAGTTTTGGGAGGGGCATTAATTAATCCCTGGCTTGGGACAAGAAGCGGTTGCTGAGTTCAGTAACTTCTCCTTTGTCAGAGCAGAGCCAAGATGTGAAATTAAATCTGCAGTACTTTTTTTTTTTCAGTTTTTTTTTTTCCTGCTCTTTATTTAACAAAAAATATTCTAATAAACACTCACTGTTCTGGAGTTTTCTCTCTTCCTGAGAAGCGCTTACAATATAAAAATCCGATAGAAATATCCATGGAGCCTGGGACAAGGGGGAATGGTATCCTTGCTGGTTTGGCAAGAAGCTGTTCATTTTAAGATCCTCTTCTGTTCCTTTCCTTGTTCTCCCTGCTTTCATCGGTGTGGAGTAGCCAGGCCAAAAGCAGTGCCAGTGATCGCTGACATGGAAAACCACGCGTAAGGAACAGCCCATTATTCAAGGAGTAGCTCAAACCCAAGCGTCTGGAATTGAGCCTAAATTACACCAGTTCAGCTCACTTCAACTTAGAGACGAATGTACAATCCTTTCTCACTATGTGCTGGTCAGCCTGAACCAAACTCTCAAAAGGGCTTGAATATTCTATCTGGAAGTGTCCAAGAAATTCCCAGAGTCGCTGTCCCCGTGCCCTGCGAGGCACCTGACACAGCCATCTACTGCCTTCAACGAGTCTTGGTCTCTACTGTACAGATTAGTATGTTGGAAATGCTTTGCAACAAAACAGCTGGTACTCCTGAAAGAGTAACTGCAGTTTTAATATCAGCAGCATGCACACTTTTGTTTCTAAACTAAAAAATGTTTTTACAGGGCTGTTAAACTGACAATTTAGGGTAGAATATTGTTAATGACTTGCTAATGGCTTATTTGTTTGGGTCAGAAAAAATAAATTGTGCCAAGAAAGTGTTTTAATGTGGCATGGATTGATGCTGTTACCACGGAGTGGCTGATGTTCTGCCTTGTAACTGGAAATGGCTCCTGGGGCAGGAACAGACTTGATGGAAGAGGTGCAGATTTCCGAGCAGGCCTGAGCTCTGTGCTCCCCAAATTTCTCCCTGCACCACACGATTCCCATCTTCCTCAGCATCTGAGGTTCCTGCTGCTGCACCCCCAGCAGCTGGAGTGGTTTTGTCTAAACTGGTGTTAATTAATTGGTGTGGGACTGAGCGTTGCCCTGTCTGTGTGGGGCCCGGGGGAGCTGTGGGAGGGTGGCTGTGCTCCCACAGCCCGGATGTGCTGAGTGCCAGGGATGAGCCTGGGGCTCCAGCTGTGCTGAAACCCGTGCTGTTCCGAGCTGGGAGCGTTGGAAAGTGGGTTCTTACCTCAGCTGCCCCTTGTGTGGGGTGTCACTCTGTGTCTCAGCATCCCGTGGGAGCAGTGCTCAGCTGGCTCAGCCGAGTGTCCCCAGACACCAGCAGCAGCCATCTGCTCCCTGCCTGGCTGGTCCTCAGTGCTGGTTTGGGGTGTGAGCAGGGTGCAGCTGATGGAAGGGGGCAAAGCCTGAGGGCTGCACATCAGGGTCCCTCAGCACCCAAACCTGTCTGCCCTGGTGCTGGGGGGAAGGTGGGAGCTGGGTTTGGGGCTGGAAGGAGCAGCAGCATCAGGATTCCCACCAGTTCTGTTCCAGTGTAGGTGGACGCTGTGAGCTCTTCCCTGCTCTCCTGTGGAGCACTGAGGCAGCTCGTTCAGCCTGAGCTGGAATGTGCCTTCAAGCAAACTCTGTAAAGGGAAAAATGAAAAGGGGTTGGAATCTGCAAGTGTGGCTTTTCCCTTGTGTGGCCACAAAGTATTCAGTGGCTAAAAATGTGGGTAGGGAATGTCAGGAATCCTCAGTTCCCGGATCTAGCAGGGGCTTTGGGCCTTTGCCTCAGCTTTTCCATGCAGAAGCTGTGTTCAGCATTCCACAGCGAGCAGGGATCAAAATCCTGGAGGCTGCACAGGTCCAGCAAGCACCCCTTGTACCAGAGCTGTAGGTTTGCCTGCCCGTTCTCTGTTTTATCCCAAATTAACATGTTTGTGTTTTCACACAGCCAGATGCAGCATCCATCCCTGTGCAGAGCATACAGGGAGCACTGGGGCTTGGTGAGGGGTTGGTTTGGGGTTTGACCCTCCCAAGTGGAGCCTGTGGCTGGTGCTGGGGTGGGGATGGAGCTGCATCCTCAGCCAAACCTGCCCCAAGCAGTGCCTGTTGCAGTGTGAGGAGCTTTTCCCTCTGCCTGACCCGGTGCCAGGCTGGGTTTTCCCTCCTGGCTCTGTTCTCCTCAGTAATGGCATCATCTGGTGGCTGCAGCCCTTCAGGGACGTGGTGACCTCGTGGCTGGGGTGTGATCCTCATTTTCCTAACCTTGGGATGAGCTAATCCAGCTGCTCTGGGCTGCGGAGATCCTGGAGTGCTGTGTCAGGGGTCTGTACAGAACTGAGGTGTAGCTGGTGAAAAAGAAACTGAACTGGACTGAAGTTGTATTTAGGAGATTTATAAATCTCTCTTTGGTGCTAGTCCATAGAGGTTGGGGTTTTTGTTGGTTTGGTTTGTTTTTTTGTTGTTTTTTTTTTTAGTGGGAAGGTGGGAATTTTGATGTTATATTTGATGAATTTGCTCTAGAATTGCCTCAGAAACCTGGGGAGGTCTGAGAGCGTTTGTTGGATTTCCTGTGTGTCCTGTTTTATATTTATTAAATCAGAAAATCTCGAATGATCACTTTGCATTTGCTGCTCAGTCCTTCCATGAGCTCTGTGTACATGGGGGGCTCCTGGCAGTCCCCCAAATCAGCAGAACGGGACCCCAGACCCCAGCTGAGGGAGAAAGGACCAGGGTCCATCGTCCAGCCTCCTGTCCATAGGTGTGTTTGCCTGAGGCTTCTCCATTCCTCCCCAAAATAAGCTCCAGGGCTGGCCAGAGCTGTGGGGTTTGTCTCTGCTTTGTGTCTGAGCTGGTCCCTTCGTGCTCAGCCCCTCCTGCAGGAGGTGTTTGCTCCTGCTCGGTCCTGGCTGGCAGGTGCAGGACATCCCTGCCTGATTCTGAGTCTGATGAGGTAAAGCTGGATGGTCCTGGCACGAGGGGTTTCCTCTGTTCAGTGTGAGAGGGAGCCCGTCGCTGTCTTTAAAAGAGCGAAAAATGGCAAAAAATAAAATCGGGGGCTGCCAGTTTGCCGAGAGCGTGGGCTGCAATCCAGTGCCAACCAATCAACACGCCAGGGTTTCACACGGCTCTGCCTCCTGCCTGGTCTCTCCGTCCTGGGAGAGTTTTCCAAGGAGAAATCTCCCTGCAGTGGCTTGGGACAGTCACAGCCTGGCAGATGTCACCAGCTGCAGGGATGTCACCAACTGCAGGGATGTCACCACCAGCCTGGTGCTGAGCTGGGCTCGCTGATGGGGCACACACCCTGCAATAAAAACGGGCATTTTAAGGGGAGAGCCTCGAGGAGCCTCCGAAGGTGCTCCCACCTCTGTCCCAAAATCCTTCCCCATGGAACAGCCGTGGGAGAGGCACCGACAGCACCGGCATCCCTGGGGCTGCCTGCCTGGCCAGGGAAAGGCGAAGCAAACGCGTCCTGGTGTGGAGACCCATCCCTGAGCCAGCCTCTGCTGATTCCCTTTGGGATGTGGATGTGGCCGGGCTCCTGCAGCATGCCCAGAATGAATCTGTGCTGACGGCGGCGTTAATGCCCGAGGGGGCAGAGCCGGGACCGGCCCCGGCCCCAGCCCCGGCCCCAGCCCGGCGTTTCTGGGCGGGTGAGCAGCCGGAGGGATGCTCTGGCTGAGCAGCCGGAGGGATGCTCTGCCTGCAAATCCGGCCGCTTGGCGCTCAGCTGCTTAAACGGGAGCTTAGCGGCTCAGCAAAGCTGTCCCCAGTGATGTGCTGGGGGCCGAGGAGCGCAGGGGAGGGGGCTCCCAGCGGGGTTTGGGGCAGCGATAAAAGAAATAAATACCCTGTGTTGCTATTGCAGCTTTCTCGGCCTGGCTGACGCCCTGTAAACCCCAGTGATGAAGGTGCTTTGTCCCCAGGATGGGTGGTGATGGCCTCAGCCCCCCTGACATCCTTCCCCACCCCAAGCTTAGCAAGGGGGAGATTTCTCCAGGGATGAGCAGGTCCTGTGCTGCCCCGGCCTTGGCTCCCCTTTTCCCTCATCTGGGAGCTCTGGGAAACAATGGATTGGTAAAAAATAAATGTCCACGTGTGATCTGGGGGTGCTGCAGGTGTCCTGGGCTGGCTCTGGCCGTGTGGAGGGGCCTGGTGGCCCCCGGTCTCCTCCCGAGGACCACGCATGCTCCTCCTGGCCATGTGCTCCCACTCGCTCATGCTCTCCAAGGAGCTTTCCTAGAAATGGATGGATTTATTTTTAGCCCTGGCACAGCAGGGTTGGGCTGGGAGGGGATGGGCAGCAGCGTGGAAGGCTCCTGAGGTGTCAGCGCTGGGCTGGGGGGAACTGGGGGTCCTGTCCCTCTCTGTGGTTCTCCCATTGCAGTGCTGAACAGGGGCTGGGGCTGGTTTGGGAAGGGTCTCTGGGGCAGGGGGGCATCAACACAGACAAGGAGACCAGTGCCACTGCCGGGGAGAGGAGTCAGCGTGGGCTGGTGGGGCCAGCGGGACCCCTGGGGACATCGGGACACCGGGAACAAAGGCTGTTGGGCACTCTAGGACAGCTGGTGCCCTTTTCTGGTGTGGAGAGAGGAAAATAACCCTGCATGGGCTGGGCAGGAGGTGAGGGCAGCAGTGTGGGGACTGGTATGGGCAGTGCTGAAGGCAGGGCAGTGCTGCAGGCAGGGTACAGTGGCTGTGCCACGGGCAGCTCCATCCCAGAGGCTGCAGCCCAGCTGCTGCTCTTCCCTACCAGCTCAGGAGGCTCCTGGTGCTCCGCAGGGCCTGAGCCCTGCCCTGCTGCCAGCCTGGGGGCTGCGTCCCCCCAGCCCCGCCACGTCCAGGCTCCTCTTCCACCTCATCCCACTCGATGATTGCTTTTTGCAGCTGTCGGGGAGCGCAGCGGGGCCGGAGCTCCCCGGTGTCCCCCGCTCCTGCCTGACCCACTTAGCGGGACCATCTGGTCCCCGCGGGCAAAGCGGATTAGCCCTGCGGCCGGGATCAGGGCTGGGGCGCTGCCACCACCGTGGGTGACACTGCTGGCACCGTCACAGCCCCTGCCAAAGCTCCCACGGGTCCAGCCTGGGGGACAGCGGCCACAGCAGGAGCCCCCGGCCAGGGACCCACAGCAGCCCCCAGGGTGGGTGACCCTGCCTGTGCTCCTGGCACCCCTGGAACCCGGCCATCCCCTGTGGGTGGTTGTGTCCCACCACAACCACATATCCGTCCATCCATCCATCCATCCATACATCCGTCATCCATTCCTCCATCCATCCATCCGTCATCCATCCTTCCATCCATCCATTATCCATCCATCCCTCCATCCATCCGTCATCCATCCATCCGTCATCCATCCTTCCATCCATGCATCCTTCCATCCATGCATCCATCCATCCATCCATCCATCCATCCCTCTCTCTTCTCTCACCCGCACCCCTAGTTGAACACTCACCTTGGCAAGATGTCCAATTCCCCCAGGACGGGACATCTACCTCAGTGCCTAATTTTGCCTTTTTTTTTCATTTTTTTGCTTCCCTCCATCCATCCGCCCACCCCTCCGCTCGCCTTTCCTTGTGCCCATCGCAGGGGCCTTTTCCCCCTTCCTCCCGATGTTTTTCCCCGTTTTTCCCCTCCTCGCGCTCCCATTTTTCCATTTTCCCGGCGTTTCTCTGCCCGGTTCCCTCTCCCCCCGCACCCCCCCGCCCGGTCTTTGCCGCCCCCTGCCGGCCGCGCGGCGCCACCGCCCCGCCCCAAGCCCCGCCCATTGGCCACACCCATTTGTCCCGCCCACTGCTCACGCCCATTGGCCACACCCATTTGTCCCGCCCACTGCTCACGCCCATTGGCTCCACCCATTGGCCCCGCCCCGCGTCCGTCACGCGCCGCGCGGGTTCCGGGCGCGGGCGGCGCGCGCAGGTGGGCGGGGCCGGGCGGGGCGCGCGCGCGGGGATCCCCGGAGTGGGCGGGGGGGGAAGGGGGGGAGACCCCCGGGACATCCCGAACCGGACAGGGAGGAAAGGGGGGGAATTGGGGTGGGGGTCGGGGAGCCCGGGGGTGTCCCGGGCACAGCCCAGTGCGGGGGTCCCGCTGCTGGAGGCGGATCGCCCCCCGAGCCTCAGCTCCGCAGGGAGGGGGTGCGGGGTGACCCCCCCCCGCCCCGCCACGGGGTGATACCGGGCGGCGGATCAGCACCGGGTAGTTGGTTATTACCGGGCGGGAGGTGGGTTATTACCTGAGCGCTCGTCATTCCTGGGCGGTGGGTCATTCCTGGGCAGTGAATTCCCGGGAGGGAGGGGGTCATTCCCGGGCGTTGAATTTCCGGGAGGGGGGTCGTTCCTGGGTGGTGGATCATTCCCGGGGTGGGGGTCATTCCCTGGCGGTGATTTCCCGGGGTTGTTGGGGGGGGGGGTCATTCCCGGGCCGGGGGTCTTTCCTGGGGTGGGGGTCATTCCCTGGCGGTGAATTCCCGGGGTGGGGGTCATTCCCGGGCCGGGGGTCTTTCCTGGGGTGGGGGTCATTCCCTGGCGGTGAATTCCCGGGGTGGGGGTCATTCCCGGGCCGGGGGTCTTTCCTGGGGTGGGGGTCATTCCCTGGCGGTGAATTCCCGGGGTGGGGGTCATTCCCGGGCCGGGGGTCTTTCCTGGGGTGGGGGTCATTCCCTGGCGGTGAATTCCCGGGGCGGGGGTCATTCCCGGGGCGGGGGTCATTCCCGGGGCGGGGGTCATTCCCGGGGTGGGGGTCATTCCCGGGGTGGGGATCATTGCTGGGGCCGCCTGTGGCTTGCAGAGCTCCCGTCCGTGGGGCCGGACGGGCGCGTCCCCCCGATGCGGGCAGGAGCCGGCGCTGGGCCATGAGCAACGCCACGGCGCCCACGGCCCCGGGCGCGGCGGGGGACTCGCTGGTGGGCTCCGTGCTCGGGCCCTTCCTCCTCCTCACCCTCCTCGGTGCCCTCCTGGCCGCGGTGAGTGGGCGGGGGGAGGCACCGGGGGGCACCGGGAGGCACCGGGGGGCGCGGAGCCCCCGCCGCTGATGCCTTTGCCTTTCCCCGCAGGTGATGTACGTGAAGAAGAAGCGCAGGTGAGCGCGGCCGCGGGGCGGGGGGCGGCGGGGCCGGCGGGGGCTGCACTCACCAGCGACCCCCGGCAGGTCCGAGCGGCTGCGGCACCGGCTGCTGCCCATGTACAGCTACGACCCGGCTGAGGAACCGCCCGAGTCGGAGCAGGAGCTGCTGGTGGAGGCTGAGGAGGCTCAGGTGGGTCGCTGTGCTGGGAATTCTATCCGCTTTTCCCATGAAAAATTGAAGCAGCAAATGAGGTGCCTGTCCCCAGGGAGCTCTGGGAATCATGGAATCATTAAGGTCGGGAAAAACCTCCAAGAACATAGAGTCTGACCTTGTGGGAGTTGGGCTTTGGATGTAATCCAGAGGGTTTTGGGAGGGTTGGGCTGCGTGGGCAGCGCCTTCCCCACCCGCCCTGGCTGTAGGTGTGTTCCTTTGTGTTTGTTGCAGGTGGTGCCTGGCTGGGGGGGTTCCTCATCCCCTTGGCCCCCGCGCAGGGACTGGAGGGCCTGACTGCCCGGAGCACCGGGACAGGATCCTGCCCGCCGGAGGGGAGGGAGGACGGGGCAGCAGCTCCGGTTCCATCAGCCAGAACGGGCAGGATGTGCCCGCGGTGGTGCCACGATGCCACAGCTGCTGCCCCCACGTCTGAGCACTGACCAGGATGGGACATCTACCTCAGTGCCTGGTTTTGCCTTTTTTGCCTTTTTTTTTTTTTTTTTTCTTGAACTGTTGCAGCAGCCCCTTGGAAAGCCCAGGAGGGCCTGCTGGGGCTGGCAGACTGGCAGGGAGCAGCAGGCTCTGCTGGCACGGGATGCCTGGGGGAAGATGGGGTGAATAAATGCGTCTCTGCCTTGGCTCCGAGGCTCCGAGTGAGGCTGGGGGTTCCCGGCCTTGGGTGGGAGTTTGGGGGGCAGCAGGGCTTTGCCTGTTCGTGTTTCCATCGGCAGCTCATCCCCGTGGATGCCTGGATGTCCCTGTGGAGGTACCCCGGGAGGAGCCAGCCCTGCCCCACCCAGCCGGGGCCCGGGACAGAGGCGTCACAAACATCCATAAAATGTTTTATTCAAGTAACTGCAAATAGGAACCCAAAAGGTCGTTAACAGTGAACCAAAAAAAAACCCAAACCAAACCCCGATTCTCTCCCGCCGGGGCCGCCCGGCACCGACCTCCGGTCCCGCTGCAGCCGTCGTGCCGGGGCAGAGGGGAAGGGGGAGCATCCCATGGTCCCTCCACACCTCTGCCCTGCCAGCCTCGATCCCTTGAAGCAGCAGAGCAAACTAGACCTCAAAATAACAATTAAAAAAAAAAAAAAAAGAAAAATGAAGCCCAAAAAAAAGGAGGGGGAAAAAAAAAAAATACCCCACAGCCCCCAGCAACACTCCGAAAACAGGAACCACCGAGCCCACGGTGCCCTGGCAGCGCAGCAGCACATCCGTGAGTTCAGAGAGTGGAACTTAAATATCCAGAGGTAGTTGTGAATGAAAGGAAAAAAAAAAATACTAAACAAAAAAAAAAATATATACCAGAACCTATGAGGAGAGGGCTGCCCGGGGCCAGCCGTGCTCGGGCACCCCGAGGGTGGGCACCCCCGGGATGGGCACCGGGCCCCGGCAGCGCCGCGGGAGCTGCTCCCGCACACAGTGCAGTCACCCAGGGCTGGGGGGACGAAGGGGGCTGCCCAGGGTAGCAGCAGGCCAGAGCAAAGGTCTAACGCATTTTGGGGGGGGTCTCACCTTCACTGCCCCCCCGTCTCTTCCCTGCCGAGCCCAGTGCTGGGGGGGCAGCCAGCCCCACTTTGGTGGGGTGAGATCACTGCACGGGGGGCAGCGAAGGTGGGGGTGCCAGCCCGGCTCTCTGCCGTGATCCCCCTTTCCAGTGGGGTGCCCAAAGCCCAGGGCTGGGGAGGGGGAGCTGGGGCAGTGCCCCCCCGGGCGGGGGCTGCGGGGGCCGCCCGGGTTGGGCCATTTTCCAGTGCTGCCGTTGTCTGAGGGTGAGGAGGGAGCGGAGGAGGGAGGAGGAGGAGGAGGAAGCCAGGGCGGCACAGTGGGTCTCTCCCCACCCCTCTCCCCCGGCCGCCGCGGGGCCGTCGGGCGATGAGGTAGCGCCGGGTTCGGGAGGTGTCACTGCTCCTCCTCGGATGACTCCTGGGAAATGTTCACCTCCTCCTCGTCCTGCTGCTGCAAGGCAAGGGAGCGTGGCCGGGGGGGTGGAAAGGAGAGCGGCCCCACTCTGCTGCCCCCGCGCCAAGGGCTGGCCAGGCGCATCACACCCCTTGTGCAGCGAGGGAAACTGAGGCACGGCCCCGTCCTGGCTTCAAGGAGCGGCCCTGACTCTAGCTTGGAGGTGAAATCCCAGGAGGGAAGTGAGGAGGGGAGACCACAGCCCCACCAACACCTCTGGAGCCGGGTCCCCAGTGGCCACCGGGGTGGGGGGGGTGGCAGCCGTGGCTGTCGGGTGTCCAGCCCCGGCTGTCCCCGTGCAGCCCCGGGGCCGGGGTGGGTGGCCGTGACCCCGGGGGTGGCGGGGACTCGGGGCTGACCGAGGCCGAGTCACGCCAGCCCCGCTTCCTCCCGCGCCACTCACAAAAACGCCACCGCGCCTGCCAGAGCGGGACATCGCAGGACATCGTGTCCCAGCACGGCCCCGCTGGCACGGGACAGGCACCTCACACACACCCCCAGCTCCAGCTGCCCGCCCTGGAGTCCCCAAACTGCCCCCAGCACGGTGACACCCCCGACATGGTGACACCCCTGGCACGGTGGCACTCCTGGCACGGTGACATCCCTGGCACGGTGACACCCCTGGCAGGATGGCACCTGGGGTTTGCAGCCCTGGCTGGCCCCAAGCCCTTGGCTCTGCCAGGAATTTCAGTGGGAAAAGGAGCAAAATCCGGGACAGGCAGGGAAGGGAGATGAGACTGCCCGGGGTACCTGGCACCTGCCTGAGCTGCCAACAGAGGGGGGAAATGGAGGAGGGGAAGCTCAGGGAAGGGAGGAAGGAATGTCAGCATGTCCCCAGGGCAGGACCAGCCAGCCAGGCTGCTCGTGGGTCCATGGGGATGTGGGGTGGGCAGGATTCCTCAAAACCCCACCTCCAGAGGTTTCAGAGCCCACCGTGTGCGTGTTCTACTCGCTCAAGTGCTCTGAGCACCTCCACCCAACAGCCTCACGGGGCTCTCCGGGGAGCTGCTGTGCCCCCAGAGTGCCCAGCACCCTGCCAGGGTGGATGGGGGGAAAGGAAAAGCCCGCTTACCGATTTTTTGGGTCGCCCTCGAGGTTTCCTCCCTGGCGTGACTGCAGCTTTCTGAGCCGGGAGAACAAAAAAGGCATTTTGGTCAGGCTGTCCCCAGGATGCTGGCGGGGGTGGGCGGTGTTCCCCTTCCTCCCACCGTGACTGCCGGATTCATCACCCCACTGGCATCTCCCGGGGCGGTGCTGCCAGCCCCCCGAGCCCCCCCAGCCCCCCTGGATGCCCCGTGAGTCACGAGGTGGGTGCAGGATGTGAGTCGCCTGTTTTGCAAACAGGTTTATCTCGGGTGGTGTCCTGGTGCTGACACACAGCCCCCCCACCCTCCCTGGGCCAGATTCCTCCCCCCATCCCCACCTCGGAGGCAGATCTGCCCCGAATTGTCCATAACTGAGCTCAAACCGGGCCTGTGGAAGCTGGAGCAGCCCCATCCTGGGTACCTACCCTGCCCTTTGTGGTGGCCTTGTTTTTGCTGCCCTTCGGCCGTCCACGGGGTCTCTTGGGGGTCGGGGCCTCGCTGGGCTCCTGCTGGAGGAAGATTTTGGGGGGTTTGCACGCCCAGAGTGGTTTGCAGTGCAGCCTGGCAGTCCCGTTGTCCCCGGCAGAGATGCTCCGTGTGCTACTGGGAGCACTGGTCACACTGGGATTGGTGGTCAGACGCCAGGCACAGGCTCCTGCGTGTCCTTCAGCTGGGCAAACGTGACCTTTTCCACCCCCAGCATCACCCACTCAGCCCAGCTGGATGGTCCCTTCAGCCCAGACCCCGCTCCCTGCTGAGGAAGCGTCTTGGGGAAGCCACAAATCACCTTTTCTGCAGGAAAACCATGTGCACAAAACCCCACCTGCCTCGGGGGGAGCTGGGGGGGTTTGGTACTATAAAGGCTTCAGCAGCATCTTATCTCTCTGAGCAGCTTTTGCTAATGGGGCTTTAATTAGCCTGTCTGCAAAGGCAGGTTCAGCAGGGCCTGGGGAGGGGCAGGAGAGCCCCCAGCCGGGGCCAGGAGCTCTGGGGGGGCTCTGGACACCCCCAGGAAGGTTTTGCTGCTGCTGAGCCCTGGGGAGGTGCTGCCCAAAGGGGTAACAGGGCTGCACTGGGGGTGTCCCCAGCCTGGGGTGTAGGTGTGGGGGGATCTCCTGCTGCCCCACACCCTGGGGGTGCTCAAGGCCCCCCTTTCTCCAAGGGGACCCCACGTACCTGCGGCTTCTTCCTAGGCCGCCCTCGGCCCCTCTTCTCCGAGACGTCTTTCTCCCCTTTGGAGGCCAGGGGCTGGCTGGATTTGGCGCTGGATTCACTCATCGTCTGTCCCAGCAGGGTGAGGAGGAGTGGGAGGGAGGAAGGTCAGTCAGGCACGGCTCTGGCTCGCCGTGCCAGCCCCGACACCCTCACCCTGGGGCAGCAGAGATGTCCCCTGCGTGCCCCTGGCACCAGCCGGGGAGCAAAATGCGCTGGCTGCAGGGCAGTGCCCCCAGCCCACGGCCACCCTGCAGGAGCAGCCACTCCTGGGGTCCCCTCAGGAGTTTGGGGAGCAGCAGCTTGGCCAGCCCATCCTGCAGAGCCCTCGAGGAGAGCAGAGGCTCCAGATTTAACCTGAAATCCCAGATGTGCTGCTGGCACCGCGAGTTGGGGCAGGGCGAGTGGTGGCACTGGGCACCTTGGGTGCCCCCAGGGGGGTGCCAGTGCCTTGGAGCGGGGCTCAGGGTCCCACAGCCCTGCTCCCCACCCCACCCCATCCTCGGCGCTGCTGCACCCCTGTTCCTGCCTAGCTGGGGGTAAGGCTGAGCCCTTGACCTGAGGACGCTGGGTTGTCACCTCCCCTGTGCACGTCCCAAAGGGCTGGGCAGCTCTCCCTTGCTCCTGGAGCAATTCCACCAAGGAAAAGGCTCCATCTTCCCCTCTCCACCTCGCTGCTTCCCAGGGCCACAGGGAAAACCTGCTTTTCCAGAGCCGTGGGGGTGGCTCGGTGCCCGGCTGGCAGCCCAGGAGGGAGTCGGGATGTGGCAGGATTGCTGCCACAGCCCCGCTGCCCACGGTGAGCCCACGGGCGGGGTGAGCGTGGCCATGCTGGGGACACCTGCCCAGCGTGGGGATGTGAGGCTTGCCAGCAGCAACAGAGGCAGCTCCGAGGCCGTGTGCCCAGTCTGTGCGTGCTGATGGAGGCACCCTCCTGCCTCTGGGATAATAATGCTCAGCTTTGAGGAACTGGTCCCAGTTTGATGGTGTTGGAGCAGCTGGGATAGCGGGGCTGTGGGGGCAGAGGGTGCTGAGCCCCCCGGGGTGCTGAGCCTCACTGGGGAGGGTGTGGGCAGGACATGCAGCCCCGAGGAGCCACTCAGACCTCTGAGCCTTTTCAAAAAACAGGCGTCAGCTCCTGCTCCCCTCTGGAAGTGACTCATGAGTGCAGAACAACAACAACAAAAACCACCCTCAGAGTCTTTTTTTTTTTTTGGGAGACAGAAACCATGCTGTAGTGTAAACACCCCGAAAATATTACTCACAGCATCCCAGAGCCCTTCAAGGAGTCTCTTAGGAAAAAAAAAAAAGAAGTATGGTTTAGATTTAGGCCAGCAAAGGGCCGGCTGCTGGTCGGGCTGGGACGGGGTTTTGTCTCTTTTTAAGTCAATCTCTGTCAGAGGCAGCACAGCCTCGAGCTGCTCCGTGCCCCCTCCTGCAGCTGGAAACAGATGGGCCCAGCATGACCCCCACCCTGCTGGGCTCTCCTCCTCTGGAGGGGCCACCAGACCCCACAGCAGCTCCAGCTGGGAATGCCAAGGGAACCCTGCACGGGTCGGAGGTGCCGCTGGGTCTGCCCGCCCTGTGCCCCCCAAAGCAGCTGCTGTGCAAAGTTGTTGGTGCTGGGGAAAGCACGTGCACCTTCCACCCACCCCCATCCCTCTGCATCCCATCCCACCCCCCAATTCCTACTCATCCCACCCCCCAATTCCTGCTCATCCCACCCCACAATTCCTGCTCATCCCATCTCCAATTCCTGCTCATCCCACCCCACAATTCCTGCTCATCCCATCTCCAATTCCTGCTCATCCCATCCCCAATTCCTGCTCATCCCACCCTCCAATTCCTGCTCATCCCACCCTCCAATTCCTGCTCATCCCATCTCCAATCCCTGCTCATCCCACCCCACAATTCCTGCTCATCCCATCTCCAATCCCTTCTCATCCCACCCCCCATCCTTCCTCATCCCACCCCCTCTCCTCCGCAGGGGCTCCAGCGCTGAGGGGGCTCGGGGGGCTCTGGCAGAGGGGGTTGGGAAGGAGGATGCTGGAAATGGGGGCTGCTCCTCTGCCATGCCAGCCCCTTCCCAGGCAGCCCCGCTCCCGAGAGCCGCCCCAGCCGCCCGCAGTGCCCCCGGCCCGCGGGGACCACGCCGGGCACATGGCGGGAGCAGCCCCGGCCCTGCTCACACGCCATCAGAGCCGAGCAGGGAGGGAGGGAGCAGCTGGGTTGCCATGGAGGAGAGGAAGCAGCTGAGGGAGAAAACCTTTCCAGGCAGGGAGGAATCAGTGGGGGACGCGGGCAGGGGCTGCCGGGCTCGCCAGGGGCGGGGGGAGCATCTCGGCACGGTTTGGAGGGGCCGCATCTGCCTCTCCATTGAGCTGGGGGAAGGAAACCTCCTCCCCTTCTCCGTCCCTGTGGATGCTCAGCCTCGGGGGCCTCCTCCTCGCTCCCTCTGCTCCGCAGCAGCCACCTCTGGGTCGCACAAGGACCAACCTGTCCCCTCGGAGCGATGCTCCCTCCTGCTCTCGGGCCTGGTCCTGCCTTCCCAGCCGCCTGCGCTGCCTTACGCTGCTCTGTGCTGATAACCCCATAAATCCCTCGCTCCTGCCACCTACTCTTTAGATTAAACAAACCGGCCCAGGAGAAGCGGGAAGACAGGCGGGGGGGGCTTAGATCTTAAAAAAAAAAAATATATATAAATGTATATATATATATATATATATATAAAAAAATAAATAAAAGCTCTTCACGCCCAGAAAATCCAGCCTGATGGCAGCTGGAGAAGGATCCCAGCCGCACCTCCTGGCAGAGGGATGGGGAAGGAGGAGGGGAAGGAATCGTGGAGCAGAAGTTGAAGAGCCTGTTGGGCAGGGGTGCGGGCCGGGAGGGATGTGCGGGCTCCTCCTTAGCCCCGACCCGCCGCGGGGCTGCTCTGAACCCCACCCCGGGGCTGCCATTGAGGAAAGTCCCCCCCTTCCTTCCTGGGATGCATAATAAAAGGAAGTGATAAAGGAAAGGAAGGAGGGAGGTGCAGGAGAAAGAAAAGAGGCAGGAAGGGCACCATCAGGGCTTTGTGAAGCCCCCGTCCTGGGGGTGGGGGGCGGTGTAATAAAACCCCTCGTGGAGCCGGCGCTGCAGGCGGGCTGCGGGGCACCGTGCTGGGGGGTTCGCCTGAGCCCCCAGCCCCGCAACTTCGCCCCGACCCGCGGGTGCGCGGCCCCCACGCACCTTGCACGGTGCCTGTCCCGGGGCTGTCCCGGGGCTGTCCCGGGAACGTGCGGGGCCCCGAGCGCCGTGCGGGGCGTTTGCATCACCCGCAGCCCAATAAGTGGAGCGAAGTCGCTCGGCGGTGGGAGCGGGGACCCCCGCCCGGCCCACCCCCCCAGGTGCATCACGCTGCTATTAACAATAATTAATAGCGATAATAAAGCCCAGCTCGGGCAGGCGCACGCGGCCCGTCCCCGCATGCGGCCGGGGGAAGCGAAGCCCCGGCCCCCGCGGCAGAAGGAAGAGGAAGGTGGCACTCACAGTCAGCTTGATCCCGGAGCCGGGCGTTCGCCGTGGGTTTCGGGGCCGGTTTTCGATGGTTTTGTTTTTTTCCCGGCGGGTCTGTGTTGCGGAGCGAAGGGACCCCCCGCCCGCGGCGACTGCGGATCTGCAAGGAGAAGAGAGAGGCTGCGGCTCAGCCCCGCATCCCCGCCAGGCCCCGCGGATTTATATAAATAATAAAGAGAGCGAGAGAAAAAAAAAAAAAAATTGCTCCAGGAGGAAGGAAGCTGGGTCAAAATCATTTGCAAGGGAACGAGGGGGGAATAAAAAAAAAAAAAAAAGAGGTGGGGGGGAAAGGGGGGAGAGGGGGGAAAAAAAAAAACGGAGCGAGCTCCTAGCCTTACTGGAGGGGATCCAGCTGCTAAAAATAGCAAAATCACACTCGAAATTAAATAAGGGCAAACAGGCGAAGGGAGCTCCCAGCGCCGGCGGAGCGGGGGAGGCGGAGCCGGGGCCGCATCACGGCGGGGGCGGCGCGGGGCGGCGCGGCCGGGAGCGATAGGACCGTTCAAAGCGCTGCGGCGGCGGCTGCGCCCCTGCCCGCCCTGCCCGCCCCGGGTCCCCCCCCGGCGGGTGGAGATCAGGCCGGGGAGGATGGAGAGGATGGAGACACCCTCATCCCCCCCTCTGCCAACGCTCCCGGCCGGGGTCGTGGCGGTGACCCCCGGCTGGGTGACCCCACTGTGGGTGACCCCCCCCCCCACAATCACCATCGTCACACCCGTGGCTCTCCCCTTTCCGTATTTTGGGGTTTGGTGGCCCCGCGGGGGCAATCGCCATGTGCCGGTGGCCGGAGCACGATGCTCCTTCTGTTTGCTGCCTCCCCACCAGGTCAGCTCCCCAAAAAAGCTTCTGCTCCCCGGGTCGGGGGGCTCCCTCCCCGGGGCTCCTCGGATGCTGCTGCGGTGTTTATTGAATGCGTTACCGCAGCACCACCGCCGAAAGGGGAGGCTGGTGTGGGAGCAGGTTCTGCTGGGTGCACAGTGAGGTTTGGGGGCTCCTGGGGGCCCCCGAGGCTCTCCGGGGCTTTAGGCAGGTGCTGGGCTCAGTCTGCAGGGAAGAGCTTTGTTCAGAATTCCTCTGCTCGGTTTGGAAGTGCTTTGGGTCGTTGTGGAGTCAGCTGAGATCAGCTCTCGGGTGAGGTGCCCCAAAACCCAGGTCCCCCCCTGTGTCAGGGCAATGTTTCCAACACAAGTTGAGCATTTGGGGTCTTGTGGTGCTTTTCCTCGATGAGATACTGGGAAATCCAGAGCTCAGCATCCCGTTGTGTGAAATTTTTGCAAACTCCTGTGCAAACAATAACAAACCTAATGGAAACTGATTTGGGTGCTTTTGACCATCTTGACTCTAAGGGCTGAACTCTGAAGTGAGGATCTGAACTTCAGACAGCTGGATTTAAGTTTCAGAAAAGTTTTTATTAAAATATTAAAAAAAAAAAGGAGAGCCTTAAGATGATGAAATGTGAAAGTATCAACATCTGCCTGTGCAAAACTGCTCTAGCAGGGAATGTTGGTGAAGAAAAACAAATCAAACCCAGCCAGGCTTGGGGCACTTGTTTCTGCTAATTGTTATTTGGATTTTTCAAATCCCCTGCAAATTCCTCTGCCTAAAACACAATCGGAGCAGTGACCCTTTCTGACAATTAAAAAATAAAAGCCAAGATGGGGGCGAACCCTCCTGCAAGAGGGTTTCCTGTTCCCAAACAGCTGCAGGAAGAGCAGGCACCCCCTGCCTGCACCCCGTGCACCTCCTGATCCAAGCCCCCATCCCAGGGCCTTGTGTCCAGCCAGGGGTTGTTTGCAAACCCTTTTTTTGGGGGGCTAAAATTAGTGTTTCCCCACCTGCAGGCAGCCCTACCTGGGTTTGAATATGTCAGGGTGCCTTTTACCCCAACGCTTCTGCTCAGGCTCGTGAGCCCAATGAGGAACTTGGTTTGTGTGCTGGCAGAGGCTCGTTGTTATTAATATCCCTCCTTATTTACTGTGCAGCAGCCCGAGTTCTGCAAACCACCGGGGCTGCTCTGCTTCAATCCCTCAAAGTTTCAGCAGTTTCCCACTCTCAGAGCCCACGCTGGAGTCTCCCCACACCGACTTCACCCGTGGGGCGTCCACTTGGTCTTTAAAGAAGAAAAACAGAGCTGGAGGAATGCCCCAGAACTAGAGAGAGGTGGGGAGATGGCCTAGCAGCCAGGTACAGGCACACAGCCACGTGCAAGGAGGGCAAAACAGCGAAAGAACCGCGCTGGAGCAGAGCCCGGGGCTGCAGTCTGAGAAGAACATTTTCACTTTTGTTTCTGCACTTGGGTTCCTGATTTACGGCTCGCGGCTGAGTGGGTTTGGGAGCAGGACTGGGCAAGCTCCCCCATCCCGCCGTTGAGTTCTGCAGCCAGGGAAGAAGCTGAAAATGGCTGGAAATGGGGAAACAAATGATTTATTATCCCCCCACATCGCAGCTGAGCCCAACGCGGGGCACGGCGGGGCAGCCCGGGCCGTGCCGGGGTGGCATCGCCCGGAGCCGGTGTCCCGGAGTGCCCGAGGAGCCGGGAGCCCTCCGGGATGCCAGCAGGGATGTCCCGGTCCGGGAGCCCCCCGGGATGCCAGCAGGGATGTCCCGGTCCGGGAGCCCCCCGGGATGCCAGCAGGGATGTCCCGGTCCGGGAGCCCCCCGGGATGCCAGCAGGGATGTCCCGGAGCTCACGGGAGCCCCCCGGGATGCCAGCAGGGATGTCCCGGTGGTCCGGGAGCCCCCCGGGATGCCAGCAGGGATGTCCCGGAGCTCACGGGAGCCCCCCGGGATGCCAGCAGGGATGTCCCGGTGGTCCGGGAGCCCCCCGGGATGCCAGCAGGGATGTCCCGGAGCTCACGGGAGCCCCCCGGGATGCCAGCAGGGATGTCCCGGTCCGGGAGCTCCCGGGGCTGGCCGGCCATGGCGCGGGAGGACAGGGATGGGGACGTGGCCTTTGTTTCCCCTCCCGGCTTTGTTTCCCCGATGGCCCCATTGAGGAAGCCCCATGTGGCCAAAAAGCCCCGAACCCACCCCAAACCAGGCCTGTTAATTTGATTAAATGGCTCCTTCCTCCTTCTCACCCCTGGAGCAGATTAAGCTCTCACCAGGGCAGCGTTTTCCTGCAGCTCCATTCTGCGGAAAAATTCCTAAATCACCTGATAACTTACAGGCTTAAAGCGCCGATTTGAGCCCGGGGTTTGCAGGACCAGCGCCGTGGGGTGCACGAGCTGCAAATGGGGGGTGCACACATGAATTATTTTCGTATCTCGATTTATTTAGCCAATATTTCAGGTCCGGGTGCCCAGCGCTTGGGAAAAGCTGCACCTCTGGAAAGTGCCCTGAAAAAAAAAATCACCCCCAGCTCCTTGGGCTCCTCAGAACCTCTGATTTGGTGTCCAAAAAAGCACCCAGGGGGGATATGGGGGACCAGAGGGTGGCCCTTGAGTGGCACACATCTTATCCTGCCCTGCCCTGCGTCCTGGCACTGCCACCGAGCCCCGCAAAGCCGCGCTTGGGATTTGGGCGCCTAATTCCTGCTAATTTCCCTGGGAAAGGGGAAACCCGAGCCTCTGAGTCAGCTCAGGTTGTCGGGTGATTAGAAGGGCCACCTGGCTAATTACGAGGGTGTGTTTGTCACCTGCAGAGCCTCTGGAGCAGCCGTTAATGGGGCGTGGTGGGGACAGGACCGCGGAGCTGGGGCTTCAGGGGAGAATTTGGTGGCGGTGGGAGGAGGAGAAGGATTTGGAGGTGCTCCCCCTGCCCTGGGCTCCGGGGTGCTTGGGGCTGCAATAAGCACAGCCCCCGCAGCGGGAAATGCACATAAATAACTCCCTGTACCCTGGTGATCCCGAGGCAGCACAGGCTGATCCATGGCGGCCGCAGGGCGAGCAGGATCAGCCGGTGGGGCTGGAAAGCGGCTCAGGCTCAGCCACCCCTCACCTGCACGTCCTGACCTGTGGGGACACGTCCCTGCCCGTCACCCCTACTCGGTGCCAGCAGGGTCTGGTTTAGTGCCACTCCTGCCCCGCGGGATGGAGAGGGTGCTGCTGGTGGCATGGCGATGGGCGAGGGGTCGTTTGTGGGGTGCTCCGGCTTGGGCACTCTATGGCGGAGCATCCCATGAGTTTTGGGGAGCTGCTCGGGCCCCTGGCGGGTCCAACACCGGCTGTGCCACCTCCCGGGCCTGGGGTGGCTGCTGGCTGTGGCAGGGAGCGGGATGCTCCGGGGCTGCAGCCATGGCTGCGCGGCTGCACAATGGCCTTTTGTCTGCGGGGCTGCCCCGGGAACATCCCGCCATCCCAGTTTCCCAGTAACATGAAACCTCCTCGGGGCTGCCTGCCGGGAGCACAAAGCCTGGGGCTGCTGCGGGGGGCAGCCCTGGCCCCGCTCCCGCACATGGGCTCAGGTGGGTGCGGGGAGGCTGCGGGGTCCCGCCTGGCAGAAGGAGGTGGCAGCAAGCAGGGAAGAGGCAGGAATGGAGCCCGGTGCCGTCCCCCTGGGCAAAGATGAGGCTGAGCCACGCTGGGGGTGCTGGCAACTTCCTCAGCCCCGGTGTTCCCCACGCGGGGAATGTGCCAGGGGTGAGAAAATCCCTGCGGGCGCTGCCGGGAGCCCCTTCCCCTCTGCTGGGGCCTGGGGGTGCCGATGGTGGGGGAGGAGGGAGGGAGGGACAGGCCGGGAGGAGCCGCTGTAAATCATTAACGGAGGAGGGGAATGCGAGGGGTCATTAATCGAGGGCTCTCTGGCGGGCTCGCAGTGGGGTCTGGCCGCCTGGTATTTTTTTTTTTTAATCAAGGTATTTTATTGCACATCAGATCTGACCAGGGCAGCGGAGGAGGTGGTGACTGCCGGCAGCATCCGAGGAGGGGTGGGGGGATGCACCGCGAGGCGCTTGCAGGGGGCTGGAGGACAGGGATGTTTGTCCTGCTTTTCCCAGCCTTTCCTAGCTCCTCCATGCCCTGGAATCCCGCAGTATAATAGGGAAGGACCCCCCCACTCCCTGGCCAGCTCTGAGCCCGCTGTGGCAAAGGGGACGCACCAGGGGCTCCAAAAAAACACTTTTCCCGGCCAAATTCCTTGACACTTTCCCGTTTACTCAGCTCCGGTTGGAAAAGCATCGAGGGCCGGGGGAGGACTTCCCTGCTCCCGGTGACTCAGGTGCCGGTCACCGGCGTGACTCAGCCGCTGGCACCGTCCCGGAGCCTCCGGGGGCACGGGGGGCCGCGGTGACACAGAGGCGGGGGAAGGGAACGGGGGGCGATGCCGGAGGTGACGGGACGGGGAACGGGGCCAAGGCGGTCAAAGGGAGGGAGCGGGAGCCGAGCAGCGCTGCTCGTGTCCCCTCCACGGCCTGGGGGCTTGACCGGAGGGCTTCGGGAGGAGATGGGTCAGGGTCACCTAATGGCCAGCGAATGACCCGAGGCGGCAGGGCAGAGGGGATGGAGCGGCCTCGCATGGAAGCGCCAGGTTTTCCTGCGGGGGACGCGCTCCCGCGTAGCCGGAATCGCAGAATTATGGAATAATTTCGGTCGGAAAAACCAACGCTGCGGTTTCCTGCTGCCACCTAACGGGGAGAGGCTCCGGCTGCGGAGCGGGATGGAGCGAGGGCTCCGCATCCTCCCCCCGCCGCGCCGGGATGAGTCCCAGCATCCCTCCCCGGCAGCAGCACGGTGCTGGCGAGGGCTGGGGGCAAGGTGGGGCCGGGCAGGGCTGAGGCTCGTTCCCGTTTCAGTGCCCGCAGGGAGGTGTTTGGTCCCTGGGGAGGGACACTGGGGGGTGCCGGTGCCCTGGCCGTAGGGCCGAGCCCTCCACGTGCTGCTGGCTTTGTCCCCGGAGCTCGGGGACAGCGGGTTTGTCCCTGTCAGGGGACCCCCGGCACACGGCGTGTCCCTGCTGCTCTCTCCCGTTCCCGGGGGAATGTGACACCCGGCCGGGCCGGGATTAGGGCCGGCTATAACGGGATGGGCCGGGGGTCACGGCTCCTTCCCGGCTCCGGTTACTCCGTGCCTGGCCCGGCTCTGCCAGGGGCTCATCTTTCAAATGGCAGGGACAGGCTGCCAGGGGGGCACCGAGGAGCTCAGGGGCTGGCAGGAGGGGTCCATGGGGCTGAGCACCCCAGCCCTCCGTGCTCCCAAACCCACGCGGGGGGATGGTTATCCCCACGGCCCCTGCCCAGCAAAATCACCTTCCCCACCTAAAGGCTTCACAGACGGGCACGGTGTTCCTCCCGTGCTGCCGTGCCCTGGTACTCCCTGGTATGTGTAGGAGATATAATTCACGCCATTTCTAGTATGATAGATGTGATATTGAATATTTGTTGGAGTGTACACTTTGGATTAGGAGTACCCCCACCCTCGCAGGTGAAACCTGGTGTGTGTTGAAACCCGATTTACACATTAAAGGATGTGGCTCCTCTGGAGATGGGCCATATCTGGAGAGATACGGGGACCCCAGGCGCTGATCATCCTGTGAACGATCCGGGATGGATCTCATGGAAATCCTCAGGCGGATCCATGTGAATGCAGCGTTCCCGAATTCCCGTAAATTTCATCAAGGGACTCAAGAACTCCGGACACTGAATTGTTCTTCCTCATCACCAAAAAAGAAAATCTTATTAACCTATGGACTCTGAATGGAAGAAAAGACTGACTGCCGAAATCTTGGCCCCAGGCGGAATTTTCCCTATAAAAACCGCTTGTGCCAGGATGGAGGTGTGCTGGCACAGAGGAAACCTCTGCTGGGGCTGACTCCTTGTGGCACACCCAGGGCCGACCCCGGGCTCGGCTCTGTTCTTTCCTTGTGGCTGGCTAGATAGAATTTGATCGCAAAATAATTTTTTTTTTTTAAATTTTAATTTTTCTGGCCAAATTCTCATTTATAACGCTCCCAATCCAGCACGAGAGAGCAGCCGGGTGGGACTTTGCCAGGCTGTCACCCACCTTCCCAGCCAGCTCCGGGCCCCGGGAGCGGCTTCCTTGGCAACCTCGGCAGCTCCTCCGTGCGTGGGAGCGGAGCGGCACGCGTGGCTCCCCTCGAGGGGAGCGTCACGAACGCGGCGGCTCCCCGTGACTCGGAGCTGGGGGAGGACAGCGCTGTTCCCATCCCTGACGAGCGGTCCCCAGAGTCCCTGCGGGGTGGGAGCGACACCCCCGAGCGAGCCCACCCACCCCGGCAGCACCCACGCCGCCCTTCAATAGGAGGATGTGGCTTCTCGGAGGGTCCCTGCTCCCCAACAGCCCTGGGAGAGGCTTGGGGAGCATCGGCTGGAGCAGGGATCTGCCCTGGAGATTTAGGGAAGGGTCCTGAGGGGGCTGTGGAGGTGGAGCCTGTGTTTCACCCACTGATGCGCAGGAGCTGCTTGCCCGGGCTGTGCCACAGCCGGGGGCTGGAGGGGCCAGTCCCCACCACAGCCGAGTGTGTGTGTGTGAATTCAGGATAATTTTCCCCATGTTCTGGGCCGGAGGGATGCCCCGGGCCGGGTCCGTTCTGCTGCGGGGCTGCAGTGAGTGCAGCTTCCACGGGAAGGCACTGCTGGCCTTCGCTGGAGGTGCTGAGCCCAGCTCTGGCACCCAGAGGGGCTCTGCGGCAGCCGGGGGTCCCCGGGGCTGGCAGCTCCTGGCCCTGGCCCCCATCCCGGCTGCACAGGCTGCTCCAGGTTGTGTCTCACCCCCAGCCCGTGCTGAGCCCCCCTCCCCTCAGACATCATCTCCCAGAGCATTGCTGGGGCGCTCCCTGGCACCCGCAGCCCCTCCTCCTCTTCTTCCTCACCCTGAGCCCCCCTGAAGCTGAGTGATGCATTCCCTTCCATCTCCTTGTCCAGGGGACAGGGCTCTGTTGGACTGTGCTGCCTCCAGTGCACAGGAGAACCTCTGGAACCCTTTGCCTGGGGCTCGGGGAGCTGTGGGAGAGAGAAAAGGCAAAAGAAAAAAAAAATCCCAATTATAATAATAAAGATTTTGAATATTGTGCAGTGAAGTGGGGCTGAGCTCTGCAAAAGAGGGGAAATAGGAAGGAGCTCCGAAGGACTGAGCATCCAAACTGGGAGCAGAAAGGAGCTGGGGGGACTGGAGGGGTTTGGGGGTGTCTCCTGGCAGGTGCATGAGGCTGTGGGGTGTGAGGGGTGCTGGGTGTGACCTGGGTGGGATCCAGGGCGGTGCTGGGGGAGCTGCTCCCTCCTGGGACACCCTTGCGAGCTTGGGGAAGCTCTTGGGATGCCGCTGCTCAGTGTGGGATCCCTCCTCCCACTCCCCAAACCCTTTTGTGACTTTCCCAAAAGCCACTTTCTGGCACGGGAAGGGGGATGGGGGGGTCACGCCGGCACCGGGGGGCCCCTCCCAGCACAGCCCCTCACTGCGGCACCGATCGATGACCAACATAATTACTCCTGCAAAGGCAAATCCGTGCTGGCCTCGGCTGCTTGGTAGCGCTCCAAGGAAGACAGTGTTTCCTTGCAAGGATGAGGCCATGAATATTTTATGTCCGAGGAGGATATTTCTTTCAGGAGGTTGTTGCATGAATTATGGAGAAGTTGGGAGGAGAAGACGGGTGCTGCCCGCCGGGGTGGGCTCCGGGCTCAGGCACCGCGGGGTTTTACCTTTCCCGGGGTGCTGGGCAAGGTGTGCCACTCACTCCCCACCCCAGCAGCAATCAGGGAGTGCTGGAGGAGCCTCTGCTGCAAATCCATCCCAGTTTGGGGCAGTTTGTTCTCCGGCAGAGCAGGTTGGTGCATGCAGAGTGAGTGGGGCAGGCTGGGTGTGGGATGGGTGCTCAGTGCCACTCTGGAGGTGTGTGAGGGGGGCACAGCAGCTTCCCTGGACACCTGGAGGGGACAAGCAAGGAATGGGGCCCTTCCCTGCTTTCCCCCATCTCCTTATGCCTGGATGGGTGCTGGAGATGCTGGTGCTTGGCTCTGGGCCCACCCAGCATCCCGTGGCTTTCCAGTCCCAGTTCCTCACCAGAGCTGGTGCTGTGCTCTCCTCTCCCTCCTGCCCTGTCCCCTGCCCATGTCCTGCATCCCAGGGGCTGCTGCCACCTTGCTCCAGCATGGCTGGTTGGGAAAAACGAGGGGATTGTCTTCCATGCCATCCCTGCCTTCCATGTTAGTTAACGTGTAAAGATTTTCCTCTAATTGTCCTGTGGGTACAGAGGGAGTGTGTGCTGCCTGGCCGTCACAGTTAATTTTACCAGCAAATGTTCTCTCTCCTTCCCTATTCTCCCTTATTTATTTATTTATTTTTTGAGATTTAAAGAAAACATTTCCAGCTGCTCATGATCCCTGTGGGTGGATAAAAAACCCCTCCTGCACCCAGATGGAAACGCAGACAGAACTGTCTGTCCCTCTTTGCTTTCCCAGTGCCAGGTTTGAGGGACGGGGTGGCACCTTTGCACTGGGGACATCTCTGGCTTTAAAAACAGAATTGGTGGCAGAACAGGAAGGTTGGTCCATGGGAGCAGGGTGGCACCACTGGGACCCCGCTGCTGGTTTGGGGGCAGGTCCTGCTCTCTCTGAAGCATCAGCACAAAAAGCTGCTGATGGTGCAGGACGAGGGATTTCCAGGAGAACATTATGCCTCAGCTTTTCGTGTTTCTGTATTGTTCAAAGCCCAAATTTGGAGAAATCGCTGCCCAAAATGACCTCTGGCCACTCAGCACGTCCCTGGGCCCCAGCTCTTCCCTCCTCTGCTATAAAGCAACAGCTTCTAACTGGGGTGGGAGCATTTCACCAGTGGCGCTGGGCGGATCAGACTGGGGGCACCTCCAGCAGCAGCCCTCGTGTTTTCCTGCGACAGCAGCGTGGGGATGCAGGGCTGGGCTCCTGGGCTCCCAAACCCCCTGTTCCTTCCCACGCTGGAGCAGCAGCTGCAGGGGGGGAGAGGCAGGACACAGCCCCGAGCACGGAGCTGACAAAAATCCCCGTTTTTGGAGATGCTGGAACCACCTCACAGGGTCATTCCAGGGGCAAAGCAGCAGCTTTTCTTTCCTGGGGGTCCATGGCTGTGCTGGGCTGTGCTGAGCCTCTGCTCTGCTCCTGGGGGGTTCCTGTGTGAGCTGGGCTGGGCTGGGCTGGCTTCTCCTCAGCGTCTCTCTCACCATTAGGTGGAAGTGTTGGAGAGGAGAAGAACGATAAGAGCGATGGTGCTGCCCGACTTTGGGCTCCCTCAGCCGGGCACGGGCCTTTTGTCCTCATGCCAAGGCAGCAGGGAGGAGCAGAGGGGGATTTTTAGGCTGGATACACCCAAGAAAGAAAAATAACCCCCAAGAAGAGGCTCTGAGGCTGCAGCAAGAGGTTTGGCAAGAGAGAGGCACTGTGCTCCATCCCCTCGTTGCTGCCACGGGGGAAAAGCCCAGAAGCTCAGGAAACGTCCCCTTGGTGGCCTCTGAGGGGCTGGGCTGGTTCCTTGGGGTCACCTGGGGTTTCTCGGGGGGCTGGGGGTGCCTGGGCTGCAGGAAAGCCTCTGGTGGGAGCTGACAGCCCCCAAAGCAGGTGAAAGGCTGCCAGGGAGCTGCCAGGGAGCTGGCACAGGTACAGGAGCCTTCCTCCCGAGGAGGAGGAGGAGGAGGAGGAGGAGTTGTCATCACTCCCAGCCTGCAGCCGAATCATCCCTGGTTCATTGCTAATTCCTCCCTGCAAGCCCGGATGGGCTTTTTCTTTTCTTTTTTTTATTTTTTTTTTTTCTCTCCCCGCATTTCTTTAAAATGCAACTTTCCCCATCGAGATCTGTTAGTCATGAGGCGTATAATGAGTTTTATATATATTTAAGTGGTCTGACATTCGGCATCCCATTATCCCCACTGTGGGGAGAGGCACGGCCGATGTGTGAATGTCAAGCCCGTGCGAGCACAGGCAGTGCCGTTCCTGCTCTCCAAAAATCCAGATTTCTTACCCACCTTCATGTGCTGGGGCTGTGTGGGAGTCACTTTCTAGGGGAAAAAAATCCAAGGCTGCTTTTTTTCCCCCTCCTTGGCCTATTATTTAGGGGTTTTGGAGGGGCTGAGCTGAATTATTCTGTTGGTTTTGTTGTTCCCCTCGGTGACTGCCCAGCTCAGGGTGAGCTGATGGCTTTTTGCAAGCAGCTCATGCAATTCCTGCTGGAAAATATCTGTGGGGGCTGAGCCAGGGTCACTCCACTCCTTCCCTGCCAACTTCCACTGAGATTTTTCCCACCCCTGCCTGTCCGTGAAAATCTTGCCTTTGCTACAAAATCCCCGAGGAGCAGGACAAAAGTGTCATTTCAGCTCTTCTTTCTTTATTTCCTCCACAAATCCCTCTTCTGCTCTTTTCTTTTCTTCTGACCTGTCCTTTTACTCCTTCCTGTTCCACCAGCACTGCAGGACATGTGTGCCACATTTCTCCCTCAGACAATTGGGAAAATCATCCCCAGCCACCCCCACCCCTTACCCTGCAAACTTATTTTTCTTTAAATACACATGAAAATAGCTCTTGCCGGGCCTCCTGCTTTTTAATTGTGTAGATATTACAGCTAATTACAGTTCTATTAATATTTCACTTTGAATTAAAGATTTCTTTTCTGCACCCTTCTAACCAGGAGGGAATTCACACCCAAGGCATTTGCAGGCACTGGCAGTGCAGCCCCCAGATGAAGAGGGCAGGGTGTGATTCCTGAGCCTCCATCTCTTGGACAGGAGTGACCCATGAGGAGGAAGGAGGAGCTGGTGGCTCGGCCATAAATTATTCAAAGCCCTTTTGCAGAGCTCAGCCGGAATGTCCAGTCCATAAGATGCGGTTTCAAGTTTTCCTATATTAAAAAAAAAAAAAAAAAATCAAATTGCAAGCGGTTGTGTCTCCTGGATGGCGCTTGGTGGCCTCAGCAGTGGACACGGTGACCTTCCTGGCTGGCTGGGGGCCAGGGCAGCTGGAAGGAGGCTGGAGGGGGAGTCCAGAGCTGTGCCAGCCTGGGGACGAGCTGGGTGAGGGCACCCAGAGCTGTGCCAGCCTGGGGATGAACTGGGTGAGGGCACCCAGGGCTGTGCCAGCATGGGGATGAGCTGGGTGAGGGCACCCAGGGCTGTGCCAGCATGGGGATGAGCTGGGTGATGGCACCCAGAGGCTCCTGCATGGATCCTGTGAGTTTGGGGGTTCAGGGAAAGGCTGCTGGGGGACCCCGGGGTGCTGTGCCAGCCTGGGGACAGCTGTGGGATCAGTGGGGTCAGGGCACCCAGAGCTGTGCCAGCCTGGGGACAAGCTGGGTGAGGGCACCCAGAGCTGTGCCAGCCTGGGGATGAGCTGGGTGAGGGCACCCAGAGCCTCCTGCAGGCATCCTGTGAGTTTGGGGGTTCAGGAAAGGCTGCTGGGGGACCCCGGGGTGCTGTGCCAGCCTGGATGGGCAGGGGACAGGGGCATGGAGCTGGGAAGGGGCTCTGGCCCCAGCCCTGCCCTCGGGACCAGGAGCTGCTCAGCTGCTCTGGCCCGGTGCCCGCAGGGCCGATATCGATCCTGGCACCTTCTCCACGTCCATTTGCTGATGGCATCGAACTCTCCTGGAGGATTTGCCCAGCTCTGACCCCAGCGCTGAGCAGGAGCCCTGGCAGCACCTCTGTGGGCTTTGCAGAGCTGCTCTGGGGTAACCCCACGGGCGAGCTGCACCCCTGGAGTCACCGGGGTGTCTCCCACCCTCAGCCCCACGCCGAGGCCTTTCCCGCCGTGCCGGGGGAATCGTCAGCCTCGGCTGGATTCCCAAATGTTAATTGGGTTCTGACGTTCTCGCTGGTGACACCAGAGCTGTGCTGGTATTTTGGGTTCTGGCTGGCAGAGGGCTGCGAGCAGGGGAGACGTGAGGCTCGGAGAGGAGAGAGGCACTGCCAGCTCAGCCGTGGTGGGAAGAGCATCCTGCAATCCCTGGCATTCAGGCTCCCATGATTTTGGGAGGGTTGGGTTATGATTTTCCTCTGAAGCCAGGGCAGCAGTGAGGCGCTCCGGAATGAGCCAGCTGCCAGAGCAGCTCAGGTGGTGCTCCGGCCAAAATTCTCCACAATTTATCCCGAACACCTTCCCACAGAGATTGTTTGGGGCCTGGGAAGATCAGAGCAGGGTGGCCTGGAGTCCTCATGAGCCCAGGCTGTGAGGAAAGCACCCTTGTTTCTCCTTGAAGGCAAACATGTGTCTTAGAAATCCCCAGGAGCTGAGGGCTTCCGATTTGGAGCAGGGACCTTGACCTTAGGGTGCCTCTAAAAGCTATTTTTGGCAAGGGATTTATGCCTGGCTTATCCTGTGGTTTCTGGAGTCCCCTCAGCCCTGGCTTGGGGCAGGCAGGGGGTCCTGTCCTCCCAGGGGCTTGCTCTCTGTGTCCCCTCCCCATCGAGCACAGCGCAGATTTCCTTTTGCTTCGAGCCCGGCATCATCAGAGCCCCGGCTGAGGATGCTCACACGGGGTGGGGTGGTGGGGCTGTGCCCCCCGCCCTGTCCCTCTAGAGCAGAGTAACAACAAACACCGCTCCTGTTCTTGCTGGAAACGATGCCACGGCAGCAGCCTGGCGGCTCTGCAGCCCTGGGCAGCATCCCGTGGATGCACGGGAGCGCTCCGGTGGCAGCGGGGTGGCCGGGCAGCTTTTCAGGAGCTGCGTCTCACCGGGGAGGCCAGGGCTCTTTCAAATCCCAGCTCTGGAGCTGGGCAATCCCCAGTGCTTCGGCAAAACTCCTCTCCACCCTGGGATTTGGGTGAAAAGGAGCCTTTTCTGAGGGCAACCAGCCTGCCTGCGCCCTGGCTGACCCTCACCAGGGCTGGGATTTCGCTGTTGCAAACACGAATCACCCCTTGAGGAAGATGAGGCTGGAATTGTGGGTTTGTGGTCCGTGCTTGGTTCTTCGGTGCTGGGAGGAGGCAGAGCCCCCTCCCCACAGCCAGACCCCGCTTGGTGTGCGCGGATGGGACCCCAGGAGGGGCTGGGAGCCCCGGCAGCCCTGGTGCTCGCCAGGGCGTGCCCTAATTGCTCCGGTGACCGGGCGATCGCCGCCGTGTCGTTACCGTGATGGATCGCAGCACTTAATGTGTCAATGGCCATTACCAGGGGGCTGTGTTTTCTCTGGATTAATGAATCGACACCGCACGGCGGGCTCCTCGGAGCCGCGGGGCATTGACGGGGAAAGCGAGGCAGGAGCCGAGCTCCGCGGGGCGCGGGGGCTCGGCAGCATTTTTGGGAGGGAGAAAGGCACCGGCTTGGGGTGACAGCATCCTCCCTCGTCGCTGCTTGCGGGAGCTGCTCCCACCTGGAGAAGGGAATTTGAGGATGGCTGTCGCTGCAGGGAGCCGTAGACCCTCAGCAGCCGGGCGGGGAGACCCTTCCTCCAGGAGCCGGGGGTCCGCCGGGGCGGGGGTCCCCGCGCTGCGCTAGTGCTTTAAGAGGCTGGCAAAGCCGGCGGCGGGCTTCCCAGCTCCTCTTCATGCAAAACTTCCCCGGCCCCGGCTCTCCTCCTCCTCCTCCTTCTCCCCCTCCTCCTCCCCCTTCTCCACCTCTTCCTCCTCCTCCTCCTCCTCCTCGCCGCGGCTGCGGTGCGCGGAGCGCGGCGGGTCCCGCCCGGCTGCGGCTCGCTCGGCTCCCGGGCCGGGCCGGGGCTGGGGGGGCCGGGGCCGCCCCCGCCGCACGCCGCAGGGCCCCCCCGGGCTGCCCGCGCCCCCGGGCTGGGGGCGGACAGCGGCACCGGGCACCGGGCGGAGACGGGGCCGGCGGCGCCGCCAACTTGGCACTGCCCGCGGGTAAGTGCGGGCGGCGCGGGGGGAGCATCCCCGGGACTCCCGGTGCCCCCGCACCTTCCCCCGGGGCCGAGCGCCCCCCGCTCCCCCTCCCTGCAGCCTCGCCGCTCCCCTCCACCAAAACGCTCCGGCGAATTTTCCGCCTTTCCTTCTGTTTTTGTGCTGGGGGGGCTGCGACAGCGGGGGCTGCAGCCCGGAACCCCCAGCGCTCCCCCCTCTCGCACTCATCGCATTATTCATTGTTGGGGACTGCGGAGCGCTGCCCGCTCCTCGCCTCCGCCGGGGGCACGGAGGGCACCCCTCGCCCCGGTCCCCAACCTGCCACCTTTGTCCCCAGAGGTGACCACTGCCCGGCGAGGGCTCCGGGGGCGGTGCTGGGGGGCTCTGCCGGCCGGGGGGGCTGGCAGGGGCTGGGGCAGGAGGCAGCGGGCAGGGTTGGGTGGCCGTGACCGCGGGCGAGCCGCCGGCGGGGGCTGCCCTCGCCTCGCCGCAGCGGGCAGCGCCCGCAGAGCCGCCGCAGGGCAGGGCAGGGGGGACAGGAGAGCGGAGAAGGGCTGAAGGCGCTTCCCCTGCCAGCTCGGAGGGGCTGTGGGGGGTACGACCCTTCCCGGGCGCTGGAGCGACCCCTCGGAGGCACCCCTGGGTCGGGCAGAGCCCCGCTCCGGCACGGGCTCGGTTTCCTCTCCCGAGCGCTCTCCGGGCGAGCGGATCTGAGGCGTCGGGAGCCACGCTGGGGAAGTTGGCAACCGTGAGAAAAAACCGGAGAACTCTCCCACTGCGTGCCCGGGTGCAGCCCTGCCAGCCCTCCTCCTCCTCCTCCTCCTCCGCCTTCCCTCGGTGTGATGAGTTTGCCGTGCTCTGCCAGCCGGGTGATTTTTCCGTGGGCTGCTCCGGCGCTGGGGGATGCCCGCTGCCTTCGGCGGCGGCTGCGACGGAGAGGCTGCGGGTGAGTCACCGCCTTTGCCATCGCCAGCGCGCTGCAGGTGACCTGTGGCTCGGGGCTCGGCGAGGGTGGCACCAGGCAGGGCTGGCGGTCACCCACCGGCAGCGGCCGTGTGCCCCGGGCAGGGCTCGGGGAGGAGGGGAGGGATGGAAGGATGAAGAGAAGGAGCAGAGCTGATCTGTTGAATGCAGCGAGGAGCTCGGGAAAACACCACCACGACAACTGCCAAAAGAAAGAGCTCGTCTCCTTCCTTCCCCACGTTGGTGCCCTGTGAGCAGCGTTATCCGCACCAGGCAGCGGGGGATGCGCTGGGGGATGCGCCGGGCAAGGCTGTGGCGCGGGGGAGAGCTGGGGCAGGATCCTTTTCCCTGTGACCTGCCACCTCTGCGCCGGGGGGGCTCGGTCCCATGGGATGTGCAGAGATCCCGGCTGATTGTGGCCGGGCTGGAGGGGCAGTGCTGCTGCTGGGGGTGGTCCCTCTCTGTGACGGCAGAGGGTCCCCACAGGCAGCGGTGGCTCCAGCCGCCCCAGGCTGGGGGGCTACAGGCAAAGCCCTCCTGAGGATGGCATCAGACACTGGCTTAAGGGGTGCTGAGCTGCACCCCAGAGTGTCAGAGCAGCCTCAAGGGGATTTTCCCATGGGAATCCAAGCTCGAGTGCAGCCGTGGCCTGGCCCCACATCCCAGGGGCCAGCATCACCTAACGGCTCCCCGAAAAAGAGCATCACGTGCTTCAACTTTGGCATCAGGCAGGAGGAGGATGGATTTGTCAGCTCAGCCACCCCCTTCCAGCTCTTCCCAGAAAGGCAACGGCTTGAAGAAGTGGCAGGTCCTAATTATAACATACGTGAACCCGCGCCCGCCGCCCTCCCCGGCTTCGCGCCCGCTGCGGGCACCGGCTCTTCCTCCCGGGCGCTGCGTCTCACGGAGGCTTTTCCTCCCTGCACTTCCCTGGATGGCCCCGCACCGAGCCCGGCTCAGGATGGGGGTCTCCAGAGTCACCTCTGGGGGGATGTGGGCAGGGGCTGGCACCGCCAGACCGCAGTGTCGGGGCGTGGGTGTGATGGGGAGCGGGGACAGCGCACGCTGCCGTGGGCACCGCCGGGCACCGGCAGTCAGGCCGCGCTCTCGCCGGCAGCCAGCACCATCCCAAATTGCAGATGGCGATAAAAAATTAATTGCGAGATTCTGCTGCACGTGGCAGGAGCGGGGTGGGGGGGACCAGCGGCGGCTCCTTCCCTCCCTGGAGCTCTGCGCCGGCTGCCCGCGGACTCCTCGCGCCGCCTGCCCGCAAGGTGAGCTGCTGTTCCCTCTCCGCTTGCTCCGGGGCTGGATCCTGCTCGCCTTCCCCCCCTGCCGTGCCAGCCCATCCTTCAAAGTGAGGGATTAGCCCTGACCTGCTTGGCAGCGGGAGGGAGGAGGAACGAAAGGGCTTGCTGCAGTTAAGGATGTATATAAATATGGTGTGAGAAATATTCCCTGGATCTCGTCCGCGCCCTACGGGAGCACTTTTGGTTGGACTTCAGCGTCCTTCAGCAGATGCTCCGGGGCACTGAGGTGGGTGGTCATACCCAGGTTTTCCTCATCATGGGGCTCTGAGCTGGGTGCTGGCAGGACCTGGTTGCAGAGAGGACGAGTTGGCCCCTTGGTGATGGGCTTGGGCTTGTGTGAGCGTTGTGCTGTCGGTTCATGCATCGTTGGAGGGGTTGCTGGGCCGGGGCTGTGTTTTGGAGCTCACTGAGGGGGTTTGGATGGCACAATCCGGGGTCTGTGCTCACTGCTGCCTGCTGAGCCATGGCCTTGCTTCTCTGAGTGAACGCCGGGGTACTGGACCTGAATACTTAAGGTTTTGCCTGTCGGGAGAGAACTTAACCTGGCGTCCCCTCCCTCTGTCCACGTCTCCATTCTGCTCTACTTCATGGAGCTTTTGCAATTAAAAAGCCCAGGAGCCAAGCAAAGTACCCTGTAGCTGCTTGCAAGCGGGAAGAGTGAGTGTACACTAATTGGGATATTGTGCTGCCTGCTGGCTGGCCCTGCTTGCTGGAGGAAGAGCAGGTGGGGAAAGAAATAGCCTTGATTTTCAAAAAGATGCTGTGGAGGTGGTAGGAACCAGTGTGGCACAAGCTGGCACAGCCCTCCCAGTGCCAGGCTGGTGCTGGTGGAGCTGGGCTCTTTGGCAGCTGGGGATGGGTGCAGGTGAGTGCTGGGTGCTCTTGCCTGATTATTGCTGCATCTCCTGGGCTGTAACCAGCTCAGCTCCTGCTCAGTTTGATGAGCCCCAGAAAACGCTCTGGCTCTGAACTGGGAGATGATGGATCCTGCTGCAGGCAGAGCTCTGGGAGCGGGGTCTGTCCGGAGTGTGTCCACCACAGTCCAGCCCAGGCAGTGCTTGTGGGGACGTGCAGGAGGAGCTGCGGGAAGGAGCAGCAGAGGTGATGCCTGGGATGGCCCGTTGCTCCTCTGGGCACTGGAGAGGGCTGTGCAGCAGGAGATCTCTGTGATGTGGGGGAATTCTTAATCAGACTTTGATTTAATGGAATCACAGGATGGTTCGGGTTGGAAGGGACCTTAACGCTCATCCAGTTCCAGCCCTTGTAATGGGCAGGGACACTTTTCACCAGCCCAAGAGGGGCTCTCCTGCCCAGCTGAGCCCTCTCCTGTTCCCTCCAGGCCCTCCGTGGCTGGCGATGCCGGTGGCCCGCTGGCCACCACTAGAGGGGAGCAGGATGCCACCGAGCTGCCCGCCCGTGCCCCGCAGGGCTCTGCCAGTCCCGGGCAGCAGCCCCGGCTCCCTCCGCCCCGGCACTGCCCAGCCCAGCCTGGCTCGGGCAGGGGATGACCCAGCCCTGGCTCTGGAGATCTCGGCTTGGTTGTGCTTGTGCCAGCTCCCAGCTGCGGGTCGGGCTGCAGCACAGCCGGGATGAGGGCGATGGGAAGGCTCCGTCCTCGCCCATGCTGTGCTGGAAGCAGGAGAAAGCAGAATTGCTCCTTCCTTGGGGCTGGGCTAGAGCACCGTGCTGAGTGATGATGCCACCCTGTTCCTGCCGCCCTCGGGGTGCCCCTGTGGAGCTGTGCAGATGGGGCAGGAGGGCGGCTGTGGCCCCTTCGGAGCCCGGTGTGTGTGGGTAAGGCTGTTCCCTGCTCCATGAGCACCTGCTGTAGGCAGGTGTCTTCTTCCAGATGTGCACCTCCCTCCAGATGTGCCCCTGGTGGAGCAGCTGCTTTGGGGAGGCTGAGGCATGGTGGAACCAAGGGCTGGGCTGTGTGGAAGCAGTGACCTGTGTGTGGCTGAGGAGCTGCTGGGGGCAGGTGGGGGGGACGGGGGTGCTCACCTGCCACCCCTTCCTGGGCCGTTTGCAGCAGGGGTTCCATCTCCCCCGATGACTCCGTGAGGGCTCCGAACCAGCTCCCTCCTCCTCTCCCTGTTATTTGTGCTTTCTTCTTGCCTGCCGTGATATTTTTACCTTCAGTTCGTTCAGATTATATGATCAAAGGAGCCACAAAGGGGAGAGAACAGAGAGGGAAAAAGCTTAAAAGAAGAAAGGGAGAGGCAGTGGGCTCTGGGGGCACTGCCAGCTCTGCGGGAGCTGCCGTGGGCTCTGAGGGTTTCCCTGGGAGCCGTCCATGGTGTGAGCATCCCACCTTTGATGGGCAGAAACGTTGCAGCTCCAGGGATGAGGGTGCGAGAGGCGACCTGCTTTCGGCTGGTGCGGGGCTCTGAAGGTGCCTGTGGTGTCTGAGCATCCTTCATCTCCCCATCCTCCTCCTCCTCCCCAGCACGGGCAGAGCCTGACCCGCTCCCAGGCTGTGCAGGAGCCACATTCCCCGTGCTCCGTGCCCGCTGGTGATGCGTGGGGTGGTTCTGCAGAGGGGCCAGCACCAAGCAGGATCGCTGTCCCTGAGCCCCATCCCAGCGGGGCCGAGCTCCCGGGGGCTCTCCCGGCAGGCTGGGGCAGGGGTTTTGCTGCAGCATTCCCAACCTCCTGCCTTTGGAAGCACCGAGCTGGGCACCGGGTAATTCTGGCTCCTTAAAAGCCCCGGCTGTCAGAATCGCTTTGGAGATGGGCCTTCAAGCGGCTGCGGCGGGCGGGGAGGTGCATAATTCATGGAGGTGAGTTGAAGCCAGGGTCCTCCTGGCTGGGATGGCTGCAGGAGCACCCTTGGGGCTGGTGAGACACTGTCCAGCTTGGGTGCCGGCTCTGGGCTTGAGCTGAGATTAATTTAAGCTGTTTCCTTGGTCTCACTGTTGCTGCTCGTCCTGCCTGGGGAACGCGTTTGCCTGCTCGGCTCCTCGCTGCTTTTGGTGCCTGCATTAATCATGCGCTGCCCTCAGCATCCGTCAGCGGCTGCGGAGGGGATGGGCATGAGGGCGAGCCTGCCTGGGGGGAAACTGAGGCAGGGGCTGTGCTGCTGGGGCGGGGGCAGCTCAGGTGCCGTGGATATCAGCTGCTGGAAGCCGTCGATAAGGGAAGCAGCTGCTGCTTCAGGAATCAGTGGCCTGAAGGGAGAGCGGCAGGAGCGCAGAGCTCCAGGTTGTGACTCGGACCGGGAACGCTGGGTTTTGGCAGTGCCTGGCTCCAGCTGAGGATGCAGACCTCGGTTTGGGGGGCTCAAGGCAAGTGGGCTTGTGGAAGGGGACTGAAAAACCCGCTGGGAAAAAGTAGGGGTGTTTTAGGATAGGCAGGGACCAGGCTGGGGGTGTGTGTGGGGGTTGCCCACTCCGACGCTGTCTTGGGACTTGTCCCACCCTCTCAGTTCCCTTAGGAAGGGACAGGTCGGGACAGGGTCTCAGGGACCCCTCTGAGCTGGTCACTGACCAGTGCTGCTCTGTGGGCTCTGTCTCCGAGGCCCTGACCAGCCCCTCTGCCTGGATGCAATTTGGGCCGAGCCCAAACCCCTGGCATGAATCAAAGACCCAGTGGATCCCAAATCTATTTTTTGCAATAACCCCCAGTATTTATTTCCACCATCTCCCTGATGAAATCCCAGAATAGCCGACGTCCTCTTCCTGCTCCTGCCTGATTTTCTCTCTCCCCTTTTCCCCGTCCCTCCAAGGTTCCCGGAGGAAGCAGCCGAAGCTTTACGTGGGCTCGCGTCTCTGCTGCCGTCTCTCCTCTCTGGTGTAGCCATGCAGACCCCGGCACCCTCCCGCACCCCGACCTCCCGCTGCTCCCCCGGGGCCGGCAGCAGCGCCGGGAGCCGCTGAGGGAGCGCAGCGGGATCCCTCCGGAGCCATGCCGCCCGCCCGGCCCGGCCCGGCCCCCTGAGCGCCGCCGCCTTCCCGGCCCGAGCTCTGCCCCGGCACGGCCTTGGCGATGAGCGGGGCTCACTTCTGCATGGAGCGTTTGTCCTTCTGCCTCTTCCTGAGTGCCTGGAGCTGGGGGTGGGCGCCCGGGGGTGCTGCCAAGCCCAAAGGCCAGGGCTACCCGCACATGAACTCCATCCGCATCGACGGCGACATCACGCTCGGGGGGCTGTTCCCCGTGCACGGCCGGGGCGCCGAGGGCAAAGCCTGCGGGGAGCTGAAGAAGGAGAAGGGCATCCATCGCCTGGAGGCCATGCTCTTCGCCCTGGACCGCATCAACAACGACCCCGACCTGCTGCCCAACATCACGCTGGGCGCGCGCATCCTGGACACGTGCTCGCGGGACACGCACGCCCTGGAGCAGTCGCTGACCTTCGTGCAGGCCCTCATCGAGAAGGACAGCACCGAGGTGCGCTGCGTCAGCGGGGGGCCCCCCATCATCACCAAGCCGGAGCGGGTGGTCGGCGTCATCGGCGCCTCGGGCAGCTCCGTGTCCATCATGGTGGCCAACATCCTGCGGCTCTTCAAGGTAGGGCTCGGCCAGGTGACGAGAACCGCTCGGCGAAACCCCCGCGGGTGCTCTGGCAGCGTTTCTCCTGTGTGCCTCTTCCTCCACAGCTGGGGGGAGGCAGAGTTGGTGCTGTTAAAACGCTTCTCCTGCCTCCCCCAGGTCCCCGGGGATCCCTTCCTCCATCCCTCTCCGCTGACGACACTCGGAGCTGGAGGGTTTTTGTCTCATCTCCCCCGGATTCGTGGTGCTGGTGCTCCCGCCCCGTGGCGGGGGCTGGATGGGAGGTGGGCTGAGGGTGTGTTTGGTTCTGGGGGATGCTCCTTCAGGGGGTATACCCCAAAATGTAAATCCCACCTGAGCCAGAGGGGTGGAGGCAGCGATGGCTGATGGCAGGGGGCAGCTGGGGCTGCTCTGCTTCAGTCCAAGGGGACATCAGCCAGGCTGGGGATGCTTGTCCTGTGCCACCAGCCCCAGAGGTGCTCAGGCTGTGGTGGGATGAGCAGGGCTCTTCCTCCTGCCCTGTGCCAGCCGCAGGAATGCCGAGGAGTTGATAATTCCTTTCCCCTTTGCTGTACATTTATTTATCCACAACCACATCTCTGGGCTGCAGCGGGTGTGAGCAAGGGTCCCTCTGCAGAAATGAGGCAGAAATGTAAATATTCTGCACCTGCAGTGGCAAGGGGGGCCCCATCCCATCTCGGCCTTCTCCCAGCACCCTGAAACCCCTGTGTTCTGCAGGATTGGTGCTGTTTCCCCTTTGTCTTTCCCCTCCTCTGCCAGCCTGGAGTGCTGAGCCAGGTCCCCTCCTGGGAGGGCTGGAAGCTGTTAGTGAGGACGGAAGAACCAGATCGCTGATGGAGTTTGATTTTTCTGGGTCTCATTTTTTTTTAAAAAATGTGTTAATGTTCCTGGCGACGAGTGAGAGGGCTATTCAATAATTAAAATAATATAAATTAGAAGGAGTGGGAGGAACTTAAAAGCTATTTGCCAAGACAAAAAAGATTGAATACTTGCTCTGGAGAGGAGGAGGGAGGCTGGCAGTGGGGAAGGAGGCAGGAGAGTGACAGTCAGAATAGTCAGGGGCAACTGAAGTCTTTCTAGGTTCTTTCGGTTTGTTTTTCCCTCACTCTTCTCCTCCAGTTTTGGTCCTTGGGCAAAGAGCTGTGCCCTGTTCAGAAGGATGGCACTGAGCTCCGGTGCAGCCCTGCCCCAGCTGAGCAGCCAGGCACTGGTGCTGCTGCTGGCGCATCCTGAGCCCCAGGAACTTTAATCCAGAGCTGATCCCAGCCCAGCGGGGCAGGGAAGAAATGCAGATGGGGGGATGAGCAGGTAGAGGCTGGAGACCTCAGAACCCCTTGGAGGAGGAGAATAAGGAAAATCTCAGCCTTTCCTAGACAGCAGTGAGTCCCAGTGTGGGGGTCGGTGCCCTTCCCAGTGGTCCCAGCACAGGGACACCATTCCCACGGGATTGGGATCATGTCTGGGCCCAGCCATTCCTGCAGCATTCCTGGGGGTTTGGGGGTTCTGCAGGCTCTTCCCCCGCCATGACCCGAGTGCTGCTGCTGCTCTTTGTTATTCAAACACTGCTTTTATGGCAGGGACATGCTTAAAATGAGAATAAGGCGACTTCCATTTCACGCCGCCGCTGACCTTTAAGCGTGGGTGACTCTGCTCCGAGGTTCAGCAAAGCCCTGGCTGCCTCGGGCACAGGCAGCTGCCTCTGCCCCTTCCCTGGGGCATGGCACTTGCTGGAGCTCTGCTCCCGCTTGGCCCCGTGTTGCTGTGTCCCTCCTGTCCCCCCCAGTGCTCCCCCAGCACGGGGATATTGGCAGAAAGTGCTGGGAGCTGGTACAGGGGGACCCTCCCTGTGGGGTGCCCCAAGTTCCCCCTGAGTGCTCAAGTGGTTCTTGGGGAGGGCTCCAGCACATCTGGGAGGGCTCCAGCACATCTGGGAGGGCTCCAGGGTACCCAGCAAGCAGCATGGAGTGAATCAGAGTCCACCAAGGTGAGGAGGCCACACAAGTCCAGCGCAGCAGCCCCCCAGCTTTCCCCTTCTCTCCTGTGGCCATGAGCACCCTGCAGGTGGCTGTTCCTGGTTTGAAGTGATGCTTTCCCTGCTGTGGTCCCCTCGTCCCGTCCCACACTCCCTCCTGTGTCCCTGCTCCATCCCCTGCACACCCCCAGCCCTCCCCGCTAGGCCGGCCTCGCTCCTCCCTGCCAGGGCTTTTGTTGCTCCTGCACCACATAAATAAATAACGGGTCCTTCGTTAGCTGCCGCCTCCTAATTAAAGCTGTACATCAGTGGAACAACTTGCAGATGCGGCATCCTCTGTCCAAGCCCGGTTTCATCTCTCCTCGTCGCTCTGCCTGCAGAAAATCCTTTCCCCAAATCCGCGCGATCGCATCTCCCTGGCGTCGCTGCCAGAGCGCTCTGGCACCTTCCAGCTCCTTCCCACCCCTTGCTGCTGCCTCTCCAGCCCCAGCTCTGCCCACAGGCTCCTGAGCCACCACAGCGGTGATGCTGTCAAGGAAACCAGACCCTTCTGCAAATGCAATCCCCCTGAAAAGCATCTGAGGTGCATTTTTCCTCCCCGCCCAGAAAGAGCTGTGACAAGGTGGATCCCAAGCGCCCGGCGTGGGGTGAGCAGGCAGAGGATGGGTTTGCCACGTGCCAGGCACTCGGAGGTGGCTGTTTCCTCCCCGTGGCAGCGGTGCAGGCGCTCTCTGCAGTTGTGCAGCATGAATAATTCACCTGAGGACGGCGCTGCCCGCGCTGCAGCCGGGCACTCGGCACCTGCAGCCCTGCCCGGCTGCGCTGCCCGGGGCTGGCCGGTGCAGACCCCTGGCTCTGAGCCCCTCCTGGTGGTGCTGAGCCCCCTGGCTCGTGTCAGGATGCCCAAAGGCTGTGGGGGCAGTGGGCTGGAGAGATTCAGGACAGGCTTCCCCACTTAGCAGGTGAACAAACTCCACCGGACGAGCGGGAAGGTGGCAGCGGCCGGGGACGCTCTGATTCATCCCCCAATGCTGCCACTTCATTTCCCTGCTCTTCACTGGGATTACTGAAACAAATTGCAGCTGCCTGCCTCCCCTGGGCTGCCCCCAGCCCTGAGGGGTCCCTGGGCATGGCTTGTTGGGGAGGGGTGGTGGCAGGTCGTGCAGGGATGAGGGACAGCGTCCTCCTGCGCCTGCTGTGCTCCCTGGAGTTTTGGTTCTGCTGTTTCCCTCTCCAGGGAGGTGCCAAGGGCTGCATCCCGGGCCAGACCCCGTGCCCAGGGGATGGGCAGGAGGATGGGGCTGCAGCTCCTTCTGTCCTGGCACTGAGTTCTGAGCAGCCCCTCCCTGCCCCAGCCCCTGCGGTGCTTTACGCTCTCCCTAATTAAAAGCTGCCATCCAAATGGCTCGATGATGGAAATTCTAATTAAATCAATTCCATCTTGTCGGCGAACCAGGGCTTTGCATAAGATATGCATGAAATTAATAATTATGGGGAGGGAATTAGCTGCTCCTGACCCTGTGTCTGGCATGGGGGGGGTTGGTGCAGGAGTCGCTGCCTGTGGGGTGCTCCTGACCAGTGTGCTCAGCTCTGGCTCTGCAGTGGTTTTGGTTGGTTTTTGGTTGGTTTTTGGTTGGTTTTTGGTTGGTTTTTGGTTGGTTTTTGGTTGGTTTTTGGTTGGTTTTTGGTTGGTTTTTGGTTGGTTTTTGGTTGGTTTTTGGTTCTTCCTTCCTTCCTGCTCAGGCTGATATTGGTACCAGTTGTTTAATCCTGAGCTGGGATGTGCTGAAATCTCCACCTTTGCCTAATTCTTCCCAGGCTGGGGGGATTCTGTCTCCCGCTGGTGGAGAAAACAGCACAGCAGCTCCTGAGCCACGGTAATGCTGGGTGAGGATGGAGGTACCAAATGCAGCTTTCCCAGTGCACCAGAGGTCAGTCACACCAGTCAATTGACCCTGGAGGAGCAGGGTGACATCTCCAGCCCTGGGTCCCACCATCCCTCTTACCCCACGGCATGTTTTTCCAGGCTCAGGGTGCTTCTGGGTGATGATTTTTGATTAAAAACAAGAGAAGGAAGAAAGTTTTACCCTCTACTCTTAGTAGGATAAGGAGGTCTTGGGGTGCAGGAGAGCTGGTCCTGCTGATTTCCTCCACACAATGTTTGTCCCAGGCTGGAGATGAGCCAGACAAGGGACCACCAGTGCAGCAAATTTGCAGCTGAGAGATGTTTCCAGCTCCCTCTTCCCACTGCATCCTTCTTTCTAAGAACATTGAATTCCCTGCCTACATTTTGCTTTTATGTATCTAAAAGGACTTTTGTCTTTTATCTGAGAAAATAGCTGGTGCCAGGAGTTGGGCTATCAAAAAGGCAGAGGGGGGAAAAGGCAGAAGAAATCTATGAAATGGTCATTTGGGAACCGGTATTTTATTTTCACTTTCATCCAAGGCAGAGGAGCGAGAGAAAAAAAAGCCCTTTCCTTTTGTTTATTAAAATACAGCTTCCAGTCCATAGCCCATGGATCAACAGGTATTTTCTGGGCTTTGTTTTCCAGCTGAGGCTGGAGCAGGATGGGCAGGCCAGGGGTTAATGCCAGGCTGTTGGAGCTTGGGTGGGACGGCAGGGGCATGGGGAATAGCTGGGATGTCTGGAAGTGGTGAAAAAACAAAACACTCAGCAGGGGAAAAATCATTGGGAAAGGACCCTCTGGAAGGGCAGGGGTGCATCCCTGCCCCCAGATCGCCTTTGACATGGGCACTGCTGCTGCCAGTGCCCTGGTGGGCACTGCCTCCATCCCGAGCCCGTGCCCATCCTGCAGGGAAGGGGAGGGGATGTGCTGGGAGCAGCCCCCTGCTCCCCCCGGGATGAGAGATTGCCAGGCGAGCGCCTCACCTGCTGAGCAGAATTTTAATGGAGGCTCCAGTCAGAGATCCCCAACGAGCAGATCAGAGCCCCTCGGAACGGAGCACAAAGCAGATTGTCACAGGGAGTAATCCTATTTGTGCCTTGATAAAGATTCCTTCCGCTCCCTCTCCCACCCTTGCTCCAGCTCTCCCTTTTTTCATCTCCTATTTCGCAGGCAGGTAGAAAGGGTGGCTGCTCCTTTCCAGGGGCCTTTTAGCATTCAGGTGGAGTCGTGGGTTTATAACACCAGAATTGCATTTAACAGAGAGAGGCAGGAGTGGGAGAGGGGAAATCGCAGAGAAACAAAGGAGGAACTGGGAGATGCAGGACTGGAGGAGAATGGAGTGGGGCCAGGAGGGTTGGGACACCCAGCCCTGGTGCACACCTCACCCGTGGGCTGGGCTCCCAGCGAGGTGGCTGGGGCTTGTTACAGCACCTCGGATTCCCAGAGCTGGTGGGGAGAACCTGGGCTTGATGATTTAATAAGCCTTTTCCATCTTTAAGATAAATGAGGATGTGTGGTGTGTTTTGGAGATGGAAAGTGCTGCGTGTTAAACATTGCCTGGTCCCGCGGTGCTAAATCATTCCAGTGTGCCAGGAGAGCTGCGGTGGCTCTGGTTTATTTAAAGGGGTTTTTTTAGGGCTGGGGGGGCAGCATGGGTTGGATCTGTCCTTCCTGGGGAAGAAGCCAAAAAACCAAAGGGAGACCCTGACAGTGCTGGCCAGGGCAGAATTATGGTTTTTTTCCTTTGGTCTCTCCCACACTGGATTTTCCAGAAACTCCTTTTGGGGTCCTGCTGGGTGTTCCTGAGCTGCAGGTGGTCCCCAAGCCCCGATGTCCCCTGGAGCACCTGATGGTGTCACATTCTCCACCTACCCCATGCTCATCCTCAATTCCCACCTCCCTCTGCTCCAAAGCAAGGCTTTGGGGCCACGGGCGTGGCTGTGGGGTGGAGATCATCACCCCCTTGCCCTGATCCTGTGCCTTTCCCTGCTGCACCCCAGATCCCCCAGATCAGCTATGCCTCCACGGCGCCAGACCTGAGCGACAACAGCCGCTACGACTTCTTCTCCCGCGTGGTCCCCTCGGACACCTACCAGGCCCAGGCCATGGTGGACATCGTCAAAGCCCTCAAGTGGAATTACGTCTCCACCCTGGCCTCCGAGGGCAGCTACGGTGAAAGCGGCGTGGAGGCCTTCATCCAGAAGTCCAGAGAGGATGGTGAGTGGATCTCTCCTTGAGTGGATCTCTCCTGCGATGGGAGCAGCTGAGAGAGGAGGAGATAAGGATGGGATGGAGGGAAGTGTCTGGTTGGACTCCTTAGGCTGAGCTGGGGTGGATGGTTTTTATTTTGGGGGGTTGCCTCGGAACAGAGTGGGTTTTGGGGCTACCCAAACAAAGATCCAGGTTTTCCAGCAAGGTTTGGGACCAGCAGTCCTGGGCTGCCTCCACGCTGCAGGGCAGGCTGCTTTTGGGAAGCATCTCGAGATCCCTCTCCTTGCTCCCCCGCTCCACCGAGCTGCTCCCACCCCTCCCTCTGCGCCTGAGCCGCGGCGCTGGGCTCCTTCCAGAACACAAGGCTTTTACAAATACTCCCAGGTTTTAACAGAAAATCAAGTTGGCACCGCCACGAGCTGCACCCAGTTTTAGTGGAATTATCCCCCAGGGCAGGTGCTTTAATTTGTCTATGGGCTTTGGACAGGCGGAAAGTCCGTGCTCAGCAAAACTCTTTGGGAGGATTTGTCTGGAGGCAGAAAGCGTTTTGCTGACGGGAGCTCTGGGATGCTTAGAGGGGATTAGCAGCCTTGGGAGCAGCGCAGGAGCTTGTGGGGACCTGAGCACCAACCCCAGGATGGGCGAGGAGCCCTGGGAATCGCTGCTGAGGGTGCTGCTACCACAAATTCGGAGCCGTGCCAGGACCCACGGAGGGGCTGGCACAGCACTGGGGTCCCCCCTGGCTCTGGCATCGCCTCAGCCCCCCAGCACGGGGTGGGACGGGAGCTAAAGGATGTTTTTTGAGTCAGTTAAACCCCTGCAGGGCACAGGCTGCTGCTTATTACAGGCTTAAGTGTGTCTGAATGGCACATTAGGTTCTGGCAAAGTCGGTGGGACACCGGCCTATCTGGAGCCAGTCAAACTGCGTTATGGCCTTATAAATGGATAAAGGGAATAAAAACTTTGAGGTGATGAGCTCCTAATCAAAGCCCTATAAATAGGAGCAGCCTTAATTCCATCCCTGGCACCGGAGCCGGCTGTGCTTTTAGTATGCAGAGGAACCCATCTGGGGATCCAACCTGGGAGCTGCTCTTCAGGATTTTCACTTGAAAAGTGGGATATTTTTCACGGGGCTGTGCCTTCTCGAGGAGCAGCGTGTGGGGATGCTCCGGAGCGGTGGCTGCAGGGGATGTGTGGAGCTGCAGGTGCAAAGGGGCTGTGCTGGGTGTGTTTGGGGTGGGGCTGGGGGATGCTCTGCTGCCCCATGCGTGGGGGGATCTGTGGGGCAGCCGAGGGGCTGCACAGGCACGAGTCAAACCCACTCTCCTCCTCCACTAAGCACCAGTAAGGAGTGGTGGTTGTGCCTGGTGCTCCTGCTGCGGCGTGAGCTCTTCTCCTTTGAGATACCTGTGGTTACCACGAGCTCCTCTAACCAGATGTTAACGATCCGACAGCTTAATTGCAGAGTAAAGGAGTGCACACAGAGCCAGAGCAGCCACGTGTTAATCCGGGGCTGTGGCAGTCCTGTAATTTGGGTATCCGCATAACCTGGCGATTATGTGCATTAGTGATAATTTAGTTATCAAAAAGCAGATTTCCACGGTGCCTGCGGTGTGAGGGAAGCCTGTGTGGTGGCAGTGGTGCTGCTGCGGCCCTGGCACGCTGCAGGAATGTGGAGATTTGTGGAAGCTGTCCCTGGGGTCTCGGGTGGGCTCTGAGCTGCTCCCTGGAGCATCTCCCTTGGGAGCGAAGTGGGGTGTCAGCCACACTGCTTTGCCCATGGAAGTAGAGCCACAGCCATGAATAATGGTGAGGCTGGACCAAAAATGTACTTTTTCTTTTTTTTTTTTCCTTTATTTTATATATTTAACCACCCCACAAGCCGTGCCATCTGTGGTGGCAATGCCAGGCTGGAGGAAGAACCAGGCTCTGCCCACTTCGCCTCTCTGTCTTCCCCTGTGCAAAGGGCTCTGCTGGCACCAAACACAAGCACAGATCCATTGGGAAGGGGTGGAGGATCTCTGGGGTATTCTTGGCTCTCAGCTGCATTTCTCCAGCAGCCCAAAGCACCCTGCTGTGACTTATCCCTGCTTGCAGGGGCCTGATGCCTGTCAGAGGGACAGACAGCGCTGCCAGCTGAGGGAGGATCTGGCCTGTGCCAGGCTCTGGCTGGCTGTTAGTCAAGTGGTGGAGATTCCCCGTGGGGGTGTTTATGCCAGGGGAACAAGCCCAGCCCCATCCCCAGCCCCCCACGCTGGGTTCCTCACCCACCCGGCTCAGGGTGAGCAGCGCCCGCTCTCCTCCCAGCAGCGCTCTGCTTCATCTCTCATGCCAAGCCTGAGCTTTCAGAGTCGGGTTTTATTTCCATCAGGCAATAATGCTCATTGCTGTCGTTAGCAGCTCGCACTCAAGCTGTTTGCTTTCTGATGCATTATCAACTTGACCTTCAGTTTCAATTTTTAGCAGAGCCTCGCGTCGAAGCTTCGCAGCGCGGTGGAAAACGGTTCTGCTCGAGGCACGACGCGACCTCCGACAGCCGTGCAGGGAGGAAGCTCACCCTGGAGATGGGTTCTTCTTGCAGTGGGGCTGGCCCTGGGCTACCACAACAGGCTGACCTGGGTGGCTGTTACATCTTTATTCATTTAGCTTTTTATCTTTAGCCATGTTTGCGGTCGCTCTGGCGATGATGCTCTTGGCCCCTGGTGGTTGCTGGTGGCTGCACTGGTGGCTGCAGAGTCCTTATTTGTTGGAATTTGTGGTATTGATGATTCTGAGATTGTAAAAAGTCTCTGTGTTTTTGCCCCGCTGCCAAAGCAGAAGCCATAATTGGTCTGTGCTGGTTTCCAGGTTGTTTATTCTGTTGATCTCTCACATGTTCTGCTGCCCTGCCCAGCTCTGTCCTGCAGGGCAGCGTGTGGGGCTCTGCCCTCAGTGGGATGTGACAAACATTAAATACCAGAAACTCCCTGGGCTGGATTTACAAGAACGTGCCAATATCTGTCACCTACGTTGGACAGTGTGTGCCCAGCCTGAACCAACAGAAAAATGCCAACACCACAGTGAGACATGGAGGGCATGAAGAAGGAGAAAAAGGACAAGGCACACCCAATTTCCTCCATCTTGTCCCCTTTGGACCCCTCATCTAGAATCCTAAAATTTTACTTTTGCACCCGTGCCACACTTAATTATTGCTTATATCAAACACTCAGAGCTGGTAATTGATCCTGTAAGATTGAAAACTCTTTTCCATGGACAGAGATCACAGCCAGTGTCTCTGGGGGCTCTGTCCAGGGGGGTTCCTGACCCCTGCCAGGGTCCCAGGGCAGCCAGAGGGAAGCTCTGGATTCCCACACTTATTCACTAAAGAGCTGCTTTTTGGGTTTTAGCATTGCAGAGATGTTCAGTCTGCAAAGGATGTGTTTTCTTCAGCTATTTTAAAGTGTTTTAAGTGCATCCTGCTCCCCCAGAGCATCCTGCACTGGCAGTGGCTGTCAGCTGGATTTCCACTGCATGGCAGGGCCAGCGTCGGGGTGTCCCTGGTGTCCTCACCTCCAGCCCCTCTGTCCAGCATTTCCCCATGCCCCTGACCTGTGGCATCACTTGGGTGGTCGGACAGACCCACCCAGGACCCTCTGCCTCTGCAGCGTTGAGGTCTCTGCTCTCTCCAAGCTCTTGGAGATGATGGCTGGGATGAATATTTGTGTGATGGAGCTGGTGTGTGCCACACCTCGGGTCTGTGACGAGGGGAATATTCCCAGCCCAGTGCAGGACTCCTTAGTCACGTACCTGGATCACTTTTGCTGCCGTTCCCTCCCCTCTACTGTTTCATCCTTCACTAAATTTCCCATATTTTTAGTTAGGAGCCTGATGTATATTTGTGACGGGTTTGCTCCTCCCCATGTGACACCCCTGGCTGTCTCTGTCTGCTTCCAGCCGGGCTCATTACTCACTGTGGCTGCACCAGGAGGTCGCCCCCAAAAAGCCACTCCCAAATCTTGAGGCTGGAGCTTTGACCGCAGCCTTTGGGTCCCACCACGTGCAGGAGAGGGGGCAGATCTCTGTCCCTGACGGCTTCTTCTGTGATCATTTGCTTCCTGGAGGCTTTGGAGTGGCACAAGCAATAAGTCCTGGGGCAGGGGAGCAGCGCAGCGCTCCCAGGGAAGGCTCTGGGCTCCGGAATCTCCTGGGAAGGCTGGAGTTAGGAGGGGAGCTGGGAGTGGGAATGGAATCACTGCTGAGCTGTGCAGAGCCTGATCCCTCCCTGGGGTGCCCAGGGCTGCCTGGGATGGGGGAACATCCACATCCCTGCTCCAGCAGGGCTGAGCTGGTCCCTGCTTTGCCCTTAGGCTGGTCCCTGCCCGCTGCAAGCTCCGCAGGCTCTGCGGGAGCGCCGGCAGAGCCCCCTGAGCCAGGAGCTAATTAAGCAGCGGCAATCAAGAGGGGAAGCCCGAGTGGCTGAGCTCCCACCGAGCCCTAATGGTGGAGATTAAACCCTGACCCGTGTTTGACAACAGGCAGAGGCGAGATCCCACCGTGTTTGACAACAGGCAGAGGCGAGATCCCACCGTGCCTGAGGATGGCACCGGCAGCGTTGGGAGGGGAGGTTTGGGTGTGGGAGGTTTGGGTGTGGGAGGTTTGGGTGTGGGCTCAGGCTGGGTTTTCCAGGATGTTTTTTGCTGTGAGTGCCCCGAGTCCTGTGCCACCAGTGAGGAAACTCGTGGCATCTCTGAGCATCCTTTGACTGCCTGGCCCCAAACTGCCTCCAGCAGCTGCCTGTGGGAGCTGTGGGCCTGTTGCCCCCATCCCCAATATTCCTGCTCCTCTCTGGTCTTTTCCCAAGCTGGAGGAGGAGGAGAAGGGTCCCCACGCCTCGCCTGCTGCCTTCTCCCAGAGTCACACCTTGTCCCAAGTCAGGGAGCAGTGCTGTGCCATCCTGCTGGGGTAGAGAGAGTGGTCACCTCCTTGCCATCGCTGCCACCTCCTCACTTTCATTTCTGGCTTTAGAGGAGTGCTTGGGCTAAATGGATTTTAGTGCAAAGACAGTGGGAGCATCACTTGGCAAATCCCCTTCCCAAACCACACAGCCACTGCCCCCCTGACACCCTGGGCTTCTTGCTGTTGGTGATTACGTTTTCATTAATTAAGAAGATAAAAACATTGTCAGCATCTGCTGTGGGAAGCAGGGACTCCTTAGCCCTGCAGGCTGTCACCTGGAGGAGCTGTGTTCCTCGTTAGTTTGATTTAACGAAGCAGCCGGGTAACATCATGGTCAATTCTGAGCTGCCATCGATTTAACCTCTTGTTTATTATGGGCCCATCTCCTCTGCCACGTGTGCAGGGAGATGTTCCCCAGCACGGGTGCCTGGTGGCACTCAGGTGTGTGCCCGTGCCAGCCCCCAGCTGCCACTCTCGTGTGTGAGCTCCCGCCCGGCCGCGCCAGGGCTTTTGGAAGGCTCTCAGTGTTTGCAAACTGCTGCTTTTGTTGGGTTTTCTCCATTGATTGCCATGGAAACTGTAATTAAGCTGCATGGTGGCCCCTGGCAGCGTGCTGTGACACCCTGGCCTGGCTGGGGACTCTGTGGTGGCCTGGTGAGTGTCCCCAGGCTGGGACACGCTGGCGCTGCCGGCTGCTGCCCGCCTCGCCTGGCTGATCTGTCTGTTTATCCAACTCCCTCCTCTCCATCCATCTGGCTCCCCATATGGGAAACAAGCAGCAAATTGGCCCAATTTCTTACCACAGGAAAACAAACCCCCAGAAAACCCCTGGAAAGCCCTGACCAGAGGGTGCAGGGTGGGGATGCTGTGCCCCATCCCCACAGCTCTCCCCGCCTGCTCAGCACCCAGCACATCGCTCTTCTCTTGGGTTCTGGCTGCAAGGGGCCAAATTTTCCCAGTTTTCCTGCAGCCCCAGTAGGGAGTGAAGTCTCCTGGAGCCTGTCCTGTCCTGCTCCTCTCCAGGGCTGTGCTCTGGAGTCTCTCTCAGCCCTGGGTGGCAATTACGCTGACCTTTGCTTAAGCTGCACTCTGTTAGTGGCAGGAGGCATCAGCCATGTCATTTACTATGCAAATTGAGACCATCAATTACATCCAGAAGGTCCCACAATGTTTAATTCTCTCTCCCATCTCTCTCTTTATTGGCATCTGCAGAAATGCAGGAGCAGGAGGGCTCTGGTTTTTTGGAGCTGGAGGTTGGGAGCCCAGCAGTGAAACGTGGGGGCTCTTCCAATTGTCTCTTTTAATTTTAATTACCTGCTTTTGCAATGGCTCCTTGGAAAGCTGGTTTGGAACTCGGCCAGTGCCATAGGGATGGGAACAAACCCCTCTGCAGGGCCTGGCTGCTCGGCAGTGAAGGGCTTGTCTGCTCTGCTGGAGTTTGACCATTCCGTGTGCAGAACCCTTAAACCTTTCCAAATCCGGGGCTGGGGAGGGGCTACTTCTTGGAACTGGCTGGAAAATCCTCAGTGAGCTGCTGGGATGGGCTGTGTGTCTGTCCTGGGGACATTTGGAGTGAGGTGTGGTGGTGGTTGAAGGTGACAGGTAGCAGAGGAGCGGGCGGGAGGCAGAGAGAAGCTGTGGAGATGCAGGGTGGGAGGGAATGTGGTGCAGAAGGGCTGAGCTGGGGGAAGAGGAGGGGTGAAGGCAGTGACCTGGGAGAGGAGGGGTAAGGGGAGGGCTGGGGGACCTGTCCCAGGGGCTGGCTGGTGGCCAGGAGGTCTGGCCTGAGGAGATGTGAAGTGCTCAGCCCCTCGGTGGGAGTGCTGGAGAGACCCAGCTCAGCCTGTTGGGCCGAGGAGCCCTGCGAGAGGGGACACCCCCAGGGGACTCGTGGGGTGCCTCGGTGCCAGGGCTCTCTCTGCCACAGGCGGGGTCTGCGTGGCCCAGTCCGTGAAGATCCCGAGGGAGCCCAAGCCGGGGGAGTTTGACAAGATCATCCGCCGGCTCCTGGAGACCTCCCACGCCCGCGCCGTCATCATCTTTGCCAACGAGGACGACATCAGGTGTGGAGGGGGATCTGGGCAGGGATGCACTGGGATGCACTGGGATGCACTGGGATGTGTCCGCAGTGGGGAGAGGACGCTCTGTGTGGCGTGGCAGGGAATGTCTGCACTGGGGACCCACTCGGAGCAAGTGGCTGCCATCCAAGCACAGCCACGCAGAGCCCACGGAGGGAAATCCCACTTCCCATGGGTTTTGGCAGCCCTGGATATCGCGAGCTGCTGCTTCACACCAGGCAGGGGCTGCTCCCTGCTGGCCAGGGCAGGACCCAGGCACTGGCTCTGCTTTGCAGAGCAGCCCCAGTGTGGCAGAGGAGCAGATCTAGGGGACCTTCCTGGGACGTTTTGGGGACCTTCCTAGGACGTTTTGGGGACCTTCCAGGGACGTTTTGGGGCCGGGGATGTGGCTGCACTCGAGGGTGAGGAGCTGCTCTGCAGGCGAAGCGGCGGCTGCGGCTCCGTTGTTTATGGAGCAGAATGATTCACATGGAGCTACCCCTGATTTCCTAAGTGTCTAATTTATTAATCAGCAAACATTATGTAAATGTGGGTAAACTGCAAGTTTAAATCAGTTTACATCAGATGTGCAAACTCTCCCAGTTCCTTTTTTCCTCCCTTAATAGAAATGTCTGCGGAGCTGACATCGGGTGGGGGTGAGAGGGAAAAGGGATTTATTTACCTTGCAGGATAAATGGCAGGTCCTGTTATCAGGGTTCTGGAAACATCCAGATGGGATTGCAGCTCTGGGCAGGGGGTTCTGGAGCCTGCTTTAGCCTAGGAGTGGGGTTCTCCATGATCCTGACCCTGCACTGTGGAGCCTGGAAGATGGGAAGGACAGGCTGGGAAGGTTGTAGCTGGAATTCTTGCCTGGCTCAGTTCGGGTGTCAATCACTGATCCCATGAGAATTTCCTGGGCTTGCCCTGGGGAGATCCTGCCCCTCACAGGAGCAGGGGCAGCTGGAGGTGCTGCTGTCACAGAGTGTGACACGGGCTGTGACTGTCCTGGGGAGGGATGAGCCCAGGGCAGCCTGGGGTGAGCTTGGAGCAGCCTGCACGGCTCCCTCTGCACGCCTGCCTCTTCCCATCTCGTCTGCACTCTGCTGGATCTCTATGGGGTTTTTTTTCCTTATTACACATTTCAAACACCATCTGGACTTGAAATGATCCGCTCCGACGCGGGGGCTGACTCACAACCTGCCTTGGCTCTGCACGGGGAGATGGAGCTGCCATGGGCCCCGCTCCCACATGGCTGGGGACCCCCAGGAGCCCCCGGGGGGACAGGGAGCCCCGGGAGACAGAGCCCACAGGGTCAGGAATGCTCTGCTCCCATCCTCCCACCGACTTTCTGGCCTGGCTGGCACTGGAGGAGTGTGCAGACACGTCTGAGTGTCTGGCACCAGGAGGGATGCTCAGCAGGACCGATGGCATCTCCACTCCCAGCTGCTGCTCTGCTGCCCAGTTGAGCCAGCAGAGCCCAGTTTAACCCAGCACAGCCCAGTTTAACCCAGCATAGCCCAGTTTAGCACAGCAGAGCCCAGTTTAGCTCCTGCGGCTGGCCATGCTGGAGCATGCACTCTCCATGCTGCTGCTTCGCCTGCCTGCTGTGGCATAACCTGATTTTAATTTTTTTTTCTTTCTTAATGTTGGGTAATTAAGGGGAAATTCAATTACCAGTCAGCAAATATGCAAATGAAGTGGGAGAAGCAGCCTGTGTGCCCAGGCTGGGAGGACAGAGGGTGCAGGAGCTGAGTGGCACCGCTGGATTTTGTGTGTCTGTGTGCACCGGGTTGTGCCCGGTGCTAAACTTGTGCCTGGAGCAGATGCCACCAGCACTGTGCCAGCGTCCCCACTGCCCTGGGGCCAGACAAGGAGTTGGTGGCCCAGCCTCTGCTGCTTCTTTCCACAGAAGGGTGCTGGAGGCGGCCAAGAGGGCGAACCAGACGGGGCACTTCATCTGGATGGGCTCGGACAGCTGGGGCTCCAAAATTGCCCCGGTCCTGCACCTGGAGGAGGTGGCCGAGGGCTCTGTCACCATCCTGCCCAAGCGGGTCTCGGTCAGAGGTATGGGCTGTGCTCCATGTGACCCCTGAGATTGCCCTCCTTAACTGCAGGTTTTGGCTGTGACACCACCGTGGAGTTCATAATTTCCGAAAACCACCAAAAACCATCATTTGGTTTGGAAGGGACTTTAAAGACCTCCTGATTTGCCCACCAATCACCTCCTTATTTTCCACGTGCCGTGTTTTCCCTGCTCGCCCTCTATCACCAATGTACCTAGAGAGGTGTTTCCTGTTCCTCTCCGAGTCCCAGAAAGTCTCTGCTGTGCAGAGGATCTTCCCTGAGTGGATTTTCCACTCGTGTCTCTGCACAGGTGACACTTTAGGCACAATCCCACCGTACTCCGGTGTGTCCCCATCGCTCACAACAGCTCCCTTCCCCTCTGCCTGGGGAACTTGGGAATGAGTGATGCATCCTCGGGATTTATCCCCTCCATCCGCTTTCTCCCCGGGCAGGTTTCGACCGCTACTTCTCCAGCAGGACCCTGGACAACAACCGCAGGAACATCTGGTTTGCCGAGTTCTGGGAGGAGAACTTCCACTGCAAGCTGAGCCGGCACGCGCTCAGGAAGGGCAGCAGCATCAAGAAATGCACCAGTAAGAGCTCGGGGGGCTGCTGTGGGAGGGGGGCAGCTCGTGGCGGGGGTGTGGTTCTGCTTGTGAGAACCACAATCTCCATGCTTGTGAGCATGGAGCTTTTCCTCCATCCTCCTGGGGATCCTCATTCCAGGCTCCCAGCTCCTTCCCCGAGCCCCGCTGCACATTTTGAGTCATTTCCAGCCAAAAGAGGCTTTAGGGACCGGTGCAGTAAACAAGGCAGCCGGGGATCTGTCTTGCTGACAGCGCTGCTGTCAGGTGATGCTTGGAGGCTCGGGGAGGTGACATGTTTACTGAGAGATGGGAGAGATTTGCTGCCTGCCTGGCACCGGCTGAAGACAGATGACGGCGGCGTGGCTCGCGGGCTGCGGCGTGGCAGGACTCGGGGACATTGGCGCGTCCCTTCGTCCCCTTGGGAGGGGTGTCTTTGGAAGCTGTTGTGTCAGGCAGAGGGGCCTGGCTGTGCCTGCGAAGTTGGATGGTGAAAGTTTTGTTTGGTTTTGTTTTCCCCCTGCTTTAACCGCTGAGGATGAGTGAGATGGTGCTTCCACATCCTGGTCCTTGCAGGCATTCATTCTCCCAGGGGTTCATCTGGTGAGCTGGGTGGGTGGGAGCTGAGCAAGCCAGAAAACTGGCCTGTGGCCATGGCCTTGGGTAGCCAAGAGCTCCTCATCCTTCTCCAGAGCATCACGGAACCCTCGGCACCAGGAGATGCATGAGCAGGCCCTGCGAGTGCTGATCTCCTCATCTCCACCGTGATGCAGCTTTTAAACAGGTGATATTTCAGGGCCAAGGTGTCAGTGCAAACAGCTGAAACTACGATGTGGCAAATGTCCTAGGAGCTGTCTGTAAATCATTGGAATTTGTCAGCAAATAAACCATCTCCCGAGTGATTGCTTGGCAGATAGAGCGGGGAACTAACGCCTGCTGAAGCAAATCACCTGCCCCTGCAGATCCATGAGATCCTGCCTTGCAGGGCTGATGCAAATTCCCAGTTTGGGGCTGTTTCCCTCAGGTTTGGGCAGAGCCCAACGTGGCCAAGAAATGCCAGCTTGGCTAGTTTATTCCACCCTAAAAACCAAACCAAAGGATCCCACTCTGAACCAGACAGCTCCTGGATGGGAGGGCTGGGAGAAAGGTGAGGGCTGAGCTGATGGAACTCCTGATGGCAGCTGCCTGTGTTACCCCTGAGACCAGCCCTAACACCCATCACATATTTGCCACAAGCCTCCCACCAGGAGGGACAGTCCCTGCTCCTGGATGGGCTCAAAAACACGGCAAGAGGCTCTGGGTGCTGCCGCCAGCACCCACAAAATTTGGAGATTCTCCAAACCACTCAAAATCACTCCTAGACAGATGTGCTGGGAGTGATTTTGATTAACTCCTGCCAAAAGGCAGGACCAGTGGTGTGCTGGGAATTGATTCTAATCCCGTCTCATCCGCCGCTGGGGAAGAGCCGCGTCCCTCCTCCGAGGGGGCCGCCGAGCCTCGTCACGCTCTTGAAAATTAATTACCAGCCCTGTAGAACGATGCACGACCCTGCTATTATAATCAGCAGGTCACCTCCCTTCCGTGGCCCTCATCTATTGGAGCTTGGCAGAGATTTATTGTCTCCAGGTTGGGAACGAGCCTCGGCTGTCTGCTCCACATTGCCCCTGTGTGCACCGGCCTAATTCCCGACCTAATTCCTGTCTGGAAAAAAGCAGCTGGGGCCGGGGGCAAGGTGCTGAGAGACAGAGGGACAGCCCCAGGGATGTCTCCTTATCTGCACTGCTCAGCCTTGGCACAGGGATGAAGAGGCAGCCTCCACAGCCTGTGCTATTGCGGCGGGTTGGATTTTGGGATGAGGTGACCGAGGGAAGCTGAGGAGCTGTAAGGGACCAGCCCCGGGCCCTGTGTGTGCCCTGGGCAGGACAGAGTTTGGATGGTGGCAGGGCTGTGGCATCCCCATGGGCTCAGCTCCCTGGACAGTCTATTACAGCTCTTCTTTTAATGGGTAATTATCTTGACAAGACAGAGTGGCCTGTCTGCGCCTTGGGAGATGAATATGGGGAAGGGCCTGAAGTTGAGGGAGAAGATTAATGGCTCCTGTCAATAATGTGGAAGGAGGGATCACCTGCCGGGCTTTGCATGAGTAATCTCCACATTCCAAAAGCGTTTTTATAACTCTGAAGGATGGGCTATGAATTCACCTCCCCGATATCATCTTTTCCTGTCGGTCAGTTCGCTATCAGCTCGCTTTAGTGTCATGTCAGTGGCACAGGTCCTGGCATGGGGACCTCCGGCACGGCTCACGGGGCTGGAGCTTCATCTTCATCCCACTCCCCAGAGCAGGGAAAGAAGGGGTCAGCACCTGGTGCTTGGTCCTTTGCATTCCCCGTGAATGCCACCTCGCATCAGGGCGGGTCGTGGTGGAGCTGGAGTTAATTTTGGGCACCCTGGTGTGGCTTTCGTGCCCTCGGCTCCCTGACAATCCCTCCTTCCCACTGGAGGCATGGAGGGGCAGAGGCCGGAGCTCTCCAGAGCCGTGGTGCCCCTTGGGAGATGCTCTCTTGGCTGTAATTAACAGCGTGCTGCGTTAATCGGTGTCTTCTGCTAAGTGATTAACATGTCTGTGGGCCCATTAAGGGCGGTTATGACGGGGAAGGCAGCTGTCACTGGTAATTGCCAGGTCCTTGCAGGATCCTGCCAGTGGAGAGGCTGTGGGGTCAGCAAGGCAAGGGGTGACAAGGGGAGTGGGGTGACAAGAGGCTTTGGGAGTGAGATGGGGGACAGGCAGGCAGTGATGGATGCTTCCTGGGCAGTCCTTGACACTGCTGGAGGAAACTCCTGGGAGATGAAGGAGGGATGAAACCTGCAGGGGTGAGGGTGGGGTGTTGGTCACAGCCCAGCCTTCATCCTGTTCGGGGCTCAGGGCTGTCCCATGGCACGGGGACGTGACATCCCGAGGGCTCTTGCAAGCACAGCAGGGTGCAGCACCCACATTTTCAGAACCTCCCAAGGAGGAGGTTGGCTGGGTATTCCCCAGGGAATGTTCCTTGGCTGCGTGTCCCCTGGGTGTGCAGGTTTGGGAGCTCCAGTCCAGGGTGGGCTCGTTGGCAAGGGTTTGGGTGCAGCAGACACATCCTGGGGGGCATGGCTGGGGCACAGGAGGTGGAACCTCCTTTCCCTGTCCCCGCAGACCGGGAGAGGATTGGCCAGGACTCCTCGTACGAGCAGGAGGGGAAGGTGCAGTTCGTCATCGACGCCGTCTACGCCATGGGACACGCCCTGCACAACATGCACAAGAACCTGTGCCCCGGCAAGGTGGGGCTGTGCCCCAGCATGGACCCAGTGGACGGCGTGGAGCTGCTCAAGTACATCCGCAGCGTCAACTTCTCAGGTGTGCTGCGCCCTGGGGCGGTGGCAGGAGCGGCCCTGGGACCTGCATCTCTGCTTGTCCCACTGTGGGTCACCCAGCAGCACCCACAGTTTGTTTGTGGTACCATTTGGCAGCTGCTGCACTGCGGATGCAGCGTGCAGGGAGGGCAGCACATCAGCAGGTCTGAGCTTCCACATCTCCTGAGAGCGTTTGGAGCTTAAATCCGGCAGCAGTTCTGCCATTCTGCCCTCACCCTGCCCTCACCTGCTGTCCTGCCCATCCTCTCCCCCTGCCAGCTCCTCCCTCCCAGCTGGCAGAGCTCCCACTGCCTCCCGCTGCTCTGCCCTTGTCTGTCTCAGATCTCTGGAAGCGCATCCTTTCCTCTGCCCTTTCTCCTTAATAAACATTTTCTGTCTGGTCCCCTTATTATTTCTATTTATCTCTACCCTCTGATCTCCTCCACAGTGTCTCTTTTATTTATTTTCCCCTCTCGCTTGATTCTTCTCTTCCTCCCTTTCATTTTATCTCCAGAATTCACTTGATTTAGCTTTTAAAGCTGCTTTCCCCCCTTTCTTAGAAGCAGCGAGGGGGGAGCACCAAGGCAGAGCCCAGCAGCAGGGTGGGGGGTGCTGGGGGTGCTGTGGGTGCTGAGCCCCCCCTTTCCCACAGGCATTGCCGGGACCCCTGTGACGTTCAATGAGAACGGAGATGCTCCGGGGCGTTACGACATCTACCAGTACCAGATCAGGAACTCCACCCCTGAGTACAAAGTCATCGGGCAGTGGACTGACCACCTGCACCTCAAGGTAAGGGGAAGGTCCTGCAGGTTTCTCTTCCCACCACGAAGAGTCTGGGAGGCCCTGGGGGCAAAGCCAGCCAGCCAAAGGTGGTGGGGGCAGAGGGGAAGGTGTCCCCCAGGTGCTTCAGCTCGTGTGCCCACACCCTGGGGACTCTGGCTATGGGACAGGAGAGAGGAGCCAGCCCACAGCAGATGGGGCTTCTTCGGGGAAGGAGGGCTTCATTTTGGGTTCCTGTTGTTGAATCTTCCCAAAAGGCCAATGGAGAGCTTCACCCACGCCAGGCTGGGCTGGGGTGGGATGTGCTGACGGGCTGAGGGTCCAGATCCAAGCAGGGCAGGGCATCCCCCGTGCCCAGGTGTGCCTGGCAGGTGCCCGCTGTGCCCTCAGCAGGGCTGGTGCCATCTGCCCCGCAGGTGGAGAACATGCTGTGGCCGGGGGGCGGGAGCCAGCAGCCCAGCTCCATCTGCAGCCTGCCCTGCAAGCCGGGCGAGAGGAAGAAGCTGGTGAAGGGCATCCCCTGCTGCTGGCACTGCGAGCGCTGCGACGGCTACCAGTACCAGCTGGATGAGTTCCACTGCAAGCGCTGCCACTTCAACGAGCGGCCCAACGAGAACCACACCAGCTGCACGCCCATCCCCATCATCAAGCTGGAGTGGAGCTCGCCCTGGGCCGTGGTGCCCGTGTTCATCGCCATCGTGGGCATCATCGCCACCCTGTTCGTGGTGATCACCTTCGTGCGCTACAACGACACGCCCATCGTCAAGGCGTCGGGGCGGGAGCTCAGCTACGTGCTGCTCACGGGCATCTTCCTCTGCTACGCCACCACCTTCCTGATGATCGCCGAGCCCGACCTCAGCACCTGCTCCCTGCGGCGCATCTTCCTGGGGCTGGGCATGAGCATCAGCTACGCCGCGCTGCTCACCAAGACCAACCGCATCTACCGCATCTTCGAGCAGGGCAAGAAGTCGGTGAGCGCCCCGCGCTTCATCAGCCCCGCGTCGCAGCTGGTCATCACCTTCAGCCTCATCTCCCTGCAGCTCGTCGGCGTCTGCATCTGGTTCATCGTGGACCCGTCCCACTCTGTCATTGACTACGAGGACCAGCGGACTACAAACCCCCACTTTGCCCGGGGCATCCTCAAATGTGACATTTCGGACCTGTCCCTCATCTGTTTGCTCGGGTACAGCATGCTCCTCATGGTCACCTGCACTGTGTACGCCATTAAGACCCGCGGGGTCCCGGAGACCTTTAACGAAGCCAAGCCCATTGGGTTCACCATGTACACGACTTGCATCGTGTGGTTAGCCTTCATCCCGATATTTTTTGGGACGTCGCAGTCGGCGGAAAAGGTAAGGGAGGAAGGGAGAGGCCCGGCTGGTGTCGGTTTGCGGGGCTGGGAGAGGCTGTGGTGTCTTGAGCAAGAGGAGACCTTCCCTGCAGCTTGGCCAGCTTGGGAATTAGGGTGGGAAGTTCTCCGTGCTCCGTTGGCCCCGCTGCCCCTCGTGGGTGGGGGCAGTGGGCAGCACGGCTGCTGCTGTGTGGGCTGGGGGTGGAAGAGCCCCTGGGGCAGGTCCTGGCTGTCATGGGCACAATTTCTGCACGGAAAGGGACCCGGTGCTGCCCAGCTGGCCCCTGTTCCCAGTGCTGAGTTCCCATGGGACCGAGGCCAGCCTGGATGAGGCTCCGTGCTCAAGTGCGAGGGATTAAGAACAAAGAATAAAAATCTCATGAATGAGACCCAAATCCCTTTGCCTGCCAGCCAAAACAGGAATCATCGTGTTTCTGTCAAACGCAAACATCTCCTGCCTGCCAGCCCGGCGCTGCTCTGATGAACAAACCTTGGAGCTGCTGTTCCCTGGAAATCCCTGGGGTGTCCCAGCACCCGGATCCCTCTCTGATCCCCCGAGTGTGTCCCCCTGCTGCTGACACCGTGGCTTTAGGACACGCCTGTTGCAAAGGTTTGCTGAGGGAGGTTTTGCTGTGGTCACCTGGGTTTGTTGTGTCCTGGAGCATCTCTTCTCAGAGCATCCATCCCTCGAGGAGGCCGAGTCTGCACAGCCACTTCTGACCTTGGCTCAACCAGAAGGTCCCACCAGGCCTTCTCTGGCTGGAAGTGTGAAGGAGAATTAGGGGAAATAAATGGAGCCTTTTGCAGCATTTCCATTTTGATGAGATGGCAGGGAGATACTAACAAGAAAGCAGGTTTTTAAAGAAATTATTGCAAAACAAAAGCTCCCTGAAAGCCTCCTTAATGTGCTTGGCATACTGTGGGTAATAAAGATGGAAATGATAATGATTGTAGATTATGCGCAAGGTTGCTCACCTCTTCACTGCAGCTTGTCACGGGATAATTTAGGGCTGCTGAACGCTGCCTGTCAGGCAGCAGCTCCACAATAGGCTGTGCCTCTCGTTGGGGTTTGTAATGCACAGGCCTGCTCTGTTATTAGGCTGCTAACAAGCTGATTAGAGGCGGAAAAAGTGATGTTCCCAACTCCCCTCGGACGCGGAGCTCTGTCTCACAGCCCGGCCCTGCCTCCAGCCTGCTGAGCCAGCCCTCGAGGGGCTTTGGGATGCCAGCTTGGAGTTCTGCTCTGCCCATGTGGGGATGAGCTCGGAGTGTCTCCAGGCTGTGGGAATGAGCTCGGAGTGTCCCTGGGCCACAGCGGAGGGATGATGGACGTGCTGAAGTGAGGCTGGAGGGAGCAGCAGATGATTTGGGCTCCCTCGGTGCTTTAGTTGCACTCCTGGGGAGAAGAAGGTGGGAAAGGAGCTGTTGCACAGCCTGCACGGAGGGGGTGGCTCTGAGCGTGTCCTTGGGGACAGCTGGGGGCACTGGCATTGGCATCGCCCACATGGGCACCCCCAGCTCACCGTGGGCAGGGATCCCATCCCCTTCACACCCCACTGTGCTGGGACTGACGGGCTCCTGGGCTCCGTGGAGTGTCTGCACCCTTGGGAACTCCAGGACTGTCTGGGCTGTTCCCTCGTGGCTGAAGTTCTGAGGATGCCACGGGGCAAACCCGCATCCGTGACCCCCTGGCACTCCTGCCCCGAGCCCAGCTGAGGCTGCAGGGCTGCTTCCTCGCGGTGTGGAGGAGTTGGATTACAATCCCCAGTTTTACTTCTATTTGCTTTGCCTCGTGCCCACAGCTTTGCATGGAGGTGGCACGTTACTGTAACAAGTCCCCCAAGCCTTTTGTGAAAAGAACCTCTCATCCCCGCCGATCCCGGCGGATTACAGAAATAGAATAACAGAGCATCTGAAAAAGAGACAATTTCCTGCGCTGATAAGGTGGCGGCGGAACAGTGGAGTCATTGTCTGCTTCCCTGTTTATCACATTTGCTTCTAGCCAGGGAAAAGCGAGAAGGGAAGGAGTGAGAGGGACTGTCCAGTGGTGCTCGGAGTGCTGAGCAGGTTTGCCCTTCCCCAGCACCCACCAGGGTGCAAAACCCCTCGTAGTGGGGCCAGGCGTGGATTTAGTTGAAATTCCCATTAATGCAGAGATTTGCTGTGGGACAGGCACGAGCCTGGGCTGTGCCTCGAGCCCGGGCTGCTCCCTGGGGCAGGACTGAGCTGAGCACAGCGCGGGGTCTGGGGGCTGCTGTGGGGTCATTTTGGGTTATGCTGTCCCTCAGCACCATCGCCCGGAGCCAGGGCTGCCTGTGCTCTTTGATGCAGCCCACTTTGAGCTGGAAGTTGCTCAATGAGCGCAGCTCACACCTCCCAGGGCTCCGCAGGCAGCTCCGGCGTCGTTAGCGGAGGGGCAAAGCGGGGTCCTGGGCTGGAAGCCAATTAAGAGAGTGGGAAGTAAAACTGTGAGAAATGGTCATTTTTTTTGCAGTGGCAAAAGGTTAACTGAGCAGAGCTGCGCGGCTGTGCGGAGGCTCCAGGCTAAAAATATTCCTGTCGGAGCTGCTGAGGGGCTGGCTGCGGCTGCGGAGGCTGGAGCGGGCAGGAAAACGCTTCCTGCAAATGCCTGGTGGGGGGAAATTGCCACAGTGGCCCTGTGAGACCCCAAAAGTGCTGCAGGAGGCAGAGACGGGGTGGGGAGATGGGGCTGGGGCCAGCGGGGTCTCAGCACAGGGGGGTGCCCAGCAGCACTGGGAGAACTGGCCCAGGAGCGAGGGGGGAGCACGCATGGAGATGTCTGAGCTCGGCTCGGCTCGGCTCGGCTCGGCTCGGCTCGGCTCGGCTCACCTCAGCTCACCTCAGTTCAGCTCACCTTGGGGTGCCTGGAGTTGGGGTCTCAGTGTTTCCCTCATTCCTGGCCAGTCCAGGACACCCGTGGCAGAGTTTGGAGAGTTGGAGTGGGTTAAAAAAAAAAAGGAAGTAATAAAAAACCCATACATATTCTGGCACGGAGATGTGTTTTGACTTTACTTGATGAAATGACATTTTTATTTCCAAAAACTGCCTAGAGAGAGAAGGTGGAACAAACAACCCGGCGTGTGTGACAGCAGGAGGTTTTATTCTGGGGACAAACCAAAGTTTTTCAGTTGACTCAGAACCAGCTTGGTGGCATTTTCCCTCTGGGGCTGAGCTGGAAGGCTCTGGGCCAGGTGCTGTTCGGGTTTGTGGGGTCACAGGTGGGACCTGGGGGGTTCCTGGGGGGTTCCTGGAGCAGCTGTGTCCCACCAGCTCTCACTTTAGGGAGCCTCTGTCTCACGTGTGCTCTCCAGCACCTTTTCACTTCAGAAACCCTCAGGTGAAATGTGTGCCCTGGGCACATGGGGACCCCTGCTCTGCCTGCAGCTGCAGCCCCCAGGCTTCCCTGGCTCCTCCAGGTGCTGCCTCCTCAGAGGGTGTGAGATCCCACCTGTGAACCACCTGCAGGGGAACCCCTGCACATGGAATCAGGTGAAGTTCAGGAATTGCCTCGTGGGTGACCTGCACGCATGTGTGTGCAAAGGCATCTGGAGACCCAGAGCCTCAGAACTGCCTGGTGGAGAAGGGGATGCTGGAGAGGAAGGAGCCAGATGCTGGCAGAGCAGGGATGCCCATGGATCAGGGACTTGTCCTCCTGGCCTCCCCGAGAGGTGGGATGGGCAGGAGGAGGGGGTCTCTGCTTCCAGTTGCCACCTGCTTCAGATGCCCCGGCTTGAGAGGAGCCTGCCAACTGCTCTCCGTAGAAAAATGGATTATTCTACAGTCAGATTAATGGGCTTTCATTTTGGAAAACATCTGTCACTGTTAGTCCTGGACAGTGAGCGTGAAATTAGTTTTGACTGCAAAAAGGCAGCGTCGGTGTGTAATATGTGACTTACATGACAAGAGCCCGGGGAGTCAGCTGGGGAATGGGAATTACCTGTTGAAGGGAGAGGGGCAGTGGGGTGTGCCCTGGCATCGGTGCCCTTGCTGGGCCCAGCACCAGCCTTGCAGCTCCTGCCCTGAGGCTGGTGGGGCGTCAAAGCCCACCTTGACCACCCAGCGCTGCCAACATTGCAGCGCTGCCTCCCTGCTCCTTTCATTGAACCCCAGCTCCCTTCCTTCAACCCCAGCTCCTTTCCTCCAACCCCAGCTCCTTTCATTGAACCCCAGCTCCTTTCCTCCAACCCCAGCTCCTTTCCTCCAACCCCAGCTCCTTTCATTGAACCCCAGCTCCTTTCCTCCAACCCCAGCTCCTTTCCTCCAACCCCAGCTCCCTTCCTCCAACCCCAGCTCCTTTCCTCCAACCCCAGCTCCTTTCATTGAACCCCAGCTCCTTTCCTCCAACCCCAGCTCCTTTCATTGAACCCCAGCTCCTTTCCTCCAACCCCAGCTCCTTTCCTCCAACCCCAGCTCCTTTCATTGAACCCAGCTCCTTTCCTCCAACCCCAGCTCCTTTCCTTCAACCCCAGCTCCTTTCCTCCAACCCCAGCTCCTTTCCTTCAACCCCAGCTTGTTGTTGTCGAGGCAGGACGGGAATGAAGAGAACTCTGATTCAGAAGGCTGTGAGAGTAAAACCCCTCTTTATTCAAAATACCCCACTCGTTTATACAGAGCTCTGTGAGGACCAAATCCATTGGTTCTGAAGTGAAAATAACCCACAGCATTGGTGCAGAGTGCTTGACGCACAGTGATAGAACTTAACTATAAACAATGTGAAAAACAAGAGAGATAAAGGATTATTTACATTCTTTCTTAGCACTTTCCTAGGCTTTTTGCCTGGCTAGAAACTCTCCGTTTCTTCTTTTGACTGAATCTGAGTCCCACACCATCTTTCCCCCGTTTCCTCCTTTCCCTTTTGGATCCCACAGGGGCTTGGGCTCTCAGCTGGTGGCCTTGTGTCTTGCAGATGTACATCCAGACCACGACGCTCACCATCTCGGTGAGTCTGAGTGCCTCGGTGTCCCTGGGCATGCTCTACATGCCCAAGGTGTACATCATCCTCTTCCACCCGGAGCAGAACGTCCCCAAGCGCAAGCGGAGCCTCAAGGCGGTGGTGACAGCGGCCACCATGTCCAACAAGTTCTCCCAGAAGGGAGGGTTCCGCCCCAACGGAGAGGCCAAGTCGGAGCTCTGCGAGAACCTGGAAACACAAGGTGAGGTGGCTCCCGCATGATCCTCTGGGGTCATGCATGGGAACGGGGAGGGCTGAGCTCAGCTGCACATCCCTGACTCCAGCAGGAGTCACACAATCCCAGAATAATGAGGTTGAAGAGACCTCTAACATCATCAAGTCCAACCTATGCCCCAACACCACAACCAGACCATAGCACCAAGTGCCAAGTCCAGTCTTTTTTTAAACATATCCAGAGATGGTGATTCCACCACCTCCCTAGGAAAAAATTCCAGTATTTTATTATTTTTCCTAATATCCAACCTGTACCTTCCCTGATGTAGCTGAGGCTGTGTCCTCCTGTTCTGTCAGTGCTGCCTGGTGGAAGAGACCGACCCCACCTGTCTAAACCTCCCTTCAGGAGCTGTAGAGAGCAATGAGGTCACCTCTGAGCCTCCTCTTCCCCAGGCTGAACAACCCCAACTCCCTCAAACGTTCCTCGTAGGGCTTTTGGACAGGGAGGGCTCCTTGGCTCTCCACCAGCCCTGTCAGGGTAGGAAGGAGGGGTCCAGGGTTATCTGACCAGAGTCACGGGGTCCTGGGGAATGGGGAAAGGCATGTCCAAGGTGCAGTGCTGTCAGAACCCCGGCCTGGTTCAGGGGCTCCATGTGGTGGAAAAGTCTCTCCTCCAGCCCGAGCTTCCCAAGAAAGGCTCAGCAGTCTCTGTTGTTGGTCTCAAGGCAGTTTATTGCAAGTTATCTAAAAGATTTTCTTCTTTAGCTGCTGTGGTTTGCTCACAGCTCAGGCAGAGGCACACACACACCCTGACATCCTCTCTGACCCCGACTGCTTCTTCTCTCCCCACCCAGGGCTGCTGCTGTCTTTTATATGGTACATTACGTGTTACATGGTTACAGTTTTTCCCAATGCCTATTACCTATATTAAATGGTGCTTTTCTTATTCTAAACCAATCCATAAGTGCCAGCATCATCAAGAACATGGAGGCAAAGAAGAAGAAAGAGGGAGGACAGGGCAGGCCCAAATCCCTCCATCTTAAAACTTCTGACCCTCATGTACAAAGTAAAAACCCCCCTGTACAGCACTAAAAAATTCTCCCCTCTACTTTGTGACTACTTCTACTCTAATATCTAAACTTTTGTGACTTCTTGTTCCACCTCCAAAGTTGGTAACTCATTCCATGGCTCAAACTCAAAATCACAGCTGTTTGCAGCTGCCTGCCAGGGTCTCAAATGCTTCTGACCAGGGCTTGGAACCTCTAAAAATTTTGAGTTCCAACACAATGCAACACGCCGGGAGTCACAGTGAGCAGGGCTGGCAGCTCCCGTGGTGCCCAGGAGGGGACAGGCAGGGTGGCAGCGCTGGGGGACGTCAGCGCAGCACCGAGGGGACATTTTTCACTCTGTCACCGCCGGGTCACGTATCCTTAAATAAACAACGGAATAAATAATTCACAGGGCTTTGATATGGGCAGATCAGCTAGGAAAACACCGCAGCTAACAAATAGCTCTGTCAGCTCCAATCCCTTCTGCTCTATCTAATTGTTATCTGGGAACACCAGTTTGGAAACCTGCAGCAAGGTTCTGCCAGCTGCTGGTGTCCCCTGCCTGTGGGGACAGCTTTGTGCTGCTCAGGGTGTCCCAGGCTGTGCCATCTGTGCCAGCAGCTGCCCGTGCCCTTGGCTGCAGCGTGTCCCTGTGCCCGCTGACCCCCTGGCACCGGGGAGCTCGTGGGGGTCTCGGCAGAGCGTTGTCCCCACCGAGGGCGGTGGCACAGCAGGGAGAGGGAGGCTTCATTGCTCCGTGGCTTTTGCTGTACCCCCCCAGTGCCACCCTGGGACGTGTGGTGGCTTTGGAGCCACCGCTGCCTCCTCTCCTGGTGTGTCTGCGGGCAGGGGCAGCTGGGGGTGGCAGCAGGGCTGTGTCCCCTGTGGCACCCGCTGGATGAGGGGACAGCCAGCGTGGTTGATTTTGTGCCCTGCTGCTATGGAATGGTGGCCAGGAGTGTGGGACACCAAGCTGGGATCCCAAAACCCCCTGGAACCCCAGGATTTGTCCCTGGCTGGGACAGGCTGAGCTTTGGGAAGGTGCAGCACCTCTGGCTCTGCGTGTAGGATGTTGCTGAGGGGAGTGGACGGGATCCTTGAGGCCACATCCCCACTACTCGTGGGACTCTCTTTGCGTCCTTCAGGAGCACCCACAGCTGCTGTGGGGCTCAGGGCAGCACCCCACATGCCAGCAGTGCCCTGAGCAATCCCTGCCACATCCCTGCTGGCACCATGGGCGGGTCAGGGGGATGGGGCAGGAGGCAGGAGACCTGTGCTGGTGACCCACCTGAGCTCTGTGTCTCCTTCCAGCGCTGGCCACCAAGCAGACCTACGTCAGCTACAGCAACCACGCCATTTAGCCCCAGCAGCAGGGAGCAGGAGGGACACGCCCCAGGGCAGAATCCTGGGGGGAAACGCCATCAACAGCAGCAAAAAAAAAAAAAAAAATCCATAAAGAAACACTAAAACTCTTCCAGCGCCCACGGTGGCGGTGCATGGCTCCCACGGAGGGACGGCGCAGCGCAGGGACGGAGCACGGGCGAGAGGGCATGGACTTCACCAAGTCTTTGTTTTGTTTTTTTTTTTCCCTGTATTTTGGCAAAAAAAAAAAAAAAAAAAGGTAAAAATATAAGAGTCCAAACATTTTCCTTTTTCTGGGGTTTGTGAGGTTGTTTGTGGTTGTGCAGAACCTTCTGTTTTCTCTTTTTATTTTTTTTTAATCCTCCATTTTCTTTTGTTCCTGTCTTCCTCCGTCCCTCTTCACTCTCTACCCCATATCCTACCAAATTCTATATGTTGCAAAAAGGAAAAATAAATAAAAATACTTAAAATTTACATTTAAAAAAAAACCAGACAGCAAAATAAAATAAAATAAAACCTAGACTGTGTTCAAAGTGCTGATTTCTATAGGTGGTTCCTTAATGTATGTGATGACCATATGGATTGAAATATGTCTGCTTTATGTACTGACCAGTCAAAAAACAAAAACACACACAAAAAAAAAACAAAGTTCAGTGCCTGGATGTTTATGAATTATTCGATGACTGTGTAGAGCATGATCATTTTTATACGAGGAGATTTCTAATAAAAGACCCTGGTTTTGCACTCGGCGTTTGCTGTCTCTTGGTGACTTGGTTTTAGGTGTGCAGGGGAAAGTTTTGGGTGGCCAGACCTCCTGGGAGAGCTCAGGGCTTGCTGTCCTTCCTCTGCAGGCTGGAGATTCCAGGCAGCTGCAGCCTGGGAGAGGGGATGGCACGGGGAGAGGGGAGCTTGGCACGTCCCTGGCATGGGGCACTGGGGCAGCTTTGGGGTGGAAAGGGCTGATTCCTCCTTTTTTTCTCTTCCCCGAGCTGTGGGCAGAGGCTGAGGGGATGGAGGGGAGGGAATGAGATTTCCCAGGGCTTCCCACACCCCCAGGCTGCCGGGGAAGCGCTGGAGTCCCCATCCCTGCAGGGATCTGTTCAAAAAATCAGCAGCTCTGGCACCTGGGGACACGGTGGCATTGCTGGGTTAAGGGGTGGACTGGAGGATCTCAGAGGGCTTTTCCAACCTAAAGGATCCTGGGTTAACAAAGAGCAACAAAAGCAGCTCTGCCTGGTGGGGAGGGCTCCTCCTCCAGGCTCCAGCCTGTCCTTGGGATGGCACGGCCGTGGGTTTTGGGATGTGGCTGTGCCCAGAGCCTGGGCTGACCCTTTCTGGGGCATTTTGGTGCGTTGGCTGCTGTTGTTTCTGTCTCTGGCTCCAAGTGTTTCCCTCTTGGATTGGGGCTGGCTGTGCTTTTTGGCTGCTGGATCAGGAGAGGAGGGTCCAAACTTGGCTCTTTTTTGGGAACTGGGGAAAGGAAGTAGAGAAGTGCTGAGTGCCTCCAGCTTCTGGACAAGCTGTGTTTCAATAAAAAGCCCAATAAAATGCTGGAGCTGGTGGTGACCTGGCCTGGGAGGCGGTGCTGGGGTGGCTCCCTGTCCCTTTTTGCCTGTTCCCCAACCCCAAAGTGCTGCTATTTCCCCTCTCGCAGCCTGTGTGGTGTCACCCCTGCGTTTTGCACATTCCCAGAGCTGTTTGTGTGTTGATCACAGCTCTGCTCTCCTCCTGGGGTGTGTGGGGGGCACCTGGATGCCCTCAGCCCCACGGCAGCCAGGTGTCAGAATCTGAGCTATTGATGATCCCAAATTGTGGAAAGTCTCTGTCTGTCAGCCCCCTGCCAAAACAGAAGCCATAATTGGTCTGTGCTGGTTCCAGGTTGTTTATTCTGTTGATCTCTCACATGTTCTGCTGCCCTGCCCAGCTCTGTCCTGCAGGGCAGCGTGTGGGGCTCTGCCCTCAGTGGGATGTGACAAACATTAAATACCAGAAACTCCCTGGGCTGGATTTACAAGAACGTGCCAATATCTGTCACCCACGTTGGACAGTGTGTCCCCAGCCTGAACCAACAGAAAAATGCCAACACCACAGTGAGACATGGAGGGCATGAAGAAGGAGAACAAGGACAAGGCACACCCAATTTCCTCCATCTTGTCCCCTTTGGACCCCTCATCTAGAACCCTAAAATTTTACTTTTGCACCCGTGCCACACTTAATTATTACTGATATCAAACCCTCAGAGCTGGTAATTCATCCTGTAAGATTGAAAACTCTTTTCCATGGCCAGAGATCACAGCCAGTGTCTCTGGGGGCTCTGTCCAGGGGGTTCCTGACCCCTGCCAGGGTCCCAGGGCAGCCAGAGGGAAGCTCTGCATTCCCAGAGCCAGGAATTGGTGCCAGAGGGAATTGCAGCTGCTCACTGCCTGTGCACAGAGGACAGAGCCTGGCTTGAAGGCAGGAGTTCAAAAAGGGGGGAAAAAAACAGCATAATGAAAAGCTGGAAGCTTTGATAAGATCATCCTTGTCAAAAGAGCTTCTCAGGAGAAGAAACTGCTCCGTTCCCAGCGCATCCATCACTGTCGGATGGGATGTGAGGCCCTGCCTGGTTCAGAGGGCCCTGAGGAATCCCCAGCTGATGTCTCTGGTGCAGCTCCTGGCTCGGGGATTCTGCTCTCGTGGTGTCATGAGCAGCTTTTTCACCCTGAATTCTGCCTGATAATGACTGGAAAAGCTGATTCTGACTTCATTACAGCCTCCACCTTTCTCCCCTCGCCGTGCCTGTGAGGGGGTGTTCCAAGCCCTGCAGAAATGCCCCATTTTTGTCACCCCAACCCTGAGCTGCTGGAGGAGCCCTGTCCCTCCCCACCCACTCCAGTGGTGGGAGCAGCGACCTCCCAGCACGGCTGGTGGGTTTTATCCAACCCCTCATGCTCCAGTGCTGTTTAATTCCAGCCACCTCTTTGATGATGGGAGCTAATTAAAAGGGAGCAAAGCCTGTGAGCCACGGAGGTGGATGGGGATCCAGCCAGGCTCTGCTCTGGATGTTGCACAGGGACTTTATGAGGATCCAGATTCTGCTTTTCTGCTTTGCTTAGCATTTTTGAGGGTAGCTCTGCCTGTGGCTGGGGAGAAGAGCAGAGTGGATACTGATTCCTGGGTATCAGACTCTTAGTTTTCAGTATTTTGTGTATTTTTTATTTTTTTTTAATGAGGTATCTGTGAATCTTTGCCATCCTCGCCTCCCTTAGAGCTTTAAAAGCACTTGTCTGATTTTCCTCTTATTTCTGTGAAGGGCTGTTGAATTTAAACAATGATAATTGCCTGAGTTCCCTGAGTGCTTGACCTGCAGATTTTTCACTTTTTCTGGGACTTTGAGAAGTGGTGGGGAAAAATCCTGGGCTGGTGCCAGCTTCCTTCATGCCCTGCTGGTATCTTCCTGCCTCCTGGAACTTTCTGCTGTCCTTGGCTGCTGCTGCCCATCACCAGCTCTTCTCCCCAGCTCCTTTCTCCAGGGACAAGCAGGAACTTTCAGGGTCCCAGGGCACAGCTGGGGGCTGGAGTGGGAGCTGTGTCCCCGCCTGGAGCAGCAGCAGCCTGGAACCAGTCATTAACTCTCTTCTGTGAGAGGCAAATTACAGACTTCGGTGGCATAATTAGGCCAACTCGATGGGAAATGGAAAAACAAGATAATTTCCCTGCGAATTTTCCAGCCTGCCTGCCACCTCGTGCCTCCCTTCCTGTGTCTTGGGGGAAATCAGCCCCTGTGGGCTCGGAGATCTCCTGATCCTCCTTGGGGAGGAAATTTGGAGGAAGGGGATGGGAAGAGCAGGGCTGGAGCAGAGCTCAGTTTGGGCAGGACAGGAGGGCAGGGCTCCAGTCAGCTCCTCTCCCACAGGGAGAGCCCAGGGACCCATTTTCAATCCAGGAGACACCAGGGTCCCATTTTCATCCCAGGAGACCCCAGGGACCCATTTCCATCCCAGGAGACCCCAGGGACCCATTTTCAGCCCAGGAGACCCCAGGGAACATTTCCATCCCAGGAGACCCCAGGGACCCATTTCCATCCCAGGAGACCCCAGGGACCCATTTCCATCCCAGGAGAGCCAAGGGGTGCTCAGAGCAAGGTGGGACTCGGGCTCAGAGCAGGGGGCAGTGAAGCTGAGGTGGCTGCTGTGGTTCCATCCCTGCTGCAGGAGCAGCTCTGGGAAAAACTGGAGCTCGTTTCTCTGCTCCAAAGCACTGCAGGGGCTGTGATGAGCCCCTCAGTGCTGCAGGGAGGGTGGGCAGTGTCCCTGAGGTGGCTCCAGGGGACAGTGGGTGTCCTGGAGGGAGGTGGCAGCACCCAGCCCTGTGGCTGGGGAAGGTCCAGCAGCAGTGGAGCCTTTGGAGCTCCCTTTGGAGCAATCCCTGTGGCTGGAGCCACGGATGGAGGCATGAACTGTGTGTCCAAGGGTTTCTCCCCTGCCCCAGTGTTCTCTCGTAGGGCCCAGTGAGTCAATGGTGGTCTGTGTTGAAATCTCACTTCAGTGGTGAAAGCTGCAATTAGCATTTAATGAAGCTTCTTGCTTTTATTTTTAGGTAACCTCCGATTCCCTGACTGTGTAATTTAGTCCTCCATTGCTTGGAGATAATTAAAGTATGTCACTATAATTTGCTTTTTTTAAAAGCCTGTAATTATGTTTTTATTGAGAATAAAAAACGGGGGGGAGGGGGAAACGAAAACAATGTTAGGGGAGGAGAAAGCTTTGGATGGGCAAGGGGACTTCTTCCAGCTTGATGGGTTTGGAGCTCGCTCCAGGATGCTGGGCAGGCTGGGGACAGGGGAGAAGCTCCTGTTGGAGTGGGAAACAGTGAGGTGAGGTGTCACTGAGAGCCCTGGGGGTCCCCAAGCCCTGAGCGTGGTGGGGGCTGCAGGGAGGCCCCAGCTGTGCTTCCTCTGCTGCCCCTTCCCTCACCTGCCCCCAAAATTCCAGGTTCTGGAAGTGGGGCTGGCTGAGCCTTGGGGCGGCACAGCCGAGGTCTCATCCCTGCCCTCCCCATCCCCAAAATTGCCCTTCCCAGCCCAGCAAACACCTGCGGGCACGCAGGGCTCCCTGCATCTGCAGCATCTGCAGCATCTGCAGCATCTGCAGCATCATCTGCAGCATCTACCGACCGTGCGATGCTGGGGCAGCTCTGCCCTCCCTGCGCAGCCAGGAATTAACAGCGAGGAATTAAAAGTCTCTTCCCAGGCCTGGCAGCGCTGCGCGGCCCTCGGGGGATGCTCCGGCTCCGTTTGCATCTCTAAACTCGGCTCTGGATGTCAACCAGCCGCTGTCCCTCCAGCCCCCCGGGGCTGTGTGAGGCCGAATGTGCCAGCCCGAGTGTCCTGCCTCGCTGGTGGCCCCGGGCAGCCCAGTGAAACCAGTGAAACCAGTGAAACCAGTGCCTCCGAACTGGTCTGGAAAGGCGAGCGCAGCCGCGGCCGCAGGAGCCGCTCACCTGCAATTCACAGCCTGGAAATTGGCTGTTGGAGGGAAGTTGAATAACGAATAAATTCGAGATAATTGATTGGCCTGTGGCCAGTTCGCAGCCGGGGAGAGCTGGAACGAGTTGGATTGTTGGCTTTTTCTTTAAGTTAGACTCACTCGAAAATGTGAGCGCTAAGAGGTTACATTTAGTTTGGAATATATTTAATTCATTAAAATGTTGATCTCTGCTGCAGAGTTCAGATCTGATTCCAGGCTTTATTCCTTATCTAAATGCAAAGGTTTCTTGCCAGAAATACAGAGCAGAAAAGAAATCTTGGTGCTTAGGAAAAGTGACATGATGGAAGGAGCCGGGGCTGGACTGCGCCGCACTGCGGGAACCTGCTGGGACTTGAGCTGCCACCTCCCCCGGCCAGTCCTGGATTCCTCCTTCCCACCCTGGGGTGCGGCTTTTAAGGGTCCCATCCTACAGCGTCCCCACGTCGCGGGTGCTGCCGGCGTCACCCCGAGCTCCCCGCAGCCAGTCCCCCCTCGGGGCTCTGGGATGCTGCGGGATTTGGTGCAAAATTCCCTCGGGAGCCGAGGCCAAAGCGACTCAGGAAAGTTTTGGGTAGAGCAGCACCAGGCCGGGGATTTCTGTTCGAATGTGTCCTCAGCTCCCAAATCCCTGCTCCCCTCTCGGAGCAGTGCCACCCGAGTTGGTGGCACTGGGAGCAGGCTCAGCCCCTGCTCAGCTCGTTTGTCCCCCACCCTTTCTGGGCAGAAATGTCCCTTCCCAGCCCGCTGCCACCGCGCCTTTCTCTCAGAGGCTTTGTGATCTGCAGGGGATGACAAAGGGAAGGAGCAGCACTTAAAACCCCCTAAAATCCCCGCACCATCACCAGCTTTTGTACCGGTTGCTATGGGAACCCCATACGTGCACCGGAAACGCTGGAGTATGCAAATGAGCTTCTTAATTAGTTCTCCTCAGCCTTTCATGCTCGTGGTGCGGCAATTTGATCGTTAGATGAACACGCCACTTCATTATCGGCAGCTTAAGCAAACACGAGCTGGGGTGACCTCAGGGGAGGGCAGGGCGGCTCGGGAGCCGGCCGGGGAGAGGGATGGCAGCGGCTGCACGGACCTGGGCACCTTCTCCAGCATCTTCCAGAGCTTTGGGAGCTGCCGCTGTGGGTCCTGCTGCCTCTGGAGAGGAGCGGGGAGGATGAGGGTGCGGCTCCACCGGGGAGATGGGAAGCGCTGCTTGGCTCCAGCTGCAGGACTGAGCTCCTGGAGTGGAGGCACGGCTGGAAAAGCCAAGCCCTGAGCATCCCCCGAGCCCTGCGGGGCCGGTGGCAGTGTCACCCCGCTCTGCTGGCCTTGGGGACAAGGCGCTGGACGCGCTGCCCCCAGCCCCACGCGCTGGAGATGCACGCGTGGTGAGCTCACGCTGTAAAATGCTATGAGTTTTTCCCAACCAAACAAGCTTCATTAATCGTCTAATAACCGGATTAATTAAGGACACTGAAAGTAAACAGCAAGAATGTAATTTGCCTCTGATTGCCGTGTAATTGCGGGAGTATGGGCCTATTTGCATATGCAGAAAGTGTTGTTGACAGTGGTGCTGGGACCGAGGAAACAATGGATGCAGGGCAAGAGCAGATCCCCTCAGCCCTGCTCTCCCCTGCCTTTGGTGCTGCCTGCATGTGTTTTGCTCTGTGGTTCTCTGCCCTCTTCCCAATTAAGCAGCCCTCCTGCTATTTGTGGAGCTTTCCAAGCCATTTGCTTAGGCAAACATTGGTGCTCCAAAATAGGCCGACAGATCCACTTGGGAATGCTCCTGTGGCCTGGGAGACAGCAGCAAGAGCTGGGCAGGAGCCCCTCTCTGTCTGTCCTGGCTGGGTTAGGGCCACTTCTCCCTCAGCCCCCGGGGGAATCGGGGATTTTGGTTGTGTTGGCAAGAACTTGCCCTTGGCAAAGCCCAGAGAGCTTTGGGTGCCCCAAGAGGAACCAGGACACGCAGAGAGGGAAGCAGAGTCTGTGTGGATTTGGGGCAGAGCCAGGGGCTGAATTCCAGCGTGGAATCCCACAGGGTCCTGTGTCTCTCCTGTCCTCCACCCCTTGTCAGCTGCTTTATTTCCCAGGAAACGTGGATCTCTGGATGGTGACTAATCCTCCAACTCTCTGCTTCCCGTTAGCCCAGGGTGAGTTTTCTTCTTGCTGCTGACCTTGTCAGCACCAGCTGTGTGCTCCGCCAAGGTGACAACACCCCCTCCTCGCACACACATACCCACGTGCCTGTGCCCACAGGGGACAATTCTGAGGACTAATTCCATCTTGGAGAGCCCCAGGCTTGTGTTTTTCTCTCTCCCTGGCAGCCAAGACTTGGATTAAACCCGCAATGAGGAGAGATGTGACCTTTCAGGAGCAGCTCGGGGTGTCCGCGGCAGGCGTGATTTTGAAGTGGATCCATTTGTTTTCCTGGTGGCAGTGACGAGCTCTGCAAGCTCCAGCTCTTCCCCCCTGTCCTCCACGTGCAGACGGACTTGGATTAAAGCACTGTGCTCCATTGGCTCCAGACAGGCACCTGCTGCTCACTTTGTGTGTCTTCCTGCCCAGGCAGGATAACAAACGGTGAGGACAATCCTTGTTTTGGAACAGAGCTGGCAGGCAGGATGGACGGGGGCCTGTTTGCCAACAGAACGCCTCTGACAAATCTCTGTGAAGAGAAACGGGGGCTTGGGACCCCCCTGCCTGTCTGTGGGCATCCTTCCCATCAGCTTTTTGTTTCCTGAACGTTTTGGGCTGGTTTCCCACGGCTTGAAGCGCCGTACCTGTCCCCACCAGCTGCCAGCCCCCATTCATCACAAGGCAGCATTTTGTTTTTCCTCTTCTGAAAATTTGAAACACTTAGAAAGGAAATCAAGTTTTCCCTTGGAAATCCGGGTGGGAGAGGGGTGGAAGGCAGGTAGCCTCCTGTTTATTTTGCACTGCTTTTCTGTAAGCTGCTATAAACAAGCTGTCAGCGTTCCTCCAGTGAGGCTGCTGAACAGGCTCCCCTGGTGCTGGGCTTGGTTCCTTGCCATGCAAGGTCTCGTTAGAGGTGCTGTTTGCTGCTGCTTAGCCATGGACTCCCTTTGAGCTTGAAGAGCAGGACAGGGAAACAGCAACGATTATGATGAGGGTTTTATTTGGAGCTCCTGAACGCTCCGTTTCCCCCGCGGTGAACAACATCCTCGAGCGGCTGGAGGCTGGGCCCCACCAGTGCTTCACGGCGAATTTTTTTCCTGAGATGAACAAGGGAAGCAATCAGCCCCTCTGGAATGCCGAGGGCGTGGGTGGTGCTGCCTGCTGGGCCTTTGAGACCTCTCCCGTTGGCACTTGAGGAGCCGAGGCCAACGCCAGGTGCCAGGTTGAAGCTGGTGCCAGGTTGAAGCTGTGTCTGAGTGTCTGCAGAGCTTCCCTGGCAGAACCTGGCCTTGCTCCTGGAGAAGAATTGTCCTTCCTGTCTCGGGCGAGCCACTGCATCCCAGTTTTGAGCTTCACCTTTCTCCCTCTGCATCTTGGCTCCTGAAGATCAAGAGTTTGGTGGGTCTTGATGACCATCAGTGGCTCTTGAGGCTCTTCCCCCGTGTCCCTCCTTCCCCTGTGCTCTGCAGTGGGTGTGATGGAGCTGCTGAGCCCCAAGGGATGGATGTGCAGCCACATCCTTGTGGCCTGGCTGGAGCAGCCTCTGCCTTGGAGGACACTGAGATTCCAATTGCATTCCCATGTGTCCTCGGCACCAGCAATTAATCTTTCCCTATCTCACCCTGAGATCCCTCTCCTCCCAGGCAGGTTCTGTATTCCAGAGCTGTTTTTCAAGGCTGATGGGGAAGCAGCCTCTGCTCTGATTGTCACTGCTGCTGTTTTTCTATTGTTTTTCAGATGTCTTGTGTTTTTGGGGAAAAAAAAAATCAAGTCCCAAACCCTGCTTTGTGATTTTTCTCTTCTCTTCTCTGTAATTAGATGGAGCAGTGATCAAAATATGTTGCATTGCACTGCAAGCTTCTGCAGGCAGATGTTTCATCACCGGAGGAGAGATGACTTCCTCATTTACATTTGGGGAAAATTAAAGGAGAGGAAGAAAGAAGAAGGCGAAGGGGAATGTTGGATTTCCTGTTGTGTGAATACATCTTGCAAGGCTTTGGGAGAGTGACGTGTGAGAGAAGAACCAGGGCCAGGTTTTTTTTATTTTTATCCTGCTGACATTCAGATCTTCGTGCACCTCTTGCTGTTTATTTTGCTGCAAACCCCAGGGATGCTGGCTGGGGCTCATCCTGCTGCTTCCTTGGAGAAGGGTTTTGAGCCCAAGGCTGGCTGTTATCCCCACATTTGGACTTTCTGGGATGCACAGAGCTCCTCAGCTGCTGCTTTCCTTCTCCAGCTCTTACAAAGGAGCTTTCAGAGCTGCTGGGGGGGTGCAAGAGTGACACCAAATCCACTTCTGTCCTTGCCTGGAACCCTTTGGTGCACAGGGCTTGATGGTTCAATGGATTAATTCCCAAATATGACCAGCGAGGGAAGGTGAAGCAGAGGAAAAGTTGGGAAAATGCCCATTTTTTAGGGATTCTGGGGCAGAGACTTGGACCTCTCTGGGGAGAGGCTGAGGGAGCAGGGAAAGCCTCGAACACAATTCCTCACACTCAGCTCAGCGAGAGAGCCATCAAAAGTAAAAATGACAGCAATTCTGCAGTCAATATAATGTGGCTGCGGGTTAAATAAATAATGTTTGAATGATAATAATTGCAAAATGATACTATTTCATCCACCACAAACATGTGGTTAAGCTCTCATTAGCCAAGGCTGGAGCTTTGCGGGAAGCAGAGGCTCTTTGAAAGCAGATCTTTGGATTATGCTGCTAGAGAAATTCCTGGACTGCTCCTGCAAGTGTTTAATAAGGCCTGTGAGTTCGCTCCTTTGAGAGGATTGAGAGGAAAATCAGGAAAGGTGGCACCCCAAAGTGAAGCTGGATTTTTAATTATTTATTGGAGGTTCTCAGGGGGGCTGAAAACAATGCGTTTTTAATTAACATGTTCTATTATAATCCCTGAGCTGTATGCGGGGGGGGGTGTGGGGGGGGGAAATGTATTTATTTTTATGTGGATTTTTTAACATATAGAGGGTTTTATTTACAAATATGTGTGTACAGACAAGTCCTCCCACATCTGGCAGAGTTTTATCTGAACTTCAAATTGAGTTAAAAAAATCTGCTCTGTCGTGTCCCACCTCCTTCCTCCATCTCCATCCCAGAGCTGTGAATTCCCCCCAGAGGTGCTGCTCAACCCCAAACTGGGGAAACTGGTGAGCTCAGCACCTCTCCAGACCGGGCTGATTTCAGACTTGGCTGCGATATTGATCCTCACTTAACACAGTAATGAGAATCTGCATCCCTAATCAGCGAGGGAAAAATCTTATTTTCCAGCGGCTGGAAGGAAATGAGCTTTGCTGGGTTCTGGTGGCTGTGGGGTGGCACAGGGAGGGGGTGGCACCGCCTGGGCATCACCACAGCACCGTGGCTCGTGTGTCCTCTCATGGCTCCTCTTGTGCACCCCAGAATTTGGGGATTTGGGGACAGCATCCATTGCGCTTGCCCATAAGCCCTGCTTGGGTTTTTTGGGGTGGATGCCACCAAAATTTCTCCTTGAGCCCCCTGCTGCTTTCCAGCCGTGGATGCCACAAGCAGCCGCGTCCGTGCCAGCCCCTCACAGCCCAGCTTGCTCCTCACCTTCCTCATCCAGCGCATTTTTGAGGAGGAAAAGCCGGATTTCCCCCCGGCTCCCGTGCCGGGCTCCTCTCCGGCCCATCTGGCTGCCGGCAAATTGTTTTTTGATGGCTGGCTCGGTATAACCGAACTCAATTTGCCTTTCAAAAGCGGCTAATAGTCGCATTAAAAAATCCATTTTCGCTTGTGATTGAATTTGACGGCGGCTCAATCAATGAGCGAAGGGAGTGTTTCACACGCCGTTCCCGGCGCTGTCACCATGGGGACGCTGGAAGCGGCGCCGGTGGCACCCCTGGACCGCCGCCACCCGCAGCTGGCACCCTGGGCACCCTGCTGCCTCCTGACCCCCTGGAGGTGATGCTGCTGGAATTCTCTTCCTCCTCCTCCTCCTCGTTGGTGGAATTTTCTCCTCCTCCTCCTCTCCTCGCCTCCAGCCTGGCAGTGGTGGCCCTTTGGTGGCACCGGGAATGGTGGCCCTGGAATGTCCCTTTCCTCCCCAGATCTCCCAGTCTGGGGAGGAAGGTGGGAGAGAAGAAGCCTGAGGCTGTGGGCGAGGGCAGCAGGGCTGGGAAGGAGCTGTCCTGAGGGTCTGGGTGGTTTTTTTGGTGGGGGGAGATAATGAAGTGAGAAAATATTTCAATATTATATATGTTACATATATATTTATAGATATAATTTATATATTAAAATATATTTAATATATATTTATATATTTATATATTTATATATTTATATATTTATATAAAAATATATTTATATATTTATATATTTATATAAAAATATATTTATATATTTATATAAAAATATATTTATATATTTATATATTTATTTATATAAAAATATATTTATATATTTATATACTTATATACATACATATTGATATATTGATATATTGATATGCTTATATATTATATAATATGTATTACATATTTATATATTTTATATGTATATATTATATATTTATTATATACAATTTATATTTATAATTTCTATATAAAATTCATGCATAATATCTAAGTACATATATATTCTTAGATATAATTTATAATATATATTAATATATAATTTACAATATATATATTTATATTTTAAATAATTTTTTAAATCGGCTTCACCCACGTTTGATGAAAAAGGAGCGTGGTGGTGGTGGCACTTTGCCTCCCCACAATCAGGCTGCTTCCTCTCAGCCATTGTTTGCTCTCTTCCTATTGTGGTGCAAAATGGAAATGAAAGGCTCAGGCAGGAACTTTGCAATTGAGATATGGTTGGATTTTTTTTTTCCCTAATTATTTTTTTCACTTTAAATTGTTTCTTTCCAAAGCAGCTTTCTGAGGGTTTTTTAATTAGAAACATTCCCTCTGTATGCTCTGCTGACAAGGCAGCAGAGCTCACCTGCAGGTTGAGGCCGTGGTGGTGATGCCAGCGTGGGGCAGTGCCCCCAGCACGGTGCCCACCTGCCCTCACCTCAGCCTGAGGGGGTCCAAAATAAAAGGAAAAATCTGTTTTACACCACCTTGGTGTTTTCTCTGCAGGGAGCCTGCCTAGGGCTCCAGGATGCCTTGATTTCTTTAAGCTGCATCTCTAAGCATATTCAAACAATGTGCCTGTCTTGGAGCTCATTTCTATGGATTGATCCATGCTAGGGGAAGAAAGGAGAAATTTGAGCTGAGTTTAGCAGAAAGAGGAAAGCCTTCTTCTTCTTCTTCTTCTTCTTCTTCTTCTTCTTCTTCTTCTTATTATTATTATTATTATTATTATTATTCAGGTACATTTCAGGCAGACAAAGCCTCCCAGGGGCTACACCTAAAAAAATGGACCATGCATCAAGAGTTTTCATCCTTTTATAAGTTTGGGCCATTTGCATACTGGGGGTTGATCCTCCAATTACAGTTTCCAGTAATGAAGTAATTTACCCCAAGTTTGCTCCTCCCCAACTCCCTTTTGTTCCCATCTCTCAGGGTCTGAGGCAATGAGGTGTCCTTGATTCCAGGCCTGGGGAGGAATTGTTTTGGAAAAACAGAAAAGGAGCAGCTCCCACCGTGCATGGAGTTTAGAGTTACACACTAAAGAATGACAGGGCTACTACAAATAGATGAAAAAGAGAAAAGCTGAATTCCTCAGGCACCAAGGCTGGGCCCATCTGCGTGGCTGGGGACCACCAGTGCCAACCTCCAAATCTGGGGTTGGTCTTTATCCCATCGGGGATTGGGCAACGGAGCAGGGCTGGGCCCTTAGAGGAAAGGAGGCGCGGGGATGAAATGATTTGCTGGAGTGGTGCAGGGATCTCCCAACGCTCGGCTGGCGAGCTCGGGGCGCTGCTGGAGCTGGGCTTGAGGTTTACAGTTTGTGATGAGGCTTAACGAGCTCGGCTGGAAGAGCTCCGAGGAAGGAAACGGCCTCGCAGCTCTGACCTAAATCCAGTCCGACTGTCACTGTGAGCTCACGGGCACTCTGTGCCCCTTCCCCATTCCCTGTGGCTCTGATCTGATAACCCTGGACCCTCCTTCCTGCCCAGGGAAGCCCACCCTGTCCAAAGCCTGTACAGCCCCCTGACATTTCCTGTTCGTTCTCTTTTGCCCCAGTCTCCTGTTGCCTTCAGGGGAAGGCAAGGTGACCTGGTTTTGAGGAACAGCACGGCAGCCCGGCCTCGCCCAGGCCACTCGGGCCACCGACACGCACAGACACCAACGTGGTGGACGGTCAAATGGTGTTTATTATCTTATCTCATGGGGTTAAATAGTCAAGGGGGACTTTGCTACATCAAAGGAAGGAGGTAGGGTCTTCTGGGATGAGTAAGGAGTGGAAAACTACTGGGTTAGGTGGGGTTACATGTCTTGGGGATAATGGATCACATATTACAGGGTGAGGGGGAAGGGTCTTGCTTTCCGTCACATCCCAAAATCTTCCATTCACCTGTCTCTATCTGCTACACTCTCCACATGGACATCACAGAATAAAGAGAGCTGAACCAACGTATTTTGGGGTAAGAGCCTCTTTTGGGAATCTTTGCCATCTCCTGATATTCCTCCCCTCACAGCCTCAGACCTCTGAGCTAGCTGATATTCATGGGCTGTGCAAGGTGGGGGTGTCGCTGTAGGACACGAAAAAGCACAACACGAGCCACCACAATGGCGAGGTAAAAAAGGAAGGATGTTTATTATTCTGACTCCAGGTTTTATACTTTTCCAAAGGTGACAGTGGATTGGAGAGTGAATGGGCCACCTCTCCAAAGACATTGGACAAACCACCAGTACATCAACTTCCTCCACCCCCACGAAGGGATGCAAAACAATATGTTGTTTATAGAAAATGTGTGGGGAAGTTTTTGAACAGAATGTAAACTCAGAAGGCTTTAGAAAATCTTAAGAATCAGGGTGACAGGGGGAACGTCATCCGACTGAGCTGTGCCATGCTCTGGGCCATGCCACGCCAGGCCAGAGGCTCCTGAAGCTGAGAATGGCCCAGCTCTGCTGGATCCATCCACTTAAGGAGATTTTGCTCCTGGGCCTGAGTGTTCCCAGCGCTGCTCTCCAGCCCTGCGGAGGAGCCGTGTGACAAGGGAGAAATCTTCCCTGATGCCAGCTGGCATCTCTCCATCAAAGTCAGCCACGATAAGGGATGTTCTTCCCTGTCGGAATTTTTGGTATGGATGATTTTGAGATTGTAAAAAGTCTCTGTCTTTTTGCCCCGCAGCCAAAGAAGAAGTCATAATCTGCCTGTGCTGGTTCCAAGGTTGTTTTTTCTGTTTATCTCTAACATGTTCTGCTGCCCTGCCCAGCTCTGTCCTGCAGGGCAGCATGTGGGGCTCTGCCCTCAGTGGGATGTTACAAACATTAAATACTAGAAACTATGTGTGCTATATTTATAATAATGTGCTAATATTTATCATCTACGTTGAACAGTGTGTCCCCAGGCTGAACCAACAGAAAAATGCCAACACCGCAGTGAGACATGGAGGGCATGAAGAAGGAGAAAAAGGACAAGACACACCCAATTTTCTCTATTTTGTCCCCTTTAAACCCCTTATCTAAAATCCTAAAATTTTACTTTTACACCTATACCACACTTAATTATTACTTATATTAAACACTCAACGCTTATAATTCATCCTGTAAAATGAAAAACTCTTTTCCATAAGCAAAAATCAGAAACAGTATCTCTCAAAACTCTATACAAAAAGAGTTCCTAACCCCCTACCAAAGTCCCAAGCCTTCCAAAACAACCAAAAAAACTCTAAATCCCCACACTTCCCAGAGCTGCTCCAGCAGCCTTGGCTGTGGCTCCCTGGAATACCTGTCTCCCCCTCTGGCATCCATCCTGCAGCCCATTGATTTGTGTGTGTTTACATGATCAAAGCCAGCCTCGGGACCCGATGTGGGAAATGATTTCCTGTCTTACACAGCCCTGGGATAACTTCCAGATCTTTCCCCTTTGCAGTTGCTTGGAGAGAAGTTAACTCGCGGGTCTGGCAATCATACAGCAATAAATTAAATAAATGAACGTGGGAGGAGCGGGAAAGGTCGGGCAGGGATTAATTAGCGGTCAGCTGCTGCTGGGTGTGACAGGGAACTGTCCCTGGCATGGGCTGTGTGAATGCTGATGCAGGGAAGGCCTGGGACAAGGTGCCAGTGGAACAGGAAAGCATCAATCCCTGCAGGCATTTTCCTTCTGTCTCCCTCACTGCCTCTCTCTGCCTGGGCTTTATCTGCGTGCCAAAAGGCTCCTTGTCCATTAATAGAGCTTCCAGTAGAAATGAGGCCCTGGTGATTGCATTCAGTCCCTCTCCCCTGCCCTTTCCACCCCGGCAATCTCCTAATGCATTAGCCAATTTGAGCCACATTTGAGGAAAGAATCTTGGGAATGTGCTGGTGGTAACTTAGCCCAATCTTTCTGTTGACAGCAGAGAAAGGGGATTTGATCTCCGAGGTCACTGGGCCAGGAGCAGTTTCCTCGTTTCAGGGATAAGGAGTGCAAGTTGTCTGCTGATATCCATGGCCATATCTCAACCCAATTGACAGCAAAGGGCTAAGAAATAAGATAATCTAGAAATTAAGGGTGGTTTCTCCTTCCCTCCCCTTTCTTAGAGAGCTCTCTGCAGAGAATCCCTGCCACAATCCAAGTGAAACCTGCTGATAACTCCTGACCAGGCAGCCTCTGGCCCGGGTGTCTGCAGGATGAATGCCAGGCTCCAGAGCCCCTTCCCCTGGAGCTGCAGCCTGTCCTTTTGCCAGCAGAGCCCTCACAAAAACCCAGAGAAAAGCATCTTTCTGGCAATCCTTCAGGCCAGCCTTGCTGAGGAGGAAGAGCTGTTCCTAAGGGTGTCTGATTCCTCCCTGGAGCGCGTCAGCCTGAGCGAGTGGGCTGGAGATGACGTCTGGAAGCTGCGGAGCGGCGAGCACACACGGGGACTGCTCCTTCCCTGCGTCCCCAGCTCCCAGGGACGTGCCAGGCTCTGCCAGGGCTCTCAGCCTGGTGACTCAAGGCTTTGGCACCCACTCCTGCTCCAAGCCTGGCTGCGGAGCCGTGCCCGGCTGGCAGGGAGGACGTGCTTGGAGGGGAGACCTTGGCAGAGGAGGAAGGGAGGCATCACTTGTGAGGGATGCTCAGCCAGCCCTGCTGGACCTGCAGGCTCCCCCACAGCCAGGCAGCTGAGCCAGGAGGGCTTTTGCTCTTTCTGACCTGTTTCTTGCCCTTTCTGACCTGTTTCTTTGGCCTTTTGTGGCCGTTGTCTGTGGCGTTGGTGAGATCAGAAATGTTTTCCTGGGACAGGACAAAGCCTGGTGCTGACTGAGATTTCTGGACAGTCAGATAGATCCTGCTGCCCATCAACCCCATTACCCAAACCCCAATAAACTGGGGCAGTTTCAGCCCTCCCCAGACTGGACAGCCACGCACAGATGTTTGCCAGCTGTGTTAAAGCACCGCAGCCCCTGGGTTTAGCTCGTGGCTGGCTGCAGGGCTGTGGAGGTGCCTGCTGCTGGTGCCTGCTGTGCCTTTGCCTTCTGTTTGCTGCACGAGTGCTGGGAAAGGAGCTGGGATGAGCCGGGGACGGACAGCACGGTGTTTGTGTGGGGAGGACTGGCTGAGGCCTCACAGCTCTGATTGTGCTGGTTATGGTGAGGGAAAGAAAACATTGTCGGGGACTATTCATTAAAATAAACACGGGAGAATTTATCTGCCACTAAATGCCTTCAACCACGTCTGGGGGAGGAGGAAGAGGAGGAGGAGGAGGCAGGGCAGCTCCAAATGGCAGTGCTGGCATGTCCAGCTGCTGGCAGGGGCTGTGCCACGGCTTCAGATGATGTTTTGTACTGCAGCCTTGGCTGAAAAGCCCTGAGCCATTCATGGAGCACTGCTGTGCCGGGTATAAACTCTCCCCAGGGGCAGCAGAGGGTGTTTGAATGCCTGTTTTTGATGGGGCCTCGCTGCCGGGTTTAGCATGCACAGAGCCACAGCCTCTGCCTGGGATCTGCCTTTGTGCAGGATCAAGAGAATGAACCACCCTCTTTTGTGAGCTCCAGGAAAATAAGCCTGCCTGGTTTAGTGCCTCTGTGTGCGCTCTGTGTGTGTGGGAAGGGATTGTTGTTATTTTTATTACTATCCCTGGTTAAGCACCGGTCAAAGATCTGGTTCTTTTTTTGCATGCCTAGTCCTAATTACAGCATGGGCAGGCTTGTTTTCTGTGAGAGGCTAAGCTCTAAAGCAATTTTCTTGTGTGCCTTTGTTTTCATCACCCTGCAATGTGAGAGATCTGAGCAGCTGTCTCGGGTGTTTTGCTCAAAGTGAAGAACAAGCCCTAGTGAGAAGGGCAGCTGGAAAGAGAGATTAATTAACCTGGCCTTGGTTGGCCTTGTAAACAGGGGAAGAAATCTCTCTCAAACTGCTTGTTGCTTATTTAGCTTGTAAAAAGCTGCCTGATCTCACACTCAGTCTTAATCCAATCCTCCTTCCCACAAAGCTAATTGCCAGGAATGTGCCTGCACATCTCTGGTGTCCTTCTCCTCCTGGCCAGCTCTGCCAGCTGTGGGCCAAGGTGATGGAGAAGTCCCCGTGTCCTTTCCTTGGCTGCAGAACAGACAGCAAAGCTCTGCTCATCAAGGCCATTTCTTTCGATAATCCCAGGAAGATACTCGTGCAAAAGTGGGGAGAGGAGCACAGAGCAGGGGTGGTGGTGGTGGAGAACGTCCCCGCTCTGCTCCCGCCGGATTTACAGCGTGATGTAATTAAATGAAGGCTGGGTAGTCAGAGCCATTGATTTTCATCAGACGCAACCTTGCTGTGTTATCAGAAGTGAGTAATCCCTCCTCTGGAGAGCAGACATTGATAGATCAATAGCAGAGAACATGCTGTACCTCCTGGCAGCTCCATCAACCTTGGAGCCGGAGCGACCAAGGGCACCAGCATTCCTGTTCTCCTGCTCCCAAAGCCTCCTCGCTTCCTTCCCTGCAGCTCCTGCACCTTCTCCACCCTTGGTCTGAGGTTCAGGTCAGCCCCAGCCTGAGATTCCTCTTCTCCCTAGAAGTTCTGGTGTTTCCTTCCTGCCCCGTGGGGCAATCTGCCATTAAAACAATCTCCCTCTTGGTCTGACTGGAGTAATTGCTGTGTTGGATCTCTTATTTCCAAGGGCCTGGCACAGGAGAGTTCCTTCTAGACTTGGACAGGTTTATAAAGCAGCTGCTTGGCTTTTTGGACAAGACCCATGGAAAAAAGGAGGGAGGACTTCAGGGGAGGGCTGGACCAGGGTGTTTTACCCATGGAAAGACTTTGGTGACAGTGGAAGGCACGAATTTTGTGTACAGTTTGAGCATATTCTGGCATCCCCAGGGCTCTGGATGCTTGGCTGAGACTAAAGGCTTGTAGGACAGCGAGCTGAGATGGTTATTGATTTTGATTTTTAGTAAACAAACCTAAAGAGCAGGTTTTTATCTAAAGATGGGAGTCAGCAGAAGTTTTAATGCCATTAAGTGCTGGATGCACAACTTGGCTGCAGCAACGCTCAGCCACATCTCCCAGAGGAAGGCACTGGGGACAGGAAGGAAAGGCGGTGGGGTGAGAAGAATTAAAGACTATCAAGGCTGTTACAACCCCCTCCGAGCTCTGCTGTTGAGACTTGTGATAACAAGAGTTGTTTTTGAAGATTTCATGCAAAGCTGCTCCTGGCTGGGGAGTGAGAAGATGCTACGCTGGCTGCAAATTGTCTTGATGGAAAATAGTGGTACTTTGGCCATTAGCTGCATGAACAACCACTTTGTTCTGCTCTCTAATCGCTTTGCCTATACATAATTTGGTGCCTAACACACCACTGCAAATACTGTGATTATTCTTAACAGTCATATACAGTACATATAATTTGAGGTTGAATGTGGGAGCTGTCAGAAGGAAATGTCTGGGCTGTGAGCAGCTGAAGGTCATGTCACTGCAGTGGTAACTCTTCCTTGTGCTGTGTGTTGGGAATGAGAGCAAATCCTCTGTGCCAGGAGGTCTTGATCCATGGGGGGGAAAATGGGGAGAAAAAAGGAAAACACGTGTGGCAGGAGCTGTGGGATGTGAGTGTCTGCTTCAGAGAAAGTTTTGTCCTAGGGCATGTCAGCTCTGCCTTGCTGGCAGGATGTGTTTGACCAGGACAGCTCTGTCCCCTTGTGGGTGGCATTTCCCTGACACAGCCCTGTCCCACTGTGCTTCCACAGTGTGGGATTCTGGCATGAGCTTCCCTCTGGCACATGAGCAGAAAAGTTGTTTAAGCCTCACCTGGAATGAAAACTTGACAAAGAATCAGCTTTGCCTTATCATCACAAAACCAACGAGGTTGGAAAGGACCTCCAAGATCATTGAGTAAACCTTGAGTTTATGGGTGACTGTGTTCCCTCTCTGTGTGACAACAGGACCTGCTGTATCTGTCCCACAGTCCAGACTTCCTGGCCAATATTCCTCCCTCTGCACATGGAGCAGATGAATGAAATGCTGCCATCCAGGGGGTAGAGTCCTGGGAAGCATCAAAACCTTGACAAAACTCCCTCATCAGTCACAGGGGGACAATCAAAGCCAGTGCCATGCCCAGGCTGCAGTCTGGCACTGTCCCCCTGCAGAGGGTACAAAAGTGTTTTTTCTCTGCCTCAGTGACATTTTTGCCTTGGTTTGAAGCTTTCCAGCAGGGACTGAGCAGCTGGTGGGACTCTCTGGGATCTCACAGAGCCCATCCCCCTTAGCTCCTGCCTCTGGGAAACCTGGCAGGGACCAAACACCTCCAGCAACCTGCAGACGCTGGGGATGAAAATCCAGCTTTTTGCCTTGGCTCAGCCATAGATGGAAAACGAAACTTTGGGGAGGTACCTGATCCTGTGTCTTCTGGAGAACTGGAGGGATGTCTGGGAGGTGGGTGGGAGAGGAGGCTCCCACGGGGGTTGACTGACTCCTTGGTGTTTCTGCAGCAGGTGCTGAAGGCTCAGCACAGCAACCACAATGTTCCTGTGGCTTCTGTGTCCAGCCCAGAGCTTCAGCTTGAGCCTTCAAAACATCACCCATGATGTTACAGAGCTGGGAGAAGGAAGAAATATCCCCACACCTCCATGCATCCCACTCTCCTCTCTTCATTCTGGCTGTCCCTTGTTCCCAAGAGAGCTTTGCAGGCAAAGTCCTTCTTGTGCTGGGGTTGTGAATTCCTCCCTGGCCCCACCGGCTGAGCAAGGTGGAATTCTGGATCAAACAGTGCTCCTTCAGCATCAGGTGTGCCCGGTGAAAGTGAGATCTGGGAAGGGTGGATGTGGAGAGTGAGTAATTAGAGGCCAAGAGGCAAAAAAGTGTCTGACAGAACAGGATTGATTTGAAGCTTTTCACTGGAACACTTGCAAAAAAAAAAAAAAAAAAAAATCAATGCTTATTCCCTGGACTTGAGAGTGTGTTTACTGTATTCAGCAGCCAGCATTAAAAGTGAATTCCAGCAATTGCAATTACAGCTTTCTCCTTCGTTGCCATCCCCACTCTCCCCCCAATCCCTCTTTCCCCCCCTCGCTGCTTGGCTCTCGTCGCGTTTTGGAGCCTAAGGCAAAGCTAATGCAGTCAAACCGAGAGTGGTTTTATAAATTGTAAAGCCCACCTTCCCCCTTCCTTCCCTTTCCCCAGGGATTTGCTTTTCCCGGGCTCTGTCAGAGCCGATTTGGCTCCGAGTGCTGGAGGTGCCCGGCCGGGGATGGCGGGGCTGGAGCTGGCCGGGGACGGGGACCGCTCATCCCATCCCTCATCCCTCATCCCTCATCCCTCATCCCTCATCCCTCATCCCTCATCCCTCATCCCGATGTTCCCGTGGGGACATCGCCACCCCGGGGCTGTGACACCGAGGGCTGGGCTGGGGCAGCCCAGCGGGGCCGGGCACGGGCACAGGGACAGGGACGGGATGGGAATGGGACTGGGATGGGATGGGACTGGGACTGGGACTGGGACAGGAATGGAGTCTGGGACTAGGATGGGACTGGGACTGGGACTGGGACTGGGACTGGGACTGGGACTGGGACTGGGATTGGGATGGGAATGGGGATGGGGATGGGGACGGGGACTGGGACAGGAATGGGGACTGGGTCTGGGACTGAGACTGGGATGGGGATGGGGACAGGGACGAGGGCAAGGATGAGGACGGGGACAGGGACGGGGATGGGATGGGATGGGATGGGATGGGATGGGATGGGATGGGATGGGATGGGATGGGATGGGATGGGATGGGATGGGATGGGATGGGATGGGATGGGATGGAAGAGCCTGTGCGAGGAGCACTCCCCCCAGCAGGTACCGCAGCTCTCCCGCACTCAGCGGGGCTTCCCCCGCTCCAGGGCACATCCACCCACGCAGGGTGCCCAGTGTTCCCCCACAGACCTTCTGACTGGTCCCAGTAGAGGGCACTGATGTCTGTGCTCTGAGCCCGTTCATTAACCTTTAATTAACGCGCGAACGGGGTGGGGAAAGCATCGAGTGCGGGCTCGCTGCTGGATTCCCTGGACGGGCATCCTGGGGCATTGTCCCAGGCCAGGAAAATGAACCTGCCTGGGGTTTGGTTTGTGTTTTTCGTGCAGCCCCCGAGGAGGGAACAGAGCTGCCCTGCCCAGTCCGGGTGGGAGGCTCGTGTTGGGGTCGGGCTGTCAATTCAAGGAGCTGAGCTTGAGCTGGGGGCAAAGAGCCCTCGCTGGAGCTTGGAAAGTGAGTGGGTTTGATCTGGAAGTCGCTGGTGGGGAAAATAAAGTATGGGAAATCAAGAAATCATTGTTCCTTCTCTGCTTTTCTGAGTGCAATTTTTTTTTTTTGTTTAGGCGATTTTTTTCTTTTTATTTTTTTCTTTAATGTGAATCTGTGTGGAATAAAACAAGCGACTGCTGCCTGTGTGCTGCCCGTGCTTTCCATCTCTGCATTGATCCAATCTGCCTTTCAGAAGTGCTTCCAAAAAGTGCATGAACCTGCTGCTTCTGGGTGTAACAGAAGCTTCTGATTTTTGTTGTCGTTATTGTTATAGTTTTGGTCTTCTTTGGGTTTTTTTAGGGTTTTTTTTTTGGGACGGTTCTTTGTTTGTTTGTTTTTTGGTTTTTTTAATTAATGTTCCTGCCAGTTTAATCCAAAGGCTGCTTCCCATCAAGCCCATGGATTACCAAGCACAGGGATGCCCGAGGGTGCAGCCCAGACCCTGGAAATTCTGTGGGAAGGGAAGAATCTCTGGCCAAAGAAGGGGAAAGAGCTGGGAAAGGCCAGGGTGCTGCTGTGGAAATGTGCTCAGGCAGTGAGGGGTGATCTGCAGCTCCCAAACAATTCCCAGGCAGGACTTTGGGAACAATTCCCAGGCAGGACTCTGGGAGCAGCTGGACTGTCCAAAACAGCCTCGGACAGGCAGCCCTGGGAGCGTTCAGCTCCTTCCTTGCTTTGCTCTGAGTGCTTTGCGTGCACTTAATTCCAAACGCAGAGCTTGAGGGAAATGTTTTTCCTCCTGATTTTGAGGGACGTGCAGCCGGGCACTGGGAAATGGACTCGGTGATGGCCTGTCGTGAATGAATTCCCTGCGTTTTCCTTGGAGAGGCCTCGGAGATGGAAAAATCCTGCTGAGCTTTCAGAGAGAGGCCGTGCTGCCTATTTGCATGCGTGCAGCATCGAGCGGGCCAGCCGGGGCTGAAATTGCCAGTCCTGAGCAGAAATCACACCTTGTGCTGATCTGGTGACTTCAGGAGGTCCCCAGGCTGCTGGTGGCACTGGCACGTGCTCCAAGCTTCCCCAAAGCAGCTCCAGCTCCAGAGTTTTTTCCCCAGGAAGCTGCTGGAGATGGTGCTAAGCCAAACCCTGCCTTTCCCAGGCACCGTGAGCAGTGTTTGTTTTCCCCAGTCCCTGACTGAAGTTGCCATATACAGTGAATAAATATTGACTTAAACTCAGTTGCTGAGACGAGACCCTGGTGAAGCCGAGGAATTTCTCTTTCCAGCTGTTTGCAAGAGCAGAGGATGGGTCAGAGGAGGGGGAGCTGCTGCAGGAGCCCCTTTTCAGTGCTCTCATCACTCCTCCTGCTCCCTCAGGCTGTGACAGAGCAGTGCTGCAGGAAAAAAATCACTCCAGTGGTCAAACTCCATTCCAGCTTGGAAAAACATCTTCATTTGTCTTGAGAGGAAAAAAAAACAGATTTGGGTTTTGGTTCCTCAGCCAGGAACAAAACTCCCTGAGCGTGAAACAGGTGAGTGCCCACCTGCCATGGATCCTTCCCTTCCCAGGGATGCTCCTGCTCCCTCCTGGGGAAGTTGTTTAGTGCCAGGGAGCACACAGAGCCGACCCCTGGAGCCTGAGCACACAGAAACTGATGTTGGCTGGCTCTGGAATGCAGCAGGGAGGGATTTAGGGCCTGAGAGATCCCCCTGCAGCCTCTTTGCTGACACCACCTTTCTCTGCAGGTTGTGCTACTCCACCTCTGCGTCCCGAGATAAATCCCTTCCTGCTGTAATTACAGAAACTCATTTGCCTGTGATTAAGCACTCTGATGGAAGGTGTTGGAAAGGTGGGAGCTGAGCTCTGCCAGGTTGTGCTTTAATTAGGATAAAAGGGTTTCTCCCTCCCGCGGCTCCCCTGGCCCTGCCGTAGGGCTGATGGAGACAAGTTGCTGTTGGCTTGACCCCGCTGTTGCTGACTTAAATGAGTTCATTCAGCTCAGCGCAAGCTGTGGGATGTAAATATTCTGTAATTATTGGTGTTTGCACTGGCAGGATCACCCCGTGCCTGCTGGGCAGCAGCTCCCTGCTGGTCACCTCTCCAGGAATGGAGGAAGGGCACAAACCAGCGGATTTAGGGGAAGAAAGGATGGCCTGAGGCTTTGGGGCACTGGTTCAACTGAAGGTTCAACTCTTCCCATCAACTGGTAGGACAAATTTCCTGGTTCTTTATGAAATCCTAAAGCCGAGAGGGGAGCTGGGGGTGTTTGATCCCTGTCGGGTCAGTGGGAGCCGGTGTCTCGCTGAGCTCCAGGAGCAGTTTTCTGAGTGGATTTCAGGATTTCAGCTGGATTTCCTGATGCCAGGGATGGGGACTGTGCTGCCTGCTCTCCAGGGATGGATAGAGGCTGTGAGGATGACCTGGAGGTGAAGGGCAGTGTCGCTGTAGGACACGAGAAAGCACAACACGAGCCACTGCGATGACAAGATAAAAAAGAAGAAGGTTTATTTTCTGACTCCAACTTTTATACTTTTCCAAAGGTGACAGTGGATTGGAAAGTGAATGGGCCACCTCTCCAAAGACATTGGACAAACTACTAGTACATTAACTTCCTCCACCCTCATGAAGGAATGCAGAACAATATGTTGTTTATAGAAAATGTGTGGGGAAGTTTTCTAACAGAATGTGAACTCAGAAGGCTTTAGGAAATCTTAAGAATCAGGGCGACAGGGCAGGTCTGGGAATGAAATATCAGCCCCACTTTGGCAAAACTGGAGTGGGGAAGGACTCTGTGGATGGAGCAAACCCAGCTCCTTCTGCAGGAGACCTCCCTGGGAAGTGGGAGCAATCTGACGAACAGGGAGAAAACGCCGATCAACAGACGAATCGGAGTTTGTGTGGCTGCAGATCTTGTTCCCTTTAACATCCCTGCTCCCCGGCGACGTTGATTGCTTGCGAAGGCTCTGAAGAGTTCTGCTGTGAGGATGTGTTTGCGTGAGCCGCGAGCGACCGAGCCCCTGATTCACCCCCAATCGATGGGAGCCTGCTGAGCTGGCCGGGGGAAGGGGATGGGGTCCTCTGGGCTGAGCTGGGGGTGTTGGGGTGCTCCAGGGTGAGCTGGGGGTGTCAGGGTGCTCCGGGGTGAGCTGGGGGTGTCAGGGTGCTCCGGGGTGAGCTGGGGGTGTCGGGGTGCTCAGGAGCATCAGGAGGAAGAGAGGAGATGTCCTGGCTGCTCTGGGCCACCTGGGTTTTGTTTCTCAGCCTGAGCACCCCTCTGGGATGGAGACTGTGTGATTTAAATGAAAAGGAGCTGCTGGGATGAGCAGAGCAGTGTTCTGCAGAGCTTCATCTCAGAAGATGAGCTGCATCTGCCTGGGAGGTGCTTCTGTGCCTCCTTCTGCGTCTCCTGGTTCACATCTGGCCGATGTGGGCGGCTTTCCCTGCTGCTCATGCTCCTGCGAAGCCATTTGACTTTCCTGGCTAATAAACCCGTGTTTTATGAGACGGAAGCAGTTGTTTCCCCTCCTCCCCGAGGATCAGCCCTGGGCTCTCAGCTCCCATCAGGAGGCCAGGGCTGGAGCAGCACTTAAAGCACCAGGGCTTAAAGCAAACCCTGCTTGAGCTGCCATGGCAAGGATGCCCACGGTGGCTTTGGCAAAACCACCCAAAGCTGGGCTGCTCCTGAGCACCAGGGAGCCAGCAGCGGAGCCTCTTTCATCCCTGACATGCTTTTTGTGGTTAAATTCCAATTCATCTGGAAGCAGGAGTGTGTTCCCTGTATCCTAGCGTGCCCTCAGAATCAGGCTGGGCCGCCGTGTGCTGCTGCTTCCCTGGGGCTGGGAATTCTGGCTGCTGCACAGGGCAGACCTGCAGCAACACCCTGAGCCCTGCCTGGGGCTGGTGGCTCCGGGGATGGGGAGGAAACCACCCAAGGGAACGTTCTTGCTCTTTATTCTCTTTTTTATTTGCATTACCAATTTCGCTGCAGGGAGGAGAGTCCCTCAGATTGGAGCTGTCCGTGCTGGGGAGGCCCTGAGCTCTCTGTAGGTGTGAAGGATGCTCCAGTGCAGGGGACAAGGAGGGTAAGAGCAGGATGAGGGACAGCGATCGGTGACAAAGCCGGGATGTGACCCTGAGCCGTGTCTCTGCCTCCAGCTGCCGGCGTGGGAGACTCCCTGAGGAATCTTTGCATTCCCCATCAGCCCGAGGGGCGATGGGATGGGAAAATGGGATAATGGGATGGGATGGGATGGGATGGGATGGGATGGGATGGGATGGCATGGCATGGCATGGCATGGCATGGCATGGCATGGCATGGCATCCCCCGTGGCAGCTCTTCCCCGTGCCCAGAGCCAGCCCCGCTTGTGCCAGCGCAGGAGAGGCCGTGCCAGGCCATGGGAGAGGATCCCATCTGTGCTGGCATCGTGGCCTCATGCTGGCTCTGTCCCTCCTGTCCGTTCCAGGGGATGCTGGAACGACACTTTAAATAACTTTGTCTTTGGCACCTGTTCCTTTTCCTGCCTCTAAAGCGATGGCGCGGGGAGAATGGGCGGTTGTTTGTGAAAACAAAGAGCGCCCGGAATGGGCAATCACCAGAGGAACAAGGGGCCGGTGAAACACCCATAAATCTCCAATCTGTGTTTAAATGGAGCAGGGTTTGGTTTTTAATGCCCCTCTTTGTTCCTTCAGGGAGGATTATATCCTAACAGATGGGCAGCTCCAACTGCACCATCAGTCACCAGGCCCTGAGGAAGGGCACGGTTTTGTCCAATACCTCCAAGCTCAAGCCCAGTAATTTCTCTTTTTTCCTCCTTCCCTCTCTCCCTTCCATGGGCGTAAGAGAAAAAATCCCGCAGGAAAAAGGCCTTGGTTGTCGGAATCTGAGGTATTGATGATTCTGAGATTGTAAAAGTCTCTGTCAGCCCTGCTGCCAAAGCAGAAGCCATAATTGGTCTGTGCTGGTTTCCAGGTTGTTTATTCTGTTTATCTCTAACATGTTCTGCTGCCCTGCCCAGCTCTGTCCTGCAGGGCAGCGTGTGGGGCTCTGCCCTCAGTGGGATGTGACAAACATTAAATACCAGAAACTCCCTGGGCTGCATTTACAAGAACGTGCCAATATCTGTCACCTACGTTGGACAGTGTGTCCCCAGCCTGAACCAACAGAAAAATGCCAACACCACAGTGAGACATGGAGGGCATGAAGAAGGAGAAAAAGGACAAGGCACACCCAATTTCCTCCAGCTTGTCCCCTTTGGACCCCTCATCTAGAACCCTAAAATTTTACTTTTGCACCCGTGCCACACTTAATTATTACTGATATCAAACCCTCAGAGCTGGTAATTGATCCTGTAAGACTGAAAACTCTTTTCCATGGCCAGAGATCACAGCCAGTGTCTCTGGGGGCTCTGTCCAGGGGGGTTCCTGAGCCCTGCCAGGGTCCCAGGGCAGCCAGAGGGAAGCTGTGCATTGCCACACTCAGTGAGGCTGGACCTGGAAATTTCCACCAGGAGAAGCCCCGGGTGAAGCTGCACCTGCACCAGGAGGGTCCCGTCCCACCTGGAGCCTGAGCTGCACTGGTGGCAGAGATTCGGATCATCTGGAAATCTCATCCTCCGGCCTCTTAAGCACGAATCACTCGTAGGAGGCTCAGAGCAGCTTTGGCAAGAGATTATTTGATTCCTGGCTCTTTTCTTCCTCCCTGGCTGTTTTCTTCTCCCCAGAGCATTCATCTGGAACCTCCCGCTGGCCGAGGCTGGATGGATGGCCCTGGGACTGCCGGGTGCATTCTGCTGCTCTCGGTGCTTTTGAAGGCAGCAAAGTCGGGTCCTTGAAGTGCTGTCAGTAATCATTTTTATAGTGGTCAGATTGCTCATTAGCACATTTGTTTTCAGATGTTTAAGCTGGAAAGAAATCCATAGTCCTTGCATTTTTAACTTGATGACCACTCGATAGAACAAATAGAGTTGGAAATTAGAGCAGGGCTGGACTGGAACTGAGCCCTGAATATTCACTTTTTACTCCGAAGGGTTTGGAGGCAAGATTCCCCCAGAGCTTGGGGAATCGCACCCATTCCAGCCTGCAGAGAGCTCAGAACAACTCCAGCTTATTGTGGTGATTAACCTGCAGGTGGGTCAGGGCTTGGAGGTTGCACGAGCGGTTTTTATAGGGAAAATTCTGCCAGAGGCCAAGATTTCGGCAGTCAGTCTTTTCTTCCATTCAGAGTCCATAGGTTAATAAGATTCTCTTTTTTGGTGATGAGGAAGAACAATTCAGTGTCAGGAGTTGTTGAATCCCTTGATGAAATTTACGGGAACACTGCATTCACATGGATCTGCCTGAAGATTTCCATGAGATCCATCTCGGGATCTTCCTGAGGATTTCCATGAGATCCATCTCAGGATCTGCCTGAGGATTTCCATGAGATCCATCTCGGGATCTTCCCGAGGATTTCCATGAGATCCATCTCGGGTCCTTCACGTGATGATCAGCGCCTGGGGTCCCTGTATCTCTCCAGCCATGGCCCATCCCTGCTGAGCCACACCTTCTTACTTGTAAATCAATTTCCAAAATACACCCGGTCTCACTGTAGGGGGTGGGGGGACTCCTAATCCAAAGTGTACACTCCAACAAATATTCAATATCACATCTATCATACTAGAAATGGCGTGAATTATATCTCCTGCACACAACACCCCCTTCAGTGCTGGCAGCAAAGCAGGGAAGGGCTGCAGGACCGTGCTGGGATCATTTTATTTTCTGTAAAGCATTTTGGGATTCAGTTGGAGGCAAGGTGCTGTGCAGATGCGAGCTCGTTAGAAGATGATTATCATTATTTACCTGCTGTGTGTGTCTGTCTCTAAATAGCGTTACCTGCCAGCCTATTTATCCACGTTCCCCTCTCACCCTCAGAGTGGCGAACACCAGCTCGCCCAGCTCGCCTCATCCCTCCCCAGTTCCCACTGGTCGCCTTGGGCTGTGTGTTACGGGAAAAATCGTTTTTTTGTGGAAGCTTTGAAATGCAGGGAGCGTGCCCAGGCAGAGCGGGTCCCCCTCGCAGCCTCGGTGCCGCAGTGTCACAGCGCTGTCGTGGTGCTCAGAGGAGATAATTAGGATGAGGAAGCTAAAAATTTTGCCTTGCACTTTTTTTACAGCCTCTAACCCTATTAGTCAGGTCATTTGGAGTCCGGGGAGAGTTGTTTCTTGCCAGAATAGATTGCAAAAGAATTGAGTTCCATTACACTGTTAATTAAAAGGAATAGGAGGAGAGAAAAAAAAAAATAAAAGGAAAAGAGGAGAAGTGATGGCGTTGGGTGAAACTTTGGAAGGAAAATGAAAAACCACCTGGGGATTTTCCACTGGTGCTCCCACAGATGTTACCTTGGTGCTTGTGAAAAATGCACATTATATGGCTCTACACAGATAGTTACTTTATGTATTATGTTATATTGATTAGTTGTGCTTCTGTAGTTAAAAGGAAGACTTTAGTAGTTAAAAAAAATTATGTATATAGAGACTCTGTATGTGGGAGGGAAGGTTTTTTTATTTTTTTAGGATGAGATACTCACTTCAAGGAACACCTAAATCCTCCAAAGGAAAGGAATTTATGGTTTTCTTATCAGAATAAACTAATTTCTTCAGGCCTTGCTCAGATTCAAAGATGCCAGGGGATTAAAGGAAACAGTTGACATACAACTGACAGAGTTTCTTGTTTAGAATAGAACATATGCATAACCATGAAGGATATTTGAATATGCAACAAGTGTATGGTTTTAAGTTTATTCCTTTGTTCACAAGGGATGCTTTTCCTGACTTAGTGTCTGAGAGCATCCTGACATCCATAATTCATTTCTTTTTATTGTCTTGGAATTATCCTAACTCTAAACTTTATTACTCTAATAGTATGATTCTTTTTATAACCGTTTTATTATTATTAAATTTTTAAAATTTTAGAAACCACGTGGCTGGTGTTTTTCACAGTGCTTCATCCACCCTGTTGTTTTCACTCTTTTTTTTGCCACTGCCACCCCCCTGGGCACCCTGAGGGGTTCGTAGCTCGGAGTGGCACCCGGGGCTCAGGCACGGCGGCTGGGGCAGCAAACCCCAGCCCAGCTTTGGGTCCCGGCTTTTTATAAATGAAAATTTGTCCAGCCAAATTAATATGAACAAATAAAAAAATTATTTTGCAATCCAATTCTATCTAGCCAGCCACAAGGAAAGAACAGGGAAGATTCCAAGATGGATCTCATGGAAATCCTCAGGAAGATCCTGAGAGGGATTTCATGGAAATCCTTGGGCAGATCCCGAGATGGATCTCATGGAAATCCTCAGGAAGATCCCGAGATGGATCTCATGGAAATCCTGAGGAAGATCCCGAGATGGATCTCATGAAAATCCTCGGGCAGATCCATGGGAATGCAGCATTCCCATAAATTTCATCAAGGGATTCACCAACTCCTGACACTGAATTGTTCTTCCTCATCACCAAAAAAGAAAATCTCATTAACCTATGGACTCTGAATGGAAGAAAAGACTGACTGCCCAAATCTTGGCCTCTGGCGGAATTTTCCACCGCTCGTGCCAGGCTGGAGGTGTGTGGGCACAGAGGAAACCTCTGCTGGGGCTGACTCCTTGTGGCACACCCAGGGCCGACCCCGGGCTCGGCTCTGTTCTTTCCTTGTGTCTGTCTAGATAGAATTGGATTGCAAAATAAATATTTTATTTTTTCATATTAATTTGGCTGGACAAATTTTCATTTATAACAGGCTTGCCCAGCCTCTCTCTTCACCTGTGTGGGGGTTTTGCAGTGCTCGGGCAGACAGGCTGCTGTCCTGGCTGTGTCCCATGGAGCACAGGCACAGCTCACCCTTCCCAAAGCCTCTTCCCAGCCCAGAGAGATCCCAGGGGTGCCCGGGCCACACGAGGCACCACCGAGCCTTTTGCCTGTGCACGTTGGAGTCGTCCAATTTGCCAAGCAATGAGCAGGGAGGAGGGAAAAAAGGTTTTTAATTCCGTGTTTTTACCATCTTGTCAGCGCTCTCTTTGGGGGGTGGCTGATCTCTGACCTGGCGTAGCCACAGTCCTTGTTTAGCAGGCTCTGGGCTTGTTCTCCTGGTTCCTTACAGTGGAAAACAACTCATTAGCACGAGGAAGGAGCAGCCCTGGAGACTCTCCTCCTGCTTTTTTTTTGCACAGCACAAGGATGGAGTCTCTTTCTCCCGGCGCTGAGCAGCATTGCAGACTCGCCTCCTCATCCTCCTCCTCCTCTGTGCCCGTGTTCCGGGGTTAACGCCGAATTCTTCCTCCCTTTGATGCGGGCTGTGGAGCTGGGGGCAGCAAATCAAAAGTAGGATCCAATTTCCCCCTGCCTTCTCTCCTTAACGCTGTGCATTTATGTTTGTGTGCCGGGCGAGGGGCTCAGCCCACGGCGCGCCGGGTGGGGAAGGGAAATGAAGCACCAGGACGGCGCTGACAGCGGCTGGCGAGGGCCTGATCAATCAGGATGTAATAGAAAAATGGCTCTGGCTCCTGAAGGGAAGGGAAGCAAGGGATTTGATTAAAAAGTAAAGCAGAGGCTGGTTGGAGGGGATGTGGTGGAGGCGGATGAATCACCAGAGGGTTGCAGGGGGAGGTTTGGGTCTGGGAGCGAAGTGAGGGACTCTGTCCCCACCCTGGGCTGGCCTCTCTCATCACTGTCTGTCCTGGCTCTCTCTGCTTTTCCTGATGGGAATCTTGGGTTCCTGAAGGCAAAGCTGTGATGGGGCGTTGCTCGGGGAGTGGGAGTGCCCTGCAGCAGAGCAATGCTGCCCAGGATGGACTCGGGGATCAGGATGTGGGAAACATCAAACCCAAGGCCTGAATCCACTGGAAGAAGGGACAAATTGTCCCCAGATGGCAAATCCTGGTGTCTAAGTTGGTTGTGTGTCCCTGCTCCTGCCTGTGAGCTCCTGAGCAGTGCCAGGCTCCTGTCTAGAGCTGGGTGCAGGTGCTGGTAGTGCCCTGCTGGCATTTGGTGTGGGCAAACAGGCACTAAATAATCGGCAGCTCATCGATCCAAGGTCACCCGTGCCAAGGTGTGATCGATAGGAACGGACAGCTGAGTGCTTCTGTAATGAAGTGCCTTCACCTTAGTGGATTTGGGAGAGAGCGAGGGTATGGGAGATTAAATCCTCCTGCCATCGACAGCTCATCAAGCAAAAGATGTATTAGTGGAGAAAAATTATGCTTGCCGAGCCCTGAGGGGAGGAATCGAGCTGCTGGGAACTGTTTGTGCTCTTTGGGGGAACATCAGCCAGGGGAGAAGCTCTGCTGCCTCCCAGCACTCCCAGCAGGACTGCTGGGAACTTCCCGAGGCCTTGGAAGGGATTTGGGAATCAGAGAGGGAATTTGCCACCAGTGTGAGGCTGCTGAGGATGTGGCTGTGCCATGCTAAAAGCACCGGTTTGCCAGCAGCTTCCAGGATGCCACAAACCACGAGGGTTTGGCTGTCTCTGGTGGGATCAGGCTGGTGGTGTCTGGTGTTGCTATTGGACGCAAAGTACACAAAGGTTTGGTAAGTTTAAAGCCTAAAAAAAGAGTGTTTCATTTGAGCAGCTGATATTTATAGAATTCTAGAGGCGACTGTGGGTTGGAGGATGGAATTACTACTTTTCCAGCCACACTGGTCAAATTAACAGTTTATTAATTCTCTCCTCCTATAAAGAAGAATGCAGAACAATTATCATTTACATGAACAGTGCGTGAGAACTCCAGTAGAAATATTTAAACAGATCAGAAGGCTCAAGAAGTTTTATGAGAACTTGAAGACTTTTAAAAGAAAAATTAACACTTTTAAAAATCAGGGCAACAGTCTGAAGCAGAGAAATGACAGGAGCAGGGTTAGATCCCACATTTCCATCCCTCACCTGCTCCCGGCTGGCAGCGGGAAGGCGAGGAAGTGAAAAACGCCCCGACACCTCCCAGCCTGTTCTCCCAGACAAGCTCTCAGCCGTGATGCACACGCCGCTTTATTGAGCTCCATTTCCTGCGCTCGGACCACGGCACGGAATTGGCGGCGGCCGCGCTCGGCCGCGGGGCCCCCGGGCTTTTACTGCCCTGCCAAGCCCCTACATCACGGTGACAAGGACATAATTACATATTGGACCGGGGAGGATGAAGCGCCCGGCACCTCCTAAACGTGTCAACATGATTTGAGAGGTTTGGGCTCGGCTGGGCTTGGCAGGCACTGGATTGTGGACTCCAATCACACGGGCATCCGGGGGATCAATAGGCTCCCACCTCCAGGCGTCGGCTGCGAGGTGAGGGACGGGGGCGCCGCGTGTCAGGGACATCGATTAAGTTGATGTATGGCTTGGGTTCGGGGTTAGTCACTCTCCCTTCTTGCTGGGAAGAGGAAATCTCGTGGGCAGACCAAGCCTTGGCAGCTCCGTGCCACGGCAGCAGCTTTCCTGCAGCAGGACAGGACCATCGGCCCCTTTCCCCTCTTTCTCAGCTCCTGGTGGGCAAAGAGCCAAACGTGCCACTCATCCCTCTCCATTCCCTGTGCCCACATCCCTCTCTGTCCCCCGTGTCCTCCACCCTCACCATCTCCACAGGACCAGGGTCTCCCCTCCACACCACCATGTGCTGCAGGATGCTCAGCTCAGCCCCTCTCTGTCCCCACTCGTTTAATGTGACAAAATAATTTCCCAGTGCTCCAGCCCCAGGGCCCTCCTGGGATGTCCCACCCTGGCCCTGGCTCAGCTGGTGCCCCTGAGTGTGGCTCCCCCGCCAGCCCCGATTAGCCAGCGCCACTTAAGAGGAAAACACCTGCAAACAAATTGGATGCTTCTAAGTGCAAATTGGTTTTCCAACTGCTCGAGATTTAAAGTGGCACTACTGCAAAATAACATTATTTTAGGGCTGGTGTCCTTGGAATACAGATACTATTTTCTCTCGGATTGTCCTGGAGGAATGTGCCACGTGGGGAAGGCGAGGGAGAGGGGGAGAGGCGCTTCCCTTGTGGAGTGCAGGAAGTTTTTACCTGGCTCCTGGCACTGTGCAAGGCAGGCAGGTCCTGGGAGGCTGGTTGGACTGGGATGCCTTGGATTGCATCTGGAACAGCCAGTGGGGTAGGATTAAAATTAGGATTATGGTTAGGATTAAAGTTAGGATTAGGTCTCACACCTGCATTGCTGTCCTGAGCTGCTTCCAGCCTGATGCTCACATGGCAGGGAAGGGAGGACACACAGCCCCTGCAAAAGCAGAGCTGCGAGGCGCCTGTGCAGGTCCCTCCTGTCCAGGGGAGGATGTGACCCCTGCTCCGTGGGCTGCCTCAGAGCTGGGAGCTGACGGATCCGAACGGAAGGCTCCCACCCTGCGGCTCCTGCGAGGCTCGGAGCCCCTCCAGAGCCACCCTCCCCTCTCTGCAGCTGCTTTTCCACTCCATCACCTCCCTGGGCGGGAGCGGAGCCACGCTGCGAGCGCCAGGGCTGATCTTTTCTGACATTTAGCACCACTCCTGGCGGCGGCTGTGCCTGTTTAATTCACCTGTTGCTCTGCCCCCCGTCAATCACTGTCAGTGCTGGAGCAGATCTGACACGGGGGGCTGGCAGGGAGGAGTGTGGGGGGCTGGGTGAGACCCCCTCAATTTTTTTGGAGTGGGGACATCCACGTGGAACCGGTGCTGGTGGTGCCCTGTCCCAGTGTGCCTCGGCCTGCTGGCTTCTTCAGCACAGCTGGTGTGTTTTATTGATTATTGATATTGATTTGCTGCCTCAGCTCCTCACCCCCCACCCTGCAAAACCCCCCCTGTCTTTTGGGGAGCTGATGAGGTTCAAGCTGTTGAGCTTTGCATGGTTTTGTGGCAGTTCCCACCCCACCAGCCCCTGGAAGAGCCCAAAAAGCTCAGCAGCAGAGCAAATGAAGACAAAGCAGCCCGAGGTCTCACTTGTTGCCCTTTGCAAGAAGAAATTACATGAATACACCTGCAAGCCTGGGTGTAATAACAAAGCTGAAATTCCACAAATTTGGGTGCGGGAGGGGCTGAGCTGGCTGCTCCTGCCAGGAGCCAGGGCTGTGATTGATCTTCCAGCACGGAGAGGGAAATGCAGCAGCTCCGTGTGAGTGGTTTGTGCAGGGATGGCTTGCACGGCGCCGCTGCAGCTCTGAGCAGGGCTGTGCCGCAGAAGAGACACTCAGCCCCGGGCTCCCACCCCAAACCCCCCTCCTGGGGTGTTTGCAGCTCGGTGGCTGAGAGCTGAGCCCTTCCCTGGGATCCAGCCCCACGGGATCTGCTCTGGCAGCAGGTGGGAGCAGTGCTGGGCCAGCTGTTGGGGCTGTGGGACCAGCCCCGGGCTCGCTGCGTGGTTTTTGGGGCAGAAGCAGGTGTTCTGTGCACTTGCAGATGTTCTGAGCAAGTCTTTACTGCTCACAGCTGGGCTGTGAACCTCCCGGGCTGCTCTCAGCCTGTTGGCACCTTGGATGCGAGGCTGGCTTGGGGATGAGCTCATGAGAGTTTCTGTTGGGGTTTGGGACCTCAGGTTTTGATCATCTGCGAGTGATGGGCTCTCCTTCACCCCCCCAGCCCCAAGAGACAAATTCACTCCTTTTTCCAAATAAATCTCAGCCCTTGTCTGAGGCTTCCCGGGTTTTCTGGGCAGTGGCACAGGGCATGGGATGCTCTCATCCCTCCACCCAGCCTCAGAAGGGTCTGGCTCTCACCTGGCCTCAGGTGGCTGAGATTCACCCTCCAGCAGGGCTGGTTTGTGGGTGTTGCTGTCGAGGCAGGATGGGAATGAATAGACTCGACTCAGAAGGCCGTGAAAGTAAAACTCCGGTTTATTCAAAATACCCTGCTTTTATACAGAGCCTCGTGAGGGCCAACTCCAATGGTCCTGAACTGAAAACAACTCACACCATTGGTGCAGAGTGCTTGACACACAATGATAAGTATAAACAATGTGAAAAACAAGAGAGATAAAGAATTATTTACATCCTTCTCCAGCTCTTTCCCAGGCTTCTGCCTGTCTAGAAACTCTTGTTTGTCTCTTTGGCTGAACCTGAGTCCCACATATGGGATCTCCGTGTGGAGAGGCATTTCTCCCTCCAAAAAGGGAGGAGAGGATCTGCAGGAGCAGGAAGGGCTTCCAGCCTGGCCAGGGGGAGGCCGTGGGCTCCCCAAACGCTCCCAGCTGATCTCCTAAAACCTGGAACACGAGGATTTATAAGGGAATGGCTGCCGGAGCAGGAGCCAGCAGGGTGAATGGAGCTGCTCTAATGGATATTAAGTGATTTGCGGGGCTGCTGCTTGCAAACACAGCTGTAAATAGCAAAGGGGAGGGGGAGCAGATGAAGGAGGCTCAGACTCTTTAGCAGCAGCGTGTGAAAAATGGGGAGAGGCTCCTGGGCAGGGCTGGAGCAGCCCTGAGAAACAAAAGCTGCAGCATCTATTTTCATATCTTTTATGTCTTCCTTGCACTTCATCTTGTTTAGCTCCACAATTAAATTTTAAGACGCATAAGAGTGTTCGCTTACACACTTGGATTCTTCGCAGATTGAATTATTTAATAGAGTGTGGAGCGGCTCCAGGATCTCGGAGCTGTGGCACCGAGCGCAGCCAAGCAGAAAATTAATAAACACTGGCTGCCGCAGCCCGCCGCCCCCTCCCCGGCCCTGCTCCAGCCTTTCCGCCGGGATTTCCTCCTTCTCCTCCTTCCCTTCCCCTCTCCTCCTGTCATTTCAGCCCCCTCGGGAGCAGGGATGTCCAGGGCACCGAGCTGCTGGGATCCCATCCCTGTGGGAGCTCCATCCCCACCTTCTCTGGGAAGCCCCCGTGCCTTCCTACCATGGCATCCCTTTGCCCTGGGATAAATCACATTTCCAACACCGCCAGCTTTGTCTCTCCCCTTCTCCTTTATTCCCCCACCAACAAAGTTGTCCTCCTCTCCCTTTCCTTTCTTTCCTGGTAACCTTTCCAGGCAGCAAATGGCGGGGGGCAATTATGCCACGTGCTAAGGAGAACATGAAGGCAGCCCCAGTTTCGGCGGAGGATGCTGCTCGGCACGCAGCGACACAAGAGCGGGCTGTGAAATTCATCAAATTGCCTGTTGGCTGGAGCACACATTTACAATGCACCCGGAGCCCCAGCACATTATCTGAAATCAGTTTGTTATTTCTTCTCCTTTTATTTCCCCCTTTTTACAAGGAACCAAATAAAAAGGTTTGGAAATTGCTGTTGAAGAAAGGGTCTGGCCTCTCTTTCCTGGGAGACTCCGGCGGTTTTCCTCCATCGATTCTGGGCTGGAACGTGCTGGGGGTTGTGGCCAGTGCTGGAATCACTGAATCCTTGACTGTTTGGGTTGGAAAGGACCTTAAACCCATCCTGCCATGGGCAGGGACATTCTTCAGGGCGTTCCAAACCTCATCCAGCTTTGCCTTCTTCCCTCAGAGCCTCCCCTCAGGCTGTGCTGGTGACAGCTCTTGGACCTTGTGGTGGCATTTTGTGGGGCCACCCCCTGTGGGTGACAGTAACAGAGGCACCAGCAGATCCCCATACCCTGGGCCTGTGATCCCAACCCCTCTCCTCAGGGAGAGAGCTGCTGGAGAGGATCCTTCCCTTCCCTTCCCTTCCCTTCCCTTCCCTTCCCTTCCCTTCCCTTCCCTTCCCTTCCCTTCCCTTCCCTTCCCTTCCCTTCCCTTCCCTTCCCTTCCCTTCCCTTCCCTTCCCTTCCCTTCCCTTCCCTTCCCTTCCCTTCCCTTCCCTTCCCTTCCCTTCCCTTCCCTTCCCTTCCCTTCCCTTCCCTTCCCTTCCCTTCCCTTCCCTTCCCTTCCCTTCCCTTCCCTTCCCTTCCCTTCCCTTCCCTTCCCAAAAGCTACAGGGGGAAGATTTCTGCTGGATTGAACCGAGATTCTTTCTTCTATTTTCCTTTTTTTCTTTTTCTTTTCTTTTTTTCTTTTCCTATTTTTCTCTTTTATTTTTTCTTTTCCCAATTTTCTTTTTTCCCGAGTGCCGCCTTCCCCGCTCCTCCCCAAGGCTTTTTGGTGAGCCTGAGGGCAGGGGTCAGGCAGTGCTGCTTTCCTGGCCCTCACTTGGGTGGAAAAAAGCTCTTGTGGAATTGAAATTCTGGAGGGAGCAACGGACAGAGCAGAGAAGCAGCTAAAACACCTCTCTAATTGCTAATCGATAACCTAAAGAAACGCTGCCCTGCCTGAAACCTGCTCTGGGGAGAAAGAACAAAATTCCCCATGATTTGTTTCGTGAGTCCAATGAGGGGTTTATTTGCTTTCTGCTTTGCTGCTCCACCTCTGGCGTTCTTTGGAGCCCCCACACCGCGGGCTGGGGTTTATGAAGTTCTCATCCTTCCAAACCTTGGTTGGAAATTTGGGTTCTGCAGCCAGCCTGGCGCTAATCCCCTGTAATTGAATCATCCTATGGATGTTATTCGGCGGCTCCGAAACTCTTCTGTTCTCCAGTCGTGTTTTTATTAGCTCTGCTGTGGCTGCAGAGCGGGGTTTTTCCAGCTGTAATATCATTTCCTTGCTCTCCACGCCGGCTGCAGCGCCGCTCTTTATTGATGTCTTGCAGGGATTTTTGGGGCCGTCCTTAAAAAAATAAAATAAATTTCCCCGCAGGTGTGAGGAGAGGTGAATTCCCACTCCCTAATGAGGGCTGTGGTGTCTCCAAGACCGAGGAGAATCCACCCGTGGGGCCAGCTCTGATCTCCCTGGCAGAGCTGGCAGCTGGATGGGATTTCCTCCATCCTTTGGGAACGGGAAGGGAGATTTATGGGACACTCCTGTATGGTCTCTGCAACCCAATATCCCCAAATTCAGCTCCATTCCAAGGGAAGGGTGACCTGGATTACTCCTGAGGAAGAAGAAATCCTGGATCAGAGGAGAGGGGGAAGGAGCCGGGGTCGGGCTGAGCTGTCGGGGCTGTGGGAGGGATTTGTTGAATCCTGAAATTGCCTGAATTCCTTTCGATTATTGGCAGCGCTTCTCTACAGAACTAAATAAAGTAAAATAAATCAGGGAAGCAGAAGGCAATCCTGGAGCAGTTAGAGGGGATCAGTGGCGGATTGAATAATTCATTCAGGAGAGAAAAGGAGCTATTTGCCATGTCACTCTTATCTTGATTGTATTTACAGACAGGAACTTTTGACAAGGAAATTACCTGTAAATTCTTCTTTTTATTTTTTTTTTCTTTCTTCAATCTAGAAAATAACAGTCAGGAAGATTTTCTGCAGGGTTTTGTATTGGTTGGCTTTTTTTCCTGAGGTGATTTGATGGATCTGGAATTTCATGACCTCCCCAGGAGCCCATGGAAAGCTGCTGCTGGGGTGGAAACAGAGCTAAAGGCAGCTGGAAGCCAGGAAGGAAAGGAGGGGGAAATTATTCCTTGGTGCTTCCAAAGAGAGACGGAGCCTGGAGGTTGGAGCAGGAGGGTCTCAGAGTGGGACCTGGGGTGGTTGGAAGTCACTACTCAGGGTTTCCATCTCGTGGAAGTGGAGCTTTTGGGATTTTGGGGGTTGGCAGGGAGGATCCTGCAGGACAGTCGAGGAATGTAGAAAGGTGCCTGGGGTGCCCCAGCTCCTGCAGAGCCAGCAGGGCTGTTTGATTTCCAAAGACATCATCTGGAGTGAAAGATGAGTCCAGAAATGTGAATCCTGCAGAGTTCCTCCAACAGAGAGAGAGCCCCGGGCTTAAAAATTAATTTACAGCTCTTGTACCTCATGTTATTTCCCCTTCCTGAGAGGTGGGGCACTTTGGGGATCAAATTCCACTTTTCCACCCTAAAGAGTGGCCCTGGAGGGAGCTCACAGAAACCCAGCCCGGGGCAGGCTCTGCCACAGAGAAGCTCCAGTTCTGCCTCTGTTGCTGTGATTTGTTTTCCTGCCATTCCCCACCCTCCCATTTCCAGTTTTGGGGAAGCTCCAGCTGTTTCTGGCCCTCCCATTTCCAGTTTTGGGGAAGCTCCAGCTGTTTCTGGCCCTCCCATTTCCAGTTTTGGGGAAGCTCCAGCTGCTCCCGATCCTCCCATTTGCATGGAGGGGAGGTTGTGACGTGATCAGAGCATGGAGAAGCGCTCGTGGGGAGCTCTTGTCTCCAGAGCTCAGCCTCGTGGATAATTGGGTTGTTGTAATGAAGTCTGGGCTTGCTTCCTCAAGAAGGAATTTGTTTTGGAAAGAGACTCTTGACTTAATTTAGATTACACGCTCTTCCCCGGCGCTTGCTGCTGCTGCTGCAGGTTTGATGGGCCAAGTGGGTAATTCCTGGGGGTTGAGTGGGAACAGGATGTGGCTTTCCAGGAATTTAGGGATGGGATAACCAGCCAGTGTCCTGTGGCAGCAGCTACAGAGGGTCTGAGCACAGGGCTGATCCTGCAGAACAGCGGGAGCTGCCACATCCACGGGCTGGTGACATCCCGGAGTCCCCAAGGAGCTGGAGCTGGATGTTGGCTTTGCCTGGTGGAGCTGGGAGGAGTTTTCCCTGTTCTGTTCCAGCTGAAATGGAGGAAATAGAGGATAGATCTCCTTCCCCAGTGCTTCCTTACCCTGTTCTTCCTGCAGTAAGAACAGGTAAGGTTTGTGGGAGACACAAACCAGCTGGGTAATTCCTGGAGGCTGAGTGGCACCAGGATGTGGCTCTCCAAAGAATTTAGGGGTGGAATAACCAGTCTGTGGTCCCATGGCAGCAGTCACAGACAGGGCTGAGCCCAGTTCTGACCCCACTGGAGCTGCCACATCCACGGGCTGGTGACATCCCAGAGTCCCCAAGGAGCTGGGGCTGGATGTTGGGTTTGCCTGGTGGAGCACGTTCTCCAGGCTGGGAAAAGAAGAGTTTTCCCTGTTCTGCTCCAGCTGAAATGGAGGAAATAGAGGATGAATCTCCTCACCCAGGGGGACACAAACCATTTCCAACCAGGATTTCTCCTCTGCTGCTCCCTGGGAGATTCCCCTCCTGTGTTCTGGTGGATCCTCCACAAGCTCCATAACTCATCCCTGAGAACACATAAAAGCAACAAGCAAATAACTTCCTTTCCCTTCATTTGTGAGTCTGGGTTTTAAACAATATGTTTCCAGGGATAAACGCTGGCAGCACTTGAAATAAGTTGTATTAATTAATGAATGAAGCACTTAATTTTGGTTTAATGGGATAATCCTTTGCTGCGTGTTCCATAAATAGTAATTGAATATTAAGAATGTATTGAACAGGATTTCACTGCTGGGAGAGATGGAGTTTATGGCATCCCTGTTATTGCTCAGCTCCAGCCTGCTCTCAGCATGGGAAATGTGGATTTAAAGGCTCTGGAAGTCAATGCAGAAACGGCTCCGAGGTGTGTGTGGAGCTCAGGGTGAGAAATTCAGACTTTTTGTTCTTCCCCAGTCCATGGCCTGACCCAAAACCACGGGGCTGAACAGGAGAGGCTCCCAAACACTCCCAGGATGAAAAACCCTGGTGTGAGGCTTTGCTTTGCCAGCTCTGCTGGGTCTGGGCAGCACCAGGGTGGGTCCCTGACATCCCTTCACAGCTCAAGCTGGGAAAAGCTGTCCCAGGGCACCCTCTGGATCTGTCTGGTCCCCTCCCAACACGCCCCTCCTGAGAAATGCTGTCCCTCCCTTGCTCCTGGGGGGAATCTGCTGCCTTCTTTTACTCTGGGATTTATTTATTGCCACTCAATGACATCATTGCAAAGTGTGAGTGATAAACCCCTCCAATTACAGCTCATCCTTGTTTGAGGGATAATTAATGTGCCCCAAACACGGAGTGGCTGCTCAGGATGGGAAATTCAGCCTTCAAGGATATTTCCCCTGCAACTCCTGCCGCATCATTCAGCCTGGTTACACAAGAGTTTTGCTCTGTCTGGCCCTTAAACTTTCCCTCCTTTCCACATCTCAGCACTGAGCAGTGAAAGTGCTGCAGGCCCTGCTCAGGGCACCGGCCCAGGGCTGCTCCAGCAGCTCTGGAAATGACATTGCATCCCTAAATCCTGCCCTGCTGGAGCAGCAGTCCCTGAGATGCTCCCCCTGCTCCCTCCCTGCATCTCTGCCAGCTCCACCAAACCCCAAAATGCAGCTTCTGTGGGCTAAGCCCAAGCCTGGCACTGGGGGTCGAGCTGATCTCGGAGTTTCTCCGGCTCTTAGTTGTTGTTATCCCGTTTTTTTATTGTTTTTATCCCAGAAAAACTGCTGCAAGCCTCTCCCCTCCGTGTCCCCGCAGCCTGGCTGGGTGATGGGCGCAGCAGGAGGGAGGAGATTTAGCGATTGTTTCCCACCAGGTGCAGGGAGGTGGTGAGGATGGGGACATTTTTCACTCCTGACTCAGCTGCTGCCACCGTGGCAGGTGGGGAGAGCTGCACAATTCATCACCCGCAGCAAACCCAGCTTGCAGCATCCCTGCTCTACCTGGGCACGGGTGGCACGTGGGGGTTTGGGTGCCAGGAGAGGGGGGAACGGGCTGGGGTGTGAGGATGTTGGACTCCAGGATGGTTTGGGTGGATGGAGAGCAGAGATCTCTGAAGCTGCTCTTGGAATATCTGGTTTATTAGAGAGGGTGGAAGGCCCTGCTTGGAGTCACCAGATGTGACCCGTGGCAGGTCCCAGGGCATGGAGGAAGGGAGAGGCAAGGGGCAGAGGGAGATAAGAGAGGATCCCAAGAGGATGTTCAGGAGAGGGACCCTTCCAAGAGAACAGAAGTTCCAAGAGAGCGTCCGGCTCCTCAGGGACTCCTTGTCAGGGGGTTCAAGGTGGGCTGGAACAAGATTTAGGCCAGTGGGGTCACAGACTCCTGATGCTTCAGGGGAGGGTTACAGGTGTGGATGAACCACACATTGGGGTGAGATCCAACAGTCCATCTGACCCTTGGACCTGCCTGTAGGTAAGGGCTTTGTCCAAGCAGAAGGGGGATTGTCTTCATCCTGGCTGTACTATTGTTTTCTAGTTGTTCAGTAACTAAGGTTTGGTATCTCACAACTCGTTACCATCTCAATCTCTGTATTTCCTAAATCTTTTGCCAGGCAATCCTATTTACAAGGGTTTCTTGTTTCATCTTCCCCAGCACTGGGGGAGCCTCTGCCCGTCCCAGATCCAGCGTGGAGGCGGCAGCTCGGCGGCTGCACAGCCCAGTTCTCTCTCTGTGCTAATGAAATGGGACAGGCACACGGACCTGGCTCTGCTGGATGAGAAATCAGCTGGAAGGTGGCTCCTTTCCCGAGCCCTGCTGCTTCAGCAGCCGGGCTGCAGGGAAGGCGGGAGGAGGAGAACGTCCCTGCGTTAAATGTAATGAAAATAAATATATCAGCTCTGCACGCAGCAGACGGGACCCGATGAGGGAACAGCGAGCCCGGCTCATTCCTCAGGAGCTGTAGCTTTGGGCTGGCTCCCAGCCTGCTCAGTGGCTTGGTGGCTTTTTGGGAGGGGCAGGAATGATGCCTGGGAGGCAGGAGAGACAGCCTGGGAGACAATGATGGATGAAGTGATGCTTCAGGACGCTGGCACAGTGCCTGAGGATGAGGCAGTTGTGCTGGATGCTAAACTCCAAATGGTGACTGAGTGGTGCTGGAGGATGGAGACTGTGACCTCCCAGAGGATTTGCTGGGAAAAACTTCCAAACTTCCTCCAGAGTTCCTCAGAGGCGTGGGGGCCTCGTGGGCTCATTTGGATTTGTCACACATGAACTTTTAGATGCCTCAAGCAAACGGGTGTTTCTCTCAAGTGCTGAAAATAAGACAGCTGTGGTTTCTCCTATGGTTTGTTCAGCATCCCAGCACAGGTTCCTGTCCGTGGTGGGGGACCAGCACCTCCCTCCTCTCCCCATTCCCCTTCCTACACCTCCTGGGGAGTGGAAGAGGGGAGAGCCAGGGGGTGACTGCCCCCAGCCCAGGCTGAGGGGTCTGTCCCTGCCCTGGTGGAGGCAAAGGAGGGGTCTGTGTGTGTCCTGTCCTGTGTGTGTGTCCTGGGAGCCATCCTGGCCTCTCCCTGGCTGTGCTGGGCTCTCCCTGACCATCCTGGGCTCTCCATCCCCATTTTGGGCTCTCCATGCCCATTCTGGGCTCTCCATCCCCATTTTGGGCTCTCCATCCCCATTTTGGGCTCTCCCTGCCCGTTTTGGGCTCTCCATGCCCATCCTGGGCTCTCCATCCCCATTTTGGGCTCTCCATGCCCATCCTGGGCTCTCCATCCCCATTTTGGGCTCTCGCTGCCCATGCCAGGCTCTCCCTGGCTGCCCTGGCTGGCACTCAGAGCTGTTTGCAGGCAGGGCTTGCTTTCAGGCCCGTCTCAGCCCCGCCGTGTCTGGCAGTGACATTTCCCGTGGGGAGGATGGGGCCGGGGACGTTTGAGAGCCTCAGCGGGGAGGGACGGGGCGGGAGATGAGGGATGAAGGACGGGAAAGGGCTGGAGGAGAGGATCAGGGCAACAGTAATAGGAAGTGAAAGGAAAACAAAGTTCAAGTCAGGCCCCAAATGCCAGGACGGTTGGGTGGTCAGGAAGCTCCTGCAGAGGCCGTGGGATCTTTCAAAAAGCAATTAAATGCTTTCCTGGGGCAATGGGCTTACTGGAGAGGATAACCACTCCAGACTTTTCCAGTCCCTGCTCTCCTTAATCATCTTCCAGCAACTTGAGGCAGCTGGTGGCTGAAGGCAAGAGGCAGGACTTGCTGGAGGAGCTGGAAAAGTGGCAGATCCCGGGGCAGGTTGGGCAGAGCCACACGGGATGGGGGTTCTGGGGAGCGCTGCAAGGGAGGAATCCTCCCTGCTCCTCTGCCTTGGGCCCCAAGTGTCCCAAAAATCCCAATCCCCCACCCTCCTGGGGAGGAACAGAAAGGCATGGCTGCCTTTATTTATTTATTTATTTTACTTTCCTTTTTCTATCCCGATAGGAACAAATGTTGTGAGGAGATCTCAGGGAATGGGGAAAATAATGATTCCCTTCAGCGTGGCGCTTTGGGGACAGCTGATGGCAGGGAGCTGCAGCTGAGTGACACCTCTGACAATGTGAAATGTGCAGGAGACAGAGGGCTGGAAATGATTTCCCAGGCACAGCCTGCCCATGGCACCCTGTCCCACGGCCCTGGCTGTGCCCTGTCCCCCCAAACCTGAGTGGGGGCTCAGGATGTGGCTGCTGCCAGCACCCCTGGACACCCCGAGGCCGTGGGGAGGGGGGGCTTGAATTAATTTTCCATTTTAACAAAGGAAGTTGTGTTCTTTCACTCATTTGCATTTAAATCAACTCTGTTTCATAACCCTCTTAAAGGGGCTCTGCTGATCTTGGGAGGAGCAGAGTGGGGGGTTTTTCTGGCCCTGCTCACACCGGGGGCTCCCAATGGCACTTTTGGCTCCTTGGTGGCACCTGCTGACCCCCAGCCATGGGGGCTGGAGCATCCCAGACCCCTCCGTGGGATGAGCAGCAGGGTGAGGGTGGCACAGAGGGGAGCTGGAGGGCACCACGAGTGGCTCCTGCCAGCCCCGGGAAGCTGCAGCAGGAAGGAGCGCTCATGGCGCAGTGCACGGAAGGGAATTATAAATTTTTAAACCTGCTTTGGATGGACTCCAGTGTTCTGCTCTCAGCCATTTGAAAGCTTTTCTCCTTTCAGCTCTTTTTTGGCCTAACCCCATTCAGGCTCCAGCAGGAAACACAAGATCCTGATGAGAGCTGGCACTCGTGAAGGCAAACCAGGAGGAGATGCTCTGCTCTGAGCACCTGGAAAGCTTCTCCCATTCATTCTGCTCGGAGTGAGCTTCCCCTGCTGCTGACCAGCTTCCATAAAAACCCCTGCAAAAATTCTGCATTTTCCAGCACAAAAACCACAGCACCAGGGCCCTGCCCACTGCATCTCCTGCACTATTCCCCTCCCCATGTCCTGGGGGTGCCCGAGGTGCCACCTCCTCGTTGTCCCTTGAGGTGCCACCTCCTCCTCCTGGTCCCTTTTGTTTGCAGTGCCTGAGTTTGCCATCAAAGCTTTTCACCTGCCTTTTGTGAAAAATGCACATTTTATGATTGGCTTTTCGCAGATGTTACAATGACTGTTATATGTCTAATGTTATAGAAAGTGATGCTGTATTAATTCTCTTAAGTAGTGTGTTAAATAGAGTTTTAGGTTCCAACATAATGACTATGTATATGGGGAAGGTTTTTTTTTAGGATGAGATACTCGCTTCGAGGAACACCTAAATCTTCCAAAGGAAAGGATTTATGGCTTTTTATCAGAAGAAGCCAATTTCTTCAGGCCTTGCTCAGACTAGAAATCATCAGGGGATTAAAGGAAACAGTTGACATAGAACAGACAGAGTTTCTTGTTTTAAATAGAATGTATGCATAACCATGAAGGATATTTGAATATGCAACAAGTGTATGGTTTTAAGGGTGATTCCTTTGTTCACAAGGGATGCTTTTCCTGACGAGAGCATCCTGACATCCATAATTCTTTTCTTTTTATTGTCTTGTAGTTGTCCTAACACTAAACTTTATTACTGTAATTGTATTGCTATTTTTATAACCATTTTCTTATTATTAAACTTTAAAAATTTTAAAAACCAAGTGATTGGCGTTTTTCACAAGAAGAAACTAATTTCTTCAGGCCTTGCTCAGACTCGAAGATGCCATGGGGATTAAAGGAAACAGTTGACATACAACTGACAGAGTTTCTTGTTTAGAATAGAATATATGAATAACCATGAAGGATAGATGAATATGCAACAAGTGCATGGTTTTAAGTTTATTCCTTTGTTCACAAGGGATGCTTTTGGTGACTTAGTGTCCGAGAGCATCCTGACATCTGTAATTCTTTGCTTTTTATTGTCCTGTAATTGTCTCTTTATTACTCTAATTGTATTACGTTTTTTATAACCATTTTATTATTATTAAATTTTTAAAATTTTAAAAACCAAGCAATGGGCGTTTTTCACAGGCTGATGTGGTGACAACGGAGCTGCAGGGCCACCAGCCAGGAGGTGATGGCCACAGGGATGTGGCCTGGCTGTCCCCTCCTGCTGCCAGGGGACACCGAGGTGCCACCCGAGGTGCCACCCGGTGCTGTGCCACCCCTGCTCCTCCCTCTGAGGGATGGCAGGGGCTGAGTAAAGGCAGGGATAATTCAGTTTGATTTCCTGCCGGCCTCTTCATTTGCTGAACATGTCACCAGCCACGTTGTAGATGGGCTGCTCTGTATCAATTTCCCGTGATGCCAGGCCATAAATAAAGAAAATAAATGGTGGGCCCGTTAATCAGCCGCTGCTCATCCAAATGAGCTCCCTCTGCATTTTCCTGTTCTGTAATTACTTGTCACCTCTTGCTGGTTTGCAGCTTCTCGCTCTGTGATTCTCTTGGGTGCCTTTCCCCTGCTTCTGACAGGATCCATCGCTTCCTGCGGGGCTGCGGTGGTTTTTCTTTTCTCTTGTTGGGTTTTATTTGGCTTTTTCTTTATTCCTTTACCCCAGGTGCAGAGTGCCAAAAATCCAACTGATTGTAGCAAGTTGAGTCACGGGTGAGGAGCTGAGAGGAATCAGCCCCCACCAGAGCTGGATTTTAATTTCCAGAGTGTGGGAATGCAGAGCATCCCTGTGGCTCTCCTGGGACCCTGGCAGGGTCAGGAACCCCCTGGACAGAGCCCCCAGAGACACTGGCTGTGATCTCTGGCCATGGAAAAGAGTTTTCAACCTTACAGGATCAATTACCAGCTCTGAGTGTTTGATATCACTAATAATTAAGTGTGGCACGGGTGCAAAAGTAAAATTTTAGGGTTCTAGATGAGGGGTCCAAAGGGGACAAGATGGAGGAAATTGGGTGTGCCTTGTCCTTTTTCTCCTTCTTCATGCCCTCCATGTCTCACTGTGGTGTTGGCATTTTTCTGTTGGTTCAGGCTGGGGACACACTGTCCAACGTAGGTGACAGATATTGGCACGTTATTGTAAATGCAGCCCAGGGAGTTTCTGGTATTGAATGTTTGTCACATCCCACTGAGGGCAGAGCCCCACACGCTGCCCTGCAGGACAGAGCTGGGCAGGGCAGCAGAACATGTGAGAGATAAACAGAATAAACAACCTGGAAACCAGCACAGACCAATTATGGCTTCTGCTTTGGCAACGGGGCAAAAACACAGAGACTTTTTACAATCTCAGAATCATCAATACCTCAGATTCCAACACCAGAGCAGGTGATGGCTGCTGCTGGCAATTCCTGCAAATGGATTTTTTGCAAGCCCAGAGTCACTGTTCCAGGTGGCTGCAGAGCCACAGGAGCAAGAACAGATGCTGGGTGCTGTCCCCTGTCCCCTCTGTCCCCTCTGTCCCCTCTGTCCTTCTGCCTGGTTGTTGCAGCTTTCCCGTGCCCTGGAGTAGATCCTTCCTCCCGTGAAAAGCGCCCATCACTTGGTTTTTAAGATTTAAAAAATTTAATAATAATAAAATGGTTATAAAAACAGCAATACAATTAGAGGAATAAAGTTTAGAGTTAGGATAATTCCAAGACAATAAAAAGCAAAGAATTATGGATGTCAGGATGCTCTCGGACACTAAGTCACCAAAAGCATCCCTTGTGAACAAAGGAATAAACTTAAAACCATACACTTGTTGCATATTCAAATATCCTTCATGGTTATGCATACATTCTATTTAAAACAAGAAACTCTGTCTGTTGTATGCCAACTGTTTCCTTTAATCCCCTGGCATCTTTGAGTCTGAGCAAGGCCTGAAGTAATTAATTTCTTCTGATAAGAAGCCACAAATTCCTCTCCTTTGGAAGATTTAGGTGTTTCTTGAAGTATCTCATTCCTTAAAAAAAAAACAAACAAAAAAACCCCAGAAAAACTCTCCCCCCCCCACCTACCTAGTCATTATTTTAACTCCTAAAATCTTCACGTTTAACTACAAAAGCACAATATATAATCAATATAACACAATACATACATACCTACCTGTGTAGAGCCATATAACATGCATTTTTCCCACTCCCATCCCTGCTCTCCATCCCCTCCCGGGCAGGAATCGCAGCTCCCGGCTGCCCCGGGAGGTGCTGGAATCCCCCTGGATTTCAAGGACCATTTTAGAGCAGACAAGTGCAATGGCTGAGGAACAGCTGGAGCAGCTCGCTGGCATTTTTCAGCCGGGCTGGGATCCAAATCTGCCTCCCCCTCCCTTCCCCGTGCATGGAAATAATTCTAATTTGCACACCAAAGAGCAGCTTTGGCAGCGAGGCTTTCGCTGCGGCCACCCAGGGATGGGTTTGGGGGTGGGGGGGAGGATGCAGAGGTGGATTTTTGGGGGAAAAAGCAGGGAAAATGAGCATTCAGCACATCCCATGTCCCTCTCTGGGCTGGCACCGGGGGTTGCCTCATGCTTTATATCCTTCCAAACGCGCCCGGCAGTGGCAAAGTCCAAATTTTAACTCAGGAAAGGCTAAAAAAAACCCCAAAAAAACCCCACAACTTGGTTTTTAAAATTTTAGAAGTTTAATAATAATAAAATGGTTATTAAAAATCGTAATACAATTAGAGTAATAACTGTATTCCTGGCAGCGGGGCCAGGAGAGGGAAGGGTTTCCCCAGGGGGATGCAATTCCTCTGCTCCCAGAGGGAAAAGTTCATCACAGCAGTGGGGATGAATTCCCCTCTCCGGGGATGAATTCCCCTCTCCGAAGGGATTTGTCTTTACAAACAACCTGTGGGTCTGCTGATAAATCAAATTGGATACTGAGCTATGAAAGAAACAAAGGGAAGAACCATAAATTCCATAGGAATTCCACGGATGGATGGAAGGAAAAAGGAAAAAAAAAGTGGGGGGTAATACTAATAATACTAATAAATAATTAGAAGGGGTGCTTAGTTTTAGAGTTTTGGGAAGTCTGTACCTCCCAAGTAGCCCATGGGGAAAGAGAGAAGAAAATGAAGATAAAAAGGAGGCTGCTTCCCCTAAAAATCTGAGAGAAGAAATGGCCCATGGCCTCTCCCTTTATTTGAATAAATGTACAGAACTTCTCTGACTCCTTTCTGGGCATAAACCTCTGATTTTGTGCATTAATTTCCCTGGGATGCTGGCACTGGTTCCTGCAGGGAATTCCTGCTTCATTTTCCTCCAGCTCAGGCTCTGCGCTGGGTTTTTTGGGCAGGTCAGAACCTCGTCCTTGCCCTGGGTCTGCCGGTGTCAGACCCCCCTGTCCCCAGCCTGTCCTGTCCTTCTGCCAGCACTTCTGTCCAGAGCTCTCCTCTTAAAAACAGATTAGAAAATATTGTAAAATAGTTGATAATTCTGAAGCAGGTACTGTTTGGTTATGGTAAAAGGGGTTAAAAGGGTAGTTGTAATAAATACACGTGAGTAAAGTGCACCACCCCCAAGCTCTCTTGTTAAAAACAGGTTAGAAACCATTGTAAAATAGTTGATAATTGGATAATTGTGAAGCATGTACTGTTTGGTTATGGTAAAACAGGGTTAAAAGGATGGCTGTAATAAATACACCTAAGTAAAGTGCATCACACCTAAGCTCTCTTGTTAAAAACAGGTTAGAAATGGCAATAAAATAGTTGATAATTGTGAAGCAGGTACTGTTTGGTTATGGTAAAACAAGTTAAAATGGTAGTTATAAGAAATACACCTAAATAAAATGCACCACCTCCCAGTGAAACGATCCAGCCTGGACAGAACTGCAATGGGCCAATCAAATGCCTTAAATCTTCATGCAAATGAAAGATTCAAAAAGAAACCAATGCAAAGGGACAAAAATCAGAATAAAAAGTATAAAAAGGGGCATCTGACCCACTGAATCTCTGCCACCCCACCTGGGATATTGCTGTGCAGAAGACCCAGCTCCTGCTCAGCCACTTTGCTTTAGGCCTCTCTTTTTATTATAATAAATGCTGAAATCACTTTTAGCCCCAGGAGCGTGGCCCCGTTTATAACTCTGCTCTAGCCCTGAAAAATCCTGCAGGGGTTGGGATGACAGCTGCAGATTTGGGGTCCCTGGTGGCAATGGAAGGATGGAGCCCAAGCATCCATCTGGCCCGAGTCTGACCTGCTACAGCCCTCAAACCGCCCCGGGCCTTGGCTCCTCCAAAAATTCAGCGTTTTCCTGCAAGGATGTGGGCTGGAGAATTGTTATTTGTGTTCAGAGAGGCTGGAAATCAGCTGGGGGGGCCCAGGGGCTGAGGCTGATTGAGGCAGGCAGGGCTGTGCAGGAGGCAGGCTCGGCCTTGTTGCCAGCCCTGCGTTTCCCCACCAATTATTTATCAGCATTAAAAAAAAAAAAAAAAAAGAAAAAAGAAAGAGATTTGTCAGGATAAATAAAAAATTATTTATCAGAAGAAATAATTGTATCTGAAGGTCACAGTGGATGCAAATGATTTAATTAATAGTGCATGCTTTGAGAGGAATTTGCAATTTAAAGGGCTGTGTGAAAACCCAGTATTAGCAATACTTATTTTTATTAATTAATTGCTGTCTCCCTGAATCTCCATGGTGAATAATTTCCCCCATATTTTTAATTTTTAACTTATTTCTGTGGCTTTGGGAATAGGAAAGGCCACTTTGCAGGGAGCTCGGGGGGAAGGGTGGGATGGGGGTCCCTGCCCCTTTGGCCAGGCCGTGGCTTTGTTTGTTCAGTGCTGCAGATTTGGGGCTGGAGCTCTGTGGGAACCGGGGTCTGTGCTCTCATCTGCAGTTTCTAATCTTCTCAAACAGGTTTTGTTCACTTTTGCAGCTGCTGCCTGTCCCCAGGGACTGCCTTGCTGCTCTTTTCAGGGCTGGGTTTGTCTGCTGCTCCTCGGAGCTGGTTCCAAAATCGGGACGTGGAGCTTGAGCCGATTCCTTCAGCACTGCAAAAAAGAGATCCTGGGATTTACACCTTGGAAGGAGCTCTTTGCCTCTGCTTCCTCTTCTTCCTCTTCTTCCTCCTCCCAGCACAGAGAGCAGGGCTCCAGCCTGGCCCAGGACCTGCAGCCGTGGAGGCAGAGCTGCTGGAAGGGGCTGAGCAGGAATTTTGGGTTCATTTCCCCTTTCCAAGGCAGGAATGACACAGAAAAAGCTGCTGGAAGGGGCTGAGCAGGAATTTTGGGTTCATTTCCCCTTTCCAAGGCAGGAATGACACAGAAAAAGCTGCTGGAAGGGGCTGAGCAGGAATTTCGGGGCTCATTTCCCCTTTCCAAGGCAGGAACAACACAGAAAAAGCTGCTGGAAGGGGCTGAGCAGGAATTTTGGTCTGGGTGATGAGGTCCTGATGGATCTGTCCAACACTACCAGGGCTCAGAGCTCCAAAAATCCAGGAACCAACTCCAGCTGTTTTTTTGGGCAGTGAGGAAGGTGATTTCTTCTCCCAGCAGGGATCAAGAAAATCCTCTTTAAAGGGAGCTGGCTTTGCCCAGCCCAAATTTTGAGGCTGTGGAAGCTCAGCCAGGTTTCTGCAGGAATTTTAAAATTCTGCAGCCCAAATTTGGGAGCTGGGACCCCTTGGCTGGATTCTTCTCCCAGTCCATCACCCTCCAAGGCCACACCTGGCTCTGATCAGTCCTTACTGCTCCAATGTGTGGCCACGTGTCTCCTTCTTCAGGGGGGACATCTGGGGGGGACACGGGGGACAGAGCAGCCCATTCCTCTTCATCACCAGCAGCACATCAGAGCAAAGCAGTTTGGCAACAAATTTAATAAATTGATTCATCCTGGCGAGGCAAAAAGGAAGCGAAAAAGAGAGGGAGAGATTAAAATGTGAAGGAGGAAATTACCCAGAGTGCTCCCAGCAATTGTGCTGGATGGTAAATCTCTTCTTTATTACTCCTTTATTATTTCCAGAATCTGAAGTTTAAATAATTAAGCAGAATAAATGGTGGATGAATATTTTTTTTGTTGGAGTTTTATTTATTGGTTCTTGCAGGACAGATGTGCAGAGAGGGAGCAAATTCCCCCCCCCCCGTGGTATAAATCAGGGCAGGATCATTAACACGAGTGTCACTTAGGGGAGATTTACCCCAGCTGAGCATCCAACCTCCTCATTTTGGGAGGAAAACGTGGAAGGCTACGTAGATTTTAATAATTCTCTCCTCTGTCTGCTGTGTGATTAATTTATTTTCCAATTTAGAAGCACATCAGGTTTGGGTTTGGGTTGGGGCTATTTTTTTTTTTTTTTTTTTTAATTTAAATACCTTTGTTGGCAGTGCTGCTCACTCTGAAGGTCTTTGTGGGAGCCTGGGACTGGAGAGGCTCCACATGCCTGCGGGGTTGTGCTCAGAGCATCTGCCAGCCTGGGCTGGGGAGGAGGTGCTGGACCCCAAGCTCAGGCCTTGGGGGCATTCACAAAGCCCAGGCAAGGATTTTCCAGGCTTAATTCCCCATTTCCCCTTGCTCCTGAGAACACCCACTTATCCAGTGGGGGGTGTTTATTCTTTTAGAAATGAAGGAACGGCCCCAGAGGCCTGGAGCTCATCTCTCAGTGCATCCCAAGGCTCCAGGAGGATTTGGGGTGAAGATCTTGTGGTGCCTTTGCTGTTTTTAATGGCAGTTCAGTCCTGGGGGTGTCAGATTGCACGGATCTTCAGTTCTGGGCAGTTTGGGGCAGGAGAAGGAGAAGGAGAAGGGGAAGGAGAAGGAGAAGGAGAAGGAGAAGGAGAAGGAGAAGGAGAAGGAGAAGGAGAAGGAGAAGGAGAAGGAGAAGGAGAAGGAGAAGGAGAAGGAGAAGGAGAAGGAGAAGGAGAAGGAGAAGGAGGAGAAGGAGAAGGGGAAGGAGGTGGCAGCTGCTGCAGGAGAGGAGCAGGAGCCTCAGAGAAGCAGAGGCTTGGAGCTGGTGTTAACAGTGGGGCCAATTAAGGAGAGCAGGAATGAAAATCTGACACCTGTAAAGTAAATTTGTGCTACTCAGAGCTCGACAGGGACTCAACAGCCCCATGAGGTGATGATCAGGGGCTTCCCTTTGTCATCCAGACCTGTGTGCTCAAACAATGAGCTGGTGATGGTGCCCAGAGCAAGGCACTGCCAGGAGTCCCCAGCTGCATCCTCGAGGTCTCAGCATCACCTGCAGGAGTTTCTTGTGCCAGGAATGCCAGGCTGGGAGAGCAGCTCCAGCTCTGATGGCTTCATTCTCCACCCAGGAACTCAGATGGAGTTGTTGGAGTTGCAGGAGGTTCCCTGGAGTTGTGGAATTGTCCTTGCCCACAGCAGGGAGGTGGAACGGGTTCATCTTTAGGATCCCTTCCCACCCAAACCATTCTGTGCTTCTGGGATCCTACAAATCTGTTGTCCCCCAGCAGCATGGGGGAGAGTCTTGGGTGTCAGGAGCTTGAACTGGGTCTTCTCCCACCTATCACCAGCCTGGAAATGAAAAATCTGCCCGTGGTTGGCAGCAATTGCAGCGGGGCAGGAAACATCTGCAATCCCTCACTCTCTGTGCTTGCTCCTCACTCCTGGCAGCGTCTGGGGTCCCACCCCATGGCCCATCTCCCATCTCCTGGCTGAGCCACATCCTTTAATGTGTAAATTTGGTTTCAACATACACCAGGTTTCACCTGCGAGGGTGGGGGGACTCCTAATCCAAAGTGTATACTCCAACAAATATTCAATATCACATTTATCATACTAGAAATGGCGTGAATTATATCTCCTGCACAGACCAGGGGTAAGAGCCTCTTTTGGAAATCTTTGCCATCTCCTGATATTCCTCCCCTCAAAGCCTGGGATCTCTGGGCTAGCCTGATAATTTAGGGGCTGAGAGGGGGGGAATATCAGAGCTGGAGGCTGGGGAAGGAGCGTGGCCGTGCCAGCGCTGGCACCCTGAGCCCAGCAGGGCTGGAGCAGGAGGTGACACACGGAGCAGGGACCAGCTCTGGGCTGGAAGAGCAGCAGCACGTCCATTCTGTCCATTCCTGCCTGTCCATTCTGTCCATTCCTGCCTGCCAAAGCACCTGCACACGCTCCAGGAATCCACAGGAGCTTTTCCAGAAACATCCAGAGGGGACCTGCTGGACAAACCCCTGCCAGGGGCAGAGCAACTGAGGCACGAGAGCTGCCCTGAGCCTGGGGCAGCTCCTCTGGCTGGAGAAAGCTCTGGGAGATGGATTTGCCATTCTTGGCCGTGCCGTGGGATCCCTGGGGATGCTGGAGGACTGATCCTTGCAGTGGCAGGAATTTGGGGATGGATGGGGGTTCTCCCCCAAATCCCAGCCGTGCCGGTGAGGGCACTAGTGTCGTTTTGTTGAGGATTCCTGGGAGCTCTCCAAGCTGCTCCTGGGGAGGTGCTGATCCAAAAAATCCCTCCCTAGATCCTAAAAATCCCTGCCTAGAAATTGCTGCCAGCCTGTGGGAGCCGTGGCAGCAGGGCTGGTGTGTTTGGCACATGTCTCAGGGAGGATGAGGAACAGCCAGGAGAGGCGAGGAGTCTGGAATTCTGCTGCTGGAGGGGAGAGCCTGGGTCCCTTCTCCCACTGCTCCCTTCTTAAAAATTAGGGAAGAATTAAATCCCATCTGTGGTGTTTAAAAGCCAACTGAAAATGTCCTTTATTGAATTAGCACCCTATTGATCTCACAGTGGTCCAGGAGGGGATTGATTGAGGGCTTAAACAGACCTGCAGCCGGGCCAGACGTTCAATTAATGTGCATAAACGGGCAGGGGAGAAGCAATTTCCAGAGCAAGTCAAGCAAAAGATCAGCCCTGCTCTGCCTTCCATGCCAAAGTTGCTTCTGTATTTATTTTCATGTTATTTATTTATTTTTTGTTTTAATTCCCCTGTCCCTCTCATGATAAGCTGAGAGGCAGCTCTCAGAGCTCAGCTCATGAAGCTCAGGGAGCCTCAGCTCCCTTGGGAGGGTTGGGGGGAGCCACATCCCTTGAAGGTCTGAATCCCTAGGGGATTTTGAGTCCTGGGAATCCTGGGATCTTTAATTCCTGCAGGGAAGGGCCCCTGCAGCAGCAGAACCATCGCCTGCTTTGAGCATTCCTGCCTCTGATGGGCCTTGAAGTTCTTCCAAATCTGGGGAGGAATTTTGTGCAGAAAACCTCATTATTGATGGAGGCCATCCCACCCCTTCACCACAGGGTGATTCCAGCTGGGATTGGGTACAGAAATACCCAATTTCAGTTCAGCTTTGGTGTGGCTTGCCTGTGACGCTCCTGGAAGCAGAGGGAAGCACCAGGAGGCAAATCCCTGCTCTGGGTCTGTGAGCAAAGTACAGAGTGGATTTTTTCTCTGCACTTTGTGAAAATCCTGACAAACTCCGGCCTCCGAGGCTGCCCTGGCAGCTCCAGGGCTTGGCTCTTTGAAGCCAAGGTGGGTGGCACCGCCCTGGGCACACGGAGGGGTCACCTGTGGTTTGAGGTGGGGCGAGGGGAAGGAGCCCAGGGGGTCCCCAGGGTTGGGGCAGATGGAGAAGCCACTGTCCCCTCCCTGTCCCCTCCCTGTCCCCTCTCTGTCTCCTCACTGTCCCCTCCCTGTCCCCTCCCTGTCCCCTCCTTGTCCCCTCCCTGTCCCCTCACTGTCCCCTCCTTGTCCCCTCACTGTCCCCTCACTGTCCCCTCTCTGTCCCCTCTCTGTCCCCTCCTTGTCCCCTCCTTGTCCCCTCACTGTCCCCTCACTGTCCCCTCACTGTCCCCTCACTGTCCCCTCGCTGTCCCCTCTCTGTCCCCTCTCTGTCCCCTCTCTGTCCCCTCGCTGTCCCCTCCTTGTCCCCTCACTGTCCCCTCCTTGTCCCCTCACTGTCCCCTCACTGTCCCCTCACTGAGCATCCCCCTCGTGCTGCTGCTCCGTGTGACAAGGTGACATCTGCCACCCTTGGCAGGACACAGACTCGAGGTCAGGAGGCTGTGGCCAAAATCCCCACATTTATTGAAACCCCTTCTTTTATACCTCGGTCTGGCACAGCTGGGTCTCACTGGTCATTTAATCACATTTCACACGATTGGCTAATTAAGAATGTGAAAAAATGCATGTTTTATGGCCTTAGGCAGATATTTATATATGTGTTATGTTTTATTGATTCGTTGTGCTGTATTAACATTTTAATAGTATGGTAAATGTAGTTTTGTAGTTAAAATAGAAACTATGTATGTGTTTTTTTTTTAAATAAATGAGATACTCACTTGGAGATCACAGTCACAGAACACCTAAATCTCCCAGAGAAGAGGAATTTATGGTTTTCTTATCAGAAGAAGCTAATTTCTTCAGGCCTTGCTCAGACTCGAAGACACTTGAAGGAACAAAGGAAACAGTTGACATATACCAGACAGAGTTTCTTGTTTATGCATAACCACAGAGTATATATGAATATGCAACAGTGTATGGTTTTTAAGGGTTATTCCTTTGTTCACAAAAGGTGTTTTTGGCAGCTTAGTGCCCAAAAAACATCCGGGCAGCTGTAATTCTTTGCTTTTTATTGTCTTGTAATTGTCCTAAGTTTTTGTTACTCTAATGGTATTACTATTTTTATAAGAATTTTATTATTATTAAACTTTAAAAAATTCTAAAAAGAAGTGATTGGCGTTTTTGACATCCACAGGCCTGGTGGCCTCTCCTGTGTCCCCCGTGCCACAGGGGGAAATTGCTCCAAGCTGCAGCCAGAATTACCAGGAATTCCTCACAAATCTGATCAAGGACCTGCTCATTCCTCCCCCACTCTTTTATCAGCTTTTCATTCCCTAAAATTTTAAATTCCCTTTATTTGTCGCTCAGGAGCTCCCCACAAGCCCACGGCCCAGCAGCAGGCGGGGGGTTGGATGGTCCCTGTTAAATCAAGGAGAGCCCAGCAGTTAAAAGGCATTTCTTGTGTTTGTTTTTTTTTAATTTTTAACGGCTCTGCTTTGGGGTTCAGAGCCAGGGTTTTATATTAGCCCGTTACTTTGTCCCTGCTTGCACAGGCTGTAATTTAGCGATTCTGCATTAATAAGAGATCATTCCTCCTTCCTCTCTCGCTTGTCCTTCCTTTGGTGATAATCAAATAAATGGAGCGTGTCAGGAAGGGGCTGAGAGCTCCAGAGCGTGCCTGGAGCCACGGACCTGGCTGGACCTTCAATCCCTTTTCCTGCATCTTCACCATCCTTGAGTGTCTTTTTTCCCCCAAAAAAAAGTCCCTGCGGCATTCCCCCGCTCCAGGACAGAGGCGCAGCGCTTGGCTCCGCGCATTTTGGGGTTTACCCAGCACACCCCAACCCCTGAGCGTGGGATGGGGATGATTTGGGGGCTGCCCATCACCCAGCAAAGGCAACCGGGACAAACCTCTGTGCCAGGGGCTGCTGTGCCCATCCCGAGCTGGCAAACACCGGGATCGCTTCCCTTGGGAAGCCAAAGATGCCCGGAGCATCCCCGCGGGTTTGGGGGGCTGGGGGAGCGCAGCGATTTCCGCCGCTTTTATTTGCATTTTAAATCACGCTCTCCGGCTAAAAACCAACGGACCTCCCTATTTATAGCTGACTCCAGCCTAAAGTGACTGCTAATTACTACAATTAATACAGCAGCGAGCCTTTGCAGCCAGCTCCACTGCCAAGCCGGTCGCCTACTCATTTTCAATTAAGGCGCATTGACAGGGAGAATACGCGCTCATTAACGGCGCGGGCCTGGGGTGTAATTACATTTTGCCAAGGTCATTAATCTCCTGCAGCCACCTGGGTGTGCCCCCAGGGCCGGAGCGGACAGGTGAATAAAGGTGTGGGGGTTTTTTTTTGGCTGTCCCCTGAAGCCAGCCCCGCTTCTACCCGTCCCCAGCATCTCCCTCCTCACCTTTCCAAGGAGATTTCTTCACTCTCCCAGCCCGCTGCCTGTAAAAAACAGCAATTACTTGTTTTTTAAAATTTTTAAAGTTTGTAAGTAATAAAATAGTTATTAAAATTGTAATAAAATTACACTAATAAAAATTTGGACAATGAGGATTAGGACACTACAATAAAAAGGAAAGGATTATGGATGTCCGGATGTTTTTGGGCACTAACACACCTTGTGAACAAAGGAATAACCCTTAAAAACAACAGCCCGTTGCATATTCATATATCTCATACATGGTGCATAAATTCCTAGGAAATTAAGAATATTTTCTGGTTTTTGTCAGCTTCTTCCCCTTAATCCTAGTGGTTCCATAAAGATGGAGAGAAGGTGGAAGAATATTTGTCTTTTCTGATAAGGAGGTTGTAACTCTTCAGGTTTCCTGTTGCTGTTATCTCTGTGTGAAGAGCTTTTTGATTATCTTATCCCTTTTCTTGAGCTAGTAAAAAATATCTTACGTAGCAGCGTTTCTATTCTAGCATTCTGTTATAACCTAGAACTACACTTAACACACTACTTAAGAGAACTAACACAGCATAACTTTCTAACACTACACATATAATATTCATTTTAATATTTGCAAAAAGCCAATAATAAAACACGCATTTTAAGGCTTTCAAAAGAACTATACAAGAAAACGTAACGCTTTTAAAAACCAACGCAGCACGCTCTTTTTGGAACATGCCTCTGGGAATGCAGATCCTCCCATGGCTGCTGCTGGAACTCAAAACGTCCCTCAGACATTTTTGGATGTTCTAGGCCCAGGTCAGAAGCATTTGAGACCCTGGCACAGCTGGAAACAGCTGTGATTTTGGGTTTGAACCATGGAATGAGTTACCAACCTTGCAGGAAGAACAAGGAGTCACAAAAGTTTAGATATTAGAGTAGAAGCAGTCACAAAGTAGAGGGAAGAATTTCTGAGTGCTGTACAGGGGGTTTTGGTTTTGTACATGGGGGTCAGAGGGTTTAAGATGGATTTGGGCCTGCCCTGTCCTCCCTCTTTCTCCTTCCTCACCTCCATGTTCTTGGTGATGTTGGCACTCACAGATTGGTTTAGAGTAGAAAATCACCATTTAATATAGGTAATAGGCATTGGGAAAAACTGCAAACATGTAACACGTAATGTACCATATAAAAGATAGAAAAGCACCATTTAATATAGGTAATAGACATTGGGGAAAAACTGTGAACATGTAACACGTAATGTACATATAAAAGATAGAAAAGCACCATTTAATATAGGTAATAGGAATTGGGGTAAACTCTAAACATGTAACATGTAATGTACATATCAAAGACAGCAGCAGCCCTGGCGGGGAGAGAAGTAGCAGTCGGGGTCAGAGAGGATGTCAGGGTGTGTGTGTGCCTCTGCCTGAGCTGTGAGCAAACCACAGCAGCCCCAGAAGAAAATCTTTTAGATAACTTGCAATAAACTGCCTTGAGACTGAACAGCAAGAGCCTGTGCAGTTTTTCTTTGGAATCACAGGTTGGAGGAGAAATTTCACCACCACATGGGACCCCAGAGCAAGGCTGGGGTTCTCACAGCTGGGGAGCTGATGGGAGGAGGAGAGACACAGGCAGGGATTGTTCCTGAAGCACTGGGGGGGATGAGGATGTAGATCACCAGAATTGGCGGGGGACAGGCCATAAAGCAAAAATAAAAAGGTATTATAATTTATGATGCACAGTAAAAATACCCTGGGAACTGGGTTATGAAGAAGAATTCATTCTCTGCGTATCTTTAAAGATGACAAATGATTCTGGTTGTTCCTTGTATCCGAGAGCTGGGAAATTCTCTCCACCTCAGAGCTGTTGTCACAGCCCCTCTGTGCTGCTCCTGCTCCCCAAAATGGGGGGGTGAGCTCTGCCCTGCTCCCCAAAACACACAGATGAGCTCTGTCCTGCTCCCCAAAACAGGGGCTGAGCTCTGTCCTGCTCTCTCCTGTCCCTGTGCTCCCCAAAACACGGGGGCTGCCAGCAGGATCGGTGTTTCCCAAGCTGGATCAGAGAAATCTGCTCCTTTCCCCTCAGTTCTCCTCTTTTTGTTTAAAAAAACCCTCTTTATTCCCAAGCAAGTGATGGATGCGACAGCCGGAACGGCCCCACCGCCTCGGGCTCCTCCCGTGCCTTGGTCCATCTGCCACGACCAGGGGCCTGCGGCTGCTTTTGTGCTGGGAAAAGCTGAAAATTCTGATAATTCGGGGAGTTCTGTGCCTTTTGGCTGGAATTGTGGCTGGACACGCGGGGGGGAAGGAGGACAGGGAGCTCACACCCCCTGCCCACCTCCCAGCAGCTCCTCAGCCGCAGAGATTTGAGGATTTGAGTTCATTTTGCTGCCACCAGGAAAACACAAGTGGAGTGGGGATGGAGGGAGGGGACAGAAGGATTTGGGAGCTGAGGTGAGGGTGGGGAACAGCCCAAACCCTAACTAGAGAGGGAGTGAGCAATAAACAGGGGTGGGGATATTTGCCGAGATAAATGGCCCTCAGAAAATCTGCTCCTCGCAAACTTCGTGGGGATAAAAATGATTTAGGGAGACGCTGTCAAGATAAAAATCATATCTATTCAAGAACAACTCCTTACAAGTGTTATTAATAGCACTGGGGATGCTTAGGCCGGGAAGGGTTTGAAAATATTGTGTTTGCTTTGGGCTGCCTGGTGTAATTCCTGCAGGGAGTAATTCCTGCAGGGTGTAAAATTCCTGCAGGGTGTAAAATTCCTGCTGGACAGCGCGGGAAGTGGGAATAAGCAGGAAAGACCCCCGGGATCCCTGAACCTGCCTCCTCAGCAGCCTCGGGGATGTGGGGTTGGGGTGCAGGGGAATTCCCTGTCCCGTGTTCCAGCCACGTCCCACATCCCAAAGTGCCTTGAGGGAAACTGGGGAGTGGAGAGGGGAATTGGGGAATTGGAGAGGGGAACTGGGGAGTGGAGAGGGGAACTGGGGAGTGGAGAGGGGAAATTGGGGAGTGGAGAGGGAAATTAGGGAGTGGAGAGGGGAATTGGGGAGTGGAGAGGGAAATTAGGGAGTGGAGGAGGGAATTGGGGAGTGGAGAGGGGGATCGGGGAGTGGAGAAGAAAATTGGGCAGTGGAGAGGAAAACTGGGGAGTGGAGAGGGAGTTTGGGGAGTGGGACAAGGAATTGGGGAGTGGAGAGGGGAATTGGGAAGTGGAGAGGGGATTTGGGGAGCGGGGCAGGGAATTGGGGAGCTGGGCAGGGAATTGGGGAGTGGAGGAGGGAATTGGGGAATTGGAGAGGGGATTTGGAGAGCGAAGCAGGGAATTGGGGAGCTGGGCAGGGAATTGGGGAGCAGAGAGGGAAATTGGGGGGTGGGACAGGGAATTGGGGAGCTGGGCAGGGAACTGGGGAGTGGAGAGGGAAATGGGGAGCAGAGAGGGGAATTGGGGGGTGGGACAGGGAGCTGCCGGGAGGAGCTGCCCCAGCCCCACTTGGACACGCTGTGCTCTGCCCCGGGGCCAGCTCAGGGCCGGACAGACAGACGGACACCGGGAGCTCCCAGGTTTTTGTGGAATCTCGGGTTAGGGAGCCCCAGGCAGTCCGCAACCCCTCCCGCTCCCCCAGGCTGGGGGGAAGGGGCTGGTGACCCAGCCGGGGACACGAAGCTTTTTCTGGGAACGGGAGCGAGCAGGGGCCGGGGTTGGAGGGATGAGGCTGAGCTTTGCCTGCTCCTGAAGCTCCCCGGTCTGCCCCTCCACTGCCGAGCCCTCCGCAGAGCTCCCCTTCCCAGGCAGCCCAAACCTCTCCATCCCTGGCCCCAGGGACGGATTGTTCCTCTCCTCCTTCCCTCCCATCTCCCATCTCCCCCTCCCTTTGCAGCCCCCATCACTCTCGCTGCTCTCCCCGGGCTCTTTCCCAGCACTTGACACCTCTCAGCTGGATGAAGATTCATTTTCCCTGCTGGGATGCCTGGAAAAGGAGGGGGAAGTCGCTGCTGCGCTTGGGTTTGGAAGCTGTGAGAGCAGAGCAGAGGATTTAATGGCACTTTAAATATATGGCTGATTGTTGGGTCCAATTCTGATTTGAAAGCAAATACAGGCCTGGGAATTAAGGAGGAAGATGAGTTCCACTAGAAGGTAAATAAAAATTAACTGCTGGTGATATAAACATACCTGGGTACAAATGCAAGCATGTGGGTTTTGAAAGACACTCCATTAGAGAAACGAGAGTTTGGGGTTCTTTTTAATAAAAGGTTCATGGCAAAACTTCAAGGACTTACAAACAATAAAACCACCCCCAGCTGCACCATCCAGCTCAGGATGTTTATGGCTGTTTAGTGCTCTGAGCATAAAATAAAAGCACCACCACAAGTGAGCTGGTTGGTTGTGCCACCTCTCGTCCCTGATCCCTGCAGGCTCCAGGCCCTGACTGGGAGTGAGGAGGGGACCAGGGCAGCCCGGGTGTGGAACCCAGAGCATCCCTCAGCTGCCCTGGGACCCTGGCAGGGCTCAGGAACCCCCTGGACAGAGCCCCAGAGACACTGGCTGTGATCTCTGTCCATGGAAAAGAGTTTTCAGTCTTACAGGGTGAATTACAAGCTCTGAGTGTTTGATATAAGCCATACTTAAGTGTGGCACGGGTGCAAAAGTAAAATTTTAGGCTTCTTGTTGCCTTCAGGGGAAGGCAAGGCGACCTGGTTTTGAGGAACAGCACGGCAGCCTGGTCCTGCCCAGGCCACTCGGGCCACCAACACACGCTGACACCAACGTGGTGGACGGTCAAATGGGCTTTTATTGTCTTATCTCATGGGTTTAAATAGTCTCGGGGGACTTTGCTACGTCAGGGGGGGTTGGTAGGGTCTCTAGGGTTAGTGAGGGGTGGAAAACTACTGGGTTAGGTGAGGTTACATGTTCTGGGGGTAATGGATAATGTGTTGCAGGGTGAGGGAGGAAGGGTCTTGCTTTCTGTCACATCCCGAAATCTTCCGTTTGCCTGTTCCTATCTACTACAGATTCTAGATGAGGGGTGCAAAGGGGACAAGATGGAGGAAATTGGGTGTGCCTTGTCCTTTTTCTCCTTCTTCATGCCCTCCATGTCTCACTGTGGTGTTGGCATTTTTCTGTTGGTTCAGGCTGGGGACACACTGTCCAACGTAGGTGACAGATATTGGCACGTTCTTGTAAATGCAGCCCAGGGAGTTTCTGGTATTGAATGTTTGTCACATCCCACTGAGGGCAGAGCCCCACACGCTGCCCTGCAGGACAGAGCTGGGCAGGGCAGCAGAACATGTGAGAGATCAACAGAATAAACAACCTGGAAACCAGCACAGACCAATTCTGGCTTCTGCTTTGGCAGCGGGGCTGACAGACAGAGACTTTTACAATCTCAGAATCATCAATACCTCAGATTCCAACACTGGGATGTCCCTGGAGATGTGTCAGGCCTCCTGCCCAAGCTGGGAAATGGGAGGGTGTCGCTATAGGACTTGAGCTACCTGCTATTTGCAAGGTAAAGAAGAAGGTTTATTTTTCTGACTCTAACTTTTATACTTTTCTAAAGGTGATAGTAGATTGGAGAGTGAATGGGCCACCTCTCCAAAGACATTAAACAAACCACCAGTACATCAACTTCTTTCACCCCCACAAAAGAACGTAAAACAATATGTTGTTTATAGAAAATGTGTGAGAAAGTTTTCTAACAGAATATAAACTCAAAAAGCTTTAGAAAATCTTAAGAATCAGGGTGACAGGGGGGAATGGAGCAATTAGAGGAATTAATTAGCAGGGGCCCCTTGGCTGGCACTGCTGGGCATGGGAGAGGTGAAGCATCGCCCTGCTGCTGATGCTCTCACGGGTCTGTTTGTTCCCAGGGTGCTGGGGCAGGGCTGGGGCACTGGGGCTGCTGCAGCACCAATGTGGGAGGTGAGAAATTGGGGAGGTGAGAAACTGGGAGGTGAGGAATCGGGCTGGAGCAGCTTTGGAGCAGCTGAACTCACATTTTGCGTGGGCAGCACCTCTGGGAACCTGCTCTGCTTGGGGAACCCAGCTGGGCTCCGTGAATCCCAGGGGCCGGGGGGCTCGTCCTGCAGCTCCCTTCAGCCACAAAATCCCTAAAATGAGGCAGGAGGTGAGAGAAAAGAGAAAACAGGGAAGGGAAAACTCCTGCTGGACGCCTGCGGTTGTTCCCAAACTTCTCTCGCGAGCGGGGAGCAACAAAGGAGTGAAACGTGGAGATAATTAAGGACATAATTGTACACACACAACTGCTTAATTAAGCTTTTCCTCTTTAAACCTGACAGAATCTGCTTACAAGGTGCGAGCATGAGGGGAGGCTGCCCATATGCTGGGCCATCTGCACCGCAGGCGGGAGGCAGCAGCCCCGGAGCGGGAGGAGGAGGAGGAGGACTGGGAAAAGGAGGAAAAACATAAAAAATATGGGGGGAAAAAAAGTGGAAAAGGAGGCGGTGGCTGCTGCCCTCAAAAAAAAAAAAAAAAAAAAAAAGAAAAATAAAAAAAAATGAAAAGAGCATCACAGTCCTGCTCTGGGCTGCCAGTGGCCCTTGGTCCCTGCCTGTGCCCATGGCATGGATCAATCCAGCCCCCACTGCCCAGTGCTGGGAGCTGCCACTGCTCAGGACCTCCAGGATGCAGGAGCCCCAGGAAGTCCCAGAGCTCAGGGCAGGGGCAGAATGAGACCCCTCCCTCACTTCCCTGCAGGTTCTTGGGATGGGAATTAGGGAAAAACTTCATTTTTTTGGTTCATTGAAACAAGCAGGACTCAGTAAAGCTCAGGATTTTGGTCCCAGCTCTGCCCCAAGGGTCTCTGTCATCTCTGACAGTTGGGTATAGATCCAGATAAACCCTCGGGAGTGTGACAGGATCCAACCAAGCCCTAAATCCACGTGCCAGCCCCTGCTGTGCCAGCCCCTGCTGTGCCAGCCCCTGCTCAGCACAGCCCTCAGCGAGGGTGGGCTCTGTCCCTGGGGCTGGGGTCCCTCCTGGCTGCTCCCAGCTCCTCCTGCCGTGCATTTCAGGTTATTTCATCCTCCTGCCTCCTTTTTGGGGCTGGACAGCAGAGATCCCTCCCAGCTCCAGCTCCTCTCCCTGTTCCACCCCCAGCATCCATCGCTGCGGCCTGTGGGGATTGGGACAAGGAGTGAGGATGAGGAAATTGTTATAAATGAAAATTTGTCCAAATTAATATGAACAAATAAAATATTTATTTTGCAATCCAATTCTATCTAGCCAGCCAAAAGGAAAGAACAGAGCCAAGCCTGGGGTTAGCCCTGTGTGTGCCACAAGGAGTCAGCCCCAGCAGAGGTTTCCTCCATGCCCACACCTCCAGCCTGGCACGAGCGGTTTTTATAGGGAAAATTCTGCCTGAGGCCAAGATTTGGCAGTCAGTCTTTTCTTCCATTCAGAGTCCATAGGTTAATAAGATTTTCTTTTTTGGTGATGAGGAAGAACAATTCAGTGTCAGGAGTTGGTGAATCCCTTGATGAAATTTATGGGAATGCTGCATTCACATGGATCTGCCCGAGGATTTCCATGAGATCCATCTCGGGATCTGCCTGAGGATTTCTATGAGATCCATCTTGGGTCATTCACAGGATGATCAGCATTTGGCCATCCCTGGATCTCTCCAGCCATAGCCCATCTCCAGAGGAGCCACATCCTTTAATGTGTAAATCGGGTTTCAACATACACCAGGTTTCACCTGCGAGGGTGGGGGTACTCCTAATCCAAAGTGTACACTCCAACAAATATTCAATATCACATCTATCATACTAGAAATGGTGTGAATTATATCTCCTGCACAGAACAAAATGATGAGGAAGGGTGGGGGCACCTGGCCTGAGCTTCTCCTTCCCAAGACCCCAACTGAAGCCCCCCAGCACTGCTGGGAACGGGATGTGGAGGTTATAAACAGGTTTTGAATGGATCCATCCCCACAGCCCCCCAGACTCCTGGGAAATGATGAGGGGTGACACTGCAGTGTTGGTTTCATCCCATGGAAATCCTGGGTCTGTGTCAGAGCAAATTCCAGCGTCTGGAGACTGTCCCAGGCTTGTGGCACAGCAGGACATGGGACGCCACCTGTGCCCCCCCTGTCCCCAAACCCGCTGGCCCAGAGCCTGCAGGACCCACCCAGGCTCCATCCCACCTTCCCACTGGCATGTGCAGCGTGTCCCTCCTGCCTGGGCACCCCCAGCTGTTCCTCTGCATGGAGCAGCTTTATTCCATTTATTCCTTCCGCGCTTCCAGCAGCCAGGACCTGTCACATCCCGGCTGCCGCAAGGAGCAGGCTCTGCTGCCCTCTACCTCCGCCGGATCCGCGGGGCCGGGAGGGGCTCTGGGGAGCCCAAAAAATATCCCGAGGCGAGGCTGAAAGTGCTGGGAGCTCTCAGCAGCAGCACCTGGGCTCTCCTCTCCAACTTCTGCTCTCGCTCCGTGCTCTCCCTCCAGCATCAGCCCGGGGATTCCTCGCTGGGAATTCCGCCCTGATCCCTGGGGAGGAGGAGGGAAGGAGGTGGAAACGTCCCCTTGGCACCACGTTTCATCGAGGTTTGCTGCCAAAACCTCGTGTCCCCGCAGCTCGGCCCCCGAGGGCAGCGGCATCATCCTCTGACACCAGCCTGTGCCACCTCCCTGCTGGCACCTTCCTCCCTCCCCTCCCTGCTGGCACCTTCCTCCCTCCCCTCCCTGCTCCCGGGGTCACCCTTTCCTTTGGAGGGGCACAGCACAGCTGGCAGGGCACATCTGGATGGGATATTCCCCCCCAAAAACCCCTGGCTGTGCTGATCCCACTGCAGCAGGGTTGGCATGTCCTGGTCCTTCCCTTCCTGGCACATCCCTGTCCCTCCCTTCCCTGCTCCAGCCCATCCCCTCGCACTTTTTGGGCTCAATTTGTAGTTTTGTGTCACTCCCCCTCCCCAAATCCCCTCTCCCACCGATGTGCTCCAGCCCTTAAAGAATATTTAACCAGCTGGTAAATGATTTATCCCTCGGAGGTTGGGGTGCGCTGGGGGCAGCTCGGGGCCCTCCTGGAGAATTAACAAGAGCCATAAATCAAAGAGATTTTGGAGGAATTCCCCATTCCCGAGCTGAGCCCCCAAATGCCACTGGCAGGGAGGGAGCCGGGCGCTGCCACTTGCTGCTGCCGCTTGTTTAGGAGCTTGTTAAATGTTAAATGTAGAAGTTAAATAGACTCCAGGAAGAGGACGAGACACAGCAGTGGCTGCCTAAGGGGGAAATTGGGCGGCTGCCACCTCCTGATGCTCCTTTTGAAGGTGTTTTTTCCCCCGGCTTTGCAAAGCAGGGCCATCAGTGCCGCTCCGGGGCAGGAGGAGCCGCTGTGCCCGGGGGATGGGGACGGTGGCAGGGCTGGATCGGGGGTGGCACAGGGGACAGCGGTGCCCACGGGGCTCCTGGCAGCGCTGGGGGTGGAAAAGGCCGGTGGCTTTTGCCCGGCGTCCTGCTGATGGGCTGGGGATGGAGCGAGGTCCCTGCATCCCACCGGGATGCTCGGGCTGGTCCTGCACTGCTCGGGGACAAGGGACAGTGACACGGCCCGTGCTGGGTGTCCCGAGAGCCCCCCAGGCAAGGATTGGATCAGAAGGAGACCCAGGGAAGAGGAATCCAGCACACAGCACGGATCCCAGCTGGGACAGCTCTCCCTGCACCCTCTGGCTGAGATTTTAGCAGGGTTTGTGTTTATTCCCACACTCCAGGCTCATCCTGAGGGGCACAGAGGGGTCTGGGACAAGCCCTGGCAATGGTGGGATCCCTCCTCCCCCTGGGACAGGCTGTCCACAGAGGGGCCAGACAAACCCCAGCTCCCTTTTGGTAATAAAAGGATTAATTTATCTCCCCGTGGGGTGATGTGAAGCTGCAGGCAGACCCCCCGAGGTGGGAGGTTCCCCCCTCCCATGCTGCTGCCAGCCTGCCCGAGCCCTGCTGCTGATTCCCCTCAGAAATGGGAATTTTGGTTTCTCACGTCTGCCTGGCGGGCAGCAGGAGCTGCACAGCGAGCCGGGGGAAAGCACAAGGTAATAGAGGTATTTATTAAAGCAGGGAGGGAATTTATATGCTATTCCTGCTTTTTCAGCCCTCAGTCATCGCCGAGGGGAGAGGAGGAGTGGGCAGCCTGTGCAGGAAATCACCAGGAGTCTGTTTTCTGCCCATTTGTCAGTCTGATGAACAAGAAAAATACGGGCAGGCTGGGTGAAGGAGAAATGGAGAGTGTGGAGCACGATTCTGCACGGGCAGGAGCAGCCCCAGGGGCCTGGGGAAGCCTCCCCAGATCCCTCAGGAGCTGGGGGGGATTGTGCCACCACGGGCTTGGGGTCCCTGAGGCTGCCTGGGTGGGGAGGGGGAGATGGGAGAGGGAGAGGGAGGAGAAAAGGGCTCTGGAGGGGATGGGCTGGAGGGAAAAGGGGTTCTGGAAAGGAAAGTCTGGAAGAGAAAAGAAGCTCGGGATGGGAGGGGATGGGAGGGGATGGGATGGGATGGGATGGGATGGCATGGCATGGCATGGCATGGCATGGCATGGCATGGCATGGCATGGCATGGCATGGCATGGCATGGAGGAGAAAAGGGCTCTGGAAGGGAAAGTCTGGAGCATTAAAGGGGTTCTGGAGAGGATGGAACAGAGGAGAAAAGGTTGGGCTGGAGGAGACAAGGGATTCTAGTGGGGCTGGGCTGGAGCAGGGGCCTGGCAGTGGGATGAGGTCGATCCCAGTGTCCAAAGCCACCACCCCAATCCCTGCAGCCCCCCTTGGCAGTGCCCTCCCAGCTGCTGGAGCACCAGAGCATTTAGCATCTCCTGGAGAGGAGCACTGAGGAGTGCAAACCCACCAATATTAAGTGCTAATAATTCCCTCCTTTCATTTGCAGTTATCCACCTACATGTGAGAGGCTGGGATTTTGCTGACACGTTCTGGCTGGGAATTGAATGCTGCCTGAATCATCCAGCCAGGGCCATTTGTTCATAAAAGTAAGGAATTGCTGTTTGAATCCTTTTATTGCTGCTAACGTGACACAGGCAGCCGTGATGGATTCGGGCTGGGGATGTGACACAAACACAGACGTGGCCCTGCTGGCAAGTGACACAAATGTGGGGACACCTGAACCCTCCTGGGTGGGAGGCAAACACTGCCTGGGTGTCCCTGGGGCTGTGCAGGGTCCCCCTGGCACTGTCAGGGGCAATCCTGGCTTCTCCCAAGCTCTAATTCCAGCAGTTTTTCCCTTAAGGAGCAGCTCTCCCCCCTGGTATCAGCATCTGGGCACTCCAGAGAGGGATTTGCCCCCCCAGTGCTGTGTGTGATGGCACAGAGGGAAGGGGGGAGTGTTTGAGGGTTTTAATCTTCTTGTTCCCAGAGCTGCTGGAGTGGCTGGACAAGGAGATGTTTTTCCTTTGGCAGAGACAAATGAGCAGAGCCAGACCCTCTGGCATGGAGCTGCTCCTTCTACACTGATGGGATAAAAACGGCCTGGGAGAAATCCAGGCAGTGCCATTCCAGCCTGGAGAGATCAGCCCTGGGCAGGATGTGGGTTGTGGGGAACAGCACTGGGCCAGGACCCTGCTTTGTCCCTTTTTGGGGGCTTCTGTCTTGTGGGAATCCAGAGCTTCCCTCTGGCTGCCCTGGGACCCTGGCAGGGCTCAGGAACCCCCTGGACAGAGCCCCCAGAGACACTGGCTGTGATCTCTGGCCATGGAAAAGAGTTTTCAATCTTACAGGGTGAATTACCAGCTCTGAGGGTTTGATATCAGTAATAATTAAGTGTGGCACGGGTGCAAAAGTAAAATTTTAGGGTTCTAGATGAGGGGTCCAAAGGGGACAAGCTGGAGGAAATTGGGTGTGCCTTGTCCTTTTTCTCCTTCTTCATGCCCTCCATGTCTCACTGTGGTGTTGGCATTTTTCTGTTGGTTCAGGCTGGGGACACACTGTCCAACGTAGGTGACAGATATTGGCACGTTCTTGTAAATCCAGCCCAGGGAGTTTCTGGTATTTAATGTTTGTCACATCCCACTGAGGGCAGAGCCCCACACGCTGCCCTGCAGGACAGAGCTGGGCAGGGCAGCAGAACATGTGAGAGATCAACAGAATAAACAACCTGGAAACCAGCACAGACCAATTATGGCTTCTGCTTTGGCAGGGGGCTGACAGACAGAGACTTTTTACAATCTCAGAATCATCAATAGCTCAGATTCTGACACTGTCTGTGCCCAGGGCTGTGGGGCAAAGACCAAGCCCACCTCACTGAGATTTCCCCTCATCCCCGTGGATGTTCCCAATCAGGACGTTGTTAACTCCGAGCTGCTTCTCCCTGAGTGCTGCTTGTACAAATGAGAACTGATTTAAAATGAATTGAGCCAATTACTGCAGTTTTCCTAAACCAGCTGACAGCAGTGCTGGGATGAGGGGGAACAGTCCCAGCTGCAGAAAGATGGGAGTCAGACACTGAAATGCCCTTTGGGCTCGAGATTCCAGCTGTCTCCATTCTCTGGAAGGGTCTGGCTGCTTTCCTCAGATTGCATCTGAATTTAGGTGGCAGCAGTGCCAGGCCAGCGGCGCTGGAGCAGCTGGTGGTGCCTGCTCTGAGTGGGTGATGCCAGGATGGTCCCTGCTGGTTGCAAATGCAGTGCCTGGATAAATCCATGTATTTATGGAAAAGAGGAAGGAAAGAACTCCTGGATGATTTTTCAAGGGGAACTTTGGAATAAGATGCTTTCTGCCATGGGAGGGTTGGGTCTGTTGGGCTGGGTGAGGTTTGGGTTTTTGGTTGTTTGGTGGCTGCTGCTCCCCTGCCCCCATGGTTTGAAGAAATCAGTTCTGGGCTTGGATATGGGCTGGGCTTGGGGCTTTGTAGGGAAGGAAAAAAGGCTCCTGGGTTGGGCAGAGTGGCCACAAATCACCCAGTGTCGAAATCTGAGGTATTGATTATCCTGAGATTGTAAAAGTCTCTGTCAGCCTCGCTGCCAAAGCAGAAGCCAGAATTGGTCTGTGCTGGTTTCCAGGTTGTTTATTCTGTTGATCTCTCACATGTTCTGCTGCCCTGCCCAGCTCTGTCCTGCAGGGCAGCGTGTGGGGCTCTGCCCTCAGTGGGATGTGACAAACATTAAATACCAGAAACTCCCTGGGCTGGATTTACAATAATGTGCCAATATCTATTATCTACGTTGAACAGTGTGTCCCCAGCCTGAACCAACAGAAAAATGCCAACACCACAGTGAGACATGGAGGGCATGAAGAAGGAGAAAAAGGACAAGGCACACCCAATTTCCTCCACCTTGTCCCCTTTGGACCCCTCATCTAGAATCCTAAAATTTTACTTTTGCACCCATGCCACACTTAATTATTACTGATATCAAACCCTCAGAGCTGGTAATTGATCCTGTAAGATTGAAAACTCTTTTCCATGGCCAGAGATCACAGCCAGTGTCTCTGGGGGCTCTGTCCAGGGGGTTCCTGAGCCCTGCCAGGGTCCCAGGGCAGCCAGAGGGAAGCTCTGGGTTCTGACAACCCAGCGCAGCAGGAGTGATGTGGGAGCTGCTCCAGGGCAATCCTGGCCAGGAGCCCCGAATTTGGGTGGGTGCAGAGACAGGAGGGTGCCTGGAGAGCAGGGCTGGGGCTGGGGCTGCATCCTTCCCCTCCCAGGCCTGCTCTTTTGGGGCAAAAAGTCCTTCCTATCCCTGCCTTCCCATGCCAGGGATGAGCCTGGGACTGCCCGCTGGTTTTGGTGGCTTTGGACCCAAAAATGAGGAAAAACACCGGAGAGGGGAGGTGTGAGCTGGGCAGGGAGGGGAGGAGGGCGAGGTTCTGGCAGCGATGGCACCGGGATCGCTCTCCAGCAGCTCCTGAATGAATTCACTGACACAGGGAACAACTTCTCCCTGATTCTGCCAATTCTGCCCAATTTTTCCCTGATTCTGCCAATTCTATCACGACGCTGCCTGCAAGGGTCCCGCAGGAAGAGGAGCTTGATCTCTGCGAGAAGCTCTCAGCTGAAGATTTATTTAAGGCTACATGGGGAAATCTTAAATATTAAACTACAAAAGTCCCTGGTTTGGCAGTGAGGGCTGTGCCCTGTGTGTCTCTTTTTGCCTCTAAACACCTCCAGTGCTCCAGCTAACGGGGCTGTCACCCTGTGGGGATGGTGTCACCCACAGATCCCCCTTCCCATGGATTTTGGGACAGCTGCAGGCTTGTGTCTCCAAGAGCAGCTCATGTTCCCCCAGCTGGCCACCAGCATCTTGTCCCCACAGCCCAAGAGAAAGGACAATTACTGAGCATCTGTGTTTTTCTCTGTGCTGCTTCTGTTTATTTCTTATTATTTTAAATCCCTACTCCTTGGCTGCAGACATCCTTGTGCTGGCATGAGATTATTTATTTATAAAATATGTACAGGAAAGCGCTCGGGTCCCGGCCCCACCCTCCAAGGTTGGCTGTGCCTGTCCAGCCAGAGCAGAGGTGGAAGGGGAATTTCTCTGCTTCGGAGTGGGGAAGAGAAGGAGAAAGGAAAGGGCTGAGAGAGATAAAGATTTCAAAGGACATGAGCAAATATTTACAGGTTCCAAGACAAAAAAATGTATCTACAGTGTTGTCTTGGGGATAGAGGGAGCCGAGCTGGAAGCGGAGCCGCTCGTGGCTGCGTTTGTTATGTTGATTTATAGAGACTGCAGGAATCGATTCCTGGTGGGAATCCCGGCGAGAGCCTGGCTCCAGAGAGCCCCGGGCTCAGGCCCTGCTGAGGGGCAGGTGGGGCCACCCCAGCCACGGGGTCCTGCTCCTGGGGATTGCCAGAATATTTAGATTTTTGCAAATGAGGCTTGGATGCTCCTGTGATGCTGCTGGGAGCACAGGGAAGGGCGATGCTGGCCAGGAATGGGATTCAGGCAGGAAAAGGTTTGGGGTCCCCACCAACTGCTGCTGTTTGAACTCGATGGGGACAGGGAGGGTGTCACCCCCAGAGGTGACGAGCTCCTGGGAGCTGGGGCACGGCCCTGGGCTCCCCGGGCTCGGAGTGGCAGAGCTCCGAGTGCCACGCGTGGGTCCCCGTGGGTGCGTGGGGTGGGGTCTGCACAGCTATGGCAGGACGGGCACAGCTAAATTCCCCTGCAGGGGAGGGGGCCAGGGCACGAGGGAATGGCTGTGGGGCGTCTGTCTGGGTCCCCGAGCTCGAAAGGTCACCCCAGTTCAAACTGTCCGTGCTCTACGCGGGTGATACTTGGCTGGAGGAGACGGAGGAGACCTCGGTCTTGCTCTGGGATACGGTGGAGGAGGTTTCTTCATCCCCAAAGGGGTTCTTGCCGCAGCAGATGGTGGTGATCATGCAGTTACGGAACTGGGGAAGGGAGAGAAATGACAATGGTGGCACTGGGGGGCCAGCAGGGACGTGCTGCAGGCGCAGGAGTCCCTGCATGGACTGAGATCCCTTCTGGGAAGGAGCAACGTGCCCGTGGAGCCCCCAGACGTGCTGCCCAGCCCCGGGGGTGTCTCACCTGTTTGTTCATGAGCACGTAGATGATGGGGTTGTAGAGGGAGGAGCTCTTGGAGAAGAAGGCAGGCACTGCCATCAGCGTGGCCGTGAAGTCGGCGCCCTTGTTGGTGAAGATCCAGAACGCCACCACGGCGTAGGGCGTCCAGGCCAGCATGAAGCCCAGCACCATGAGGATCACCATCCGCGTCACCTCCTTCTCCGCCTTCTGGGTGGTGGCCGACTCCTGCTGCTGGGCAGCTGCCTGTGCACACAGAGGCTGGTGAGGGGCAGCTCCTCACCCCCAGACCACGTCCCCCATCCTGCCCGAGCCACCCCCCTGTCCCCAGGAGTCCCATCCGGCCGTTACCTCCCGGACTTTGCAAACGAGGCGTCCGTAGGAGAAGAAGATGATGACGACGGGGATGATGAAGTGGATGACGAACATGTAGAGCACGTAGGACTCGTTGTGGAAGTCGGGGTTGTGGGTGTAGTAGTCGGGCCCGCAGGAGCACTGCATCCCCTCCGGGATGTACCTGGCAGGGAGAGAGGTGGGAATCTGCTCCAGGACCCCACTTGGGGGCAACAGGGATGGAATTCCCTGAGGATGGGGGATGCTGGAAGGTGGCACGCGTGGTTTGGGCGCACTCGGGCACGCAGTGTCAGCTTGCTGTGACACTCCCTCCCTCCCACGGGCACAGGACATTCATTTCCCTCCTCCAAGGCCAAGCACTTCCCTGTGGGAGCCACCTGCTCTCCCCGCACGGCCAGAGGGATCCGGGAGCTGCTGGGGATCCTCGGGCTCACCTGGACCAGCCGAAGAGCGGCGGGGCGGCGCAGGAGATGGCCATGACCCAGGTGAAAGCGATGCCCATCAAGGCGTGGCTGGCGGAGAAGCGGAAGTTGCCCATGGGCTTGCAGATGACAATGTAGCGCTCGATGGCCAGGACAACCAGGGACCACAGGGCGACCTGGCCTGCGGGGAGGAGAGGGAGAGCCCACCGAGTGGTCAGTGCCCCTCTGGGCTCCACCTTCCCTTGGTGCTCCCAGAGGAGAGCAGAGGGAGCTGGGATCAGCGTGGGATGAGCAGCATCCTGCTAGAAAACAAGGAATCCTCCACCCGTAACGTGCAGAAGCTCTGGGAGCTGAGGGGATGCTGGGGGCAGAGGGGTTTTAATAATAAATTAAGAATCAAGGGAGTGAATCCCACCTGGGCATGGGGAAACACAATTCCTGGCAATGCTGCCAGATGCCTCCAAACCTGTTGATTCCTTTAAATGTGCATTTCACCAGCCTTCTGCTGGTGCTGGATCAGGGGGAAGTGCGGGGAGGGGGGACTGTGTGGGTGGGAAATGTGCACATGTATTTATGAGGGATAATTAAACTTCAGGGGATTTGGGAGCGTTTAGTCGGTGCTGTAAGCCTGCTAATGCCCCCAGCTGTGATAAGCTGCTGATAACGACACCCTGTGCTGGGATTCGCTGGGGACCTGCTGCTCAAACAGCCGCTGCTTCCCAGCCAACTTCCTTCCCTGGGAACAGGAGCCTCCTCCTCCTCCTCCTCTGAGCTACAAACATTGGGAAGGCAAACTAACGCTGCCCAAGGCTCAGTGAGCAGGGATGGAGCAGACTTTGGGGTCTTCTGATGCCAAACCCAAGCTTTTCCTTGATTCTTGGCTTGGATCAGGACATTCAGCTGTGCCTTTGGCAGAATATCCGTATTTTTAAAATGTGTATTTTCAGAGCAGCTTCACTGTGGGAAATGGCATTGTTTAGGGGAAGGAAAGCAAAGTCCCTGTGGTGGCTCTGGGTGTCTCCAGCAAGGACTGGCGGCTGTCAGATCCATCACGAGGTGTGGCGTGGGCAGGGCTGGCTGCGTGGGCTCTGGCTGCCGAGTGAATTCTCCCCGGTTTTCCGCAGGGCAAAGCATTGGCAGCACTTGTGTGTGTCCCTGAGAAATGCCTCAAGAAAAATCCCAAGGGCGCCCAAATCTGGTGCAGCTGGGACAGAGCTGAGCTATCCGTGTGGAACCTGAGAACCACCCTGGATCCTCCTCCTGAGCCTTCTCATCTCTCTACGCCTCTAGCTCTTCCGTGGGGTTCCCCTCCTGAGGGATTTCTCCTCCCCTTCTAAACACTGCATTTCCCCAAAAAGGGAAGCCTTTGGGCAAAGGAACAATCATGGAATCGTGAAGGTTGGGAAAAGACCTCTAAGGTGATGAAGTCCGAGCCTGTGCTTGGTCCGAGCTGCTTGGTGTTGTTTCGGGAACACGCTGTGGTCATCCCTGGCAAGTCTCTGGTAACCACCTTGGCATCACACCCCCAGTGACCAGCAGGTCCTAGTGACCTCAGGCTGGACCCTGCGAACAAGGATCCCTTCCCAAACTTCCCTTCCTCGCCACCATGCCATGGAGGCTCCTTGCTATCAAGGTCAAACACGCAGAAATCTCTTTTCCTCCCCTATTTTAAGCGCAGGGCGAGCGCCACACGAGGGAAAACGATGCTGCACATGCCAACAGCGCCATGAAGAGATGGAACCAGACTCCCAAAGCCCCGGAGAAGAAAGCCCCAAGCCCCCATTCCCATCCCTTACCTCCCAGCGTGGCAAAGAATCCCTCCACGGCGCAGCCGATGGGGCCGAACACGAAGTAGCCGTTCCAGGCGGTGTAGAAGGTGACGGTGAAACCAAAGCAGGCCATGCACAGATCAGCCACCGCCAGGTTGACCAGGATGTAGTTGAGGGGCTGCCGGAGCTTCTTGTGCTTGAAGGTGACCAGGAGGGTGAGGAAGTTGATGGGGAAGCCGGTGGAGATGAGGAAGAAGATGTAGCAGCACACCAGGCGGTATTTCCAGGGCTCGGCCAGGTAGTACTGCGGGTACTCGAAGGGGCTCCGCACCACCCCTGTCTTGTTGGACATAGGCACGTAAAAATTGATCCCCTCCGTCCCGTTCATCCTGCCCTGGCTACGGGAGCTGCTCTGCCGGAGGGGTTTTCTGCAATTAATCACGTTCCAACCCTGATTAATTAAAAAAGGGAAGCCCCACCCCTCCCAGCGCGGAAAGCGCGCAGCGAGAGGATTCCCCTCCAACCCAAAGAGTGAAGGAATTGCAAGGAGCGGCAGAAGTTGAGGGGATGGAGGTGGTGCCCTGCCCTGTGCCGCGCCGGGGGCTGGCGCTGCCACGCCTGGGGTGGTTTTATACCCTCCGGCCTCCTCCAGGGAGGGGGGAGGCTGACGAGGGGCTCGGCTAACTTTGTATGACAAGGCCAACGGGATTGAGAGGGGTTGATGGTTTAAGCACCCTCTAAGCAGCCAGTTGGCCCCAAAACCTGCATTAAAGAGTATTAATTGCCATTAAGTGTTTAATGTTTGGGGGCAGGAAGGGATGGGGTGGGGAGAGCTTGGAAAGAGGGGCAAAGGTGGGAGGAGCAGTGGGGAGTTTGGGAGTGGCCGATGTGTAAATGGGCTGCTCTGGGGTCCACAGTGTGTCACAGGTTTGGGGTGTCCCTGGGTGGCTGAAGGACCCCGTGAGACCACCTGAGGACTGGGGAGTGGCCAGCTCTGCCCCACTGACCTTGGGGAGGTCACTGGGGGAAGACTGGACTGGGCTTTGTGGTCTGAGCTGCTGGCTAGGCTCTGTTTCGGGTGCCTGGTTCAGTGTGGGGGCTGCTGGGGTCTGCATCCCAAATCCAGGCTCTGCTGACACAGCCAAGGGCCTGGAGCTGGGCAAAAGGTAGGAGGGGAAGCCCCTTCCCATCCCACAGGTAATGCAGTTGATAATTTTTTGGTAAATGTAGCATTTTGGGGCAGGGCTCTTGGCTGTGTGACCCTAATCCCACCCCTGGTTGTGCCACAGGGCAAAGGGCAGCAAAAATGTCCTGAGGTCCCTGCAGAGAGTGTGGAGAGACCAGCGTAGCCTGGGAGAGCCAGAGGGATGGAAGGGAGCTTTTCCCAGGCTCCCAGCACGGAATGTGGGAGCTTTTTCCAGGATCCCAGCACAGAGTGTAGGAGCTTTTCCCAGGATCCCAGCACAGAGTGTGGGAGCTTTCCCCAGGATCCCAGCACAGAATGTGGGAGCTTTTCCCAGGATCCCAGCACAGAATGTGGGAGTTTTTCCCAGGATCCCAGCACAGAGTGTAGGAGCTTTTCCCAGGATCCCAGCACAGAATGTGGGAGTTTTCCCCAGGATCCCAGCACACATGAGCCTGGGAAACCACTCCCAGCAGGGCCAGCACCAATGCTCCATCTCACCCAAGTTCTTCTTCCCCATTTCTTTCTTTTGGGTCATGGGTGCTCCTTCTCCAGGGGAGCTGCCTAAGGCGCCTTAGGGAAGCTCTTCCATTAATCCTGGGGATGTGGGGCGTTAAGGGAGCTGATCGGATAATGAGGTAAGCTGGGCCTCCTCCTCCTCCTCCTCCTCCTCCTCCTCCTCCTCCTCCTCTTCAAGGCACGGCCCATGGAAAAAGTCACCGCTGTCCCGTGGGATGAATGAGGTCTCCTGCACGCCTGGAGCATCTCCGAGCTGGAGGTCGGGAGCGGAAGGCTAAGGGGGAGCTGGGGTGGATGGTGTCCTAATCCCTGATCCGTGGGAGCAGAAGTAGGACGAGGTGCAGGGAACTGGGTCAGGTCAGCCTCAGGTGCCCCGGGAAGAAGGCTCCCCACGGGATGGATGTGCCTCTTGGAATCAGGCACCAAATTCCTGCTCCAGGTCTTCCCTGAGGAGATGAGGGGAAAGTGGAGGAGTCCCATGGCCCTGCTTCTCACAGAGCGTTCCCTGGAGGAATTTCCCGCCTCTTCTGGCCATAGTCAGGCTCCAGATGTAAAAAAATTGGGCACAGAGTTACAGAATGAGTTGAATATCAAAGGAGATCCCAGAAATTCTAATCCACAAAAACAGCTGTGCATCCATCTCAGTTCCAAGTGTGCACCTCCCAGCTCCCATGGGAGAAAGCAACTTTCTCCAGCTCCAATATTTCACTGTGGTGACCCACCTTCAAAAGAAGAAAGCAAGTCTTCAGCTCCAATATTTCACTTCAAAAACACTTATGCCTCGCTGCCAGTGTCAGCAGAATCCCAAAGCTCTGGTGTTTCTCCAAGGTTTTGCATGTGGACACCACGGGTAGCCCATGGGAAAGTTGTCACCTCCCATCCCTTCCTGGCACCCCTTTGAGGTGTCCTGCCCTCTTCTAAAGTCAAGAGTGGTACAAAGGAAGCTGTGGGGGGAAGAAGGATGCTGAGTCTGGGTGCTGGGGGAACACTCAGCTGCACTTTTTGGGAGAGGGACCTTTCCTGGCTCAGCAGATCCTCTCCACTCACCCTGGCAGCTGAATGTGGAGGAGATTTGGCTTCATGGGTGGCCCCCAGCCACCTTTCAAAGGGACAAGAGAGACTTGAAAGAGGACTGGACTGCACTGAGAGGGTTTCAGCCAACCAGGACCAGGCAAGGCTGAGCCACCTGTGTTTTGTGAGAGCGCTGTCCCCTCCCAGCTGTGTCCCCTGGGGTCACTGCCCCGAGGCTGGTGGATTTAGAGCTCCGGGCAGGTCAGCACAGCCGGAGCAATGGCCAAGGCCTCGAGTAAACCCAGAGCAGGGAAATGACACCGCTGAGGGTGGCTGGTCCCTCCAGGACGTGTCCTGAATGCAACCTCGGCTCCTGTTGCAGCCCTGCCACAGAGATGGCTTTAATTTGCTGTCTCTTAGCAGGGAAAGTTTATGAGCCGCTCTCTCTCCAGGAGAGCTCCCAGTTGTTTTCTGTGCTGACTCTACAGCAGCAGCAAATTCCAGGCCCTGCCTAATGCGGGAGGAGAGATTTGCTGCTCTGTGTTTGTGCTCAAGAAAAGGCTTTTCGTGCCCCTTGCAGGTTTTCCTGCTTTGAGCTGGGATTGTCTCTCGCTCGTTGTTTGTTGGCGTGCGGCGTGACGGGGCCCTGAGCTGCTCTGGGCTTTCATGTCCTGTGTCAAGCAAGAGATGATAATTATAATCAAATAACCGGCTTGCACAGAGCCGACACGCCTGGTTCACAGGGATCAGCGACAGGCAGAGCTCACATGGAGGAGCTGGGCTCCCCCTTTGTGGTGCCCATCCCCAGCCCTGCTGGGCACAGGAGCCGCTTGCCCGGGGGTGCCCAGGGAACACCTGGCAGAGCAAGGTGGAGGGAAATGCAAAAGCACAACAAATCAGTCATGAAGGGAACACCTGCGCTGAGCTCCTGCTGCTGGGCTGTGCCGGCTGTGAGCACGGCTCTGACTGCACGGCTGAGCTCACTCCTGTGCTTCTGGCTGGTTTTGTAACCAGTGCTGCCCTGAATCTCCCTCCCGTGGGGGCTCATTCCTCCCCGGTGGGCAGGAAAAGAGGGAGGAATTGCCTCTGGGTGCCCTGGGAAGACCCCGTTTCCCGTATCACATAGCAGCCACCCCGGGCTGTGGCGCTGAGCCGCTTAGGCCGGGCTTGTGAGCTCCCTCACCAGGAAAGGGGTTAAGGCAAGATAAAGCCACAGCGTTATAGAGACCATATGGAGGGGAAGAAAACCCTTTATCCTGTAATTGGATTCGCTCTGCGCTGGAGGTGAGGCTGAGTGGAGCTGACAGGCCGTGATGGGCGAGGCGCTGCCAGCCGCCCGTCCAAAGCAGGATGTGTGTGCACAAACTTGTAGATCAATCCATTAGAGTGGATCAAATAGATTTAAACGTGTGGCAGGGAGAAGGAGGACACTGATGTATTTACAATTGAGTTCACTGGGCTGGCCTTCCCCCAGCAGGGATTACCTGGCCATGGCTGGTGGCTCTGTGGCTCTGTGGCCGTGCCCTGGAAACCCACTCAGGACAGGGGCTGGGTGTGGATGGGGAGGTGACCTTGCTTTTGTCCTAAAAAATAAGAGTGCACAGCAGGCTGTCTTTTGTCTTTCAAGCACAAAATTTGAGCTGGAGAGACCCCAGCTCCCGTTTTCCATGCAGGTTCTCCATCTCCATCCTGCTCAGGCTCTCCCCCATAAAGCAGCTGGGGTGTGGGGAGAGCTCCCCAACGCCAACCTCTTCTCCTGGTATCTGCACTCTCTGTCAGCTCCCAGCCTTTTCTTCCCAGGCTGCAGGATTTCCTTGGAGCGACAGGCACGCTTTGGGCCCTGTCATTTCCCTGCCAAGGAGCTGAGCAATCCCGGCTCAGCTGCGAACCTGCTCCGCTCCGTGTGGTGCTGTCAACACTTCTCCCTCGGTGACAACCCGGGGCTGTGGCAGAGTGGGCAGGTGTGCAAGACATTCCCCCGGCCCCGCAGCGAGGAGCAGCCGGCACAGCCGGCAGATCCCGGCAGCTCCGGCAGATCCCAAAAGATCCTGGCAGCTCCGGCAGATCCCAGCAGCTCCAGTAGATCCCAGCAGCTCCGGTAGATCCCAACAGATCCCGGCAGCTCCAGCAGATCCCGGCAGTTCTGGTAGATCCCAAAATATCCTGGCAGCTCCAGCAGATCCTGGCAGCTCTGGTAGATCCCAAAAGATCCCGGCAGCTTCAGCAGATCCTGGCAGCTCTGATAGGTCCTGGCAGATCCCAGCAGATCCAGCAGATCCCGGCAGCTCCGGCAGCGCTCCCGCAGCTGCGCCCAGAGCGAGTCGTGCTCTGCCGGGGTGATGGCAAAAACGCTGCTCTGATCTTCCAGCCTGGCAACCTGGAACCAGTCTGGATTTCGGTGTGGTTTCTGGGCTCTCGGTGGAGTTGGACAGGAGTTACCAGGGGAGTTACCAGGGATCTGTGTCCAGCTCTTCTCCTTTGCCTGACACCGGGCAGGTGCTTGACTGCAAAGTCAGAGGGGCAAAGGAAAGGCTTTTCCCAAATTCCCAAGGGATCCACGTGCATGCACCCCTCCCCACCCTGAAGCATCCACTGGAGGCTGGCTGAGCAGCCAGGAAAGGGGGTTCAGGCACACAGAAATAATCCAGCTCTTTTATTTTAAATTTGTAAATCTCATTTGAAGTGGAATCCTGTTACTCCCAGGGGCCTTGTTGTGGCTGCTCATGGGCTTCCACAGCGGTGCCGTGAACGTGCTGCTTCGTTTTGTCATAACTGGGTCATTTTATTTTTTTTTTTTTCCCTCTTTCTAATACAAGCCCTTAGTTTTCTCAGTGGAAGTCTGGAGCCTGCTGTGACACGGGCAGCTGGGTTATAATCTTATGGAATCAGCACGGAGGAAATTTGGGGGTTGCCTGCTTGCTTCCTCTTTCCAGCAGGGCTGTTCCCTGCCGCCTGGCTGGGCTGGCTCCTCGCTCCAACATCCCCAGGAGCAGCCAAACTGGTGTCCCAGCTCCCAGAAGAACCACACCCTGGCACTGCTCCTCCCTCAGCCAGGAGCAGAGCCCCATTCCTGCCTCCTGCCCCATTCCAAGGCCCCAGCTCTTCTCGGTGGTGGCCGCGTGTCCCGCACCATGATTCGTTCCTCTTGCCATCCCTGCTATAAAGCTTTTTAGGGATTTGCTCCAGACCAAACGTGTCCATCCTCTCCCTGTGCCCTTCATCCTGTAATTGGATTCATTTCCTCCATCCAGGCTGGGCTGCTCTCCATCCCTTTATGTAACAGCGCCGCTCTGACCCGCAGCCACTGACACCAGCGCAGGCTTGCTGCACGTTGAATCCCATTATTGGCCCTTTTTTTGGGCAGTCCCTGCTCTCTTTTCCCTCTCCCGTGGGATGTGGGCTCTCTCCAGGCTCTGTGTGGCTCGTGCTGCAGCTCCATCCCAGCACGATCCCTCCGAGCTCGTGCAGCTCCCGCTCCAGAGAGCCAAAACCCAACGGCCCCGGGCAGGGGAGCACGGGCGGGGTTGTCTGGAGAAATGATGCATTTTCCCACCCCTTTAATTAATATTTATTCTCCTTAATTCCCAATCTTTACCGTTTAGCCCTCTAAAGCCTTTGTGGTTGAGAGGCTTTCGCTGAGGTTGCTATTCCACGCCTAAGCAAAACATCCACGGATTAAACGGGCATTTTATCAAAAGTGAGCCCTGGGTGGGATCAGGCCTGGCTGCACAGGCCCCGAGGCTCTGCAGATCTTTCTGCTGCTGTCACCATTTTCCATTCTGCTTTTCCCACATCCCAGCTGGGATGGATGTGCTGCTGTTCCTTCTCCCCAGTCTCTCCCGGGATTCCTCGCCTGGGAGCTCACTGACCTGCCACACGTGAGTCTCTTTTTCACCCTGAAGCCATCCAGCTCTGCCTCCTTGTTCCTCCCAGGATGAATTGGTGCCTTGAGAGCCACAACCCTTCTCCTCTGTGGCAGATAAATGGCCACTGATTGCTGAGAGGTGCTGGGATGAACGGGGAGACTCCAGTGAGAGCACCAATAAATCCTGGGAATCTGGCATCATCCAGTCTTGGGAAATCTGCTGGCAGCTGGCACTGCTGAGCACAACGATGCTGGACCCCTTCTGTCCCTCTTCTTACTTCTTTACCTCCTTTTATTCTCCTCCCTCAATTATTTTCCCTGGTCTTCTTTCCCTCTCTTCTTTTTTTTACCCTCTTCTTTCCCCACAATTGTTTTTCCTGCCCATCTTTCCCTCCTTTTTTCTTTCTTTTCCTCCTCTTCTTCCTTCTGCTTGTTTTCCCTGCTCTTCTTTCCCTCTTTTCCCCCCGCCTTCTTTTCTTTCCCCTCAAATGTTTTCCCTGCTCTTCTTTCTCTTTTCCCCCCTCCTTTTTCCCCATCCCAGCACCCCAAAAGGACAGTGGGGTGCCCAGGGACACCACCCAGCCCCATGGGACATCCTTTCCCTGGGTGTGGGGCTGCATTTTGTACCATTCCTAAAAATATTCCTGATCCCTCAAGTGAAAACCGGGTGGCTTGGATTTGAAAACCGAAATGGGAACAGCTGAGCTGCATCCCATCGTGATTTCTCACCTCCTCTCCTTTCTCTCTTTGCTCCTTCCAGATCGGGGAGAGGGTGGCAAAGGAGTGACCAAAAATTAGAGAAACAAGGCAAGGAAACATTTTTCTCCTGTTTATTTCTTTCCTTATTTGAGAGTAGAGAAAGTTTTTATAAGCCCAGACATTTATTTTATTAGAAAAAGGGATTTTTGAAACTGTTTGGGTGTTTTTTTCAGTGACAGAGTGAAATCCAGTGACAGAGGATTGTTATGGGATAGGATGTTTTGGTCAGTGCCTGTCCCCTCCAGCACTTGTAGAGGAGCCAAATCCACCCAGGCTCTGTCCAGAAAATCATTTTCCCTCTCTTTTATTCTTTCATGGAAAACTGAGGCAACAGGCAGAATTTCCCCAGTTTTGGGGTGTGCAGGTCACCTCAGGGCTGGTTTCCAGAAGGGGCTGGGTGTGCTGCTGGCACGGGCAGCTCGTTCTGCCCCTTGTTCCTTGGCACTGCTGCCAGGCCCACTGGGCTGCACTCCACTGCCAGTTTCCTGGGAAAACGACTCCCAGTTGTGCCAAACGTTTAACTTTCAGAACGAGCAGAGCTGCACTCAAACCCATCCTGCACATCATGTTTCTGTTGAGCCTCTAACCTCTGCTGCCACTTGGCACCGCAGCCCAAAGGGGAGTTTTGGGAACTGCACGGTGCAAACTGTGCCAGGGATGCAGCAGGATGGAATTTTGGAATTACAGAGCTGGCAGGGAGACCTCCAGCTGGGATTTTTTAAATTTTATTTTCATTTATCCTTGTTTTGCAGCCAGGATGTGCCAAAAGCTGCATTTATGGACTGAGCCAAGCCAGAACCAGGAGATGCCTGTTGCTCCCACCTGCCCCGGCACTTCCAGAGCTGGAGTCAGATCCTTTATTTTCAGCTCCACAATTCCTTCCTGTCAGAGCACTCTTGCATAATTAAGAGGTGAAGCTGGCAGGCTGCATGCAGCTAATACAGATATGATTAATTTTCATCCCTCTGTTTGATTTGGAAGGTTGTCCTTCCCCAGGCAGAAGGCTCCATCCCAGATGGATGGAAAGCTGCCAGCCAGACACGTCTTGGAGGGACAGTGGGACAAGACACGGGGAAGTTTAGTGCTTTGGAAAAGTGACCTTTCCTGGTAACTAATTTGTCACTTCCCAGCACCATCTGCTGACTCGTCAGCTGCATCCATCATAACCATGTGAAGAAAAGGACTGGAAAAGTCGATTAAAATGGGAATCGGATGGGGTTTGTGCAAATTGTTTAGCGAAGGGAGGGGAAAACCCCACACTGGGTGGGTGACATCCTGCCCACCACCCCCAGCCGCGTTCCCAGGGAGGTTTCCAGGGAGCAAAGCTGCTCTGGAGTCTCTGGGAGCTTTCCACTGCCCAGGGGTTGGTAAGCTGGGAGGATGCCCAGGGACCCGGGAAGCAGCTCAGTGCTGGACATGAGGTTTTTCAGGAGGGCTCTGTCCCAAATCGAGTGTCACTGACAGCTGGGACAGCAGCAGGTCCCTGGTGTGCCCCTGTCCTATTGACTGGCTGCCGTGGGGCCTGGTGACAAAAGCCATTCCCCGTGACAAATGGAATTCCCAGATGACAAATACCATTCCCAGGTGACAAAAGCCATTCCCGGGTTACAAATGGAATTCCCAGATGACAAATACCATTCCCAGGTGACAAACGCAATTCCTAAGTGACAAATGCCATTCCCAGGTTACAAATGCCATTCCCAGGTGACAAACAGCATTCTCAGGTGACAAATGCCACTCCCAGGTGACAATCGCCATTCCCAGGTAACAAACACCGTTCCTAAGTGACAAACGCCATTCCCAGGTGAACAAATGCCATTCCCAGGTTACAAATGCCATTCCCAGGTGACAAATGCCATTCCCAGGTGACAGTTGCCATTCCCAGGTGACCATCACCATTCCCAGGTGACAAACGCCATTCCTAAGTAACAAACACCATTCCTAAGTGACAAACGCCATTCCCAGGTGACAAACACCATTCCCAGGTCACAAATGGAATTCCCAGATGACAAGTGCCATTCCCAGGTGACAAACGCCATTCCCGGGTGGGCAATCGCCATTCCCCATCTCCCTCCCCAGGCAGGCAATGCTGCTGCTCCCCGCTCTGCCAGCCCACGGAGCCCGTGGATGCAGGAGGATTTCCCAGCTCGTTTTTCCCTCCTGCTCCTCGCCTGGCTGCTCCCAGACTCCCTCAGGAGCAGCACCAGGAGGTGCCTGGCCTGATCCCAAACCCTCTGGCATCAGCTCCTGGCTGATGGTCCCGGGAGAGCTCGGATGAGTTCTTGCACAATTCCCTCCCTCTCTCAGCACCTCGTTTGTCTGGAGAGGGATGACAGTGCAGGATTTGTGTTCCCGAGGGGGATCAGCGTGCCAGGCTCAGCGAGGATGGGAGAAGGAGCCACTTGAACACTCAAAGTGGCAATTTTGATATTATTGTGATTTGCAATTACAGTAGAAAGATAATTGACACAGGTGTCATTGTAGTGCTGGGACATTCACATCCTAAAATCCTTGTCTCGGTGCCTAGAAACACAAGCCAGGAGAGAGGGATTTCTCCAAATTAGAGATGGAGAAACTGAGGCAGCCTCAGCTGTGGGGCCACCAGGAACAGCTGAAGAACCTGGGGAGGGAGAAGAGGGGATCTGCCTGGAAACGAGAAACTCAGAAAACTCCAGTGCAGATAACAACATTCCCTGCCTGGGAAAGCTGTTTCCATGCAGGCCAGGCAGCCGGGCAGGGTCACAGGTGAGTGCCTGCAGTGCCTGGGTGGGTTTATAAAGGGAGGAGAAGCAGCAGGAGCACCCAGGTGTGTCAGGAGGGAGAAGAGCTCCGACCGCCAGTGTCCCGTGGCTGCACTCCCAGGTAGGTCTTGGCACCTCTTGGCCACAGAAGAACCAGCTCAGAGGAGGAGGAAGGAACAAAATCGATGCTGAAACAAGGGGGAAGTTGCTTTTCCCTCATCCCCATCTCGGGAGCACCAATTCCAGCAGCTCCTACCTCCTGTGGGCACCTGGCACTGCCACAGAGCTGTGCCCTCTGAGCATGGGGAGCTGCTCTGAGCAGGCAGAAAATGACTCTCAGACAAGTCCTAGAGCCAGGAATGGTTGGATTTTTTGGGAACAGCTCAGTAGGTGAGTGTCCTGTCCTGTTGCTGTGCCAGCTGCCCACCCCTCCTGCCCCCACACTGGCACTTGGCTGGGTTTTGGGGGGTGAGCAGAGCTGTGTGCCCGCAGTGCTGATGCTGAACTCGGGATCCTCCTGCTTTTTTCTTTTCCCTTTGGAGCTGAGAAGCAAATCCACCGAGTGCTCCCTGCCTGGAGAGGTGCTGAGCTGGAGCTCTCGGGGCTGGAATGCAGGTCCTGCTTGCCAAGCAAGGGAGGGCTTTCAGCAGGGACGTTTCTGAGTGGAGAGGTCTGTGTGGGTGTTTTTCTGGGAGAAGAGGGAGACAATCAATTCCCAGTGGGATTAGCCAAGAGGAGATGAAGGAAGTGACTGGGTGTATTTTCTTTGTATTCAGCAGTATTTTATTTATTTATATATTTACTGCAGGGATAGAATAAATGAAAAAGCGCCAAAGATTGATGCTGCTGAGGTTGCATTGCAAGGGCAGAGCCTGAGAATTCCTGCTTGGAGCCCTGCAGGAAACAGGGCTGGGACACCCTGGGACATCCCAGGGCAGGAGGTGGCTCTGCTGGTCCAGTCTGGGTGGGCAGGGGGAGGTGGCACCAGTGCAGTGCCCAGGGAAGGGAGAGGAGAGGATGTGACTGACAGGGGCTATGGAAAGGGAATATTTATTAACTTCCACTGGCCCTTGGTTCAATCCCAGCTGATATTTATGGGAAATCTAATTCAGGAGTCAAATCTAACTTAACAATGTCTTCTCAAGAATGTCCAAACCAAGAGGTTGCTGAAACTAATTAAGGATCCAGCTCCAATCAGGTGAAGAAGTTAAGCTGTAGGACCAGACTTCATTAAGTCTGTCCAGAGAGACTATTTTAATATTTAAAGAGAACATTCAATGTTTACATAAGTCCTTTCCTGATGTGAAGCCATAGTTAGATCACTTCAGAGGTGGTTTTTAAAGCCTTTTATTCCAGGCTCAGAGCCGGGCTGGAAAATGCCTTTCCCATTTCCCTTGGACTCAATGAAGCTTCTTAAAAGATCCAGTCCACCCAGGAAGGTTTCCAATGGTGAGGAAAATCAACCCAAAAATTAAAGAACCGTCTGTGTGAAGGTTTTTCTCTTTCCAGCATCTCTGTCTGCCGTGCTGGAGCTGGGATTGATGGGTTTGTTCTGGATGTGTTCAGGTCTTAAACCAACACAGCTGCAGGGCTGAGGCTCGAGAACTCGGGGAGGTGGAGCAGGGCTGGGCTTGAAATCCCTGGAGATGTTGCTCGAGAACAAATCTGTTTACACAAACAGCTTTGAGAAGGGAATTGCCAGTCAAGGCACTTCTATTCTCAGCTCAGGAGCAACTGCAAGAGTAAATATCCCTGAGGTGGGCTGGGGCTGAGCTGGGTTGCAGCTGGTGTGGAGCCAAAGGCGTTTCATGTCAAAGCTCCATCTCCATCTTGCCCTGGTGTCTCCTTTCCCGTGTTGTCCAGGCTCTCGGGATGGTTTCGAAGAAGGTGGTGGCCAGTTTGCTGCTGGTGTCCCTGCTGTCCGTGCTGGCTGAGCAGACCCAAGGCTTCATGCCCTTTTTCACCCAGAGCGACTTCCAGAAAATGCAGGTAACCCCTCCGGAATGAATAAATCAGGAAAGGTTTCTCCTGCTCTCATCCCCCAAACTGCAGTGACACTCTGACATCCTTCTCCCAAAATCCACGCCTTTGGGAGGAGGCAGAGGGAATTTTTAAGGTGTGAGGTAGAAAGGAAGAGCCTGGACGCCCCTGCCAAAGGTCTGCCACTCCTGTGGGGGCGTCACCTGCAGCCCCTGCGGGTCCTTTCCCTTTCCTCGGTGCTGGAATTCTTCCAGAGCAGCTGCAGCCTCCCATCAGTTCAGTGATGGCTCTTTTGTTGTAACAAATAATTAACCATCCCCCGGCTGGTTGTCACCTCTGGGACGTGCCGAGAGAACGTTTTTTCCTTTTGAAGTGAAACAAATACCGTTGAAAGGTGTCAGGCAGGCTCAGAGCCGGCAGCTTCTGAAACACAGCCCGGTGAGCTTCCCCCGCACTGCCGAGCCCCTGGATACCGGGAGAAATCCCATTTCCAACACCCACCCCTGGATAACAATTGCTTTTTGTGGGCAGCACAGGCATTCCTCAATGTCCTTGAGGAGGATGGGGACCCACGTGGGCTGTGTTTGTACTCCACAGCCCTTGTAGCTCCGTGTCTGCCAGGGACTGGGGTTTTGGGACGAGCAAAGGGGAAATCTGTCCCCAAAGGCTGTCCCTGCCCCTCCTGTGCTCACACGCTGGGCACTGAGCACGGCCTGTGCCACGTTTGACACGTCCTGCTGTGTCTGTCCTATTCCAAAGCACCTTTGGCTTTTTCCAGAGGGTTCTGAAGGCAACTGAATAAATGGAGATGGGCTGACATTACAGACCTGCAGAACGGCTGGGAAAACGTGACCGCTCTGCACATGCAGGGTTCAATTTCCTCACAGTGCTCCAGCACAGAGCCAGGCCAAGTTCTGTGGGACAGCTGGGGCAGGTCCCGGTGTTGTCAGTCCCATGGACAGGTCCCGGTGTTGTCAGTCCCATGGACAGGTCCCAGTGCTGTCAGTCCTGTGGATAGGTCCCGGTGCTGTCAGTCCCATGGATAGGTCCCGGTGCTGTCAGTCCCATGGGCAGGTCCCGGTGTTGTCAGTCCCATGGGCAGGTCCCGGTGTTGTCAGTCCCATGGGCAGGTCCCGGTGTTGTCAGTCCCGTGGGCAGGTCCCGGTGCTGTCAGCTCCCATGGACAGGTCCCGGTGCTGTCAGTCCCGTGGGCAGGTCCCAGTGCTGTCAGTCCTGTGGCAGGTCCCGGTGTTGTCAGCTCCCGTGGTCAGGTCCCAGTGTTGTCAGCTCCCGTGGTCAGGTCCCGGTGCTGTCAGTCCCGTGGGCAGGTCCCGGTGCTGTCAGCTTCCACGTCCTGCTGACAGAGTTCCCCCACCACACGTGGCTCCTGTTCACTGCAGACCTTCACACCCTGCCCCATAACCTGACCTGACCTCACCCGCAGCACTGCTGAATTTCAGTCCCCAAAGGCCACTCGGGTCACAGCTGATGGGCCCTTCCCAGCAGGATTCAGCATCCTGCTGGTTCTGTGCCCAGCACCGTGGGTTCCTGGCTGTTGGGACAGCACAGAGTTTGGGTTTGGGTTTGCTGCAGTCCCAGCATCACCAACTGCCCCCTCTGCTCTCTGCCCCGAAGCTGCAGGAAAAGGAGAGGAACAAGGCAGGGCAGAAGAAATCCCTGAGCTCGCTGCAGCAGCTGGAGGAGGAAGGTTTCTCTGAGCAATCTGGTGTGGATGTCAATGCAGCCAAGACCCTCCAGGTATGTGGAGCCATTTGACTCTGAGAAGCCCACGAGGACGTGCAGGGGATGAGGAGTCCAAGAGGCGTCCTCTGCCAGCCTGCCTGCTTACATCAGAGAGAAGTTTTAGCTCCATCCCAAATTATCTTGGTCGTTCAGCAGCCAGGTCACCCCTGAGGCCCAACAGCTTCTCCCTGAGGAAGGTGGGAACAGCTTGAGGTCTCTTTGGCAGGCAGTGAAGCCCAGCCAGGTGCAAGGCAGGAACTCCCAGTTCTGCTTCAGCTCCTGCTTGGTGGCACCTCTGACCCCACAGTTCTCTGCACTGGCAAAGCCTTATTTAAAATCTTGGCCTCGAAGTCTGTACACAGAGCAGAAAATGGGCAATTTGAGGGATTGAAGTGCCAGGCTAAGCCCTCAAAGGCAGACTTAACTGGTGAGCCAAGTCTGAAAATTGTGCTTTGCCACTTGAGCACAGGCAACTTTTTCCAGTGTGGGCAGCCACTCCTGCAGGGAGCTTGGCTGTGCTCTGCCAGCAAAAGGAGGGTGCAGATCCCCCAAAACAGGGACAGATCCCGTGGGACAGGCAGCAGGATCAGCCAGGCTGGAGTTTGTCCAAGGCACAGCTTCATGTGCAGCTCCTCCTGCACTCGTGATGCTCCAGCACTCGGTAACAGGATTTAAACAGCAAAATGCCCAGTTCAAAGTGTGAAATACCCAGCACATCCCCACGGCTGGCCAGCACCAGAACAGAGCTCCTTGCTTCAGGCACAGCTGGCTCCGAGTGCAGCAGGCTGGAGCAGGACCACAGCTCGTCCTCAGCTGTTGCTAGGGCAGGAGCTCTGCAGGCTCAGGCTGGAAGGGTCCATGTGCCACACAGTGGAGGATTAGAAGGTTCAGAAATTATTTTCTTTGCAGTCCCTGCTGCCAGGAGGTGCCTTTATCTGGATTTCTGAGCCAGCCCACGGGTTATGCAACAGCACTGTGAACGACTCAAGAGTGTGCCGCCTTCAAAATGTTGCTTTTCCCCATATGAGGCTCATCTTCTTCCCTCCAAACCCTAAACCTTCCACTAATTCGATCCAAGTGGGGTCAAAGCACCCCAACCTCCCCCCCTCTGCTCCCTCACCTTTTTTGTTTTGACTTCTCTGGTTTCCTCCACAGCAGGCCCTTCCTGTCAGAGCTTGGCTTACCCCAAGGCAGCTGGAAAAATACCAAGATGTCCTGGAGAAACTGCTGGCAGAGCTGTTACAGGACACCCCAGATGGTACTGTCAGAGGGTTGATTTCTGCCTTGGGAATTCTGCCTTTCCTTCTTCTCACCAGCTCATCAGCACAGAGATATTTATATTCCCCAGAAGGGTTTTTGTGTCATGTTTGCTCACTTGTGGAGCCCTCAGATCCCAACCACTCCCGTGTGCACCCTTCTGGGAAGGTTATTCCCTTGTCAGGTGCTGCCTGTGCCCCAGAGCTGGTATTGACTGGAAGCAGCACCACAACCCTTCCCAACAGCTCTGTTTGCCACTTCCCTGCTCCTCCTCCTCCCCAAAAAGTCCTCAGTCTCCAGGGAACAATTTCCAGCAGAGTTTATAACAGCAACTGTACCTGCGAGGCAGCTCAGCATGTGCAGCCAGCTTGGAACACCTCGCTGCCTGCACGGGGGCTTAACACTGACACTTAATTACACTGCAATTTGCTGCAAATCCTCCTTTTCCTTTGGGAGATCGTGTGTGGGAATTGCAGCAGCAAATATCCAGGGGCAGGCTGTTGTGCAGCTCTTCCTGCCTGCAGGATGAGGGATGGTGGGATGGGGCTGTCCCCGTGCCTTTGCCTTTTCTGGGATGTTTAAGCCCAGGAAAGGGGGTCCCACTCTCCCTGTGGGATTGCTCTGCTCTGCCTGTGCTCATCCCAGTTTGCCTCTGAGCTTTCAGCCGGGGAGCTGAGGAGGAGGAAACAACACATAAAGCTCTGGAAAGACTGAATGCCAGATTTAAGGACACTTGTGCTTTTCTCTCTTTTCTATTTAGCTGACTGATATCTGCAGGATCAGAAGAGAAAGCGCTGGAGCTGCTCAAGCTGAAAGACTCCACTTATGTAAATGAAATTTGTCAGAGAGATTAACGAAATCTGAGGTGAGATAATAAATATGCAGCGTAATTAAAAAGTAGGATTTGTGTCTTCTGTCCTGCAAGCTTCTCAAACAGATGGGGAGTGCCCAGTGTGGGAAAGAAGAGACAGGAAAGGCTCCAGGTTTTGGTGAACATCCCTGTTTTCCTGAGCACTGCTCTGAGAGTCCTGTGAGGAGCTGAAGGAGCTGGGAAGGGGCTCAGCCTGGAGCAAAGGAGGCTCAGGGGGAATTTCTGGCTCTGCACAACTCCTGACAGGAGGGGACAGCCAGGGGGATTTGGGATCTCATCCCAGGGAACAGGGACAGGAGGAGAGGGAACGGCCTCAGGCTGTGCTGGGGAGGCTCAGGTTGGACACCAGCAGGAATTTCCTCATGGGAAGGGCTGGAAGGGGCTGCCCAGGGGGTTTGGAGTGCCCATCCCTGGAGGTGGCACCTGGAGGTGGCACTGAGTGTTCAGGGTGGGGATTGGGCACAGCCTGGACTCAATGATCCCACAGGGATTTTCCAACCTCAGGTATTCTGCGATTCTATGAAAGTACGTGGAAAAGCCCAGGAAATCAATCTTCGAGGAGGATTAAGTCTTATCCCTCCATTTTAGCAATGAGGGAAACTGAGGCAAACCTTTACCAGATCTCCTGGCAGAACTGGTGAGACAAGTGGGGGGACCTGGGTGTCCCTAACGCAGTTCCCTGCTCCAGGAGGGTGCTCTGGCACACTCCCACACTGCTGGAGAATGCAGGAGCCCTGATGGGCAGCCCCTCTCTGTACCCAACCCCTCCTGTCAGCCTGGAGCTATAAATCCACCAGCACAGTGAGGAGCAGCTGTGCCAGGCACAGTGTGAGGGAACTCACTCTGCCCTTTCTCCTGCCTTTCAAACACACCCCGAGGTGAAATCCTAATTCCACTTGAACATCCTGCTCTCCATTTCCATACCTTTGGCTTGTCTGAGAGCTACTCCTCTCTGCTGGCAGCAGGAAATCCAACATATGTAAAGTAGGGATGGATGAGATCAATGGTATGTACGTGAATATATCCAATTCCAATCCAATTTTATCCTCTCAACCTAACAGGACTTCTGTTCTCGCTGAGCTCATTCCAAGAGCTCTGTTTGTGCTGGAACAACACCCCTCGGAGCACTCTGCCATAAGCAGCCCTGGGGAGAGGAGAAAGCTCCCAATGGGTAATGGAACAGGCAGCGTGCAGTGGATTACAGCTCTAATGTTTGATCCAAAGGCACACTCCTTGTCCAGGGACTGATCAGCTCCGGGAAGCTCCCAGTATTGCTGAGGCAGTGTGAGCTCTGGAAGCTCTGTAATGACTCTGAGTGGGAGGGAGATGGGAAATAACACATTCCATTAGGCTGGGAGTGAGAGCAGTCTGGGCTGCAGGAGCTCCATCTGCACAGGGGCGATATCCATGGAAGAGCTGGCATGGGACTCGCAGGAGGAGCTGTGCCACATTTGGGACATTTACACCAGTGTGCAGCAAGGTCAGAGGCTTGCTGGCTTCAGAGGGCACCTCTTGCCTTGTTACTTCACAGACACCCAAACCTTTACTCCAGGTTTGATTTTGCCACATGGAAACAAAAGAGAATTCCCCCTCGAGGGGTAAACTACCCCCAAACCCCCTCCATAAGCTCCAATGCAGGTCAGAGCTGTCCCCGCAGTGTGCCCTTTCCCCAGCTCCTTCTCTCCCAGGAGATCACCTCCCCTGTGCCACCTAGGAAGGAAAGTTTTCCAATGATGGAAAGAAAGAAAGTGAACATGAGCCTCTTGGATTTGCTCCCTGGACCATTTCCCACTGGGGTGATGGTGGGGCTGACACGGTGGAAAATTCCAGAGGGAGATCCACCAGCAGGACTCTGCTCCTACCCTTGGACCCAGACAAGCTGCATCAGCAAGGGCCAGTCTTGAACCCAGCCATGGATTCTACCAGTGGCTTGTCCCAGTTGTCCCAGTTATAAATGAGCTTGGGATGTAATGGCTGGTTGTGACAGAGACCACAGGAATAATTCCTGTCCTCTCCTGCAGCACCAACTGTGGTGTCCAAACAGGCACCAAAGTACACCTTCAACTTTTGGGAGTAAATTCCTTCCACCATCAGGGACCTGAGCAGGAGAAGCAGAAACGTTTCCAATGGAAAGAGATGGAGGGACCCCAACCAGGCCCCTCCCGGCTGCCCAAGCTCTGGCTTTGGGTAAGAAGGAAGTGGTCTCCAGGTTTCAGGGCAGATCTCCATTTTCCCCTGCCCTGGAAGGTGCTTTGGCAGCCAACAGCACCCAGGTCACACCTGCTGGCAGGCAGGAGAAATCTGCTGCTCCAGAAACCAAACAAGAATTTCATGGTGGGATGAGCAGCCCAATAGCTGGGGAGAAGAGGAGGGAAGGGAATGGAGTCACCTCTGACTTCCTAAGGAACCGGGCAGGCGGCTGAGGGCTCTTGGGTCACACCTGTGCTGTGGCTGTCAGTGACAGGGTGACAAACAGGCACAGCGGGCTCCCAAGAAAGCCCTGACACTTCCCTGGGTGCCATGCGCAGGGCTGTCACCCAAAAGCCACGGCTAAGGAGGTGGCTGGGGACGCGGGGTTTCAGCAGCCCATCAGTCAGCGGTGGAAGGGTTCAGCTGCGGGGTTTGGGGTGCAGCCGTTCCCTGCTCCGGCACGGATCCCTTCCCAGGGCTCTGCTCACGCCAGCCCTGTCCCCAGGCTGCCAGAACCGGAGCGGGCGTCTGCTCCTCTGGCACAGGAGCCGCTGCCAGCAGCTCTGAGGCAGCTTCTGGGCGCGCAGGGAAAGTGGAGGCTGTCCCCCTGTGCTGTCCCAGCTTCCCACAGCCAGCTCCGGCTGTTTCCAGCCAAGAAACGCTTTTTGCCGAGCCCATCTGCAGCCTCGGCACCGCTTGGTGCTCCCAGAGCCACGAGGATGATGAAGGGGCTGCAAAAATAGAAAATCCACTGTCAAATTCAGCATTGGCACTGTGGGCAGGGGATGGGAACAAAGATTGCCCGTGGGGGATATAGGGTCTGACACGTCTGTTCCTGCTGCCTTCCCTGTGGGGGCCAAATGCCTTCCAGGGAAGGCAGAGATTCTCCCATGGGGAGGAAGGCAAGGGGTGGTGGATTTCTCTCCACAAAAAATAGGCACCTGATCCTGCTGAGCTTTGCTGCTGCCAACCTCCTTCTGAGGAGGAATCACAGCTTTTCCCCCATCCTCCAGTTGTCCAACACCAATCCCATTTCCTCCCCTCCAAAGATTGTGCAATGGGGCTGCTGGGCCTGGGGTAATTCCCACGATGGGCAGAGCCACAAGTTGAAAGGATAGGTTTGGGCTTTTGTTGCTGTTTTCTCCAGAAAAAGGTGAGTTCATGTAATTCCAGGTTTGCACCAGCTCAGCCAGCGCGCAGCTGCATGCCCAGGCAGAGCTTCTGCAAAGTGAGAGCTGTGAGCTCACAGGATCCGTGTGATAGGAGCAAATTGGAATTTTTTATTTACTTTAGACCCCTCTCCACATCATGAGCTGGCAGAGGAGCACAGAGGAAGCTCAGCTTAGCGCGTTCACACTTCCCAGCACAGCTGAGTTTGCTCTTTTAATGGGCTCCCTGGCCTCTGCTGAGGATGTATTTGCTGTTGCCAACCTGATGAACAAATCTCAGCATCTCGTTGCTGCTTTCTTGGATAAATTGGGAAGAGTGATGTGAGCTTTGGGGACCTGCTAAGGAGAGTTCCTGAAAGAAGGAATAGGGACAGGACAGGATGCTCCTGCTGTGCCAGGGGAAGGTCAGGTTGGACATCAGGAGGAATTTCTCTGTGGAAAGGGCTGTTAGCATTGCTCAGGGAGGTTTGGAGTCCCCATCCCTGGGGTGTCCGAGGAAGTTTGGACATGGCACTCAGGTGGGGATTGGTCACAGCTTCGACTCGATGGTGTTGGATGGATTTCTCAGCCTCACTGACTGGGATTCTGTGATTTATGTCGGGAAGAGCTTAGCTCCTTCAGCTTCGTGCTCCTCTGGAGCCTCCTTCTCCCCACAGGTGCCATTCCCAAGGGACCACGGCGTGTCCCCCACGCCAGTGTCACACATCCATCACCAAACCCGCGGCACACAGCCAGCCCTCAGCACCTCCAGCACCGCTGCTCCACTACCTTTCATTAAATTCCAACATGACGCCACCGTATTTCAGCCGCTTTCATCGCTTTCTTTAGCGGCGGCAGCAGGAAAAAGCAATTACTGTTCATCACAGCTGTGCCAAAATAAATTTGCAAGTCAACGCTTGGGTTTGCTGTTTTAGGTGTGGGGTGTGGAGAGATCTCCCCTTTCCCGGGAAATATTTCATGGATCTGGATCCTGGTCCTGCCTGAGGTTCTGGCAGAGCTCAGCAACTGGGCAGCGATGATGGAAACGCGTGTGGGGGTGGCAGTGGCTGGGAAAGGGACGTTTTGTAGGAGAATGGCCCTAAAAGTGTCAGAACATGGGGGTGAGCGAGGCGGGACTCACTCCCACACAACCCCTCATCGACACCGGCTCGTCCCGCAGATGAAGCAGCTTTCGCCTTTTGCTTTCCCCGTTTTTTCCGTTTTTTCCTGAGGGAGCAGCGCGGAGCGGGAGCGCCTCCCCCAGCACACGGAGCCCGCGCCCCGCTCGCCCTTCCCAACATGGCGCCCGCCCCGCGCCGTTCCCCACACGCCCTCCCCAACATGGCGGCGCCGCCGGCTCCTCCCAAGATGGCGGCGGCGCTTCCCGCCCGCGGGGCGCTTCCGGCGGGGCCTGGCGCGGCCATGGCGGAGCTGACGGACGCGGAGCTCCGCAAGGAGCTGCTGGCGCTCGGCTACCGCCCGGGGCCCATCACCGCCACCACCCGCAAGGTCTACATCAAGAAGCTGGGCTGCCTGCGGGCCGAAGTGGCGGCGGACCGGCGCAGCGGCCGCACCGCGCCGCCCAGCCCCGGCCGCTCCTCCGCCAGGCCGCCGCAGGCCTCGCCCTCGCGGCAGCGCTCCGGCTTCACCGGCGGGGCCGCCCGGGAGAGTGAGGAGGAGGAGGAGGAAGAGGAGGAGGAAGAGGAGGAGGAAGTGGGGCGGCCGCCCGCGTCCCGCTGGGGGGCGTCGGGAGAGAGCGGCGGGCAGGCCTGGGGAGACCCGCGGGGGTCCCCGCCGGGCCGGGCCGGAGCCAGCAGGGTTGAGGGCGGCTCCTCCCGGGACAGCCTCGGGAGGCTGAGCCCTTCGGAGCAGTGGGGCACGACTGTGGAGAGAGGTGGCGGTGGGCTGGGAACATCCCTGGCCGGGCACGGGGGGCTCAGTTCGCCCTCGCAGTGGTACACGTCCATAGAGAGGAGCGGCGGCCTCGGGGCGGACAGGGCCGGGGCGTCCCGCTGGGAGACATCCAGAGATGTGGCAGAGGGGCTGGGGGCGACCCTGGATGGGTTTCGGGGCTCCTCGCTGCAGTCGGGCGCTTCAGACAGGAGTGGGGGGCTCAGCAGTGGGCTGAGACCCACCCTGGACAGGTTCCGGGGGTCAAACTCCACATCCCAGTGGAGCCCCTCGGCAGAGAGGAGCGGGGGGCTCGGCAGCCGGGCTGGCTCGGGCTTGGATGAGGTTGGGGGGCTGAGCTCCACACCCTACTGGGGCTCCTCGGCAGCCTCCAAACCCCTTCCCAGCGAGGAGAAATCCAGGAGCCATTGGTGGACATCGGCAGGGGGAATTGGGGCGCAGAGCTCCCGGGCTGCCTGGGACACGGCCGGGGAGAGGAGGGGGCTCTCCTCCGACAGCTGGTGGAGCCGGGAGAGCGAGGTGACCCCCAGCACCCAGTGGGGCTCCTCGGCAGCCCCCGGGAGGTTCAGCAGCCTGTTCAGGAGAGGGAAGGAGGACTCGGCTTCCAGCGTAGAGCGGGACGCGGGCGGCAGGGCTGGGGGGCTGATCCGGCGCTTCCCGTGGCGGGCGGGCAGCGATGGGGGGCACGGGGTGACCCCGCGTGCCGCCCTGCTGCGCTCGGCGCCCCGGCAGCAGCCCGAGCGCAAGGGCAAAGGCCTGGAGTATTACCTGTCCCAGTTCCTCTGCCTCGCCAGCTTGGTGCTGCTGCTGATCTTTCTGGGCATCCTCATGGTGAAGATGGCTGGGTCAGGCTGGTTGGACGGGAGAGAGGAGAGCTGTACGTGCATTGGTTTAATTCTCATTTCAATGTTATTCCTCACCTGCCTGCCTGCTTTCTCTTTATTGCTTCCATTCCCATCACATTTATCATTCTCATTGCCATAACCTGACATCTCTTGTTTCTGTCCCTTTCCCCTGTTCCTATGGGGACCCTTGTTAGCCATGGGAATCCAATCAAAAGTTTGCTTTTTCCAAACGAGTTTGGCCTTCAGTCCCTCAGATCCATGGGGTTTATGTGGAGTGCCATTCCTGCTGGGCCAAGGATGGATTTTATGGTGTGACACGAGGTCTCTGTAGTACCTGGGGTGTGTTTTTGATGTTCCCTCTGCCAGCACGGCCCTTCCCAGTCTTTGTTCTGTCAAGGGGGAAGTGCAGAGATCAATTCAGCACTTCAGGTGTGGCAGAGTGTGTCTTTCTCTTCTGTGACAAATGAAAAGGAGTTTCCCCAGCAACTGGCTTTTAAGGCAGAGTTCCCCAGCTGGAACAGTTGGAAATGGGGATATTTCAGGCTTTGAGCTGAACAAAGAAGGGTTTGAGGGCTGTTTTGGGAAGGTGCTGGTCCTGGGCACACTGTGCCCGTGGTGTGGGCTAGGAAAGCTGCTGCATTCCCAAAGCCAGGATAAAGCTGCCCATTGTCACTGGTTTGTCCTGTTCCAGCTGTGACAGGAGCTCTGCAGGCAGGAATGTTGCCCAGGTTTGAGTTGTGCCACAGGTGCCAGGAGCTGTTCAAGCCCTGCAGAGCCCAGAGCAGCAATCAGCCCTCCAAGGGGGGGTTCATTTCCCTCCTTGGCTGTGCTGGGATATTTCAGGTGACCCTGGTGGGCAGCAAGAGCCAGCACTGGGGTGCAAAGATCAGCATGAAGCTTCTCCTCAAACAGGAGCTGTTCAAACATCCAGCCCCACTTTTCACCCCCTAGCTGAACACATTCATCAGCTCCATCACTGGTGTGTTCTTCCTCAGGGCTGCTCCCAAAGCAGCTCCTGGAGGGGCTCTTTGCATCTCCAGGTGCTGCCAGGGGGAGATGAACAATAGCAGAACCAGGCTTTAAGTTGAGCCCGCTTTTAAAAAGATAATTATTTTCTTGATCAAAGCTCTTGTTTGCAGACAGCTAACTCACCCTCTTCTCTCTCCTAGTTAATCTCTTGCCTGTGGATTGTGAGAAAAGAACGGATGATGTAAGCATTTATTTATTTTTCCTCAATCTTGTGAGCTCTCACAGAACAGTGATTATTCTAGGTAGTCGATTCTACCCATAACAGTATCACTGTAAAATGATTAGTTCTGTCGTTTTACAGAAAAATTGGGACTTGATGAGATGGAATTAATGGGCCAGATTAAGTTAGGAGCGTGTATGAGACTCTGAATGATAAAAATTTAAATTCTCAATTATGTGAATCAATTTCTTTCTTAACAGTTGTACCAGCAGTGGTATTGGTTTGCAATAAAGCTGTTTTCAGCTTTAACAGTCTAAGATTTAATCCAGCTAATTCCCTGAGCTCCACTGTGGAGTGCCTGCACAGCCCTGCTCCCTCTGTCAGGATGGATTTTGGGAAAAGCTGGGGCTGCTCCATCCCTGGGAGTGCCCAAGGCTGGGTTGGATAGTGGATAAATGGCAACCTGGGATAATGCCAGGTATCCCTGCACAGGGGATTGGATGATCTTTTCCAACCCACACCATTCCAGGATTCCATATGCTGGTTTGGATGGGATATTGGGAATAAATCCTTTCCTGGGAGGGTGGGGAGGGGCTGGGATGGAATTCCCAGAGAAGCTGGGATGGAATTCCCAGAGAAGCTGTGGCTGGAATTCCCAGAGAAGCTGTGGCTCCCCATCCCTGGGAATGCCCAAGGCCAGGGCTTGGAGCAGCCTGGGATAGGGGAACGTGTCAGGGATGGAACTGGGTGAACTTTAGAGGTCCCTTCCAATCCAAATATTCCATGATTAGGAGGGAGAAGGTTTCCTGTTGGGTTCTGAGTTCTGGTGTGTGGGAAGTTCTGGAGGTGATGCATCCATCTGTGGTGGGTCCGAGGCTGGTGCTGCAGGCTGGGCTGTGGGTTGGTGGCACTTCCAAGAATCCCAGAATCCCAGACTGGTTTGGACTGGAAGGGACCTTAAAACTCACCCAGGTCCTCTGGGCAGGGACTTCCAGAAGATGCTCAGGATCAGTTGTGCTGGAATGTTCCCCTGCTCAGGAGATTTGGCTGGAGCTGGTGGTGCAGGACTGAGCCAGACTCCAGTGCTGTGGTTCTGCCTGGTGCCTGGAGCTGCACTCCCACTGTCCCCGTGCCAGTGCTGACGTGTGTCCCTGTCCCTGTCTGTGCCCTGCAGTTCTGCCAGGCCAAGCACAAGGATGCGACCATGGCTGTGCTGCATGAGCTCTACAGTTACCTGTCCGTGCAGGCAGGTGAGTGCCAGCACATCCCCACCCCTGCTGAGCCTGCAGGAGCTGCCTCTCCCAGCTCCTGCTCACTTCTGTCCCACTCTGGAGGAGTTTATGGAACAGGCAGTTCCCTCTGAGGAGTTCTGAGGCAGGCAGGGAATAGGAAAACAGGGGAAGGTGGGTTTATTTTTGTTCTGAGTGGTGCTTGGCTAATGCACTCCTGTCACCCTGCCTGGGTGAGTGGGCCTTGTTTGTACTTGAAGTGTTGGAAGATTCAGGTAGGATTGGTTGGGTTTGTTATTCTTTTCTACCAACAGCTTGAAATTGTCATCAGGATAGAGGCAGGAGTGTAAACTGATGTGTTCTTACACATGAAGTGTCCTAAGAAATTGTCATTTCTGCTGAAATGTGGCGGCAGACGTGTGAGTGCCTCTCCTTTTCCTCACCACAGAATGGGACAGGCTCTCTGAGATGAGGAGCTGACCCAGCACAGTCCCTGCTCCAGGAGTAAATCCAGCTCATCACTGTATTTTGGGATGGAGTAGGCTGCTAGAAATCCACTCTTTGAGCAGGGACTTGTTCAGCAAGATTCACAGCAGTGGTAATCAGTACAAGGGTTTCAGTTCCATTTTCTGCATTTCAGACCTCAAGGCTGAAGCCTTTGGATACTGAAGCTGCACAGAATTCCTAAATCTTTTCAAATCTGTCTTTGGATTTCCACCAGATTTACTTAGCACATTTGTTTAGTCAACTCGGTGAGGCAAGATTTAGAGGATTTAGTGCCTCGCCAGCATTTCTCTGCCTGGGTTGGAGGCAGAGCTGTGATTTCAGCTCCTTGGAGGCATTTTGAACACTAATCATTAGCTCCACACCTGATACCTGGTGGCAGCTGTGGTTCTGTGCTCTGCAAGGGGCAGGAGCAATACTCTGCCCCTCATTGTGTGTTCAGCAGCTCTGAAGTGTCAGCTTTGATTGCCCTTATCCAGCAGCAGCTCTGAAGTGAGAGGTTTGATTACCCTTATCCAACCTCTGTGCAGTGGCTGAGCATTTTATTAATAGTCATCTGATCTGCCTGCAGTATAAATCTCACCCTGGAATCATTTTGCTGAGGGCTGGGGCTGATTGGAAAGGAGAGCATTTCTTGGTGTGCGTTCAGAGCCTGGTTCTGAGCTGTTCAAGGGCTTTTTTTTTTTTTTTACAAACATGATTTTTCTGTTTGACTTTTCTTACCAGGTAATTTTGAATGTGGAAACCCTGAGAACCTAAAAAGCAAATGCATTTGGGTTAGTGAGGTGAAGGATCACGTGCTGGTGAGTGGGCTCTGAGCAGCTTTGTTACAACCCAGTGCTTAGTCTCTTATAAAGCAATAAATAATAGACACTAAAACAATTCACCATCCATTTTGCTTCCTCATCCTGCTTTGATTCTCTCCAATATCTCTCACTTCCCCTTTGGCCAGTCCTGTTCTCAGCAGTTCTTTTGAAAATAATTTTCTCCTCCATCTCTGATTCACCCCCTGTAAATCTTAATGGTTTGTTGTTTCACTGGAGCCATCAGTCATGTGCAACCAGAAATTTCCCAGGATTGAGGGCTGGGCAGAAGAAGGATTTTCCTCTGCTGCAGAGTGTCAGGAGACAGACTGCTCTGATCCAGCATTCCATTTCTTTCCTGGTAACCTGTCAGTAAGATTATGTTGTATTTAGTGGTTAGCCCTAAAAGTCTGGGATGGTGTTATTTCACAGAGTGCTTCATGCATCATCTACCCAGTCAGAAGATTTTAGGCCAGGCAGATCTTCAGGCTTAGTTCTCCTCCCTCCAGTTTGCAGAATCCTGATAAGAATTAACCTGGGGGCAGCCCCTATGAAATTAATTGCCCCACTGCTGTAATGAAATCATGTTGGTCAGTATTTTAAATGAATGGAGGGCTAATCTCCTTATGGCTTCCTTTGCACAGAATGTAACTGGCAGCACCTCACAGAAGTTTGAAGCTGCCCTGCACTGGATACTGAACAGCAACAAGGATTTGGGAATTTGGTGAGCAGAAACCCCCTGTGTCAAAGTTAGGGATCTGCTGGTATGAACAGTAGCAGGGATTTGGGATTTGGGTGGGCAGGAGCCCACTGTGCCAAAGCTGGGGATCCGGGTGTTGGCTGGGGTGGAATTCGACAGGGTCAGTGGTGCTCGTTGGGCTGGGATTGGCTGTGGCTGGGCTTGCTGGGCAAATTTCCAAAGGAAAAGTACAGCCCAGGCTGTGGGACACTGTCCAGGGATGTGTTGCAGGTGAGATGGACCTGGGAGGTCAGGGCTCCTTGTGGCCATCAGTGGTTGTGTTGTGCCTCCTGTGGCGTGGTCCTGGTGTCCTGCCCATGGTCCTGTGCCTGCAGCTCTTCCTTAACTTGCCCAGGTGGTCACTTTTCCCAGAGTCAGCAGCCATCATCACCTTCCTCTAGGAAGCGTGGGCTGCCTCCAGTCTGCTCTGACTCTAAAGCCTTAACAGTTGTTTGCATTTTCACGTTGCTAAATGTGTCTCTGATGAAGTGAATTGCAGCAGTTGTGGTGCTGGGGTTGGTGGGCAAGCTTGTTGGAATTCCCACTGCTCCATTTGCTCTTAAATATTCCTGCAGCTGCTGCTGTGATCCACGGATCAGACAGCATCTGCTGCTTTGATTCCTGGGCTGTGCAAATTCCCAGGACAGGGCACGGCTTCTTTAGGGGCAGGGCTGGATTTGTAGGTGGGCTGGGATGCAGAGTTTTCAAATTTTGTATTTTTATACTCCAGCACTTTTCCAGTCAGAAGCTGTGGTATACAATATCCTCCCACTTTTTATTTTGTTAATTAGCAGCTCTGCTGGCTGGTCCCCAAACTGCTGCACTTCCCCGGAGCCAGCGTGGCAGCATCCCCAAAACCCTGCCCCTGGCATTTTTAGCTACGTGAGATTATTTTTTAGTTGCTAGTCTGAGAGGCAGGACTGAAAATGAGCTTTGCACTGGGTTATTCTGCTGCGTGTTTTAAATATTTCTGTGGAATTTGGGTTGTAAATAAGAACAGGGGGGTGGGATCCAACCGTGTGTGTGCAGCTCCTGCAGAGCCCAGACCTGCCCGAGCTCTCTGCAGTTTGTGAGCTGAGCACCTGTAAATTGAGCAAACCTCTTTGTCTAACGGGCTGTTCATAATTAGGAGCTTAAAAAAGTACAATCCCCTTTGTTTCAGCTCCCCTGGATCTGCTGGCTGTCCTTTGGACCCCTCAGTGCCTGGGCTCTCTGGGAATGGCTCAGCATGGAGCGAGCCTGGGCTTGGGAGCAGCAGCGCTGCAGGGAGGGGAGCTGGGGGCTCTGCAGGGCTCTGTGCTGCTGCTCTGTCGCTCTTGGAGCTGCTCCTGCTCCCAGCCTGGGTCCCCCAGCTCCCACTGCCAGGGCTCTGACTCAGGGAACGTTTCCATGTCCGTGCTGGGAGGTGGGAATCCAATTCCCAGTTGAGAGGGGACCAAACCCTGGCTGAGAGGGGCTGTCAGGGAGGCAGTGCAGGGATGCTCAGCGTGCCAGTGGGAGCTGCAGCCCCGCTGCCTCCCTGGAGCCACATCCATCCCTGGCTAAGCAGCCAGTCCCCAAATGTTCTGGCAGGAGGCTGTGCCTGGGTGTGGGGGCATTTCCTGCAGCCGCAGTCTGCTCGTTCTCCCGGCCTTGATGAAAGACTGCAGTTGCAGCCTGCTCTCTTCAGTGAGTGTTGCTTCCTCTTCCCATCAGGTTGAAAGGCAGGGACCTGTCGGAGCCAGTTTCCAGCGTGGAGGAAGTGTTCTGCCTGGAATCTGCCCACCCCCAGATGGGGCTGGGCTGCCGCTTCCGCCGGGCCGTGGTCACGGCCATCACCAACCTCTTCTTGTTCTTCTGGGGTAAGTGGCTCTTGGGGCTCGGCTGCAGGGATGAAGCCCCTGTGATCACACATTCCTCAGCTACAGGAAACACCTAGCAGAGGTGAAATAAATCTGCTGATGAGTTAATGTCTAATTAACCTTTGTTCTGGCAGCAGAGGAGAGCCACATCCCTCCTCTTGTGCTGTGAGTGCTTAAAAGTTGCTTTAAATCAGGCAGCTGATGAGCTCTCTGGGTTTTCCTCAAGTGCCCATTATTATGGGCTGCAGAATAAGTGTGTTAACTTACCTTAAGGAGTCAATTTTTCTTTTTTTCTTGCTCTAAGCTCCCAAGTCCTCCAGCCTCTTTAATAATGACTTGTAGCATTTCAGGGTTGGAGGTTTTATTGGAATAGTCTGTCACGCCTCAGCTGAGACAGGGGTTTTACCCAGAGAGGTGATAACGAGAGCTGTGTGACTGCAGGAGTTTCTAATCCAACCTGACAGGGAGGGGGTGACAAGGGACAGTTCTGTTTATTGCAGACACTGAAGTTCTACTGGGGGCATTGTAACTGCTAAACCTTCCATACACATCTCCTTCATTTTGGGCTGCCACTGGAGCCCCAGGCTTTATTTCTCTATCCAGCAGCTCTCCAGTGAAACCTGACAGTCTTCCAGAGTGATCCTTGTAGGGGAGGCCTCTGGCAAAGCCTCCTCTGGGATTTGCAGACATGGGGCCCTGTAGTTGTGCTGAGGCTTCCCCACCACCTCATCCCACATCCACAGGTGCTGCAGGGGGGCAGCACCAAGGGGTTTTTGGGGTGCAGCTGCTGTGGGGAACGAAAGGAATCGCTGGGATTCGGTTCCAAGCAGGCCTGGGTCACACTGTGAGATCTAAAACAGCATCCAGCAAGCACACAGCAGTCTGAGTCCCCTTTGTTTTTATTCTCCCAGGTCTGATAACCCTTTGGGGCATCCTGCTCTACCTCCGCTATCGCTGGCGGAAGATGGAGGAGGAGGAGCAAGCCATGTATGAGATGGTGAAGAAGATCATAGGTAGGAGCTGTGGGAGCACAGGGGAGCCCTGCTCTGCTCCTGCAGGGTTGAGTTCTCACTGCTGTGTCCTCCTGTCCTCCAGCTGTTGTCCAGGACCACTACAAGGAATGGGAGCGGAATTTGGAGCGTTACCCCTACGTTGGCATCTACCACGTCCGGGACAGCCTGATCCCTCCTCAGAGCAGGTGAGCTGCTCTGGGCACTGCAAGCAGCAGGATGGGATTCAGCACAGCTCCAAAATACATCCCTGGAGCTGCTCTGCAGGAGGAAGATGGAGCCTTTGGGTTGGGAGAGGCTTGGGCACAGCTCAGGCTGGTGCAGATCAGTGTGGCAGCCCCAGGGTTGTCACTTGTGCAGTGCCACAGTTGTGTTGTCCTTGTTCTGTCCAGCAGTACCTGGGTTTGGTTTGCTTGGACCTGGAGCATCAGGTGTCCTCTGCTTCATCTGCTGGGTGTCTGGTGCTGTCCCCTTTCCCAGCCATCCTGCCTGGCTCTCCAGACCAGAGCAATTCCCATGAGCTGAGCAGGATATTGGGGCTCCTCTGCAGTGATTGTGTGCCTGGAAAGAGGCCAGTTGGAGTTGTGCAGCTGGGAAGGGAGCTGGAGTGAGATGATTTGGTTTGGGGCATTCTCAGGTTGGGTTTGGGGCACTCTCAGACAGGAATTGTTGTCAAGGCCGTTGCTGTGTGGGTGGTGGGGCTGAAAGGCTGCAGGGCTGGATCCTCATGTTTTGCTCCATTTCTGCAGGGTTATTTATTTCTTGTGTTTTGGTTAAATGGAGCTGCTTTGTCCTCCTGTGAAGTGTTAAACATCCTCCCTCTGTATCAGAAACAGGATTCCTTTTCCTACAAGGGATGACTGCAGCTGTTAGAGCCATCCCTGGCTGTGAGATGCTCAGGACAGCTGGATCCAAAGCTGGGGTGAACATTGGGGTGTTCCCCTGGCTGAGATCTCTGTGTGCAGGATGGGGGAGGGTGATTTGCTCAGCGAGTCCCTTTGCAGCACAAATTGAGGCAGAAATTCAGGGCACTGCCAGAGCCTCTCATCTTCCCCCCAGGCAGGATTTGTGTGGCCATGCCCTGGTCTGCAGTCTCTAACCCAGGGTTTGTTTGATGCCCTTTTCTGCCTGCACAGGGAACAGCAGGCAGCCAGATCCACGGGCACACTTGCTGTAGGCACAGAAGCACAACCAGCTTGGGATTCTCATTTATTTTCTCGCTGTTCCTTGCAGGAAGAAGATGAAACGGGTGTGGGAGAGAGCCGTGGATTTCCTGGCCTCCAACGAGTCCAGGATCCAGACAGAATCCCACAGGGTGGCAGGGGAGGACATGCTGGTGTGGAGGTGGACTAAGCCCTCGTACCTGTCGGACTCGGAGCACTGAGGGCAGCAGAGGAGCAGCCCTGGAGCCGGGTGGGACACGGAGCCTGTGCAGCCCTCGGGGCCCTCGCTGCTGCTGGGAGGAGCAGGGCCTGGCCCAGGGTTGCTCTCACTGCTGAAACTCTCCAAACACACACGTTCGGGGCAATACTGGCTTGGAAAGAAGATGGGCTTGAGCTGGTGGGGAGCTGGGATTGCACCAAAGTGAGCCTTCCACAGAGACCTGGCTGCCCTGGCAAGCAAACAACCTGCCAAGGATAACTGCACCCCCCTCTCCAGGGCTGGGGGGCTCTGCCAGAGCCTGGGGGTGCAAAATTTGACCTCAATTCTGCAAAGGCCAACTGGTGGCAGAGTCCATCAGGGAATGTACTGAAAGATAACATTTCCCATGGAAACATTAGGGTGGCAGTTGCAGGCGTGTCTTTGTGTTTGTTTTTATCAGTGCAGAGACAGTGAGGAAGCACTCGCTGCTTCCCAGCAAGGAAAATGTTTTGTGCTGGCTTCATCCATCCAAAACTGGGGAGAGGGGGAATTGGGGAAGGTGGGCTTGGAGAGAGGGGGGAGCCTGATGTGCCTTGGTGGTTTGGGCTGGGCTGGGGGTGGTGGAGGAGAGTTTGTGATCCTGTTGCATTTTTAAGTCTGCAGTCTGTGTGCTTTATTATTTTCTGGGGGCGTGGGGGGGAATTTGGGTGGAAAATAAAGGATATAGGAAGCTTCTAAAGGTGTTTTCCTGGGGCTGCTGCCCAGGACTGCTCCGTGGCTGTTACAGAGCAGCTTTGGGAGGGCTCTGAGGGCTCAGTGTTCATGGCTGAGCTGGGCAGCTGCAGTGTCTGTGTTGGTGTCAGAGCAGGAGGTGCCAGCTCTGGGGCTGGCGCTGTTCCTGCAGCCCCCCACGGGTCCCAGGAGCAGCCTGGCTCTGTCCCAGCCCTGCTGCATCCTGTCTCATGTCTGTAATCACTTGGTTGCTTCAGTTTCTGTTCTGTGAAGGAACGTTTCTTTCCCAGGAAATGGCACCAGTGCTCGGCAGAGGAGCTGCTCTGCTCCTCCCAGGGCTCTGCAGCAGCTGCTGGGCCTGCAGGACCCAAATCCTTTGCTGGCCTGGCAGGAGGAGTCACGGAGTGAAGCCAGCAGTGATTTGAGTCCCTGGATGTTGCTGTCCCCGAGGACATCCTGGGGCTGGGTGCTGGGGTTGCTCCTGCCCCGGGCCCTGGGTGGCTCAGGGCACAGCCCTGGGCAGCTGATGCCACCCCAGGTGTGTTCCTTGTGCCTGCTCACCTGGCAGAGCCTGCACCTCTCCCCACGGGAGTGGAGCAGAGCTCTCCAGGAGCAAAACCAGCAGATCTTTCCCGTTAAATGGGGAATATCCTGCATGGAGGTGGCTCTTAGCCCAAATTTTTGGGTGTGGGTGTTTGGGGAGGAGACTCAACAGCTCTCCTAGGCAAGGACCAGCTCCTTGCACTGCAATAAATTGGGAATAAAGGCAACTTGATTTTTCCCACATGTATCATCAGTGCTGCCAGAGAAGATCTCTCAAACACCGGTGCCTCTGTTCTTAAACCTTTTTAAACTCTTGGTGGGGTTTGGGTGAGCTTTTTTAACCATCCAGAAGCAAAGAGTCAGGCATTGCTGTCATCCTTTTGTATTAAACCTGGTTTTGTAGAACAAACTTCAATGGCTTGGTGCTGTTTCTATGTTCCATTTAGCTCTGTAAAAAAAATCAATATCCAAAATAAATTTATTACCAATAATTTACTACTTTTATTTGTGCTGAGACATCACAGACTGTCCCGAGTGCTTTTGCTTGGATCGAGTCCCAGCTCTCTGGGGTGTGGCAGGAGTGGTTCCCCACCACTGTGACCTCTGTGGAAAGGGGTGACTCAGTTGGGGTGAATTCATCTCCTCCTGTGGCTCTGGGTGCCAGAGGGGATTTCCAGTGGCACAGGAAGGGAGTGGCACCCTGGCCAGCAGGAGCTGCCTCCTCCTGGCTGTGGTTGTTGCTGAGATTTGGGAACAAAGGGGAGGGAATCAGTGCAAGGCTGATTCTCCTCAGGCCCCACATTCCTGGTGGGATGCTTTTATTGAGGAAAGGCTGCTGAATTCCAGCTGGAATCCGTTCCAGGTTAGGAAATGGTGCTGTTTGGAGCCACTCCATGTGCCAGGGGCTGTTGCTGTCTGATGGTGGCTGTGAGTGTCACACACCGTGTCCCCTGTTCCATCTCCTCTCTCCAGGTGGAGCAGCCCCATTCCATGCCAGACTGGACTGGAATTCTGGCAGTTTTCCTGGGAAAAGCAGGTTGTGCCCCCCTGCCCTGCTCCCCTCCCAGCCCCCACTGCCAACCAGAGCTGCTGAGGGCCTTTTCCCACTTTTTTGCAAAGTAAATTTGTATAATGAACCACATTTCTATAAATAACTCACCCACTGGAGCTGCTGCACCCCTCCCTGTCAGGGAGGCAAACATGGCCCAGGGAGGCTCTGAAATGAACCCAGCTCTTCATCTTTTCCTTTCCTGCTTCCATTTAGGGCCCTTCCCACGGGATGTTTTTGCTGCTGCTGGCACCAGGGCTGATGCTGCAGGAGTCAGGGCACGGGGCCAGATCTGGAAAGATCCAGGGGAGCTGGGGAGCCAGGCCTTGGCAACCTGGGTCTTCCTTTCATCCGTGTCTTCCATCTCAGCCTCTGCCCTTGCCACCATTCCATCCCTCTGCTCGAGCCTGCTGTCTCCCCTCCAGTTCGTGGGCATTTCCACATCCACCTGAGATAGGGTAAAAATTTAACGGGGTAGAAATCCATTTGGATTTAGGTGAAATGTGCCACCTTGAGCTTGCTAAATGTGCTGTTTAGTCTGGTGACTGCAGCCCTAGAAAAACTACCCCAGCTAAAGAGAAAGAATGCAAATTTCCACACTAAAAGATAAGATAAAAAAGACTCCTCAGACCTTAAAACGGACAGGGCAGAGTGACCCAAGAGTTCTTTCTGTACTTTCTGACAAAAACTGAGTACAAGTGTAACTAGCTATACGTGTAATGCAAAATCAGCAAAATAAATATACCTATTGTGAAATTCTATGCATATAGAAATCAGTAAGGGTAATTCATCCGTGTTTCACACTGATCCTTATCCCCCAGCTGTGAGGTTTTCTTCCCCAGCATTTCCCCCATGGCATCCTTGGGGACCCCAGGCCTGGGCATGGCTGTGCTGAAGTCCTCAAGTTCCTGGGGTGAGCGTGGGCACCGTCCCCTCCTTGTCCTGGGTGCTGCCCAGGCTGGGTGTTCCCTGTGATTCCCTGAAAAACACATGGATCCCATTCCCTGTGATTCCCTGAAAAACACATGGATCCCATTCCTCGTGATTCCCTGAAAAACGCATGGATCCCATTCCCTGTGATTCCCTGAAAAACGCATGGATCCCATTCCCTGTGATTCCCTGAAAAACGCATGGATCCCATTCCCTGTGATTCCCTGAAAAACGCATGGATCCCATTCCCTGTGATTCCCTGAAAAACACATGGATCCCATTCCTCGTGATTCCCTGAAAAACGCATGGATCCCATTCCCTGTGATCCCTGAAAAACGCATGGATCCCATTCCCTGTGATCCCTGAAAAACGCATGGATCCCATTTGTTGGGGGTGCAGGGGCTGGCAGGAGCCCTTGGCACTGGCTGCGGCGGCAGCGAGGCCTGGGGGGACACGCTGTCCTTGAGCAGTGGCTGCAGGGGACAGCGTGGCCCTGGCAAGAAGCTCCCTGGGACTTTTCCATTCCCATCACGGCTCCCGGCTCTGACGCGTCTCCCTCCCCGTTGGCAGGGCTGCAGCTCTGGATCCACTCATCTCCTGCCCAGCTTCGGACAAACCCTGGCCTTGCCCACACCCTTCCCTTGCCACCAAGGAGGATTTGGTGTCCCCCAGCCCGTGTCACCCCCCTGTGCCTCTCCTCCCCATCTCCCTGGGCCGTTCTTCCCGGTGCTTTGGGAGCTCTGGGAAGCTCCATCCCTCCGCCAGTGTCAGCCCACTGTGCAGGGAGGTGACAAACTCGAGCTGAGGGGGGAGTTCCGTGGAAAGCAGATGGACAAATGCCCAGCTGTTTTCCTGGAGAGCCGATTTCCCAAGGCGGCCGGAGCGCACGGCCGGCTCCTCTCGTTCTGTTCCCTGTCCCGGCCAGGCCGCTCCTGCTGGAATGTCAGCTGGGCATTCCGGGCTCCTGCCAGCGCCGACGCACTCGGGCCATGCCCAAATGTTCCCTCACTGCTGCCTCTGGAGCTGCAGCGAGAGGCAGCGAGGAGCCCGGCCCCGGCAGCGCCCCGAGCTTCCGCAGCCCCCGGCGCTCTCCTGCACCCCCGGGTGAGCTCCCGGGGCAGGGTGGGCACGGCTCTGGAGGTGGCTGGGATGTTGGCAGGGATGGGAGCAGCAGGGACGGCGCTCGGGGCTGCTGGCAATCTCTGCAGTCGCCCTGGAGCTGGTGGCTCTCGGTTCTCCATCGTGCTGGTGGCATGGCTGGAAAGCGTTGGGCTGGGAGGAGGGGAGGGAGGTGCTGTGGAGGGCAGAAAGTGGGCAGGGGGGTGAGGGAACCTGTGCCCTTTTCTGCAGGGTGTGGTGGCACTGGGTCTGTGGTGGCACTGTGCCCGTGGTGCCACTGGGACCCTGGTGGCACTGGTCTGTGGTGGCACCATGTCCGTAGTGGCACTGGGTCTGTGATGGCACCGGGTTCTGTGCTGGTAGCTGGTCTGTGGTGACACTGGGTCCCTGGTGGCACTGTGCCTGTGGTGGCACTCAGTCTGTGGTGGCACCGTGTCCCTGGTGGCACTGGATCTGTGATGGCACTGGGTTCTGTGGTGGCATCTGGTCTGTGGTGGCACTGGGTTCTCTGGTGTTACTGGGTCCCTTGTGGCACTGTGTCCGTGTTGGCATTGTGCCTGTGGTGGCACTGGGTCCCTGGTGGCACCATGTCCGTGGTGGCACCATGTCCGTGGTGGCACTGGGTCCCTGGTGGCACTGGGTCTGTGGTGACACACAGTCTGTGGTGGCACTGTGCCCGTGGTGGCACTGTGCCCATGGTGGCACTCAGTCTATGGTGGCACTGGGTCTGTGGTGACACTGGGTCCCTGGTGGCACTGTGCCCGTGGTGACACTGGGTCTGTGGTGACACTGGGTCCCTTGTGGCACTGTGCCTGTGGTGCCACTGTGTCTGTGGTGGCACCGTGTCCCTGGTGGCAGCAGGTCCCAGCTCCGGGGCTCCGGGCAGGGCTGCCTGGCTCCAGGTGAGCTGCAGCCCCGGGAGCTGTGCCCGCACACATCTCAGCCACGTCCTCTTCTTGCCTTTCTATGGAGCGAAGAATCCGCGGGGAACCCGACCTCGGAGCCCTGGGATGCTCCTGGAGCGGGGAGGTGGCCACGAGGGGACCCCGAGAGCACCGGGCTGTCACAGAGCTCTGCTTTGTAGAGGGATTTTGCATTTTAACATTCCTGGCTGTTCCTGCCACAAGGACTCAGCTCAGCTGTGCATTCCCATCGGGGGGAGTCGATGGGATGGGATGGGATGGGATGGGATGGGATGGGATGGGATGGGATGGGATGGGATGGGATGGGATGGGATGGGACGGGACGGGACGGGACGGGACGGGACGGGACGGGATGGGATGGGATGGGATGGGATGGGATGGGATGGGATGGGATGGGATAGGAGTAGGTGCCATTCAAAAATTAGCGAATGGAACCTGCCCAGTTCCTTCTGGCTCAGTTTGGAGTCGGGATGCACAACCCCTTTCACTGAGCCTGCTTTGACACTTGGCCCTGCCTGGGAGCAGGGTGGGAGGTGACGGTGCCAGGGGAGCAGCGCTGTCCCCAGCACTGGGGCAGAACTCACCCAGCTCCAGCCCTGCCAGGAGCAGGGACACCTCCCATGCTTTCTGCAAAGCCCCATCCCCTTCCTGGAGAATGGAATATTTCTCTTCTATGCAGAGGAATGTTCTCCACATCCTCCTTCCCCAACATTTCCTGGCTCACCTCCACCTGCACCACCTGAGCTGCTTTTCCTGTAGCTGGGGAAAAAACACTGACAGATTCTGGTTTTTCTTGGAGGGTCTTGATTTATCTGCAATTCCGTGTATTTTTAGTGACATAAATATCTCCTGGCATTTGCGATACCTTGAGCCAGTGGAAGTGATTTATTTCCAGTGTCTTGTTTCAGGGGAGCTCAGTGTTCACAGGAACATTTATCTGCTCCGAATGGATGAGCAGAAACTCCCAGAAAAGAACCTCCTTCTCCTACTGCAAATCCTGCTCCGAGTTTTGCTTGGGAGAAAACATTCGGGAGCTTTATCAAGCTGTGGATGCTTTTCCCCCAGTTCCCTCTGCAATGCTAAGGTTGCCAGAGCTGTCAGGGGGTTGAGGCAGCTGAGTCTGAGCCTTGGACTGTCTCAGAAGCACGAAAAGGATTTAAGTCGTGTTGTTCCCTGCTCCAAAGAGGTGTTATGACAAATCCTCTTGCTTTTGGCTTTTCTCCTTCTTTTTAAGGATGGAAGGAAAGGGGGGAGGGCAAAGCCACACAAAACAAACCACAACAAACCTGCGGCTCCTGAGGCAGAAAATCCTCTTTTTAAAATGCCACAACTTAACAAAATGCTTTTATTAACGCCCAGGAAAGCTCCGAGGAGCCGCTTTCTTCCCGGCTGGAAAGCGCTCGGCTCGGGGGCCTGGCTTTGTTCCTCCGGGAAAGGTAATTGTAGAGCAGGAATTCCTCTCCGAGGAGGAATAATTGGAGGGGGAAAACCCCACCCTGGCGGGGATAAAGGAGCGTTTGGAGGTGGGAGCGGCTCTTCCCTGCCTTCAGCCCGCTCCATCCCTCCGCTCCAGGTGGGAAACCAAGCAGCGCCTCCGCCGGGTGCTTCTCCCTCGGGGGTTAATCCCAGCAGGAGGGGCAGGCTTGGTTTGAGCATCACAGAATATCCCGAGTTGGGAAGGACCCAGAAGGATCCAACTCCTGAGCTCTGATCCTTCCTGCAGGGTGGGGAATGGTCAAAGCCCTTCCCGCAGAGCCCTCGCCCACCGTGGGGAGCTCCAGGTGCCTCCAGGAGCTGCCAGCACCCCTCTGCTGTTCCCTGTGTTATGAATGACAATTTGTCCAAATTAATATGAACAAATAAAATATTTATTTTGCAATCCAATTCTATCTAGGCAGCCACAAGGAAAGAACAGAGCCGAGCCCAGGGTCGGCACCAGGAGTCAGCCTCAGCAGAGGTTTTCCTCCATGCCCACACCTCCATCCTGGCACGAGCGGTTTTTATAGGGAAAATTCTGCCTGAGGCCAAGATTTGGCAGTCAGTCTTTTCTTCCATTCCGAGTCAATATGTTAATAAGATTCTCATTTTTTGGTGATGAGGAAGAACAATTCAATGTCTGGAGTTTGTTGAATCCCTGGATGAAATTTATGGGAATGCTGCATTCACATGGATCTGCCCGAGGATTTCCATGAGATCCATCTCGGGATCTGCCCGAGGATTTCCCTGAGATCCATCTCAGGATCTTCCCGAGGATTTCCATGAGATCCATTTTGGGATCTGCCCGAGGATTTCCATGAGATCCATCTCGGGATCTGCCCGAGGATTTCCATGAGATCCATCTCGGGATCTTCCCGAGGATTTCCATGAGATCCATCTCGGGTCCTTCACGTGATGATCAGTGCCTGGAGTCCCTGTATCTCTCCAGCCATGGCCCATCCCTGGCCTAGTTGCACCTCCTTACTTGTAAATCAGTTTCCAAAACACACCCGGTCTCGCCAGGGGGGTGGAGGGACTCCTAATCAAAGTGTACACTCCACCAAATATTCAATATCGCATCTATCATATTGGAAATGGTGTGAATTATATCTCCTGCACAGAGCACCTGGCTCCTGCACGAGGGGTGACAGCGCTGCCCGGGTCTCACCTGCCCCGTGGGGCTGCCGGGGGGGCAGCTGCTCACCTGGAGGCTCTCCTGGCAGAACTGGGTCTTGCAAAGGCATCGTTGTCCCTGGCACTGCAACCCTCTGCAACCCTCCCCAGGCTGTGCTGAAGCTGGAGCAATCAGGAGAAAGGGCCTCTGCTGCCATGGACCCGTCCTCAAATGATGATTTTAATCTTTTTCTCCCCATCCCTGTGAGTCTGGGATGTGGAGTGTCCATCTCTGGTGTGAAGCCAGGCTGCTCCAGCACCAACATCAGCTCCTTTTCGTCATCCTTGGTGCCTGTGGGATTAAATTCTTGATGTCCACGAGCCATCCGTGGGTTTCCTGTGAGGGATGGGGGAAGGAGCAGGTGTTGGTGGCTGCTGCTGGGGATGCACCACGGATGTGCTCCGTGATTTTCCTACACTGCTGCTTTGGAGCCAGGCCTTGCTGCTGTCAGAATCAAGGAGGAATTTCTGGAATCAGGGGTCAGGGTGAAAAGCTGGGTGTGAGCCCTGTGGGTGCTGCTGTGACACATCCACATCCCCCTGGTTGTGTGTGTCACTTTGGGAATGAAATGCTGCTGCTGCTGCTCCGGTGTTCAGTGACAGGGAATGTCCCAGGCTGAGGTTTCTTTGGAAGGTTCAGGAATTGTTGTAGAGCAAGGGAGTGCCTGGGGACTTGCAGGGGCTTTGCAGCAACGCTGCTGTGCAGGGGAAGTCCAAGGGAAGGACTGGGACAGGCTGGGGGTGTTTCACAGATCGGTGCAGTGTGTTAATCCTGCTGCATCGATGAGGCCACGGCTTTAATTCACAGCTCTTCCGATCTCTGTCTCTTGTCCCCAGCAGATCAAAACTGGGCCTTTCCTGGACTCTGTGTCAGGCTGGGGCTCCCTGCCAGCCCCTGAGCGCTGACAGACTCATCCCACCCAGCTGCTGGGTGACCCTTCTCCTCTAACTCCTTCACCCCTCTGTTTTGCAGATTCCCTTAGCGCAAGGCCAGCGCGGAGGAAAACCCAGCGCGGGGGAAACACCAGAGTGGGTGAAAAGCGGCCCGGCCCTGCCCGTGCCAGGCTGCGTGTCCCAGCTCCGTGTGCTGCTGGAGCCCCCCGGGCTGTGCCTGGCACCATGGTGGGGCAGACTGCGGAGCCCAGGGCCGCCGTGCTCCTGCAGCCCTTCGTGCACCAGGTGGGCGGCCACAGCAGCATGCTGACCTACGACGAGCACACCGTCTGCAAGCCCCTGGTGTCGCAGGAGCTCAGCTTCTACGAGTCCCTGCCCCTGGCCATGAGGCAATTCACGCCTCAGTACAAAGGTAAGGGGAGCTACAGAGCTCTCAGCTCCCTAAAAAGCATCCCCAGCTGCTGCAGGTGAGGCTTTGCCAGGCACAGAGGGATTTTCCTGCTTGCCCCATCCCTGACTCCCATTCCCAGCTGAATCTCTCGGCCCCTGGAAAGCAGCACTGGGAGAGCAGCACCAGCGTTTTTTAAGACATCCTCCCTCCCTTCTCTTTCTTATTCCTTCAGTATTTCCTGCTTTTACTGCCAGGCTTGTGCTGCTCATAAAGCTCCCGACCCTGGCTTTTGGGGGAGGCGAGAAGCTCGGTTGTCACGTAAAAACTTAAAATATCTCTTGGTCCTTCAGCGTTACAGCAAAGAGCTCAGTCAGCCACGGCTCCAATGTGCTTCCAGCCCAATCTCTCCCTTTCCCAGAAAGTCAGGGGCCTCTGCAGATTTATGGGACAATATTAAAAAGATGCTTAAGGGAGAGAAGTTTCCTCGGAGCGGTTTCCTCTGGCAGGAGCTGGGGTTTGGTGCTGCAGCACCGGGCCCTCACTGATAAAACCATTAAACAGTCCCACTTTAACCAGGCCAGGGGTGCCCTTGTTATTCAAACCTTTGTGTCTTTTCTTCTCCTATTTCAAATCCCAGAGAATTTTATGATGGAGGGTAATTAAATAGCAATTCTCCAATCTGGCATTGGGCTCAGATGTTTATTCCTCTCCTGGCTGTCCCAGCCCTGCTGCCAGGTAATTAAAGAGCTGGAACACTTTCCTGTGAGGATGATGAGGGGGATGATCCTGGTGGCTCCATCCACACGTAGCCACGTAGCTCATCTCTATTTCTGGGCTGTGGGAACAGCCCTGGGACCGTTACATAATGATGACATTCTGTGCAATGGTGACACTGTGCAATGGTGACACCCGTGCAATAACCATGGCATTCTCCACAATGGGGATCAAATATCATTCAAGCCTCACCCCGAGCCCGTGGCTTTTGCTGCTCACCTCGCCCACATCAAGCATTTTGGTGACCTTGGGACTGACTTTTATCCCCTCTGAAGGCCCTGCCGTGTCCCAGTTGAGCTCCCAGCGGGATGCTGGGCTTGTTTTCCAGCCCAGTTGTGCTCAGGCTCCCAGCGCCCCGGGCAGTAGAGATGAATGTGCTTGTAAACACCAAAATAAACCCACGAGGGCAGAGTTACAGAATGAAACCTCCTGAGAGCCTCTGGGATGACTCCAGCGTGGTGACAGCACCCAGAAATACCCTCTGGCTCCTGGCTGGTGGCGGCAGGAGGGGTGCTGGGGTGTCAGTGACACCAAAGGCAGCTCAGACAGGCACCCAAAGCCTTTGGAGAGATGCAGCACAGGAGCAGCTCTGGGGGTTGTCTGCCACACACAGGTCACGGCAGGACACCTGCAAACCCCTGTGGGATCCCCCCAGCAAACAAAAAAAAACACATTCCAGGCTGATCTGTAGGTTTTTTGAGAGCTGAATTTCCAGCTGGGAGGAGGGAGAGGATCACATTCCCTTCCAATTTAACGCTCGGTTCTCGCCTTTGAAAATCTCCCCATTAATTTTCATATTAATGGCTGATATTTAACAATTCTTACTTTCACGCTATATATAAGTTTTCTGGGGCCAGCCTGTCAGCACTATGCAAATGAGCACAGCCCTGCTGACTGCAGGCAGGAACTGGGACAGTTTTTAAGGTTATGGTGTTTGCAATCGAGGGCTCTGGTTGCTTCCCAGTGACTTTTTTAAATGAAAAATGCTTTGATTTAGGGAAAAGACACGCTGGCTTTTTTTTTTTTTTTTTTTTTTTTTTCATGTCTACATCACCTGAAAATGTGAAGCAGTCATCCAGGCTGAGAGGAGATCTGTTTGCTCTCAGAAATATGGATTTTTTTAAGAATAGGACTCAGGGAAAAGGTAATGCTGGAGCCTGAGCAAGATGGAACTCCCTGAGCTCACCACAGAGGGTTGGGAGGGATACAAATATTGCTTTTTCCCCTAGTGAAGGTTTGCAGCCCCTCAGCAGAGCAGCCTGGGTAGATCCCCCCCATCTCTGTGTACAGCCAGCCCATTTAACCCAGCCTGTTCACAATAATGCTGATTGTACAGCAGAAGGGACCAGGAATGGCTGTGGGGAGGGAAAAGCATCCAACCCCGAGGTTTTGGGGCGCAGGACCCGGGGAGGGATGGGCACCCCAGTCCAATAGGGTGGCTGCAGGGACAGTTCAGGTGGGGAAATCCCTGAGGCAGCAGAACCTGGCAGGCGCAGGAGGCAAAGGCTCTGCTCCATGTTTGCTCACTGGAATCACACTTGAAATGGAGAGAAGGGGCTTTGCACCTTTTCTGGCTTTGGCACCTCTGCCTGGGAGAGCAGGACTGTTTGTGGAGCTGCTGAGATCATCTCCCCACATGCCCAGAACACCCGTGAGGATGCCCTGGGCACAGCTGGATCCAGCCCAGCTCCCCATGCCCCCAGCTGGGCTCTTCCTGCTGGTCCCACTGCCCTGTCCTTGGACCCTGTCCTTGTTCCCTGTCCTTGGACCCTGTCCTTGGACCCTGTCCTTGTTCCCTGTCCTCATTCCCTGTCCTTGGTCCCTGTCCTCATTCCCTGTCCTTGGTCCCTCTCCTCGGTCCCTCTCCTCGTTCCCTGTCCTTGGTCCCTGTCCTCTCTGGGAGCTGGCAGCCCCCCAGCCCCAAATCACAGAATGAACCAGGCTGGAACAGAGCTTTGAGATCACCACGAGCTGACCTGACACCTCCTCATCAGCTAAACCACGGCACCGAGTGCCACGTCCAGGGTTTTTTACTCACATCCAGGCACGGTGACTCCGCAGCAGCTCTGGCCACAGAGAGCAGGCACAGACTTCTCCAGGCATTTTCCTGGGGAAGGCTGTGAGAAGATCAGAGAAAAGAATGAGAAACAATTCTTATCTTATCTCCACTTGTTGCACCTGCTTACCGAAGGGTGATTTCTTAATTGGACACTGGATGGTGTTTAGATGGATTAACCAATTACGTCCAAGCTGGATCAGTCTGGCTGTAAGGGTTACTAATTTTCTTAATAATAAATATAGTATAACATAGTATAAGGTGATATAATAAACCAATTAATCAATTTTGCAATCATAAAGTCAATGCTAATTATTCCCTACAGCGACACACCACCTCCGTGGGCAGACAACTGCAGTGTCCAGCCACTCTTTCAGCGAATAATTGGGTTTTTTTTAAATATTTAACCTAAACTTCCCATGGTGCAGCCTCAGGCTGTGCTCTGAGGAGGCTCAGGGAGCCGTGGCAGAGCTGAGGGAGCGGGCTGGCGTTATCAGCCTTTCCCAGAAAGGGCAGAGCCGGCGGCAGTGAGCTCCGTGGCCATTCCTGCGCTGTCACTTGAGACCAGCACACAGCCGGCCCCGTGCCAGGGATGGGCTCGTGTTGGGCTAAATCCGTGCTGGACTGGCTGGCATTTGAGCCCTGTGATTCCTGTCAGAGTCAGGGAAAATTGCGATGTTCAAATGCAGAATGGTGTTTTAAGCACTCAGGGTGGAAAAAAATAACCTCCGGTCACAGTCCTGGTCCCTGTCGGGTACAAACATGGATGTGTGACACTCCAGCCCCCCATGGGATATTTAGGAGCTGGTTCTTGGTGCTGGGGGAAGGGCACAACCATGACAATGTGTGGGCAGCGCTGCCAGCCCATGGCCACATCCCTGCCCTGCTCCTGGGGCTCTCCAACTAAAAGAAGCTGTTGGCACGCTGGGTGTCCTTGGAAAACGCCTTGTCCCCAACCCTGTCTTTGCTTCCTGCCAATGAAAAGTGTTTCCAGCCATGTGCTGTCTTTAAAAAGCACTTAAATCCCATGTGACAAATAAGCTGAGAGCTCCTAGGCTTCTCTGGGTCACAGCAGAACTCAGAGGGGTGGGGGACAAAGGAATGTGGGGTTCAGAGGAGGCAGGTTTCAAACTGAGCCTTGAGAGGGGGAGCACTTGAAAATGCTGAGAGTGTTTCCCCAGGTCTCAGCCTAATGATGCTTTATTGGGCTTGAAATCAGAGTGGGATCAGTAAAAGGCCACCAAAACATCAGGTGGTGGCCAGGCTGTTGCCTTCAGGGGAAGGCAAGGTGACCTGGTTTTGAGGAACAGCACGGCAGCCCGGCCTCGCCCGGCCACTCGGGCCACCGACACGCACAGACACCAACGTGGTGGACGGTCAAATGGTGTTTATTATCTTGTCTCATGGGGTTAAATAGTCTAGGGGGACTTTGCTACATCAAAGGAAGGAGGTAGGGTCTTCTGGGATGAGTAAGGAGTGGAAAACTACTGGGTTAGGTGGGGTTACATGTCTTGGGGGTAATGGATCACATATTACAGGGTGAGGGGGAAGGGTCTTACTTTCCGTCACATCCCAAAATCTTCCATTCACCTGTCCCTATCTACTGCACCAGGCCTCGGTGATACCCCACGGGCTCATCTCTGTCTCGTTTGTTTTCCCCTCTGTCCAGGCATCGTGTCCGTGCACCTCAAGAAGGACAGCCTGGGCAACCTGACCCTGATTGCGAGCCCTGGCCTGGGCCAGCCGGACGGCTGCGGCCGCCTGGACAGCGCCGGCGGCGACCCCGCCGTCACCCTGTGGCACAGGTGCAAGTGGAGCCACACCCAGGTCACCAAGACCTTCAAAGACAGGTGAGGGTCGGTCACTCCCTGCCACCCTCCTGGCTGTCATCTGCCACGTGGGTGGGGTTGGGATGGGTTGGGATGGGTTTGGGATGGGGTTGGGATGGGTTGGGATGGGTTGGGGTGGGTTGGGATGGGTTGGGGTGGGTTTGGGATGGGATTGGGATGGGGTTGGGATGGGTTGGGGTGGGGTTGGGATGGGGTTGGGATGGGGTTGGGATGAGTTGGGATGGGATGGGATGGGTTTGGTGGTCCAGCTGTGAGTTTAGGGCAAAAGCAGCAGCCAGCCAAGGTGAAGAACAGCAGAGCCGAGCCCTGTGTGTGTGGTTCTGCTCTTCCCCAGTTTGGGGACAGAGTGAGGTGGATCTGGGATGTTGTTGCTCAAATATCTGCCTCAAGTTCTGCTCTAAACCCCATTCCTTGGAGCACAGCAGGCTCCAGGAGAGGGAGAACACTCATTGAGCACAGAATGTCCCTTTGCTGGCAGCAGAGGGGCTTCAGTGCCATCCCATCCCATCCCATCCCATCCCATCCCATCCCATCCCATCCCATCCCATCCCAGCCCAGCCCAGCCCAGGGAAGAGCTCTCCCAGGAAGGCCCCCAGTGCTCCCAGCACCTCTGCCTCACAGAGGTTTTCTGCAGGACATCCTTCATCCCAAACTGGCTCAGAGCAGCCCTGGGCCACCTGGGACTGGAGGTGGAATATTCCTGCTGCCTTTGGAGAGATGGGAGTGGTGGAGTTGGGATGAGCAAGACCAAAGAATGACCACCCAAGGAGAACAGATCTTCTCATCAATCTTTCCCTCCCTCCCCTGCTTGGAGCCAGCCCTTCCAAATTGGGAATCATTCCCATTGTTGGAGCATTTGCCTGTGCTGTGCCCATTAGTTGGATAAATAGAGATCCCTGGCAGCTGGGGCTGTGAATGACTTTTTAAGGGAGCCAGCACACTTTAAATTATAATGAAAAAAAAAAAGTATTGGCAGGCAGCAATAGCTGGCTTTCTGAAAATTACTGTTATGGAGTAACAAAGGATCTCTGCAGGTTGGACATGATCAATATGGTTCCTTTGAGAGTCCCTGAAAATCCACCTTATCAAGTTTAAGGCTCTACAGGAAAAAATAAAATGGGGAAGAGAATATTCTCCTCTGGAGCTCATAAACCTGATGTGTCCCTTTGTGTGCTTTGTCTAGCTGCCCTGGGAAGATGCTTTTGAGGACAGACCTTCAGTACCACACAGATTCCCTTCTGGAAGATGCAAATGGGAAGCAGGCAGAAAGGAAGAGCTACAACCCCTGGGGACTGCACTGTCACCGGCAGCACCTGAACCGCATGTCCTCCAAGCACAATGAGAACAAACTTCATCGTATCCTTTCTCCTCTCTCCCCTCCAGCACAGTCCTGGCCACAGATAGCAGCTGGGAATCAGTGTAGGGTTTATTGCAGCGGGATGCATCCCCTCCTCTGCACAGACTCTGGGAAAATAGGGAATATTCTCTGTTATCTTCTATAAAAAAATAAAAGAGAAAGAATAAAAAAAAACATTTCCCATAAAGAGTTCTCAGCAGAAGTCAAAGATCCCCTTGGCGTACATTTAAAAACACAACTATACAGGAATTAGCAGCTGCCTCGCCTTTTATTTTCCTATTACACTTCATTACCCACCAGTCATGTGAGTAATAGAGTTTAACAACTTCCCCCACCCACCGGAGCGAGCTCAGCACCTAGGGAAGGTGTCAGAGTGACAGCCCAGGGCTACGGTGTCACTGGAGAATGGAGCTGCCGGGGCTTTAATTGGTAGGGCTGTAGTACAGTAAATTAACTGGAATTGGCAGCAGGAGGCCCATAGCAATGACACGTCGGAGAAATTGGCTGAGAAAGTCTCATTACAGTTGTGAGCTGTTATGGAGAGTGTCAGCAGTTGCTTTGATTTAAGGCCTCTTTCAATTAGAATATAAAAGTCTTGGGTTTGCCTTCACTCGCGCTCAGAGTTTCTCCTGCTGGAGAACGTGGTGTCCAAGTACAGCTACCCCTGCATCCTGGACCTGAAGATGGGCACTCGGCAGCACGGGGATGACGCCTCGGAGGAGAAGAAAGCCCGGCACATCAAGAAGTGTGAGCAGAGCACCTCGGCGTCGCTGGGCGTGCGCATCTGTGGGATGCAGGTAAAGCCTCCATCCCCTCGGGATTTAAGTGCTTTTTGTTGTTGTTGTTGTTGTTGTTGGTTCCCCCCTTGGTTCTTCCCTTGGAAGCAAGCTGGAATCTCCAGGGGTTCTTGGCTGATGTGAATTGAAGCAGTTTTATTCTCTTTTCCCCTCAAAAACGGGCTGTAAAAAGTGGCCACTTGTGGGAATTGTTAAAATCAGAAGGTTTTGGAAAAGCTGTGAAAGACACACCTCAGAAACAGCAGAACTGCTGTTAGAGTTAAGCAGTAGCCTTAAGATTTGTCAGAAGAAAAGTTATTTAAGAAGTAGAAATTGGGGACAAATAGAACAATGGTCTGTGTATTAACCCTTGGATAGAATAACTCCCTAACTACAGAAAAGTGTATCTAGCAAAATATTAGGAAGAACCCTCTGATTTTAAGGATTCTCACAGCTGCTCGGCTCTGTGTCCTCTCAGAGAGGGTGTCAAAAGTGGCACATTTAGGGTGACCCTTTCTCTATGCCACTGCCACCCGTGTGAGAAGCTGGAACCCTTCACCCCATCTGAGAAGCTGCTTTTACACACAGATTCCTGCTCAGCTCTTGGCTGCTGCATGGAAAAACCCCAAAGCACCACATTGCCTCACTTGTGCTTTCACTGAGCTGTGAGAGCCAGGGGTTCATTTTGAACTAAATTTCTCCTGCTGGAAATCCCCATCCTTCCTCCTGGAAACCCAAACCACACGTTTCCCTCTCTCATTATTTCTCAAACAGGTTTCAAAACCCTGCCTGAAGAATAATTTGAAGTAATGAGAATAGAATATAAAGCAAAATATATAAAGTCAAACCCCATGTCTTTTTCTGATCTCTGGTATCCTCAAACAGACAGAGTTGAACTTCAGTGGTCATATTGATCCTTGGAGTGGCTACCTAGAACAGAGGCTAGACAGAGTTAAGAGAATAAAGTGGGTATTTATTAAAATTAATAGATACACCTTGGGCAGCCAGAAGCCTCCCAAAGGCTACACCCAAGATAGAAGATGGTCACAAACTTTTCAGACAGATATGAGTTTGGTCTATTTGCATATCAGGGGTTAATTCTCCAATTACAGCTTCAGTTAATCAAGTCATAGACCCTCAGTTTGCTCCTCCCCAACTCACTTTTGTTTATACTTTTCAGGGCCTGAGGCTGTAGGATGTCCTTGGGTTCCAGGCCCAGGGGAATTGTTTTGTCTGACCAAAGTGTGTCAGTGCCAAGTGTTAACTACCAAAGTAGTTATATGAAGTTTAAAGTTATGCACTAATACAGCGCAGGATTTGAAAAATATAGATGCTAAAATCTTTATCTCTAGGGCATCATTTGTGAATCCCTCACAACTCGGGATGATTTTATGGATTATTCCTCTGTTCCCTTCCAGGTTTACCAGGCAGACACGGGTCATTTCTTGTGCAAAGACAAATACTACGGGAGGAAGCTGTCTGCGGAGGGGTTCCGGCAGACGCTGCGGCAGTTCCTGTGCAACGGGAACCAGCTGAGGACCGACCTGCTGGAGCCCATCATCCTGCGCCTCAAGGCCCTGCTGGCGGTGATCAGGAAGCAAAGCTCCTACAGGTTCTACTCCAGCTCCCTCCTCATCATTTACGATGGGCAGGAGCACAAGGAGAGTGCGGATCAACACCTCTCCTTCCCAAAAACTCAGGGCACGAACCCCTCCAGGGTGGATGTGAGGATGATAGACTTTGCCCACACCACCTTCAAAGGCTCCAAAAGCAACCCCAACCCCACCCCGCATGATGGGCCGGACCATGGCTACATTTTTGGCTTGGAGAACCTCATCAAAATCCTTCAGAACCTGTTGGAAGGGAAGTGAGAATTTCTGTGAAACGGCCTGGATTTCCTAATGACTGATAGCCCTGAAAATCCCACCTGGGATCGGCTGTGTGGGACCCTCCGGCCGCTGGATGTGGCACAGAAAAATCGGGAAGTGCTGAAAACTCTCCATGTGTTGTCACTGAACTGAAGCGTGGAAAGCAGAGAGCTGGAAGAATCTGCTCTCTCTGCCATCCAGCAGAAGATTTATTTTGCTTTCTGGTTTTACTGCTGTCCTTGATTTATTTGTGAGCCAAAGAAAGCATTGCTTGGGAAGAGTCTTAATGATAAACCAGGAGATGCTCGCCCCACAGCTGAGCGGGAGGAGGGGGTTTGAGGCAGGAATGAACAGATGGAGCTTCCCTTTGGAGCTTCCTTTCCTGCTCCTGCTCAGGTGGGAGGGAAAAACACCCTCCAACATTCCCAGTGCCCTGCTTGGGATTCTCTGTGCACGTGTTCAGAGCAAGAGCCGCACCTCACCGAGCTTTAACATCCCTGTGGGGTTATAACAGGGAATTTTCCACGCATTTTCTAGGAGAGCGGCTCCACTGGACTGGAAGTGTGGGAATGAGATGACTCTGTCAGGTATCAGCCACAAAAAGCATTCACATCAAGGGATTTTTGCTTAAAAAAAAAAAAAAAAAACAAGAAAAAAAGAAAAAAAAAAGTGAGTTTGAGTCAGGGACTGGACGTCAAAGGTCACCCAGAAATTCTTTGATACAAATACTGTGTGTGTGTGTGCGCGTGTGTGTGTGTGTGTGTTTGAAGGAGACAGTAACAAAAGACTCTAAAAAATAATGTTTACAGCTTTTGTGGACAGATTTTATTATTATGATGGAACAAACACAATTCCTTCCTGCATGGTGTGGGAAATCTGAAGGAGAAGTCCTTGCACAAGGAATAGAGCTACAGAACTCCACTACTGGGGAGAGGGGATATAAATAAAATTGTGAAAGTAACTCCCACCCTTGTCCATCTCTTTTTCCTTCCCACAGCATCCTTGAGGTGCATTATCCTTTGTTTAAGCCCATCATTTTTTACGAGAGCCGTTATTGCCATGGGTTTAAACACCAGATCCCGAGGGAGACACTTTGCTTGGATTTACAGCAGAAAGCTGGGGAACTGCTGCAATTTATAGCTGGAAAATTTCAGACATCTGGCCCAGCTGTGTGTTTGGCTTGGCCCGGAGTCCACCTGGGAAGACTCTTGTTCACAGTGCTGGGTTATTGCTTGACCACAAACTATATAAAAAAAAAAGCCACAAACACCCAATTTTAGTAGGGGTTGAGCCACAGATTGTCCTGGCTCACACCAGAAGTCTGTGATAAGATTTTGTGGATGAGTTTTACAGAGCCACCTGAGCATTCTCAGGGTGCACGGCAGGACACGGGTGGGGTGAGGGATGGATGAGAAGAGTCTGAGCGTGACACCAACGCCAGAGCGCCTCGTTGGGCAGCCCCTCGCTCCTCATTGCTGCACAGAAAACAACTTTTGGCCGAAAAATTAGAAAAATCTCCATGTGCCCTCCCTTTTCACCCCTCACACAGCTGCACGGTGTGGCTGCCCCATCTCTGGCAGTGTCCTAGGGCAGGTTGGACAGGGCTTGGAGCAACCTGGGATAGCGGGAGGTGTCCTTGCCATGGCAGGGGCTGGGATGAGACGGGATTTAACTAAAACCTTCAACTAAAACCATCGTAAATCCTGTGAGGAGTGGCTGAGGGAGCTGGGAAGGGTCAGGAGCACCAGGAGAAGCTGAAAGAGATGGGAAGGGTCTGGAGCACCAGGAGAAGCAGAGGGAGCCAGGAAGGGTCTGGAGCAGCAGGAAAAGGGGAAGGAGCCAGGAAGGGTCTGGAGCACCTGGAAAGGATGAGGGGGCTCGGAAAGATCTGGAGAAGCAGGAGAGGCTGAAGAAGCTGGGAAGGGTCTGGAGTACCAGGAGAGGCGGAGGGAGCCGGGAAAGGGGCTCAGCCGGGAGAAAAGGGGGATCAGGAGGGATCTTCTGGCTCTGCACAACTCCCTGACAAGAGGGAACAGCCGGAGGGGGTCATGCTCTGCTCTCAACGGAAAAACGCCCTCAAGCTGAGCCAGGGGAGGTTCAGGTTGGAACTCCCTCACGGAAAGGGCGGTCAGGCTTTGGAAGGGGTTACGTGGGGCAGTCCCCATCGCCGGAGGTGCAGCGCTCGGCGCCCCGGGCTGCCCTCAGGGCGGACGCCGAGCGCTCCCCGCCCCGCCGCCCCTCAGGGGCTTTTCCCCCTTAGAGACTTTTCCCCCTCAGGGGCTTTTCCCCCTCAGGGGCTTTTCCCCCTCAAAGGCTTTTCCCCCTTAGAGACTTTTCCCCCTCAAGTGCTTTTCCCCCTCAAAGTGCTTTTCCCCCTCAGAGCCTTTTCCCCCTCAAAGGCTTTTCCCCCTCAGGGCCTTTTCCCCCTCAGGGGCTTTTCCCCCTCAAAGGCTTTTCCCCCTCAAGTGCTTTTCCCCCTCAAAGGCTTTTCCCCCTCAAAGGCTTTTCCCCCTCAAGTGCTTTTCCCCCTCAGGGGCTTTTCCCCCTCAAAGGCTTTTCCCCCTCAAGTGCTTTTCCCCCTCAGGGCCTTTTCCCCCTCAAAGGCTTTTCCCCCTCAAGTGCTTTTCCCCCTCAGGGGCTTTTTTCCCCCTCAGGGGCTTTTCCCCCTCAAGTGCTTTTCCCCCTCAGGGGCTTTTCCCCCTCAGAGCCTTTTCCCCCTCAGGGGCTTTTTTCCCCCTCAAGTGCTTTTCCCCCTCAGGGGCTTTTTTCCCCCTCAAGTGCTTTTCCCCCTCAGAGCCTTTTCCCCCTCAGAGCCTTTTCCCCCTCAGGCGTTCCCGCCCAGCCGCGCCCGCACGTGACCCGGCGGCGGCGCCACGTGACCCGGCGCCATGGCCGCCAGCCGCTACCGGCGCTTCCTGCGGCTCTGCGAGGAATGGCCGGTGGAGGAGACCAAGCAGCAGCGGGACCTGGGCTCGTTCCTGCGGCAGCGGGTGGCACAGGCCTTCCGCGAGGGCGAGAACACGCCGGTGAGGGGAGGCAGGGCGGCACCGCCGCGGCGCCGGCCTGGGAGGGCGCGGGGAGCGGCGCGGCGGTGGCTCTGAGGGAGCTCTGAGGGGCTGTGAGGGAGCTCTGAGGGGGATGAGGGGGATGAGGGGCTCTGAGGGAGCTCTGAGGGGTTCTGATGGAGCTCTGAGGGGCTCTGAGGGAGCTCTGAGGGGTTCTGATGGAGCTCTGAGGGAGCTCTGAGGGGTTCTGATGGAGCTCTGAGGGAGCTCTGAGGGGTTCTGATGGAGCTCTGAGGGGCTCTGATGGAGCTCTGAGAGAGCTCTGAGGGGGATGAGGGGCTCTGAGGGGCCAGGGCAGAGCACGGGGCTCGGGGCTCCCTGGTGCTTCACGGGCATCCTGAGCCCCAGGGGTGATGGAGTCCTGCTGCTCCCAGCTCCTCCGGGGCACTCAGCAGCCTTTGGAGAACACATCCCGGGAATACCGGCCACAAGCTTGTGCTTCCATGGGGCAAAGTGTACCTGGGACACATGACTGGTACCCAGGACAGCAGGTTTGTATCCGGGACCACCTGGTTTGTACCCTTGACAGCGGGTTTGTGACCAGGATAACAGGTTTGTACCTAGGATATATGGTTTATGCCCAGGACACTGGGTTAGGTACCCAAAATAAATGTTTGTGCCCAGGACACCTGGCTGGTCCTCACGACAGTTTGCACCCAGGACACCTGGTTGGTGCCCTGGACAAATGGACACTGGGTTTTGTACCCAGGATAAATGGTTGGTGCCCAGGACACTGGGTTTTGTACCCAGGATAAATGGTTGGTGCCCAGGACACTGGGTTTGGTACCCAGGATAAATGTTTATGCCCAGGACACCTGTTTGGTGCCCAGGACAGTTTGTGACCAGGACACCTGGTTGGTGCCCTGGACAAATGGTTTGTGCTCAGCAGGCCTGGTTGGACCCAGGACAGCTGTTTGATCCTCAGGATAACTGCTCTATGCCCAGTTCTTGCACCCTTTACGCCGTGTTCTTTGGTGAACCCCGTTCCTGTGCTTATGGGAGCGGGGTGCAGGGCTTTGGGAATGTGTTAGCTGTGCTGGAATCCAGTTAATTCCTGTGATCTCCTTACCCCGGGGGTGGGATGATGGGATGCTGCAGCACTGCCTGACACTGATGGAATGCAGCGGTTGTACAATTGAATTCCGCCTCCAGCTGTAATTCTGTTGGAGTTTAGGCTTTGCTGCTGAAATAAATTAGGGAATCCAATGCCTGACTTGGCTGCAGACCTTCCCAGGCATGGAGGTGTTGCTGCAGAATGCAAATGTGCCCTTTCTTAGCATAAAAACATTGTTCCAGAGATGCATTTTCAACCTCAAGGGGCCATTAGAGGCTCCTAATCCTGTACTGGTGACCAGAATAGTCTGCAGCCCACATTTTGGGAAGGGTTTTATTGCTTTTCCATATGCTCAGGACAGCTTAATGTGTTGCACCAGTTGGCTCCAAGATCCCAAAGCTGCCACTGATCCTGGAAATCTGAATTGATGCCTGCAGCAGTGGTAGCAATTTGTGTGTAGAGAGGTTGAATGTGCTGGCAGGAGGAGCTTCTAAGAGGGGAACTAGAGCCACAGGGCTTCTTTAACCATCTAATGGGATGAGATTTGCTGGATTTCCAGGGGAGGGATGGTGTTTGTGCCACCCTTTTAATGGCTGGATCTGCTGGAGCCTTGGCAGGGCCTGTTTGGGCTGCAGGACAGAGGTGGGGATCACCTGCAGGGGGATGTGGCTGTCCCTGTGTCCTCTCTCCTGCAGAGACCTTTTCCTTACTCTTCCTATTTCATCCTGACACCTTTCTCTTGGTGTTATATTTTCTCTTGACCTGTTTTAACCATTTGTGGACCAACATTGAGTTCTGGGGTGAGCTGGTCTCAATGTACCACAAAAAAAACCCAAAAAACCCAAAAAAACCCCACACAGACCAAAAAAATTAACAGGGAAAACAGGGAAAACAGCTGAGCAGGGGCTGTTCCAGGCAGACACCAGGGTGAGCTGGATCTTCCAGCTGAAAGAGAAATCCAGTTACCCCTCAAGCTGTTCCTTGTCATTGGTGCTGATTTCCCTAATCAATTACAGGCTATTTTTAGCTCCCTACAGGGAGTCCTGGCACCTTGTCCTGGGTGATTCCCTACCACGAGGCAGGTGACAGAAGCAGCCTCGCAGCAGGAAGGGCCACAGATTTCACAGCACCAGTCAATAACGTTCTCTGAGGCTGAGTATTCACTGCCAGATCTTGCTGATGCAGAGTTTCAGATCCAGTCTGGAAATCTCAGGTGTTGTTATTCCTGCAGGCTGAGCTGGAGAGGAAAAACTTGGAGCAGGACAGCAGATGGACAATATCCAGCAGTGCACTGGGAATTCTGAGCTACTCCTTTGTGGCCATTGTCCCTTGGAACAAGGAGGGTTTTTGCTGTGGAGGTGTTAAACCAGATTTGTGTGACATTTGTGTCCCCTGCAGATCTCTGACCCCGAGGCCTGTGACCAAATGTACGAGAGCTTAGTCAGGATCCACACCAACTTCTACAAAAACAAGGTGAGAGCTGTGGCACTGGCCACTGCCCCTCTCTTTGGAGGGGAGCCACCACCTGCTGCAGGATTCCTGGGAATGGCAGAATTCCTGGAATGCCTGAGGGACAGCTGAGGGGTGGATGCAGCCGTGCCTGTGGTCACCTAGGGCAGCTGCTGGGTGAACAGGGCAGGCCTGGTTCTTGGTGTGGGTGAACAGAATCCCAGCTGAAAACGCTCTCAGGCTGTGCCAGCTGGTGACACTTGCACCTTTTTCGTGCACTGCAAGTGACTTGTCTCTCTCCCTCCTTTTGCTGCTCTCCTGGAAGTACCCCCGCCTGAAGGACACCACCTTCACTGGGGTGACAGTGGAGAATTGCAGGACAATCCTGGCCACAGGTACTGCTGCTGGGCTTGCTCTGAGAGGGCAGGGCAGGGGAAAGGGACATTTGGGGTTTTGGGGTGCTCCCTGGCATCCCTCCTCAGCCCCTGGCACTGGAGGGTACCGAGGGGCTGCCTGCAATTCTGTGGAGGAGTTGGATGAGGAGTAAGTTCAGGAATAATTCAGTTCAGGAGTAACTCATTATTTTGGGGTGAAGAATCAATTGGATTTTGCACCGTCAGGAACCACAGATGGTTTGCAAAGGCTCTGTGGGGTCAGCCAGCAGGATCCGTGTGGAAGGAACACATTTGCTATGTCATCCCAGCACTGAGCTCAGCTTCTCTTTCACCATCTTCCAATTCCCTTCGTGTTCCTTCTGTGCCAGACCTTGGGAAGGAGCGGGTGCCCCACACAGAAATGCTCTCACCACATCCCTTATGAGGGGCAGAGCTGGGAGCCAGAGCAGTTTTGTTCTGCTCCAGTTCCTAACTTTGATTTCAGTGCGTGGAAACTGAGTATCAGTTGTTAGTGATAAGAGACTCCCTGCATTGATTGGAAGGGAAACCAACCTCGCCTCAGGCCTGGAATGAAAATTCATTAAGAAGAAAAGTCAGGAAAGGAAATTAGATGGAAGGCAGAGCTGTTTTAAGAGGGTTTCATTCCTCTGCTTTCCTGCTTATCTTCCTCTGGCCCCATCTCTGTCATTTCTCCTTTTGCAGACATTCTGAAACAGATGGAAGACAGGAAAAAAGGGACGTGGAAAAGACTGCGGGAAAAGTTCTCTGCCAAGAATCCTGAGGAGGACTTGAAGTGAGGGCCCAGCTCTCAGCTTCTCACTGTACATATCCCTGAATCTCTGTGTGTTGCCATGATGAATAAAACCACTTATTCCTCTTAGCAACAGCATTTTTGTTCAGCCCTACCCTGTACATTCTTCATATTTAGTGCCTCCTTTTTTTTTTTTCTGCTGAGAATCTGGGGCAGAATTTAACACATCCATGCTGGAGCAATGTTGGGAAGGGAACTTTGTGGTGTCAAACCTGGCCCTTTGTATCTCAAAAAAATGGAACAAGCAGGAGCAGCCCGGAGGGAGGTGGTGCAGCTTTAAATGTTCCTGTGAAGGGAACAGAGAGGATGTGAGAACCTCGCTGTGCTTGTGTTTGTGTGTTAGCCCAGGGACCAGGGCAGCACAGGGAGGGAGAACTTTAATCACCACATTTATTTTCCTTCGGAGGAGACAGGGAGGACGGAGGGTGACTTTGCCATGGTGACAGTGGAGCACTGCACGAGTTTAATTGAGATTTTAATCAGCTGCTGCTGGAGGAGCCAGCTCAGTGCAGATTCCCCCCAGCCTGAGGAGAGGGATGTGTGGGTTAGTGCAGAGCTGAGGGTGAAAGCAGCATTAAATGACATGCTGCTAGATGGAGCCATAAACACATTTCAAGTGTTCTGCAACTTCCCTGTTATGGGCTTTTTTATTCCTTTTTAGAGCTTTACTGCTTTCATCAGTGTCTGTTCTTGGGCTTGGGAAGGATGAGTGTCTGGAGCAGAGCTGTGCCAGGGCTCCACAGCACCAACAGCTGCTCCTTTCTATGGGTTTCAGCAGCGATTTCCTGGCAGGCACTGAAAGAATTTGAAACTGCAGCGGGCTGTGGTCCAGAGCTCCAGGAACCAAGGCTGGTGCTCGTGGTGGCTCTTCATGGCAGCGTTTGGCAGGGGATGTGCAACACCTGGAGCTGGGAGCAGCGGGCTGGGGAGCACCTTGGGTGCCAGCCCTGCTTGGGTTCTGTTTGACAGCCCCATCACACACCAGAGGGCACAGGGAGGGGACTTTACCACCTTGAAGTTTTTATTATAACATGATTCTGTATTTAATTTAGTTAAGGCAATTTACACTTCAGTTCTTAAGTAACAACGGTAACAACTAAAAAAACAAAACAACAAAAAAAAAAAGGTAGAACATGACACCAGAGATGAAACTAAAACACAGGACACCCCTTCACAGTGAACTCCTGTAAACCTGCACGCTCCTACTACTGCTGCCCAAAGATCCTTGGTCCACAGAAGGCAAAAGATTTTTAGTTCCCACTAGGGCAAGCTCAGCTCCTCATCTGACAACTTAATTAAATTAAATCCACCTCCTTGAGTTCAGCTGCTCTTTACTGCAGCACAGGATGAAGAGAATTCTGGAAATGGAGAGAGGTCAGCGTGGAGCAGGCACAGCAGATAACGAGGGCTGCTTGGCAAATACCCACAGGGACAAGTGGCACTCAGAATAAGTTAAATAGTGCGGCCCTACAGCTACTGACCCCACAGCCGAGGGGCTGGAGCACATGGAGATAAAGATACAACCCTCCACAGTTGCAAAATAAAAGAGTTATTGCAGTGAGGAATGAAAGTCCTGTATGGTTTATCTTCCTACGAGGGTGTTATTAAAACACCTGGGCCCAGGTGTGGGTGGGCTCCGGCCCGTCCCTGCCCCTGGCATTGCTTACAAGCGCTCTAAGGGAGATGCTGCCTGGGAAGCCCTTTCCATGTGGTCCATTGTCCCCAGGCAGTGACAACCCATGCCTGGAGCCCAGGGAGGAGCAGCCTCCTCAGCTGACACAGGTGCAGTCCCTCGGTGGCTGGAGCTGTGTCTCAGTGGTTCATGGAGTTCTGCACATCCACAAACCCCATCCTCTGCCTGCGCTTCCGCTGCTCCGTCATCTGCAATTCCAACAAGGACACGCTGAGGCAATTCTGGGCCCTCCTGCTCTTGGATGTGCTTCCCAAGTGTCTGACTCTGCTGCTTTGAGCCTCTGCCAGCAAAGTCTGAGCTGGTGAGGCACTTCCCAAACCCACGTGTCCCAGGTGTCCCCAGTTCCCCCAACAAAGAGCTGCAGGGGCCCTGTGCTTGTCATTGTGCTGCCTTGGGCAGGACCTGCCTCCCGCTCCCTGCCCTCAGTGGCTATTTCGGGAAGAACAGAGAGTTCCTACAGGGGCTTTCCCATTTCCCATACCTGTTCCTTCAGCTCGTTCAGCTGGGAGGTGAGGTGGGACACGAGCTTCATGGTGGTGTTGAGTTTGTCCTGCAGATTGCGGATCTCGTTCTGCTCCCCTTCCCCTTCATTGCTGACCAGAGACATGGCTCGCATCCGGGGGAACCAGTCCAGGTTCTTGTTCTGGGAATGGGACCACGGACAAGGGGAGTTGGGGTGAGAGGTCAGAGAGGAGGAGGGAAGAGAGAGTTTAACAGGTAACCTCCCTGTGTTGAGGGATTAAAGAAACTCTCTTTGCAAAAATCTGCAATTTTCCCATTTCTAGGCTGATTCATGGGCCCAAGTGCAGAAGTTTTTCTTTCCTTGCTTTCCTTTCCCTCCCTTGCCTAGAAACCCCATTGAAACCCCACTCCCTGCTTGGTTCAACCCTTCAACTCACAGGACAAACCCTCAAATAAGACCACGTGTTAAAAACCAGCAAAGAACAAACTCGGGCACTGCGCCATTAGCCAGTATTTTCCAAAAGGACTTCCCAGAGCTGTTTTTCCTTGGCCAGCCCCTTGTCCCCGGAGCAGGCAGATTGGGATAGCCAAGGAGGGCACCTGTACCTTGATCATCTGTGCCACGTAGCTCTCGGGGCCGGTGTAGTCGGTCTTGTTCTTCACCCGCACCAGCACGATGAAGTACAGGTAGTTCCACATGTTGTGCTCGTATTTGATGTGCTCCTCAAAGGACACGGTCTTGTTGTCAAACTTGTCCCTTTCCAGCCCTGGGAAAGGCAGGGAAGGGTGGAGGAGGACAGGGAAGAGATGGGGAGGGGAGGAGGTGAGTGAGCAGCAAACACGTGGAAGGAAATTCAGCCCTGTGCATCCCCTCCCAAAGGTGACATTCAAGTGGTTTTAATAATTAGTTGGCATTTAGCACATAAACATCCAAACCAGGAGGCAGCAACCCAGCTGGGGGTTCAGGAGACTTCTCTTTAAAATCACAGAATCAAAGAATCATGGAGTGGTTTGGGTTGGAAGGGATTTTCCACCCCCTTCCACTATCCCAGGCTGTTCCAAGCCCTGTCCAACCTGGCCTTTAACACTTCCAGGGATGGGGCAGCCACAGCTTCTCTGGGCACCCTGTGCCAGGGCTTCACCACCCTTACAGGGAACAATTTCTTCCCATGTCCTGCTGGTTCTGCCTCTGCCCAGTAAAATAAACCCAGAGGATCATTAGAGGAAAAAGCAGAGAAATTTACTGGTTTTTTTTGTTTGTTTGTTTGTTTGGTTTTTTGTGGGTTTTTTTGTTTGTTTGTTTGTTTGTTTTTCATGCCTACTGCTGACTGAAAAGATTCCAGAGCATTTTGTCTATTATATTTCCCCAGTGATATGCTGCTTTTTTCCCCCCACTGGCCAAGGGAAGGTCTCAGGAGTGAGATGCACAGTGGTAAGAACCCTACAACGTGGGGTTCAGTAGCAGGGTGAGGAACAACTCCTTGAATTTCCCTCCAGCTGATGCCTTGTTTAAACCCTTCCCAGTGCAGTGACCTCCACAATGACCAGTTTCAAGTTTTGCAGTGATAAATAAAAACCAGAATCCAGCTGAAATTCTTTTCGTTCCCCCAGCCTGGGAGAGGAGGAGGAACTTTGGGGCAATTCCTGTATTCCCAGTGCTCACCACAAATAAAACAGGTGGTCTTCAGGATCTCTTCCTTCTTCTGTTTCTCGCTCCTCAGATCAGCAAAGGTGTCAATAATGACCCCAAAGATGAGGTTGAGGACAATGATAATGACAATGAAGAAGAAGAGGAGGTCGTAGACAACTCGAGCAGGGAACAGGGACTCCTGTAATGGATGAGAGGGAGAACTGGGAGTCTTGCAGAGCTCTGCTCCAGCCAGCCCTGTGACACAGCCGTGGCTGAGGCACCAGCGGAGGAGGAGAACGTCAGGGACGGAGCTGGATGTGTTGCAGCTCCCAGGAAGAGGGCCAGCAGTGATTGCAGCAGGGTTTGGCAGAAGAAAGAAGCCCCAGGTGCTGTCCCCACTCACATCCTTGGAGGGTTTCCTCAGGATGTCCCCCACGCCGCCGCCGTTGCGCAGGCCGTGGTTGAGGACGGTGACGATGCACATGAGCAGCGTGTCACAGGCACGTTCCCACTGCTCCGGCTCGGCTGCTGGGGAGAGAGCAGGGCAAGGGCTCGGAGCACAGCCAGGGCACCAGACCCTGGCAGTGACAAGGAGCAGCTGCCTGTTGTGATGTCCCAGCCAGCAGCATCTCGGCAGCTCCTCCAGCAGCCAAACACTCCTGCAGCTCCCACCTCCTTTCTGATTAAATGAATGCACCCCGATATTTTTTTATGCCAGGGTCAGTGCAAAATTCACAGGCCAGTTATGTCTCAGGAAGTGGATTGAGTTTCTGCCTTGGAAAAGGTGGGATTTTCCTCAGCTGGCTGGCAAATCCATGCTGCCACACACAGCTGGCATTTCCACAAGGCTCTCTTACCTTCCAAGGCAGTGGGTGCAGCAGAGCAGCTGATTTTGTCACTGCTGCACGACTCCATGAAGGACTCCATGTTCTTCTGCATCCCCAAGGGATCATCTGCAAGGAAGAGACCCCAGCGCTGTGAGAGCAGCACCTCTCCCCAGCAAACCACTGCCCGTGGGCTCCCAGGAAGATGCCAACCTGGGAAAAGGTTGGCATCTCCTTTCTCCTATTTTTAATAGGCCCTGAAGCTTTTTCTCAGAGTTGAGACCCTGACCCTTCATTGGTAGCTCTGTGCCCCCTTCTCTGCCACCACTAACCCCAAACCCTGCTCTGTGCAGCACGAGCACAGGGCTGTCCCAAAAGCAGTGCTCGCAGTGTAAAACCCACCCAGCACACCCTGAGATGTGTCCGGAGGGTCCCACAGTGTCCCCCGACCCCCAGCACCGCCCAACCTTTGGCTTTGCTGTCCGGCAGCCGGTCCACCTCGAGGATGAAGTCATCCTTCAGGAAGAGGAAGCCCACGATGGAGAAGAGGTAGACGAGGATGAGGGCCAGCAGGGCTGTCAGCAGGATGGAGCGCCCGTTCCGCGTCACGCTTTTGATGACGTTAAACAAGGTCTCCTCACGGTAGATCAAGTCAAACAGCTGAAAGGACCCAGGAGCAAAGAAATGCTGCGGGGTGCTTCTCTTGATAATGCCTGGTCTATCTATATCTCCTTTTATCCTGAGATCTTCGATCGCTCAGCAGACCTTGACTAACTTTTCTCACAAAGCCTTTAAGTTTCCCAGCTTACTGAAGGGAAGCAGAGAAGAATGGAGTGACTTATACACAGCAGGAGAGCCAAGAATAGGCCACATGTACCCTGGCTCTGCCCTCACCAGCTCACGTTGCCTCCCAGCTGACCCAGATAAAGCACACAGCAGATTAGAAGGAGAGATACAGCCCAGGACCAGGAAAGAGACAGCAATAGATACTGTCAGGAGGCAGAAAGCTCAGCCTGTGCAAAGATTAGAGCACAGGGAATTGTTCTCTCTGCAATCAATCAGCCCCTGGGAGGTGTCACAGGAACCTTCCAGCTCCTAAAGCACAGCCAGGCTGCCTGTGCCCCCAAGCACCTGAATTTATCATACCAAGATGCTGTAGAAGAGCTCGTGCACGAAGAGCCCCAGGACGCTGGTCACGATGTAGCCAACGTGGTACAGGAATTCCACATCCATGATCATGGCCTTGTAGCCACGGATGAAGGTGCCTCGGTTGCCCACGAAGCTCACCACGAACACGATCTTGTTGGTCAGCTGGGGACAGCCAGAAACGGGAGGGAGCGGGGTTTGCTGCGCTCTGGGAAGGAGGGACAGCTTCCTGATCCCCCAGCAGCTGCAGAACTCACATTGAGAGCCCCCAGGATGTTGAGGGTGAGCCCGATGCCCAGGTAGTAGATGGAGCGCAGGATCAGGGCCACCAGCAGCGGCCTCACCCCGTAGCGCTTGGTGAACAGGGCCATGATGGAGAAGCAGATCAGGATCCAGAAGAGCAGGGAGATCAGCGGGGAATCCAGCACTCCTGGCAAGAGGAACACGTGGATGCTAAAGGCAGGGGCACTGCTGCTGCCAGGCTGCCCAGCCTCACTAATGAGCTCTTTATCAGAAATGATGGTGCTGCACTGCAGGATTTGTGTTGGTTCAGATGGTTTTTCCTGATACATTTTCTAACATCTTTTATCCGAGAGCTCAGAACCACTGTAGGTGATGGAGGCTACATCCATCACTGCTCCCCACGTTGTACAAACAGGGGAAGGGCAGCCCAGGAGAAAACAGGTTTCCCTGAGAAGGAAGGGGTGGGAGAGCTGGAATCTGAAATCCTGAAATCCTTTATCCAGCAGAAAGGATGTGGGGTTGTAGGAACCCAAGGATCTGCCTTTATCCAGCCCAAGGACCTTCTCCTTCCACCCCGAGGAGCAGCAGGTGCTGGGGCACTTACCCATGGAAGTGGCTTCCACGTAGGGGTAGAAGAAAGCAATGATGATGTTGATGAAGACGGCCAGGTTGAAGGAAATGCTTCCCCAGAGCGTCATTCTGCGGGAGAACCAGTACATCAGCGGCATGCCTGGGGGGAGAGGAGGCAACACACAAACCTCAGCCAGCCTCGTGCCAACCGGGTCCTCCTGGAGCCCCTGTGCCCTCCCTGCCACCCCAGAGCCCTGTGGGCTCTGCAGCTGCTGCCCCCAGACTGACCCAGCCTCCCACCTCCTTCAAACCATTCCTGAAGTGTTTTGGAAGCATTCCTGCTCATCTCTTAGGAGTGCACCTTCCAAGTGGCTCTGCTCACATTCCTTGGTTTCCCAGCCCTCTGCAAACCCACTCTAAGACCCTGGATTCAGGTTGGTTCTGTCCTCCCTCACAGCTCCTTCACTATTCCTCAGCTGCATCCCAGTAGCCATACTCATTTCATGGGATTTACAGCCAGGATTTCCACCCTGGAAGCCCCTGAGCAGGTCTGCAGGGAGCAGAGAAACAGGTTTTATTTCCCGTGTGCAGCTACAAGCCTCTGGCTTAGGGGAAGGCAACTGAAAGGGCTTTCCAGGGAAAACACCTCAGCTGGAATCCCAGGGGAGGTGAGCAAGGTGCCCCTCAGCCTGTGCAGAAACTGCCCTGAGAGCAGAGAGGAGCCCCATGGGTGGGCTTTTAACCCTCACTCCCTGCACTCTGCAGGTGTGGGGTGCTCTGCAGAGCTCGGGCAGCTCAGCACAACCATTCCCAGGTGGGAATTCCTGCTCCCTGCAGGAACATCCCCCGGATTCCCAGCAGGGGAGGCTCTGCCTTGCTCTTACTGCGCAGCTTCTTCTGCCACTCCATCTCGTTGTGCAGGAAGGAGGACTGGTCGAAGAAGTCGCTGACTTTGCTGCCCTGCTCGTCCTGCTCCGTGGTGGTGAAGAGCCTGTACTTGGTCTCCTTGGTGAGGAACTCGCAGATCCCAGGCACAGGGAAGATGATCTGCTCCATGCTCCGGTCCAGCCGCACGATCTGCGGGAAGCAGAGCCCTCAGATCCTGCCCTGCTGTGGTTTTTTCCTCCTTCCCAGATCCAGCTGTGCCTTCCCCTCCTCCTTCCCGCTCCACAGGGCCCAAATATTGTCAGCCACTCTTTTTAAAGTTTCCAAAGCGCCCTGAGCAGAGGCAGCCCTGGCTGGGCTAAGTGGGACTGTGGGAATGGGGGATCCATGCCAAGGATGAGGCTGCTGGATCAGCTGCATCCCACTGCTGCTGGGAGAGAAGGGAAGGGTCCAGGGGGCTGCTGGAGCTAATGGGGGTGGGAAGAGGGGACAGCTCCCGGTGCCAGATAATCAGATGTGAGGTATCTGGAGCCAGGTGGGATTCATGGAGCAGGGGTGGGCTGGAAATGCAACAGCCTTGCCTCGATCTGGGACGTGTGCTTCTCGTAATAAGCCAGCGGATCCTCCTCTTCCTCCTGCACTGGGGCCGTTGACTTCAGCATCTGCGACAGCTGCTTGTTGTTCAGGCTGAGCTGGATGGGGAGAGGTAAAGGGAGAGGATGAGGATCCAGCCAGAAGCTGGATCCGACTGTTCCCACAACGTGCCTCAACATCTCCCACAGCTGATGAGGTTTTCAGGGAAAAGCAAATGAATTAAAGCTTCCAAGAGGGGTGCGAGTGCTCCCTGCAGTGACAGACAATCGATTCGCTGCAATAATTACATCCAAGTGCTGCTAATCCACAAATTACAAACCAGTGCTCACAAAACCCCCGGGGAAATCACATTCCTGCTGAATCTTGTCGGGTACCTGGGCAAGGAACGGCAGCAAAGGACTCGTCCCTTCCCTTCTGAAGGGAAGGGGGGCAGTGGGTAAGGGCAGGACCCCCCCAGGGCCACCAGCCTGTGTCACCCCACAGCAGGGCACACACACCTTTGGGCTTCTACCTCTGGCTAAAAGGGCATTTAGGTGTCTCTCCCTCTTTAATCCCCTGGAGAACACCAAAATCCATCAAATCCTCAGCAACAAAGCCCAGGTGAGCTCTGCAAGAGCTTTTTACAGCGTTGGCTCAGAGCAGCTTGTGGGGGCTGTGCCTCTCCATACCATGGATGAGATTCCCTCCTCCTCCTCCTCCTGGATTCGCTTCACCGGCTTCAGGAGCTGCTGCAGGGACTTGTTGTGTCGGGAGAGCTGGGAGGGGACAGGGATGGTGACAGTGAGCACAGGGTGGCAGGCAGCCACCAGCAGCACCACACAGGGGGTGCAGGGTGGCCAGCAAGCCATGGCTGCTCCCCACAGCCAAGGGCACACTTGGCTCCCTAGGGAGGCCAGTCTGGCTGAAGGAAATGTGCACAATTATGGGGGAAAAAGTGCAAGCTGTGAGCACAACCTGGCAGGATGCTTTTACAGCTCCCTACCTGCAGCGCCAGGATATAAATGTTGTGTCCGACTTCCCGGGGGGAAACCTCGGCGTTCTCACACTCCTCCTCCTGCAGGTAGGCTTTCTTAATCACATCCACCTGCAAGGCAGCACAGGGCACTGAGCTCCTCCCCACACCCTGCTTCATCCTCCAGCCAGGATTTGGGCAGCAGGAGCAGCACAGGGGGCACTGAGCTCCTCCCCACGCCCTGCTTCATCCTCCAGCCAGGATTTGGGCAGCAGGAGCAGCAGTGGGGCAGAGGAGGCAGAATCTGCAGCATGAGCCAGGGCAGAGGATGTCCAGCTGTGGGCTGGGGGCTCAGTGGGACATTCCGAGTTCCCTCACCAGTTCCTGGGGACGGAGGCTGATGAGGATCCGCTCGGCGTTTTCGCTGTCGTGCCTGCTCTCCATGAGGGCCAGGAGGAGTTTGGAGGCATTGTCCTGGTGAGGAGAAGCCCTTGGTGAGGGGAGCCGTGCCCTGCCACTGCCCAGGGCTTTGGGGTGGGCAGAATTATCCTGTGCCCCCGCCAACTCCCTTGTGCCAGGGACATCTGAGTGTGGTGGAGATGCCCCAGCCCTGCTCCACCGAGCCCATCTGCTCCCACACCCGAGGGTCTGACACAGGCAGGGTCCCCTCTCCAGTGCCACCCTCACCCCACAGCACAGCCCGTGACCCTGCCAGTGAGTCCTTGCAGTGACACGCGTGGTGACACATGCAGTGACACACCCAGTGACACACAGACACGTCCCCACCGCCCCAGCCCAGGCCTCGGTGCACCTTCAGCTGCAGGACCAGGTCCATCCGGTACTTGCAGAGGGGGCTGATGTCGTTCAGGATCAGGGCTGTGATGATGTCGATCCCGTTGGACTCGTGGGTCACGATGCAGCTCTGGGGTGGTCGGGCAGTGTGTTAGCCCTCAGATCCTGCCAGTCTTCCCAGCCCCACCCTCCAGCACAGCCCTGGTCTGAAACACTGCCCTGCCCGCAGCCCTGGGCCCCCAGACTCCCCTCTCCCTGCAAAGGGCCCCGATCACACCACTGAATTATTTACCCCCCATCTGCATCACCCCATTTTGCAGCCAAGCAGCAGCTGGTGACCTGTGCAGGAGCCCTGTGACCTCTGCTGCCCACGTTCTGCTCCTGCTCACACTCTGAACCCAAAAACCTGTCCCTGCTTCACCCACATCCCCCCAGAAGCCGCCCTGGTCTGGGACGAGGTTTGGGGATTGTCCCCGGACCTGGTTCTCGTGGCAGGGCCCCTGGCAGTACTCGGTCAGGGTCTCCAGGGTCTGGGTGATGAGAGCCACGTTGTACTCGTTGATGTAGAGGCCGAGCAGCCCCAGCCCGCCCGTGGTGCTGCCACACATGATGTCCAGGAACTGCAGCGTCTCACACACCAGGTTGTAGTTGGTTTTGTTGTTCTGGCACCGCAGGAAGTTCTGTGGAGCAGAGCCCAGCAGTGGGGTCCTGATCCCTCTCTTCCCACACCCCTCCAGCCGCAGTTTGAGGGACATTTGGGCTGGGATTGCCCCTGCAACCTACGGACCTCAGTCCCACAGCCAGTCCTGCCACAAACTCCTCCCACAGCCCCAAGCTGGACGGTGCACTGTGGGACTCAGATTCAGTCAAAGAGAGAAACAAGAGTTTCTAGCCAGGCAGAAGCCTGGGAAACAGCTGGAGAAGGATGTAAATAATTCTTTATCTCTCTTGTTTTTCACCTTGTTTATAGTTAAGTTCTATCACTGTGTGTCAAGCACTGTACACCAATGGAGTGGATTGTTTTCACTCCAGGACCAATGGAGTTGGTCCTCACGAAGTTCTGTATAAAAGAGCAGGGTATTTTGAATAAACCAGAGTTTTACTCTCAGCAGCCTTCTGAGTCGAGTCTATTCATTCCTGTCCTGCCTCAACAGCGACAGTGCACTGATGGGGAAACTGAGGCACAGAGCTGCTGGGTGCCACAGCATTCTGGGGGCCAAAAACTGGGGCAGATCCCAACCTTCCCCCAGCCCAGCCCCGGAGCCCCAGCAGCAACCTGCAGGTCGCGGTTGTGGTTCTCGCAGAGCAGCTGCAGGAAGCGCAGGATGGGCTCCATGATCAGCACCGTCACCCCCATCTCGTTGTTCTGGCCCTGCTCCCCGGGGTCGTGGCCCTTGCGGAAGCCCACGGCCATCGGGTACCGCGTGGGGGTGCCGGGCAGCAGGAAGGTGTCTCCTCGTCCTGGAGGCAATTGTCCCCTCGTCAGTCCTCAGGCTGTCACCCAGCCGTGCTGGCCCTGCCGAGGGGACGAGGGGACACAGCCCCTGTACCTTTGGTGCCAGGCTCTGGCTCGTCCTTGTCCTCGCGGGGCTTGTTCCCGATGTCGCTCATGTTCACCGACACCGTGGACTTGGTCTCCTGCTGAGCCTTCTTCATCCGGTCGTGCAGAACCTTGAAGAACTTCTCGGACTTCTTGTCGCTCGTCATGAGGTTGTAAAAGGATTTCTGGTGAAAGGACACTCGTTCAGGTCCCCACCACGGGATTCAAAGTGTCCCTGCCTGTCCCTCCGGGCAGCAGGCTCAGCACTGCAGACATTGCCCAGCATAACCTGCTTTTTGCTGGAGCCCCTCTGGGATTTGCACACACCATTTTTCAGCTTCCCTGTGACAAAGGGTTTGGGATAACCCTGGTCCCCCACCAGTGCTGCAGCCCTCAGCCATTTTAGGAATTCCCAGCAGAGGGCATCAGCAGAGCTCCAGAAACAACCTGGAACCACCTGCTCCTCCCACAGCCTCCAGCCTTTCATCCAGCCCTGGAGCTGGGGAACTCAAATCACCAGATTTCAGCACAAACAAGGGGTATTTTGGCCAAACCCACTGCCCGGGGCTGAGCACTGCACCCCCACGCCGACCCCTGCCCAATCCCCCTCAGCACCTGGATCTCGGTGTTGCCTCCATCCAGCAGGCGGATGGCCAGCAGGATGCTCTCCTGGAAGATCTTCTCGTTCTTGGTGTTCATGATGAGGTCAGCCACCAACTTGGTGGCCCCTTCGCGGTCCAGCCGGCACTGGACAGCGGCGATGGCCGACCAGTCCTGGTCCTGGCCTGCGTGAGAGGACAGGAGGGGTGTGATGCTGTGCCAGCACTGAGCCAGCACAGCTCCACCACTGCTGGGGCACCTCAGTGCCATCCCTTCACCTCCCCAAATGCTCTGTGGAGGTGGAGACATGGCAACCAGCCACACACCTGCTCCCATCCCTGTTTGGGAGATGGGAATTTGAGGGGAAGGGGCGGCAGAGGGGCACTCACCTCCCCCAGCAGCATCCCCCATCTCCCCCTTGGAGCTGGACCTCTTGTTCTGCAGGTAATTGTTCATGAGCATTTTCCGCAGCAGGTTGCCCTGTCGAGGCAAGCAAATGTCACCAGTGTCCCCACGCCAAGGCTGGGGCCAGGGCAGAACCAGCTGAGCACCCCTGGGTGCCCAGGGTGGGCTCTGCCAGCCTGGGAGTGGGGCTGGAGGGACACAGATCATGGTGCTCACCCTCTCTCCATACTTGTTCCTCTTCACCAGCATCTGCTGCAGCGTCCTCAGCACCTTGATGCAGAGCTTCTCCTCTGTCTCCATGAGGTCCTTGGTGTGCTGCACCAGCCTGGCACAGCAAAGCCATCGTCACACAGCCAGGATGGACCCAGGGATCCCTGAAGGAGCCACCCCACCGCCCCTCCAGGCTGCAGGCACGCAGGGATGCACAGCCCACCCGGGATGAGGGTCCCAAACCCTGCCCAGCACCCCCAGCACCCCCAGGGTGGTCCCAAACCAGCCTCACTTGGACAGGAACCCCCCGCTCTCGCATCGCTGGAACGCCTCCGTCCCCTCCATGAAGAGCAGCTCCGGGCGGTGCAGGACATCCACCAGCACGGACAGCTCGGCCTCCACCAGCGGCTTCAGGCGATCCTCCAGGGCGCTGATGATGTCCTGCAAGCCACAGCACCCCCCTTCAGAGCCAGGGGACACACGGGACAGGGACCCCGCAAGGCCAGCGCCCTCCTGCCACCCGAGCCCTGCCACGCCCTGCCCGGTACCTGCAGCTTCTCGATGATGTTCTTGTAGTCCCACTGGTTGGGCGTGGTGGACACGCGGGGGAAGGAGCGTGTGGCCGCCTTGTAGCTCGAGGTGTTCCTCTGCACCGTGCTGGTGGAGCTGCTGTTGAGCAGGGAGCTCACGTGGGCGTCCAGGTCCATGGGCAGCGCGATGGAGCGGCTCTTGGCTGCGGGACACAGGGATGGGGTTGGCACAGCCACCACCCAGCTGGGTCCCACCACCCTGTCTGGGCACCTCTTTGCCAGCGTTCACCTCATTTGCAGCAGAGATTTGGGGTAAATACACGAGAAAACTCCTCCAGGCCAATATGGGCTGGAGTGTTCCCACACATCCCAACACCCACAGTCCCACGGAGGTGGAAACTGGTGCCAGCCCCAGTTTTTGGTTGGGAAAGCCCAGTGTGAGGAGGCTGCAAGCACCCTGCTTGGAATTCCAAAGGGAAATCCCCACCCAGAGCCCAGCCACCAGCAATCCTTTCCACGGTGACTCAGTGCTAACAGCCCTCAGCCTGAGCCAGGCAGCTGCACACCGAGGGCAAGGTCCTGGCCAGGGAAAACCACTGTCAGTGTTGGCTTTGTGGCCAGGGACACACCAGGGAGCTCCCAGCCAAGCCCAGGCTCTGCTTATCCCCACGTTACCTTGGGAGTGCTGAGATGAAGCTCAAAAAGAAGCAGATCCCAGAGCTGAATGTCCCAACCCCAGCTGGCAGCCCCTCACCGTGGTGTCCTGCCATCCCCACAGGAGGGACAGGCTGTCCTGCTCGCTGCTGGGCAGAGACAGCCCGGGGTGGCCCTGTCCCCTGCCCCCTGGGCACAGCAGTGGCTCCTTACCGACCATGGCCAGCGTGCGGATGCAGGACTCCACCGAGCTCTTGTGCTGCTGCTGCAGCCACGGACACTCCAGCAGCCTCATGGTGGACTGGAGAAGCTGCACCACGATGGTCTGGTGGGTCTGGAGGAGACAGGAGTGTCAGCACGCGCATCCAGACCGTGTTTTGGGGGCCTGGCTGAGGCGCTGTGCTCCCCCTGCCACCCTGGCCAGCCTCGTCACCTGCAGCGAGGTGCTGTTCTCCGAGAAGGGCGAGCTGAAGAAGGCGTTGATGGTGTCCAGCACCACTGTCAGCACATACTTCTCCAGCGTGGCGTCCGGCAGGCGCTTCTCCCGCTTCTTGCACATCTGTGGGGACAGGGAGGACACTGATGGCACCAGGGACAGCTCGTGTCTGCCCAGAGGCTGCTGGCACCACCCTGAGCTGAGGGACGTGGCTATATGAGGTCCCACATGTGTATCCTTGCAGGAGGCTTCAAGGGAGCCTTGGTGACACCACCCTGTCCCCATCCAAGCCACCACTGCTGCGTCCCTCCCACCCAACCCTCCCCACGCACCTGGGCCATGTCCAGGGTGAAGTTCTCAAAGAGGGTCCAGATGTGGTTGCTGGTGTAGATCTCCTTCATCTCCACCTCCGTGTCCACGTAGCAGTGGTTGACAAAGTTCACATAGGCCATCTTCACCTGTCAGAGAGGGGGAAAGGGGCAGGGACAATCAGGGGACAGTCAGGGGACAATCAGTGCAGAGGCCCAGTGTCCTCCTGGCTGCCACCCCGCACCTCCGTGATGCAGTCCTCGTGTGTCACCACCCGCACCACGTCCTCCAGGGGCAGCAGGGACGTGCACTTGATCTCGGTGTAGACGTTCTTGCCCTCGGCGCAGGCAGCCAGCAGGTCCACCAGGGAGATGTGGTACATCAGGGGGCTGTTCTCCTCCACCCCATCCCTGGCCGCCGTCATCATCTCCAGCAGGGTGGCCAGTGAAGCCTTGTCGTTGTAGAAAACCACCACATCATCCCCGGCGTTGGTGAGCTGCAGGGAAGGGTCAGTGCCCAGTGCTCAGGGATCACCACTCCAAAAAAGGAAGGTCAGAAGCCTCCAAGGCCAATGGTGTCCCCTCTGCAGTGGGGGATAAGCAGCAGTGGCTGGCAAAGGGGACAGGGATTTGTGTTTACAGAGAAAACCAGGCATTTGCAGTGCAATCAAAAACTGTGGGACTCCCAAATTGACTCGTGGACCTTGCATTGAGCCCCTGGAGATGGCTGGTGGCCACTCAAGATGGCCACCAACACTGGGGCTGGCTGGTTCCAGGAGGATCCAGCATGGCTGGAAGGCTCTTCTCAAGGAAGAAGCCAACAGTGCAGGTTCCCAGAGCCTTGTCCTGCTTCCTCCCCACTCCTGCCCCACAGGAGAGGTCCTCACCTCTGTCATGATCATGTCCTGGCACTTCTTGACGTACTTGCCCTCGGCCTTGATGATGGTGTGCAGGAAGTCGAGGTACTGGACGTGGCGGCCGTGGGTGGCCACGCAGTGGATGAAGTGCTGCGGCACCGTCTCGTTGATCTCCGAGCACAGCTGGTAGTTGTTGAGGAAGATGTGCTGCATCGTCTCTGCCTCCAGCAGCTGGGGACAAGGGGCAGAGTGAGGTCAGGGGGCTGCAGGAGCTGTCCCCAGCTCCTGCCCTGCCTGCTGTCTCCTCCTGGCTCTTCCATCCTGTTCTCCCAGCCCCAGGAATGGTGCCGAATTCCCTCCCTGTGCTGCTGCCCCTCCGTGTCCTCTCCTTACCCCCGGAGTCAGGAACAGGTTGAGGTGTTTGTGCAGCAGGGCCTGGTTCTCCTGGTTGCCAGCACAAAACTTCTGCAGGAACTGGTGGGTGAACTTGAGGATCTCCATCATCTTGGCATCCCCCTGAGGAGGGGACAGAGGAGAAACACGTGAAGCTGAGAGGGATGGGAGTGGCAGGAGGCCACTCAGGGGGGTCCCTGCGTGCCCCCTTTGCCCTGGGCACTCAGGACCAGTTGGTTTCTGTCCACCCACCTTCTCATAGGGGATCTGCAGCAGGTCCAGCATCACTTTGTGGGCGTCCATGTTCTTCAGCAGGCGCTGCTGCTTCTTGCGCACCTGCTCCCCCACCCCGCACATCTTGTTCAGCCTCTCCAGGATCTGGGGACAGAGGGACCATGGTGGGCAGGGGCTGAGCCTGGAGCCCCTCAGGATGGTCACCAGCACTGGGGCTGCTTTGCGTTCCAGGTGTTCCCTCCGTAATGCCAGGTGTTCCCTGCTTTGCTCACCAATCTCAACCCCTCTCAGGGATCCTCCATGCACAGCTGTCACCCACCCAGTCCCCTCCAGTCCCCTCAGTGCAGGGATGTGACAGCTTTTCCCTGTGCTGAGCTGGCAGGAGCAAGCCAGGCGTGGACTTGTTTCTCCTGAAGCACAGCAGAACTTGGAAATCCCCCCCAGGATTTCAGCCCTTTCCTTCCTGCTGGTACACCAGGGTTTGGTCTCACTCACCCCCTTCACTATCTGGTAGTTCTCGCTGCTCTTCTCTCCTGGAGCAATGACCTCCTCGTCGGCACCGTGCTGCAGGGGACACGGCAGCACTGGGGTCACACCTGCCCCTCCAGCCACACCCCACAGGACCCTCTGGAGCCTCCCCATCGAGCCCATCGAGAGGCATCAGGTGTTGGATTAATGTGAGCTGCTCCCCTGCCTGCCACTCCTTCCCCACCCTGGATCCCAGGATCTTGCTCAGGGCTCTCACCTCCTTCTTCTCCTTCTTGTTCCCCTCCCCTGTGCTGTCCCCTTTGGTGCTGCCCTTCTTGTCCACCCACAGCTCCGATTTCTCCACCATCGTGCGGAGTTTGTCCAGCTCCGACTTGATCACCTTGTAGTTCTCCACATCCTGGGCTGAGATCAGGAGCTGGACCTGCAGCGACATTCCCAGGGGTTTCCAGTTTGGGGCACAAATCCCACTCCCAGATCTCCCTCCCAAGAAAAGGCCAGGATCCACGCCACGTCCCCCACCCACAAGCCAGGCGTGGGATGCTCCAGGTCCCTTCAGCATCACCTGTTTGAAGGTGTGCAGGACCTCCTGCCTCTGGCTGAAGTGCTTGAAGAGGAGCTGCAGGGAGCCGGAGATGAGTGGGGGGTAGTCGTGCATGGTCAGGTGGATCAGCACCCGCAGGAACATCCTCCCTCCCTCGTCATCCACCTCCAACATGCTGCTCGACTTCCTGGAGCGGGATGGAGGCGCTGGGTGTTAACCCAGAGCTCAGGGGCTGATGGGGACAGCTTTAGAGCCTTTAGAGGCTCACCCTGCTCATCACCTGCAGCTCCCAGACTGGGCAGGGTGGGCAGAACGGGAAGGGCTCTATGGCCAGGGGAGCTGTGGGGGGCAGGGACTCACCCCACACCAAACATGGCCTCGGCGTGTTCCCCGATCCGGTCCAGGTTCATGGCTGCGGCTGCAGGGAGAGGAAGGGAGTGACAAGGGTGGACAATGCCAGCCCTGTGTCTTGGCAGGAACCCACAGGAACCAACCCAGCTCCCTGATCCTGTTCCCACCAAAACACAGACTCCATCCCTCCCTGCCTCCTGCCAGCAGCAGCTGCTGGAGATGGCACTTCTGCTGGAGATGTCACCTCTGCCACCTGTGTCCTCCCAGCCCCTGGGGATGGCTGAGCCGGGGGTGTACCAGGAGCAAAGTGGGAGAGTTACTTGTGGAGTCAAAGGCTGGAGCTGTCCCATCGGCTGCACTGTCCTGCATGGGGTAAACCTCCACAAACTCCTTCTTGAAGACAGAGAGCAGGTAGGAGATCCTGTAGTCCAGCCGCACGTTCAGGATGAACTGGAGGCCGCAGGGAAGGAGAAACCAGAAGTGACTGAGTGCCCTCTTCACACCAACTGTGCCCCTGCTTGAGAAAATCACGTTACACACCCCCGTCCCACCGGTCCCACCGCTCCTTTGGCTCCAACCTGCAAGATCTCCAGGATCTTCAGCTTGGTCTCCATCACCACAATGTTCTCGTTCTCAATGCTCCTGCCTCTGTCCACTTGCTCCGGGGCAGAGCCGGTGCTGAGGCTGGGGGGGCTGAAGATGGACTGTTTCCTGCTCAGCACCATGGTGGACATCATCTGCCCCACGCCCTGGATCGACCTCCGCACGTTCTTCCCTGCAGAGGCAGCCACAGTTAGCGTGGGTGGAGAGGGAGGTGGCAGAGGACCAAGGGAGGACCCACTTGGACTGGAAAATGCCCTAGACTAAATCAGAGAATGAGCAGAAGGCACCGAATATTTCTTTTGACATGGGCAAGGGCTCACCACCCCACGTCCTACTGCACACCCAGCCCCATCAGCAAGCCAGTGTCTGGTTCTCTTGCCAGAAAAACTGGAAAGCACTGGACAGACCATGGAAAACATTGGGCAGACTGTGGAAAACACCTCCCTGGCCATGGACAGGGACTCACCTGTCACCTCGTCATTGTAGACTGCCTGCATCATCAGCTGAGGGTTCTGGACGCAGTCGATGATGCCCAGCAGGGTCCGTGTCAGGCGCAGCAGCTCGCTGAAGCTGTAGAAGCCGAAGTAGATGAGGTTGTGGGCAAGGCTGACGACCTGGGGAAGGACAAGGCAGCTCCAGACCTTGCCCTGCTCAGGGCTGAGCAGGAGAATCCATGGTGGGGGACAGGGACATTGGACAGCAGCAGCAGCCAGACCGTGCCACACCCTGCAAGGTTCTGGCGACACCAGCAGTGCCCGCACCTCGAAGGTGAGCTTGTTCTTCTCCTCGTTGGCGAAGGGCACGGCCTCGCTCACCACGTTGTTGAGATAGTCCTCCACAAACTCCATGGTGCTGGCAAACTTGTTCTTCTTGTCATCACGCGAGACGTTGAGGTTGGAGTCGTAGCTGCAAGGGGACACATCGGGGTGAGCTGGGGACAGTGGGTGTCCTCTCACACAGCTGGCAGGAGCACTGCCTGAGCCACCATGACCAGCAGTGATGCTGTGACAGATGGAGCCCACTTCCTTCTGAGGGCTCAAACCCACCCAGGTCACTCCACAAACTCCCTGCATCTGCCACCCCTGGTCCTGCCCTGTCCCTCAGAGCCATGCCGAGCCCTGGCGTGTCTCACTCTTTGATGGTGATGGCTGTGGGGATCTCCGTCCAGAGCCGTGCAAACTTCACGGGCATCACCAGCTCCTGGGGGTCCCTGTCCACGTGCACGTGCAGCATGAGGTGGCAGAAGGAGGCGCGCAGGTCGAAGGGCAGCATCTCATCTGCCATGCACAGGAAGATCAGGTCCACCCCCAGCTGCTGGGAGATCTCCTTGATGGCCAGGTACTGGCGGTCCAGGCACATGCGGGCAAAGAGCTTCAGCTGGTACCTGCCCAGGGGTGAGGGGGAGAGGGAGTGAGGCCGTGCAACCCTCACAGCCTCACCTGGAGAGGAGGTGCCACAGGAGCATCACCTGTAGTAGCTGAGTACGTTCTCGTCGTGGGCATTGCCAGCCCGGGCCTCCTGCGCCAGCTGCCGGATGCTTTTCTCGTGGTGGTCGTTGTTCTTGTCCGTCCAGGTGAGCCAGACCTCCTCCTCCAGGTACTCGATGCTCAGGTACTCGTGGGTCTGGGACGTCTCCTTCACTGGCCTCAGCCTGGGACAGGAAAGGGGAAATCTGGAGATGCTCCCATGGATGGAGGGGCTGCACCTCAAGAGGTGATGGAGCTTCAGCGGGACCAGGCCCATGCTGTAGTGGGTTTCTTGTAGGGTGGGGAGGAGGTGTAAGGGTTGGATTTACCTTCTCATTATCCTGCTCTGATTTATTTAAGAATAAACTTAATTCATATCCCTAACTAGAGTCTGTTTTGCCTGTGGCTGTATTTGATGAGTGATTTCTCCTGGTTCTTATCCCAACCAATGAACCCTTCGATAAATTTTCTCTCCTCAGTCTGGCTGCAGAGTGAGAGCCTTTGGTGGGCGCCTGACAACCAACCCACGACAAACCCCTGATGTGGCAAAACTCTCCCTCAGCCACTCACTCGGTTTTGATGAGGATGTCGCTGTTCTTCGAGTCCAGCACGCACTTGCAGATCAGCTCCTGGGTGACGGGGATGGCGATGTGGTTGGACACGCAGAGATCCGAGAGATAATCCAAAAACCTGCCGGGGAGAGGCAGCTCTGCCGTGAGAAGGGGGCTCCCCGTGGCTCCCCTTCCCCTCTCACCCCGCAGGGCCCCCCACGCACCGTGGCTCGCGGTTCTTGCGCACCAGGCTGACGAAGGTCTCCACCTCGGTCTTGGTGATGTGCTTCTCCAGCAGCTTGCGGTTGTTGTGCAGCAGGGCCGTGATGGTGTCCTCGGCCAGGATGTCGTAGCCGATCTGGGACTGCATCATCCCGAACTGCTTGGCAATGTGCTCCTGCAGCGGGCACAGAGGGGCTGTGAGCGATGTCCCCCTGCCCCCCGAGGCCCCACGGGGACGGGGAGTCACCCCCTGGCACCTGGTTCTTGCGGTAATCCTCCTGGGAGTGCCGGAGCACGCGGTAGCACAGGCGGAACATGTATTGGTAGGGAGCGTTCTTCTGGTCTGACAGCTCTTCCAGCCTCACCAGGGGCCCTTCCCCGCCCTTGTCCTTGAAAGGGGCCTTCAGGATGCCAAAGATCTGCCCAAAAGCAGAGATCAGGGCTGTGTCCATCTCCACACCAGCCCCTTGTGCATGGCTGGACACCATGGCATGAGCTGGAGGCCAGACCCTCCTCCATGGTGTTTTCCATCCCTCTGGTCCCCAGAGTGGCCCTGAGCAGGACAGGACATGTCCACAGGACACGTCCCAGCCTTGCTGGGATGCAGGGCCCCAGGGCCACCCACCTGCTTCAGGATGTTCTGCTCCCGCATCAGCTTCTGCCGCTCCCGGTTGGGCTTGGTCACCACGATGTCCAGCACGTTCTGGCCGTTGTTGGGGACATCACTGACAAAAAACACCAAGTCCTCCAGCAGCTGGATCACAAACCTGTGAAGGGACATGGGGTGAGTGGGCTGGGGGCTGCTCACCTGCCCAGACTCAGGAGCAATCACCTGCAGCGATGCTGGTGGGTTTTGGGGACCAAAGAGCCTCAGGAACCTGCCAGGGGAGCTGCTGGCCCATCCTGCACTCCCTGATGGAGCTCAGTGGCTGGATCTGCAGCCCCTATGGTTCCCATATGTGCCAGGGTGAAGGTCTGGGGGGCTTTGCTTGTGGCTTACACCAGGGATTCTGCATTTAACACCACTGTCCCCCTGGTCACCCCTATGGTCACCCCCGTGGGCCAGGCTGGCGGGGCGGAAGCCGCTCGCTCTGTCCCACAGGGATCTGTGTTTGCTCAGGAAGCACCAAGAACCCACCCACCTAAAAATAATACAGTGACTAAGGCGGCTGCCCCTATCGTGGGGCCATCTCCCAGCCCCTCGGATATTTTTCTGGGATATTTTTCTAGGATATTTTTCTAGGAGGGGCCAGAGCGGGGCTGTGCCGTTATCTGGTTTCCTCGCCAGGCTTCTGGGAGAAGCAGGCATGGATTGGGGCTGTGGGCAGGGAAGCGAGGGCAGCACTGGCACCAGCAGCAGGCAGGGGCCCTGTCCTGCTGGGGAGCCCTTGGAGGAGCCCAGCACGGCCCCATCTCCCAGGGGCTTTTACCTCCGGTCGTTCTGGCTGAGGAAACCCTCGTTCATCTTCTCCACCACGCTGGCCAGCATGGAGCTGGCATCGTTGGCAAAGTCCAGGTCCCGGATCTCAGACACGGGCACGGAGACGATGGCGAAAGCTTCTTTGTCCTCTTTGGTGGGGCACGTGCCCAGCTGGGAAGCAGCAGAGAAGCAGCATCACACAGACAGGGCCATGCCAGGCGTGTCCCCACCATCTGCCACCGCCCCTGCTGACATCAGTGACCCAGTTTGTCCCCATCAGAGCGGCTGGGGTGGGCTCTGGCTGACTGGAGTGGGCTCCAGGCTGGTGTCCAGCCACCCCTTTGGATCACCCAGGGTGTTTCAGTCTCTAGGTGCTGTGAGGGAAGGAGCAGCCTTGGAGCTCTCGGGGAACAGGGAGCAGCCCCAGGGAGAGAGGAGGGAGCGGGGCCGTACCATGAGGCGGATGGGCCTCTCCTCATCGATGTCGATGGGCACGTTGGTGCTCTGGATCCAGGTGTTGGTGCAGAGGTGGCGCAGCCTCACGTAGGAGTTCCTGCCAACAGCACAACATCAGCTGAGTGACCCCCCCAGAGTGTCCTGGCAAGTGACCCTCACGGGGACACGCCAGCACTGCCCTTCCTCCAGCACTCGGCCTCCTCCCCTCGTCCCGGCCCCGCTGCCGTACCGTGGCACGAAGGAATCCGTCTTCTGCAGCGTGGTGGGGTCCAGCTCGAAGAGGGAGGCGATGTCGTTGCCGTGGGGCACGGCCACCAGCCGGTACTTGATCTTCTCCCCGGTGTTCCTGCGGCTGGCACGGCTGCTGCCCCCCTGCACGGTGGGGAGGGGGTCTCTGAGCCCGGCTCGGGGGTCCCCTGTGCCCACGGCATCGGGGGGACGCAGCAGAAGCTTTGCTGGGGCTGAGCCTCGCACGAGCGGAGCACAAGCGGCATGGGTGCACCTGAGCTACGAGGCCCCCCCCGACCCACACCTCACCAACAGCACAGAAAAACCCCCCTGAACATCCAGCTCCCTCATCTGCCAAGCGTTTCCCTGCGGCCTGGGGAGCCAACATGCACTGGGACCCCTCTGAGAGGTTTTGGCAGGGCTCTCTCACGGGCGGGACACTGCTCTAAGTGCAGGGCAGGGGATGCTGGGCTGGCACCATGGGACAAACTCGGCTCTAGTCCCCTCAGAGGGCTCTGTTTTGGGGCATTTCTCTGCTTTCAGGGCATGGCTGAGAGCTGGCGTGGTTGGGGCAGCGGCAGCAGCGGTTCTGCTCACCGTGGGCGCTGCTTTGGGCTCAGCCACGTCTCCTTTATAACTTGGGTTTTCCTGAAAAGTTAAAGAGGGAGATGAAAAGCAGCTGTCAGTCCTCCTGCTCGGTCCCTCCAAACCCCTGGGGATGGTGTGTGATCCCTGCTCCTGCCTTCCCTGAACACGGAGAGGGAAACATGCCTGGCTGGGGCTGGAGGATGTGACCTGTGCCCAGTGCACAGTATCCCAGCCCTGGGAGGAGGATGGGGGAGCCCAGGGGAGCAGACCTGGGCTCTGTGTGGCACCAAGAACTCCCTGAAGGCTCCAGGCTGAGCTCCCAGTGAGCAGCACCAGCCCAGGATGGGCTCAGTCTGAGATCTTTGGTCTTCAAGTGTTAGCAGAGAGTCTTTGGGTTTAAAGCACCCATTTCAGAGCCCCAGCATTTGCCATTTTCCATCCTGCAGTGATGGAAGGGTCCTGGGAGCTGGGGAGCATCCCCAGGATGTCCCTGCTGCCCTGACAGTGCCAGGCACACCCCAGTATCCAAGTGCAGCAACTCCTTTGTGCCTCGACCAGGAGACCTTGAGCTGGCCTTAAAAGGGAGCAGAAAAACCTGGCAGATGGAGCCTCCAGACCCAGATTTTGCCCTCTGCCAGGCGAGGACAGTGGGATGAGTCACGTCCCATTTCCACCTCACTGGGCTGTGCCAGTCAGTCCCTTGGCATGGGGTGAGCACAGAAACGCCCCAGCCACCTCGTCCTGTGCCCCTGGGCCAGGAAAGGAGCCAAGCCCAGCCATCTGAGCAAGAAAACCCCTCCACTGGGGGATTTCAGGGGGAAGGTTTGGTCCTAAACCAGGGAAATGATGGTGGTGGTCAGGTGTCAACGTCTCCTGCCAGCAAGGAGTCACAGGGGCTCGCAGAGCAAACCAGAGAGGACCAGAGGAAACAGTGGGCATCACTCCTTGCCTGAGGTGGGCACTGCCTTTGCCAGGGGTGCCACAGCCCCAGGGCACCTTCTTGCACCCCTCTGCCACCCCCTTACCTCTGCTGCCAGGTAGTTGCCCGTGGCGAGGTGCTTGAAGCGGTACAAGCCATTCCAGTGCCCGGCTCCCCCTCGGCACGGGTCGTGGTGAACCACCTGGGAGAGGCAGGGCAGAGCTCAGCCACAGCACAGGAGGGACTGGGAGGTCTCCAGACACCCCCTCAGACCCTCCCTGCTCACCTCCACCTCCCACAGGGCGTTGGAGCTGGTGGCCGAGGTGGCTGACTGGCGCAGGGTGGTGCGGAGGAAGACGTGCAGCTTGCCCTTGTACTCGTCACAGGTGAGGAATTTCTCCTGCTCAGCGTGGAACAGCCTCACCACATCCCCCTGCACCGGGACACAGGGGTCAGGCTCAAAGAATCCTGGAGTCTTTCAGGTTGGAAAAGACCTCCAGGATCATTAAGTCCAATCTTTCATCACCATGCCCATTAAACTGTATCCTGAAGTGTGTGTCTACTCATTTTGGAGCACTCCCAGGGAAGGTGACTGTCCTGGAGAGGCTGTTCCCATGTTTAACCCCAGTCAGTGGGGAAATTTCTCCATGACTCTCCTGCAATGCATCTCCTCTTGTGACCCCTCGTGCTGCAAAGGGGATGGGATTTCTCCTGGACTCAGCTCCCAGCTGCATGGCAGGGCTGTGGAACCCTGGGGACCACAGGACACTGTCACCTCTTCCCATCCAACCTCCTGGAGCTCTGCTAAAACCTGCCTCAGGCAGCTGAAATGCTCCTCTGAGCCCAGGAGACAGGACACAGGCACCCTGCACTGCCATCACTCCCTTTATCCATGCAGTGACCCTCTGCTTCCACTCCCAGGGGATGAGTGGATGTGAATCCATCACTTTCCACCCCTGGGCTCTGCCCCTGGACATGTTTGAGGCATTAACACCCCGGGAAGGAGGATGTGGGAAGCTGGGATAAGCACAGTGCCTGGGGATGAAGGGCTGTAAGATCCTAACAATCCACATCCATCCAGCTGCTTCCTGGAGGGCCTCAGCCCCGAACAATAGCTCAGCAGGGAAAGTTCCTTTCCCAGGCAACAGCCACCCTGCTGCAGGGCTGAGCAGCTGGAATTGTCCTCACACAAGAAGCCACCGCTGGCACTGCGTGGGGTTGTCCCCAAAAGTCAATTTAACACCCTGAGGTCAGTAATTTGTGCCCTCAGCTCCCTGCTGCCAGCAGATCCTAAAATATCCCACTCCGCCTTGCTGTGCTGTTCTCCAGGTGATGAATTCGAGCAGGAATTACAGCCCTCAAGGCAGGAGCTCTTTTCTGCCCTTGTCACGGAGCCAGGTGGCTGCTCACACGTCCTGTCCCCCAGAGCCTGCCGGGTCCACGCAGCCAAAGCTCCTTCCTTACCCCCTTCAGCACTTCCTCCATGTGGTCGCAGAACTGCATGAACAGGTTGATTTTCCAGCTGGTGTTACAATTGACCGAGTTCACCTACAGAGCAAGAGAGCGTGGTCACGACCCCAAGACAAAGGAAAAAAAGGGAAAAAGAAGGGAAAAAAAAACAGCCCCTCCTGTACCTCCTTGCAGCCAGCATTGTCAGCCAGCTCGTAGTTGCTGGCGTGCAGCGGCTGCCCGGCGTTCACGGGGTTCAGGATCACTTTGTCTCCCACGACTACCTGGGGAGCAAAATGGGAAAAGGAGAGCGAGGATGAGACCCGGTGTGGAGCCGAGCCCAGGCACGGAGCTCTTTGAACATCCCTCCAGGGACTGCTGGGCCCCACGCTCACGTTATCCCCGTTGCTCCTGAGCTTCCAGAAGGGTTGGATGAAGAGCCAGGAGCCCTCGTTGCCGGTGGCATCCAGGGTCACCCGCATGGCGTTTTTCTCCAGCAGCGCCGGCAGCCGCTTGTTCACCGTCAGGTACTTGTTGCTCTTCATGTGCAGCAGCTGGAGGAGCCAAGGGTGGGAGAGATGAGAAGTGCAGCCCTCAGAGCACCACCAGCCCCTTCCCAGATGTGCTGGATCCGTGCTGGATCCGTGCTGGATCCGTGCTGGGTCTGTGCTGTCCCCATACCTGGATGACGCTCCCATACTTCACCACGTCCCCGTGCACCTTCTTGTTCTCCGTCTCATTCTGCTTCTGCTCCATCTGGGCCGCATGCTGCTCCAAAAGGAGAAGAGCTGAGGGTGGAGCAGCACCCTCCTCCCTCCCCAGGGGCAAATCCCAGCAGGGTCACTCACAGCCTTGGCTTTGGGAAGGATGGGACGGGCTGGGATCAGGGTCAGCATCCCTCTGTGCCCCGGGGCCACAGCAGGGAGCATCCAAGAGCTCAGCCCAGGGCCGAGGTGTGGCCTTGACAGCCCTAGGAAGGCCATGAGGGCTTTAAATTGAGGGCTTTAAAAACTAGGACATGGAGAAAATGGTACCAAAATTCCCCCAGGACAGCAGGTTTTGGGATAACACCCAACAAGGATGCTGGGCTCAGGCTGGGGATGGGGGTACAACACCCAAATTAGGGGATGTGGGCACTGGCAGCACCAAAGCCAAGCAGCCAAAGGCAGCGTGCCAGCGGTGCCGTGCCCAGCGATGGAGCAGGCCTGGACGTGCTGCTGCAGGATGTGTCCCCAGGAGTGAAGGCTCAGCAGCCCCTCTCCAAAACCACAGAGATTTTCCATGCGCTGGCCCTGGCAGTCGGAGCAGTGACGGGATGTTGACACATGTGGAGCGAGGCAGGAACTCGCTCCCACAGCAAATCTGGGAATGGCGAGGGAGCGCCGACAGCCCTGGCGCCAGGCTGGGCATGGCCCGGGCAGCTCCAGCCCAGGGCTCCCCCAAAACTGAGATGGGAAGATGGGAAGCAGTGAGGGATGGAGCTGAGAGAGCCTCTGCCCTTTCCCAGCCTTCTCTCAGCCCTTCCACCTGAGGGCACAGGAACTGGGAAACATCTGGAATCACGGCTTGGCACTGGGTGGGAGGATGGGACTGCAGGTCCTGAGTGCCCAAGGAGGTGAGGGCTGCTTGGTACCCACAGAGCTCTGAGTGCCACTGGGAGTCACCCTCCATCCCCACAGGGCTCTGGGTGCCACCTGGAGTCACCCTCACCACCCTGCAGTGGTGGCTGCTGCCATCAGGAGAACAAACCCGCTCCAAGAAATCCCGCAGTGATGCTGCTCTGGGAGTTTAACAACAACTCCATAGAGCAGCAGGGCTCTGAAGGGAGATCCAGCACCTCGGGATATCCTAAATCTCCCTCCAGATCTGAGCCACCAGCCAGGGGGGCTGGCAGTGGCAGCTGGCTGCCCCAAGCACTCAAGTTCCCGGGGCTGATGTCCCCACACTGTCCCTTGGATGGGGAGGGTCTGTCCCCAATCAGGGATGCCCACAGAGGATTGGGGAGGACTGGGAAACATCAGCAGAGGGTCTGGAAAGCCCCCCAGCCTGTCTGAGCTGCTTTGGGCCAAGAAAATACAGAGTTCAAACCACTGAAACACAGCAGCGAGGGGCACGAGCTCAGGAAGGCAACCTCGGGCATGGCAGGCAGGGCTCCCCCACTCCAGCCCTGGCTGCTCCTGCCTCAGGAGATCATCTCCGTGGGCTGGGGGATGCTCTCAGCCTGTGCTGACGAGGGCCAGGCTGCAGCCCGGTGCCTGCAGAGCTCGGCAGGGCTGGGCTGAGCTCCGGCCACAAAGGGAAGCACCGGGAGCAGCAGAAAGGAGCCAGGAAATGGCAGAATCTCTTCAAGACGAGCCCTAAACAAGGTGCAATCAATCAGGCTCAGAAATGAGCCTCTGGGGCCACTCGTGGCCAGGACAGCTGTGAGGTTACAAGCCCAGCTGAAGGGAGCAGGAAAATGGGGGTTCTGTGTGCCAGTGACCGCGCAGGGCTGGGCACGGAGCAGGCACTGACCCTGTCCTGGCACCTCCAGGGCAGCACACCCTGTCCTGGCACTGCTCAGCACCCCCTGCCCGAGGCAGAGCTGGGGATGGCGGGGCTGGGGCTGGGCTCCAGGCCCGATGAGATGATTTAGTGAAATCTCTCCCCAGCCTCGGTTTTATGAATCATCGGCGGGGCCTCGCCAGCTGCCTGAGGCCGTTGTGCAATGTTTGATGTGGGCCCTGGCCAAGGCTGGGGGAAGCCAACGGGAGCCTTTCCCTTCCCCAGCCCTTTGGAACACGTTCTGGAAGCAGGGCTCCCTCCTGCATGGCTGTCCTGGGGTGCTGAGGGGTGTCCTGAGGTGATGAGGGGTGTCCTGAGGTGCTGAAAGGTGTTCCGGGGTGCTTTGAGTGTCCTGAAATGCTGAGGGGTGTCCTGGGGTGTCCTGAGGTGCTGAGGGGTGTCCTGAGGTGCTGAAAGGTGTTCCGGGGTGTCCTGAGGTGTCCTGAAATGCTGAGGGGTGTCCTGAGGTGTCCTGAGGTGCCCTGGGGTGCCCCAGGGTGCAGGGCTGTGCTCACAGAGCTCCTCTGCCACAGCACCTCCACACAAGAAGCATCAGGAGGGTGACACAGCAATGACTGGTGGGGGACAAGGGGGAGAACATGGCTGGAAATCCCTTCTCATCCCAAACCAGCATCAGCAGAGGTCTGGATGCCATCACCCAGGCAGCTCGTGGGCACTGCCAGCTCTGGCTGCCTCGCTCCTGCTCACCTGGAGCTTCTGCAGCAGCACCACGTCGGCGATCTTGTCCTTGTCCTGCTTGGTTTGCTTGGCCTTCCAGTACTGCTTCTGGGCAGAGTAGCGGTTCATGGGACACACTTTGAAGAGGCAATCTGGGAACAAGAGCAGAGCCTGATGAGGCTGCAGCAGCCACCAGGGTGTCCCCAGCGGGGCCAATGTCACCAAGGGGCAGGGACACTCCTGGGATGGACCGTGGTCCCCCCATCAGCGAGGGAGGCACGGCGGGGACTGGTGGAGGTCACGTCAGCGTGTGCTGGCTGCTGGGCCGGCTTTAAATCAGGATAAATAATGAGTCCAGGAATTACTGCACTTCTTGGACTCGTGATTAGAAGTGTTCCCATCGGAAATGGCTGTGCCGGTCGGGAAGGAAAGCTTCAGGGGGGAGAAGGAGCTCTGACGGAGCCCAGCTGCACCAAAGCAGGAGAGGATCCTGGTGGGAAGGATCCAGGAGGGAGTCTGGGACACCATCGGCCACCTCCACATCCCTTGTCACCCACGGGACACCCTGAGCCTGCAGGAGGTGTGGAAGGAGCCTGTGATGGCCGTGCCATCGGGACACACGTGTCCATCCCTCCCTGACCTGGATCACCAGCACTGGATGCTGCGAGCGCCCGCTCCCCAGATCTCCATGTCAGCAGCTCTATTTCAAGATCCTGAAGGATGCACAAGATGCATCCCAGCTCCTCCAAACCCTGCACTGCAGATTGCCCCGACTGGCCTGTTTTCCCCCAGGATGGTGGGCGGGAAGTGCAGACAACCACGGCCAGGCTTCGGGAACTGAAGCAGGAGAGCAGATGTCTGGAGACAACGAGGCCCTCGCATCTCCCAACCCCCTTCCTGAGCTGGAAGCAGCACAGGGCGAGGGCAGGAAGGGCTCTGCAGCCTGAATCGCCCTAATTATGCCTGAAATAGCAGCCCAGAAAGTTCAGACACAGAAAACAAAATTAAAAAAAAAAAACCCAAAAACAAAACAAAAAAAACCCAACCGAGTCCCTTCCCTGGCTGGCGGCGGGCCCGAGCGTGTATTTATTTACCTGGGAGTGCCGCTGGGGCAGCGCCGAGAGCGGTTCTCACCGGCCGGGGCCGCTGGGGCAGGGCCAGGTTTCACATCTCGTTTCCCCAGCCCCGTTTGCCCGCGGCACGTCCCGTGCCAAGCAGCCGGAGCAGCCGGCGGGGCCGGGGCAGCGGCCGTGAGCCGCCCCCGAGCACCTGCACGGGGCTCCAGAAATGGGAAATGAACGGGAACCATTAATGGGAGGTGAAAGAACCCAGCACAGCCGCTCTGAAATGGCCGCGAGTCCTCTGTAAAGCCGAGCCCTGCTTTGCAAGGAGGGAAACTGAGGCACGGCGGGGGTTGGCGTGCAGAAAATCTCCAGCTCAGCTTGTCTTGGGAGCAGGAGGTTTTTGGCAGCTGGGCTAAAGCACCGCCAGATTTCTGAAAATGGGTTGGGATGGAAGAGGGGAGGTGAAGGAAATGTCTGCACTTGCAGTGCCCAGAGTGAACAGCTCGGAGGGTGATGTGGGGCCGACCTGACAGGACCCAGAGTGGCTTTGGGGGCAAAACTTCCCACACAGAGAGGCCTGGGGGGCAAAAATTCAATCTAGAGAAGCCTGAGGGGTAAAATTTCCATCCAGAGAGGCCTGAGGGGCAAAACTTCCACCCAGAGTGACTCTGGGGGGCAAAACCTCAACCTGGAGTGACCTGGGGGGCAAAACTTCCACCCAGAGGCCTGAGGGGCAAAACTTCCACCCAAGGTGGCTTTGCAGGAAAAACTTCCCATCCAGAGAGGCCTGAGGGGGAAAATTTCCATGTAGAGAGGCCTGAGGGGCAAAATCTCCTACCCAGAAAGGCTTGGGGGGCAAAACCTCTGACCCAGAGTGGCTCTGAGGGCAAAACTTCCACCCAGAGAGGCCTGGGGGACAAAACTTCCATCTAGAGAGGCTTTGAGGGCAAAACTTCCACCCAGCATGGCTTTGGGGGCAAAACTTCCCATCTAGAGAGGTCTGAGGGGCAAAAATTCCATCTAGAGAGGCTTTGAGGGCAAAACTTCCACCCAGCATGGCTTTGGGGGCAAAACTTCCCATCCAGAGAGGTCTGAGGGGCAAAACTTCCATGCAGAGAGGCCTGGGGGGCAAAATCTCCATCCAGTGTGGCTTTGGGGGCAAAACTTTCCACACAGAGAACCCTGGAGAGCAAAACTTCGACCCAGAGAGGCCTGAGGGGAAAAATCTACTCAATGTGGATTTGGGTGCAAAAGTTCCACCCAACGTGGCTTTAGGGGCAAAACTTCCCATCCAGAGAGGCCTGGAAGGCAAACCTTCCACCCAGAGAGGCTTTGAGGAGCAAAATCTGCAGGTGACAGGGACAGCAGTGGCACCGCTGAGGGTGGAAGCTTTTCCTGACGTGCCTGAACCGGGCTGGGAGAGCCTCGGCGGGAGGAGAAACCGCAAGAAATAAAAAGCAAATAACGGAGAGGTGTCGAGCGTGTCTCCAACAGGAGCAGCTCCCAGGTGGATTCTGGCATTTCCAAAGAACCTTTCGGAGCTGCCCTCGGCGGGAGGGTCCCGTTTTCCCAGCGGGAAGCCCCGGCACGACCCGTGTGCGCTTCAGGATAGGGCAGGGTCCGGCCGCAGGATGTGGGGACGGCGACAGAGCACGAAAATCCCCTGCAGCCTCTGGGCCAGCAGCCCCAGCCTGTTGTTTCCATGTTTCCACCTCGCTGCGGGCGATGGCTATCGAGCAGGGAGAGCTCTACCTTTCCGGCCATTAAAACAAACAGCTGGATATCCTGATAGCGAGAGCAGGGCTGAGCCCAAAAACCTGCGCCTGGAAAAGAGATTCCAGCCACGTGCATGCCCGGGCAGGGGGACGGGGAGGATGCTGAGCATCCAGCCCTGGCTGGAATCTGGGGATGGAGCTGCTGGGGGATGCTGGAGATGCTGGATGGGTGGTTAATTAGATTAGTGAATAAATTAATGGTAATAATGTCCGTGGAGAGCCAGGTCACTGCTTGGTGGGATCCTGAGAGAGTGGAATTGGTGTCTTGAGACATTTTGGGGTGTGGGGGGAAAGGAGGGTGGTCAGGGGGATGGGTGCTGTTAAAGCCACCCTGAGAAAATGTGGAGGCACAAGGCAGAGTGGAGAATGGATATTTAAAAATTCTTATTTAAAAGAAGAGATAAAATGACAACAGAGGGGGATGAAAGGAGCAGCTGCCCTAAACCAACTTCCCAGTCGTGGGTTTGGGGAGATTTCCCAGCTCTCTGCTCCCTGGTTGTGTCATCCAGGCACTCAAATCCTGCCGGGATAGGGCTTTTCCCTGAGTGTGGAGCACCCTGAGCACATGGGGTGGACCATGCCAGCACCTCCCAAGTGGGTGCAGTGCAGGGCAGAGCTGTGCCCCCATGCCATGCCATGCCATGCCATGCCATGCCATGCCATGCCATGCCTGCTGTGGATGCTCAGGACCAGAACTGGCCCCGATGCTGCTCGCAGAGTGATGGAGCTGCCCCAGCCTCACCTCGGAACTTCTTGGGGGGATTGTCCAGGTCTCCGGCTGCTGGCTCCACCACGCACCGATCATCCACCAGCCTGAGGGGGACAAAAATTGAGAGCGGGGTCAGGAACAGGAGGGCTGAGTGTGCAGAGTGGTTGTGCCACCATCACCTGGCCCAGAGTGACAAATCCAAAGCTGCACCTCCCATTTCCCACCTGTTTCCCGCCCATAAATATTTTTTAGGAGCTGAATCCCCCTTCCCTCGGTTCCCACTGCTTCCCTGGGTGTTTTCCACGCTGTTGCCTCAGGCACACAGGGCTGGTACAGCAGTGAAGGACCAGGGAGGGTTTGTGGCAGTCACTCCAGGCCCTTTTACAGTGCCCTGTGCCACAGGGGACCCTGCCCTGCCCAGCTCTCCCCTCTGCACACAGAGCTCTGTTATGGCACCCTCAATCCAGCAAAAATGGATTTGGATTTCAGCTCTATTCACCAGTTCTCCTTCCCTGGCTGGGAACTCTTCCCACGGGGACACGGAGGGTGCAGGTGCTGTGCATGGAGGTGGCAGGGCACCCCCAAACCCAGTTATTAATTATTATCTGATCAGAGCTGCAGGCTCTGCCCATCAGATCAAGGCTCCGTGTCTGCTCCCTGCCCACCTCTGTTTTCCCAGCGTTGAGCAAAACCCTTGAGGCTTGGCCTTGGGTGCTGAGAGCTGATTTTGGGGTGGGTGGGACGTTGCTTTTCCGAATTAGGGAGAACAGCAAAGCAGAGCCCGGCAGGGGGATCAGAGGGGCGAGCATCGCCCGAGGGGCTCCCTGTGCTGGGAGCCCGGTGCGGGGCTCCCGAGGGAACCGGGAGCTCCAGCAGGACAGGCTGTACCCGCTCGCCCGCTTTCCCCAGCCCCGGGAAGCCGGAGCAGCAGGAGAAACTCTGCTCCTGCCCGGGAGAGCCAGAGGGAAGCGTGCCGGAGGATGCGGGAATGGCCCGCAGCGCTGCCATCCATGGGGACAGCTCTGTCCCGGGCACACGAGGGCACGGACAGCCCGGAGCAGCAAAGGCAAAGCGGAGCCTGCGCTGTCCCCGCCGTCCCCGAGGGACTCTCGGTGTCCCCAGCAAAGCAAACACCCCGAAAATCGCTGGAGATGGACGCGCTGCTCTGCAAAGGGCTAAAACCCAAAAGATCCATCCCACCCGCAGGTCCGGCCTCCCTCCCTGAGCCCAGCCGCTCTCTGGAGGAGGGGAGAATTCCTTTCGCTCGCACAGAGGAATTTGGCCTCGGTGCTGATGGATGGGGACCCCGGGGAGCCCGGAGCTGCCGTGTCCTTGCGGAGGAGGCGTGGGCTGGCACCGGGCTCTGGCACCCCTGTGCTCCTCACGGCTCCCCGGGGCCGGGGAGAGCAGCCTCACATTGCACATGAAGAGAAAAGCAATTTGCCCGGTGGCAGCTTCAAAACCATTAGCACAGACATGGAAGGTTGGAAAAACCCCAAACCCACGAGCTGTGGCCAGACAGGGCAGCCTGGGCTTTGCAAACCAGGGGGTTTGGGGCTGTTCAAACACCTTTTCCTTGGGTCGTGTCAGCAGGGAAGTAGGCAGGGACATTCCCAGGTTCTTGCAGAGCCTTGGGAGGGCAGGGAACGAGGGAAAGGGGAAAAACCAGAGCGGCTGCAGCACCACAGGGGACATGCAGCCCAGCCCTGGTGTCACTCGGGGGCAGTTTTGATTTCTGTTCTGTTATTTTGATGGGAGACAGGGCAGAACAAACCCTTGGGATGTGCCTTGGAGCAAAAACCACCGAGGGCTGAGGACACCAATCCACGGGTGGGGCTCAGGGAGTGAAACCCTGACCCTCAGCACATCCCCAGCTCCCATCAGTGCCCACGGAGGCAGAAAGGCTCGATTGATTTGGGCACTTTAAACCCCCAAATCCTCCACTCTTATTGCTGGAGGTCTCTGAGGAAGGGCCTGACCTGCCGGGTTTATTTTCAGCACTGAAGAAAAGAGCAGGAGAGCCTCTCACTCCTCTTGGCCCTGCTGCAGCCCTGCCCTGTGCCCGGCATCCCCGCTCCACCGGGCAGGATTACAGACAGTGACCTGCCAGCCTTGAAGTCTTAATTAGTTAACGATCTCAAGGCACTTTCAGCATCTGTAATCCCAGGATTACGCGCTCGGCAGGAACACGAAGCGTTCTTTTTATTAAACTGATACTCTGGGCAAACATTCCTCGGTTAAAAATTTCCTAAAAATATTAAAAAAACAGGGATTCTGACAGAGTGGACATGAGTCACCTGGGAGGCTGCTGGGGCCGGGACATGCTCCCGCTAAAAACCGGCATTCCCGCGGTGGGATGGGCCGGGGAAGCTCCCCAAAGAGCGGCGGGGATGTGCGAGGGCACCTTTTAATGGCAAACCGGTGTCCAAGCAGCGGGAGGAGGATCCTGAGCGAGGCAGAAGGCGGGATGCAGCCATGGAATGTCATTTTGCCATTCCAAATTCCCCCTCCCCGGGAGCAGGAGGATCCAGCGCTGGTGAGCCCCTCAAGGCGCGGGCGAGCATCTGGCCGGCTCTTAGCCCCGGGCTTCCAGCGGGGCTTCCTGGTGCTTCCGAACCCCGAGCACAGAGTGATTCCCTGGCCCGGGGCCAGGGCGTTTGGCCTCTTGCGAGGCAGAGCCTTCGCCGAGGTCAGGAGAGAAGGAGCTCGTCCAAAATCCGGAGCAGTCGGACCCTCCCGACCCCTCTCCGGGGACAGCCCCCAGCTGGAGCCCGCTGGGCTGGGCAGAAACTTTCCTCAGATGTGGCACAGAAACTTCCTCAGATGTGGCACAGAAAGTTCCCCCAGATGTGGCACAGACGATGCCAAGGGGCAGTTCAGGCATGCCGGGGTCCAGGGAGCTCTGGGAAAAGGGAAACCCCAGTAGAGCCAGGAGAGCCCCAATACAAAGCCCAGCAAAGCCTGAGGTGAGGAAGAGGAGGAAGAGGAGGAGGAGGAGGGTGATGAGTGCTCGTTGTTGGCCGTGGAGCCAGACCAGCCCCTCTGGCACCCGCAGGATGGGCACTGCCCCAGGGAGGAGAGAGTAAAGGGAGTGGGGCAGCCACAAAAATGCAGCTTTTTGGTGCTGTCCCGGTGCCAGGAGGGCTTGGACTCCTCCTCCCTCCTCCTCCTCCTCCTCCTCCTCTCGGCAGGGACGGGTTCATCCTGACCCGGCGGAGATGGAGTTACCCTTTAACCAGTGCATCTCCCCGAGCTGCTCCACCCCGAAATCCACCTGTAACCACAGGTACAGGTGTTATTTCACCTGCAACAGCCACCCGGCACCCAGCTGGGTTTGTCACCGACCCTTCCCCTCTGCCAGTGTCTGTTCTGAGCCCCTGAAGGGTTCTAGGAGCCTGGCAGGGATGCGGCAGCACAAAATCCTCCAGGGCAACTTCCCACATCCCCAAAACCACTTCTGGCCACTCCAATCAGCCCATCCCGTGCCCCAGCCCCGCAAGGGTCACCGTGACCAGCCCTGAGCCCGGTTCTCCCTTCCCAGGGCACTGCTTTGGGCTGACTCGAGCATTTGGGCTGGTTTGGGTATTTTGGCTCGGCATTTTCCCCCCTCCGAGCCCAGCCTGAGCTCCACACCCGGCCCGGGATGTTTTTCCTGCTCAGGAGCAAACGCCCACTGCAAAGAGGGGGTGACAGGGAGAGATTGGAGGAGCAGCGGAGCCTCAGGTGGGGGCTGCAGGGCTCCCCTCACCTCTGCCCCACACCCCGGAGACCCCCGGGGCTGCTCCACAGGGCGCTGGCACAGGGATGTCACAGCAGCCACCCTTAACGTGACACTGGTGATCAACACCTGGGGACACTCCGTAAAGAGAGGATCCCGCTGCAGACCCCAGGCGATCCCACAGCCCGGAGCCAGCCCCTCCACAAGGAAGGATGTCAGGAAAGCTTCCTGAGGGCGCCCGCGTGGGCTGGCAGAGCTGTTTGCCTTGCAAATGAGCTAAGGAAGGTCCCTGTGGCAGGAGAGCACTCTCGGTGAGTCACCTGGTCCCTTATCGCAGGAGTGATTTAAGGTGCGGTTGGGTCTCCCATGTCGCAGGGCACCAGGGAAAACAATTTTAGGAGGGAGGGGAGAAAGAACCTGCAGGAAGCAGAAGGCTGGGAAAGTGGGGCTGCCCAGCAGAGGATGTGTTGGGCCAGGAAGAAGAGGCTCCCCAGGCAAGCCCTGCTCTTCAGCTGCTTCTGAGGAAGTCTGGGAAAACACCTGGCAAAAAGGGGGATGTGAGGGCCAGAGCTGCAAAGGGATCAGAGCTCTGAAAAATCCACATTTTTCTAACTGAGCTACTGGGACGTGTTCTGGGGGCAACAACGAGTGCTGCTCCCTGCAGAGCCTCCTGCAGAGCCCATTTCCAAGAGGTTGGAGGAGTGCTCAGCACCCCCTGCCTGGCACAGCTCTGGCACTGGGGCAGCTCCAAGGAGACCTCTCCAAAAGCACCCGTGGGGTGCAGGGAGGGCTGGCTCAGCCAGGCTGCACCTGCAGGACCTGCTGCCCGGCACTGTGGCTGCACACACGGGGATTCTGGGCACTTCTGCACCCCATTTCTGAGCAGCCAGGTGGAGGGAGCCCCGGTGGGCAGCAGCCCAGTGCCACGCGTGCCCGGGGGTGGGTGAGGGGACGCGTGTGGGCGCAGGTATGTACGGCTCCGCTTCGGCACAGGCATGTGGGAGCAAGTGCATTCAGCGCAGATTATAGAGCCGGGCAGCTCCTGCCCCAGGAATCCCATCCAAGTCAGCATTCCTGCCTGAGCTCAGCCTCTCCTACACGCAGCGGCGTGGGGCAGGAGCTGGCACGGCCCCACATGCCACTCGCCCGGGGCTGCGGGCACGCTTTGGCATCCTGAGTCAGGGCAAGGAAAAACCCACCCGTGCCCCAGGGCGGCCCTGTCGGAGCCCTCCCTGTCACCCCCCTGTCCCTGTGCCACCGGGCAAACATTCCCGGTGGGAGCAGAGGGGCATCGCTGGCCTGGCTGTGCCCAGCGGCGGCTCCGGCCGCACCCTTGGCTTGCAGGGACACGGGACAGGTCCCCAGGCTGGGCAGAGATCCCCCGGCCCGTTCTGCCACGTCCAGGGAGCTGCCTCAGCCCGGAGCTGGCACTGCCCTGTCCCTCAGCCCCTGGCAGCACTTGGTAGCCACGGGCAGCCCGGCTTGGTGACCCTGCAGCGATTCCCGCTGACCACCGGCTGTGTGCGACACTGAGGGGACAGCGGCAGCCGCCACTGCCTGTCCCCGGCCCCGCTGGGCAGGGCTGGGGGCACAGAATGCCCAGGAAGGGCCCCGGCTGGCCGAGCTGTCACCCCCAAGTGTCCCCGTCCTCGTCCCACTGACCCCTGGCGCTGCTCAAACCCATCTCATCCGCCAGCCCCTGAGCGGGGGGAAGCAGCTTCTGGCCAGGGGAAGGGGGGCTGAGGGTCCCTGCAGGGCCACATCCAGCCCCTGGCAGCAGCGGGAGCCGGGGACAGCCCGGGGACAGCCCGGGACAGCCCGGGAACAGCTCGGGGACAGCTCGGAACAGCTCGGGACAGCTCGGGACAGCCCGGGAACAGCTCAGGACAGCCCGGGAACAGCTCGGGGACAGCCCGGGACAGCCCGGGAACAGCCCGGGGACAGCCCGGGGACAGCCCGGGACAGCCCGGGGACAGCTCGGGACAGCCCGGGAACAGCCCGGGGACAGCTCGGGGACAGCCCGGGACAGCCCGGGAACAGCCCGGGGACAGCTCGGGGACAGCCCGGGGACAGCCCGGGAACAGCTCGGGGACAGCTCGGGGACAGCCCGGGACAGCCCGGGAACAGCCCGGGAACAGCCCGGGAACAGCTCGGGGACAGCCCGGGGACAGCCCGGGACAGCCCGGGAACAGCTCGGGGACAGCCCGGGGACAGCTCGGGGACAGCCCGGGAACAGCCCGGGACAGCCCGGGAACAGCCCGGGGACAGCCCGGGACAGCTCGGGGACAGCCTGTCCCCCTGCCCGGCTCCTCTCCCCGTCCCTGCTGAGCTCCCGGCGCTTCCCGGCTCCTTTTCCCACCGCGCTCGGGCTCAGCTGCCCCGTCCCGTCCCGTCCATCCCGGAATCACCGCGGGGCGGCCCCGGGAGCCCCTCGCTCACCCCAAGGTGCTGATGAAGCCATTGACGGAGCCCTCGGCGTACAGGGAGACGATGTCCCCGATGTGCAGGAAACTCGACATCTCATTCATGGTTACCCTGACCCGGCGCGGCGCCGCTTCCTCCTGCAGTCACCTTCCCGGGCCGAAATCCAGCATGGGCGAGCGGAGCCGGGGGGGTCCCTGCTCCGGGGGGCGCGGAGGGGTCTCTGCTCCGCGGGGGGACGGTCCCAGCCCGGCTCCTGCCGCCAGCAGCACCGGCAGCGGGACGGGAGCGGAGCCGCACGCACAAGTTTTACATGTGCCGGGCAGGAAGGCAGCCGGGCAGGGAGGGAGGAGGAAGACGAGGAGGAGGAGGAGGAGGAAGAGGAGGAGGGGGCGGGGGATGAAGCTCAGCTAAGGGTCCGCATGGGCTCTGTCCGTCTGGCCGTGCCCCGTCCCGCACAGCTGCGCTACCTGCGGCCAATGCGGCGGGATCAGGAAGTCCCGCCGGCAGCAGCGTGCGGGGAGGGGACCCGGGGCCGCCCGGGACGGGGGGGGGACACCGGAGGCCCCACCCCCGCCCCCGCCTCCCGTCGGGGGGGGCGCGGGCTGCGCGCCCCGGTGCCCGCGGGCAGCCCCGGCTGCGCTGCCCGGGCTCGGCTGCGCGGCCCCCGGCCCGGCACGAAACCTCCTCGGGCCGCTCTGAGCCAAGCACGGAGCCCCCAGCCCGGGGGTCTCGACCGCGGCTTCCCCGCTTGAACGGCCCCGGGCGCTCGGGGGTCGCGGGGAGCCCCCGCGCACCGTCCGCAGCCGCCGGCGACAGCGAGCGGGCACTGCCCGGGCTCAGCGGGCTCAGTGGGCACTGCCCGGGCTCAGCGGGCTCAGCGGGCACTGCCGCGGCTCCGGCCCCTCCCGCACGGCCCCTCGTGTGCCGTCCCCTTGGTGCAGCCCCTCTCAGGTGGCACCTGTCCCTATCCCTGTCCCTGTCCCTGTCCCTGTCCCTATCCCTGTCCCTATCCCTGTCCCTGTCCCCATCCCTGTCCCTATCCCTGTCCCTGTCCCTGTCCCTGTCCCTGTCCCTGTCCCTGTCCCTGTCCCTATCCCTATCCCTATCCCTGTCCCCATCCCTGTCCCTATCCCTATCCCTGTCCCTGTCCCTATCCCTATCCCTGTCCCTGTCCCTGTCCCTGTCCATATCCCTGTCCCCATCCCTATCCCTATCCCTGTCCCTGTCCCTGTCCCTGTCCCTATCCCTATCCCTATCCCTATCCCTATCCCTATCCCTATCCCTGTCCCCATCCCTGTCCCTGTCCCTATCCCTGTTCCCATCCCTGTCCCCGTCCCCATCCCCATCCCTGTCCCCATCCCTGTCCCTATCCCTATCCCTGTCCCTGTCCCTGTCCCTGTCCCTGTCCCTGTCCCTATCCCTATCCCTATCCCTGTCCCCATCCCTGTCCCTGTCCCTGTCCCTGTCCCTGTCCCTATCCCTGTCCCTGTCCCTATCTCTGTCCCTGTTCCCGTCCCCGTCCCCTCGGCCGGAGCATTCCCGGGTCCCGCACCGCCCCCGCAGCAGGGAGAGCCCCAGGTGAGGCCGAGGCGGCTCTCGGTGGATTTTCCTGCCCCAGGTGGCTCCTGCAGCTCGGCGCTCCCAGCTCGCACCTGCTCTGCCTCTCACCAGCGCTGTCCCCGCAGCGCTGCCAGACCCTGCCCGTCCCCGCCGCGGGGACAGCCCGACCCCGGGAGCGGCACAGGGCTCAGCCAGCACCCAAAAGGTCACCTCCAACCCCTCCATCACCACCAGGAGCTGTGGGCAGGAAGGAGAGACCCTCACGCCCTCCTCCAGAGCCCACCCCGTCCCTGCAGTCCTTTGAGGAGCCTTCCCAACACCTCCAGACTGGGCCAGCTGCTCTGGGCTCCCAAATTAACACTGGTGGGAAAGGACCACGTCCTCAGAGCATCTTCTGGACAGCACAAGCGACCCAGTTTTTCACTTTTAATTAAAACTTGCCTGCTGTAAAAACAATATTGGGAGAGGGAAAAAAAAAAAAAAAGCAGCATGATGCTTTTCTCATTTATTTCCCTCCTGTCCTCTTTTCTCGCAAACAAACACAGGTTTCAGGAATATAAACCTTGCCCTAAATAGTGATTTTTTTTTTTTTCTTTCCACTAGGAAACGGACAGGTCCCCTGGCAGAACAAAGGGAAAAAAAAATTAGTGCAATTCCTCTGGGGGGGAGATGCGAATTCAGGTCCATCAGGATTAGCTGCGTTTTCAGCACAGGACAAATTTAGAAGCCTTTATCTCAGGGCAACAGAGGGGGAAAAGAGAAGATCATGAGAAAAAAAAAAAAAAACCCAACAAAAACTCACTGCTTTTAGAAGCAAATGAAGGTTTCACAACAGGAGCTCAAGGAAACCCCAAGGAACCAAAGTCCCAAACTTCACACCCGGATCAGCTGCTCTGAGCACAGACACGAGCAGTGCCTCAGCTGAGGGGCACACCAGTGCCACCAGCCTCACCGGGCATGGCTGGGCAAGGAAAACCCTCTGGGAGTGTAAAAAACCCCGTGGCACTAAATAAACTGGCACCTGGCCTGGTTTCTGCCTCCCAGGAGGACTGGGAACAGAGAGATGGAGCTTCTGGAAACCTCCATCCCACCCATGGCACCACCAGGGTGCTGACAGTGCCCAGCCAGGCACTGAACGTCCCAGCTCAGCTGAGGAACCCAAAATATTCCAGGGGTGTCACCCTGCCCACTCTGAACCCTGGGAATGGTGACACAACATCCCCAAATCTGCCCTGGATGGAGCTGGGATGGAGGAAACCCTCCTCATCCCCCAGCTCTGGGGCATGGCAGCTCTGTCCTTGTGGGGGGCACAAAGAGGGACCCTTGGCACCCCAGGGTTGGTGACAGCTCTGTCCTTGTGGGGGGCACAAACAGGGACCCCCAGCAGGTCACCAAGGTTTGTCCCCACAGGAGCAGCAGCACAGGCAGGTGGCTTTAAGGGCAGAGAAATGAATTTTCCCCGGGGCTCAGCGGATCTCAGCTGCCCTCAGCGTGGTTGTGCCCACACCGAGTCATCCCCCTGCCCACCCTGGGTGTCCCCACTCTGCACAGGGTCCCTCGATGCTCCCAGCCTGAGGGGACACTCCGTGCGTGGGCTCAGAGCCTGTGGGGAGCTGCCAAAGCCTGCAGTGCTCAGGTGAGGGGGAGCCCTGGCCACAGGGATGCTCCTGGTGGTCACCTCACCATGCCAGCGCTGGCCCAGGCCCCGGGGACACAGAGGAGTTAAAAATAAGAACATTTCCTTCCTTCACCCCTACTTTAAGCCGTGTGATAAATAAAAACTGGGAGTTTCTGCCTCCCGGAGAGGAAGCGGCTGTGAGGAGGCCGCCAGTGAGTCAGGCCAGCAGAAATCATCCCTATTCCTGAGCACAGCCTCCATCCCATCCCTGGCAGGGCCGGGAGCCACATTCCTTTCTCATGCTGAAATTGCTCCTCTGAAGGAGCTGCAGGGTCCCCTCCCTGCCCCAGGCCCCCGCCCTGCCCGCGGGATGCTCCCTTGGCAAAGCTCCCCTTACCTGCCCACCCTTCCCACGGGGAGGCTGGCAGGGAGTGCTCCCTGCAGTTCCTGCACTGGGATGGGGTGGGATGCCCAGAACAGATCACCGGGGTCGTATCCTCGCCCCCAAAGCTCCACAGGATCCCGCGTGGAGCTCAGCTTTGTGAGGATGTCCTGGGAGCCAGCAGGAGGGGATGGAGCAGGTGTGGTGCCAGTGCCCAAACACCTTCCCAGCCCTGCCAGGGCCCCCTCCGGCTTCTGGTCCCCTCGGGAATCCCAAATCAAGGCCGGCAACTCAAGGGTGAAACCACTTGGAAGAAGAAGAAGGCGAAAAATAACTGTGGCTGCCTTTGTCTGGGGAGGAGGGAGGGAGACACTCGGTCCCTTGTGCCAGGCACTGAGAGGGCTCTGCTGAGGGTCAGGCAGAGGAGGGGGGTTCTCAGGCCAGGAGAGGAATTTGTCCCCTCGTCTGGTGGCTCTGGGGGCAGCAGGGGGGTCAGGGAGCACCCAGAGGCAGCACAAAGCCTGTGTGGAGCCTTTCACGCTGCTGCCCCGTCCTCCCATCCCAGAGAGAAGCAGCGTCAGGGCTGGGATGGATGAAACCAGGGCTGACCCCAAGCCAAAAAAAAAAAAAAAAGGGTTGTTTCACTCCCATTTCTCCTGAGTGAGGATTTCAGAGCGCAGAGCAGCTCCCACTGAACAAAGCCGCTCCTTTGGCGCAGAAAATCCACAGGGATGAGGGTGAGACCCCAAATCTGAGCTGCGAACCCAAACCTCCCCCCGCAGCAGCCGCTGGAAAGGCGCCCCAAGGTCTGCGGGGAAGGGCTGAGCCCCCTCGGGTGATTTCACTGCCGGAGGAGACGGGAGCAGCTCCCTCCTGCCTGTGCCACCCGTGGCCGGCCGGCTGCGGCGGCTGTGCCGGGGCTCCCGCGGGAGCAGCCGCGCTCCCCTGAAATAGCATCTCAGGCTGGATGACTTTGGCCCACATCCTCAAAGGTGGTGAGGCTCCGGGTTACCTCGGAGCACCCCAACCCCCCCACACACACCCACAGCGGGGGCAGGAGGAGGCTGGGAAGGAGGAGATGCTCGGGGCGACCTCGTGGGTCGGGGAGAGGGAAAAGCGGGGCAATTCCTAGAGGAATATGGGGTCAATTCCTCAAACGCCACGTTTCTCCATGCCCAGCTTGCTGTCCACCCGTCCAAACCCATCCTGCTCCGAGCAGGAGCTGAGAAAAAGGGAAGAACCCCCCCACACACACTCCTTTCCTCCCACTCTCCCTCCTGGGAAGGGTTAAACGGCGCTGGCGTGGAAGACACTTTGTACTTGGATTTAAAAATACAGCCAAAGCCCCGGTGGCCCAGCGCCATGCAAGGCACAGGTATATTTCCACACTCGAGCCAATAACCTTCCCCGAGGGAAATTTAGGCTTTTTATGATTAAAAGGGGAAAAAATAATAGTGGGGAATTAAATATAGTACAGAGAGCGAGAACAATTAGCAGTTGCTCTTGGCGACACCGGGCCAAGTTTGGGACAAGCGCCGCGGTTGTGTGGGAGCGGCGGGGTTGGGGACAGCCAGCGGGTGACACGGGACTGGGCTGTGGCAGGGAGGGATGCTCGGACCTTGCCAGGTGGGCCTCGGGAGCCCCCGCTCGCCCCAGACCCCTGGGAGGAGCCACACCTCGTGGGCAGGGCTTTTTCTTCCCTTGGCTTTATCGAAAGCAAATGGAAGTGTTTGCACAGGCTTGTAACTCCCCTAATAAGCAAACACGGGTTAATTGGGGGGTGGAGCAGCGGCTGGGGCTGCCAGCTGTACCCTCAGCCCAGGCCAGGATGGCAGGATGGGTGAGGGAAGAGCCCTGTTCCTCATTTCCCATCCCTTCGTCAGCTGCACAAGAGGTTTTGCACTGCCCAGCCCTCCTGGCTCGCTGGCCACCCCTGCCCTGCACCTCAGGTGTGCAGCCACCTTCAAAATCTTCCACAGCTGTGCCCCAAATCTGCTGCTTTTTTGCCCATTGCAGCTGTGCCCATGTGGGAACAGCACTGGCTCAGCCCCACACAATTTATATCCCAGGAAAAGCCTCCTTTATTCACCCAAGGCACATCAGGGCAGGACCCAGGCCAGGCTGGTCCCAGCAGGGTTTGGAGCAGCCTGGAAGGTGCCAATGGCAGGAGGTGGAATGGGATGAGCTTTGAGGTCCCTGTCACCCCAAACCTGCCTGGGATTCTGTGACAAATGAGCAAATTTCCCAAGCAGCCCCGAGCAGTGCTGGGATCGGATCCCACAGCGTGCCCAGCCCCTGAAGAACCCCAAAGGGCTCCACCACGGCCAGGCACAGCCTCTCCTCCCAGCAGCAGAGGGGCTGCCAGGCCACGCCGCGTTTCCTCTGCTCCCAAGTGGGCCACGCCGGGCCTCTCATGTGGCCTGTGGTCAGCACACAGCCGTGAATGAAGGCACATCTTATCAGAGCCTGGCAGGAAATGCGCCGGGGCACGCAGCCCGCCGTGCCCTGCCAGCCCCGGGGCACGCTCAGCTCCAGCCCAGCCTGAGCTGGCCTTTGGGGGGTCTGCCAGGCAGATTTGAAGCGGGGGGGTACAACAGGGAAGCTCCTCTTGGGGGTGGTCTGCTCTGAAAGGACCCATGGGAATGTCACAGAGAGAAGGGACAGAGCCAGCCCTGTCCTGGCTCCGTTTCTCCCAGCACAATCCCACGTAAAATGGCTGAGCTGTGGTTTCTCCCCTCCTCCCCGGCATTTTAAGGCAAGTTAGTGCCAATCAGCCTAATTACAGCCCTTGCTGAGCAAACCACAGCCTTGCCTTCCTTCCTGCTGAGCGATGGGCTGGGAAGCCAGTGGCCCATGGCCTGTGCCTCCCTGGCCGGGCCAGGCCACCACCCCTGTCACATTGTCCCCGAGGGGCAGGGGGACGGGTGGAGGTTGCTCCCCTCGGTGCTCACACCCTGCCTGGGCTCCTCCAGGTAACAACGTCAGGAACGGGGCTGCCAGCTTGGAGCGCGGCTGTTCCTGCTTGGATGGCACCGGAGATGCTCGGGGCAAAGCTGGAAGGGACCCCGTGCCCTGCTGGACCCCCATCCCAGCACAGCCAGGAGTGCCCTGGGCACCCTGCACATCCTGCTGGGAGAGGATCATGGATGGGTTGGGTTGGGTTGGGAGGATCCTAAATCCCATCCCGTTCCACCCTTGCCATGGGCAGGAACAGCTTCCACCATTCCCAGGCTGCTGCAAGCTGGCCTTGGGCACTCCCAGGGATCCAGAGACAGCCACAGCTTCCCTGGGCACCTGTGCCAGGGCCTGCCCACCCTCACAGCCAGGAATTCCTTGCGTATTATTCCTTCTGTGCACATATTCCATCACTTTAAACCGGGGACTGAGTGTGGGGTAGCAGAGCCTCATCAGACGTGTTTCCACCCTCGGGGACGGCGGCGGCTGTCCCTCCCAGCTGAGGGAAATCCTCACTCCCAAATCCAGATGAGGGAAATCCTCACTCCCAAACCCGGGGAATCCTCACTCCTAAACCAAGGTGAGAAAAATCCTCACTCCCAAGCCAAGGTGAAAAAAATCCTCGCTCCGAAGCCGAGGTGAAAAAAATCCTTGCTCCCAAACCTAGATGAGAGAAATCCCTGCTCCCAAACCTAGGTGAGAGAAATCCTCACTCCCAAACCTAGGGAATCCTCACTCACAGACCCAGATGAGGGAAATCCTCACTCCTAAACCCAGGAAATCCTGAGTCCCAAACCCAGATGAGGAAAATCCTCACTCCCAAACCCTGATGAGGAAAATTCTCACTTCTAAACCCAGGAAATCCTGAGTCCCAAACCCTGATGAGGAAAATTCTCACTCCTAAACCCAGGAAATCCTGAGTCCCAAACCCAGGTGAGAAAAATCCTCACTCCCAAGCCCGGCTGCTGGAAATCCTGACTCCCAAGCCCACCCCATGATGCTGGAGGGTGAGGACAGGCTGGTTGCAAACCCCATCAGGATGGATAAACCCTCCCAGCGTGCCCAAACCCTGCTGGGGAGGAAACAACCCAAGGAGCCCCGGGAAAGATGGGCAAAATCCAGGCTGGCAATATCTGATTTCAAGGCGGCACGGGGATGCGGGGTGCGATCCCAGCCGGACATCTCCTCCTCGGGATGAGTCAGCCGGTGCCAGGGCGGTTCTCCGGCAGCGCGGAGCAGGGCGCTGGGCGAAGCCGCCATCCCTGTTCGCCGGAGAGGGAAGAGTTAGTCACGCCGGGCTGAGTCACGGCAGCCGGGACGAGGGACCGAGGGACAGCGCGGGGCGGGAGCGACTCTTGATGGGCTCCGCATGGAAATCGGTCCCGAGCTCGTGGCGATGCCACAAACCGGGACAGGCACGGGCGGAGGGGAAACAGCCAGAGCTGGGCGGAATTTACAGCTGGGAAAGGAAAAAAGGGAATCCCACAAGGGCTTTGTTTTGCGGGGTTTTAAGAATTATAGGTGACATTACGGTGTGTTTCACACCCCACCAGCAGACCCCAAAGCTGTTTGCTGTGCTGAGCGGGGCTGGATGTGTGGATGAAGCAGCTGGGGATGGCCCATCCCTGGAAATATTCCAGGAGAGGTTGGATAGACCTTAATGATCTCCCAGTTCCATCCATCCTCTGCCATGGGCCTGGACATCTTCCACCAGTCCAGCTTGCTCCAAGCCCTGTCCAACCTCCCCTGGAGTAATTCCAGAGATGAAATAGGTGCATCTGGATCCTACAAAAGGGTTCAAGTCATTCCCAAATGTAAAGCAGGAATGATATCTGCCTGGAAAAGCAGCCCCGGCTCTCACTGCAGCCATGGCAGAGCTGCTCAGCCCATGACAGGAGAATTTCCTACCCACGGCTCCTCGGCCGCCTGTGCCAGAGCTTGAATCATTTCTGTCTTCGAGGCAGAGAGTCAGAGGATTTCCTTGAAAATAGAGCCTTTGTTTGGCAAATATTTCTCCCATCTGCTCCGGAGCTGTGAGTGCCCTTTGTTGGTTTGATGATGGTCCCTTCCTCAGCCAGGGCAGTGCCAGTGGCACAGAGGGGACCCTGTGGCCTGTCTGAGCTGCCAGGGCAGGGAGGAACTGCTGCCTGTGTCAGAGCCCGGGTTTGGTGTGTCAGAAATACCAGGCTACATCCTTAGCGGTTTGGAATTTGGGGCACAGATCGTGGAGCTGTTCCGTGCTTTTAGAGCACCTGAAAAAAAAAAAAACCCAAAAAACTGATCTGAAGTTGGAGGCGACCGCCTGGAGCCTCCCGGCCCCATCATCCTACAAATGGGTCATAATAAAAAATAAATTAGTGTGAGTCCACAGAAGGCAGCAGAGCTCTATCGCTTTCGCAGGCTGAGGATCTTCATGAATATTTTATTTAAAATATTCTCCTCTGCTGGCTCGGATCACTGGAATATCCGAGTGGCTCACATTTGTAATGCAACTTTACAGCAGCTTCATGAGCCCCGTGAATCTCAGCCTGGACGTTATTCCAGGCCTTTCTTTCCCTCCATGCTGGTGCAGCATCCTGCACGGAGGAGGCCACGAGCAGGACTTTGTGGAGGTGCAGCAGGAGCAGGACAAGCCCGAGTGACTCAGGGCGAGGAGCAGGGTGATGGAAATGGGATCCAGCCATCCCACCAGCCCATCCACCTCCACAGCTGGGACAGCTCTCCAGTGCTGGATCCTGGTTTTCCATCGGCGCAGGGGAAGCCAGCGAGGCTGGCAGAGGCTTTTCGTCATGCACGGGCCATGTTTGTAAACTGCTGCCCTAAAATACTGCCAGCAGGATGTGGCAGCACCTCGTGCAGCTGTGCCAGGGTGACAAGTGACCTCAGAGGGCACAACAGCCCGCTTCCCACGGGGACAATGAACATGGTGACACCGTGGAAAGGCCCGGCTGTCCCTGCCAGGCTCCTCTCGGCAGATGACACCAGCAGCTTCCCTCAGAGGTGCCCAGACCCCGCCAGGAGCTGCCCTGCAGTGACTCAGCCGGGTCAAACCCTTCCTCCCGACGCCTCCGCCGTGTTTGACACTTGCCCTGGCAGAGGCTGAGTGCTAATAATAACCCCCACATCTGCTCCAGCTTCGGGAAATCTCGAGCGGTTTTGCACAGCCTGGAGTCTATTTGGAGCTCAAGGCTTCTAAGGATGTGTCAAGGACGGAGAGTTTTGGTACCCGGGAAGGCATCAGGAGAAGGGGTTGTTGCCATGACAGCTCGGCTAAACCACACCATCAGGAAAACAACGACGGCTGCATGAATTTGCCCCTGTCAGGGTCCGGATTAAACACCCTGGGGGTGACCAGGGCGTGCATCTCTCTCACAGCCCTGGGTTCAGGCAGTTTGGGTGCTTCATCCCCGTGCTGTGACGTTCCCCAGGGATGGGCAGGAGCACGAGGCGGCTGGGAGAGCATCCAGGTGTCACCAAACTCCGTCCCACACCTGGAGCAGGTGCCCAAGGCTGGGCAGGGAGCAGGAGAGGCCCCGGGACGGCTCCAAAGCAGCGCTGGGGCGCTCCGGGGGAAGCTCGGGAGCGCTGGAGCGTGGAGCGAAGCCTTTGTCCCGGCTGGGTGTGCCCTTCCTGGCATACAATTCCCAGATTAGTCCGGGCGGCGCTGCCAGCAGCTCCTCCGGCCCGTGACCGGCGCTGGGAACGCTCTGAGGGCTGGGAATGGCCTGGGAATGCTCTGAGGGCCAGGAATGCTCTGAGGGATGGGAATGCTCTGAGGGATGGGAATGCTGTGAGGGCTGGAAATGGTCTGAGGGATGGGAATGGCCTGGGAATGTTCTGAGGGCTGGGAATGGCCTGGGAATGCTGTGAGGGCTGGAAATGCTGTGAGAGCTGGGAATGCTCTCAGATCTGGGAATGCTGTGAGGGCTGGGAATGCTCTGAGGGCTGTGAATAGCCTGGGAATGTTCTGAGAACTGGGAATGGTCTGGGAATGCTGTGAGGGCTGGGAATGCTGTGAGAGCTGGGAATGCTCTCAGATCTGGGAATGCTCTGAGAGCTGGGAATGATGTGAGGGCTGTGAATAGCCTGGGAATGCTGTGAGGGCTGGGAATGCTGTGAGGGATGGGAATGGGCTGGGAATGCTGTGAGGCCTAGGAATGGACTGAAGGCTGGAAGTGCTCTGAGGGCTGGGAATGGCCTGGGAATGCTCTGAGGGATGGAAATGCTCTGAGGGATGGGAATGCTGTGAGGGCTGGAAATGGGCTGGCAATGCTCTGAGGGTTAGGAATATTCTGAGGGCTGGAAATAGTTTGGGAATGCTGTGAGGGCTGGGAGTGTTCTGAAGGCTGGGAATGGTCTGGGAATGCTCTGAGGCCTAGGAATAGTCTGTTAATGCTGTGAGGGCTGGGAATGATCTGGGAATGCTCTGAGGGCTGGGAATAGTCTGGGAATGTTGTGAGGCCTGGGAATGCTCTCAGGGCTGGGAATGCTCTGAGGGCTGGGAATATTCTGGGAATGCTCTCAGGTCACCGCTTCCAGCGCCCGGCACTGCCCGGCCAGGCCAGGGCATGGCTGGGGATGGATGTGGGGACAGGGACGCTCCTGCTGCACCCCAGGGAAGGTGAAGGGACATCTCATAAAGGTTTGGATCAGGAGGGACCCTAAACACCTCTGCCATGGGCAGGGACATCTTCCACTATCCCAGGTTGCTCCAAACTCCATCCAGCCTGGCCATGGACACTTCCAGGGGTGAAGCAGCCACAGGGACAGGAGCCAGCCCCTCTCACAAACCTCTGCAAGCTTTAACCCCTTGGGCTGGAGATCGCCCCCAGCCAAAATGATCCCACTGATCTTTTCGCAGTGTGGGAGGGGATAGATGCCTCTTCTTACTACGAAATTAATGAATAAAGCCCTTAAAAGCCACAGGGAATAAATAATATAAAAGCTGGGGGGAGGAAGGTTGGGAAAGGAGGAAAAATAATTCAACACAGAGCTGTTTAATAAAGAAAAGGGAATAATCAAGAGGGAGAAGTGAGAACATCTTAGTCACACTAAACGCCTCATCTTAAAAAGAAAAAATATCCAGGCCGTGGCAGTCGAGGTGGGGGGAGACTCAAGGGTCCTTCCCCAGGAAGGGGAAAGGGGAAAGCAAAGAGGAAAATGAAGTTTTTTCATTAAGCCAAGGGAAAAGAAGAGACAAGATCTGGAGCCAGGCCTGGGGTGGGGAACGAGGCAGCAGCACCGACCCCAGCTCGGGGGATGAACGTCGGGAGCCGCTCCCCGTGTCGCTGGATCTGGGCAGGGATGGGAATTAGACTGGATCTAGGCAGGGATGGGAATTAGGCTGGATCTAGGCAGGGATGGGAATTAGGCTGGATCTGGGCAGGGACGGGAATTAGGCTGGATCTAGGCAGGGAATGCCTGGCACTGACTGGCACCATTTCCCCAGCCCTGGCTCCCATGCCCCAGACCTGACCCACAGTGGGCATGGGGCAGCCCTGGAATGCCCAGGGATGCCCAGGGATGCCCAGGGATGCCCAGGGATGCTGGGACAAGCTGGACCCCAGCATTTTCCAGATGGAACCACGCCAGGCGTGTCCCTGCTTCTCTCTGTGAGTGCGGATCTGTTCCCCACAGACACCCCCCTGGCTGAAAGGAGCCTCTGTGCGGCTCAGGGGCGGAGGGTTCACACGGAGGAGCACCGCCGGAACTCGGGGCGCTCTTCCAAAAGCCTGCCCTGCCCACGCACTGCCCAGCTGGGAGGCTGCGGGGCGGGCACGGATGGGGAAGAGCTCGGTGAAACTCCTGGAGACCCCGGGCTCTGCTTCCCGGTGTTATTGGGATCTTCCCAGCGCTGGATGCAGCTGGAGAACGCGTCTGCTCCTTGCGGGAGGGAGAAGCCGGGAGCTGAGGTGCCCCCAGGTGCCCCCAGGTGCCCCCAGGTGCAGATACCCGGCGGGCAGCGAGGGCACCGAGCCCCTTCCCCAGCTCCAGGCGGCTCTTCCTGTGCCCGGAGTGAAGGAATTCGTTTTTCCCTCTCTCCCGTGCTGCTGGCTGAGGGCAGCCAGGCTCGGGAATTCCCCACCGGAATGGAGGCTTTCCTCAGCCAGCGGGCTGATCCTGCCCAAAGCCTCTCTCAGTTTGAAATTTAGAAGCGTTTACAAGTCCGGCAGTGACCCATGAGGTGCTTTGGAGGGGAGGATGTGCTGTGCAACCCCGCCACAGGAGAGGGGAAACTGAGGCAGGGAGTGCTGGTCCAACCTTCTCTCAGGAGAGACTCCAAACTGGGCTCGACTGAAACGTGCTGGGTTTGTCTGCAGGAGGTCCCAGCTTTTCTGAAAGGGATTTATGGACCTGGCACTGCCGTTTTAAGCACGTTGGCCCAGGTGGTGCCACAACGAGGTGGCAGAAAAGCAGCTGTGACCAGGGCACACCATGGTGACAACACAGCTCCCACAGAGATGTCCCAGGTCGCAGCTCCAGTGGTGCTTTCCCCTCCCAGACTCACCTCAGCCATTTCCAGAGGCTCTACCTGCTCCCAGCTGTGCCCAGCTTCTCCCAAAGCAGCCAAAAGCTTCTGCTGCTCCATCCACCCTCAGGAAACCTCGGGGAGAGAGAGAGAGAGACCCGTCAGACCAGGCAGGGTGAGGAAAAGCACGTTGGGGTGGCATTCCCAGCTGGAATTCCCGCCACCACACCCTGCAGGACCTTCCGAGCTTGTCCCAAGGATCTTTCAGGATCTTTCCCGAGGATCTGGGAGCCTTTCCAAGCTGCTGAGCCTCAGGACTCACCCCCAGCACAGGATGCCTTGGATTTCCTACCTGAGTGGATTTTTCAGCCCTCCCACAGCCTCTCCCTCTTCCCGTGTTTGTACAGCAGATTATCAAAGGGGGATTTGTGAGGAATTTTGTCCTAACCAGCCTGGCAGCTCTTCCAACACTTGGGAAACACGAGCTGGCTGTGCTGGCTGCTCTGCACTCCCAAACCCAGCGTGATTAAGCAGCTCCAGGAGCTGTTACAGGAGCCAGGCCTGGATCTGGTGGGGGTTTCAATCAATTTGATGAATCTGTGTGTGAGAAGCGCTTTGCTTTGCCCGAATCCTCATGTTCTGTGCTTCTGCAGAGCCCAGAGGCAGCACAGGGTGCCACCCCGGCGTGGGGACACAGGTGGGACCAGGGAAAGGTGCCCTGTCCCCCTCGGAACCCCCAGAGGGCACCGGGAGGAAACTCTGGCACAAACCTGACCAACAACAGGGGTTTGCTGGGTGGGGTTTTTACCATTCTGGGATTTGCTGAAGGTGCAGGAGGTGAATCCAGCCACCCAAAAAAAACCTCGGAAAACCCCTTTGACCCGTCCGTCGCTGTCCCATCGTGCTGTCCCCGCTGGCCCTGGCCCGGAGCCGGAGCCAGCGGTGTCTGCGTCTCCCAGCCGGGTTAGCCCGGCTCAGCTCAGCTCGCTGGGAAGCCGGAGAGTGCCACCTGGTGCTCCGAGGAGATTCAGATCCACAGAATCCTCGCATGGCTTGGATTGGAATGGACCTTAAAGCTCCTCCAGAGGCACCACTGCCATGGGCAGGGACACCTTCCACTGTCCCAGGCTGCTCCAGCCTGGCCTTGGGCACTGCCAGGGATCCAGGGGCAGCCACAGCTTCTCTGGGCACCCTGTGCCAGGGCCTGCCCGCCCTCACAGGGAGGAATTCCTGCTGAAATCCTGTCTAGCCCTGCCCCTGGCAGTTAATTTCTCTCCTGGCTCAGCTCCTGAGCAGCAGCACATCCCAGGGGTTTGCAGGGCCCTCTGCAGCCCCTCTCAGGAGCGGCTCCTCCCTTCCCATCCCACTGCCCAGGGCAGGAGCCTGCAGTGCAACCAGGAGTGGGAAGAGATGATGTCAGTGCTGACAGAGTGGCTGTGCCCAGCAGCTCCCTTCTGATGGAACCGACACCAGCAGAGTGTCAGTTCTGGGAGAAAACCTTTCCCTGTGCCCCCCACCCGCGCAGTTTCATCACCCAGAGCTCCTGGAATGCTCCGTGGCACGGGGCAGATGTCCCCTGGCACCGATGGGCCAGGCAGTCCCAAAAGCCAAGGGCTGCCCGCTGCTGACCAGCAGCACCCCAAGGTTATTCCCTCCTCAGCTGGGAAGGGCCATGGAGGGATGGAAGAACCTCCAGGGCACCCCAGGGGGGCACAGCATCTGACAGGGCGGAGCTGGGATCAGTTTTGCTCATGGTTCTCCACCCTTACACCTTTTTTTCCAAGGTCTGGGGGCACTGGGACCCTCCTCAGTAGCATCCCCCACTCTCCCCATCCTCTCACCCACCTTGTCTGAAACCCTTCGCTGTCTGCTCGTGCTCCAGAGCCTCTTCTCCGGGGACACCTCTGCTTTTGGGGGCCCTGCACCTTTATCTGCTGATCGAAACAAGCCCAAAAAACCCCCCAATGACTTGCCCAAAATGCCACCTCCCCTCCCTCGTGTGGGAATTGAACTTTCCTCAGGAGCGGCTGAGAGAGGATCCCGTGCCAGCTCCAGATATTCCAAAGCCAAGGGACCCATTCTGGGCATGTTGGACACTGAATTTGGAGGGTGCCTCAGCCTCCCACACCTCCTGGGTGCTTTCCATGTCCACTCACTCCTCAGGGCTCCTCCCCCAAGCACCAGGCAACCCTCGAGTCAAGGGTGAGGGGGGATTTCCCTTCTCTCTGAGCCCTCCCCTCACCTTCCAGGAGCTGCTGCTTCTCCCACTCAGCATCAGAGCCCACGGAAAGCGTTGGCTCAGGGCTGGCACCACCTTCCCCATGGGCACCCGGAGCTGGTGGGGGCCCATCCCTGTGGGATGCAGCACCGGGGGGTGAGAGCAAGGGGAAGGCTCAGGGAGATGAAACCTCCTCCATCCATCCTGGCAGTGGCTCCTGCCACTCCTGTCACCGCCGTGTCACCCTGCCAGGGCGAACTGCAGGACCTGCTGCTCCCTCAGCTCCCTCAGCCCCTCATCACGTTCCCAGTGCTGTTTTCCCAGGGCTGCAGCCTCTGGCAGGGTTTCCCCACGGTGTCCGGGTGGCTGCAGTGACATGGAACAAAGCTGCTCAGGACCCCTGGGAGGAAGGCACAGCCTGGTGGGCACAGCCCCCACGAGCTGATTCCTCGCTCCATGATGATCTTCCTTCCCTGAAGGACAGCCAAGTGGGAATCCTTTTTTTCTCCCTCCCAGCAGCTGTTTTGCACTGTCAGTACAGCCCCACCCTCAGCAGGGTGTCCAGGCCAGTCCCCAAACTTCCGAGGGAGCCAGAGCAGGACCCTCTGCAGCCAGGGGCCGGTTTTCCCTGGAAAAGCTCAGCCAGTGAGCCAAGAATTCCAAAACCCCTGGCTGCGGTGCAGAGGAGGTCCCGTGGGGGCCTCAGAGCGCTCCTGCCATGGGGCACAGAGGTGATGTGATATCAGTGATATCAGCACTCAGGCTCTGCCCAGCCCCAAAGCTCTGCTGCTTATCTGGCATTTTCCAGCCCCAGCAAGGCCCTGGCAGTGGCCCAAGGAGCGAGGAGAGGAAAAGCAGCTGGGGCAGATTGCTGAGCCCTCCAGGGCTGAATCTCTCCCGCGCTCTCCTCGAGCTGCTGGGATTGCCCCAAAATCTCCAGGGATTTCGAATTCCCAAAGGCACTCGGTGGGAGCCGCCTCTGCCACCGGGGACTGTGGTTTTTTCCCTTGGATCGATACAAGTTTCCCTCCCAGGAGCCAGAAACTCTCAAAATCGTTACTTTAACCAGGCTCTCAGCCGGGGAACCTGGCAGAGGGCGAATTTAAGGTGCAGCCATAGGGAAAAGCTCCCAAAACCGCTGGAGAAGCCAAGGAGGAGCCGAGGATCTCCGGGAGGCTGCGGGGGCGGCACGGGGTGTGCGGTGCCAACCCCGCACCCGGCACCCCCCGATCCTCTTCATCGTCCCCTGAACCCCCCAAAAAGGAGGACCCCCAACAACTCCCCAAAAAGGAGGAGCCCCAAGAACCCCCCAAAAAGCCGCCGGTGCTCGGCGCTGCCCCACGCCGGGGTTGGTGCCTCTAGAGGGAGCTGAACCCTGCGCGGCTCTATCTATGGTCAGCGCGCTTGGGTTTCTGCTTTCTGCTTGATTTTTTTTTTTTCCCCCTCCTTTTCTTTTTCCCTCCTCCTCCTTCTCCTCGCGCTTCCTTTGGCCGCGCCGCGCTGCGGGCGGGACGCAGGAAGGGAGCGGCCGGAGGGATGGAGCGGATCCCGGCAGGGATGCGGTAGCTCCCGGGATATCCCGACCCGCTGCACCCCGCCGGGACGCGGTGAGTGCCGAGGGCAGCCCCGTTTCTTCCCCCTGCCCGGACTCTCCTGGGATGGGTTATCCCTGTTTTCCGGGACTCTCCTGGGATGGGTTATCCCTGTTTTCCGGGCCGGGATGGGCAGGGACGGAGCGGCAGCCGCGGGGTGCGGGGGTCCGGGGGTGCGGGAGGGGTGACAGGGACAAAGTGCGCCCTGGCTCCTCAGGGGACGCGTTTGGGTGCGGGAAACTCCCGGGCCAGGGCTGGAGGTGCCGCTCCGGGCGGTCGCTGCCCCAAAAAGGGAATTTACCCGCCCCAAAAAGGGAATTTCCCCTCTTTTAACCGTATTTTCTTCAGCCGGGCTTTTTACGCCGCGGTGGTGACAGTGCCCGCGCAAGGCCCGGAGTGCTCAGGGGAGGGGACATCGGTGGGCAGAGCTGTCCCCGCTGGGGAACGGGTGACACCCGTGCCGCCACTCCCGGGCTGTGACCGGGCACGGGCACGGCGCGTGTGGCTGCGCTGGCCCCGCCGGGGACCGCGGCCACGGGCGCGGCTTGGGGGGCGACCTGGGCTGGGTGGATGCTGGGGGTCGTGTGCCCACCCTGGGGCCCTGCTGGGTGGGCAAACCCCCAACTGGGCAACCCCCAAACTGGGCAACCCCTGAACTGGGCAAACCTCGAACTGGGCAACTCCCAAAATGAGCACCCACCGAACTGGGCAACCCCTGAACTGGGCAACCCCCAAACTGGGCACCCACCGAACTGGGCACCCCCCAAACTGTGCAACCCCCAAACTGTGCAACCCCTGAACTGGGCACTCCCCAAACTGTGCAACCCCTGAACTGGGCACCCACCGAACTGGGCACCCCCCAAACTGGTCACCCACCGAACTGGGCACCCCCCAAACTGGTCCTGGCCCCGCTGGCCGCGCGGGTTTGGGGTCAGGGATCCTGCGGGATCTCTGGCCCGGGAGGAATCGCTGCCAAAGGCTCGTCCCAGGGGATGCCACATCGATTTCCTGGCATTCACAACATGTCAGGGGGTGATTCCAGAGCCCGTGGCCGGGATATGGGATTGCAGCTGCTTTTAACCCCTTGCAGCCTCCTCCAGGACCCTCGTAGGGTGGATGAGACCGTGCAGTTCCCCTGAACCCTGACTCAAATCTTGGAGGGTTTTCATTTCCTGCAGCCCAGGGCTGTCTCTGGGTGTTCGGGTGTCACCTCCTCCTTCACACCCTTCCCTGTTCCTGTAACAAAGGTGGAATGGGGAAGATGGGAAGCAGGAGGAGCACGAGCAGCAGCTCTGGAACGCAGGGAGGATGGTCCGAGGCACTCTGAGCCCTGCAGAGAAAGGGAGATTTTGGGAGAATGGGCACTTGGGGACGGCAGAGGGTGGGGACAGCAGTGATAGGGCTGCAGCGTCATGTGTCACCGTGAAGATGGTGAAAACAGCGCTGCCAGGCCGCAGAAGGAAACCGAAAACAAAAGTTCCCGCAGGGTTCAAAACGAAATTCAAGTGGAAAATCATGAGTCATCTTCCTCTGGGTTTCTGTGCTACCAAGTCCTTGCTCCTGATGGCTCTCACTCACAGGCCGAGCTGGAAAAGCTCCAGAGGCTCCTGAGCTCTTTGCTGGGTGCACCCACACCCTGCCCAGCATCCTGTGCCACCTGAGCAGTGGCACCGTGGGGTACAGAGGAAATCCCCACTGTTTCCACAGCTCCAAGGAGCTGCTCCCAGCTTGGGAACGGCTCTGAGTCCTCCCAGTGCAGGTGGGCTCAGGCATGGCCTGGGATGGGCAGAGGATGAAGCACAGGAGGCTCCTCAGTGGAGGAGGGGATGGACACCATCCAAGGGATGGACACCATCCAAGGGATCTGCACCATCCCAGGGATCGGAACCATCCCAGGGGATCTGCACCATCCCAGGGGATTGGAACCATCCCAGGGATCGGAACCATCCCAGGGATCTGCACCATCCCAGGGGATTGGAACCATCCCAGGGGATCTGCACCATCCCAGGGGATCTGCACCATCCCAGGGGATCTGCACCATCCCAGGGATCTGCACCATCCCAGGGGATCTGCACCATCCCAGGGGATCTGCACCATCCCAGGGGATCGGAACCATCCCAGAGGATCTGCATCACCCCAGGACAGGGAATTCTGTGATTCTGAGAGCCAGGAGAGGCAGCTCTGGAGCTGATCTGGGCAAGTGGCCAGCAGCTCTCCCCAGGGATTTGCCCCTGGCCCCAGCTGATGATCCTCACTGCGTTCTCAGCTCTTCCTTGGATGGGGGTGTTTGAGTTTGGGGAGGAAGGGGGAAATCCTGTCCTCCCATCCTCGGAGTGTAGGAAAAACCAGCATTTCCATCCTGGTCAGCAGGCTCAGGCCCTGAGTTCAGCTGTGCAGGACCTCGTGGTTTTCCAAGCTTTGCACTTCCAGGTCCCATCCCTTGGAAAATGGGCTGTACTTCCTGTCTCCCATTTCTTTTCCTTCTGAGCAATCTCCAGTGTGATGCCACGAGCTTGAACCACCTTGTGCACTTCTCTCATACCCATGGGTGGTTATTTATCCCTAGCCCAGCTCTTCCTTTATTTTTGCCCAGGATGCAATTTAAATTTCGGGGTGTCAGGAATTGTGTTTCATCTGTGAGTTCAGGCTTGGTGCAAATCAGGAAAGGCCCCAGCTCAGCCCTGCTGAAGTGTGGGCTGGGAATGTGCTCTGGAATGTCAGACAGCAGCCAGGAGCTGCCCTGATCCCGTTAATCCTGACAGGAACTTTGTGGCCTCAAGGAGCTCTGATGAGCCCTGAACTGCAGGTTTAGGATACCTATGAGCTTCAGGGAAAAGATGAGCTTTGTGTTTTGTTCTCATTTAATTTTCTTATTTTCTGAGAGGGGAAATGTAAAGAACAAGGGGAGTCAGAGGAAACGAGTGCTGGAGAAAATCAGGGCTCATCTCGTGTGGTCGCAGCCGGGGAGTCCCGGAGTGCTGGAATTTTTGTTACAGCTTTTTATGAACCTCTGTGGTCTGGGCTGAGGAGAAGCTGGTGCAGCCCACGGGTCTCTTCGAAGCAGGAAGGAAGTCTGTTAGCATGAGTGTGAGATGCGAGGTCCTTTCTGTGATGAGATCCTCGGAGAGGGTGAACCCAGCCGGGTGGGAGTGGAGCCGGTGTCCTCACTAGGTAGGGAAGGAGCGTGCCCCGAGGGAGGAGCCAGCCCTGGCAGAGATAAAAGCACAGGGCTCTGATCCTCGGGCTCTGAGGGACCACAGAGCTCCACCACTCACCATCTCCATCACCCTTCCAGGTGAAGCTGCCATTCCCAAAGCTCTCTGCAATGGCCTCGGGGAATGAGGGGGACCCTCCGCAGGATCAGGGGCGCCGGGGGAGCCAAAGGCGCAGGCTCAGCGCAGGTAAAGGGTTCTGGGGTGCTCAGGGGAGGGAGCAGCCTCAAACCTTTGCTTGTTTATTCATTCCCTGGCTGTGTTCCTTTGGCAAGATGGGATTTCCTGTCTCCAGGGCTTTTTGCAAGCCTGGGGTAAGGAGCTGGATTGAACTGGGAGGTGCTCGGTGCTTTTGGGACATGAGCGTCCTGGTCTAGAGGGAGGCGTCCCTGGGTGGAACAGGGTTTGAGGTTCTTTTCCATCCAAAATAATCAAGGATTGTGGGCTTGGCATTGGATGGGCAGCAAGGTGGGATTGAAGCAGGGAGAGAGAACAAAGTGCTGGGAGCTGCCTGGTGTCGAGTATTTCCTTCCCTGAGCACGAGAGAGCAGGAGGTGCTCGGGGTTTGAATCACAGAGGAAACCACAGATCTCAGGAAGTCTGGGTGGCTTTGGGGTGACATCAGGTCCCGTGTGCCCTGGCAGGGCAGTGGTGGCGAGCTGGGAGCAGGGTCAGTGTCCCCCTGCGAGCCCAGCCCAGCCCTGCTCCGGTCAGTGGGTGAAACTGGGAATGGGAAAAGCTCTCGGCTCATCCCGGCAGAGGAAAGGTGGGACACGGGGACTCTGGTGCTGCTGGCCAGGCGGGGAGGGCAAACCAGCTGAGTCAGCTCTGTCAACACCCGGAGCTGCTCGGGGCTGGTGGAGCTCAGCCCAGCTCAGGGCTCGGCCCTGCAATGGCATTTCGGCTCTGCTGCTGCCTGGGCTCCTCTCTCAGTGCCAGACCCTGAGGCTGCACCAGAAGGAAAATACCCCGTCCTCGCCATGGCGGAGTCCAGGAGGTACAAAAATCCACAGACAGGAGCAGTTTGCTGATTTCCTGTTGAGGCCAGCGAAAACCAGTGAGAAATCAGTAAGAAATGAGGTGAAAACCAGTGAGAAATCAGTGCGAAAACAAGTCAGAAATCAGTAAGAAATGAGGTGAAAACCAGTAAGAAATCAGTAAAAAATGATGTGAAAATCAGTGAGAAATCAGTGTGAAAACAAATAAGAAATCAGTAAGAAATGAGGTAAAAACCAGTAAGAAATCAGTAAGAAATTAGGTGAAAACCAGTAAGAAATCGGTGTGAAAACCAGTAAGAAATGAGTAAGAAATGAGGTGAAAGCCAATAAGAAATCAGGCCCTGAGCTCTGAACATGCTGGGTCACAGTCCCAGGTCCTGTTTTCTCAGACTCATACTGGCAGCCCCAGCATTCCCGTGCTTCCCAAAATTCAGGGTGGGTCAGGAGGAATTGCCCCTCTGGAATTTGGAGGGGCAGAAGCCCGGTGGGCCCCAGCGGGAGCAGGGACATGCACTGTGAGACCAAGGGCTGGAAAGAGGCTTTGTCCCAGGGGCTGAGCCTGGATTTCATCTGGGACTCTGCTTCCCTGCCTTTGGATGCAGCAGAGATTTCTCTCCTGCTCAGGGATTCGCTTGGGCATCGTTGGGATCAAACCCAAACCCAGCTGCCCATCCCACACTCAAATTGCAGCTGCAGTGAGGTGGAGCTGGGCATCCCTGGGGGCAGAAATCTCCAGAGGCTGCTTCTGCTTCCTGGGGCTGTCTTCTTTTTCCAGGCTGGAATGTCCCAGTCTGCTGGGCTCCGAGGGATGGGGCCAGGTTTCAGCAGTCCCTGTCACTGCCTGGAGTGGTTTTTTGGGGCTGACGGAGATTTTTGGCCAGAGCTGCCAGTTTTTCCCCACAGCACGGCTGCTCCTGGGAGATGGGAGCAGTGAGAAATGAAGGATCTCGGGGAGAAATGCAAGTGTTGAAGGTTTGGGGCTCTCTGGATCCGGGCAGTGCTGTGGATGCAGGGTGTGGATCCCAAAGCTGAGTGAGCTGGGGGTGGAGGGAGCAGCCACGGAGCAAACATGGAGCAGTTCCTTCCTTCCAGAGATCCCTGAGCAGCTCCAAACCTCCCGTTGGCACTGCTGCCACTGGGAACCCACCAAGCAAACCCTGACCCAAATCCCTTGGGAGGGAGAGATTCCAAGCCAATCCCAGTGGGGGTGGCAGCCGTGGGAAGGGGGGATGTGTCCTCCTGTTGTGGTGTTACTAAAAACAGCTCCAGGGATTATTTTAGGGCAGAGATTTCCTCTTGTGTCTGGCTGAGTGTTTGCCCTCCTCTCCCTGAAACTCTGACTCAGTTGATTTCGTTTTCTGATTCTCTCTGGAGTGTCACCAACTCCAGTTCCTGGAAGGTGAAGGATTTGTTTGTCACCAAACAAACCCGTGTCTGAAAACAGAAAGCAACCCCTGGAAAGTGACAGCAGCTTTCCCTTCAGCTCTGCTGGTGAAACCTGAGCTCAGCAGATCCAGGACAGGGAGGTGGGAGCAGCTGGAAAAGCCCGTGAGGAGGATTTGGTGTGATCTGGGGGCTTGGGGATGGGGTCTGTGGGGCAGCACTGCCAGCACAGCTGTGCCCTCACTTCCCAGCAGGAAGATCTCAGGTTGGAAATGCAGATTCTGGAGAGCTGCGTGGCCAAGTCTGCATTTCTGGGATGGTGGGACAGGTTTGGCTGCTGTGGAGCTGCTGAACGCTGAGGACAGGGTGGTCCCCCAAACCCACAGTCCTGCAGGACCCCCACTCCTGCCCCTCCTGTACCTGGGCAGTGGCTGGGTGCTCTGTGAGAGGAGCTGAGCTCTCATCCTGCCCCTCTGCTCCTGATCCCAACAAAATTTTATCTTGGGAAAGAAACGGGGAAGAGCGATGCTCCTGGTCCCTGTGGGAGCCACTGGCCCTCTCCAGGTGCTTCTGGAGCTGCTGAAACCGAGCTCTAATCCAGGACATCCGTGGGGACTTGCCCTGGAGCCACGGAATGTGTGAAGAGGGATGACACTGAGGGGTTCCTGCTGCAGGGAGCTGGTCCTGGCCGTGTCCCTGAGCAGTGTGGGGACAGGGACACGTGTGTGGGTCTGGAGAAGGTTCTGTGGGGACGTGTGTGGGTCTGGAGATCGTTCTGTGGGTTTGGAGATGTTTATGAGGGGACAGGGCCGCATGTGTGGGTCTGGAGAGCATTTTGTGGGGACACGTGTGGCTCTGCAGAAGGTTGTGTGGGAACAGGGCCGAGTGTAGGTCTGGAGATGGTTCTGTGGGTGTAGGGACACCTGTGTGGGTCTGGAGAAGGTTATATGGAGACAAGGACAAATGTGTGAGTCTGGGGAGGGTTGTGAGGGTTTGGAGATGTTTATGTGGGCACAGGGACATGTGTGGGTCTGGAGAGGGTTATGAGGGTACAGAGACACATGTGTGGGTCTGGAGAAGGTTTTGTGAAGACAAGGACCAATGTGTGGGTCTGGAGAGGGTTGTGTGGGAACAGGAACATTTGTTTAGGTCTGGAGATGGTTCTATGGGTGCAGAGACACGTGTGTGGGTCTGGAGAAGGTTGTGAGGGTGCAGAGGCACATGTTTGGTCTGGAGAGGGTTGTGTGGGGATATGTGTGGGTCTGGAGAAGGTTGTGTGGAGACAAGCACAAATGTGTAGGTAAAGAGATGATTCTGTGGGGACGTGTGCGAGCCTGGAGAAGGTTCTGTGAGGACGTGTGTGGGGCGGGAGATAATTCTGTGGGTGCAGAGACATGTGTGTGGTCTGGAGAAGGTCGTGTAGAGACAAGGACCAATGTGTGGGTCTGGGATGATTCTGTGGGGCCGTGTGCGAGTCTGGAGAAGGTTCTGTGAGGACGTGTGTGGTCTGGAGAAGGTTGTGTGGAGACAAGGACCAATGTGTGGGTCCGGGATGATTCTGTGGGGCCGTGTGCGAGTCTGGAGAAGGTTCTGTGAGGACGTGTGTGGTCTGGAGAAGGTCGTGTGGAGACAAGGACCAATGTGTGGGTCCGGGATGATTCTGTGGGGCCGTGTGCGAGTCTGGAGAAGGTTCTGTGAGGACGTGTGTGGTCTGGAGAAGGTTGTGTGGAGACAAGGACCAATGTGTGGGTCCGGGATGATTCTGTGGGGCCGTGTTTGGAGAAGGCTCTGTGGGAATGGCCTCATCCAAGCTCGGGGAAGGGAGGGAGAGGCGTGCCCGCCCTGAGCGCTGTCCTGCCCGCGCAGAGGGCCGCGTGGCGGAGGAGGCCGAGGAGGTGTTCCGGAGCTACGCCTTCTACCGCTACCAGCAGGAGCGCGAGGAGCGCGGGGCCGAGCTGCCGCGCGACCCCGAGATCGAGCAGATCCAGCAGGACCCGTGCAGGTAAACCCGTGCCCTGCCCCTCGCCCGCCGCGCTGCCCGGCCCGGCCTGACGCCCTGCCCGCCCCGCAGCACCGAGAGCCAGGTGGGGCAGCGCCTGGCCATCATCGGCGACGACATCTACAAGCGCTACGACGCCGAGTTCCGCACCATGCTGGGGAGCCTGCAGCCCACCCGCGACAACGCCTACGAGCACTTCACCAGAATTGCCTCCAGGTAAAGCCTCAGGAGCTCCTGGCGTGGGCTGGGGGTTTTCCCTGGAGGAGAAGGGAAGGGGAGGTCGGGTGTGCTCAGTGCTGTTGGTTAAACCCGCTCTGTCCATTTGATTTCGCTCTCCGGCCCTGGCCGAGCTCCCAGCGAGCTGCCCAGGATGGTTCCTGTGTCTTCTGCCTGGTTGCTTCTCCTCTGCACACTGCTCCTGTCATTGTCCCTTCCCGGTCCTTGCCCAGCTGTGTGTAGGTGACACACAGACGGGCTGGGCTCTGTCAGGGGATGTCCCTGGGACCCCTGTCCCAACCCCCTCAGGGGCACAACCAGCTCCTGCTGTGCCCTGCTCCAGGCTGGGACGTGCCAGGGAACAACCCCAGCCACAGCTCCACATCTGGAGGTGGGATGGTCACAGAGAAAATGGAATCGTGGAATGGTTGGGCCGGGAGGAACCCTGAAGGTCATCTCAGAGCAACCCCCGCCATGGGCAGGAGGCCACACACGGGATGAGGTGGCTCAGAGCTGCCACCCAGCCTGGTCCTCATGGACACATCGGTATGGGGGCTGCCCCACGGGCTGGCAGAGCCTGGAGGTGACACACAGAGCCTGGAGGTGACACACAGAGCCTGGAGGTGACACACAGAGCCTGGAGGTGACACACAGAGCCTGGAGGTGACACACAGATCCTCGTGTAGGTGACACACAGAGCCTGCAGGTGACACACAGAGCCTGGAGGTGACACAGAGCCTGCAGGTGACACACAGAGCCTGCAGGTGACACACAGATCCTCGTGTAGGTGACACACAGAGCCTGCAGGTGACACAGAGCCTGGAGATGACACACAGAGCCTGGAGGTGACACACAGAGCCTGCAGGTGACACAGAGCCTGCAGGTGACACACAGAGCCTGGTACAGGTGACACACAGAGCCTCCAGGTGACACAGAGCCTGCAGGTGACACACAGCCTCCTGCAGGTGACAGCCACCCAAAGCACAGTGCCAGGTGAGGAGTGAGGGCACAGACCCAGAAAACTCCTGCCAGGATTTCCCAGGGAAGCTTGGATCGAGATGGGATCGAGGGGTTCTGTCTGCAGGGAAATGTCCAGCCATGCCAGGCAGCCCCTGGCACAGGCAGGACGGGTCTCTGCGCTCCTGCCCCTCCTCCAAACACCCCTGGCTGTGACAGCCCTGTCCCTGTGCCCTCTGCTCGTGTCTAATTCCTTCTTTGCTCCAGTGTTTAACTCCTTCCTTTCTGTCCTTTTCCTGCTCCCCTGTCTGGGAAGCTGCGCTGGCTGAGGCGGCAGCACACGCAGGTAAATTAACCCCTGTCCCTGTCCCACTCAGGTAAATTAATTTGACCCCTGTCCCTGTCACACTCAGGTAAATTAACCCTTGTCACACTCAGGTAAATTAAATTAACCCCTGTCCCTGTCACACTCAGGTAAATTAACCCTTGTCACACTCAGGTAAATTAAATTAACCCCTGTCCCTGTAACACTCAGGAAAATTAACCCTTGTCACACTCAGGTAAATTAAATTAACCCCTGTCCCACTCCTTGTCACACTTGTCAAATTCAGGTAAAATAAATTAACCTCGTCCTTCCCCTCATCACACTCAGGTGAAATAGCCCCTGTCCCTGTCACACACGGGTGAATTTCCCCCTGTCCCTGTCCTCATGCCACCTGCTTTTTGTGTCCTTTCCCAGGCTCTAAGTCCCTCTCCAACCAGGCAGGGGCCACCAGCCCAGGGCAGCAGATTGAACCAGAGGCCTTCACTTTATTCTTCTTATTATTCTTTTATTGCCTTTTCCCCTTCTTGCTGGAAGCCAGGAAAAGCACCTTCCAAACCTGGTGTAAATAATCGGTGCCAAGCCCTGCAAGAGCATCGAGTGACACATTGTGGAGCCTCTTCCAGCCACAAAATCTCTGTGTGGCTGGGATGAGCCTCCCCAGGGTTCAGCCACGGAATCACAGAACGCGTTGGGTTGGGAGAGCCCTCTCAGAGTCCACGGCCAAGGCCACCACTAAACCCTGTCCCCAAGGGCCACAGTCGTGTGGCTTCCACATCTGTCCAGGGAGGGTTCTGGCAGCTGTGGCAGGGCTGCAGAACCTCCCAGTGAAAAGATTTCTGCCTTATCCAACCTAAGCTTTTCCTGGTACAATTTGGGGCCGTTTCCTCAGTTTTGACTCCACTGCTCAACATTCCCTGGTGTAGACAGCTGCCCCTCCAAGGCTGGGCAACCCTTCCAGAGAAAAAAAATTCTCCATAATACCCAATCTAAGCTTTTCCTGGTACAATTTGGGGCTGTTTCCTCAGTTTTGACTCCACTGCTCAACATTCCCTGGTGTAGACAGCTGCTCCAAGGCTGGGCAACACTTCCAGATAAAAAAATTCTCCATAATACCCAAGCTAAATATTCCTGGTATAATTTGAGGCCGTTTCCTCAGTTTTGACTCCACTGCTCAACATTCCCTGGTGTAGACAGCTGCTCCAAGGCTGGGCAACCCTTCCAGAGAAAGAAAATTCTCCATAATACCCAATCTAAGCTTTTCCTGGTACAATTTGGGGCCGTTTCCTCAATATCGACCCCGCTGCTCGAGTTCCCCCTCCCTTGGCAGCTCAGAGCTGGGATTTGGGGCAGGAATTCAGGGAATCTCCTGGCCTTTGTTGCAGCCTGTTCGAGAGTGGCATCAACTGGGGCCGGGTGATCGCCCTGCTGGCCTTTGGCTACCGCATGGCCATGCACGTGTGGCAGCGTGGCGTCAGCGGCTTCCTGCGCCGCATCGCCCGCTACGTCGCCGACTTCATGCTGCAGAACCGCATCGCCCGCTGGATCGCCCAGCAGGGAGGATGGGTGAGCAGGGCGGCTTTGGGGTGGCTTTGGGGTGGCTTTGGGGCTGGGTTTGGGGCAGTTGTGGGGGCAGGTTTGGAGGCGGGTTTGGGGTAGGTTTGGGGGTGGGTTTGGGGTAGGCTTGGGGGTGAGTTTGGGGCCAGGTTTGGGGGTGAATTTGGGGCAGGTTTGGGGTGGGTTTGGGGGCAGGTTTGGGGGTGAGTTTGGGGCAGGTTTGGGGTAGGTTTGGGGGTGAGTTTGGGGCAGGTTTGGGGGTGAATTTGGGGCAGGTTTGGAGGTGGGTTTGGGGGTGAATTTGGGGCAGGTTTGGGGTGGGTTTGGGGGCAGGTTTGGAGGTGGGTTTGGGGCAGCTTTAGGGCAGGTTTGGGGTGGGTTTGGGGGCAGGTTTGGGGGTGAGTTTGGGGCAGGTTTGGGGGCAGGTTTGGGGGTGAGTTTGAGGCAGGTTTGGGGGCAGGTTTGGGGGTGAGTTTGGGGCGGGTTTGGGGTATGTTTGTGCAGGTTTGGAGGTGGGTTTGGGGCAGCTTTGGGGCAGGTTTGGGGTGGGTTTGGGGGTGGGTTTGGGGCAGGTTTGGGGTGGGTTTAGAGGTGCGTTTGTGGCAGGTTTGGAGGTGGGTTTGGGGCAGCTTTGGGGCAGGTTTGGGGGTGAGTTTGGGGCAGGTTTGGGGGCGGGTTTGGGGCAGCTTTGGGGCAGGTTTGGGGTGGGTTTGGAGGTGGGTTTGGGGCAGCTTTGGGGCAGGTTTGGGGTGGGTTTGGGGGTGGGTTTGGGGCGGGTTTGGGGGCGGGTTTGGGGCAGCTTTGGGGCAGGTTTGGGGACAGGGGGTGGGTTTAGGGGCAAGGGGCAGTGTTTAGGGTTAGGGGGGCCAGGGGAGCTGGGGGAGTCAGGAACTGGGGGTCAGAGTTTGGGGGTCGAGGACTGACCCCGCTGTGTCCCCTCCCTGGCAGGAGGCCGTGAAGACCCTGGACAATGTTTACATGAAGTACGTGCTGGTGGCAGCCGTGGTGGCACTGGGCTACCTGGTGCTGCGACGCTTCTTCAACCCCTGACGGGGCACGGGGCCGGGGGGCACCGGGCACCCCCTCCTCTGCTCCACACCCCCGGCACGGGGGAACCCCAGGAACCCCCAGGAGAGAGCATGGCCTGGGGCTGGGAGCCTCCTGCTGCGGGGTCTGGGGTCTCTGCACCCCCAGGAGAGGACTGGGGACAAGGGGGGGCTCTGCTTCGTTGGGTTTGATGCCTCAAAAAGCTGCTGAGGAGGGGACATCTCTGGGAGGGGACATCTCTGGGAGGGGACACGTTGGGATGGAGTGTCTCTGGGATGGGCCATCTCTGGGAGGGGACATCCCTGACCCCCTCCCCGGTTCCTCTGGAGGAGCAGAGGGGTGTGACAGTGCCCCAGCGGCTGCGTGTGACAATGACAGTGTGGCACACAGTGGCTGCGTGTGACAATGACAGTGTGGCACACAGTGGCTGCGTGTGACAATGCCTGTGTCCTGCGCCCCTGGGGTGGGAGCAGAGCCCCCTCCCCATCGCTGACAGCTCCAGCTGAGGCTGAGGCTGATCCCAGGGTGACCCCAAGTTGATCCCAGCCCTGGCTGCTCCAGGGTGATCCCAGGGCAATCCCAGGGCGATCCCAGGGCAATCCCAAGGTGATCCCAGGGTAATCCCAGCCCCGGCTCCTCCAGGGTGATCCCAAGGTGATCCCAGGGCGATCCCAGGGTGATCCCAGGGTGATCCCAGCCCTGGCTGCTCCAGGGTGATCCCAGGGCAATCCCAGGGCGATCCCAGGGTGATCCCAGGGTGATCCCAGGCTGCTCCAGCTGTTGGAAACCCCAGCAGGGACAAACCCAGTGGGGCTGCTCCACCTCCCGCTGCTCCTGAGCCCAGCACTTGATCCTTTCCCAGCCCTTGATCCTTTCCCAGCCCTTGATCCTTTCCCAGCACTTGATCCTTTCCCAGCCCTTGAGCCTTTCCCAGCCTTCCCATGGACATCCCCACCCTTTTCCATGGAACCCCTCCTGCCTGGAGCCCTGCAGCTCCCGGGGGCACCAGCAGCTCTCCCATCACTAAAAGCTGCAGGCTTCGGGACAGGCAGGGGCCCTGCTCCCCTCCTGCCCCAGTTGGGCTCCCTGGCTCTTACTGGGAGGCACTGGAGCTGCAGCCCAGCCCTGGGGCAGCTCCGTGCAGGACCAGGCTGCGCTGGGCAGGGGCTTGTCCTGGTCCTGCTGAGTGATTTTAGGGTGAGGAGGGGAGCAAGCTCCTCTCTCCCATCCCAAACCTTCCTGGTTTTTGCAAATCCAAGCTGGCTGTTCCCTGTCCTGCCCAAGCTGCAGGTGAAGATTCCCTCCCTTTTCTCCCCCTGCAGCTGCCCAGGCTTAGCAGGACCAGCCCGGATTTTTTAAAACTCCCATTTCTCCTGTCCCTGCTTCTTTTTTAACAGAATCACCAACTTTTCGGCCTGTTTCCAAGTCTGAGCTTGTCATTTTCCTCCTGGCTGTCCCTGCAGGATCCCTTTTCCCTGATGGGATTGCTCTGGGCTGTACCTAAGAGAAAAAGCATTAACATATTTGCTGTATTATTCCCACTCCTGCTCGGCTGTGCTTGCCCCATGCAGGGCAGCACAACTTGGCCACAGCTCAGGTTTTGTGCCCATAATTCAGGATTTGTGGCCACAGACCAGGTTTTGTGGCCACAGACCAGGTTTTGTGGCCATAACTCAGGTTTTGTGGCCATAACTCAGGTTTTGTGGCCATAACTCAGGTCTTGTGGCCACAATTCAGGTTTTGTGGCCACAACTCAGGTTTTGTGGCCATAATTCAGGTTTTGTGGCCACAATTCAGGTTTTGTGGCCACAGCCCAGGTCTTGTGGCCACAATTCAGGTTTTATGGCCAAAATTCAGGTTTTGAGGCCACAATTCAGGTTTTGTGGCCACAGACCAGGTTTTGTGGCCATAACTCAGGTTTTGTGGCCACAATTCAGGTTTTATGGCCACAATTCAGGCTTTGTGGCCACAATTCAGGTTTTGTGGCCCCTCCTGGCTCACCTGAGCCCCCCTGGCTGCTTTGTCCCCTTGCAGGTTCGTTTCTCCACCCAAAATTCCCGTTCCCATCGTGCCCCCTCTTCTCCCAACTCGGGAGGAGTTTAAGCTCGAGTTTAAAGTGGAGTTTAAGCCCTGGCTCTGCTCTGGACCAGTTTAACCAGCACGGTTCAGGCTCCCCCTCGCCTCCCCAGCTCCTTTTTGGGTGCAAACGCCACCAGATGGAGCCTTTTGGCCACGATGGGTACGAGCCACCGCTGCTTATTTCCCTTTTTTTCAGCCCCTTGATCGACAAATCACCGTCGGTTCTCTGCTTGGGTTGTGTCCAGCAGGACTTGGGGAAAAAAAGAAAAAAAGGAAAAAAAAAATCAGTGCATCAGCTTTAATTCACTACTTCAGACGCACTCCTGGAACCTCAGCAGATCAGGGAGAGCTTTTGCTGCTCGTTCATTTTCATTTCCCAGCTAAAGGTTCTCCTTGCAGCTGTGAGGCCATAAAGGATGTTTTTCAGATTTATGGGAAAGGATTGAGCCTCCGTGAGGTCCAGGACAGAGGGGAGAACTCTTCAATGGGTGCTGTACAAAGGAAAAATTCCATTTTTATCCGTTTTTCTCAGGGGATTTGCAGAGGGAGGAGCCTCTCAGGATTTCAGTGCCTCTCCTCCCTCTGCTCTCAGCTGTCCCAAGTTTCTTGGGTGGAAAAAAGCTTGAATTGGGGCTGTGGCAGTGCTGGACTGGGGCTGTGCCCCAGCCCCGTGTGGCCACAGCCCCGCTGCCCCTGCCAGCCCAAAGCAGGGAAGGGAAAAGGCACCTGGAGGGATTTCTGGTGCTGCCCAGGAGGGGAATGCAGGGCCCAGAGACGGGGAAATTCTCCTGGGCTGGCAGGAGGAATTCACCCAGGAGGAATTATCCAGGAGGAATTATCCAGGAGGAATTATCCAGGGGAATTATCCAGGAGGATTAATCCAGGAGGAATTCACCCAGGAGGAATTATCCAGGAGGATTCTTCCAGGAGGATTCATCCATGAGGAATCATCCAGGATTAATCCAGGAGGAATTCATCCAGGAGGATTAATCCAGGAGGATCCCTCCAGGAGAATTTATCCAGGAGGATTAATCCAGGAGGAATTCACCCAGGAGGATTCCTCCAGGAGAATTTATCCAGGAGGAATTCACCCAGGAGGAATTATCCAGGATTAATACAGGAGGATTCCTCCAGGAGAATTTATCCAGGAGGAATTAATCCCAGAGGTTAGGGTAGTGCATGGAAAAGGGGTGAGATCCCAAAGGAGTTTCATTTCCTCCTCTCGAGTCGATTTTTCCTCCTCCTGAGCCTCTTTTGACACCTTTTGAGCCTGGTTTTTACCCGGATTGAGCCGATTTGAGGGCGGGTTTGGATCCCACCCTCTCCCTGCTGGATGCAGGGTCTGTCCCAGCTCCCGGGGGTCAGAGCCAGCGCTGCATCCCGAGCCACCCCCAGCCACCCCCGGCCACCCCCGGCCACCCCCGGCCACCCCCGGCCACCCCCGGCCACCCCCAGCCACCCCCGGCCACCCCCGGCCACCCCCGGCCACCCCCGGCCACCCCCAGCCACCCCCGGCCACCCCCGGCCACCCCCGGCCACCCCCGACCACCCCTGGCCACCCCCGGCCACCCCTGGCCACCCCTGACCACCCCTGACCACCCCCGGCCACCCCCGGCCACCCCTGACCACCCCTGACCACCCCCGGCCACCCCCGGCCACCCCTGGCCACCCCTGACCACCCCCGGCCACCCCCGGCCACCCCTGGCCCAGGGCTCGGTGAATGTCCCCTCCTGACCCACGCTGGCACTGCCACCTCTGCTCCTCCCCTGCCCTGCTGGCCCCCAGGGCACAAAGGGACACTTGCTGGTGGCCCCCAGGGCACAAAGGGACATTTTTTGGTGGCTCTGGGAGGGTGGGACAAGGACACCAAGCTGTTTTTCCACGGGGAGAAGAGGGGAGATGCTCAGCTCCTCCCTGGGCGAGCGGGGAGGAGCGACCTGCAGGTCACCTTTGCACTGTGGGACACGGTGGGGTGGCTTTGACCTGCAAAAAACAAAACAAACCAAACCAAAAAACAAACCCGACCCGTTTGTTTTTTATACAAATAATCTGTTTTTAAATGATATAATATATAAAAATATGTATCTGTGTCAAAATAAAAATGGTACAGTGAGTGCAAACTCACCTGGCTGCGTGCAGGGTTTGCTTCCAGAAGCTTCCAGGAGCTTTGTTCACTCCACGAGCTCTGCAGCCTCAGCTGCTGCCTTAATTTCAGGATCCCAGGGCTCCTTTAGGAAATTGGGATGGAAGATTTTGGGGGTGGAAAAGGGGAAATTGGGATGGAAGATTTTGGGGTTGGAAAAGGGGAAATTGGGATGGATGATGGTGCTTTTCGACTCTAAACCAACCCGTGAGTGCCAACATCACCAAGAACATGGAGGTGAGGAAGGAGAAAGAGGGAGGACAGGGCAGGCCCAGATCCCAAATCCATCTTAAACCCTCTGACCCCCATGTACAAAACCAAAACCCCCTGTACAGCACTCAAAAATTCTTCCCTCTACTTTGTGACTACTTCTACTCTAATATCTAAACTTTTGTGACTTCTTGTTCTTCCTGCAAGGTTGGTAACTCATTCCATGGCTCAAACCCAAAATCCCAGCTGTTTCCAGCTGTGCCAGGGTCTCAAATGCTTCTGACCAGGGCCTGGAACATCCAAAAATGTCTGAGGGGCATTTGGAGTTCCAGCAGGATCTGGGGGCTGCCCCAGGGGGTGGCTCTGCTGTCCCCAGCCCAGCTGTCCCCCCTGTCCCCATGCCCAGGGCAGTGCCAGCGCCCCAGGGGTCCCTGGCTTGGGTTTCAGGATGCCAGGGGGGGTGGGACAGGATTCCTGCCAGGATGGTCGGGAGCAGCCGGAGCTGAGCCCTGTTCCTGCAGAATTAATCCCTGGGAATGTGCTGGGAGCAGAGAGAGAGGGAGGCTCTGCAAAAATTCTGCAGGAGGAGCAGGGGGGGCTCAGGCTTTCCACAGAACCCGCCAGGAGCAGATGAAGGAGCAGAATCCAAAGAGTTTTATTGGATATTTCCCCCCTCCCAGGCCCTGGGGGTTATAAAGAACCTCCCCCAGCTCTGCCACTTTGGGATCTCCCCCAAGGATTCCCAGAGCTGCCCCTGGGAGAGCAAAGGGTGAATTTAAAGGGAGGAGAAATGGCCCAAATTAAAGAGGCAGCTGCTCCCCTAATCCACTTTGTGCCCTGCCCCAAACCCAGATCCCGCTCCTAATTAAATACCAAAAAAAAAAAATAATTAAGGCCACACCATCAGTGCAGTGTTTGCCTTTGGCCATTCAGATTTGGGATCGAGCCCAAAGCAGAACCCAGGATCTGGTGCCAGGGTAGATCTGGAGCTGGAATTTCGGTCAAGTGTCCCCAAAACTGGGTCACACCCCAAAACCCCCGAGTTTTGTGGGAATAAAAGTTTCCATACTCCAAAATCCCCAAATTTTGTGGGAATAAAGTTCTTTCAAACCCTAAAACACCCAAATTTCATGAGAAGGAAGCTTTTTCAAACTCCAAAATACCAGAGTTTTGTGGCAATAACACTCTTAAACCACCAAATCCCCCAGTTTTTGTGGGAATAAAGATTTTCATATTCCAAAACTCCCAAGTTTTGTGGGAATAAAGATTTCCAAACTTAAAATCCCTCCGTTTTTGTGAGAATAAAAATTTCCATACTCCAAAACACCCAAGTTTTGTGGGAATAAAGGTTTCCATACTCCAAAACCCAAGGTTTTGTGTGAATAAAGATTTCCATACTCCAAAACACCCAAGTTTTGTGGGAATAAAGATTTCCATGCACTAAAACCCCCAAGTTTTGTGGGAATAAAGATTTCCAAAATCCAAAACCCCCAAATTTTGTGGGAATAAAGGATTTCCTAGGTAATTTCCAGGGCACAAAGTGAAAGGGACTGAGGAAGGCCATGGAATAGAGATGACGTTGTTGAGAGGCAGATTGAACTAAAAATAAGTTTTAAAAAATAAGTTAAAAATAAGCCTTAATAAGTTTGAAAGGGTGGCTTGGCAAAAAGACCAGATATTTTAGAGAATTAGAACTGCAAAAGGTGCATTGTAGTAGGGCTACGCGGGGTGCAAACATCGGTGATTGGTGACGGAGGTAAGAACAGCATCGTTCTCACCTCTAACAAAAATAAAAGTGAAATAAAAAGAGCCGGGGCCGCTGGAATTCGCTCCTGCGGGCAGATAAGGGCGAGTCCCGGCGCGGCGTTATCACCGGAGGCAGCTCCTGCCGGCCCCTCCAGCTCCCTCCAGCCACTTTCTGTCCCCTCCTGTCCCCTCCTGTCCCCTCCTGTCCCCTCCTGTCCCTTCCAGCCAGCTCCAACCCCCTTTCCATCCCCCTTTTCCATCCCTCATTTTCCATCTCCTCCTTTTCCATCCCCCTTTTCCATCCCTCATTTTCTATCCCCCCTTTCCCATCTCCCCTTTTCCATTTCCCCTTTTCCATCTCCTCCTTTTCCATCCCCCATTTTCCATCCCCCTTTTCCATCCCTCATTTTCCATCTCCCCTTTTCCATCTCCTCCTTTTCCATCTCCCCTTTTCCATTTCCCCTTTTCCATTTCCCCTTTTCCATCTCCCCTTTTCCATCCCTCATATTCCACCCCTCATTTTCCATCTCCTCCTTTTCCACCCCCCCTTTTCCATCTCCCCTTTTCCATCTCCTCCTTTTCCATCCCTCATTTTCCATCTCCCCTTTTCCATTTCCCCTTTTCCATCCCTCCTTTTCCATCTCTCATTTTCCATCCCCCCTTTTCCATTTCCCCTTTTCCATCTCCCCTTTTCCACCCCTCATTTTCCATCCCATTTTCCATCCCCCTTTTCATCTCCCCTTTTCCATCTCCCCCTTTTCCATCCCATTTTCAATCCCCCCTTTCCATCTCTCCCCATCCTCCCTTTCCATCCAAAAAAAAACCCCAAAAACCCAAAACCCCCAAAAAACAACAACAAAAAACCCACCAAAAAATTTTAAAAACCAACCAAACTAAACCACAAAAAAAAAAAAAAAAAAAAAAAAAAAGTATGGCGGTAAAAAAGAAAAGCTTTGGTTTGATTTTTATTTTTTTTTCAGTACAGCACAAGGAAATGCCGCAGTGTCGGGGCTGGCAGGTCGCAGGATGGCCACAGGGTCCCCTGGCACGTCCTTGGTGGCAGCCGGGCGCGTCCCCATCCCTGCCCGGGCTTTTATTGCCGCTGTAAATCAGGGGAGCTCCGCCGGCTCTGCGGATTGATGCCAGCGGCTGACCCGGCATCTCTATTTTCAAATCGAGGGCGGATTGAAATATGCTGCTTTTCAATAATATATTCAGGTTAACAGGGACTTTCTAGTTGAGCAATTAATCTTGCAGGGAGCCGGCACCTCCGGGGAGACGTGCGGGGGTTGCTAAGAGAGGAGGAAAACAAACAGGGGTTGTGTAACCCTGCGTGTCGCACACCTGCAGGGATGCAGCACAGCCCAAATCCCAAATCCGGAGTGTCCCAGCCCTGGGAGGGACTCGGTTCCACTGCAGGGCAGCCTCAGCTCGGCCTGGATTCCAGAGAAATCACCCAAAACTGGAATATCCAGGTGTAAATCTATGGGAAGGGGAGAAAATCAGGGTTGTGCTGGAGGAAACCTTCCCAGAGCATTCCCAGGGCTGTTCCCTGCTCCAGGATGTGCCCAGGGCACGAGGGGCACTGAGGGCATCACCCACATCCCTTGGGGTGTCTGGGCATGGATTTGTGCCACAGGAACCCCTCTGGCTCCAGCACTGCTGGTGCCACCAAAATCTCATCCCAAACCTGATCCTGCTCCTTCAAGGCTCTTCCCAAACCTGATCCTGCTCTTCCCCAGCCCTGGGATGGACTCGGTTCCACTGCAGAGCAGCCTCAGCTTGGCCTGGATTCCAGAGAAATCACCCAAAACTGAATATCGAGGTGTAAATCTGGGGGAAGGGGAGAAACTCAGGGCTGTGGAGGAAACAAACAAACAAAAAAAATTAAAAATACAAACCAAAGCTTTTTTTTTTACCACCATACTTTTTTGGGGGGGTTGATTTGGGATTTTTTTTTTTTTTGCTAGTTTATTCTGGTGGGTTTTTAATTTTTTGGTGGGTTTTTTGTTGTTGTTTTTTGGGGGTTTTGGGTTTTTTGGGGTTTTTTTTGATGGAAATGGAGGATGGGGAGAGATGGAAAGGGGGGATGGAAAGGAGGGATGGGAAAGGGGGGATGGAAAAGGGGGATGGAAAGGAGGGATGGGAAAGGAGGGATGGGAAAGGGGGAATGGAAAATGAGGGATGGAAAAGGGGGCATGGGAAAGGCAGGGCTATGCTGGAGAAAACATTCCCAGAGCATTCCCAGGGCTGTTCCCATCACGGCAGGAGGACACAGCACACATCTCTCACGGTGGCTGTGCACCGAGTCCTGCCACAGGGAATTCCAGGCTGGCTCAGCCCCCAAAACTTCCCAAACCTGATCCTGCCCTTCCTGCCTCCCTCTCGCCATCTCCTCCCAAATTTCGGCTTCATCCCCACCCAATAACCACCGGGAGAGAGGCTCCAGGCCAGGCAGCTCCCTGGTGCCCAGGAGGGAATGGGAACCTGCTGGGAGCTACCTGGGACAAATCTCAGCCCATTTTTCTGCGCCCCTCAGCTCTCCATGGGAGTGACTCAGGAAGGGATTGTTCCCTGAGAGGGAGGTGAGAATTCCCAGAGCAGCTGTGGTGCCCCTGGATCCCTGGAAGTGCCCAAGGCCAGCTGGAGCAGCGTGGGGCAGTGGGAGCCATGGCAGGGCTGGCACTGGGTGATCCTTAAGGTCCCTTCCCACCCAAACCATTCCCTGGGCCTGATCCTGTTCTTTGCCCTAAAGCTCAGCAAAGACACAACTTTTAGGCCTGGAACTCCCTCTGTTCTGTTTTCCCTGCTCTCATTTTTCTGTTCCCCCATCACCAGCAGCATTCCCAGCGTCACACACTCCCAGATCCTCGGGATCCGACCCTCGGCTTCTCCATCCTCCAGCACGCTCCATCCCAAACCAGCCTGGCCACTCTCCTGCCCACTGCAGGACTGGGCTTGTGCCCAAGGGGGAGAAAAATCTCCAGCTGAAAATGGTCAAATTTTGCCTGGCTTTTTGCCAGAGGTGCTGGAGGCAGCGGGGGCTGACGGCGATGGAAACCATTCGGGCTCTTTTAGGAGCTGCATGCTTCCATGACACAAATTTCCAGGCACAAATAGCAACAGGCTCTGGGAGAAGGTGCAGGTGGCTGGGGCGTGATTAACGAGCTGTCACTGGAAGTGGGAATTCCATTGGGCCAACCCACAGCAGGGCTGAAAATCTGCCTTTTTACAGTGTTTTTTTCACCCCCCTTTCTTTCTCCTCCCGTGGAAAAAAAAAAATCATTTCCTCGGGAGCTCAGTACAAGAGGAGCCAGCCCTGCTCCTGCCTCCATGAAATCCAGGTAATGACCCAGAACTGCTGGGAATTAGTGCTTCATTTTGCCAGACAGCTCCCTAATGGAAATGGATTTCTGGCTTTTCCCTCTGCCATTTCACACACCCCTGCAACAGCTTCGTTTTACCTGCCGGGGAAATTTCCGCCAAAGGACCGAACAGGCGGCCCCGGGAAGCACCCGGTTAATTAATGGGGTGTTAATGAGTGTCTGGAGGAGGGTGGGACAGGCCAGGAGTGTGGCAGGGACACCCCGTGAGTGTGCCAGGCAGGGACACCCCCTGAATGTGACGGTGAAGCTCCAGCACCCCAAATTCCCAGTGGTTGTCCCCAGGTTCCACCACCCCAAATTCCTAGTGATTGTCCCAGGGCTCCAGCACCCCAAACTCCAGGCTCAAATATCCCAAATTCCCAGTGATTGTCCCCAAGCTCCAAAAACCCAAATTCCCAATGATTGTCCCCAGGCTCCAGCACCCCAAATTCCAAGCTCCAATATCCCAAATTCCCAGCAATTGTCCCCTGTGTTCCACCATCCCAAACTCCCAGTGGTTGTCCCCAAGCTCCAAAAACCCAAATTCCCAGTGATTGTCCCCAGGTTCCACCACCCCAAACTCCCAGCGATTGTCCCGGGGCTCCAGCACCCCAAATTCCAGGCTCCAATATCCCAAATTCCCAATGATTGTCCCTTGGGTTCCACCATCCCAAAATCCCAGCGATTGCCCCCAGACTCCACCATCCCAAACTCCCAGTGGTTGTCCCCAAGCTCCACCGCCCCAAATTCCCAGTGACTTTCCCCAAGCTCCAAAAACCCAAATTCCCAGTGTTGTCCCCAGACTCCACCATCCTGAAATCCCAGTGATTATCCTGGGGCTCCACCGCCCCAAACTCCCAGTGTCGTCCCCAAGCTCCACCGCCCCAAACTCCCAGTGTCGTCCCCAAGCTCCACCACCCCAAATTCCCAGTGATTATCCTGGGGCTCCACCGCCCCAATTCCCAGTGGTTGTCCCCAAGCTCCACCGCCCCAAACTCCCAGTGTCGTCCCCAAGCTCCACCATCCCAAACTCCCAGTGTTGTCCCCAAGCTCCACCGCCCCAAACTCCCAGTGTCGTCCCCAAGCTCCACCATCCCAAACTCCCAGTGTTGTCCCCAAGCTCCACCGCCCCAAATTCCCAGTGGTTGTCCCCAAGCTCCACCACCCCAAACTCCCAAGTGTTGTCCCCAAGCTCCACCACCCCAAATTCCCAGTGATTATCCTGGGGCTCCACCACCCCAAATTCCCAGTGGTTGTCCCCAAGCTCCACCATCCCAGATTCCCAGTGATTATCCTGGGGCTCCACCGCCCCAAATTCCCAGTGGTTGTCCCCAAGCTCCACCGCCCCAAATTCCCAGTGGTTGTCCCCAAGCTCCACCACCCCAAATTCCCAGTGTTGTTTCCAAGCTCCACCGCCCCAAACTCCCGGTGTCTGTCCCCAGCAGGAGCTCCGGGTTTAATCTGATGCAGCCCCTCGGCACCGCCCAGTCTGGGGCTATTTGGGTCCAACCCAGCTGCCAGCTGTGACACTCGGGGACAGCCACTCCTGGATGTCCCAGCCCTGCCCTCGCCACCTGCAGCGAGGCACCGACCCAGGTAAGGCTCAGGCAGCTCCAGGGGCGGCAGCTGAGAGGCAGAAGAAGGTTTCCAACCCTCCTCTACCTCTGCAGCCCCAAAGGAATTGGGAAAAATCCGATATTTCCCCATATTCCGTTCCTGAGAACTCGGCAGGGCTGGGTCACATTTAAAGCAGAACTGAATTTATCTCATTTTCAGCCGTTTCCTGCTTCCCTGGGTGCTCTGAGAGCGCCATGAATTGTCATGTGAAGAATTGTTGGGTGAGGGGTGTTTGTTCCTTGGCAGGTGGGAATTTGGCACTCCCAGCCACGTCGCGGTGCGGTGACAATAATGACAATTAGCGGAGCGTGCAGCAGAGTGTTAATTTGTTAATTGCGAGCCGAAATCCCAAGCGGAGCCTGCGGAGCTCAGTCCCAGCCGCTATTCCCGGTTTCCCTGGGCAGGGCTCCGGGATATTTCCCTGGCCCGGGGAATTTCCCTGAATTCCTGGATCCCAAACCTTGCCAGGCGCGTTTTGTGCCCGTGCTGGCAGCTCAGAACTCCTGCGAGCCATTCCCGAGGAATGCTAATGAGGGTTTCATTCCTGGCATGGATCCGGAGGGAATTTGGGGAGGATGGAAGAGCGGCAGGTTTGGAGCTCTGCAGGGAAAGATGCAGGACAGACACAGAATTCGGGATGAGTCCTGCTGTTACTCTGCATTGTGCAGGAACGTTTTTATTATTAAAGGAATTTTCCTTTGGTTTTATACAAAAGGAAGTCCGTGAACAAATTCAGACCCTCCCCCTGTGCCAAGGTGAGAGTTTTCTCTGCTGTGGGTTCCTGGAGCACTTCAAGCTGCTGGAAGGACTTTTCTGTCATAGACCTCTTTTAAAATCGAAATTACAATAGAAATCCACGTTGAAAAATCAAGTCTGGATGGGGTTTGGGTTTTCATCCTCAGGGCAGCAGGGATGGGGGAGCAGCTCCAGGAGGCACCTCGGAGCCTGCCAGCCCCGGGAGCAGGGATGGGGACAGCCCTGACAACCCTCCCAGCTCACCAGAATATTGCAGGGAGCTGTCAAAGGGTGGGGAAAACATCCCAGACAGGAATGATCCCCGTTTCAGAGAGGGCTGAACACATGCAATCCTCTCCGTCTGCCTTAGGGGCTGAAGTGGAACACGGAGTTAGAGGATGGAAGCAAGGAGGAAAACGTGCTTTAAAAAAGCGATGCTGTGATTTTTGCTTTTAACTTAGAGCAGGGACAAAAGCAACCCCAAGCCCCCGAGGGAGGATGTGGGCTTACACCGTGGGCTTCACCGTCCTGCCCCACGTCGGAGGATTCCTTGGCTGGTTCCTGAACAGGAAGGAAATCCCAGCGTGGTACGAGAAGCTGAAAAAGCCCTCGTGGTGCCCGTCGCGCAGAGCGTTCCCCGTGGCCTGGACCATGCTGTACACGGGCATGGGGTGAGTGCTGCCTCCCGTCCTGCCCGCCTGGCACTGCCCTGCCAGGCTCTGCCCGGCTCTGGGGGCTCCTGGCCCCGCCAGGGGTGAGCCTGGCATGGCACAGCCTGGGGGGTGGCACTGGGCAGGGCCAGGAGCCACTTTGGTGGGACCGGGGAGGTTTGGGAGGAGTGAGGGACAAGGAATGGTGGAATGGAATAATGGAATAGCCTGAGATGCAAGGGGGTCATCCAGTGCAGCTCCTGGCCCTGCACAGACACCCCGAAATGACAGCCTGGGCATCCCTGGGATCCCAAAATGCCACCATGGGCATCCCTGAGATCCCAAAATCCCAACATGGGCATCCCTGGGATCCCAAAATTTCCCCCTGGGCATCCCTGGGATCCCAAAATGCCACACTGGGCAACCTCGAGATCCCAAAATGCCACCCTGGGCATCCCTGGAATCCTAAAATCCCACCCTAGGGATCCCAAAATCCCACTCTGGGCATCCCTGAGATCCCAAAATCCCACCCTGAGGATCCTAAAATCCCACTCTGGGCATCCCTGAGATCCCAAAATCCCACCCTGAGGATCCTAAAATCCCACTCTGGGCATCCCTGAAATCTCAAAATTTCCCCCTGGGCATCCCTGGGATCCCAAAATCCCACCCTGGTGATCTCTGGCATCCTAAAATGCCACCCTGGGCATCCCAAAATGCCACCCTGGGCATCCCTGGGGAGCTGTGGCAGCCTCGGGGCCGTGCCCATCCCTGAGGGAAGAACATTCCCTGACCTCCAGCCTAACCCTGCCCAGAGCTGCTCCCCGCTCCCAGCCAGCAGCTCGGTGCCCGGCGCGGCTCCTGCTGGGTGCCAACCTCTGCTGGGGACACCGCTGGTGCAGGAGGGACTCTGTCGGTGCCCGGGGTGGCAGCGGGCACCGACGGGTGTCCCTCCCCACAGCTACGCCTCCTACCTGGTGTGGAGCGACCTGGGGGGCTGCAGCAGCAAGGCCATCGTCCCCCTGGGGCTCTACGGGGCTCAGCTGCTGCTCAACTGGGCATGGCCACCCTTGTTCTTCGGTGCCCGCAACCTGAACATGGTAATGGGGCTTCCCTGCTGGTTTTGGGGCGCTTTGGGGTGTGCTGAGGGCAGTTGTGGGGCTGGGCAAGGGGGTTTAGCCCAGCTGCAGCCGCTGCTGCCCACGGACACGGGTATCAGCCCCCTGCAGCCTCGCCCCGCTCCGATACCGGGGTGGGGGATCGGGGATAGCGCCAGGGCTGCACCCCCCAGTTAAGGGTCCGGGCTGGGAGATAAAGCCCTTTGTGGGGTCACACCCTGAGTGACAGCAGCTCCGTGGTGTCCCTGCGGGGAGCAGCTCCCCGGGGCTTATCGGGCACAGCCAGGGCGCGGCCGGGCACTGCCACACCCGGGCTGGGCCAGCGGGCTCTGCCCCAGGTGCCACGGCCCGAGGGGACAGGGGCACAGCTGGGGATTCGTGTTCCCACCTGGATTTTGTCACCCAGGGGGTGAAAGGAGAGTTGGGGGGTTTGTTCAGTGGCCACCAGCACGAGCAGGTTGTGTCAGGTTGGCCACGGGCAGGGGGTTCATCTGCAGGATTCCATCGTGAGCAGAGAAAAGCGCATTAATTATTCATGGTGTGACACACTCGGGTGTGATCAGAGCCCAGGGACAGCATCCAGGGGGTTGGGGTCTCTCCAGTGGGGTAGGGGTCACTCAAGGGGGGTTGGGGTCACTCCAGTTGTGGTCACTCCAGTTGAGGTCTCTCCAATTGCGGTCACTCCAGTGCGAGCCCCCATCCCAGCCCCAGTTCCCCCATCCCAGCCCCAATTCCCCCATCCCAGCCCCAATTCCCCCATCCCAGCCCCAGTTCCCACATCCCAGCCCCAATTCCCCCATCTCTGCCCCATTTTCCCCCATCCCAGCCCCAATTCCCCCATCCCAGCCCCAGTTCCCCCATCCCAGCCCCAGTTCCCCCATCCCAGCCCCAATTCCCCCATCCTAGCCCCAATTCCCCCATCCCAGCCCCATTTCCCCCATTCTAGCCCCATTTCCCCCATCCCAGCCCCAATTCCCCCATCCCAGCCCCATTTCCCCCATCCCTGCCCCATTTCCCCCATCCCAGCCCCAATTCCCCCATCCCAGCCCCAGTTCCCCCATCCCAGCCCCAATTCCCCCATCCCAGCCCCAATTCCCCCATCCCAGCCCCATTTCCCCCATCCCAGCCCCAATTCCCCCATCCCAGCCCCAATTCCCCCATCCCAGCCCCAATTCCCCCATCCCAGCCCCAATTCCCCCATCCCAGCCCCATTTCCCCCATCCCAGCCCCAATTCCCCCATCCCAGCCCCATTTCCCCCATCCCAGCCCCATTTCCCCCATCCCAGCCCCATTTCCCCCATCCCAGCCCCAATTCCCCCATCCCAGCCCCAATTCCCCCATCCCAGCCCCAATTCCCCCATCCCAGCCCCTGTTCCCCCATCCCAACCCCAATTCCCCCATCCCAGCCCCAATTCCCCCATCCCAGCCCCAGTTCCCCCATCCCAGCCCCTGTTCCCCCACCCAGCCCCAATTCCCCCATCCCAGCCCCAGTTCCCCCATCCCTGCCCCATTTCCCCCATCCCCGCCCCAGCTCCCCAATCCCCAGCCCAGCTCCCCCATCCCCGGGCTGTTTTGGCCGTGTCCGAGCCGTGTCCGAGCCGTGTCCGAGCCGTGTCCCCGTGTCCCCAGGCCGTGATCGACGTGCTGTGCCTGGACGGGCTGGCCTTGGGCACGCTGTGCTCCTGGTACCGCATCAACCGGCTGGCAGCGCTGCTGCTGCTGCCCTACCTGGGCTGGCTGGCCCTGGCCACCTGCCTCAGCATCCGCGTCTGGAAGGACAACCCCGAGCACAAGTCGGGAAAAAGCGAATAAAAAAAAAAAATCCCATTTTTGTGCGGCTGAACTGTCCCCCAGCGCACCCAGGCGTAACAATTCCGGGCGTTCATTTTTTGGGATTTCCATCCTCCTCCTCCTCCTCCTCCTCGCAGCTCCGCGGTGAGATGTTTGCACCGTTCCTTCCGTCGTAGCGTTTTTTCCAGCAGGTTTGGTGGCTCCAAATCTGAATTTCATGGTGCCAGGTCAAATTCCAGCAGTCAAAGCATCTGGAATAATCCAGGCTGGGAACCCCTCACCACTGGCACGGTCCCCCGAGAGCAGAGCTTGGGCAAACACGAGGCAAATCCCATCTCCTCTGCTGGGACCAAGCCAAAATGGCCTCACCTCTGCACACCCAGTTTTTAAGAACTTACTTGATTTGGTTTTTTATTTTGTGAGTTTTTTTCTTTTTTTTTTTTTTTTTTTTTTTTTAATAAATGGATATTTTTAAAAGAAATTACTTGTTTTTTAAAGGAAATTACTTAATTTTAAAAATAATATATATTGGGGTTTTTTTAAGCTATTACTTGTTTTTTTAAAAAAATTATTTGATTTTTAAAATAAATTACTTGATTTTAAAAGAAATGATTTGATTTTTAAAATCATATATCTTGATTTTTTTAAAGATATTACTTGGTTTTTTAAAAGAAATTATTTTATTTTTAAATGAAATCACTTGTTTTTTTAAAGAACTTGTTTTTTTTTTAATGACTTGATTTTTTAAGAAAATATTTGATGATTAAAAAGACATTTCTCCATCTTTTTTTTGCTCTTTGTGCTATTGCTTCGTGTTCCTGTGTGCCCTAGCTTTCCCCTGGAAAGCTGAGCTCTGCTGTCTCCAGACAGAATTAATATCATTTTTAATTGCTAAAAGCACTAAATGCAAAGACAAGGGCCACGTGGATCTTCTCCCTGGCCCTGTAATTTGGGCTGTAATTAATTGGGTTGTGACTGGGGCTGTAATTGGGGGTGGGGGGTACCCCAGGGAGGGTGGGGGGGGCTCAGCTGGGGCTGTACCATAAATTGTATTTGCTTTGAATAAAACAAGCCATTGTTGTGGTTTTTTGGATAATAAATCAATAAATCCGAGTTATTCTGGCCGGGCTGGTTTGGGGTGAGGCTCCCAAAAGCTCCAGGCACCAAGGGAAGGGATTTGGGAAGGCTCCAGAGGTGGATTCGTGGTTGGGAGCGCATGGCCTGGGTGGGTTTGGAACTCCAAAGGTGCCCAGATCCCTCCTTGGGGACACCCCTGGGGACATCCCCGTGGGGAGACCTCCGTGCCACCAGCCCAGCTCCGAGGAGAGCAGGACAATTCCTGCCCCCGGGACCCCCAGCTCCCACCCAGCTGGATTTTGGGAGATGGATCCAGCTGGATTTTGGGAGACACTGAACGTTCCTGGGTCCAGCTGGATTTTGGGAGATGGATCCAGCTGGATTTTGGGGGACACTGAACGTTCCCGGATCCAGCTGGATTTTGGGAGATGGATCCAGCTGGATTTTGGGAGATGCTGAACGTTCCTGGATCCAGCTGGATTTTGGGAGACACTGAACGTTCCTGGATCCAGCTGGATTTTGGGAGATGGATCCAGCTGGATTTTGGGGGACACTGAACGTTCCCGGATCCAGCTGGATTTTGGGAGATGCTGAACGTTCCTGGATCCAGCTGGACTTTGGGAGATGATGAACGTTCCTGGATCCAGCTGGATTTTGGGAGATGCTGAACGTTCCTGGATCCAGCTGGATTTTGGGAGATGGATCCAGCTGGATTTTGGGGGACCCTGAACGTTCCTGGATCCAGCTGGACTTTGGGAGATGATGAACGTTCCTGAATCCAGCTGGATTTTGGGAGACACTGAATGTTCCTGGATCCAGCTGGATTTTGGGAGATGATGAACGTTCCCGGATCCAGCTGGATTTTGGGAGATGGATCCAGCTGGATTTTGGGGGACACTGAACGTTCCCGGATCCAGCTGGATTTTGGGAGATGGATCCAGCTGGATTTTGGGAGATGCTGAACGTTCCCAGATCCAGCTGGATTTTGGGAGACGCTGAACGTTCCCGGATCCAGCTGGATTTTGGGAGACACTGAATGTTCCCGGCTCCAGCTGGATTTTGGGAGATGGATCCAGCTGGATTTTGGGAGATGCTGAATGTTTCTGGACCCAGCACCACAGAACCACAAACCCCAGGAGCAGCCGGAATTTGTAGTCCCATGGAAAATCTGGGGATTCTCTCATTTGGATCCATTCTTTTTCCCCCTCCCTGGCTTGGGATTTCTTTCCCCAGGGCTGCTGCCAGCCCAGGGCTGCGTGTCCTGAGGAAAAGCTGCAGGAAAAGGCTCTGGAGCAGGAGCAGCCCCACAAAGCCCTGCCAGCAGCGCTGGTGACATCAAAAACTGCTGGGAAAAAAATCCCATAACACTTCAGGGCTTTTTTTCTGTGATACCACTGCACCAAAGGACAAATGTAAATTATTCCTCCCTCAAATGAAGGTGGGGTCTGGCTGCACGTTGGATTTGGGGGAATTTGGGCGGATTTTGGCTCTGCCCATCCTCTCCTCAGGGAACAGGGATGAGCAGGGCCATGCAGAGAGGGCAGGAGGGATTCCAGGAGCCTTTATCTCCTTTTGGAAAGGGAAGAGAATGATTTAAATCTCGTTTTAATTGATGGCTCCAGATCTGGCTCATACCTGCAACTCTTTAATAACATTTCCAATTAAATAGATGAATGCATATTTGATCAGCTTTCATAAATTGGGTCTATTTCCTCTTCCCACTTTTTTCTGCAGGCAATGGAGAATCTGAAATTAAGATTAATAGATTTTTTTTATCATGTGTGCCCATTTTCCCAGGTGCTGGGACTGGCTGCCTTGCTCTTGTTTTCCTTCCAGTTTCTCCTCCTCCCAGCCCACCTGTAAGTACAGAAGGAGCTTTTCTTTGCCTCCTGCCTCTCTCACAGGCAGCAAAAATAGCAAATATTCCTCCCTGTACTATCCAGAGCAACTTGAAATTAATTGGGAAAATTAAATTCAGTGAGACACCCTCCTGTATTAATATTTAAAGCATCATTTGGTGTATTTGCTGTTTAAACAGATACACCGAACCCCCTTGCATAAAAATAACTTTAATGACATTTCAAAGTCATCTGGAGGGTTTCTTGCCCAGACTGCAGCACAGCCCCAAACCAGCCTTGGTTTCACAGAATCCTGGAATTCTGGAATGGTTTGGGATGGATGGGAACTCAAGGATCATCCCAGGGACTCCTCCCACTGTCCCAGGCTGGTTCAAGCCCTGTCCAAGCTCATGTTTGTCCAGCCCCAACCCCAGATTTTCCTTTGGAATGAGAAAATAATCTTCCTTTCCTTTCCTTTCCTTTCCTTTCCTTTCCTTTCCTTTCCTTTCCTTTCCTTTCCTTTCCTTTCCTTTCCTTTCCTTTCCTTTCCTTTCCTTTCCTTTCCTTTCCTTTCCTTTCCTTTCCTTTCCTTTCCTTTCCTTTCCTTTCCTTTCCTTTCCTTTCCTTTCCTTTCCTTTCCTTTCCTTTCCTTTCCTTTCCTTTCCTTTCCTTTCCTTTCCTTTCCTTTCCTTCTTTCCTTTCTTCCTTTTTCCTTTCCCCTTTCTTCCTTTTTCCTTTCCCCTTTCTTCCTTTTTCCTTTCCAATTTCTTTTTCCTTTCCCCTTTCTTTCTTTTTCCTTTCCCCTTTCTTCCTTTTTCCTGTCCCCTTTCTTTTCCCTTTTCTCTTTCTTTTTCCTGTCCCCTTTCTTCCTTTTTCCTTTCCCCTTTCTTCCTTTTTCCTGTCCCCTTTCTTTTCCCTTTTCTCTTCCTTTTTCCTGTCCCCTTTCTTCCTTTTTCCTTTCCAATTTCTTTTTCCTTTCCCCTTTCTTTCTTTTTCCTTTCCCCTTTCTTCCTTTTTCCTTTCCCCTTTCTTTTCCCTTTTCTCTTTCTTTTCCCTTTCCCCTTTCTTCCTTTTCCCTTTCCCCTTTCTTTTTCCTGTCCCCTTTCTTTTCCCTTTTCTCTTCCTTTTTCCTTTCCCCTTTCTTCCTTTTTCCTCTCCCCTTTCCTTTTCCTCCCCACTTCCTTTTCCCTCTCCCCGCAGCTGTCTCAGCTCCCTGCTTTGCTGCTCCCTGCTTTGCTGCTCCCTGCTTTGCTGCTGCCTGCTTTGCTGCTGCCTGCTTTGCTGCTCCCTGCTTTGCTGCTGCCTGGAGCTGTCTCAAAGCACCCACCGAGGTGCCAGCCAGGCTTTGTCACCTCCGTGCAGGTGACACAGCTGCTCTGCCGGGCCCTGCCACTGCAGGACACAAATTCCTGCGCTCGGAGCTCTCTTCCCACCACAGCTGCTCGCAGGAGGCCGCAGCAGGAGCTGCAGGGAGCTGTCATTAACTCCCCGTTGGGATTTAATTAATTGGGGAGGCAGCAGCGCCTGCCAAGGCTCCTCGTGTGCCAGGCTGGGAATGGGGAGCCAGGGAGGCTCTGGATGGGAGGGTGGGGCAGTGCCCAGGTGAGGGCATCTCTCACCTGGGCTCAGCACAGCTGGAGCATCTTCCAGCAGGATTTGGGCACTGCCCAGGTCAACCCCGTGGGTTTCCAACCCTCCTTGAAACCTTTTTGGTCCTGAGGCAGGAGGAGAAGGTCAGGTGAGAACCCCAAAGGAAGGGAGGAAGGGAGGAAGGGAGGAAGGGAGGAAGGGAGGAAGGGAGGAAGAGAAGCTGTCGGTGTTTATTTATTTATTTGTCCCGTAGTTACAGCTGCAAAAAGCAGCAGGGGGCTGGCTGCCAGACAATGTCTCCAGGGAGACATTTGTTAGTGCCACCAGCTGTCCCCTCGGCATGGAGAGCACGGCTGAGCCGTGACTCACTCGGCCTGGCTCCTATTTCACTCTCCCATCTATCCCAAAATGTTCCTCTGGCCCCAAAATGCCATCAAAGCTCCTTTTTTTTTTTTTTTTTTTTTTAAATTTTTTTTGGCACAGCCTGTGGCAGGCAGGTGTGGGTGATGGGGAAAGGGAGCAGCCAGGTTAACTCTGGGAATTGCTGCTGCAAGGAGAGGGATGGCAGCGACCTGAGGGGACACGGGGCTGCAGAGATCCCTGGGGGGATAAAAGCCATGGGAGCGCTCCGAGGTGCCTCTGAAGCTGCTGAAGAAGCTGCTCTGGACTTGGATGGACGCAGGACCCTCAATATCCAAAATTCCAGCAGAGCCTGGAAGCTTCTCCCAGCACAGGCTGTCCCCTAGGAGCCGGGGAAGGGCCTGGAGAGCCCTGAGGGAGAATCCTGAGGGAGAATCCTGAGGGAGAATCCTGAGGGAGAATCCTGAGGGAGCTGGGAAGGGATTGGAGAGCCCTGAGGAGCTGGGAAGGGTTTGGAGAGCCCTGATGGAGCTGGGAAGGGTTTGGAGAGTCCTGAGGGAGCTGGGAAGGGTTTGGAGAGTCCTGAGGGAGCTGGGAAGGGTCTGGAGAGCCCTGAGGGAGCTGGGAAGGGTTTGGAGAATCCTGAGGGAGCTGGGAAGGGTTTGGAGAATCCTGAGGGAGCTGGGAAGGGGCTCAGCCTGGAGCAAAGGAGGCTCAGAGGGAATTTCTGGCACAGCCAGGGGGATTTGGGATCTCATCCCAGGGAACAGGGACAGGAGGAGAGGGAACAGCCTCAGGCTGTGCTGGGGAGGCTCGGGTTGGACACCAGCAGGAATTTCCTCATGGGAAGGGTTGGAAGGGGCTGCCAGGGGGGTTTGGAGTGCCCATCCCTGGAGGTGGCACGGAGAGCTCGGGGTGGCTCGGGCACAGCCTGGACTCGATGATCCCACAGGCATTTTCCAACCTCAGTGATCCTGGGATTTCATGAACAAATTCCGAGGCAGGTGGATAAAATATGAAATCAGTGGGGACAGGGACAGGTGGAGAGGAACCTCAACACAAACTCTGGCTGGCAGGTGCACAATTTGGGGTTCCCTGCGTGCTGCTGGGTGGCCCCTCCTGAGCCCCTGGGGACACATTTGGGGTCACAAGCAGCCAGCAGAGCCCTCACCCACCCCAGCTCCGACTCAGCAGCTCCGTGGTGCCCTTTTATATTTTTGGCTGCAGTGGGGGGAGGATCGTGGCTGCTCCAAGCACTGCCCTAGAAGGAGCTGGGGAGCAGCTGGGAAGGGCTGGGGAGAGGGGGAGCCTCGGTGCCACATTCCCCAGATTAGATTAGAGCTCAGCCCTCGGAGGGGCCAGGCTAAAGCTGCAGCAAAACTGGGACCCCAGCCATGAAGAGCTTCCAAAAATAAAGCAGAGTGGGTCAGAGGGATTGGAGAGGGGCTGAGATGCTGCTTGAAAATATCAGGATTAGGAGGAAATGAGCTGTCAGTCATTGGGAGAGGATTCCCACCCTAAAAGCAGCCCCTGAAATGTCAGAGGTGACAGCAATTGGAAAGGGGAGGTGGAATTTGAGCGTTGTCACCACACAGGAGGCAAAACACTACCCCTGCCCTGCAGGAAAGTATTTTAGGCTTAAAAATAAATAAAATCCTGCGCCGTGGAAGATCTATGTTCCATGGATAGGATGTCTTGAAATTTGTCAAATCCTCGGTTGGGCTGTCACCAGCTCTGTCACCTAAACAACACCACCTAAACAACAACTCATCAAAGGGGTGCTCTGTCCCCAAAACCTGCATCCAGGGTGGCACTAGGGAAAAGCTCCAAAGGATTTCCAGCCCAGCAAAGGCAGGGTGATGACAAGGGGGCTGGGAAGAGCAGCCAGGATTAATTATCTGTGATAATTTGTTATTAATTTTCTCTGATAATAAATGACCTGGCTGATGGCGTGGATTTATTTCACTTTGTGATGGTGCAGCCTCCTCCCAAGGCTCTGAAGAGCTGAATTTAACAGGATCACAAAGGCTGACTTGGCTCCAAAGCAGATATTCCCACTAATGTGATTTTTATGGAATTCCTCTTCTCCTCCTCAAACTAAGAGCAGGTTTTCCCACTAATACTGACTGAATACTCCATCAAATACAGGTGAATATTCCATATTTACTCAAAGTTTGCTGCTGGTGGGTTCTGAGCTAAGTGCAGAGCCCACATTGGCTTCCAGTGTGCTTTGATTCCAAAATCCTGCACAGCCACACTTTTCCCACTTCCTTTGCCCCATGGCATGGCCAGGATTGGTCCCTGGGAAAACCTCACCCAGGTTTTTAATTAAACTCAGCTCAGGCAGGATTGATACAAACTGAAAATGATTGAAATTAATGAGACGCTGGGATAGTTTCATATAACCCTGAGGGGAACAAAAAAGAGAGGGAACAACCCCTCCAGCCCAGATCTATCCCAGTGCACTGGGAACTTCTGGAACACTCAGGCAACGGGGAGGAAAATGCAGAACAATGGGAGAAGCAGCACTGCTGCCCACTGGGAATTCCAGCTGCACTTTCAAACATCTGGGAGAAGGTTCTGGTTGGGATTTACAGCTCCAATGAGGAGATTTCCCCCTCAGAGTCCTGCTCGAGCAGGGTGGGAGGAACCACAGGATGCTCCAGGTGATCCAGGAAGCCAAACCCACCAAAACCAGAGATTTTCCAGCAAAACAGCCACGACCCCTTCTCCTCTTGCCTGAGCCAGGCCAGGCTGAGCTGGTCCTTCAAGGTCAGCCGTGGAATCCACTGGCAGAGGAGGGAGAGGCTGTGAGAGCAGGGAGTGCCCCGTGCCAGCCATCCATCACCCCACAGGATAAATACACGCTGGAGCTCCCAGGATTTTCCATCAGGGAAAATGATGGGCTCATCCCGCCCACTGAGAAGTTGTCACTTGGTTTGAAATTCAAAGGGGAGCAAAAGGGGCTGCTGAAAGGAGCTGGAGAGAGCAGGGGAAGGAGGTGACACCGGAGAGCCCTGGGTCACCCAACCCTGTCCAGCCCCTGCCGCCGCCGCCGCTTTGTTCCATATTTAGTTCCTGACAGCTGTGCCTGGGGCAGGAACTCCCAGCTCTGTTTTCCCTCCTCCCTCGGCTCCCAGAGCTCTCAGAATTTTCTCTTTCTCTCTCCCAGTGGCCACAGCTCAGTCCCAGTGCCCTGGGGAAGATGGCAGAGAAGCAGGAGGAGCCCAGCAATGCCCAGAACGGGGAACCCGACAACGCCGAGGAGGGCGAGGGGAAGAAGAAGAAGGTGAAGAGGGAGGACCTGCCACCCTTTGAGATTGTGACAGGGTAAGAGATTGGGATTTAAATGTGAAACTGGGGGAGTTCAGTGAGCTCTGTCCCAGCTTTTAGGTCGGGCAACACAAGCAGCATCTCCCGACAGTGCGTTTCTGAGGAGTCTGAAATGGTTTGGATTTGTTGGGGGGTTTTGTTCTAAGTTTTGCTGACTTTTAGAGGATGGACTCCCAGCAGGCAGGCACAGAAGTGCACTTGTTTTATAGGAACTGTTTCTGCAGTGCTGGTTGCCTCCCAGCCCCGCTGATGGGATGGGGATGGAGGTGTTGGCTTTGATGAGAGCTGGGTATTGATTTCTTGCTGTGATCAATGGCTCTTGTCTGAGAGTTTCTCCACCTGTGGATCAGGAAAAATACCCCTGCTATGGCTGATTGGCTTGATGGGCCTGAGGGACAGATTTTTCAAGAGACCTAAAGGTTCACATTTTCGACAGCTCCACAGCCACAGCTGGAACCTGACTTTCATAAAGAAACCAAAAAGCCCAACTTGCAGAAAGGCTCCAAAACAAGAGGCAGTTTTGAAGGCAGCAGGGCAGCAGGGAGCCTGGCCTTTGGAAAAGCAAGATATCACTGGTGGGAGCTGAACTCTCAGCCATAATTGACAGCTGCAAGTAGGAAAAGCCCTGAGTGTCTGCTCCCTCCAAATGCTCCCTGGAGGAGCAGCAGGATGAGTCCTTCTCCCCTCATATTTCCCTTATCAGTCACCAAAGGAGTGTCCCAGCAAATAAATCGACCCCTGGTTTTTTTCCAGCCCCTTAAAACTAAAGCTCAGGCCTCCAAAACATCCCCTGGAATCCTTCTGCCTGTGCCATGGGCTCTGCAGGTGAAATTTGGCTGCCTGCTCTGACCAGGAGGAGTGAGGCAGGACAGCACCCCTGCCACAAAACTGGGTTCCATTCCTGCTCAGGGGAGGAAAAATCTCCATTCTTTTCTCAAAATGTGACTGCTGTGAAAAAAAAACCCTTCTTGGGGTGGTCTCTGTCCCACAGAATCATAGAAATAAATGATTAGCAGTGGCTTTTGAGGAAAGAACATCGCTCTGCTAGGAATAGAGCTAAGGCACCCAAAATTGTGGATATAAACCACTGGGCCAAGTCCTGAACACTTAAGACATGTCCTAAAATGAATTTTAATGAGGAAATTGGGTTTTCTAGCCTTGGAGGGCTCAGTTGGAAATGCTGAGGGACTGAGCAGGATGTCCAAGCCTCCCTGCTCAGCCCAAGGCCCTGGGCTAAGCATGGCTGGAAAACTTCCTTAGCACCATCCTGCAATGAAATCCTTTCTTGGAATGCCACGGGTGCTCCAGGATTCGACAGGATTTTCCACCCTGCAAAGGGGAGAGTGAGGAAGTGAAGCAGAAATCCTAAAGGACCCCCAGAGAGGTCCGGAAAGGCCAGGGATGTTTTAGTTCCATTTGAAGGAGGACACCAGGAGATCAGGCCAGGCCTTGACCTGGGATTGCCACGAGGGTTTTCCAATGATTTACAAATTCCCAGGCAGGCAAGGCAGTTATGGGAGTGATGAGGAAACACAAGTGCAGCCAGGGAGGAAGCACTTAAACCCAATTAACGTTGCATTTCATCTTCAGCCCTTGGATTAGGGGCATCTCAGGACTCCCAGCCAAATTCTCACTCTGCTGCTTACAGCTCCAGGAGGAGTCTGGCTTCCAGGAAACACTGGCAAGCCAAATACTCTTTTTAAGAATATTATCCTTTTTTTTTTTTTTTGGCTGAACACAGCCTGTAATCCCATTCCGGGAGCATTTCCTGCCACATTTATTTCCGCTTTCCCCAGGTGTAAATGAGGAATAATTCCTTGTCAGCCTTTTAGATAATGCACATTTTTATTTCCTCATTAGATGTTTTCCTTCTCTCCTGTGTGACAGTGCCAGGGTTGCACTGGGTAGCTGCTCTTTCCTCCAGCCCACCTGATTTCAGCAACTTCAATCCCAGATTGAAGATTCTGTCTCAAAATTCAATATTTTTTTTGTCTCAATATGATCTATCACTTTGCTGCCCAGGGAAACCTGATAAATTAGGTTGGAGCATTTAGAAATCCCTAAAAAATGTCATTTAATGATGCTTTTTACAGGGGAGATTTCAATATTGACCGTTCCTATCCTCAGGTGAGCTGTGCCACCCCAACCTGGTGTCAGAGCAGGGGTTTATATTGAGAATATGAAGGAATCCAATGCCTTTGAACAGTTTTTAAATTATTTCCATAAACATTTTCACTCTCCACAACCCCCTGACAGGAGGTTGGAGCCAGGTGGGGATCAGCCTCTTCTCCCAGAGGGGAAATGGCCTCAAATTGTGTCAGGGGAGAACATCAGGAGGAATTTATTCACAGCAAGAGCTGCCAGGCATTGGAATGGGCTCTGAGTGTTGTTTCTATTCCTTATTGGAATGTTATAAATGGAACTAATGCAGATTCCAAAGTGCTGGGAGCAGAATGGAGGTGAACATCCCAGCTAAGCCCAGGCACACGCCGAGATAAGCAATCAAATCCATCAGGAAGGGCTGGCTAATTGCAGCTCCCAGTCAACCCAGCCTGAGTCAATCCATCCTGGAGCAGGCTGCTGCTGCTTCAGCTGTTCCATGAAAACCCAGAGCCAACCTCGTCACTGCTGTGAGCCCTTTGCTGTCAGAGTTAAATCAGGGATGAAATTCCCTGTGCCTCGGATGTATTTAAAAACCTGATGTTACTGTGAAACCACTCATTGCAGACATCGCTCTGGAATGGGTGTCTCACGTCTGCCCTTCAAAAAAATGATTCATTAAAGAATTTTTAGCCAAAGAAGCACCCATTATTCAGGATACCAAGCAGGAAATGTGCTATTCTTGGAACCACGTGTGTTTTTTCCCCACTTTCCCATCCCTTTCCCTTCCCATCTCCATGGGATGTTCCACCACGAGGTGATCTTGGAGTCACAAAAGGGAAGAGGTGGACAATCAATTAGAAGAGTAGGTGAAGTTTATCAGTAGGGACTCAAGCAGGAAATCCACATTTTCACAGCAAAGTTGGATTTGATCCTGGATATTTTACAACCTAAACCTTGGAACACAGAAATCAAGTGATTTGTCCACAGGATCTGGGTCATGGTAGGAGCGACCCAAAAGTGTGACCCTTAGCTAAATCTGCCTCTGAGCCTCCTCTCCGCTCTGCTCTGCTCCCCCAGGGAACGCCTGCCAGCCATCTTCTTCAAATTCCAGTTCAGGAACGTGGAGTACAGCTCGGGCAGGAACAAAACCTTCCTGTGCTACGTGGTGGAGACGCAGGGCAAGGAGCCGGCGACCAGCCGGGGCTACCTGGAGGACGAGCACGCGGCCGCGCACGCCGAGATGGCTTTCTTCAACACCATCCTGCCCACGTGCCAGGCGGGCGCCCGCCACGACGTCACCTGGTACGTGTCCTCCAGCCCCTGCGTCACCTGCGCCCAGAGGATCTGCGAGGCCCTGCGCAAGAACAAGGGGCTGCGCCTCACCATCATGGTGGGCAGGCTCTTCATGTGGGAAGAGCCCGAGATGCAGGCGGCCCTCAGGAGCATGAAGGAGGCCGGCTGCAAGCTGAGGATTATGAAGCCTCAAGACTTTGAGTATGTCTGGAAGAACTTTGTGGAGCAGGAGGAAGGGGAGGAGGCCAAGTCCTTCGTGCCCTGGGAGGATATTCAGGAGAACTTCCAGTACTACGAGGAGAAGCTGGCGGAGATCTTGCACTGAGGCTCAGGTGAGCGAGGGGGTCACTCATTAACTCCCCTCTCTTTAATTTGGGTTCCAATTTCTCTTACTGCCAGCTGAATATTGCTAATAATCCCAGGCAGTGGGTTTCCTCTTCCAGGGGTTCCCCCACAGCACATTCCTAAGGGATTTAGTGCTTTTCTGTCTTCTCCTCCAGGAATAAAGAATAAAAAGGTTCCAGGGCCACCAGAACACCTCCCTGTTCCCCACAGGGATGATGTTCAGGACAACGGGGAGAGGAATGGAGATTGAAGGGGATTTAACTCACACCCCAAAGTCTAAAAAACACCAGTAAAGGAAATCCCAGTGGTTGCAGAATTCCCTCTTCCTTTTCAGTCACCTCTGAGTCTCTGGGACGTCTCTTTTTCCCTCCCCAGGATCAGAAAGGATCCATGAAGAGATGTGACAGACCCGGACCCGTGGGACAGTCCTGCTTCCCAAAGCTTTGATTCCAGCAGGATGGAGAACCAGCCTCTGGGAGACAAGGCCCTGTGGGACTCCAAACACACACACACACACAACAGACCTCTGGTGTTTGGGATTTTTTTGGGTGTTTTTTGTTCCTCCCCCTCCCTGCCCCAACCAAACCCATGCTGTGGTGAAAGGGATGGTAGTGATCCACAGGCAGGCTGTGGGATCATATTCTGGGAATATTTCATGGGAAGAGACCTTAGAACAAAGCTGCTGGTTAGATAAATGCATTAGAAAGGGGAAAAGAAAGGGATTTAAGGTGAAAAAGATTTCTCCCTCTGTTCTCCTCAATAGTCAGAGCTGTGATTTAATTCAGGGCCAACAGCTCTCTTCCAAATCATGATGGAGCCCAAGAATTTGATATCAAACAATGTTGTCTGGGATATAAACCTGGGAAAAGCAGAGTGAAATAAAATGGGAAGCCATTGCAAAAGTCAAAACACTGTTTATTCCTTCTTCTCTACTTGCAAGAAGTCCTAAATTGAACCTGACAAGTCTGAGTTCAAGGGCATCCCGGGACAGCCACACAGGGAATATTTTCTAGCTGGGAAGGGAGAACTAAATGCCAAAAAAATTTCCAGAGTACACACAAGTGTTGGAGAGCAGGATTAGTTTCCATGTAAAACAAAGCTCACGGGGATGCCATGAGTAAGGAACCAGAAAAACCCAGACACAAATCAGGGGAAAGACTGAATCCATGAGCAGCCTCAGTGCCTGTTCTGGATCAGCTCACTGCTCCAAATTCCTCTTTGTGGTTTTTCCCAGCTACAGCAATTCCCCACCAAACAGGTCTACAAAATATGGGCAAGGAACAAGGAGAGTAAGGATAGGGAGATCTTAAAGACAAATGGGATTTGCAGCAGCAAAAAGCCCCACAGAATTGAGTAACCCAGTCCTTCCCAAGGAATCCAACTGGGAACCCTGTCATGTTACAAAATTCCCCACTCTTGTGTTCCATTTTTATATTTCTTCAACACACCTGGCACTTTTCTGGGCATTGAGAATGACAGAAATCCAAAAGATTTGTTATTGTGGGAGGGTTTAGAAACCAAACATGAAGGGAAAATCTGTGGCAGCTCCTCAGTTCTGGAACAAACTCTTCCAAGTCAGGAGTTTTCCACGGATCTCAGGAAGCAGGGGTGGTATTGATTTGCTTTTGTTTTGGGTGACAAACACCAACCTTTGTGTAACACCTGAACTACAAATGCAACAAAGAAATGTGAAAATCCCACCTTCAGGTCCATCCTGTGAGTTTTTAGAGCACATCAGCCTGTTTGGATCCTCACCAAACAGAGCTCTGCAGACTGTAAATTATAGAGATGCTGAATAAAACACACCCGCCAGGTGTATTGACCCCCCTCCAGCAATCCCAGCCTGTCCCCAGAACAGCCACAGGTACAATGCAACAGCAGGGCACTCTTTATTTCACATCCCAGCATGATCCTGAGTGAGCACCATCTCAGCAAACCAAATTTGTGACCGGAAGGGAGAAATGAAACCGTTCCAGCTGTGAGAACAGGTGAGTGACCCCGGTGCCAGGCAGGGCATCGCAAAGAGAACAAAGCAGAGGTGCCAGCGCTGCCCGGGGCAGCTCATCAGCACCAAGCCAAAGAGAAACAAACCCACGAGCAGCGGCTCCGTTGCCTGCGCGGAGCCCCAGTGACACCTGGTGGCTGCAGGGACACGCTGGGAGCTCCCCAGGGTTTTCACAGCGCCGCTGCCTCCTGCTAATTAACAGCCCAAATGAACTTCTCTGGAGCTTGTTGCTGCTGGAAGCCCCTGTCACTGTCACACGAGTGAGTGACACACGAATGCAGAACGTGCTCCACACACAGGTCCCCCCGCCTTGTCAGTTCACAGGTTCTGATGCCAAAATTGGGGGAAGTGGGGATCTTCGTTCTGCTCACAGGCTGTAAACTGTGATCTTGATGTCAGTGTTCTCAAACACCTCCTCAAGGATGGCTGACACCTTTTCCCACTGCAGGCCGTCCAGTCCACATCCAATCCTGGAAGATAAAGCACCAGAAGAGCTTTGTTGGGCCTTGTGCTGTGCCCAACCAGCCCTGGCAGCAGCTGCAGTTTGAGGTGGCCAAGCCACAGCTCCCCATAAACCCACAGGACGTGGGGAGAACAAGGAAATAAATGCACAGGGAAATGCAAATTAGATTTTTGAACAGAGGAGCTGGATAGAGGTGGAAGCTTGAATTCTTATTTCACAGCAGGGGATCATCCCTCAGACATCCTTATAGAAATTAAACACCTAAGCATTGGCATCCAGCTCCTGAGCCCCTCACCTGGGCATGGAGATGTCGGTGACTCCGTTGTTCAGGCAGTGAGCTTTCATGGCTTCCAAGCTCTTCTGCATGCTCTCATACGTGGGCTTGTGAGAAACCTTCTGCTTTGTAATCTACAGAAAAACAGAAAAGCTCAGCTGGGCCTTGGGCATGACCCCTGCAAACTTCTGTGTGTTAAAAATGCTGGCACAAAACACACGTTCCCTGATACCCCAAAACTCCACACCCAGAGTTGCTTCTGTGGAAGGACCTGAGCAAGGAACATTTCACAGCTTAAAACACCCAAATTTAGCAGCCAGTTCTGTCCATGTAAAGTTGAAATGCAGATGCACACAACAGCTTGGCTGCTCCTCACAGGCAATGGTTAAGGACACATCTCTTAGAGAGAGGAACATTCCAGAAACTCCCTTCCAGTGCCCCAAGGGAGCCAACAAGACACAGACTATTTATTTTCAAGGGTCTGGAGTGACAGGACAACAGGAATGGCTTCACATTGCCAGTGGGCAGGGTTAGATGGGATATTAGGAAGGAATTGTTCCCTGTGAGGGTGGCGACGCCCTGGCACAGGCTGCCCAGAGCAGTTGTGGCTGTCTCATCCCTGAGGTGAACAAGGCCAGGCTGGACAGGGCTTGGAGCACCCTGGGATAAGGGAAGGTGCCCCAGCTCAGGATGAGATTTAAGACCCCTTCCCATCCCAACCATTCTGTGATTCCCTGATCCCATGAACACAACCAAAACCCCCACAGCTATCAATCCCTGATATGTGACACACTTTAACTCCAGGGAGGTGTCCCAGTGCCAGCCCAGCACTTACCAGGTAGTAAATGTAGCGCTCATCCCTCTGCAGAACCGCCACCTCCCCTGTCTTCTTCTCTAAAGCACAAAAATCAAGGTTTTTTTAAAACAGCCACACTCCATAACCCCAAGCAGCTCCAACACTCTCCCTGCTGGAAATCAGGAGCTCCTTCAGGCCCCACTCACTTTGATCCAGGAGCTCCTGGACGCCTCCAAACTTCTTCTTGAAGAGCACGGCGATGCCGGCGCCCATGCGGCAATCCTCGCTGATGCAGTGGGCCAGGGCGTCCGTGCCCGGGCACGAGAACAGGTCCCCCTTCACACACCTGATCTGCAGGGCAGGGGCAGCAAAACCTCCTCAGAGGGCACACAGGGCTCTGCTGAGCAGGGGCTGGGCAGCAAGAGGGGCAGGGTTTGAGTTTGCTGTGCAGGGTGGAAGTGTTTGAGCTGGCACGGGCTACAAACCCAAAGGAGGGAATTGCAAACCCCACGTGTGGAATTGCAAACCCCACAGGCAGAACTACAAACCAAATTCACAGCATTACAACTCCAACTCAGAGAATAACAAACCCAATATAGAGAATTACAAACCCACTACAGAGGATTGCAAACCCACAACAGAGGATTGCAAACCCCATAGACAGAATTACAAACCCACTACACCTTCTCAACAAGACCATTTATAAGCATCACGGTGCCAGCTCAGCAGGTAATCTTACAAAATCAAAGCTTAAAAGGGTAATTATGTGATGGGGAGCACAGCTGGATTAGTGAAACCCCTCCAGCAGCACCAGTCTCAAGGTGCTCAGGCAGGCAGGTGAGCTCTGTGCTGCTGCACAGCATCTACCCCACTGACATTACACACAAAAAGCACATTGAATTCAGCACTGGCAGCCACTTTTGCTCTCAAAAGCTGCAGGATGCAGCCAGTGCCGTGCTGTCAAGACTATAATGAGGGGATGGCCTCTTTGAACAGACAATAATAATCCCATGTAACCCATTTCCTACGCACTCTCTCCTCCTGATCCTTGGAGAAGTGGGTGGCCATGGTAACGTGGGGTATGGAGAAGACTCCTGCGGCTGGAAAGATGAGAGAAAAACAATTATTAGGAACCTCAAGCTAGGCAGTAAGAGTGTGTTAGAGGGGGCAAGGCTGAGCCTAACTGATCTTTGACAGTGGGACAACCATGACACCCCTGAACATCCCCGGTCCTGCTGCGCCTACAGGTCCGGCCCGGGAGGAGGCCGCGGCCGCGGGTCACCGCAGCATGAGCACCCCCAGGCTGCCGCCCTCCTCCTCATCACCATTACCACCCTCCTCCTCCTCCTCCTCCTTCCCCTCCCATCCCTCAGGGCCACTCGGCCGCCGCACCCGCGGGGCGCACAGCGATCAACCGGGCCGGGCCCACGGCCTGCGCCACGCCGAGCCTGCCCAGCACCGCCCACATCGCTCCGGCCGAGCCGCAGGGGCGGCCCCGCCCCACGGCCGCGCCGCCTCCGCCGGCACGGCGGCTCCGCCTCGGGACGGCATTGGCGGTACCGCCTCAGCCTCGGCGGCTCCGCCTCGCGGGCGAAATGGCGGATGCCCACACGGCGGTATCGCCTCACAGAACACGGCGGTAATGCCGCACACAACATGGCGGCCATGCCCCACACGACACGGCGGCCCCGCCCCACACAACATGGCGGCCGCTCCGCGCGCGCGGGCGGGGGGAACCCCCTCCATGGTCCCGGCCCAGAACATTCCGCACAGGGGGCGGGGCTTAGGGGCGGGACCCGCCCCGCGCATGCTCCCCGCGGCCCCCACGCAGGCGCAGCAGCGCCGGGCAGGGCGAGGCGCGCGGTTGGGCGGCCCCGCCCCCGCCCCCCTCTCCCCCTTTGTCCGCGGTTGGGCGCCATTTTGCGCGGCGGGCGAGTGCGGGCGCTGATTGGACTTGGGGGCCGCGCGGCGGAGCCAATCAGCGCGGGGCGCGGACCGGGCAGCGCGGCACGGTGAGCGCGAGCGGCCAATATGGAGCCCCCGCGCGCCGGGATTGGCGGGGCCGCGGCCACTCAGGGGCTGAGGGGGGAACCGGGGCCGGGCCGGGCCGAGCGGGGCCGCGGCCACTCAGGGGCTGAGGGGGGAACCGGGGCCGGGCCGGGCCGAGCGGGGCCGCGGCCACTCAGGGGCTGAGGGGGGAACCGGGGCCGAGCGGGGCCGCGGCCGCTCAGGGGCTGAGGGGGGAACCGGGGCCGGGCCGGGCCGAGCGGGGCTGCGGCCACTCAGGGGCTGAGGGGGGAACCGGGGCCGGGCCGGGCCGAGCGGGGCCGCGGCCACTCAGGGGCTGAGGGGGGAACCGGGGCCGGGCCGGGCCGAGCGGGGCCGCGGCCACTCAGGGGCTGAGGGGGGAACCGGGGCCGAGCGGGGCCGCGGCCGCTCAGGGGCTGAGGGGGGAACCGGGGCCGGGCCGGGCCGAGCGGGGCCGCGGCCACTCAGGGGCTGAGGGGGGAACCGGGGCCGGGCCGGGCCGAGCGGGGCCGCGGCCACTCAGGGGCTGAGGGGGGAACCGGGGCCGAGCGGGGCCGCGGCCGCTCAGGGGCTGAGGGGGGAACCGGGGCCAGGCGGGGCCGCGGCCGCTCGGGGGCTGAGGGGAGAACCGGGGCCGGGAACACCGTGGCTGGCGGGGGCGCGGGGCCGAGCGCCGCAGCGGGGCCGGGCCGGTTCCCCCGGCGGGGCTCCGCCCTCCCCGGAGCCTCCCCGCCGGTCCGGGCTACCCCGTCCGGTCCCAGATGTGTGGCGGCACGCGGTGCTCCGGTGGCAGGGCCGGCCCTTGGGGGAGCCGCGGGTTCGAGCACACCGGGATGACCCCCGGCTCACCGCTGGCTCCCACCGGCAGCTCCGCGTGTGGTGCCCAGCCCGCCCCCGTGTTAAATCCCGCTCCGGGGCTGTGGGCGTGCGGCTCTGCCCGGTCCGCAGCTCTGGACACGCTCCGAGTGATGCCGCGGAGCTCTCGGGCTGTTGGCGGCACTGGTTTGGTCTTGGTGTGGGTTGGGTGTTGAGGAAGTTGTTCCTGGTGCAGCTATATTTGTATAAATATAAATTATGTGTGATATATATGTATATGTATAAATATTTGTGTGTATTTTTGGAGTTATCCTGTGCTGGGCCAGGAGTTTGATGATCCTAATAAGTCCTATACAACTCAGCAAATATATATCTATATATCTATCTATATATCTCTCTATATATATTATATATATACCTAAATATATATATATTTATTTATTTATATATATATATATATGGTGTCTATATAAATATCCACTGCTGGGACTGGAACACTCCCTGATTCCCAGAGCATTCCCAGTGAGGAGGAGCTGCCCATGAGCTCACTGAGGGAAGAGCTGTCATCCTCTGCCATTGATTCATCCCTGATCTTTAATATTTAATTTGGCTACTCCGTGTTTAACGAAGGGGATGAGATAATCCCTTGGATGGTGAGGATCCAGCACTGGCAGAACCTTGTCCATATCTTTAGGCAGCTGCTGCAGAGTGTAGGGATTACAGAGTTGTTAAATGTTTTACTTAAAAATTTTAATTTAAGGCAGAAATGAAGTACCCAGTGTGAAATTGAAATGAGAATCTAGCAGCAGCATTTTCAGAAAGAGTATTTATCTTCTTTTATTCTGGCTGTGAAAAAGTCTCAGGAAATGGGCAAAGGATGGAACTCAAACAGCAGCAGTAACCACAGCAACGGGTACAGAGAGTCTGTGACTTAATCCTGCCAGCATTCCTTGAAAAATTGAAGCAGCCAGAGGTTTTGTTGCTTTAGACTTGGAAAATTAAAGTTCCAGGCTGTGTTTTCTTTCAGCAGTGCAGCAGGAACTTGTTCAGTCATGGCATAAATCAAACACCTCACTAAAGCAGGAATTCTGCTGTTGTAGGGCCAGTGAGGAGAGAAGTAGTGGCAGGAAAAGTTGTTTTTATTTCAGCACAGTGGGGTTGATGTGTCCAGGGAAAGGGCCAAGGAGTGAGAGGATGGAGGTGCTGGGAAATCTGCTGGTGCTTCCCAAAATACATGAAGGTTGTATTTGAGTATAGAAATACTTCTTTAGAGAAGAAATTCCTCCCTGTGAGGATGGGGAGGCCCTGGGTTAGGAACTGTGGCTGCCCCTGGATCCCTGGAAGTGTCCAAGGCCAGGTTAGATCAACCTGGGGGTGGCACTGGATGATCCTTAATGACCATTCCATGAGAGTAGGAGGAGAGGGAAGAAAAATGAGAAGTCTTCACAGCTCTGCTGAATTCTTGAAGTGCAGTTCAATTTCACACCTAAATGTTGCATTTCCTGAGGTTTTCCAGCAGTGACACTCCCCTGTGTGGGCACCTGGCTGCAGCCCAGGATGTGCAGACTCACAGAGCTGGTAGAGTCCACGAAATTGGGCCAGAATTGAGCTGGTTTTGCTGCTCACTCAGCTTGGATGGGCCTGAAGTGCCACCTCTGTTTATCACCGAGATGGAGCAGCTCTGGGAGAGCCCTGCCCTGGGGCAGCTCCTGCTTGGCTTGGCTTGGAGCTGCTGGGGGACAGTGGGGATGGCCAGGCCTGGGGGCAGCAGCTCCCCTGATTTTTGCTGTCTTGCAGGGCCTGAGGCACCATGGAGCAGTACACAGCCAACAGCAGCAGCTCCACGGAGCAGATCGTGGTGCAGGCGGGGCAGATCCAGCAGCAGGTATGGCATGGGGGAATGGGGGAGCCCTGTGCACCCCACAGTGGGGATAAACCCCAAAGATTTCCTGTAATTCCAAGGAAGTGAGGGTTCTGAGGTCTTCCCTGAGGAGAGGTGGTGCCAGAGCCTGAGCTTGGACAGTGGGACCTTCTCAGCTGGGATTGAAAAGGGACAAGATTGGCACTGAGGGATCCAATTTTTTCTTCATCTGTGAACAAAAGCACAGGGAAACCCAGGAGCCATGTGGATCCAAACAGCAACACATCCCAGTTTGGAAAGAATTGGTTTCAGCAGCAAAATCCTGATCCTTCTGGCTACCTGTTGATTTCTGTTACCTGGGCACTGATGGCACCTGCCTGGAAGAGTAAACATGGTTTTTAGAATATACTTACTATATTTTAAAAAATGAAATTAAATGTATAAAATTGTATGTAAATATATAAAACTTTATATAAAATTAAAATGAAAATGCAGGTGTACATGTTACCAAATTTCAATGTAGCAGGGAGTTTGCAAAATGGTATTGACATGGGGAAAGTAAAATATAAAGACATATAAAAATATATTAACACATCTCTGAAAACGGAGGAAACAGAATATTAACAGAAACAAATTAATTGTCCACAAGAGAAATTCTCCCAAAGTTGAAATAGATTTTGTTCAAGCCCATGGAGGTTTCTTCCAGTTTTATCAAATGAACATTTATAGAGATTCTTTGTTTCAGAACAACAGATAGAGCAAAACAAAGACACAGAACAGGAATTTGACTGGCCATGTAGCTTAGGATGAACTCATCCATCCCACAAAGAAGTTCATGTTTCAATGTGTAAAATATCAGGGCTGAGTTTAGAGGTCTTACTGATTTCCATATCCAGATTTGGGGATGTGTTTTCGGCTGCTGCTGAATTTTTGTTGCATCTTCTGCTCTAGTTTGAGGGGGTTTGGTGGTTTGCCACACAAAGGGCTGAGCCACTGATGATGTTTTCAGGGAGATCTGCTTTGCTTTGGCCTCAGGAGTGACCAAATTCTTCTGCTGGTTTTAGCTGCAGTTGACTTTTTCAGCCAGAACAAGATTGCACTTGAGATTAAAACATTTTATATTAAGGATTATTCCAAATACCTGTTTACAGCAGATGACCAAAGATGTTGTTGGTTTATTGACATTTTCTAGGTGAAAAGGAGATAAAACCAACTCTTGGCTTTCATTTTGAGCACAACTTGAAGCCTGTGTCTGATGTGAAACACTTTGCTAAAATAAGTTGTTTAACCAGGCTGTTGCAGCACTTGGGAGGGAGCTGTCCTTCATCTCCCCATGCTAACACAGTTCCTGGGAGTATTTTGGGACTCTGAGCAAAGAGGCTAAAGATAGAAAAGGCTTTTAGCTCTGGCTGCTCCTGCAGCCTCTCCAGACCATCCCTCAGGGTCACTGGTGGGCAAACAGTGACACAGGGGTGGCAGAGATGAGCTCAGACTGTGCTGCAGGAAGGGCTTTGTTGGGAAAAACCAGTGTGCCCAAAATCTGGAACCCTTCACAGTGCCAAACCTGGGCAGTGAGCAGACTGAAACTCTGAAACTGAGCTTGAAATCCTCCAAAATTACCTGTCCTATTCCCTTTGAGTTAGACTATTGAAGCCTGAAACTTCAAAACTAAAACCCTGAAACTGAGTTTAAAATCCTGCAAAATGTCTAGTCCTTATCTCTGTGAGTTAGAATATTGAAGCCTGAAACTTCAAAACTAAAACCCTGAAACTGAGCTTGAAATCCTCCAAAATGACCTGTCCTGTTCCCTCTGAGTTGGAATATTGAAGCCTGAAACTTCAGAACTAAAACCCTGAAACTGAGCTTGAAATCCTCCAAAATGACCTGTCCTGTTCCCTCTGAGTTGGAATATTGAAGCCTGGCAGTGCCACGTGCAGTTCCAGGGAACTCCACCCTTAGGTTTGCTAAAATTCCCATTCCTGGTGTTGCTGGAGCAGTGTGTATGAACCCCACCCCCTGTCCCAGCAGTGTGTTGTGCATTTCCATGTTTCAAGCTCTCCCTGTTCCTGTTCCCAGCAGCAGGGAGGTGTCACAGCTGTCCAGCTGCAGACTGAGGCCCAGGTGGCATCGGCCTCAGGCCAGCAAGTCCAGACCCTCCAGGTAGTGGTGACCTCTCTGATTGTGTTTCTGAGCACTGCATGACCCTCCCCAGCACCACATATCTAATGCTGTGTTTTCCCAGGGTTTCCAGGAGGAGCAGGGGGATGTGGAGCAGGAATCTCTGCTGGCATTGGAGCTGTTCCCAGGTGCATGCCAGGAATTCTGGAAGGGAATTGTGGTTCAGTGTGACTTTAAAGTGATAAACACCAAAATGAGGAAGTAACAGTAGGGATAAACCCCAAAGATTTCCTGTAATTCCAAGGAAATTAGGGTTTTGAGCTCTTCCCTGAGGAGAGCTCTGCCTTCACTGCTTGAGGCAGACAGAGGTGGTGCCAGAGCCTGAGCTTGGACAGTGGAACCTCAGCTGGGACTGAAAAGGCACCTGGGCACAAGATTGGCACTGAGAAATCCAATTTCTTCTTTACCTATGAACAGCACAGGGAAACCCAGGAGCCATGTGGATCCAAACAGCAGCACATCCCAGTTTGGAAAGAAATTGGTTTCAGTGTGAAGTATTTTCTATCTTGCAGCCTCCACTTCCTTAACTCACCCAGGAGCTTTCCAGGAGCCCTTTGTAGAGCAGTTGACAGACCCTGGGCAGCCGTGGCAGTTTTGCACTCAGTGTTCTGGTTTGGTTTGTAGTTCTTCAGGGCAGGGTGGCTCCAAGGGGCTGGACTGGCCCTGCCAGCTGCAGAATTAACACAGCATTTTTTATGTTCAGAGTTCAAATCTCAGATGCTGCCTGACTTGGATTGCTGGGCTCACTGGGGCCTCTGGTTGTTGTTATGTTCTCCTCACCATTTTTTTTTTTTTTTCTATTTTGCCTTGCTGTGATTTATTAACAAAAATCCTGGAATGTCTTGTTTTCCTTTCTGCTTCTTGGATATTGTGCTGCTGCCTGTGCTTCTCTGTGCTGACCTGAGCATGCTCCTCCCTGTGTGACCCAGCCCAGGGGCTGAGGGCTTTGGATGGGACATGGACAGGCTGAGGGACACAGTGGGGACCTGGAAACTCCAATTCCCAGGGCAGGATTTGGCTCCTCACCCCCTGGGTGTGAAACACAGGAACTGGGTGACTTTACCACATTGTGATGTTTTTGTTCCTAAACAAATCAGATTTTGTGATCCCCGAGTTCATGAGACTCATTTTGCATTTAAGCTGTGGAGGTAGAGTATTTTTCAAGATGTGTTTTGGGAATCTGGGGACTTGGCAGGTGAGAGGGTTCAAACAGAGAGGTTTTCCCCTTGTTTTATTTTCCATGGGCCTTTTTCCCAGTGACCAGAGAAATACCAGGTCCAAGAGTCCAGAGATTCTCAGGCCAAAGTTACCTCAGAATCCCAGACTGGTTTGGGTGGGAAGGGACCTTAAAGCTCACCCAGTTCCAACCCCAACACGTTCCCCTGTCCCAGGCTGCTCCAAGCCCTGTCCAGCCTGGCCTTGGACTCTTCCAGGGATCCAGGGGCAGCCAACAGCTTCTCTGAGCAGCCTGTGCCAGGGTTCCCCACCCTCACACTTTATATTTATATATCCAGTTTAAGCCTTTTTGGGCCCAGAAGTGGCTGCTGCTCATCCACTTTGACTTTTCTTCCCTGAACTCCATTTCATGTTGCTCCAGTTAGAATTTCCCTCGATAACCATGGAGAGTTTCTCCCAGCACATCCCATGCTCCCTGTCAGTTTGGAAATGGGAATGTTGTAGGCATGAAATTGGAGGGAGCTGAAGCCACCTCAGAACCTCCCTGTCAGAACAGAGTTCTCTCAATAGGAACCTCAACTAAAAATCAGTAATTGTGAGATGAATAATGTTTTTTATCCCACTTTGCTCTTGGGCTGTGCATGAAGGTAGTGGCTGGAAAATGTGGTTTTCATGCTTTATAACACCTAGACTGCAGGAGAAGCAGATAACTCACTAAATCCATGGCACATGCTGGAACCCAGAGCTGCTTTGAAGCAGCTCAGTGCCTGTTCCCCAGTTCCTCTGCCCCCACACGGCCACGGCTGAGCTCTGGGGCCGCTCTGGCAGGGTTTTCATTGTTGCCTTGTTGTTGCAGGTGCAGGGGCAGCCGCTGATGGTGCAGGTGAGCGGGGGGCAGCTCATCACCTCCACGGGCCAGCCCATCATGGTGCAGGCCGTGCCTGGGGGCCAGGGCCAGACCATCATGCAGGTGCCCGTGTCCGGCACGCAGGGGCTGCAGCAGGTGAGACACCCGGTGCGGGGACGCTGGGCTCCAGGACGGTTTGGGTGGATGGAGAGCAGAGATCTCTGAAGCTGCTCTTGGAATATCTGGTTTATTAGAGAGGGTGGAAGGCCCTGCTTGGAGTCACCAGATGAGACCTGTGGCAGGTCCCAGGGCGTGGAGGAAGGGAGAGGCAAGGGGCAGAGGGAGATAAGAGAGGATCCCAAGAGGATGTTCAGGAGAGGGGCACTTCCAAGAGAACAGAAGTTCCAAGAGAGCGTCCGGCTCCTCAGGGACTCCTTGTCAGGGGGTTCAAGGTGGGCTGGAACAAGATTTAGGCCAGTGGGGTCACAGACTCCTGATGCTTCAGGGGAGGTTACAGGTGTGGATGAACCACACATTGGGGTGAGATCCAACAGTCCATCTGACCCTTGGACCTACCTGTAGGCAAGGGCATTGTCCAAGCAGAAGGGGGATTGTCCTCATCCTGGCTGTACTATTGTTTTCTAGTTGTTCAGTAACTAAGGTTTGGTACCTCACAACTTGTTACCATCTCAATTTCTGTATTTCCTAAATCTTTTGCCAGGCAATCCTATTTATAAGGGTTTCTTGTTTCATCTTCCCCAACAACCCTGGTGCACTGGGCACACTGCCACACAGGGCTCTGCTCAGCACCCCAAAACCACACTGAGCTGCTGCTCTGTGCCTCTGCCACGCTGGGGATGAGTGGAAGTCCTTTTTATGTTTTATGGCCTGGTGCAGACCTTATAAGTTCAATGCTAAAACAGCTGGGTTGGTTTGGGGTTTCTCATTGATTTGGGTTCAGTGAGATCTTTAAGCTCATCCAGTTGCACCCCCCTGCCATAGGCAGGGATATCTTCCCACAGAGCAGGATTTTTGTTTGTTGGGATATTTTATGTGGCCCTTGCAATGCAGTTGGGATCTGGTGCCTGTTCAATTTATGGTTCAGAAGGAGGATTTAAAAAAATTAATTATTTTTAAAAGCTTCTTGCAAGTAACTTGTGCTTAAAACCCTCTAATACGTGATGGCTGAAGGGGGATTTAAACATCCTTGTTGCACAGAAGGCAATAGTGAAGGAGGTGTAGAAAATGGATTTTTTTTGAAGTAATTACCTGTTTAAAAGATATAAAGAGTGTTCGAAGTGTTCCTGAAAAGGGAAGGGAAGAACTATAACCATGGCATAATGAAAGTGTACTGATGATTTAGGATGGGATTTAGGAACCCAGCACAGTCCAGGAAGGCAAATGATGTCTTGGTGTTTTGAGAGGTTTATTTAATATTTCCTTTGTTGAAAACCGCTGTAACTTGTATGAGGTTCTTCTCAGTCTGGTTGGTGGAGGAAAATCCATAACTGTGTTTTTAAACACAAACTTCAAACCGTATTCCAGCTCTTCTTTTTTAATCCAAGAATGTTCCACAGTGGTGGAAAAACTCTGCAAAGCTGAGGACAACTTTTTATATCCCAGAAGTACTTCTGAGTGCTGGATAATTAACACCCCACAGATGTCTTAAATCTTAGTCCTCCTTTTCCACCTGACTGTTTGTTCCCAGTGGATGTGAATAATTGATTTCTTGTGTAAGCAGTGCAGAACTGCTGGAGCACAGTGACACAGCACGCTGCTCCCTCTGCCCTGCGTGGCTGTGTCACAGGGAGCAACCCACTAAAACTCCTCATTCTCAACTGGAAAAAGAGAAGACTCCTTGCTTCCTTTTTCTGTGTAACTAAATCACCCTCAGAGATGACTTGGTCATGCTGAGGCCGAGGAGGGGGGCATAGTTAATGTTCCTTTCTGACTCTTTCTTCCACAGATTCAGTTGGTCCAGCCAGGTCAGATTCAGATTCAAGGTGGGCAGGCTGTGCAGGTACAGGGGCAGCAGGGCCAGACCCAGCAGATCATTATACAGCAGCCCCAGACTGCAGTTACTGCTGGCCAGACACAGGTAACTGCACCAGCATGAAAGGCTTTTCTGCAGAGGAGCAGGAAGAGAAACTTGGCAAATGATCTAAGATGTGGTTAAGTAAAAAAAAAATAAAACCAAAACAAAAAAACCACAAAGGAGAAAAAAAAAAAGGAATTCTTAATATTGAGGAGAAATTGAGAATAAGTGTCATGTTTTTGTAGTGTTTCATACATGACTCTGGGGCAGAAAAATTAGATTGCATGTTTTTCTCCATCGTGTTTCTGTATTTTATTGGTTCGTGGTTGTTTTTGTCTCTTTGTTGAATTTTGAAAACATGAAGCATTGCTAATTCCATACTTGGGCCATTGTGTGCAGTCACACCTGGGGATTCTGCTGATGCTTTTGGTTAGGGCTAAAATTAAATTTTGGAGCAGAACAGTTCTTCCTTTCACATCTTCATAGTGAGACAGGAAACCTAGAATTTGGGTTTTTCATTATTGAACTGTTGAAAAATGCATCTTACATGTGCTTCAGGTGTTTGATCTCCAGGTATTTGCTCTATGCTCCAGCCTGTTTCTTACTGCTGCTAATGAGGCAGCAGAAATAGACACCTGGAACACCTCAAGCACCATGTGTTCATTCAGGAATTGTAAACACTGGGAAAAAAGAGGCAATTTGTAACATTTTGGTGCTCTTTGTTTTGTTCAGACCCAGCAGCAGATAGCAGTGCAAGGCCAGCAGGTTGCCCAGGCTGCTGAGGGCCAGACCATCGTGTACCAGCCTGTGAATGCTGATGGCACCATCCTGCAGCAAGGTAGGAGGGCTGGGAGGAGCCAGGGCACCTCCTTAAGAGGCTTTTTATTTATTGAGGTGTTTGTGTGTGCTCTGCAGGAATTCACTCCGGGGTTCTTTCCCCAGAAACAGAAAACCTCCTTGTCTCTGGCAAGGGCTGGTAGAATAAAACCCCTTAATTTTGCTTTTCCATCTCAAGAGTACTTGGTTACTCACAGTGAGGTTACAAATGCAAAAACCAGGAATTCTGATGGAATTTAATCCCTCACTTCAGCACTTTCTTGACTCTCTGCATGCTTTGGAAGGATGAATGAGTAAAACACAGAAGTGGGACTAATGCTGTTCCCTTCTTTTTGTGTGCATGTTTTTGTTTCTTTTTTTTTCTCTCTCTCTCTCTTTTTTTTTTCTTCTTGTTTTTTTCTTTTTGTTTTTTCCTTTCCTTTTGTGTTCTACTTCCTTAAAGTTACAGTCCCTGTTACAGGCATGATCACCATTCCTGCAGCCAGCCTGGCTGGAGCCCAGATTGTCCAAACAGGAGCCAACACCAACACCACCAGCAGTGGCCAGGGGACGGTGACAGTGACACTGCCAGTGGCTGGGAACGTGGTCAATTCAGGGGGAATGGTCATGGTAGGTGTAAAATTCCCACTGCTGCCTCTGGAGGCTGGGCTCTGAGGTGTTTGTACTGAAACCTAGCAGGATTTGCACAGGGGTAGGGGTAGGATAGTGGGGATGGCTTTAAGTCAAGGGCAGGGTTGGGTGGGATATTGGGAAGGAATTTCTCCCTGCAGGGTGGGGAGGCCCTGGCACAGGGACCCCAGAGAAGCTGTGGCTTCTCCATCCCAGGCTGGAGCAGCCTGGGACAGTGGAAGGTGTCCCTGCCCATGGCAGAAAGTTGGAATTGGGTGATCCTTAAGGTCCCTTCCACCCCAAACCATTCTGTGATTCCTTGGTTCTCTAATAAATTCTTGTCTGAGATTGAGATACCATGGTCAGTCCTCTCTGTAAGTTCCATTAGTTTAATGTTTAAAAAATACAAATTTTCAGCTTCAAAGGCCTGGATCCTGCTGTGATCTTTGCTCTGGACTTTCTCAGAAATACAGAAATCCAAACTGAGCTGTCAGCTGATGAGCAAAGGTTTAAATAGGTTGAGTCACTTTTCTTGAGGGTCCCTGAGGATTTGTTTCCTTCATGTATAGAGGTTTTTCCTGCCAGCTCCTGTTTCTTTGTGGTGTGAGCCTCTTGAATGTTGCTGGTCCCCACTAGATGTCAGCAGCTCTGCAGTGTTGGCTCAGAGGTGCTCTGAAATGAAATAATTGAAATGAGAGATAACCCAAAAGAAAGGGTTAAACAGCCATGTCCTGTTTGTTTAATTGTCCAAGAAGCAGCAGCACAGTCGAGGAATTGTATTGAACCATTACTTTTATCAGGAAAACCCAGCAGGACTGATTTGTTTAGACTGGTTTTGCAGTTTGAGAACAGCTTCATTGCTCCTTTTCATTTAAGCAGCTGCGTTAGCTGAGCAAAACCCACTTTCTGTTTCAATGCTGGGGTTTTTAATGACATTTTTGTGTTCAAAAAAATGTTCATTTTGTGCGCTGAGCTGCAAGGACTAACCCACCCTGTGTGCACAGATGGTGCCTGGGGCTGGCTCAGTCCCAGCCATCCAGAGGATCCCTTTGCCTGGAGCAGAGATGCTGGAGGAGGAGCCCCTCTACGTCAATGCCAAGCAGTACCACCGCATCCTGAAGAGGAGGCAGGCACGGGCCAAGCTGGAGGCAGAGGGAAAAATCCCCAAAGAGAGAAGGGTGAGAGGAAAACTCAGATCTAACACGGGGTTGCTCTGTGTCAAAGGCACAGAATCCCACCTGGGCTGCAAAATGAGGATTAGAATCTTGGTGTTCCTCAACAATGTTTTTGTTGTTGTTGATGAGCTACATCAGAGTAAATTTTTTTAAGTCCCTTGAGGATAATTCTGCTTTTGGGTGTTTTTGGGAGTGCCTGGAGCTGTGTGAGCATGCACTGACTGTGAGCACAGTGTCTGTGGGGCAGGGGATGGATGGGAACCGGGAATTTCCTCTGGGAATGCAGTGACTGGGAATCTGTAGGGATGGATGGGGACTGGGAATTTCCCCTGGGAAAGCAGTGACTGGGAATCTGTGGGGATGGATGGGGACTGGGAATTTCCCCTGGGAAAGCAGTGACTGGGAATCTGTGGGGATGGATGGGGACTGGGAATTTCCCCTGGGAAAGCAGTGGCTGCTCCCTCAGCTGCCCCTTCCCTCACTGCAGAAATACCTGCACGAGTCCCGGCACCGGCACGCCATGGCCAGGAAACGGGGAGAGGGGGGTCGCTTCTTCTCCCCCAAGGAAAAGGACAGCCCTCACATGCAGGTGAGTGGGGTTTGGGGCAAATCCCCCTTCAAGCCTTCAGGATGCACACACAGAGGTGTCTGTGCTGCTTGCTTTGGGTTTTTGGGCTTGGCTGCTGACCCTCGTCCCTCCCTGCCTCTGAATTTTTCATCTGCTGCTCCTTGGCCTTCCCTGCCTTTAGATTTATTCCAAGCATTGGGAATAAAACCTCCTGTTGCTGCTTGTGGAGAGCAAGGGAATTAAATTAATGTGGATAGAAATGTGTTCACTTTGTAGTTCTTAGGATAAATGCACACAAACGTTCTGTGTGTGTAAAAACAGCTTTTCTGGGCTGTACCCCTTTTGGGTACAGGGGTTTTCTTTCAGGAATGAATTAAAGGTAGAGACTCCTTAACTTTACATCTGATGCAAAATTAAAAAATGGGAATATCTGATTCTTAGCTGCATCTTGATGTGCATAAAAGGTGCAAGGCATTTTTCAAAGGAAGGGACATAATGGAGTGGAATTAACAGATTCTGTGGTTGCTCAGTACTTTAGAACAGTCCTATGCCTTTAGGGAGTGTTTCTTATTTTGAACTAAAATCATTCCTAAATACCAGAAACAACAAATTCCTGGGAGGTATTAGGATTTTTGTGTCCCTGGCCTGTAAAACCCAGGAAAAATAGGACAGTTTTGGAGATCAAGGGAAATGCAGGAGTGTGTCCTGCTGATGGTTCCGTGTGGTTCTCTCTGCTTCATGGAAAAACGTGGAATTTCCACCCTTTTGTGTCTGCAGGATCCAACTCAAAGCAACGAAGAAGCAATGACACAGATGATCAGGGTCTCCTAACCCCAGCTTCCAGAAAAGAACACCTGAAGGGAATTCCCGTCCCTCCTGCCAGCCTGTCCTGCCTGCCCAGAGTGTCCAGTGAGTCCTGGAGTGGGACAATCTCCATGTCACAGCCTGTCCTTTTCCACAGAGCAAGCACCACGTGTTGAGGACGTGCTTGAGGTTTCAACTCTGCAAACAGAACCTTTCAGGCTTCCGTGGTGCCCTCTCCTGATCCAGCACAGGGAATTCGGAGTCTGAGCGCCCGTCTTTGGCTTTCCTTCATCTTCCCACCTCAATCCCTGTGGCTGGTGCAGCTCAGCCCTGTCCAGGGACAGATTCCAGCTCCTCCAGCCAGCACTGGATGGGTTTCAGTGCTGGCAAACCCACAGGGCTGGGTTTGCCCAGCAGAGATTTGTTATTCCATCCACTCCTCACCCCTTTGGACTCGGTTTTCCCTGAGCTGGGCCCTGCTGTTGCACCTGTGACCCTGGCAGAAACTGAAGGGGATTCTTTTCAATTCCTCCTTGTACATGTGTGAAGAAGCTCTTCTCTGGGACAGGTTCAGCCATCCAATCAATGCTAGAAATAGTCAAGATTACTGCAGGACTTGATGTGTTGTGTCTCTGTTGCGAGAGGGGTGGGAGAGGGAGATGTGGGGGGGATTGGGTCAGTAAATCAGTTTCTGGGTGGGTTTGGATGTTCATTGCCAGTATTTGTTGCTTTGGAAGAAAACTGGATGCGAGTATAGAAAGGATTGAAACTTGTCAATGAGTCTCTTCCAAAGAATTTTCTTTTTTTTTTTTTTTTTAAATCTTTTTCACCTGCCAGTGAAGTCCATGGTTCCTCCAAGAGACCCTCAGTGTCACAGTGGAACCCTCAGTGTCACAGGGGTGGCACTTGGCCATGGTTGGGGTGGAGTTTGATGCCTAAATCATTTCTACAAATCCAGAGTGAGGGATGATTCAGGACAGCAGCAGCTGGGGCAGCTCAGTCCCAGGTACCTGAAGGACTCAGCAGATACTGATGAACTTCCACAATTTTTATAAATTAAGCTCTTAAAAACAAAACAAAAGTGGCACTTAGTGAAGGAGCAATACTTAGATTATTAAAAAATAGGATTTTTCCATTACCTACACCTGGCTTTGGGCTGAGCATCTCCACAGAACACAGTTTTAATTTAGATTCTAAGCTTGCTCTATTATAATTTGAATTTTGGTGATGGGAGCAGTAGTTAAAAACATTTAACAGGTGATTTCTCACCACGGCACTCCTGTCCCCTCTCACCTTGAGTTGCACAGCTGCTCTGGGGATCATCTGCCTGCTGGAGTCCCAGAATTTCCAGGTTTTGTGTCCTGTAGTTCAGGCTGGATCACAGCAGTGAAATTTGGGGGTGGGAACGTTGTGTGGTGGACGTGAACCTGGCCAGGTGGAGCTGAAGAATGAGGAATTTTTGAGGAAATGATGCCAGGGATGGGTGAGGCTGGGTTAAATGATTTAAAGTGACAAGGAAATGCAGCTTGGAAATTGTATTTCCTCCCTCCCATCTTTTCCCATCTTTTCCCATTTATTGGAAGCTAAAGACAAAGTGGAGGATAAATCAGCAGGAAGGAAACAGAGCCTGGAAAATGCTGTTTCCTTTGGATGAAAGAAAAATACTCAACCTGAGAGTATCAGAGGGAGGAGAAATGTTGGATCCTCTTTGTGAGTTCCTTGTTTTTGCTCTTCAGTTGATGGTAAATCTGTCCTGAAACACCTTTTTGAGAGCTGGAAGTTCAAGAAGCAAAATTATTGCTCTGACATAGATTTCGTTTCTTTTTTTTTTTTAACAAGTAATTACTTTGTAAATTTTTCCCAATATCCTTTCATATCTAGGTTCTCTGATCTGCTGTTGTAGGTTGTGTGTGAAGAAATAATGGATTTGTGTTCTAGGAAGTCTTATTAATATTTTAAATAGTGATGTGAAAGCCAGAGAGCTCCTATCATTTTTTTATTTGTTTTGTGTTCTGTGTATCACTGCTGAAAGTTGTGTTTATTTGGTGAGGTTGGAGCCAGCAGTCAGCACCACGGTACCAAAAATATCTGCTTTCTTTTCCAGGGAAATCTATTAAAATTGGAGACATGTCCAATTCAAACCTCCCTAGTAATTAAATTGGAATTCTTTGTAGATTGGCTACACTTGAGCAAAAACTTCACTTTAGGAGTGAGTTAAGAGTGAGTGAGGATGAAAGAAGAGGTTTGGGAAGAAATGTGTTTGATTGACCTGGAGCAGTGAAGCATCAAACCCATCAAAACCCAGATTTGTAGGAGTGTAAAGATCAGGATTTGGATAAAAATGGTCCTCAAGTGATGCTAAATGGCTTTAAGGCCCTGCATGTTAAAAAAAGAGGGAGAAAAATAAACTTTTCTTTTGTGAAGGGGCGTGGGAGGGTCCTGAGCTTAAACGTAATGTCAGGCAAAGTTTGTACATAGTTCAAAGTTTTTAATTTTTTTTATATGATGCATTTTTTCAAGTGTATTTTGGTCTTTAATAGATGCAATTGTAAGTACTGTGTACACTCTCCAGCTAATAAAATTTATAAACTGACACAGCTTTTGCTCTGTGGTTGGAATTTTGTGATGGGGTGTGGGGAGGGCAGGGGGGGCTTTGGGGTGGCTGGAAGCTCAGGGCCACAGGCCACTTTCTTTGGCTATTATGTAATTTTCTAGCTATATATATATCTTTTTTTTTTTTTTTTTTTTTTTCCAGAGAATTTGCAGTAGAACAATTAAATAATCTCAGATACGCTGGTAAAAAACCCTGGTATTGTGTTGCCACATCAAAGCAGGCAACAGAATTTACTTTTCCCTCTCACCCTCACCTTCAGATCAGGATAATCACTCAGAGAGCAGAGTTGATCCAATCCATGGATGGATTTCCACCTTCCTTCCCTCCCCTGCCACCCAGCATCCAGGCTGGAGTCTTCCTGCAATCTTGAGATCCAAAAATTAAACTCAATTTCGTGTCCTGTCTGCACCCTCAGTCAGCAGCTTGCAGAATTAAGAGGAAAATCTCGGTCAGTTGAATTTGGGGATTTATCCATAATCCCTGAGGGATGTTTGCTCATGTCACCACAATAACAGGATTCTGTAGGTGGATCAACAGGGGTGTAATTTGTAATAAAATCAAGCTAGATTTATCCTGGAGGACAGGTGCGTGTTAATAAACAACAAACAGGGAAATACAGAATTATTTCTTTGTAAAACGAATCATTTGGAGTGTAAATTCCACCCCAGGAGTTCAAGCTGATGACAGTTTACACTATAAGGTAGATAAATATTTTCCAAGAACCCCTTGTTTATTAGAACATGTCAAACGCATTACTTGTCTTTCTGAAGCCCAGGAAAAATCTCATAGTTTTAAAATAAAGCAGATTTTTTACCACTTTGCTGAATCTTACCAGAATGGGAAGTAATTCATAGGTTTTTTTGTGAATATTTAAGTCCAGAGGAAGCAGCTCACTTGGCCTGGCTGTGGTGCTGTATCAGCTGCTGCAGACACAAGCAGTTTCCTTTATTTGGGTTTATAACTCTCTGCTATTTAAAAATAGAGTCATTTGGAAAAGAAAATGCACCACAGCTTTCCTCTGGGTTTGCTGTGCTGTCAGAAAAGTGCAGTTATTTTCCAGGGAAATGTGCACCCAGCTTTCTTTTCCTTCAGCCCATCACCACCCTCAGCAGCTGGCTACTAACCGAGCTGGGTGGTTTGAAGTGGTTTTGGCTTTCTGAAGATCAGCCTTGGTTCATCTACGGCTGCAAATATTTCCTCCTTGTCTCATGAAACTGGGGGAGAGCAGAGGGGATGCGTGGTAAATGAGACTTTGATCAGGGTTACCTTGAATTTGGGACAGCATTTTGCCCCAAACACAGGGCTGGAGTTTCCTGTTGGCATGATGGAGAGGGAGTTCCTTTTTTTCCTTTTTTTCCTTTTTTTTTTTTTTTTGCAAACAGCCCCAAAAGTTCTGCTGAGCCTCAAGCTGTGATTCATCGGGGTGAGGGAAGACAGGAAAAAACAACCCCATGGAGTGTCCAGGTCACCCACCACAGGAGCAGAGCCAACGTCAGCACAGAGGGAACAGGGGAAGGACAGAACCAACCCCAGAAGTACTTCTGCCCCAAACCCATTTGGTTTTGATTAACACAATCCTACAAATGACATTCTTTGTTTTTGATGGCAATCAGTAAGTTATTGATTCATTTATTTTTATTTCCTTGGAGATATTTTTATTTTAGATGGCAAATTCCTCTCAGTCATACAGCAAGTCACTGTCTACACCAGGAGAGAGCAGCAAACACAGATTTTCTTCCCCAAAAGTTGCTGATTTAAGACTGAGAACCTCACAGTGGTGGGAAGGAAAGGCTTCAGAAGGACAAAGGTTGCCAGATGTCCCCCCATGAATTTAAATTTCTGGACAAAACACAGTACTACTCTAAAAATGAGAACGGAAAAGTGGAATTAAAATAAGCAAATTTCAGTCCTTGATTCTGTGGGCAATGAGGGGTTGGGCTCTGAGCTGCTGTCCCTGCACAGGGCTGGCTCTGGATGTTCCAGCCTGTCCTGCTGGCTCTGAGTGCTCCTGGGTGTTTAAACACTCCAGGATTTTCCAAGCATCACCTCTGATCTGGGACGCCACTGTGACCTGGCGTCCTGCAGGAATCCACACCAGGCCAGAGAACCAGATGGATTTTATTCACTTTTGCAGGGATAAAGAAACGTGAGTGCCCGTGGGTTTGGAGCCTGGGAGAGCTGAGCGCAGCTCGGTGGGGAGGAAGGAGCAACCACATGGGAGAGAAAACATGGGGAGAACAACAGAGAGACAGCTCCTGTGTCCACAAAGTCCCTTCAGAGAGGAGAAGCTGGCTCGGAGACGCAAGGAGACCACATCCCTTTCCTGGTGTGTCCTGCAGCTCCTTTCCACGAGGATTTTCTCCAAGCAGCTTTTGGGAGCTGCTCTTCCTCGCCTTGGAAAGACAGAATGTGTCACCTGAGGTGACAGGAAGTTGATGGGTGTCCGTTCAAACTGATGGGATGGTCCTGGGAATGAAGTCTGGAATAACTGCCCGGGGATGAGGTACCGAGGGAAGTGGTGATGAAGAAGATGGGGACGTTCCTCTCCAGAGTGACAGGCTCTTCCAGACCTGTGCTTAGTAGTGATCCTTTCCTTAGGGCAGATGGCAAAGCCCTGATTTGCCTTTTCCATGGATTCCCTTTGGCTTGGCTCACACAGAGCTCTCCCAGGAGAGGCCAACTCCACCATGTCCAAGGTCAGCAGGGAGAGGGAGCACCTGCTGCTCACCTGGACCTGGGTTCTGCCCCCGCTCCCTGTTCTTCCTGCTGTGAGCAACAGCACAGACCAGCACGGCCACCGTGCACTTGGCCACCAGGAATCCAGCCAGGATGTAGAAAACAGTGAAATCCACATCAGGAGAGGACCTGAGGGGAGGCAGAAACGCAACCATGAAGGGGATGGTCCAACCTTGAAAAAAAATCTCTTGTAATGCTGCCTTAGTCCTAGGAAGGTGTGCGATCTCAGCACGAAGAGTTTTGGGCTCACCTGGAGATGCTCTGCACAGCTCTGGGCTCCTCTGGCACGTGGGTGACCAGCTCAGCTGCTGATGGAAGCACAACAGTTTAGTCTGCAGGTGTTTTGGGTGATGTTCAGCTGGGCAGGTAACCCTGGTGAGACGGGGCACTGGGAGCAATAAGGAGGTGACGTGACAGATACCCTCTAACAGTGAGGTCATGCTGCTGTAAGTCAGGAATAAAGAGAGGCAGTGAAACACAGAACCTCCTTAGAGCGAGACAAAGGTAGATATTGACTCAAGTGGGCCCTGGGAAGCTGCAGACACCCATGAAATTCCAGTAGGAACACATGAAATTCAAGTAGCAACCCATGAAATTCCAATAGGACCATGTGAAATTCCAATAGGAACCCATGAAATTCCAATAGGAACCCATGAAATTCCAGTAGGACCATGTGAAATTCCAGTAGGAACCCGTGAAATTCCAATAGGAACATGTGAAATTCCAAGAGGAACCTATGAAATTCCAATAGGACCATGTGAAATTCCAGTAAGAACCTATGAAATTCCAGTAGGAACCCATGAAATTCCAGTAGGAACCCATGAAATTCCAGTAGGAACCTATAAAATTCCAGTAGGAACCCATGAAATTCCAGTAGGAACCTATAAAATTCCAATAGGACCATGTGACATTCCAGTAGGGACACATAAAATTCCAGTAGGGACACATAAAATTCCAGTAGGGACATGTGAAATTCCAGTAGGAACCCGTGAAATTCCAGTAGGAACCCATGAAATTCCAGTAGGAACCTATAAAATTCCAATAGGACCATGTGACATTCCAGTAGGGACACATAAAATTCCAGTAGGGACACATAAAATTCCAGTAGGGACATGTGAAATTCCAATAGGACCATGTGAAATTCCAGTAGGAACCCATGAAATTCCAGTAGGAACCCATGAAATTCCAAGAGGAACCTATGAAATTCCAATATGACCATGTGAAATTCCAATAGGACCATGTGAAATTCCAATAGGACCATGTGAAATTCCAGTAGCAACATGTGAAATTCCAAGAGGAACCTATGAAATTCCAATAGGACCATGTGAAATTCCAATAGGACCATGTGAAATTCCAATAGGACCATGTGAAATCCCAGTAGGAACCCATGAAATTCCAGCAGGAACCCGCCAAACCCGCAGCCCCGGGACGTACCTGCCAGCACTTCCACCCGCACCTTCCTCAGGCTCTTGGTGTCTCCCAGGAACTCCGTTGTGCACTGGTAGAGCCCCGCGTCCTCCTTGCGGAGGTGGCCCATGGTGACGGTCAGGAGCCCGGCGCGGGCGTTGTCCCTGAGGGAGGTGCTGCCTCTCCTGGCCCTGGGGAAGGGCAGCCACGCGGGCGGGGCGCTCAGCACCTGCTGGCACCGGCTCTGGTCCAGCTGCCTGCACCAGCTCTTCTCCCGCCACCACTGCCGCGGGTCGTAGGAGCAGTTGACAGAAACGGTGTCCCCCTCCATGGCGGCCACCACGGTGACGTTCTCCGCGGCACAGGACGCTACGAGGGACGGAGGGACAGGGGCGGGGGTGAGCCAAGCCTCTCCCAGGTCTGTCCCTCATTGTGGAGATGCTGAACGGCACTGTCATCCTCTGGAGATGTCACCCGTAGGGCTGTCACCTGTAGGGTGTCACCTGTGGGGTTATCACCTCTAGGGTGTCACCTGTGGGGTTATCACCTGTAGAAGTGTCACCTGTAGGGTGTCACCTGTCCGCTTCCCCCATCAGCTGTACCCAGATTTGGCTCAGATATTCTGGAATTTGTCCCAGTGACACCTCCAAACCAGTGCCCAGCTCACTGGTTCCTTCTGAGTCCCACTCTCAGTGTTCAAATCCAGTTGAATTCTTTTTCACCCCATCTTTTAATATCTCACTAATTTTAACTGTGTTGACAACTGGTCTTTGCTTGACTTTTTTTTTTTTTTTTATTGTCTTGGTTCCTCATTTCTAATTTCCATTCCTCTTTGTGACAGGCAGAGAAGACAGTCTGAGCTATTAATACTTCCAGAGAGAAGTGCAGTGTGGTATTTGTGGAAATCTCTATTTCTAGTGAAAAAAAGTCACAGGCAAATGCTTCTGTGAGACCGTAAGTAATGATGAAACAGAGGTAAATTTAAAAATAGGCTCTTGTGAGGACTTTGTACTGGCTGAGCCTTTTAATAACACTTCTTACAATAATTCCAACAATTCAAAGTGAATTGTAAACTAAAAATTATGAAGTTCTTTCAGCTTGACTTGAAGAAGACCTAAAATGGGTCTGTGCTCTGCAATCCAACACCCACAGGCCTTTATCCTGACGTGTTGCTCCCCTTGGTTGTTCCAGTCAGGGTTTATCTCATGAAATATCCAGTCCAGTCCTGCTCAATCCCTCCAAAAGTCTTTAACTGCTTCTCCTATTCCCCCTTCCCTCCTCCAGCTCTGCCCCTTCGGTCCCGGAATTCCCACAGCACTGCCAAACATCTCTCAAACAGAATCACTGAAAGATTCCTCACATCCCTTTGGGAAATGTTGTGTTATTCTCTTCCCAACCAATTTTGCTGGCAGGTCACTACTGGCGCTCCTCCTCTCTTCTTGGGTGCCACTGGTCAAAGTACAGTGAACTTTTCCCAAACTCATCCCAATTTTTGGGACAGGTTCCTGTGCTCCCCCAGCCCGAGGCTGTCGCCTTTCCCGGCACTGCTGTGAGGATCTGGGATCCCCAAAGAGCTGCAGGGAGCCCCACTGGGCCGTACCTCATTTCACATGGACATTCCTCTCCAAGCTGGAAAACCCAGCTCTCGGGGGTTGCAGAGCTGAGCCCTTCTCTGGGTTTTATTTCCCTCCCTGAGCCCCACCTGCAATCATTTGCATCGATGTAAATCCCATTTGCTAATGCAAACAACCCGGGATTTTGCAATTTCACATTGCACACCGGACTTCTCTCATCAGTGTTTCCTGTTCTGACTCAAAAGGATCCCTGTGAGGAAATCTGGGATCACCCTTTGATGGGTGCTCCTTTGCTAAATAAAGGGAAAACCCTGAGGATGGAGCCTTCAGACCAAGACAAAGCTTTGCCCCAATCCTTCCCCCTTTACCTGACCCCAAAACCACGTGTGGTTCTTACCTGACAGGAAGACCAAGGTGAGGTGCAGGAGCTTCTCCATGGGGCCGAGCAGAGAAAGGGAGAGGAGCTGGAGAGGAGCTGGAGAGGAGCTGGAGAGGAGCTGGAGAGGAGCAACGCCGGCTCTGCCCATGGGCAGCTCCTCTCCCCCTCCTCGCTGTGCCGGAAGGAAGGAGCACAGGAACTTGGCATCTTTTTTATCCTGCACATTGAGCAATTCTCCAGGGACGGGCATTGCTCTTGTGGGCTCCAAATTCAGGCATCAGCAGTGCCCGGTCCCAGCCACAGCTCCGGCAGCCTGGGAGGGAGCAGCACGCCGTGGCCTGAAGCCACAGGCTGGGTGTCTGCTCCCACTGGAGCAGGATTTCATGGAATCATGGAATGGTTTGGGTTGGAGGGACCTTAAAGCTCATCCAGCTCCATCCCTGCCACGGCAGGGACACCTTCCACTGTCCCAGGTGCCTGTCCAGCCTGGCCTTGGACACTTCCAGGGATTCAGAGGCAGCCACAGCCGCTCTGGGAATTCTATGCCAGGGTCTGCCCACGCTCACAGGGAATAATTCCTTCCCAACATCCCTGTGGAAGCCATCCCCTTGTGCTGGCCCTCCAAGCACGGTGGTGATAAATGTGATAAATGATTTACAGGAGCTGTGCTTGGGGGGAATTTCGGGGAAGCTGAAAGGGAAGCTCTCCTGGGAGCTCTGGCAGCATCCTGGGGGTGAAGGAGAACAAGGACATCATCCCCTGGGTTTTCAGGAGGAGGAAGAACCTGTGCATGGAGCATTGTCTGCTCTGGGAGAAGCTGTGGGTGTGTTAAACAAGCCCAGCACCCACCTGTGTTCTGTACCTGGCACAAAGGCACAGGATCTCTGCTGGGGATGCTGATTTTGTGCCAGCCAATGCCACCGTGCTGGAGGGCTCAGGGATGCAGCCACGGACCCCCCAGAAGATCAGAAAACTCACTGGGGTGGGCTGCTGGTTTTTAATTTTTGAGGTGATTTATTTACTTGGAGGTCTTCCAGGAAAGTACAAATAGACCCTGGTTTTGAAACTGGTGTGGTGCTAAACCTGCAGGCCTGGCCATTCCTAAATGTGCCTTTCCTTGAGTTAGTGGTTGAGAAAATGGTCCCTCACAGTGACCAGAAATTCTTTGTCAGGTGACTGACTGCAGCTTTTGTTCCTTCTCGTTCCAGTGAGCACAAATACAGACTCTCTTCAAGATTCTCCCCAAAAATGCCTCTCTTCCACTCCACTGTTTTTTGCTATTACTCTTCCACAGCTTGACCCAGTGCAACTGCACGAAGAGCAAATTGTTGGGCTGAATGAACCATTTCCAGAACCATTTTCTTTTTCTTTCTGCCAGGTCAACTCTGAAAATCTCAAAAATTATCCATCAGCCTCCCTGCTGCAGCCCTGTCAAGAGGAGCCTGGTGGATGTGACTGGCCTGGGAATGAGGGCTGGTTCAGGCTCCTTTGGTCTGTCACCTCCAGCAGGGCTTGGGGCAGGGAAATCAGGAGCCAGAGCTCCTGGAGAAATGGAAGTGAGCCCCAAAAAGCCATCTCATGTTGCTCCCCACATGACTGCTAAATAAAATGTGTCATCTGGAGCGTTTCCAGCAGAGACAGGGAAGTGCAGGAGCTGGTTCTGCTTATTCTTAGAATCCAGCACATCCATCCTCAGCCCATTCCATGAAAAATGAGCCCAGCCACAGCAAGGTTTGAGCTCGATCCCTGCAGCGCTGGAATGAGTCTGCTTGGCCACAGGAGCTGAATTCTTGGGATCGGGGCAGGGACACAGCTGGGATATCCCACCCAGCCCTGCCCACGCTGCTCCTTCTCACAAGGCCAGGCCTCCACTCCTGCCTCGCCAAGACTGCACTTTAATGGAATTGGAAAAGCAGATGTACAAGAGATCCTGATTCCCCCCCAGCTCTGCCTGACCCGAGGCAACGTGCCACAAGCGTGGCCAAACCTCTGCCCGCCCCAAAACACGAGGGAGAGCTGAAGATGCTCAGTCACCACCACACACACACAACAGAGGCAGCAAAACTCATCTTGTGCATCCACGCGCCTCCTACTCCTCATTGCCACCCCGCTCCAGGTCCTTTCCCCCCATTTCTGCCCTGCTGGGGGTTCTGTGCCTCACTCCCTGCTGGTCCGTGGGGGCTGGCTGAAGGCGATGACGGCGTATTCCAGGTGCTGGCAGCTCCCGGGAGCCTGGCTCGCTTTCACGTTGCAGTAAAGAGGCTCCTCAAGGCTGGAGTGGGATTGCCCCTCCACGCTGATGTGTGCTGGCCCTCGGCTGTCATCCCGAGAACGTTCCCTCCTCCCGGTGCTGCCAGGCTGGGAAAAGGAAGGGAAAGAACACGAGTTCTCTGTGCCAGGCCACACCGCTGCCAGGAGAAGGAGATTTTCCAACAAGGAAAGGAGAAGTTGTGTCAGATTTTACCTCTGGTTGTGACAGAGGTGAAGGGACAGAGAACTCTTTTCTTCACCACCTCTCCTGGATACAGCTGGAGCCTCATGCTCTGACCCTGCTTGTTACTCCTTGAGTCCCCTCTCAGGGGTTACTAGAATTTGCTCCACTGGGTTTGTTCCTACTGGAATTCCCTTGCATTAATTACCCCCCTCTCTCTCCAGCTAGGGATATTCCTCTCTCTGCTGCCATTAAATTCCATTTACCTCCTGTTTATAACCAAACTGAGCTCCAAGCTCCCCACCAGGCGGGTCTGACAGCTCCTCCCAGACTGTTGGCCAGGGGTTTTGCACCCTGTGGGAAATGTTTCATTTTCCTTACCTGTGCTGTGCCCTCTGGTCTGTCACTGGTGTCCTCTGCTTCTCTGTTACCTTTGGAATGAGGCAAAATCAGAGGGTTTAGAGGTGGAAGCTCTGCTGAGGAGGTCTGGGAGGGCTGGGGGATTGCCCAGTGCTGGGATGTGCCTCTGCCCTGGGGCTGGGGACCACTTTGCTCCCTTTACTCCTCCTCGGAGGTGTTTGCAGGCTCTGGAGGAACCTGGGTTCGAATTATTCTGAGGGCAGGCAGGGGTGAGCCTGCCTTGAGGCCTCCCAGGCTGACCTGGGCCCTGCCTGGCCAGTGCCAGCCCCACGTACCTGTTGCCAGCAGGAGCCTGGAGTACCTGACACCCAGGGCTACGGAGGTGAGGAGCGCCAGCAGGAGCAGCAGGAGCAGCACCACGGACAGGATGAGGAAGGTGTTCCCACTGCAGCTGGAGCAGAGGAAGGCAGTCACCAGGGTGGGATGGTCCAACAGGGACCAAAAGAGGCACAGGGACGGGTTTTATGTGCTCAGTTCAAGCACCTGGAAGGAGGGTCTGGCTCTCCTGCAAGATCTCCAGCAGATCCTGCAGGATCCTCTGTCTATGAGTCCCTGCTGATCCAGAAGGGAGTAAAAGGCACTGGAGACCTTCCCTGGCTCCTGATTCTTGATTTTTCTACTTGACTATATCTTCTGAGCTTTTCCTAAACCATTCTCCAGGCTTTAGAAACGAGCCACTGTTCAAAGCTCCAAGCACAATTCCAGGCTCTCTGGAGCAGGGATGATTCTGCTCTTAGGTGCTGCTGAGGCACTGATGGCAGCAGATGTACAAAGGGAGGAAAATCCTTTACATCTAACTGGTAAATGGAATAACAGCAGCCAAGGACTGTCCCACTGTTAAATACTCAGACAGGAGGGTGCAAAGTCGAGGCTGAGGATCAGAATCTGGGGGTTCAAGTGAAGCGCAGAGCCCAAAGAGAGAAGGATAAAGAAGCAGAGAGGCTCCTGCAGAAGGTTGTGACAGGATTTTACCAATCTGCTTCTTCCTTTGGAATTCGGGTTAGGGCAGGAGCTGGAGGAGGAGAGGCCACCTTTGGTGAGGATCCTGTCACATCCAATTCCTCCAGGCAGGAGCCAGAGTGCCCAGGGCCTGCCTGCCCCAGGTGTACGACAGGAGTAACTGGTGTGTGCTCGGAGATTCTCAGCCCTTACCTGTCACCCAACAGAATTTCTTCACTTTGGCTTTCAGAGTCTGGAAAACCTCCTGGAGGCAACGCTGCAAGCACAGACACGGGGAGAGGAACGGTCACTGTGGGGCTGCTCTGCGTTCAGCAGTGACACCTCTGCCCCTGCTGCTCCCAGGGCTCTGATCCCGTGAGTTTGTCCAGAGCATCCCAACGTCCCCTCTCAGTGTCTGCACTGCTTGTTCTCAGTGCTGCCAGAGCCAGGCTGCAGCCTGGTGCTGCTCTGCCATCACCACCACCTCAGTGCCTTCCCTTTCCATTCAAACATCGTCTGAAACAGAACCCACAAGTGACAGAACTGTAAAATCCCAGTCTAAAGCTGTTCCCTTGACAACCCAACGGAAGGTGTTTGAAAGCCAAAGGATGAATGCTCTAAAGGGGCTCAAAAGTCACTCTGAAGAGCTGATAAAAAACACTGAGCGACAGAAACCCCGCTCAGGACAGCTGAAGCTGCTCCCAGGCTAAGGAGGAGCAGCACAGCACCGATGTGGATCAGCTCCCAACTCTGTCTGCTGCTCCACAGGGTGGAGGCCACGAGGAGATCCAAAGCTGCAGGGTTTGGGCAGGCAAAAACAGGCAAGGTGGGGAGTGGGGCAGGCTGGGCAGCACAGGAGAGAGCAGGGCAGGGAGTCTGGAATCTGCAGACGTGTCCTGCCAGCTCCACACCCACCCTTGGCAACGCTGAGCGTGACCTCCTCCATGCGGAGCAGCCCGGAGCCGTCCTGGAGCGCGCACCAGTACACGCCCGAGTCCTGCACCTGCAGCTGCTCCATGGTGACGGTGACAACGCCCTGCTGGGTGTCATCCCGGATCCTGACACCTCCCCGAGCCGTGCTGGTCCCTGCTGGGGACGCTGGCCTGGTGCTGGCCAGCACGTCGCACACCTCGCCCTGCTTCGTTTTGCACCAGGCTTTGCTGACAGCCCTGTAGTCTGCGATGCTGTAGCGACACTGGACGGAGATGCTGCCTGACTCCTTGGCTGCGTGCTGCTGAGTCCCTGCAAGACGCCCAGGACGTGTGCTGAGACCCCCAATGGGGTCCCACAGCGGCACCCCCCTCCCCAAAACTGCCATACCTGCAGCTGCACCCACCTCCACGCACCCCCCTGCACACCCCCCTGCCCTGAGCACAAGGGGGCTGCACCCAGATTCCCCACGCAGAGGGGAATCCATCTGGGGGTCCTGTCCCCCTCCTCTGGTTCCCTCAGAGGGGCACACTCAGCCCATAGGGTCTGGAGGGGTTGGTGGCTGTGGGGTCAGAGCAAAAGGCATGAGGGAGGGTCCCAGCAGCACCCAGTGGGAACCAGCGCTGGAGCCGCCGGTCTGGCCCTGCGGGAAGCACTTGGGATGAGCATCCCCATCTGTGGGACTCACAGGAGCCTCCCCTGGGGTGGGGAGCAGACAGAGGTGGTGGGAGCAGACAGAGCACGAAGGGGCTGTGTGAGCTTTGGCTGCAAGGTGCCAGGGTCAGCTGGCACTGTGCTGCAGGGACGGGGTCACCGGGGCTGAGACCTGCCCACGTCCACAGCCGGCTGCCAGGAGGGAAGGGCTCACTTTGGGCACTGAGAGGGCAGTGGGAGCTCACTCTTGGAACCCTTGGACGGGGAGAACAGGGCAGTACTCACTCCTGAACACAGAGAGCACCACCTCCATCTTGCGGCTGCGCTCAGGGCCCAGGGCACACCAGTACACACCAGAGTCCCAGACCTGCAGGTTCCTCATGGTGACCACGAGAGCCCTTTGAGGGTTATACTTCACTGATGCTCTGTCTCGCAGGGATTTCGTCTCGCTCTCTTTCGAAGCTGTTTGTCTGCCCAGCGGGGCCGTGCAGCCCGTCTGCCCTCCTCGGCACCACACCATGCCGTGCCCCGCCGGGCACTGCACTGCCAGCGTGTCCAGCTCCCACCTGAGCAGCTCTGTGAAACACCACGGTGGGCACTGCCCGGTCAGCGCTGGGCACCCGGACACACCGTGCCCTCCCTCGGGGCAGGGAGCGGGGAGCCAGCAGGACCAGGCAGGTCTGTGGGGCTCCTTCTCCCCCTGTGTGCGAGGGAAAGCAGGGGCGAGGCTGGGGAGGGGCTGGGGGCACCAGGGGAAGCTGCTCGGCCTGGGGCTGGGCTCTCTGAGAGGGTCACGAGTTGTGTTAGAGTTGGAGATAGAGAAAGCAGTGTGTAGTTTTGTATCCTCCTTTTATATAGCATATGAATGCATTTTAGCATAGTTATAATAAAGAAATAATTCCGCCTTCTGAATTGAGTCAAGACGTTGTGATTTCTTCCCCTTGGGCTCACCTGCATTTACAATAATTCCCATGCCCAGCTGCCCTTTCTGAAGGTGCAGGGCTGCCCACAGCCTACAGCGGGGTAGAGCAGGGGAAGGAAGGATGTTGCTTCCTGACAAGGTTTGGCTTTGGGTGGGGTACAGGTACTCACCCCTGAAAACACTGAGTGAGATCGTCCTTAGCTGTGGATATTCACGTTTGTAGCTGTTGTAAGCAGTACAGAAATACGTGTCCGAGTCCTCTACCTTGAGGTCAGTCATGGTGATAGACACGGTCCTGCTGGTGGTGTTATCCTTTATTTCAATCCTCCTATCCTTGGATTGCATGCTGAATTCATAGTATGTGCGCAGGATTTCTTCGCATTCTCCATATCTCAGGAGGCACCAAAATTTTGCCTGGTGGTTCGTAGTCCACACTTCGTAGGGACACAGCACGTAAAGGGTGTCCCCTTCCCGTCGCCTCTGGACTTCTGAGGTTTGGCCTTGGACACCTGGAGGGATCAGATGTGCTGAGGGGAGCTGATCACAGAACCACAGAACCAACAAAGCTGGGAAAGACCCTTGAGATCACCGAGCCCAAGCCATGCGCTGAGCCCACCCTGCCACCCAGACCACGGCACCCAGTGCCACATCCACTCTGCCTGAGCACCTCCAGGACAGGACTGCACCTCCTCCCCAGGCAGCCCTGCCCTGTGGCAGCACATTTCTCTCTCTCCCTCTCAGGATTTATTCGTAGGGGTGCACAGAGAGAAATGAAAGAGAAAACAATTTCTATTTCTGCTCCTTGTTTTTCCCATGTGGAATGTGTTGGGAGAATTGTTTACCTGGGGTGATGGCTGGGTTGGATTCTGGTGAGGATTGTTTGAGCCTGGTGGCCAATCCAATCCAATCCAATCCAATCCAATCCAATCCAATCCAATCCAATCCAACTCAACCCGATCCGATCCGACCCGACCCAACCCAATCCAATCTAATCCAATCCAATCCAATCCAATCCAATCCAATCCAACCCACCTGGGGCTGGGCTCTCAGAAAGGATCACGAGTTGTGTTAGAGTTGGAGATAGAGAAAGCAGTGTGTAGTTTTGTATCCTCATTTTATATAGCATATTAATGCATTTTAGCAAAGTTATAATAAAAAAATAATTCCACCTTCTGAATTGAGTCAAGACATTGTGATTTCTTCCCCTTGGGCTCACCTGCATTTACAATAATTCCCATGCCCAGCTGCCCTTTCTGGAGGTGCAGGACTGCCCACAGCCCCTCGGGGCACACAAGGAAACTCTGCCTCCAGCCTGCTGGGACACCGGTGGCTGGAAGAACTCCAAAACCCAAAATCCCTTCCCCACGCTGAGTTCACCTGCTTGGAATTGGGAAGGGCAGCATTGAGATTTTGGGGCTGTGGGTTAAAGCTCACAGAGAAGCACAGGGTGCTCGAGGCGCTGTGCCCCCCAGCCATGCGTGGCACGGTGCCTGCAGCTGTCCCCTTGTCCCCTGCAGGAGAACGGGGACCTGGAAAAGTCAGGGAACTGGAGCCTGGAAATTCACCTGGAAAAGTCAGGGAACTGGAGCCTGGAAATTCACCTGGAAAAATCAGGGAACTGGAGCCTGGAAATTCACCTGGAGGGTCAGGGAACTGAAACCTGGAAAAGTCAGGGAACTGGAGCCTGGAAATTCACCTGGAGGGTCAGGGAACTGAAACCTGGAAAAGTCAGGGAACTGGAGCCTGGAAATTCACCTGGAAAAGTCAGGGAACTGGAGCCTGGAAAAGTTAGGGAACTGAAAATTCACCTGGAGGAGGAAGGGAACTGGAACCTGGAAAAGTCAGGGAACTGGAACCTGGAAATTCACCTGCAGGAAGAAGGGAACTGAAAACTGGAAAAGTCAGGGAACTGGAATCTGGAAATTCACCTGGAGGAGGAAGGGAACTGAAACCTGGAAAAGTCAGGGAACTGGAACCTGGACAAGTCAGGGAACTGGAACCTGGAAAAGTCAGGGAACTGGAGCCTGGAAATTCACCTGGAAAAGTCAGGGAACTGGAGCCTGGCAATTCACCTGGAGGAGGAAGGGAACTGGAACCTGGGAATTCACCTGGAAAAGTCAGGGAACTGGAACCTGGAAAAGTCAGGGAACTGGAGCCTGGAAATTCACCTGGAAAAGTCAGGGAACTGGAGCTGGCAATTCACCTGCAGGAGCTTAGGGAACTGGGGCTGCCCTCCCCTCCCAGCCCTGCAGCAGTGCCCAGCTGGCAGCCTGGCTGGTGTTTCGGAGCTCCCGGGGCAGCAGGGCGTGGGGAAGGCTGTCCCTGTCCCCAGGGATGTGCCGAGCCCTTCTCCTACCTGGGAAGCAGAGCGCCAGCAGGAACAGGGCTCTCAGCTCCACGGCCATGCTCAGGCCCAGGGAAGGGGCATCACCGGGGCTGCCCGGCGTGTCCTGTGCCACTGTGGGTGCCCTTGGACCTCTCCTGCCTGGCAGTGACACAGCTAGGGGACGGGGAAGTGCCAAGTTCTCGCCTCGAGCGGAAACACCTCCCCATATTTTGTTACAAAATTCAAATGCCGGTAATCTCAGGGTGCTTTTGGGGAAGTGGCTGAGCCCAGAGCACAGCCAGCCCCGGGTTCCAAGGCTGCTGCTGCTCTCGCCTGCCTGGTGGCATTTGCATTGTCACCCTCCTGTCCCCCCAGCCTGTGCTGAGGTCCAACCACCTGGCTCCTCTTCCTCCCTGGCTGGTAAGAGAGAAGTGCTCCAGATTTTCGTGGCACACAGATTCCCTGCAGCTGATTCTGCAGCCAGGAGCTCTGCAGGCCTGGGCTGAGCCAGGGCGAGCAGAGGGAATGGGGAATGGCTTCTTCCCCTCCTTCCCCTCAGCCTCTCTGAGGAATTCTGCAAACCCACAGGAAGCCAGAGCTCCTGGCAAAGCCACGGCAGCTCCGTCCTGGAGCTGCTGTGTGCATCCACAGCCACATCCCAGCTCTGGGGGCTCCCTCATGACCTTCCACACCTGGTTCTGTCCCAAACAGCTGCTCTGGGAAGCAGGAGCAGTGTCAGCTCTTATCTGCCTCCAGCCCAAGCTTCCCTGGCTTTTCTCTCTCTGGGTGCTCCAAGGATGCTGGAGGAGGCCTCTGCTTTGCTCTGCTCCCTGACACCTCCTGCTTCCACACCGGGGATCGTGTCCCTCACCAGCAGGGCTTGGCTGAGCCTTTCTGCCTCCCTTCCAGCTCCCTGTGTCCTTCCCTGCCCTTGAAGGCAGCAGGGAGCTGCAGCATCCCCTGGGCCGGGACCTGCCCCGCTCCAGCAGAGCAGCACACGCAGGCTCCGCTGACACCCCGGCTGCAAAGAATTTCCAATTAGATGAATAAGCAGCTTATTAACAATACGTTCTGGCTAATCATTTTGTGCTAGCTATCTCTGCATTGTCTTGTCCCCAAATCCCTCTCTCATCAGGCACTTGATGCTCGGTAACGAGAAGGGGGAACGCGCTGGGGCTCGGGTGAACAAATCCCAGGAGGCTGCAATTAGTTCACTTGCTGCAACTGGTTGCCTCCAAACGGAGCCGAGAGCTGGTCCCCTGCCCTTCCCACGGTGTTTGCTGCATCCATGGGAGATCCTGGCCGAGGGGAGAGGCTCTGTGGGGCAAGACAGGTCGTGAGGAGACGCCCATGCAGGGCCTGGCATCTTGGAGCGGCAGGAATGTAATGAAGTTGGGCCTTTTGCTGCATCTCTGGCCGAGGATCGATGTGATTTTAATTATAGAATCACAGGGAAGAAGATGAATGTCATCTCAGGAGGTCACTTCATCCAGCCCAGTGACACAGCAGCGTCAGGCCTGTCCATGGCATTTCTAAAGATGTCTTTAAGCACTTGAGGTTGCAGCATTTTCCTGTTCCAGTGCTGCGCCAGCCCCATCTGAACACTCCTGCCAGCTCTGCCTGTCCCTGCTCTTTGATGCCTTGCTCCAATTTAATGTCTTTGTGTCCCCTGTGACCTCAGAGATCAGATCCTTCCCCTCAGTCCTTCCACTCCAGACCGACTCCAGATGGTTGCATCCCAAATATTTCAATTTTCCCTCCTCAGATAAGTTCCTGACGACTCGGATCATTTTTTCCCCCTTTCTCCGAACTCTGTTATTAACCCACCTCTTCCCTGACTGGTTTGATTCTCCGAAGTTCCTTTGGAGCTCAAGGATGGAGCCATCCCCTTTCTGCTGCCTTCCAGGAGATCCTGGAACTGCCGCTGGTTGCAGTCGATTGACTCTGGTTGCTGTCACACCCACAGAAGCTTCTCTGGGTTAGACTTCTCTGAAAATATCGGGGTTTGGGGTTTTTTGGGGTTTTTTGGGTTTTTTTGTGGTTTTTGGAGCTGCATTGGCGGGGCGCGGCCGCCAGGGGGCGGAGGAGGCTCAAGAATGAGCCCGGGGACACCGCGAGTCCCGGGGACGGCACCGAGAGCCCGGTGAGACCCCCGAGACAGCCCCGAGAGACCCCTAAAACATCCCGATGAGAGCCCTGAGACAGCCCGGTGAGAGCCCTGAGACAGCCCGGTGAGACCCCCGAGACAGCCCCGAGAGACCCCCGAGACAGCCCCGTGAGAGCCCTAAAACAGCCCGGTGACACCCCTAAAACATCCCGGTGAGACCCCCGAGACAGCCCGGTGACACCCCTAAAACATCCCGATGAGAGCCCTGAGACAGCCCGGTGAGACCCCCGAGACAGCCCCGAGAGACCCCCGAGACAGCCCCGTGAGAGCCCTAAAACAGCCCCGTGACACCCCTAAAACAGCCCGGTGAGAGCCCCGAGACAGCCCCGAGAGACCCCCAAGACAGCCCCGTGAGACCCCCGAGACAGCCCGGTGACACCCCTAAAACATCCCGATGAGAGCCCTGAGACAGCCCGGTGAGACCCCCGAGACAGCCCAGTGAGACCCCTAAAACATCCTGGTGAGAGCCCCGAGACAGCCCCGTGACACCCCTGGGACATCCCAGTGACACCCCTGAGAGCTCCCAGTGACACCCTGAGACACCCCCCAGTCACAGCCCTAAAACAGCCCGGTGACACCCTGAGAGCCCCCGGTGACACCCCTAAAACAGCCCGGTGAGAGCGCTGAGACAGCTTGGTGAGAGCCCTGAGACATTCCAGTGACAGCCCTAAAACCACTCAGTGACACCCTGAGAGACCCCAGTGACACCCTGAGAGCCTCCAGTGCCACCCCTGGGACACCCCCCAGTGCCACCCTGCCAGGACAGGGACCTCTCCCACAGCCCGGGTGGCTCCAAGCCCCATCCAGGCTGGCCTGGGACACCCACAATGATCCAGGGGAGCCACAGCCCCATGTCACAGCGTCACTGTGTCACAGTGTCAGTGTCACCGTGTCACCATGTCACCATGTCACTGTGTGACACTCGCGTGGCTTTGCCCCATTCCTGTGTATCACCTGAGGACAAGTGGCACAGGGACTGTCCCTGTCACCTGCTCGCTGCAGGCGGGTCCCCAAACTTGTCCCCAATTTGTCCCCGCCGAGCCTGGCTTCTCCACGCTGGGAGTTTGGCGAGGAGGAGGAGGAGGAGGATGGAAATTCCTGTGGACACCAGAGCAGCTGTGGCTGCCCCTGGATCCCGGGAGCACCCGAGGCCAGCCTGTCCTGGTGCCAAAGGCTGCTGCTGCTCTTGCCTGGCTGGTGGCATTTGTTTTGTCACCCTCCTGTCCCCCCAGCCTGTGGTGAGGTTCCCCACCCTGTCCAGCCTGGCCTTGGACACTCCCAGGGATGGGGCAGCCACATCTTCTCCGGGAATTCTGTGCACCCTCACAGGCAGCTCCAGGCTGGGAGCACCCTGGGGTGGTGGGAGGTCCACCTGCCACGGCAGGGGGTGGCACTGGGTGACATTTCACATCCCTTCCAACCCAAACCATTCCACCACTCAAACATATTCTTGCCTCACCTGCGGCGGGCTTTAAAAACGCTCCTTCCCAAAACTGTGAGCCGACTGCAGACCCACCACTGACTGCTCAGCTGCTGAGTCCGGGGGTCTCTCGGGGTCCCACCAGGCCCTCCCTGGCAGCTCCCACCAGCTGCATCCTCAGCAGCAGCCCCCCAGCCTCACCCCGCAGAGGCACCGATCCCAAAAAATCCTGGGAGAGGAAATCCTGGGATGAGGGAGAACGGGGCGGGGGGACTCTCAGGATAAAGAGGTCAAGGATGGCTGAGGGAGAGGGGCGCGGGGCAGGGGGAAGCTGGGACCCCCAGGCTGGGTGGGGAGGGGCTGCCAGACCCGCCGGACCCTGCCACGGCTCCGGAGGAGGAGAGGCCCCACAGCAGCAGCTTAGTGAGGGGGTTTGGTCTGTTCCACATCAATGGGGCGTCCAGCTGCGGCTGAGGATGAAAGCAAGCGAGAGAGAGAGAGGATTAAAGGCTCCCAGGGTCTCCTCTAACCCGCCCGAGACTCGCCAAGAGGGCAGCGTGCGGCTTCGGGAAGGCTTCTTCATATGGAAAATATTATGGGAGGGAGAGGAGGAGGAGGGGGAAGGGAGCAGGAGAGAGGGAGGCTCTGGCCAGAGAGTGCTGGGGGAGGAATGACCACTAAAAGGCTTTTGGAGGCTCGGCCCGAGCCACGAGTGCTGGTGGGGCACAGGTGAGATGAGCTCGGGAGGCCTGGAGACAGCAGAGCCGCGGCAAGGGGAAAAGAAAGGGAGGAAAGGGAAGTGGGGAATGGGAGCAAAAGGGAGGAGAGAGGGGAGAGGTGGCAGGGGAGGTGGTGAAAGGCTGGCAGGGGATGGCAGGGGATGGCAGGAGATGGGAGGGGATGGCAGGGGATGGCAGGGGATGGCAGAGGATGGCAGAGGATGGCAGAGGATGGCAGGGGATGGCACGGGATGGCAGGGGATGGCAGAGGATGGCAGGGGATGGCAGGGGATGGCAGAGGATGGCAGGAGATGGCAGAGGATGGCAGGAGATGGCAGAGGATGGCAGAGGATGGCAGGGGATGGCAGGAGATGGCAGAGGATGGCAGGAGATGGCAGAGGATGGCAGGGGATGGCAGGAGATGGCAGGAGATGGCAGGGGATGGCAGAGGATGGCAGGGGATGGCAGGCAGCTCTCTGCTGTCTCTGGGGTGGCCAGGTGGGAGCTCTGCTCCCAGGAGTGTCCCAGGGATGGGGAACAAATTCCTCCCAGGAGTGAGAAATTCTGCACGGAGTTTCCAGCGCAGGGTTTCCTGTCAGGGTGTGGAGCCCTCCTGCCTCTGGGGCAGGATAATCCCGGGAGTTAACACCCAGCTCTGCTTGTGGCCAGGATGAGGGACCTTTCCTGCCTCCTGTTCCGGCTGCCACCGTTCCCCTGCTTCCATTCCTGGGATTTTCCGCTCCCCCACGTGTGGCATTCCCGGTCTCATCAGCCATTCCTCCCCCTCACCTCCCACCGCCGGCATCCACAGGCTCCCAATCCCCTTCCCTCCTTGATTCATCCTGCCTGACCTTCCTCACCCTCGCTCCTGGAGTGTGAGCAGGGCCCTGGGGAGGGCAGGCTGCCCTTCCCTCGCTGGTCCGTGCTGCTCACACCAGGGTGGGTGTCCAGCACCCAAATCTGTACCCTGGGCTCAGGGGTATTGGAAGATTTGGGCTGAAAAGCACAGATTTTTTCCTCTTCCACCCTGTGCCATGGGCAGGGACACCTCCCACCATGCCAGGCTGCTCCAGCCTGGCCTGGGACACTTGCAGAGATGAGGCAGCCACAGCATCCTGTGCCAGGGCCTCAGCACCCTCACGAGGAGAAATGTCCAGCCTGGCCCGGGCTGCTGTGTTCTTGGTCCAGAAATTCAAAATGCAGAGCTGGGAGATGTGCCCTGGCCCTCCAGGATGGACACACCTGCCGGGTGAGGGGATTTCTATGACCACAAACGAGTGGATTTTACCAGGAGAGAGATCACTTCTCCCTCCTCCCTAGAAAACTCTTCTTAGTCTCTGCCCCAGGCTCTGAGGAATTTCAGATTAAAATCTCAAGGTCTGAAGTGTCAGAGGAGCAGCCACCCCAAAGGTGCTGCTGGGTTTTGGGACTCAGCTCGGCTCTGATCCTGCTGGGCACCACCCGTGACATCCCAAAGCTGAGTCTCTTCCACACTTCTCCTAAATAGTTGGCAAAGGCTTTTGGCCCCTTCCTCTGCCCAGCAGGGCACAAATCCCTTTGCCCCCAGTCTGGAAATCTGCCTTCCTGCCCCTCCCTTGCCTGCCTTCCTGGGGAGCCAGCGTGGATGCGGCGCTGCCGGCCTGCCTGTCTGAGCTGCTGAGCTAAGAATAATAAACAAATTCCTAAATGGAAGGATATTCTTTAAACCTGCCTTGTGCTGCCTGCCAGGGAATGCAGAGCCCACCTCCTGTCCCCCTGGCTCTCCTGAAACCTGAGCTGCTTCGGAGCTGCTCGGTGGCCTCTGCGTGCACCTTCCCCCCTGACCCCGTCTGGATTCTCCTGTCCTTCTCCTGACTCTCCCAGCCAGCTCCTGGCTCACACTCGCCCCAGCCAGGGGCTGGCAGCTGGGCACACCCGGGGGTTCACATCATGGAATCCTGGAATCGTGGAATTGGGCTGGGGGGACCTTCCAGATCACCCAGTGCCACCTCCCGCCATCCCAGGCTGCTCCAAACCCTGGCCTGGGACATCTCCATGGATAAGGCAGCCACAGCTTCTCTGGGAATTCCGTGCCACCCTCCCAGGGAACTATTCCTTCCCAATGTCCCGTGTGACCCTGCCCTCTGTCCCTTTTCCCATTGTCCTGGTCCTTGTCACAAGCCCCTCGCTGAGCTCACCTGTTCTCCTTCCCCGCTCCTCTCTCTGCAGCTCCTCTGACACAGGGATGCCTTTCCCTTCCTGCCCATGTTGCTCCTGCACCTTTTGCTGAGATCTTTCCCCACCTTGCCCTGCTCCTTCCCTGCTCCCAGCTTCTCCTCTTTCCTTTTTTCCTCATCCCGGCACTCCCAGCCCTCAGGAGCCGATGTCAGCTGGAGGCTGAGCAGTCCCCGGGACCCTCTGGCCCTGCCACACTTTTCAACCCACTTCCCATTTTTCTTCTTCTCCTGCTGTAATTTATTGTTTTCGGCTCTCCTCCTCCTCAGTTCCTGCTGAAGGGAGCTCATCCCCTGCCTCTTCCCTCTGTTTCCATCTTGAGAAACAGGGAAAAACCCATTTTGCTCTTTCCCCAGCTCCAATTCCCCTTCCACCCCCACACCCTCCCGCCTCCCTCGCCAGCCCTGGAACCTTTCCCTGGTAGTGTTGCTGTAGCTGTTCAATTAAAGGAGCAATTACAAAATCAATCAAGCCAAAGCAGAGCTGAGCAGCGAGGGGGGCCGGGCTGGGACAGGGACGGTGCCAGAGCCCGGCCCAGCCCGGGGCAGCTCTGCTCAGTGCTGGGGACACCGAGGACAGGCTGGCACTGCCACCACCACCCCCTGCAGAATTCCCTGGAAAAGCTGCTGGTGGTACCCATGGGTTGGATCAGCCATTTTAACAGGATAAATCCACACGTGGATTGGGTTTTTCTGTGATTTTTTGGGGTTTCTCCGGCTGATTCCCTTTCCCCTTTGGGTGGGTGTTCCTGGAATCGCTGTGTCCCTTTTGTCACATGCTGTCACACACCGGGGGACACTCACAGCGTCTCACTCCCCACCCTCCCTGTCTCCTTGGAGCTGCATCCATGATTTTCACTGCTGGAATTCCCTTCCAACACCTGCAGGCCTCTTGGTGCTGTCACAGTCCCTGGCAGAGAAGGACAAAACCTTCCAAACTCACCCCAACCAAGGCAAGATGAGCTGGAAAATGAGCTGGATTAAGGGGAAGCTGTACAAAGCAGATGAGATTGGGTTTATCTATGGGCAGAATGCTGACAGCTTCCCACAAGGAATTCATCTTTGGCACAAGGATTTCTCCAAGGAGACCCAGATCCTGCTCCTGGTCACACCAGGGAATCCCCATCACCACCTCGCCCCTGGAAAGGCTGAGGCAAAGCCAGGAGAATTTGGGATGGAAAGGATGGGAAAGGCTTTGTTGTCTTCTTGGGAAGAGATCCATGAAAGGAGCAGCTCCTGGGAGGGTTCTGCCTTGGGATGGCCCATCAGGACCCACCCAGCACCTTTTGGTGGCTTTACTGGGGTGATTAAAGTGCTGCCATTCATGGCCTTATAATTCAGATTTTCCTTTATAAATCCCTTTTCAGGCCTGGGTGATGTCGTGGCCATAAAATTCCATCCTGAGCTTGAATTCAGATGTAACAAAGGGCTCGGTCTCACGCTGGGCTCGGGGCCGCTCCTCAGGGAAGATCCCTCTGGTTGGAAGGGAAGAGGGACTGGAGCCATTTCATGAGGAGCTCTGAGCCCAGCCTCACCCCTGATTCTGCACAGTCAGAGAGGCAGCATCCCAAAGGTTTATCATTCCTCTCGGAGCAGGAATCTGGCAGCATTCCTGGGGCAGGAGTCCAGTTTGGCTTTCCTCCTCAGTGAGCAATCCCAAAATCCCAGTCACCCTGCGGGTGTGAGGGGCAAATCCATTTGCCAGGATGCTTTAAGGAGGGCCCCATCCCTGGGGTTTTGTAGGTTTATTTTCCAGTTTGGCCACCCCCAGCTCACCAGAGGTTGATATCTATTAAATATTGGAGATAAGCACACAAGTTCCCCCTGTTCCAAGTTCCCATGCCTGATGTTCAGTGCTGCTGCAAAACTCCTGCATTTCCCCACCCACCTGGAAACACAGGATGAGGAGGGCTGGAAAGGCAGGAATTTGGCACAGGGGTGGGTTGATATTCCTGCCCCTTATCAGGCTGGTGCCAGGTTATCTCGGATTGTGCTGATACCATTCAGGGTGCATTTACTGGGTGTGCCCACGGCCTCGGTGTTTGCATAAATCCAAGGAAATCAGGGGCTGTTTCCAAGCACTTTAAAGCCTGAAACATCAGCCCAGCTGTGCAGCCCCTGTGCAGGTGATGCAAGTCTGCAGATGCTCCTGGATTGGGACTATTTGATCTTCAATAATTTGGGAAAATCCCCCAGGTTTTGTCCTTTGGCTCTCAGTCCTAAATAGGTTTTAGCTTGTGCCTTTCACACAGGTCCCTTCCCCGCAGCCTTTGGTTGGAAGGATCAGCTCAGAGCCTGGAGGAGATTCCCATTTTTCCTGGTGGGTTTGGGGCCTGGGAGAGGAACCATTATGGGAATGACCTGAAATCCCTGGCGGGACAGGGAAGGATGTTATTTCACAAGCTTTTTTGTCCCAAAGCCACCGATCTGTCACCCACCCCTGGCTGTGCACCCACCCATCAAGGCATGGCTGGCAAGGAGCAGATCCCAGTTGAGGAGGGAGGAAAACCCACCTGGCTCCTTGGAAAGCAGCAGATGAAGACTCCAAATCCTCTGCTGGGCTCAGAGATCCCAGTCCCAATTCCCAGTTTGCTGATGGATGTGGATAATGGGCATGAACACGCTCCCACTGGTTTTCTGTCAGGTGGGGAATCGCAGTCCCCTGGGAACCGACTCGGGATCTGTGGGGGTCTCGCTCCTGCCTTGCAGCAGGATGAAAAATGGGATTTTTTTCAACCTGGCACAGGTTGTCCATGGAAGTTGTGGCTGCCCCGGGATCCCTGGGAGTGCCCAAGGCCAGGCTGGACAGGGCTGGGAGCACCCTGGCATGGTGGAAGCGTCCCTGCCATGGGATAAAACGACTTTTAAGGAATTTCATGTCCCCCCAACCCAACCCATCGTGTGATGCCACAAACGCCCAAACCCTCTGCTCCCAGATGCCAGCCTGGCATTCCTGCAGCTGCCAGGCTTTGCTCCTGTGTCCCTGTGCAGGGACAGGCGTGTGTGGGGACACAGCCACGTGCCCGGGTGGTGGCACCCGGACCAGCCTCTGCCCATGTCCAGCTGCCCGTTTGCCATCTATATTTGGCCAAAAAAAAAAAAAACAAACCCACTGGGAATTGTTTGTTTGCGGCTCCTTGGAAACCTCCCTGTGGAAATGGCTCCTTTTGTTTGGTTACTTGGGAAAAGTATTTTCCTCCCCTTCTTTGCCTGTTTCGAAACCCGAGAAAAGCCAAGCTTTAAAAAGAGCAGGAATATCCTGGAGTGTCAGCAGAGCTCTGCCCTGGCACTCTGCTCCACCTTCCTGCACATCCTGACAATGGAAACACCATTTCAATGTCCTCCAAGTTTCTCTTCCCATTGAAAGAGGGGATTTATTCTCTTTTTTTCTTTCTTTTTTTTTTTTTTTTTAAATCAGAATTAATGTGATTCTAATGTGTTCCTTTTGATCTTCAGGGGATTTTTTACACTGATGATCCCTAATTTCGAAATTTTTTTCTCCCTTTTCTTTTTTTTTTTTTTTTTTGGTTTTAATTGTTTTAAAAAGCTTTAGCAAAAAGGGGGAGGAAAAAAAAAAAATCCATCCTCCTTCTTTGGCACATCTTTAACCTTTAAGTACCTCTGGAAAAAAAATGTTTAAAATATATTATACATTTTTAAAGAGGGCGCGTTTGACAGGTCAGTCTCAAACCTCTCTCTCTTTCCTTGCGCTGTGTTGGAATAAGACAATTTTGCAGCTTGGATTTTTTTGACAGTTAAATTGCAATGTAGGCAGAGGGTGGAATAGGGATCCTGTCTCTTTAACTCTGGAACTAGACAAAGACTTTTCCCCTCTGAGAGCTGAGCCCGGGATCAGAACTGTCAGATGATCTCGTAGCACTTGGGAGAGTTTGCAAAGTCATAATTATATCTTTTAACCTGTCTTGCTCTTTGCAAAAGAAAGGTCCTATTATATTGAAATGAGATTATTAGCCATCAAATACTTTCTTTCTTGGGATTCTTCTTTCCTTAAAAAAAAAAAAATATATATATATATATATATATATAATATTCAAATACCTTAACTACTTTGCAATTGAATTTTTATAAGATTTACTTTTCGCTAAATAAGTGTTCAGGAGCAGCTGGGTTTTTTTTTTTTGAAAGTGTTTTTAAAAGGGTGTTTTCAATATGCAGATGTAAAAAAAAAAAAAAAAGTCAGACTAAATGTCTGAAATGTCACCTGGATAATTAAAGGAAGGTAAATTTTCAGGGCTCAGTTCAGGTTTTTTCCCTAACCCTGCTGCTTTTCCTCATTTCAATGCCAAAAACATATTTTCTCCCAAAACCCAAACATCTTCAACCTTCCATTTTCTCTTTTTTTTATTTTTTCCTGTCTTTTCTTCCCGAGAAAATGAAAATGAAACCCCAAATAACTGGAAAGATTTTGTTGTTTTTTTTTTTAATCTCCGCAATTAAAATCCCCACACTGCAGTGTCAGTGTGGGCTGGAACAAAAAGGGGATGAGTGCTTTAAAGGAATTAAGGTGTCACCAAAATCACAGGAAAATCCCATCCCAAATTCAAGGAAGAGCCTCTTCGAGGAGCTCACCCAGCACCAGTTGGCACAACAGCTACACCCAGGCAAAATTTGGAATTTGAGATTAGGAAACGGCAGCCATTCAGCATCTTTTAAAATATCTGGCGGAATAAGGATAGAAAGGATATAAAATAGTGGAAATTGGAAATCTGTAGAAAATCTGGGCCTGATCCCAAGACCTCTGAAGCCAACGAGGATCCTTCCACCTGCCCAGTGGCTCCAGCACCTTTTGCTGGGAGGGACTGGTGGCTTTACTGGGGTGATTGAAGTGCTGCCATTCATGGCCTTATAATTCAGATTTTCCTTTATAAACTCCCTTTTCAGGCCTGGGTGATGTCGTGGCCATAAAATTCCATCCTGAGCTTGAATTCAGATCTAACAAAGGGTTCGCTCCTGGTCCAAACTCCCAGGGTGACAGGAGCTCACCGCTGGTTTATGGGGCTTTTTAAGACATTAAAAAATTAAATTTTTAAAAATAATTTTTAAAATGCTCTGTAGGGTCCTGCAGGAGTCTCCATCATTTCACCGCCGTGAAGTTTAAGACAAGGGGAGCAGTTACCGTGAGTAAATTACTCCCAGGTTAAGTCTGGTGTGTGTTTGGTGCGCACCTCAGCTTGTATTTTCTTTTTCTGTTGACCAAATTATGCTTTTTTTTTTAATTCCAAAGCCTAAGAACAAAGTCCATTTTTAACCCCTGATGAACCACAGCGATGTCTCCTGACACACAGCCGGGTGAGTGACAGACCGACCCCACCCACCCCGTGTCACACCAGGCCCTGATTCGGGACCAAACCACCTCGGGAAAGGTGGTTCTGATGGAAAGAACATTTTTCAGGACGGGAAAGTTCAGGATTCGCTGAGCTGCACATCAGCACCTGCTGAATGTTCCAGAAACCCAGGCAGCTGCTCAGGGCTTCTGTGTCTCCAGAGCTCCCTCCTGCCCCTTTGCTTCTGAAACCTCTCCCTGCTTTTAATACCCCCAAACTAAACCTGCTTGAGCCTCTTTCAGACTAAAACCACTTATTTCCCCCTGGTTTATAGAACCAAATGTTCAAGGAAATTCCTGGACACTCTCAGCAGGTGTTCTGTGTCCCTCCAGCTTTGGTTTTCCTGCTGAAGCCGTAGCTCCGGGTTCAAGGTGGGAGCAAACGTCTGCTTTCACTCCTGCATTTTCGCCCTCCTCTTTCTTCTCCAAGGGGATGACTTCAGAGCAGAGAGTGGCAGATATTCATGGAGTGCCTGCCTGAGCTGCCTTTAATTGTCCCTGCGTGCTGGGGAGCCAGGAGATAAGAGCAGAGAGCCACTTCAACCTGTGTGAATTGGCAGCGGCCCCCTGACTCGCTGCAGCAGCCTCAGTTTACACCACCGAGGCTCTGACTTGGAATTTCAAGGCTTTCCAGTTGCTATCATAAATATCTCTTCTTTTTCTTGGCAATGAAGTCATCTAGAGAGTGGTTCCAAAAAATTAAAAGAAGCTGTTGGCAGATGTATCTATTAGCTTGAGCTGGAGGGTTTTGGCTTTTTTGGAGGCTTGAGCTCAGACGTGGTGTAGCCTGGAGGCTTCTGGACATCCACAGTAGCTTTACCTTTGGCTGGGCTGTGGTTCCTGGAGGAATGTGCTTTGTTGAGGTATAGGAGAGGTTGAAATAAAAGATCAGGGAAATGGGGAAGAATTCCAAAGCTGCCCCTTGTGTCCCTGATGGCCCCAGAGAATCTGAGTCCCAGGGGTGAATGTGTGTTAGGCCGTGTGAGGTGATATCCAAATTTGCCTGTTCAAAACACAAACCCAGCACCTTTCCCAAGGGCAAACACCTTTTTTTCCCGCTGTGGAAAACCCTCCCAGCCTCCTGGGAGCAGAATTCCTCAGTGGGGCTGTTCTGGGGACACCCGGCAGAGCCAGGCCTGCCGTGGCCGTGGCACGGGGCTGGCGCCGCTCTGGGCGTGGGTGTAAAAAACTGGGCTGCCAAAACCAGCCAGGTGTGCCAAGCCCGGCATGCCCCAGGTGTGCCAAGCCCAGCATGCCACAGGTGTGCCAAACTCGGTGTGCCCCAGGTGTGCCAAGCCCAGCATGTCCCAGGTGTGCCAAGCCCGGCGTGACCCAGGTGTGCCAAGCCCGGCGTGACCCAGGTGTGCCAAAATGTCATGGTTTGACACTGGCACAATGCCAGTGCCCCTATGAAAATGCAATCTCTCAATTGAATGCTGTGAAATGCAATTGAGAACAGAGCAAAGCAGGCCTAAGCTTAATAACAGGAAAAAACTTTATTAAGCTACTACTATAAAAGAAAAAAGAAAGGAAAAAAAAAAAACACACAAAGATCAAAATGAAAACATTGCAAAGTATTCTTCCTCCCAGTACCCAGCTCTAACAAACGTGCCCCAGGTGTGCCAACCCTGGCGTGTCCCAGGTGTGCCAAGCCCGGCGTGCCCTGGCTGTGCTGGCCTGGGGCCTCTGCAGTCTCTCCGGAGCCATCCATGCCCTGCTCCCAATTTCGGGGGATGTGGAAGTTGCCTCTCCTTTGGCATCCCCTGGAGGGCTTCCCTGAAGTTGAAAGTGGCTTTGCAGAGTGGAAAAACGAAGCAGTGTTTTGGAGAAACGAGGTCTTGATTGGTAGACCTCACCCCAGAGGGACACACGCGTGTCCTGCTGGTCCTGTCTCCAGCCTGTGCTCCCATCACCTACACAAATCCAGGTGAAACTCTGCATAATTCCCAGCTGGAGCTGAAATCGCCTGGATTTTTATAATTTGGTCCTGGGACTCACTCAGGAAAAGCATCACAACGTTGTGCTCCATCACCGAGCTAAAGTGGCTTTGGGGGTTCAGCTGCCCCCGCTCCCTGCAGGGCAGAGCAGTGCACGGATGCCCGCGTGCTGCTCTCATGGGTTGTGCCAGCCAGGAGCCAAAGCCACCAGGAGCTGAAATCCCACTGCTCCATGTGGTGCCACCCCTCCTATGGGTTCACCGTGGCCGTGGGAGCAGCAGCTCCAGGAGGGGAGCAAGGACCTGCTGTGGGCACCGTTCACCTTGGCAGCTCTCTGTTGGTGTGGGCCCAGAGAGCAGGATTTGTGTTGGTGTGGCCTTTTTGGGCACTACCAGCTCCCCAAACTTTGCAAAGTGGAGCATTTTTCCTAAAGCAGCTCTGCTTCTTGCTGCCAAGACAGTCCTATCACCTCCAGATACTCAGCACTTTCCAGGCTGGATCAATGGGCAATTGTTCCAGCAACACATGGAACTCCCCAGCCTGCCTCTCTCCTTCTGTTGTCTCGTGTTTTCATTGGGGTTTTTTTTTTTTGAAAATTTTATTTCAACCTTTAACAAAACCCCCAGAGATCCGAGCAAAAATAGCACGAATAAGAAAACAAATTCTATCATAATTTTTCTCCAGGCCAGGGAAATAATTGCCCGGCGTGCTCTGCTCCTCCTTCCCAGCCCCGGGAAGGTTTTACGAGCTGGAGCAGCCGCTCTCTCCGGAGGTGCTAGAGAGGAAAAGGAGCCCACGGAACCAAGGCCGTGTTTTCCATCTGCTGTTTCCCCATGGAAGCCAGGCTCAGCCCAAACCCCTCAGATCCTGGTCAGGGAGCTGAGCTGACACCTGGATCCGGGGCAGTGACCATTCCAGGGCACTGGGCTCAGCTCGATTTTGGGTTTCCAGGCCCCTCACAATAATCACCTCTTAACTCCCCCTCCCTCCCCGGCGCTGAGCAACAGCAGACGGGAGATTTCACGTGCCATAAATATTTAGATTGTGCCTGTGTGTTTATAACACTTGCTCGAGGTGGGACTGGAGCAGCTCACGCTCACACCTGATGCCGGGGAAAGTTTTCCATCACCTCACGGGGACCACGCAGCAGATGTGAGCTGGCCCTGACAGGGACCAGGGTCCGGGTTGTCCTTCCCTGTCCTCCTGCTGGAAAACAGCCACAGGAGCAATGTGAGGGGGATTTCATGGAGCTGCAGCTCCAGAGGATCCAGAGGGGAAAAAAAAATTTGTGGTTGGGATGGAATGGGAAATTTTTGCAGCGTTACCAGGGAAAACAGGTCCCCTCTGGGCCACAGAGGTTCCAGGCCTCTCCAACACGGAATCCCAACCTGGTTTGGGTTGGAAGGGACCTTAAATCCCAACTCATTCCACCCCTCCATGGACAGGGACACCTTCCACTATCCCAGCCTGTTCCAAGCCCCATCCAGCCTGTCCCGTGGCATGGCTCCCCTTAAAAAGCTGGAATAACTAAAGCAGAGGATTTAAGGGCAGGTTAGACCACGGGAAGGACATTAAAGGGGATTTTTGGGAGCAGAGGAAAAGCCCAGCTGAGGTTCCAGGCCCTGTTCCACAAGGATCAGGCCAAGCTGGGCTGTGCTGGTGGCCCTGGGCGGGTTGGACTGGGCAGACTGGGAGGCCCTGAGGGGCAGGCACCGTGCTCAGCCCAGCGCTCTGCAGAGCACCGGGGCTCTGAAGTGTTATGGAATTTTTGGGGCTTTAATAAATGTGTTTTTACGAATGTTTCTTTAGGGGAAAATATTTTTCTTTTGTTTCTCTGCGTAGCCTCTTTAGGACTTGCTGTGGAAGTGCAGCCAATACTTTGAGCTCTGGCTCATTTTTTTTTCCCCTGTCCTGTGCTTATTTTTCCTCCCCTTTTGGTTGGTTTGTTTTTTTTTTTTTTGGTTTTGGGTTTTTTTGGTTTTTTTCTTTTGAGAAGAAATAAATCTCGGGTTTTAGTCCCTTCCCTTGCTCCTATTCCATCTACCTGCCAGGTTCTGTTATGTGGATTTAGAAAAAGGAAAAATGACTCCATGGCAAACTTGGGAAGGATTTTCCTTCCTGGGCAGGAGATTTGATATTTGTCTTTGCTCCAACCTTTTTTCTGGAGCCTTTAATGCTTATCATGGTCAGAGATAAGGCATCACCAAAGATGGGTAATAAAGGATGCCCAGTTTGGAGATTGTTGGTTCCTCTTTAAATTTTGAGTTTGATGCAGTGAGGGCTGGAGTGAAGGAGGGAAAAAAAAACAGAGAAAAAGAGCGAGAAAACCCTTCCTCATCTTGTTTTAGAATCAGCAGATGGAAAGGAAACATAAACTCAATTTTATGTGGATTATAAGGCACCTATAAAGAGTCATATGAACTGAGACACTTGGCTCTGGCACCCTAATGATACCTATGGAACAATATGTGAAACCTATTACACTCTCCTGGCTGTATGTGCGTGTATATATTTATATATATGGACAGAGAATGAGCGAGGGGGACGAAATATGGGGCCTTTATTTTTATTGGCTTCTGCGAAGAATAAATTACACAGCAAGGGCAAGGTTAAATTATTGTAAATGTCTGTATGAAAGGCATCACTTAATTATTAACAGTCTGCTACAAATAAAAGGTACAGATGCTAAAATGGCCTGACCTGCTGGATGGGGGGGTTGTTTAAAGTTGGTGCTGAGGCCCACAGCTGACTTGTTCTGTCAGACAGGCTGGAAAAAGAGGCAGGGTAAGGTTTCATTGCAGGGTGGCTTGGAGCCCTCTTTCCCAGCTGGCAAAGGAAAGCTTGGAAAATGGGGCAGGGGAAGGTGGGAGCATTCTGAAATCAAGGGGATTTGATTTCCACCGTGAGGAGAGATGATGCTTAGAACCACCTGGATGGGGAAAAGATGGAAAGTCCAAGAGTTTAACTCCCTGTAAATTTTGTCTCTCAGTCTCTCTCCCTCGTGCCTCGCCCACGAAGGGCAAATCCACAGTGGATGTTTCTAAAAGTGGGATTAGGAAACTCACCCCTGTCCCAGGTAGGAAAAGGTCAGAACCCCTTTAAAGAGGGGGCTCACAGACAAAACCATCCCCACGTGGAATTTTCACAGGGAAACTTGGAGGCTGCACCAAGTTGGGAGAAAAAAAAAAAAAGTCTGAAACTCCACCAGGGATGAAAGAACTCCATGGAAAGCTCTCCTTTGCACTCACTCACCAAATTAGAGCTGCTTTTGGCAGGGAAGGGGCTGTGTCTGTGGTTCCATGTTCAGCCTCGGGGCCGGATGGAATCCCCTGGAGCAGCTGGGCTCACGCCCTGCCCATCCCACCCTCCACGCTCCAGGCACTCCCTGGTGGAGCCCGAGCATTGTCTCCTCGGGAGAGACATCCAGCCTTGTTGTAGGATCCCAAAATCCCTGAGAATTGCTGTAGGATCCCAAAATCCCTGAGAATTTGCTGCCTCCCCCCTCGCTAAAGCCTTCCAAAGGCTCGGTGTGCCAAGACCACCGTTCGCTCACGTGGAAAAACGGGACGGCGAAGGAAACACTTGGTGCGAGCTTGATCCTGATGGATTTTAAAGCAGTTGGACACCTGAGGGGATGGGACAAAGAGAGGAGCCCAGACAATCACCCTCCAGTGCTCCCCACATCCATGTTTAGGTGCACAGCATCCCCAGCCCTGTCTTTGACACAGAGCTGTGTAAAGCCACATCGCGTTACTGCCCTGAGCTTTCACCTCCTGATTTCCACACACACAGATTCCAACCAAACACGCCAGTTTCATCTCCCATCAGTGAAATTACTGAAATTCCCATCAGTGCTTGTGTCTCTGCTTCCTCTTCATCCCTTTGGCTCTGGCTGCTCCCTGCAGGAAGCCCTGGGGGCTCCTCAGTGGGAGCGGGATGCCCTCGCCCTTGTTCCAAGGCTCAGGTTTGTGGAGAAGATGTTGAAGAAATTACCCCCCCAAAAAAAAAAAAAAAAAAAAAAAGGAATTTTGGTGTGGTTTCCCACCACCTCAGACGTCTGCATGAAGGTTTGGAAATATGAGCCTCGAGCTGGGGAAATTTGAAGTCCAGATGGAGACTAGTTGGATGGAATTAGTGACAGGTAAATTCTCTGCTCCATGGGATTCCTCCCATCTCTGTGTTTTACCTTTGTGGGAGTCAGATGTTTTCCCACAAAGGCCTCGATGACAGCAGAGCAGGAAAACACTTAACCCACCGCTTCTTTGAGCTGTGGTGCTGTAGGAAAGAGGAGCAGAGGCTTTTCCCTGCTCCTGGCAGACAGGGATAGAATCCCTGCCGGGGAAAAGCTGCCTCCACAGGAGGTACAACTCGGAACAAGGGGGAGCGTGTCGTGACCAGGCTCCAACAGTAGCACAGCCCGCTCCAGACCCCATGGGCTGCCGAGAATCCCGATCCCTCACATCTCATGGACTGCCTGGCCCCTCTCCAAAGGCCCTTGGCAGCCGTTCAAGGCCTCGCAAGGTGCTGAACACGCCGACGTTCCTTTTGTCTCCGGCGTGTGTGTGTGTGGGGATGGATTACCCCAGCTTCCCCCCCTGGATTGGGGCTGGGATTTTGGCTGGAGGAGCCGGGCAGAGCTGCAGGTGAAGGGGTTGTAAGGCGGCTTCACCTCGCCTGGGAGCTCCAGCTGGTTCTCCAAAGGTTCCTGATGGGGGATCGGGGTTCCACTCGTGGCCGCGGCCTCGGGGGGCCGTGGGTGAAGCTTTGGCCAAGCATCAGGAATGTTGATGAGATCGATCCGGAGCAGGACAGGGTGGAGGTGTTGTTGGAAGCCCCTTCCGTGCAGCTGCTGAGGGGGAAGCGCTGGTGGCCACTGCTTGGGGCTGTAGCTGCAAAGGGGCTCCGTGGTGGCTGGTTGAATGGCGTGGGGGGAATTTTTGCTGTTGGGATCCAGCGGGAAGGGTTGGGAAGAGCAGAACTGCCACCGGGAGCTGGAGGTGGGGTGGGAAGGACACTCAGAGCCTCCTGAAGGTGCAGGAGCAGGTGTGTGGGAGGGGGTTCCACCAGTGCTCCCACACCCGCTGCTCCCACCCAGCCCCGAGGGGAGCCCGGCTGGGGGGAAACTTCCCGAGGCTGTAAAAGCCGGGGGTTCTCCACGAAAGGGAAAAAATGACAAAATGATGGGGGGGAAAAGCCAGGCCGGCCCCACCTGGCGGGGTCCGGCTGGAATGTGTTTGCTCTGGGGGGGAGCCGGTGCTGGGTTTGTAACGTGAACCCTCCGCAAATACCTCCGGGGCAGACAGGTCCCTTTCGGGCTGTGTTTATTTAATAAAGAGCCAGTGAAGTAACTGCAATTTCATTGTCAATTTACTAATGCGTTACAGTTATGTTTCTGAACCTCATTGTTTGGGCTCAGGAGCTCGCAGTGCCTGGCCAAAACTTTCCTTTTTTCTCCCCCTTATTCCTCCCCTCAAGTGTAAAACACGTTTTATTATGACTAGAATGTCTTCTATTTATCAAAAACTGGGATTAAAACCCTTGACTCCCCCCTTCCATGCACATATCCAACTTGGCAGCAGGTCAGTGATTAACCTCCTGAAAGCCTCACTTGCTCACTCTTTTGTTTTTCAAGTCTTTTTTTATTATTTTTAAGAGAGGTAAAACCATGCACGTTTGCACACACACTGACACATAACACACACATTTTAAAAGTTCATCTGGGAAGAATACGATGGAAACTCTGGCTGGAAAAGCCACAGAGCCGTGCGCCTTTGTGGTCTGGGAAGTCTGACTACGGCCTCCTACTCTTTTGGATTGAAGCACAATTGCAGGTTCTTAATAATAATAATAATAATAATAATAATAATAATAATAATACCCCAAGAACCACCCAGCCCTCCCCAGCAGAGAGTGGGAAAGAGAAATTAGGTTTTTGGATGAAGAAGGGGAGAAGGTGGCAGAGCAGCTGCTGAGTTGTTTTGGGTTGGAGATTCAGCAGGTCCTTCCTGCTTATGCAAAGGGGTGGAGAGCAGTGGTTTGGTGGATCCCCTGTCCCACACAGGGGGTTTATTTGGTTTATTTTCACCAAGGATCCTTGTAGGAGAGGACTTTCCTCCTCACAAAGCTGTGGAAGAGCCTTGGGTTCACCAAATTTCATTTCAGGGCTGCTGTGGTGGGAGCAGGGTGGGACATTTGGCTCCAGACAGGACATGGGGACCTTTTTGGGTTCCACCCAGGTGATGTTTTTGCTTTGGAGCAACTGCAAACTTCCCTATCCCACATTCCCAGGTACTGGGGGGGTTTGGGAGCAGCTCTGCCTCTGGGTACCTCTGTGTGTAACGGGGCACATCCACAGGCAAAGCTTGTGTTTGATTTTTTGTCAAAGGATTTGGGGTTTCATTCTGCCCAGGACACTCCAGGTGTTGCTCCCTGGGACAGAGCTGTGCCAAGGCTGTGTCCCTGGGATGATGGACCTGCCCGTGGATGGCTCAGGGTTGTTTGAGATGGGTTTGTCTGTCCCTTTCGGGGCCACTTGAGCCAGGTTTGTCTGTCCCTTTTGGGGCTGTTTGAGTAGGTTTTGTCTCTCCCTTTTGGGGTTCTTTGAGCCAGGTTCTCTCTCCCTCTCTGGGGTGTTTTACCAGGTTCCTCTCTCCCTCTTGGGGCTGTTTTAGCAGGTTTTGTCTCTCCTTTTTGGGGTCCTTTGAGCCAGGTTGCTCTCCCTCTCAGGACTGTTTCACCAGGTTTTTTCTCTTCCACTCAGGACTGTTTCACCAGGTTCTCTCTCCCTCTCAGGACTGTTTCACCAGGTTTTCTCTCCCACTCAGGACTGTTTCACCAGGTTTTCTCTCTCCCACTCAGGACTGTTTCACTAGGTTTTCTCTCCCTCTCAGGACTGTTTCACCAGATTTTCTCTCTCCCTCTCTGGGGTGTTTTACCAGGTTTCCTCTCTCCCACTCAGGACTGTTTCACCAGGTTTTCTCTCTTCCTCTCAGGACTGTTTCACCAGGTTTTCTCTCCCTCTCGGGACTGTTTCACCAGGTTTTCTCTCCCTCCCGGGGCTCTCTGATCACACTTTTCCTCTCCCGTGGGAGCCCCGGGCTCTCGCACATCCCCGCGGAGCATCCTCCCCGGCGCTGCCCGTGACCGGGCGCGGGTCCGGCTGTGCCCTCCGGGGCTCGGATCGAGCCCTTCAGGCCGGATCAGCTCCCGGGGCCCTCCACAACCCAGTCGGGACAAATGACACGGCCCGGCTTCAGCGGGGACCCCTCGGGCTCTTTGAAGGCGCCCCTGAGCCCCGCTCGGTCCGGGGCTGCCGGGGCGGCCCCGGCGCGGCGAGCGCGGCTCGCCCGTAATGAGGAGGAAGATTTCTGCTAATCTCCTGCTAAATGAGGGGCTAATTCCTCCCGCAGAAACTTGTCAGCTGCTTGTTAACAGCCTCTCGGACCCGCTCACGTGGCCTTCATTATTTTTAGGAGCTTTTTTTTTTTTTTTTTTTTTTTTTTGGTTAAACTTTGCTCGTTTAACAACCCCCGGCTTTAAATCCGATGGTTTGGGAGAGAAATCCGGCAAGAAATCCAGCAGCACTTGTTCTGAAGGATGTTTCATATTGAATTTTCCTCCCCTTCCTTTCTTTCTTTCTTTCTTTCTTTCTTTCTTTCTTTCTTTCTTTCTTTCTTTCTTTCTTTCTTTCTTTCTTTCTTTCTTTCTTTCTTTCTTTCTTTCTTTCTTTCTTTCTTTCTTTCTCTCTTGTTGTTTTTTCTCTCCTTTTTTTTTTTTTTTCATTTTTAAATGTGGAAACTTTTAGGCACAATCCCGGCCCTGTGTTTAAGTCATTAAAACATCTTTAAGCGTTTTCTGGTTTGAGTTTTCTTAGCAGCAGCCCTTTTCCTGGAATGTATTTTATTTTTCTTTTAAGTTGATGAAAAAAAAAAAAAGAAAAAATAATAATAATAAAAATATATATAAAAACCCGCCCCTTGTATTTCCAGGAGTTTTTTTTTTTTCTTTTTTTTTTTTTTTTTTAAGGGGAGTGAGGAGAGGGGGGGTGGAGGAGGTTGTGGGATGAGGAAAGTGAAAGAACAGGGCCCTTTCTGTGCTTTATTTCTAATCCGCAGGAATCCATTTTAGCCTTTTACGGCTGTTGCACTTGCTGACAGGATTTACATTCTCCGTATGTTATCTGAAACATCACAATCTGCGGCTCTGGGATTGTTTCATGCCTGGGTTAAAAACACGCCGGTGCTTCTGGGAGGCTGCGGGAAAGAGCAGGGAGGGAGAGGGGAAAGCTTTGAAAAAAGGGGAAAAAAGGGGGAAAAGTGAGAGCCGAGCACTTTGCGGGAGCTGCTGGCGCGGAGTTCACGGCCCAGACAAACTGATGTTCAAGGCAAGCGGGGAGGGTTTTAGATCCCTTTGATTCCAGCCTTGTTGGAGCACAGATCTGGGAAAGCGGCGATGGAAAAATCCACCCCGCGCTGGCTCCGTCTGCAGCCCCTCCGAGCTGAGCTGCGATGGAATCACAGGAGGGTTTGGGTTTGAAGAGGCCCGAATGTTCTCCCAGTCCCACCTCCTAAAATATTCCACTGTCCCAGGTTGCTGCACGCCCCTTCCAGCCTGGCCTTGGGCACTTCCAGGGATGGGGCAGCCACGGCTTCTGTGGGAATTCTGTGCCAGGGCCGGCCCACCCTCACAGGGACATCCAAATATTTAAATTTTCCCTCTTTCAGCTTTTTCAGTCATTCCCTTTGTCCTGTCTGGGGGGATGTCTACAGCAGTCTGAGGATGGATGGATGGATGGATGGATGGATGGATGGATGGATGGATGGATGGATGATGGATGGATGGATGGATGGATGGACAGACAGACAACATCATCCAGAAACTTTCTTCTCCCCTGCATATCAAGAGCTCCCAAGAACAAAACTTGATTTTGGTAGAAACCAAACCAAATGTGATTAAAATCCAACTTTTGCCAAGCGTTTGTTGAGAAAAGAGCAAACGCTGAGGGTGTGGTAACAATTTTCCAACAACCTCAAACGTTGCTGTGCCCATCAGTGATCCCAAACACTCATCCCTCCCTCTGCCTCAGCCTGGATACCCCAAAAATCCCCAGGCTGGGCTGTTCTCGGCATCCTCTGCTCTTCCCCACCAAGTCTCTGAAAGCACAAGGAGGTGCCACTCCTCGTTGTTGGCTCTCTGCTCATGACCAAGCTCTAAGCTCTTAAGGTAGGGACTTCAGCTTTTTAATAACTCACAGGAGAACCCAGGGAAAATGTAAGTTTTATGGAGTCTAGAGAATATTTTTAAAGGATTTAGATGTCTGGAAAAAGTGTCTTAGGAGGTTTAACTGCTTTGCAGTGGAAAAAAAAAATTAACAAATATTCTTATTTCTTTGTTAGTCCCTTTTGGGGCACAGCAGCCGCCACATGTTCCGGGCAGGGCTGTGATCCCAAGACTCTGGGCCAAATCCCAAATCCGTGCAAGGCAGCACAGCCCAGGTAGGGTGGGCTGGAGCTTGGCCCTGTGTGTGTTTAGAGGGTGAAAGCTCCATAGACACTGGGGATCTGAGAGATGATTATTTTTGGGGTGGTGTAAAACTCGCTGGGCTGTGAAAAGCTCCGTGTTGGAGAATCAGCAACATTATCCGGGATCCTAATCCAAACCAAGGGGGATTTGGGCTCGCCAGGCTCTTCTTGCACCCCCCTCTCTGTGCTCCATGCTGGTTTATCCTCTTAGTCGGCATGGAGCCACCTCTGCAGGAGCTGCATCACCAGCTGGGGTTTGTGCCGGAGCAGGAGGAGGTTCCAGGCTGGTCTGTGGCACCTGAGCTCAGGAAAAGCTCAGAAAACATGGAATTTCCCAGTGTGGCACCGGCACAATCCCACTCCACACCTGGCTGATCTCCTCAGGGATGGGCTCCACCTGGGATAAACTCACAAGAGTTTCCTCGTGGGAATAAAAAGGGTGGTCAGGTTGTGGCAGGGGCTGCCCAGGGAGGTTTGGAGTTCCCATCCCTGGAGGTGTGCAAGGAAGGACTGGATGCCACACTCAGTGCCCTGGGCTGGTGACAAAGTAGGGATGGGGCACAGCTGGCGCTGGACACCTTGAGGAGCTTTTCCAGAAGTTCTGGGATTCAGTGGGACTCAGCACGAGCCTCATCCCCTTGTGTCCCTGCCTGGGTCTGCTCCAGTGTCCTACACAGATCCCCTCCTGACCCCAGGTTTGACCGGGAACTCAGCTCCTCTCTCCCAGATAAGAAGGAGAGCGGGTTTGGATCAGATCCAGGGAAGAAATTCCTCCCTGTGAGGGTGGTGAGGCCCTGGCATTGCCCAGAGCAGCTGTGGCTGCCCCTGGATCCCTGGAAGTGTCCAAGGCCAGGCTGGACCAAGCTCGGAGCAGCCTGGGACAGTGGGAGATGGCAGGGTATGGAATAGGATGATCCAGCTCCTTCCAGCCAACCCACCCCACGATTCTGTGAACACCCAGCACCCCGCCGGCCATCCCCGTCCCCCAGCAGCCACAGGGAGGTTCTGGTGTCACTTCCACACCCCGTGGGCACCCCCAGCCCAGGGCAGAGCCCCACTGGAGCTGTGTCACTCCTCCCATCCCTGCCAGTGAAAGAACCCACCTGTGTCTGCGGGGCCTGTTTGGGATTCCTGGGAAACTTTAACCTCTATTAATACCGCTGAATTATTCCTTCATATGGCAAAGCACTTATGTAAACCGATCTCCTCCCGCCTCGGAGGAGGCAGGCGCTGCTCAGATGGATCTACCTGCTCTCAGGGGGCTCCCAAACCCTCCACATTCCTCCACGGCGCTGCTTTTTTTCCATTTTTTCCCCCCCTCGCAGGAGGACGTGCGTGTGCTAGGAGCGGGCACGTGATGGGAAAAGGGGGAGAGAGGAGAAGGAAGGGAGGAGTGAGATCACTGGGATAATTGGCTCCGAGGCCTCTGGAGCAGCAGCAGGTTGGGGAGTACATTTGTCTGTCCGTCAAGTTTTGCCGAGCTGGTGTCTGAGTCAGACCTCCCCAGAGCTGGAGTAAATTAGGAGGAGGCTGGCTGGGGTCAAGTGAGCTTAGCTGTCATTTACACCCACACCTTTTCATGTCGCAGCAGCTCCCGGCGTGGCCAGAGCAGGGAATCCATGGGAATCCATGGAAATGAGAACCAGGCCCGGGAGGTTCCTTTCAGCAGCACCAGGGATTCCCAGCCACCGGCGCCCAGAAGCTGTGGAATCATGGGGCTGTCCTGAAATTCCTCAGTTGGATCCTTTTACTTCGTTTCTTGGAGTTGATGGCTTCTGCCCTTGGCTGCAAAGGCTCAGAGGGGGCTTTTGAAACAGGAGCAAATGAGGGGAAGATCAAATGTGTCATGAAATCGTGGGACTCCAGCAGATGGGGCTCAAAGAAAAGAATGCCAAAATAGCTCGGGCCTGGCAGTGCTCCGGGGTGTCCCTGGGGCAGGATCAGACCTGGCCTGGGGGGCTGCAGTTTCAGGAGGAAAGGTTTCTGCTGTCCTCCTGGTGGCACTCAGAGAATCACAGAATGGTTTGAGTTGGGAGAGACCTTAAAGTTCATCTCATTCCGTGCCCCTGCCATGGGGACACCTTCCACTAGCCCAGGTTTCTCCAAGCCTCATCCAACCCAGCCTTGGACACTCCCAGGGATCCAAGGCAGCCACAGCTGCTCTGTGCCAGGGCCTCCTCACCCTCGCAGGGAAGGATTCCTTCCCAATATCCCATCTAACCCTGCCCTCTGACAGTCTGAAGCCATTCCCTGTGTCCTCTCCCTCCAGGCCCGTGTGAATATTCCCTCTCCATCTTTCCTGTCGGCTCCCTCAGGTGCTGGAAAGCCACAATCAGCTCACTCTGAAGCTTCTCTTCTCCAGACTGAACAATGCCACTTGTCAAACTACATTTGAACCTCTCAGGGCATTCCTAAAGCAAGGATTCCTAGATCCCAGCTCCAGCTGCCAGGATCCAAAGTTGGCTTTTAGCCTGGTGGGAATCCCACAGTCAGAAATGATCCCGAGTGCTTGGAGAGACTTTGGCTTTTCCAACCCAAGAGCAGAACAAGTTGGAAAAAGAGGAGTGGGAAGTTCTACAGCGTTGCACCCCTCTGCTCCCCAACAGATTCTTTGGGTTTTTTTGCAAGCAGAGTTGGGGTTTGAAATTCCACCCACATTGGGAAGTTCAAAATCCATTTTCCATCTCTCCAGTCACCCTTTCTGCAAGGCTGAGGAAAAGGGATTTTGGAAGACTTTTTGCTTTGTTAGGACCAAGTTAGAATTCAGCCTTTGGTCAGTTCTGAGAAGAGAGAGATGTCTGCACCCCCAGGATTCAGCTGTGTAGGATTTTCTGTCCATACTTGAATTAATCCTCAGGTGAGGCAACACACACAGCACTGCTAAAGAAATGTTGGAAATCGAGGATTTTCTTGGCCCCCACAACTGGCTTTGTCCTGCCTGCCCTGTCCCTTGGTGCTGGTGACATTCCTGGCTGGCTCTGTCCCCTCTCTCCAGCACCAAGCACAGCAGGGACCTGACTTCATCCCAAGCTCTGAGATGCCACCATCGAGCCAGGCTTGATGTCCCCGCTGTCCCTGCAGGCCAGGGCTGTGCTGTGACTGCTCCAGGTGATGCTGCACTGGAAGAGCTGCCCCAGGAGCTGGAGATTCCCGCGATTCCGTGGCTCCGGCCTTTCTGGAAGGGGTGTGCTGGTCACTGCAGGGGATTGGGTTAAGTCTGGACAAACGGGAGACAAAGGAATTACTGAGCAAAATGTCCTGGCCTGTCTTCTGCAGGAGGTCACCGAGATGATCTGTTTGTCCCTTCTGGCCTTTAAATCCACTAATCTATTTTCCCTTCCAGGAACTGGAACTGTATTCTGAGAACAGCCCCTTAGGAAAAGAGAAAAAAGCAGGCAAAGGAGGCCTTTGAAAAACAACAGCAAAGCAAAACCCCCTTCAACTACAAAATAAACTGAGGTACAAGGTGCAATTAACAATGCACCAACAGCAGAGCCTGGAATGTAAATTGTATTTAAATAGGGCTGTGAAGAATGTTTCAGTCCCCTAAATGGCTTCTCTCTCCTGCCGCCTTGAACCTCCAATCAAGCCCTGCCTGGGAGTAATTTGGGGCTGGAAATTGTTGCCACACGAACAGCTGAAGGCTGGCAGGGTCACCGGCCCCCCGTGTCACACCCTGTCATTTTAGATTAAGATACGCAAAGGCGACGCGGCCGCGAACTTTCCCTGGGCTGCGTCCATCCCCTGGCTGCGAGGAGAGGAAGGCGTAATTGGAGTCAACTGCTTGATTATGATAATTGCTACTGTCTGGGGGAAGGAACAGCCCAGTTCTGGAGCCGGAGCCCTGCTGCACCTTTGGGGTGCTGCCTGGCTGCTTGCCACCAGATGGGCCCGGCAAAAAAATGCCCTTTTTGGCCCCGTTTCGGCCCCTTGACCTCTGCTTGACCACTTGTTGACTCCGGGCAGGGTCAGGGGGTTTGCTGCTCCTTCTCTGCTTCCCAGCAGAGGATTTGGCCTGAAGGATTTATCCCCTAGGAGGGAAAAGAGCTTTTGGAAAGGCGGCACAAGCGGGAGATGAGGTGCCGTGTATTTCCCGCTGGGGTTTGGATTTGGGTTTCCATTGTGCAGCCCCAGCAATCTGTGGGAAATCCATGCAGGAAGCTCTGCTGGTCAGTCTGGCCCAGCCTGCCCCTTTTCCATTTGCTGAGAGAGCAGGGATGCTCCTGGAGGTCACTGGGATGGGAGTGAGGGGCAGGCACGGGGATTTCAGCGCTTCCAGCAAGATTTAACAGGGCCTTGTGGGGTTCCCTCGTGTCCCTTTGTCTTGGGGCCCCTTTGAGAAGCAACAACAACCCCTTCTCCTCATCAGTTTTATTTTCAAGGCTTTTAAATGCTTTTGAGGTCCTGGGATAGAGGAGGAAGGATCCCGGGGTGAAACCCTGAGGAAATGCTGCTGAATTCCCAAATCCATGCCAGGTTTGGGCTCTGAGGCCGAAGCCTTGGAGCTGTTGGCATTTCCAGGGGGAGTCAAACACTTCCATACCCCTGGGAAGTTTGGCAGCAATTTCCTTCAGCACCCGGGAGCTCCTCAGCCCAGGCCTGGAATGGAGATCACATCCATAATTAAGGAATTACTGTTAATTCCCGGCTATTATTTATTAATATCAACCCTCACTGCAAAGCTGCTGCTGTGGAGCAATAAGCACAGCCAGAGCTCCAATAATAAATAACAACAAATCCATTGGGTAGTTGTTTGCTTGGTGTCATAACAGCTGACTAAAATGGCGAGGTTTAATATTAAAAAAGCAGAGATCTGTGAGGAAGGTGTACCTGGATTTCTGGAGCAATGGGATAACAGGATCCATCTGTCCCTGTGCAATCTCCAGGAGTGCCCAGCCCCAGCTGCTCCAGGACAGGGTGCTCGTGCCCTCGTAGCACTTAAGGCAATGACTCAGGACCCTGTGGCTGTGACACCATTGATTCCATTAATTTATGGGATAACCAGTCCTTTGGGAGAGGTTCTTCCTAATCTCCATTAGTTCCAAATTGCTTTATCCCTTTGCAGCGAGGAATTCTGCGTCCCTTTTCTCTGTGAGCTCTCTTAAAATTCCATCCCCCTGATTCTGGGGATCATTTATTTCAATTTCCGTGGTTTTGTTTTCTTTGTTTTTTTTCCAACTCCTCGGGAATCACTCGGGGAATGAGCAGAGTGAGGCCTGCAGGTGAACTCTGCTTCTCCATAGAAGTTCAGATCTTTCTGACAACTTTGTTTTACTTCACCAAAAAATTGCCAAAATACACTCAGGGCCTGTTCTCTCACTCCATTTTCACTTTCAATGGGAAACTCCAAGAGCAGCTGACAAAACCCCTTTCACACTCTCCCGATTTTCCCTTACCAGACCCGAGTCCTGCTCGCTGCCAGCAAATCCTCCTCTTCTGTGGGGTCAGCTGTGGGGTCAGGAGCAGGACAGGGAAGTGAGGGCTCTGTCCAGGTGTCCAGCACGGGTTGGGGCTGCAAAACCCCAACTGTGCTCCCAGAGGAGCTGCTGGCAGCGCCTCTCTGGCAGCTGATTTGTGCCAGGGGGAGAAGTTTGCAGGGAGAGCACAACAGCCCCTGGCTGAGCTGCTGGGGGGGGCACAGTGAGACCCCAATATTGGAAATGCAGGTGAACCCGGTGGGCAGAAATGCTGATGTCTGACTCCAGCTCAGAAAGCTGAAGGATTTCTTTGTTATAACTATACCATAATACATTAATATGCTATTTAAAGGAGACACTAAAACTGCATACTACTTTTTCTAACTACCATCTCAAACTCACAACTCGTGACCTCTCTGAGAATCCAGCCCCAGGTGGGTTGGATTGGCCACCAGGCTCCAACAATCCTCACCAGAACCCAACCAAGCATCACCCCAGGAAAACAATTCCCCAAACACATTCCACGTAAGAAAACAAGGAGCAGAAATAGAAATTGTTTTCTCTTTCTTTCCTCTGTCCTCCTCTATGAAAAAATCCTCAGAGAGAGAGAAGAACGTGCCTGGCACACCCCAGCACCCCCTGAGCTGGGCCTGACCTCCTCAGGTGTGCTGGACATCACTGAAATAGAGCCATGGCCTCAGGGAGAGGAGATCCAGGGCCTGGGCACTCGGGAATGTTGTGGGATGCAGGATGCAGGGATTGGTGGATGGATGCAGGATGCAGGGATTGGTGGGATGGATGCAGGGGTTAGTGGGATGGATGCAGGATGCAGGGGTTGGTGGGATGGATGCAGGGATTAGTGGGATGGATGCAGGATGCAGGAATTGGTGGGATGGATGCAGGATGCAGGGATTATTGGGATGGATGCAGGGATTAGTGGATGGATGCAGGATGCAGGGATTAGTGGGATAGATGCAGGGGTTGGTGGGATGGATGCAGGATGCAGGGGTTGGTGGGATGGATGCAGGGGTTGGTGGGATGGATGCAGGATGCAGGGGTTGGTGGGATGGATGCAGGGATTAGTGGATGGATGCAGGATGCAGGGGTTGGTGGGATGGATGCAGGATGCAGGGATTATTGGGATGGATGCAGGGATTGGTGAAATGGATGCAGGATGCAGGGGTTGGTGGATGGATGCAGGATGCAGGGATTGGTGGGATAGATGCAGGGGTTAGTGGGATGGATGCAGGATGCAGGGGTTGGTGGGATGGATACAGGATGCAGGGATTAATGGGATGGATGCAGGGATTAGTGGATGGATGCAGGATGCAGGGGTTGGTGGGATGGATGCAGGGGTTGGTGGGATGGATGCAGGATGCAGGGGTTGGTGGGATGGATGCAGGGGTTGGTGGGATGGATGCAGGATGCAGGGATTAGTGGGATGGATGCAGGGGTTGGTGGGATGGATGCAGGATGCAGGGATTGGTGGGATGGATACAGGAACTGGTGGGATGGTGGGTGGGATGCAGGAATCTCTCATTTCTCACGGCCATCACAAGCAGCTGGAGTCTGAAGTGTTAACCAGGAGGTGACAAAACCCTGGCTTTTCTGGAAGTTTCCTCACAAACCCCGAGCCCGGGAATGTGACTGTTCTTCCTTCTTTGATCACAAGTCAAAGATGAAGGAAAAGTTTCACAACCCTTCAGCACTCAGATGTCTCTGGAGCTGGGAGCAGTGTAACAAACACCCCCAGCTCCCCAGGCCAGCCCCGGGGCCTCGCAGCAGGAGGGAAGGAGCATCACAGAACCCTGGGATGGTTCGGCTGGGAATGGCACCTCAAAGCTCCTCCTGCCGGGCATGATTTGGGAAAAGAGCTCTGCCCTCACCTGCAGGAGGTGCCCTCACCTGAGGCAAAGGAGCTTTTCCCCTCCCTTTGGAGGCGGGGGTGAGGATGGCAGCCTCCTCTGTGGGATCCTTGGAAGTTTGGGAATACCAAATGCTGCCCGAGAGCCGCTCATTGCTGCAGCCCCATGGCACAGCTCCGTGTCCCCACCCCGCTGTCCCATGTCCCCCCCCAGCTGCAGGGGCTGGGGTGGTGTGGTGCTCTCCATTGATGAAAATCCTGGCTGGGGAGGAGATTCCAGCTTGCTGTTATCCCAGTGGGGAGCGGCTGGTGCTGGAAGTGAAGTGAAAACCAAGCAGCAGTTTCGGGCCGTGGTCGCCCCGTGGCTGTGGTGGCACCCACGGTGACACCCACGGTGACACCCAGGGTGATGTCCCACGGCTGGGGCCGGCTCAGCCTGCCCGCAGAGGTGCTGCTTTCCTGCAGGAAGGTGCTAAGCCGAGGTGTTTTAAAGCAGCTTTGCCTAAATCCCTGTCTGAGGTGGACACAGACCTTCAGATTTGGTGTGCTGGGGCCTCTGCCCCGAGCTGTGATGTTTATCCAGAGCTGCTGCCTGGCTCGGGAAGGGAAGGGAGGCCTGGCTGGCACGGATGGAGCCCAGCTCTCCTGAGAGCCCATCCAGGCTTAATCCTGAGCCCACCGGGGCATCCTGCAGATCTCAGCTCCCAAAGGCAGCTCCATCTCCCACCTCCTCCCATCGCCTCCCTCCTCCCCTCCCGGCTGTGCCCGCTGTGAGGGACACGACAGAGAGGGGGGAAAAGCTCAGGTGTCTGTGGAGCATCAGCTCCAAAGAGGTGGCAGGGTGGGGAGGAGGCATCTTTTCCAAAAAGAGCCAAAAAAGAAAAAAAAACCCAGAAAGAAACAGTAAACGCATCAAATAATAATAAAAACCCACCCTTTTCTTTGAGCCTCAATGTATGCCGGTGCAGTGCTTAGGGGATTAATCTCTTAAAAAATAAGTGCCATGTGAGTAGACAGGCAGTGATTAAGGTTTTAACTGATCAGTCTGCGTCTGACAGTGAACCAGCTATTATCTTAACGGAATCAAACGAACATTCAGAGCCTCGCTCAGCCCCAAACATGAAAGGAGATGTCATCTGCTGGCAGTTGGCAAAGCCGCAGGGGAAGGGGGAGAGGGAGAAAGGAGGGAAGGCGAGGAAAGCAAAACAAGGGTGAGAAAAAGGAGGAAAGGAGGGGAAAGAGGGAGAAAGGGCTGAGAAAGGATGGAGGGAGCAAAGGGAGACAAAAGGGAGAGCAGGAGAGGTTTGAAGAAGTGCTCCGCTCTGGGGTTCCTCTCCTTCCTGCTTTCCTGAGTGTTTGGGAGCTGCTCCCTGAGCCTTTGGAGCCTTCTCCAAGCCCTGCCCTGCCTTTTCCCACAGCGGCCGCCAAGGTCTGCCCTAAACCAGGGAGGTCTGGCACTCTTGAACCTGAGGTCAAAAACAAGAGGGAGGAGAAGAATGGCCTTCAGGCCAGAGGAAGAAACCAGGGCAACGCGGCTCTTATCAGGATAAAAGGGCTTTATCTCAGAGCACTTCAACAAAACACACAAGGCCCGGAGAAGAGGCTCTGTCAAGTGTTGGCAGGGCCACGCTGGAGACAGCAAATCCCTGAGGGAATGGGGAGACCCCAAATCCCTGCGGGATAGAGGGGTTCATTCCTTAGGGAGCACCCCAAATCCCTGAGGTATAGAGGGGTTCATTCCTTAGGGAGCACCCCAAATCCCTGAGGGATAAAGGGGTTAATTCTTTATCTTTCTTTGGACAGAAGGGTTCATTCCTTAGGGAGCACCCCAAATCCCTGAGAGATAAAGAGGTTCATTCCTTAGGGAACACCCCAAATCCCTGCGGGATAGAGGGGTTCATTCCTTAGGGAACACCCCAAATCCCTGCAGGATAGAGGGGTTCATTCCTTAGGGAACACCCCAAATCCCTGAGAGATAAAGAGGTTCATTCCTTGGGAACACCCCAAATCCCCGAGGGACAGAAGGGTTCATTCCTTAGGGAACACCCCAAATCCCTGCAGGATAGAGGGATTCATTCCTTAGGGAGCATCCCAAATCCCTGCAGGATAGAGGGATTCATTCCTTAGGGAACACCCCAAATCCCTGAGAGATAAAGAGGTTCATTCCTTAGGGAGCACCCCAAATCCCTGCGGGATAGAGGGATTCATTCCTTAGGGAACACCCCAAATCCCTGCGGGATAGAGGGGTTCATTCCTTATCTTTCTTTGGGACAGAGGGGCTCATTCCTTAAGGAAAACCCCAAACCCCTGCAGAGGCTCCTTCCTTACCCTGTGCAGACCCTGGAGCTGGGGCTGGGGCAGGTTTTGGGCTCAGGGGATGGAGGGCAGGTGGGATTTACCTGGGAATTTCCCCTGGGATGTGTTGGAAGAGTGAAACGGAGCAGCTGCAGCCCCCAGTGCAGGGGAATGAGGGCTGGGAGAGGGAGAGGCTCCCTGGCAGAGAGGCAGGAGCTGCCCGGTCATGTTTGCGTGGTCACATCCAGGGAATGACAGGATTTATGGACTCCAGGGTGCAGGAGGAGCTGGCACTGGAGGAGGACGGGAGAGGGGAAACAATGGGGGTTTGTTCCCCCAGGATGGTGGGACTGGGCTGGGAGGTGACTGGGACCAAACAGGGAGCAGGAGAGGAGACCTGGAGCTTGCTGGGGTTCCTAGAAAAGGCTCCTCTAAAAGGTTCCAGCAGGATTATGGCATGGAGAGGGGAGGATGGGGTCTGGGTTCCATGGGAAGGGGTGTGATCCATGCTGGAGAAAGGCAGCAGGGCTGGAGGCCCCAGTGTTTGACACCTCATGGACCTGCAGCCCCCTGGGTGCCCTCTGGGTGCCTCCTGGGTGCCCCAATGCCCCCTGGATGCCCCCTGGGTGCCCCCTGGGTGCCCCCTGGGTGCCCTCTGGGTGCCCCCTGGGTGCCCCAATGCCCCCTGGGTGCCCCCTGGGTGCTCCCTGGGTGCCCCCCGGATGCCCTTTGGAGCAGCAGCCCTTGGCACAGCTCCACTTTCACAGGTGAAAGGCTCGGAGGCAGGGCCCTGCCAGAGCCCAGCACCTCTGGAGTGCCCAGGCTGCAGATCCCACCCGTAGATCCCCTTTTCCAGAGGGGCTGGGCCAGCTGAACTCCTTGTGGTGCCCTGCCCCAAGGGCTGCTTTTCTGCCTGATCCCTCTGGGACTCAGCCCTGTCCCTTTCCATCCCCTCGTAACCACCTTTCACTTGTGTCCCTGGAAATTTTCTGGCACATTTTTCTGTGCCAGAAATCCCTTTTTTTTTTTGAGGGGGGGGGGGGGGAAATATCCTGCTGTCCAGCTGCCTACCAGCTTCCTCTCCTTGTTCCCTGGGCTTTGGCATGGGGGGAAGCCCCTCGGTGGAGCTCAGACCCCGGTGGAGACCTCAGGAGTCCTTCCCCACAGATCCCTCCCATCCCACACCTGCAGCACGGCCCCGGAGCATCCCAGCAGAGGCAGAACCATGAATTTCCCTGGCTGCAGCCCCCTCTGCCAGGCTGTTATTGCTCCCTGCTGTCCCTGCTGACTCCATCCGTCTGCCTGGTGCTGCTGCTCCGTGCCAGGAGGGCTCTGGGAGCGCCAGGGTCACGGCTGCCCCATTACGGGGTGAGATTTATCCTTGGCAGGTGTGCTGCGGGATGCTATATTATCCAGGATTATGAACTGTAACAGGATAATCTCTCTAATGTAATTCAAGCTCTCGACATGGCTTATGGCTCCTTAATGTACCTCAGACTGAAGAATTACAAGAACATTTTCCCCCCTCCCTGCCTTGTCAGCTCCTAAATGATTTAGGCAATCGCCTGAAGCCAGATCTTGGCCTCCAGTCATAACTCAGAGCAGTTCAGTAAATATGATGGGGAAGGAGTTTTCCGGGCTTTGCTCTTTCTTCCTTCCACTCTGCTCAGCCCTTGGTGAGCTGGGGAATGAGCAGGGAGAGCTGGGATACCCGGGGAATGGGCTGGGACACACAGGAAATGGGCTGGGAATGAGCAGGGAGAGCTGGGACACCCAGGGAATGGGCTGGGACTCTCAGGGAATGAGTTGAGATTCCTAGGGAATGAACAGAGAGGGCTGGAATAACCAGGGAGTGAGCAGGGAGAGCTGAGACTCACAGGGAATGAGCTGGGAATGCTGGAACTCACAGGGAATGGGTTGAGATTCACAAGGAATTAACAGGGACTGATTTGGGACTCCCAGGGAATGAGTTGGAATTCACAAGGAATTAACAGGGAATGCTGGGACTCCCAGGGAATGAGCAGGGAGAGCTGGAATGCCCAGGGAATGGGCTGGGACACCCAGGGAATGAGCTGGAACTCACAAGGAAGGAGTTGGGACTCACAAGGAATGATCAGGGGGATGTGGGATGCACAGGGAGTGAGAAGGGAGAGCTGGCACTGCCAGGGATTGATTTGGGATTCCCAGGGAATGGTTTGGGACTCCCAGGGAATGGTTTGGGACTCCCAGGGAACGAGCAGGGAGAGCCAGGCCACAGCCCTGCCCTCACCTCCCACTCATCCGTGGCCTTCCTCCCTTCCTGCCCTCAGCTGCCAGGCTGGATTGCAGGGCACAGGGCACCCAGGGCACAGGGCACAGGTTGCTCAGGGCACACAGGGCACAGGGTGCTCAGGGCACAGGGCACAGGGTGCTCAGGGCACATTCAGGGCACAGGGTGCTCAGGGAACAGGGCACAGGGTGCTCAGGGCACAGGGTGCTCAGGGCACACAGGGCACAGGGTGCTCAGGGCACAGGGCACAGGGTGCTCAGGGCACACAGGGCACAGGGTGCTCAGGGCACAGGGCACAGGGTGCTCAGGGCACACAGGGCACAGGGTGCTCAGGGCACAGGGCACAGGGTGCTCAGGGCACAGGGTGCTCAGGGCACATTCAGGGCACAGGGTGCTCAGGGCACATTCAGGGCACAGGGTGCTCAGGGCACAGGGCACAGGGTGCTCAGGGCACAGGGTGCTCAGGGCACACAGGGCACAGGGTGCTCAGGGCACAGGGCGCTCAGGGCACAGGGCACAGGGTGCTCAGGGCACAGGGCGCTCAGGGCACAGGGCACAGGGTGCTCAGGGCACAGGACACTCAGGGCACACAGGGCACAGGGCACAGGGTGCTCAGGGCACAGGGCACAGGGTGCTCAGGGCACATTCAGGGCACAGAGTGCTCAGGGCACAGGGTGCTCAGGGCACACAGGGCACAGGGTGCTCAGGGCACAGGGCACAGGGTGCTCAGGGCACATTCAGGGCACAGGGTGCTCAGGGCACAGGGCACAGGGTGCTCAGGGCACAGGACACTCAGGGCACACAGGGAACAGGGCACAGGGTGCTCAGGGCACAGGGCACAGGGTGCTCAGGGCACATTCAGGGCACAGGGTGCTCAGGGCACAGGGCACAGGGTGCTCAGGGCACAGAGTGCTCAGGGCACATTCAGGGCACAGGGTGCTCAGGGCACAGGGCACAGGGTGCTCAGGGCACAGGGTGCTCAGGGCACAGGGCACAGGGTGCTCAGGGCACAGGACACTCAGGGCACACAGGGAACAGGGCACAGGGTGCTCAGGGCACATTCAGGGCACAGGGTGCTCAGGGCACACAGAGCACAGGGCACTCAGGGCACAGGGTGCTCAGGGCACTGGGCGCTCAGGGCACTGGGCGCTCAGGGCACAGGGCACAGGGCACACAGGGCACAGGGTGCTCAGGGCACAGGGTGCTCAGGGCACTGGGCGCTCAGGGCACTGGGCGCTCAGGGCACAGGGCACAGGGCACACAGGGCACAGGGTGCTCAGGGCACAGGGTGCTCAGGGCACTGGGCGCTCAGGGCACAGGGTGCTCAGGGCACAGGGTGCTCAGGGCACACAGGGCACAGGGTGCTCAGGGCACAGGGCGCTCAGGGCACAGGGCACAGGGTGCTCAGGGCACAGGACACTCAGGGCACACAGGGAACAGGGCACAGGGTGCTCAGGGCACAGGGCACAGGGTGCTCAGGGCACATTCAGGGCACTCAGGGCACACAGGGCACACAGGGCATTCAGCAGGTCCCCTCTCAGGACTGTCCCCCTCAGGCCATCCCCCCTGCCTGGCACGGCAGCAGCAGCGCCCAAGGCAGCAGAGTGGGAGATTTCCAAAATCCTCTCCTGTGCCCGGAACACGGCACTGAGGCACTCGGAGCAGCAGGAGCAGCCCCTTCCCAAGCTCTGTGCCACATCCTGGGAGAGGAGACCCTCCCGAGCGCAGCGTGGCAGGAGCAGATCTCTGCTCTCCAAGCAAGATGAATTTCCAATTTCCAGCCACCTGAAGGAGGAGTTTTTTCCCCTCTTTCCTTTTTTTTTTTTTTTTTTCCCATCCCTGGAAGCTTCTGCAAGACAGAGCCTCATAAATCTCACCTCCCAAACCCCTCCGGCGGCCGGGTGTCTGCATCCTCTCCATCTTCATTTCTTTTCCCTGCTTTGATGCTCTGGGAGGCGGATGTGCCGTGCCAGGAGCCCAAGGTGGGAGGTGGGAGATTCCATGCCCTGTGTCCCTGCCCTGCCACCTCCCCGCTGCGACCTTGGTGGCACCTGAGGCGTCCTAGTGGAGAGCGTGTGGCTTGGAGGGGCTGTCCTGGATTTTCCAGGAGCTGTTCTGGATTTTCCAGGAGCTGTTCTGGATTTTCCAGGGGCTGTCCTGGATTTTCCATGAGCTGTCCTGGATTCTCCAGAAGCTGTTCTGGATTCTCCAGGGGCTGTCCTGGATTTTTCAGAAGCCATCCTGGATTTTCCAGGAGCTGTTCTGGATTTTCCAGGAGTGGTTCTGGATTGTCCAGCAGCTGTTCTGGATTTTATGGGAGCTGTTCTGGATTTTCCAGGAGTCGTCCTGGATTTTCCAGGAGTTGTCCTGGATTTTCCAGAAGCTGTCCTGGATTTTCCATGAGCTGTCCTGGATTTTCCAGGAGCTGTTCTGTATTTTTCAGGAGCTGTTCTGGATTTTTCCAGGAGCTGTTCTGGATTCTCCAGGGGCTGTCCTGGATTTTTCAGGAGCCATCCTGGATTTTCCAGGAGCTGTTCTGGATTTTCCAGGAGCTGTTCTGGATTCTCCAGGAGTGGTTCTGGATTTTTCGGGAGCGGTTCTGGATTTTCCATGAGCTGTCCTGGATTTTCCAGGAGCTGTTCTGTATTTTTCAGGAGCTGTCCTGGATTCTCCAGGGGCTGTCCTGGATTTTCCAGGAGCTGTTCTGGATTCTCCAGGGGCTGCTGTGGTGGAGGTGGTTCAGAGCCCCTCAATCACTGGGAATTGTGCTGTGCTCCCTGTTGGGATCCTCCTTTGGGATTCCCTGTGGGATAACTCGGTGGTTTGGTGTAAAATCACCCCGTACACGTGGTTGGTTGTTCCTGGGGTGTCCAGGCTCACTCCATGCCCTCCTCTTAAGCCAAGAGGAAGAATTCCCATCTTTTCCATAACTGCCTACCTCTGTTCATTGTTTTGGATTTCAAGGTGGATTTTGTGGCGCTGATTTTAAGTGGAATGAGGATCATTCCCGTGGAAAAGACCACTAAGGCAACCTCTCCATCCCAACAATCTTCTGGGCTGGGGAGCAGCAGGATCCCAGCTGGGACCTGCCGGGGACCCTCCCTCCTCCGGAGTCCCTGTCCCTGCTCTTCCCTCTCCCCAGGGTCACTTTGCTCCCAGTCCCACCGTGATCCCTCCTGCTGCTGTCTCAGTGACCCCGAGGACAAAATCAACTCTGGAAACGGGATGGGAGGGCAGGAAAGAAAGCAGAAGAGGTGAAAAAAAAAAAAAAAAAAAAAAAGCAGTGATTAAGGACAGGAACTGCTTGGATACAAATTCCACCCGGCCACAGACTTCAAATAAACACCAGCTCTGCAGATGATGTGGAAAAAAAGTGATCCTGGAAAAAAAAATCCTTCGGCATTCCTGCTGGGAGGCCTCCGTACCTTTGCTGGTGTGAGCCCGGCAGGTGCGTGAAGAGGTGGAGGAAGAGGAGGAGAAATGAGGAAGAGGAAGAGGAAGAGGAAGAGGAAGAGGAGGGGGGAGATGCAGCCTCACAGAGTTTCCCTGTGAGTACATCCTCGCCAAGGAGCCGCTCCGTGCCCATCCCAGGGGGGAAAATCCCCGAGGAGTGTGAGAACCCCGGGCTTGGTCTGGGGTCTCGTGTGGTGCTAAAGTCTCTCTTCTAACTTGTGCTTCTAAAGAAAAATTCTGCAGCTTCTTGCTGTTCGGTCTCAAGGCAGTTTATTGTGAGTTATCGAAAAGATTTTCTTCTCGGGCTGTGGCTGCTTGGTCAGAGGCCCAGGCAGAGGCTCACACACACCTTGACATCCTCTCTGTGTCTTCTTCTTCTCCCTCCACCCAGGGCTGTTACTATCTTTTATATGATATATTACATATTACATGTTTATAGTTTTCCCCCAATACCTACTACCTATGTTACAAAGTGCTTTTCTACTCTAAACCAATTTATAAGTGCCAGCATCACTAAAAACACAGAGGCAAGGAAGAAGAAGGAGGAAGAACAGGATCAGCCCACTTTCCTCCATCTTAGAACTTCTGACCCCCATGTACAAAGTAAAAACCTCCCCTGTACAGGTGCTAAAACCCCCCTGTACAATACTAAAAAAATTTCTCCTCTATTTTTTAACTACTTCTACTATACTATCTAAACTTTTGTGACTGCTTGTTCCACCTCCAAAGTTGGTAACTCATTCCATGGTTCAAACCCAAAATCACAGCTGTTTGCAGCTGCCTGCCAGGGTCTAGAATGCTTCTGACCAAGGCCTGGAACCTCTAAAAATGTCTGAGGGACATTTTGAGTTCCAACAGAGGAGCTGCCGGGGGATGCCCGAGGGAGGGCGAGGAGAGGAAAACAACCCTGGAGAGGAGGAAGCAGAGGGATGGAGGAGGAAGCAGAGGGATGAAGGAGAGGAGGAAGCAGAGGGATGGAGGAGGAAGCAGAGGGATGAAGGAGAGGAGGAAGCAGAGGGATGGAGGAGAGGAGGAAGCAGAGGGATGGAGGAGAGGAGGAAGCAGAGGGATGGAGGAGAGGAGGAAGCAGAGGGATGGAGGAGAGGAGAAACCAGAGGGATGGAGGAGAGGAGAAACCAGAGGGATGGAGGAGAGGAGGAAGCAGAGGGATGAAGGAGAGGCGCAGGGGGTGAGGCGCTGCAAAAAGCAGGCAGCCAGCGAGCTGAGCTCCTCCAGGGGGCACGGCCGGGAGCCGCGGTGCCCGAGGGGTGGCAGGGGCAGGACGAGAACGCGGAGCGTCCCCCGGAGCCGCGGTGGCGGTGCCCGGGGCACGGCAGCTCCCGCAGCTGTATTTACTGGTGCTGTTTGTTGTCGCCCTGGCAGCCTCCGCAATGTGAATTTTCTGTGTCACTGGCTGAGAGGATTCCAGGCAGGTTTTTGATAATGTGGGGTTTTTGTAAAACAGGGGAGGGAGGGGGGAGGAAAGAACCCACAGGCTGAAAACTGCTGGGCCCAGAGCTTTTAACTCCTTCGTCACCAAGTGAGTTTGGCTGGGGTTTGTGGTTTGCACGATTCAGGAATTTGGGGCGGGTTTGGACCCCTGAATGTGGTGTTTCCACCGCACCTCCCTCACAGCAGCCTCAGCCTATCCTCAGTTCCCAGCATCAAGAAGTGAACCCCCCATTCAGCAGCTCCCCCCCACGCACTGCTCGGGATTTACGTGTCAAATCCCTCCGTGCCTCAGTTTCCCCCCCTGGAGAAGGGGCAGAAAGGAAGCGCCAACAAAAAGCGGTGCCCAGCTCACGCCATCGGTCCTGGCGGTGGCCAGAGGCAGTGCCAGGATGCCCAGGCAGGTGCCCACCTGGCAGTGAGGGGCTGCATCCCCTCAGCCCGAGGCTTTTGCCACTTGAAAGGCAGACAAGGAAATTGCAGCGGGTTTGATCTCTCCGTAAACAAACTGGGAATCCAAGGGTAATCTTCTGCTCCTTTGTTTTCGGGCAAACAGAGCAGCAGCATCTGTCCCCTGCCGGCTCTGCTGCCGCAGCCCCGAGCCGGCAGCTCCCGAATCCCTCCTTTCTTCCTTTCTTTCTGTTTTTCCTTCCCTTTTTGCGCGCTTGGTGCCCGGGGTGGTGGGCGCAGCGCGGAGAGGAGCTGGGCACGGGAAGGAAAAGCTCTTGCCACGGCGGAGGGGCTGGCAAAGCATCCTCAGACCTGGCTCTGCCTCCCAGGTGGCACCTCCGGCTTAACCTCTTCCTTCCTGTGACACAAAAGGGCCTCTGCCATCTCCTCCCCAAAGGCTGCCTCGGGTTAACCCTTTGTTCGCTCAGCCACGGGAGAAACGGGCGCTTTCCTTCTTGTCTGGTCCCTAATTTCCAAGTGCCTGTTGCTGTGGGACAAAGAATGAGCCTGGAATCCCCGTGGTGGGACAAACATGGCATTTCCAGGCCTGGACTCCCGTGCTTTCCTCCCTGAGGTCCCTCTGGTCACCTCCATCCCTGCAGGGAAACTGAGGCACCAAATTCCCTGGGGTCCAGCAGCAGAGCAGCGGTGGAGACCAGCCCCAGCTGCACTCACCCCACACCTCGTGGGGTCTTGCAGCTCCCCCAAACCCGGGATTTCAGCTCCCCCAAACCCGGGATTTCAGCTCCCTCAAACCCGGGATTTCAGCTCCCCCAAACCCGGGATTTCAGCTCCCTCAAACCCGGGATTTCAGCTCCCCCAAACCCGGGATTTCAGCTCCCCCAAACCCGGGATTTCAGCTCCCCCAGGCCCGGGATTTCAGCTCCCCCGAGCCCAGGATTTCAGCTACCCTAAACCCGGGATTTTAGCTCCCCCAAACCCGGGATTTCAACTCCTCAAACCCGGGATTTCAGCTCCCCCAAACCCGGGATTTCAGCTCCCTCAAACCCGGGATTTCAGCTCCTCAAACCCGGGATTTCAGCTCCCCCAAACCCGGGATTTCAGCTCCCTCAAACCCGGGATTTCAGCTCCCCCAAACCCGGGATTTCAGCTCCCCCGAACCCGGGATTTCAGCTCCCTCAAACCCGGGATTTCAGCTCCCCCAGACCCGGGATTTCAGCTCCCTCAAACCCGGGATTTCAGCTCCTCAAACCCGGGATTTCAGCTCCCCCAAGCCCGGGATTTCAGCTCCCTCAAACCCGGGATTTCAGCTCCCCCAAACCCGGGATTTCAGCTCCCCCAAACCCGGGATTTCAGCTCCCCCAAACCCGGGATTTCAGCTCCCCCAAGCCCGGGATTTCAGCTATCCCAAACCCGGGATTTCAGCTCCCCCGAACCCGGGATTTCAGCTCCCCCAGGTCCGGGATTTCAGCTCCCCCAAACCCGGGATTTCAGCTCTCCCAAACCCGGGATTTCAGCTCCCCTCGGCCGGGCAGGAGCAGCGGGAGCCCCTGAGTGACACTTGATTGACGGAGCCAATTAGCCAAACGAAGCCAGCTGCACTCGGCGGGCCGGGGGAGGAGGGGGGGACCGGAGGGGAAGCCAGAATCCAATTCCTCTCCCATCAGGCGTGATTGCCGGTTTTGTTTCGCTCTCAGCCCGCTGGTTTTTTTCCCGAGCCGCTGCCTCTGGATGCCGTTCCAGCGGGGCTCGGAGCCTCCCCTCGGGCTGCCGGGGGGCTCGGGGGTGTTGGCATCACCTGGGCACCTTCTGGCAGCTGCGGGATTTCCCCGGGTGAAGCGGGGAACTCCTGGTGCCCCGACACGTCCCCGCCGTCCCCTCCTGGCAGCCGGGCGCGGAGGATGGAGCAGGGGATGGGCTCAGGTGGGCACAGAGGGAACTCCCAGCTGCGGATTCCTGGCATTTTGCGGATTCCTGGCGTTCGTTCCCTTCTGCGTGTCCCTGCGAGGCCGAGGAGCCGGGGGGGACGCTGAGGACAGGCTGGGCATGGCGTTTGTCTCTCCGGGGATCTGCGTTTCTTCTCCCCGCGATGTTTCTCGACTCATTTCCTCAGCTGGCAGGCAGATATTTACTTAACCCCACGGCGGGTTTGGGAGCTGCGGGGGCTCTCCCTGCTGCCCTGGGGGCTCACACGGGTGGCAGGGTGCCCGCAGAGGTGGCACCTCGCTGCCTGCTCTGGCAGGGCTCCATGGGCAGCAGGGCACAGCGCTGCAGGGTGCGGTGACAGTCCCGGTGCCACACACAGCACGGACAGATGTCCCCAGGATGCCAAGCAGGTGACAAATCCCCCAGGGTTCGGTGCCCAGGACCCAACCCCTGGCACGGCCAAGGTACTGAGGGCACTTAAATGGATTTAAGTGTCCTGCCAACACAACTTTTTGTCACCTCCCTTGTGCCAGGGATGCTCCAGCAAGGCTGGGGCACTGCAGAGGATGGAGCCCCCTCGCTTTTGGGGTGGCCAAGGCCCGTCTGTGACCTGTCCCAGCCTCTTCCCTCCCAGCTGTTCCCCCTCAAAGCCTTCCTTGTGCTGCAGTCCTGCGAGCCAAAGCTCTTTGATGGGTGGAGAGCCAGCCCTTGCTGACCACCGCCAGGCTCTGGACAGATCCCAAAGCTTTTCCAGCTTGTGACCACCGCTGAAAGGGTTCATTTCTTCCCCTAATGAGATGCAGCCCTGGCTGGGGGCAGCACAGCATCTGCTCAGCAGCTCGGAGCAGCCAGGCTGAACAATCTGGGTGAGGGACAGCGAGGAGCAGTTTCAGCCAGGCCGGGGAGGGGTCACACAGCCCTTCCTGCAGCGCTGCCCCGGCTCCTGCACGAGGGATCCCATCCAAGGAACCCCCAGCACACGGATGGGGTGGGCGTGGGTGGGTGGAGGAAGCTGCAGAGAGCTCAGGGGTGGCACGGGCTCAAGGGGAGCATCCAGCTGTGTCACCTGTCCCCGTGCTGCAGAGCCACCCCCGTGCCAGCCTCAGCCACCGCCACCAAGCGCAGGACAGTGGGCTGGACAGAGGGGCACGTGCGCAGCTGGCCTGGCCCGCAGAGAGCTTCCTCCTCCTCCTCCTCCTCCTCCTCCTCCTCTTCCTCCTGCACTGCTGGCAGAGGGCAGGGAGCTGGCAGGAATTGCAGCAGGCCGGGCAGGAGCTGCGTGGGAGCCTCCAGCTGGGAGAGGCTCATGGAAACGCAGCGGGAGCTTCCCTGCAGCCAATGCGTGCCCCAGCTCAGCGCACATGAAAAAGTCATTCAAGGAGCCACTTGAAAACAGCCTCGCGCTCCCCTGGGCACACTCGGGGTGTCAAATGATTCCCAATCATCCAAGAAAGTCTGATCAGCCTTGGATGGATGGAAAGAATCCGGCTGACTTAGTGAGCTTTGGATGCAGCCCGGAGTTATTAGGAAGTAGCTCTCAAAGCCTGCAGCAGGCAGCTGAGAGGAGTGAAACCCTACCCAGGTGTTAGAGATCCTTAAACTGGGAAGGAATTTTTCTTCCCCTTGGCTCTGGAACAACAACAACAGCACTTTTTTTTTTTTCTTCCCCTTTTTTTTTTCCCCCTTCCAGCCTATTTCAGAGCAGAGCAGGCACTTCTCCTCCTCATCCTCGCTGTCTGGAGCTGTTTGAAGGCAGCAGTGGGGGCTGTGCCAAGGCTTTGCCCCTCTGCCAGCGGATCTGGCACAGGCTCTGCCCTGGGGCAGTTCCACCCTGGAGCTGCAGGAAGCAGGAACGCTGAATTCACCCCACAGCCCGGCCTCTGCCAAGGGGACTGTGCGGAGAAGGAGGAAACTGGCAGCAATCCTGGAAATTTAAAGCCCTTCCACTGCCCAGTGCTTTCACATAAAACCTATTTGTGACAAATTAATGTATTAACATCACTCTGCCTCCCTGAGCCATCCCGGTGGCTCTCCCTCTGCGGGGACGGGATCCGTGGAAGCGACCCCATGGATAAGCACAGCTCTGGGCCCGAGAGCTCGGGGTGCAATTCCCGTGATTCCGAGAGCTCGGGGTGCAATTCCCGTGATTCCGTGATGCCGGGGACACGTCCCGGAGGGGCCGTGGCTGCCGGGAGGTTCCCGCGCCGCGCTCGGGCTCCGCTGGCTCGCGCGGGCCCTTCCCGGAACGCGCCTGCCCGGCTCGAGCGTTTCTGGGAACGAAGTCCCAGTGCTGTTGGTTTGGGGAGCCTGCCAGGATTGGGGGGGATTGGGGGGAACAGCGAGGGGCCCCTGCTTGGCTTAACCCCTTCCCTGCCAGCGCCAGCTTCGGGAATTTCCACAGGGATGGGCCCAGCGGAGGAATGGGCTCCACACCAGGGAGGAACGTCGGAGCCTCGCGCGTCCTTGTCCCGCTCTCCGTGTCCGGCGAGAAACGGAGGGAGAGGAGAAATTCCCAGCTAAAGCCAAGCCTGAACCTCCCAAAACCCAGCCCATCCCTCACGGGTTAAGCCGGCCCAGGGCTGCGTGTGCTAAGGTCAACACAGGCTGCACCTGCCCACGGGCTCCTGTGCAGGAGCACAATTGATGGCTTGTTCCTTTCAGGGTTGCCGTTGGAGCGCGGTGCCCAGGCCCCCGGCCAGCCTGCTGATCACATAAAATATTATTTGTGTTTAAAAATTCCAGTAATTGACTATGCACCGGTTTTTTCCGAGCCTTCTGCCAAGGGCAGTAAAAATCAAAATCCGTCCCAGGTTATTTTCATCATGCAAATTCCCATTTCTGTAAACAGGAGTGCGGCGCTGGGAGCCGGGGCCGGCGGCTGGGCCGGGCGCCAGCGAGAGCCGGGCCTGGAGCACCGGGGAGGGACAGAGAGGGACAGGAACGGGACAGGAGTGGGACAGGAGAGGGACAGGAGAGGGACAGGAGTGGGACAGGAGAGGGACAGGAGAGGGACAGGAGAGGGACAGGAGTGGGATGGGAGTGGGACAGGAATGGGGACAGGAACGGGACAGGAGTGGGACAGGAGAGGGACAGGAGAGGGACAGGAGTGGGACAGGAGAGGGACAAGAGTGGGACAGGAGAGGGGACAGGAGTGGGACAGGAATGGGACAGGAATGGGGACAGGAATGGGACAGGAGTGGGGACAGGAATGGGACAGGAGTGGGACAGGAGTGGGACAGGAATGGGACAGGAGTGGGGACAGGAATGGGACAGGAGTGGGACAGGAGTGGGACAGGAATGGGACAGGAACGGGGACAGGAGAGGGGACAGGAGTGGGACAGGAATGGGACAGGAACGGGGACAGGAGAGGGACAGGACAGGGGACAGGAGGGACAGGAACGGGGACAGGAGAGGGGACAGGAGGGACAGGAGTGGGACAGGAGAGGGGACAGGAGCAGGACAGAAGAAGGGACAGAAATGGGACAGGAGTGGGGACAGAAGAAGGGACAGAAGGGACAGAAGTGGGACAGGAGCAGGGACAGGAATGGAGACAGGAGCAGCCCAGCCATGCCAGGTGCAGCCACTGAGAGCTGCCCCAGCCAGGCCTTTCCCGTCCCGTCCATTCCTGTGTTTTCCATCCCTGTTGTCCCAGCTCTCTGCGGGATCTTTCTCCTGGGGCTCAGCATCTCCTGCTGACTCTGAGCTGCTGAGCCCTTGGGCTGCCCCAGTCCCAGCCCTCACCTCTCCTGGACCAGCCAGGCTGGGAGGAGGGAGGGTGCCTAAGAGGGGAACTCAGCATTTCCTCATGGAAGCCCCTCAGGCTCTCTGGAGATGGTGTGAGCGAGGTTTTGGCTGCCTCACAGGGAGCACCTGGAGCTCCCAGGGTGGAGGAAAAGCTCTGAGCAGTCCCAGCTGGATCCCCCCAGCTTCTCACCCGCCCAATTCCAGCACCTCTGTGCACAGAAACCCCTCGGGGCTGGCCCAGGGTGCTCCAGTGGTGCTTTGCAGCCATCCATGAGGTGTCCCAAAGCAGGATTCAGGCCCCACACCCTCCTGGGAGCCTCCTTAGCCAAACCCGAGCGTTCCAGGGCAGGATTGGTGCTCTCCAGACTCTGGAAAGTGACAGGTAGATCTGCAAGGAATCCCAGTTATTTGCAGTTTCTAGAGACTTTGAGGTTTTGAGGTCAGGGTTAAGAAGTCTAGAAAGCATCACCAAAAAGCCCAATACTTCTGAAGTTGCATTAGAGATAATAACAAGCTCTGAGTGTGCCTCGGGGCATGCACCAGCAGCAGGCTGAGCTGGGGCCATCGCTGGATGAATTGTCCCATTCTCCCTCCTTATGAGACCTCTTTGTGCCCATTTTGGAAACTTGTGGGAGCAGCTGAGGTTTGGGGTAGGACACTGGGCCGCACAAGCCCGTGACCTACTTGGAAATGGCATTTTTGAGTTGCTATGGGCCTTTTGGGTTTGCCCACATCAGCAGAGATGACATTTTCTCCTCTTTAAGGAGAGGGGCGGGAGCCCTCGCGAAGAATTCACATCTGTTTTGAAAACAAGTCAGCGCAGGAAAAGTGCCCACATGGAGCAGAAATGTGGTTTTGATTGTGCTGCGCTCTCCAGAAAGGAGGGCTCGCATTTTAAACTCTATTAGACAGAATAATAACAGCTCACAGCTCGTCTGCCTTTCATCTGGCCCTGCTTCCCCAGCGGCGCAGGGACCCGCCGCCTCTCGCTCCCACCGGCATCCAACCACCTCCGCTGCTCCTTGGGCGTTGGGATCAGCAGCGTCCACCCAAAAACCCCTCCCAGGATACAGGGAGGATGGATTTTGGGATCACAAAGGTTTCTAGCCCCTGAACATCTCAAGCCTGGCATGCAGAGAACAGTAAAATGGACAAAGGGAGGAGATGGAGAGAGGTTTCCAAGGGATGGAGCGCCAGGGCAAAGGGGAATGGATTCCAAGTGCCAGGGGTGGGGAAAGATGGGATTTGGGGAAGGGATTCCTCTCTGTCAGGGTGGGCAGGCCCTGGCACAAGGTGCCCAGAGAAGCTGTGGCTGCCCCTGGATCCCTGGGAGTGTCCAAGGCCAGGCTGGAACACCCTGGGACAACGGAAGGTGTCCCACCCATAGAGGGGTGGAACTGGATGAGCCTTAAAGTCCCTCCAACCCAAACTGCTCCAGATTTCTCTGATTCTCTGAAGGGCTACAGGAGGCCCGGTTTTATTCCTGGTGCAGGGATGGAGGAGCCCCAGCCAAGCCTCAGGGAGGTGGAGGAGCTCAAGGAAAGACCCATCTGGTCCCCAGGTCTCCCCTGGAGTCCCAAACCCATCCCCGGTTGGATCTGGAGTTTGGGTGTTGGGAGGGGAGAGGGCAGCTTGGTCTGGATCCGTCCTGGTTTTCCAGCAAGTGTTGGCCCGTGGGCTGTTTTTGCTTCGAAAAGAAGAATAAATCCATGCGTTATTCTTTATTTTAAGGTGATCCCTGCAGTCTAACTCTTGGCTAATTACTTTGGCTCCATCGAAAACGTGGCGTGATTAATAGCCACGGATGTGTGTTTAACTGAAACCTCTCACGTTTGGAGGGAATAATAACAATAATAACTTTTTCCATCCATGGAGATCTGGACCACTTATGATAATTAAAATTGCATGACACTGCCAGTGAGGGTCTCGAGCTACTTTCCAGTTACCCAGGTAATCCTTTTCTGCCTCTGTTATTGCTCCAGGGATCTCAAGTTGAAACTGGAATTTTATGTCATTTTTCCCTTGTCCTCCTGGACCGCTGCATTGCTCTGTCAAGGAGCTGGTGGCTCCTTGTCCTGTGGCACAGCCTGGAGAGGCATTTTTGGGTGCATTTGGTGCAGACAAACCACTCCCAGCAGCGCGGGATCCTCCCGGAATCCCACTGGGATGGAGCGGGGTGGGTGCGCTCGGAATCTGCTGGAATTGGAGGCAGCAGAGGGGCACCAAAACTGCTCCAGGATCATCTCCAGCGCTGCTTCGAGCATTTCCTGCCCGCCTGGGGTGGGACCAGCCCGGAGTGTGGCTCGGGCCGTGGAGGGGCTCACGGCTCAGCCGCTGTTTATCCGCTGGCGGGGATGAACAGGCTCCGCTCGGGAATCACGGCAGGCTTTGTACAAACAAGGAGAGGAGAGGCAGAGGGAGGGCTCGGGGCTGGAAATACCGGCTGTAAACATGACACGTTTCACGCCAGGACAACTCGGAGCTGGGTGATCCAAAGAAGTCACAGGCGTGGCGCGAGCGGAGCAACGGGGAGCGAGCCGCGTGCCCGCGTGGAGCGCAGCTTTCACAATAAATGATTAAAACATGCTTCAGATCCCGTCAAATGGAACGATGCTAATCTAATCACAATCCATCTGGCACTGCCACATCTGTCCCAACACCTCCACCTCTTCATTTTCAATCAGCCTTAAATAGTACATAATTATTAATGTCTCCCCGCCTGTCAGACGGCGCGGGGGATTCACTTATCTCTCGCGGTCGGCGAGATGGAGACGGATCCAGCGCCAGGCTCGGGGGGCAAGGAGCCTTTTGCCCTTGGGTTCATCCTCCCCTGGCACTGCTGGTGCAGGGATGGGCTGCAGAGTCACACGCAGCCCCTGGGCTTGGCACCAGCCCTGGCAGCCGGCGAGGAGCGGCGCCCGCGGTGCCCAGGAGTGGTCAGGGAGGGAGGCTCAGCCTGGGAAAGGCCAGGAGATGCTCCCAGCTGCAGGAGAATTTCCCAGCTGCAGGAGAATTTCCCAGCTTCAGGGGAATATCCCACCTGGGCAAGGCTGCCCTGACCTGCTGGGGACCTGCTCTCTGGGGTGTCTGCTCGGCTAAACCTCGCAGACAATCCACCTGAATCTTCATGGGCTGCTCGCCCCAAATCCAGACTCGCTGGTGTTCACAGAGGCTGCTGCAGTGGCTTTTTGTAGCCCTTCCAAGACTCAAGCCAGAGGCAAAACCCCAGCTGCAAGCAGGTCCTGTGTCTCAGATAAAACCTGGGCTCAGAGCTCTCCGTGTGGGCTCCTCGCACTCCTGGGCCACACTGAGAGGCCAAACTAAGCAGCCCAAGGTTTTACCAAACCTTAGGATTTTTCTGGTGAGCTTTCCTAAATCTGGAGCTGTTTAAAGCCTCAGGAATCATGTGGTTATGTGAAAATCTCGTCTGTTTCCTCTTTTATAAAAAAAATATTTTCTTGTCCTTGTGGCTGAGATAAAGCTCAAAAATATGAACTGGAGCAATGTGAAACCCAGAAAGTAAACACTGGGTTTTCTTGAGGATTTTTAAGCTCGTTCCTTCAGGTGGGGGGGGAGGCAGGAGCTGTGATTTCCTGATGGTCAGGATTAAATCCTCCCTCACATCAGGCAGTCAGGCCCAAACCTCTGCCCCCACCCCAAAACCTGCTTGGCTGAGCTTGAGCAGAGCTGGACGGGCAGCGCTCAAAACCAGCCCGGAGGAAGCAGAGCCGAGAGCAAATACCTCGTGCAAGCTGAGTGAGCCAGGCCTGGATGTTGACAGAATAAGTTACCAAATAACCAGTGTCTTGGGGATGACTGGTGAGCCCTTGAAACAAATATTCCCTTTTTCTGCCGGGCGCGATCGATGTGCAGCGGCCGCGCGGCGCTTTAGGTGGATTTGGAGGTTGAAAGCGAACTCGGTCGCAGTTCACAGTTTGTTCACAGACAAATCCTGCTGCTCGGCTTGTTTGCAGCTCTTTCTTCTCAGAAAGAGCCTGCTCAGCATGTCCAGGTGAGGCAGAGCTCTCGCATCACCCTGGGCATCTAAAGCAGGGAGTTAAAGGCAGAGCTGAGGTGGGAGAGCTGAGCTGGGACAGGGATGCTCCTCTCATCCCTACTCCGCAGGGCTTCAAAGCCTTTGGGCGCAAATTATTCCTGGTGCGGGGATGGAGGAGCCCAAGCCAAGCCCCCAGGAGCTCAAGGAAAGACCAATCTGCTCCCCAGGTCTCTGCAAATCTTCCTTGGAGTCCCAAACCCATCAGCTGTGTTGGGCTTTTGGATCTGGAGTTTGGGTGTGGGAAGAGGAGAGGGTAGCTTGGAAACCATCCTGGTTTTCCAGCAAGTTTTGCTTCAAAAATAGGAATAAATCCACGGCCTCTCTGGGCTCAGATGCAGAAGTTTGGGAAATAGGATTTGCAGGACTCTGGCTGGTCAGAGTTTCAGGCTTGTTGAATTCTGGGGGAAAGAGGGAGGATGGAATGAAGGAAGGAAAAACCCAAATACCAGCTGGAAGCAATGGATGCAACTCAGGTATGGGCCAGGTGCTCCATCTGGGGATCATTCCAGTGTCCTTCAGCATCTGGGATGATTTTTGGGACAATTTTTCTCCCCACCCTAGAAAGATGTCCATGAAGGGGGAAGGAGCTTTGCTCTGCTTTGCTGCCCTGGAAGCTTCACTTCGTTCGGGACACAAATGTGGCAGCAGCAAGAGGACAAAGGTCTGGAGTGACAGGGCAGGGGCAGTGGCTTCCCGCTGCCAGAGGGCAGGGCTGGATGGGATTTTGGGAAGGGATTCCTCCCTGTAAGGGTGGGATGGCTGAAAAGGCTTTCCCCGAGCAGCTGTGGCTGCCCAATCCCCACGAGTGTCCAAGGCCAGGCTTGGATCAGCTGGAAGGTGTCCCTGCCCATGGCCAGGGGTGGCACTGGATGGGCTTTAACGTCCCTTCTAACCCAAACCATTCCATGATTCTGGAATCTCCGGGCTGGCATCAGCTGGAGACCCTGGGGCTGCAGGTTTGGTTCCTCTCATGTTTCTGCCCCTCATCCCCAGGTTCAGCTGTACAAACAGGAGCCAGGGCCCCTCCTTGTCACCTCCCGGGGTGGGGACACAGGGGAACCCCTCGGACCGGGGGTCTGCTGTGGAGCCAGGGCCCCTCCTTGTCACCTCCCGGGGTGGGGACACAGGGGAACCCCTCGGACCGGGGGTCTGCTGTGGAGCCAGGGCCCCTCCTTGTCACCTCCCGGGGTGGGGACACAGGGGAACCCCTCGGACCGGGGTAGGGGGTTCTGCTGTGGAGCCAGGGCCCCTCCTTGTCACCCTCTGGGGTGGGGACACAGGGGAACCCCTCGGACCGGGGGTCCGGCAGCAGGCAGGGAATGCCCTGAGGATGGCGGGGGGTGGCACGCAGCGGGATGGAGTGCGGGGTGTGAGTCTGCCCCGCTCCTCTCCCTCTGCCTCCCCTCGTTCTTCCTCATCCCCCCGGCCAGCAGAAGCCACGGGCCGGCCTGCGGAGCTCCCGTTCCCGGCGCTTCCCTTTCGCCCCGCTCATCCCGCGGCTCTCCCTCCCTCTCCTCACCCTTTTCTTCCCTTTTATTGTCTCCATCATCTCTGGACACCGCTTTCACTTTGATCTCCAGAAACTTTGGCATCGCTCCCAAAACAAATATGTGTATTTTAGTGGGGAAAAAAAAAAAAAAAAAAATAAGGGAAGAAGAGCAAAGCCGAGCCTTTGTTCCCGCAGCTGCTGCCGTGCTGCAGCAAAGCTCGCACAGGTATTAAACACTCCCATCGATCCGGCAGCCGGTGGTCCGGCCTTCCCTGCCCGTGCCACGTTATTTACACCGGGAATAATTCGGTTCCCGAGGTCTTGCTTGGGTTCAAGAGAAATAAAATGAGAGCAGAGCGAAGAGCTGGAAAAGTGCTGCTCCCCCAGACAGCGCCGGGGGACAGGAGCAGCGAGAGGTGCCGGGAATTGCCGGGATGGGGCCGCGCTGCTCCCTCCCCATGGGTACCCTGGCAGCAATCAGCCCTCGGAGCCCCCTCGCCACCCCAGCCTTGGAGCCGCTGCGACTGTGCCAGGGGACATCCCTGCTGCCCAAAGGGAGGGGAGCATCCTCACTCCTCTGGGGTACCCCTCACTCCTCTGGGGTACCCCTCACTCCTCTGGGGTACCCCTCACTCCTCGGGGGTATCCCTCACTTCCCTGGGGTATCCCTCACTTCCCTGGGGTACCCCTCACTCCTCTGGGGTACCCCTCACTCCCCCAGGCTATCCCTTACTTCCCTGGGGTACCACTCACTTCCCTGGGGTACCCCTCAGTCCTCTGGGGTACCCATTACACCTCTGGGGTACCCCTCACTCCCCCAGGGCGTCTCTTACTCCCCCGGGGTACCCTTTACTCCTCTGGGGTACCCCTCACTCCCCAGGGTACCCCTCACTCCTTGGGGGTACCCCTCACTCCCCTTGGGTGTTCCTCACTCCTCTGGGCTATCCCTCACTCCGCCGGGGTATCCCTTACACCTTTTGGGTACCCCTCACTCCCCCAGGGCGTCCCTCACTCCTTCGGGGTATCCCTTACACCTTTAGGGTATCCCTCACTCCTTTGGGGTACCCCTCGCTCCTTTGGGGTACCCCTCACTCCCCCAGGGTGTTCCTCACTCTCCCGGGGTGCTGCTGGCGTGCCAGGAACGCTGGAGAAGCACTGGGGGGGCACAGGGCAGAGGCTGCTGCCCTCCGTGCCAGCGGCACCAGCCCTGCCCTGCCGCGGGCACCACCAGCGCTCGGGGAGGGGCTCAGCCCGGGGGTCCCGCAGAGAAGCCGGGGCTGGGGGGAGAAGCCGGGGCATCGTCTGGCTCCCACATGTGCCGAGGTTGTTAGGAAGATTTATAGGGCCGAACGCGGGCCTTTTTCTCTTTGCCTTTCTAATAATACACGAGGCTTTTAACCTCTGACCGCCGGCTCTGGGAAGGGATGCTCCGGGCGGCTCCAGCCCCGCGGGGAAGGGCCGGGGCCGGGCACGGAGGGGTTAACTCGGCACGGAGGAATGCGCGAGTTTAAGCGAGAGGCGTCGGCTGTCTTGAGGTCACCTGTGAGGGATTAGCCGGGCGGGCAGACAGTTGTTGTTTGAGGAGTGTCGGAGGCCGGGGAAGGGGCAGCGTGGGACGGGGGCGGCTCGGGGGCTGCGTGGCCCCGCGGGTGGGATCTGCCCGTGCTGGCCGCTGGCACAGCGAGGCTGGAACCCGGCCCTGCTCTGCGCCCAGGGAGTCAATCCACCAGCCTGGAGAGGAGGAGAAGCTGGGATATCCCCCCAGCAGTCCTCTGTGCCTGGAGGAGAAGCTGGGATATCCCCCCAGCCACCCCCTGTGCCAGGAGGAGAAGCTGGGATATCCCCCCAGCCTCTCTGCCCAGGGAATGAATCCATCAGCCTGGCCAGATGGAGAAGCTGGGATATCCCCCCAGCCACCCTCTGTGCCCAGAGAATGAATCCACCAGCCTTGAGAAGAGGAGAAACTGAGATATCCCCCCAGCAGACCTTTCTGCTCAGGGAATGAATCCACCAGCCTGGCCAGGAGAAGCTGGGATGTCCCCCCAGCCACCCTCTGTGCCAGGAGGAGAAGCTGGGATATCCCCCCATCCTCTGTGCCCAGGGAATGAATCCACCAGCCTTGAGAGGTGGAGAAGCTGGGATATCCCCCCAGCCTCTGTGTGCAGGGAATGAATCCACCAGCCTGGCCAGGAGGAGAAGCTGGGATATCCCCCCATCCTCTGTGCCCAGGGAATGAATCCACCAGCCTTGAGAAGCTGGGATCTCCCCCCAGCAGTCCTTTCTGCTCAGGGAATGAATCCACCAGCCTGGCCAGGAGAAGCTGGGATCTCCCCCCAGCAGTCCTTTCTGCTCAGGGAATGAATCCACCAGCCTGGCCAGGAGGAGAATCTGGGATCTCCCCCCAGCCCTGCTGTGCCAGAGCCCAGGTGGGCGGCAGAGATGCTGAGGAGGAATTGAAATGTTCCAGGATCCATCAGGGCTGTCCACCACCCCTCAGGGCTCTCCACATCTGGGCTCCTTCCCACGGAAGAAGGGAAGGAGCAGAGCTTCCCTGAGGAGCCTCAGCCCAGCCCGTCCTGCCTGGGGGGTTCCCAAAAAGGAGCCTGGGTCCTGTGGGAGCCCCTGACAAAAGCCCCTCACAAAAGCCCCTTTTCCCTGCGCTGGGCTGGGTGTTTGAGCTGCTGGAAACACAAAATTGCCTGAGCAGGGTGTCCGTGGTCAGGTCAGGAGGCTGCAGTGGGAACTGACCCATCCATCTGCTCTGTGCCTCTTCCCGAGCCGTCCAGCCCCAAACCAGCAGGAATTTCTCCTGTATCCCCACTCCTGGATTTAACCCCACCCCGATTCCCTGCTGGGCTCCCAGGGTGGACGGGGCAGAGGAGGAATCTCTGCCTGGAGCTCTAAGCAGCATCCAGCTGGGGCTTTTTACACCTTGACATCATCAAAACAAATTTAAACACTCGGTTTTGACTGTGGGACCTCATTCCTGCCTCCATGTCAGTCCCACCATGGAGTTCTCTGTCCTGTTTGGAGCAGGATCAGGGAATCAAACCAACAATTCCAATTCTTTGGGATTCAAACCAACACAGAACTCCCCCCTTGCACCTCTGGCTCCGAGATCCTGCCGTGCCTCTGCAGATGAAAGGTATTTTATGAGGATAAATTCCTAATCATCACAATAATCAATCATTCTTTACTTATAATTTAGTGGAAATTAATCCAGCAGACGAGCAGAGGGCCAAATGCTAATCTGTGTCCTGGGTGTCTTTATTGACTGGGAAAGGAGAGAATCTTCCGTGGAAATAAAGAGGAGAGGCTTGAAAAATGCACCCAGAAGTTTTGCATTTGGAAAGGGAGCAGAGACAAAAAAGAAAAACCTCACAGAAACTAAAAATTGCACTTTAAAAACTGTAAAAACTTTAAAAACTGTACTTTAGAAACCTTAACATTTCAAAACTCTTATACTTAAAAAACTTTTCTTCATTTTTTTGAGTCAGTCCCTGGGCTGGGGCTGGATGTGACTCGGGGTCTGAAATGCTGAAGGGAGGATTTGGGGCTGCGAGGGGCAGGGAACACCCAGCCCTCACCTGCAGGAGCTTTATCCTTGTGCTTTATTGGAATAAAAATTGCATTTCAGGGCTTGCAGCAGCCCTCACACCTGGGTGTACATCAAGGAGAGCTCCCTGTGGGGCAGGTTTGGGATGGGGAAGGTTTGGGATGGGGAAGGTTTGGGATAGAGCAGGAATGGGATGTGGCGGGTTTGGGATGGGGCAGGGATGGGATGGGGCAGGTTTTGGATAGGGCAGGTTTGGGATGGAGCAGGTTTGGGATGGAGCAGGTTTGGGATGGAACAGGGATGGAGCAGGTTTGGGATAGAGCAGGTTTGGGACGGAGCAGGTTTGGGATGGAGCAGGTTTGGGATGGAGCAGGTTTGGGATGGAACAGGTTTGGGATGGAACAGGGATGGAGCAGGTTTGGGATAGAGCAGGTTTGGGACGGAGCAGGTTTGGGATGGAGCAGGTTTGGGATAGAGCAGGTTTGGGATGGAGCAGGTTTGGGATAGAGCAGGTTTGGGACGGAGCAGGTTTGGGATGGAACAGGTTTGGGATGTGGCAGGTTTGGGATGGAGCAGGTTTGGGATGGAGCAGGGATAGAGCAGGTTTGGGATAGAGCAGGTTTGGGATGTGGCAGGTTTGGGATGGAGCAGGTTTGGGATGGAGCAGGTTTGGGATGGAGCAGGAATGGGATGTGGCAGGAGCCCGCCTCCTGCCCAGTTCCAATCGGGAAACCTCCTGCAGGGAAATGCTCCCTGGGGCTAAAGGAGGCTTTTATTGTCCCAGCACTGCAATAAAACACAAAATAAAGCGATTTTATTGAAATTCAAATGTAAAGGGAAGATGTCTCGCACTCCGTCCCCGCCCGCAGCTGCGTCCTGCAGTGTCTGGGAGCAGGTGGGAATCCCGGCTCCACCCGAGATCCCTCGGGCTCCAGGGCTGGGAATGGCCCTGATCCTGCCTTGTCCCCACTGCAGGTGCCAGCGCATCCCCGCGGGCTCTCCGGGAGGGAGAGATCATTCCCGGGGAGTTGCTGGGCATGGGGGGCTCCTGCTTCCCGGGAAGGCACACGGGGACCTCCCTGCTGGGGGAGCATTTGGAGCACTCAGCCTTCATCTCCCGATGCTCCTCCTGTCCTCGATGAATTTTTTTCCAAAGGGGAAAAAGAGCAGAGCACCCAAGGGAGTAGGAGAGGGGTGTCAGGGTGGCTCAGCCATTCCAGCTGGGTGCGGGGCCAGCCGGGACAGAGCAGCTCCCGACTCCTCCGCTCTGCCCCAAGCCGCGGAGAGCAGCTGGTGGGACACAGCCCCGAGGGGGGACGGTGCCCCCAAACCCCTCCTGGGGCTCGGGGTGCTGCCGCGGCTCCCCCGGGCAGAGGGGACTCGCCAGGAAAAGCTGCGAGAGGCTTTGGGGCCATCCCGTGGGATCTCCCATTGCCTCCGGGAAGGGTCTGGCCACCCCCTGGCAGCGGTGGCAGAGCTGTCCCTGCCCAAATGCGTCCCAGCTGTGGCCCAAGGAAACGCTCCCCGAGCCGGCCCGGGTTTCTGGTAGCGGCTCGGGGACGGGAGAATAAAACAGGAAAAAATTAACATGTAAGAAAACAGAGCTGCACCTGAAGCAACAGAGGCAGAGAGAGCGCAGGCAGCTCCCCTCAATGCCAGAGAGGAACCGCGGGGAGGGGAGCGGCCCCTGCCCCCCTTCCCCTCCCTCCAGCCCTCCCTCCCCTCCGCTCACTCCGATTTCAAAGGCGCACAAACAACACCCGGCACTGTGTGGCATCTCCACTCCTAAATCTTCCTGTCCTCGGGTTTGTGTAACGTGAGCCGGGGGCAGGATCTGACCCTCGCGGGGCACAGCCCCGGCTCCTCGCAGAAATCCCCCCTCGGATGGCCGGGACAGGCGGAATGTGCCCTCCGGGGGGACGCGGCTGCTGCAGGGCACGGCTGCAGCTCCCGCTCCCAAAAACTCTGCTGCACCGGGGTTCAGCTCCTGGCACCTGCAGGGCACAGGAACAGCCCCAAACTGCCCCATTTTCCAGCCTGTGTGGGGATTCTCCCACCCTCTCCCAGACCCTCCTGGCTCTGCTGTACCTTGTGTGCTCCTTCTGTGCTCACACAGAGCCTGGATTCCCAAATATTTGGGCCCTAATGTTGGGTTTGGGGAAGAAATGGGTGAAGCTGGAGGTGGGTGTCCATCCTGGCGCATCCATCCTGGCTCCACGGGGGACCAGCCCAGCCCAGGGCTGGCAGGAGCAGTCCAAGCACGTCTCAGTTTCGTCTCCTTGCTCCTGTCACCCCCCAAAATGGGACTGGGAAAGGGTGGGTGAGCACCCAGCTGGTCAGACACCCCCAGACTCAGGGGGTGCTCCCGGAGGGTGACACGGCACCGTCCCCTCTGCCCTCCTGGGCCGTTCTCAGCGTTGGCACAGCTCGGGAGGGGGTGGGAGCTGGGCTGGGGATGGCTCTGGATGGGCCAGAGCTGGGAAATCATCTCCTGCCGAGTGCTGCTCAGGAGGACAGCTCACGGGTTGGACTCAGTCATCTCGGAGGGCTTTTCCTGCCCTTTTTTCCTTTCCCTCTCTTTCCCCCTTCCCCTTTTTTCCTTTCTCTCTCTTTCCCCTTTCCTCTTTTTTCCTTTCTCTCTCTTTCCCCTTTCCTCTTTTTTCCTTTCTCTCTCTTTCCCCTTTTCTCTTTTTTCCTTTCTCTCTTTCCCCTTTCCCACTTTTTTTTCCTTTCCCTCTCTTTCCCCTTTCCCCCTTTTTTTTTCCTTTCCCTCTCTTTCCCCTTTCCCCTTTTTTCCTTTCTCTCTCTTTCCCTCTTCCCCCTTTTTCCTTTCCCTCTCTTTCCCCTTTCCCCTTTTTTCCTTTCCCTCTCTTTCCCCTTTCCCCTTTTTTCCCCTTTCCCTCTCTTTCCCCTTTCCCTCTCTTTCCCCTTTCCCTCTCTTCCCCCTTTCCCCCTTTTTTCCTTTCCCTCTCTTTCCCCTTTCCTCTTTTTTCCTTTCTCTCTCTTCCCCCTTTCCCCCTTTTTCCCCTTCTCTCTCTTCCCCCTTCCCTTTTTTCCCTTTCTCTCTCTTTTCCCTTTTCTCTCTCTCTTTCTTCCCCAAAAGACACCATTTCTCCCCTCCCCTCGCTCTCGGCGAGAGCTGATGCAGTTAATTGGAGCTCCTTGTAAGTGAACATTAACACAGGCAGAGCCAAGACGACGTCTTGGCAGCAAAATATCATTATCAGTTCTTGAGCTCCAGCCAAAATCCCCTTGCGGTCAAAACACAATTCTTTAAACTAAACAATTAAAGATTTGTGCAAGTGTTGCTGCCGTGAGTTATCGAGGACGGGGAGGGGCCAGCACGGGAGGACAGCTCCGCTGCCCGCCGGGGACACAGGTGACAGCCCCAAACCTGTGCCACACCCCCGAGGGGCCCCGCGGCTTTCTCCCAGCCAGGTAAAAATGGGATTTTGCTGCTCCGCCTGCCCACGGCGGCCCTGGAGGCGCGGGGCCGGTGCCGTGCCACCTGTTCCTATGGAGAAGGGTTTTTATCACAAACACTCGGCAAACAGCTGCCGCCGGAGCCCCTCTCCTGCCTGCCCCGCGTTTATTCCGAGAGAGTCAATAAGGAAAAACAAACATTCCTCGTCCTTGTGCACACACGGCCCCGGCTGGCCGGCTGTGCCTGGCAGACCGGGGGCTCCCAGATGGTGCCCGGGGCTGGGGCCGGCGGGCACAGCCTGAGCCTGCCTGGGGGAAAGACACAAAAACCACTGCAAAGGGATTTTCCCTTTCCCTTTTCCCCTTTTCATTTCCTTTTCCCCTTCTCCCTTTTCCCTTCTACCTTTTGCCTTTCTCCTTTTCCTTTTTTCCCTTTTTCATTTTCCTTTTCCCTTTCCCTTTTTCCCTTTTCATTTCCCTTTTTCCTTCTCCCTTTTCCCTTTTCCCTTTTCCCCTTTTCCCTTTTTCCTTTTTCCTTTTCCCTTTTGCCTTTCCCATTTCCCTTTCCCCATTCCCCATTTCCCCTTTCATTTTTCCTTTTTCCCATTTCCCTTTCCCCTTTCGTGTTTCCCCTTTCCCCTTTCCCCTTTCCCCTTTCCCCTTTCCCCTTTCCCAGCGCCAGGATGTTTCCCCAGGAACAAACCTGAAATTCCAACTCAGTCCTTCACCTCCCAACCCCAGCCAAGCTCTGAGGGTTGCAGAGTTGAGTTTGAATCCCCTCTTTGCTCCTTTCCTGCTCCTGCAGGAGCTTCCCGAGGAGGGGGAGAGGGCAGAGAGGATCCCCCAATCCGACGGGCGCTGCTGGAGCTGGGAATGAACGTGCTCAGGCTGTAATTAGGGCTTCAGCACCCTGACACCTGCACAAGTGTCTTTATTTCAGAGCAGGTAAATTGGAGCCTTCCAGGCTGGGGGGGAGGTGACGTTGCTGGGGAAGGGATCAGGCAGGAGGGAATTATTTTTAGTGGATTCTTTCTGTGACAGGGGGATCGTGGCCTGGGCGATGCAGAACTTGAAGGAATTTTCTGGTCTAGTGGGAGGTGCCATTGCCCATGATATGGTTTGGAACGAGATGAGATTTTAGGTCCTTTCCAACCCAAACAATTCCATGTTTCCATGACGGGACTCGAAGGGGTGTTTGTGTAACTCCCACATTTATCCCTCAGACTGAAAGGGGGTGAAGCCTGTGGCTCTGAGCCCTACATTGTGCTCATCCCATCCCATCCACCTGCCCCAGCAGCAGTTTGGACTCTGCCTTCCTTACCAGGAACCAGAGTGGGAGATCCTGCTGGGAAAGGGCCCCCAGAGAGGTCCCGGGGCAGGGACAGGGGCTGGGGCAGGGAGAGGAGCTGGAAGAGAAATGGGGCAGGGTCTGGAGCAGAAATGGGGCAGGGACAAGGACAGGAGGAGGAATGGGGCATGAATAGGGCCTGGAGGAGAAATGGGGCAGGGACAAGGACAGGAGGAGAAATGGGGCATGAATAGGGCCTGGAGGAGAAATGGGGCAGGGTCTGGAACAGAAATGGGGCAGGGACAAGGACAGGAGGAGGAATGGGGCAGGGACAAGGACAGGAGGAGAAATGGGGCATGAATAGGGCCTGGAGGAGAAATGGGGCAGGGACAGGGGCTGGGGCAGGGAGAGGAGCTGGAAGAGAAATGGGGCAGGGTCTGGAGCAGAAATGGGGCAGGGACAAGGACAGGAGAAGCAATGGGACAGGAACAGGGGCTGGGGCAGGAATGGGGCAGGGAGAGGAGCTGGAGGAGAAATGGGACAGGAATAGGGACCTGGTGCAGAACTGGGACATGACCTGAAGCAGGGACAGGGATGGAGAAGCAATGGGACAGGAACAGGGGCTGGGGCAGGAATGGGGCAGGAACAGGGCCTGGGGGAGAAATGGGGCAGGGCCTGGGGTAGGAATAGGGCAGGACAGGGCCTGGGGCAGGAATGGGGCAGGGACTGGAGCAGAAATGTTACGGGGCAGAGCCTCCTGCCCATCACTGCCCTGAGCCATGGCATCCCTCCCTCTCTTCTCCCGCTCCAAACCTTCCAGCCCAGCTGCTTCCAGAGCATTTGGATCCAGCAGATAACAGCAGAAGCCTCAAAGTTCAGGATATTCAGATCTAGACCAATCTTGAGGCTTTTTTTTCTTTTTTTTTCTTTTTTTTTTTTTTTTGACAGCTGCTGCCTCTACTTTAGGCAAGGACATTAGCGCCAGGAGGAAAAAAAAAAAAATTTGATTTTAATGCAAGCCCCAGTAATCAGCTATTTGTGATGGAATTTTATCTGTCCTGGTCTCTAAGGGATGAGAAGCAAGCAGAGAGGAAAGAAGGGTCAGAAATTAGTATGCAGAAATATCTGATCAGCCAAAGTAATTTTCTTTAATAATCGTATTCATACTGGCTGCTCTCCGCTCACTAGAAGAATTAAGTATTTAATAGTAATATATTTCATCTGGCAGCAGTTCCGTTTCGTTAGGAGCTGTGATGCCTCGCCGGGGTGGGGGTGGGCAGGGGAGGCAGCCCCGGCTCGGGGCGACCTGGCGGGGACACGGAGGTGCCAAGGGGACACGGAGGTGCCAAGGGGACACGGAGGTGCCATCAGGGACACGGAGGTGCCAACGAGGACATGGAGGTGCCAACAGGGACACGGAGGTGCCATGGGGACACGGAGGTGCCATTAGGGTCACGGAGGTGCCAGAGGGACACGGAGGTGCCATTAGGGTCACGGAGGTGCCAGAGGGACACGGAGGTGCCAGAGAGACACGGAGGTGCCATCAGGGACACGGATGTGCCATCAGGGACACGGAGGTGCCAGTGGGGACACGGATGTGCCATGGGGACACGGAGGTGCCAACAGGGACACGGAGGTGCCAGAGGGGACACGGAGGTGCCAACAGGGACACGGAGGTGCCAGAGGGACATGGAGGTGCCATGGGGACACGGAGGTGCCAGAGGGGACACGGAGGTGCCAACAGGGACACGGAGGTGCCATGGGGACACGGATGTGCCAGTGGGGACACGGAGGTGCCATGGGGACACGGATGTGCCAGTGGGGACACGGATGTGCCAACAGGGACACGGAGGTGCCAGAGGGGACACGGAGGTGCCAGAGGGACACGGAGGTGCCATGGGGACACGGAGGTGCCATGGGGACACGGAGGTGCCAACGGGGACACGGAGGTGACAACAGGGACACGGATGTGCCAGAGGGGACACGGAGGTGCCAGAGGGGACACGGAGGTGCCATGGGGACACGGAGGTGCCATGGGGACACGGAGGTGCCAGAGGGGACACGGAGGTGCCAACAGGGACACAGAGGTGCCAGAGGGGACACGGAGGTGCCAGTGGGGACACGGAGGTGCCAACAGGGACACGGAGGTGCCAGTGGGGACACGGATGTGCCATTAGGGACACGGAGGTGCCAACAGGGACACGGAGGTGCCAGAGGGGACACGGAGGTGCCAGAGGGACACGGAGGTGCCAACAGGGACACGGAGGTGCCATCAGGGACACGGAGGTGCCACCAGCATGTCCCCGCATTGTGGTGGCTCCAGCTCTGCCCACAGCCAGGCCAGCTCGTCAGGGAGCTCCAATTAACGAGGGATGGAGGCAGAACCCGCCTGGTTCCCGTCGGGAATCCTGGGCTGCATCCCGGGAATTTTGTGCTGTATCCCGGGAACCCTGGGCTGCATCCCGGGAATTTTGTGCTGTATCCCGGGAACCCTGGGCTGCATCCCGGGAATTTTGTGCTGTATCCCGGGAATTCTGGGCTGCATCCTGGGAACCCTGGGCTGCATCCCCGAGGTGGCACCCGGGAGAGCGAGGCTGGTTGGGTTTCACCCATTGCCGCCTCAAACCCGGCGCTCTGCAATCACCGGGAAGCGCTAATTGTTGTAATTAGTCGCTCGGGCAAGTGGTCCAGCCCTTGTTTCATTTAAGTGTATCCCTAAGTCCCGTTGACTCTATTGGGGCTTAAAGGCGTTCCCAAATGCTGCCCGGAATACTGATGCTTTCCCAAAAAATCCCTGATGTTTCTCCAAAAACCCCAGATGTTTTCCCAAAACCCCTGATGTTTCCCCAGAAAACACTGACGTTTCCCAAAAAAACCCTGACGTTTCCCCAAAAAACCCTGATGTTTCTGCAAAAAACCCTGATATTTCCCCAAAAAACCCTAATGTTTTCCCCAAAATCCTCTGATGTTTTCACCAAAAACCCCTGATGTTTCCCCAGAAAACCTGATGTTTCTGCAAAAATCCCTGACATTTCCCCAAAAACCCCTGATGTTTCCCCAAAAAAAGCCCTGGGAAGCGATGGTGGGAGGGCAGGTGCCTCGACAGATGGAATACCTGGCTGCCAAATGGGTTAAATGGACACTCTGAGGGCAGGGGGAAGGAGACAGCCAAGGATTTTGGGGTGCCATGGTGGAATTTAGGAATGAACTGCTTTGGAGCGTTGGGAAATGTGCCCTCACTGCCTTGGGAAGGTGGGAAATGAGCTTTTCCTGCTCTGGAGAGGTGGGAAATGCATCCCAGACTCCTCCAGAAACACCAGCAGGGAACCAGCGTCACAAATCCCTGTGCTCTTATTCCCTTCTGGACCCATTATCAATGGCAAGGAGCGCCTGTGCTGACTGATTCAAGCCGCTCACAGGGAGCAGATCCACTCTCTCCCTTTCTTTCTTCCCCTCCAAAAGTTTTGTGTTCCCTTTCCCCAAGCCCGCCAAGCTGCAGAAGGCAGCGGCCCTTCCCCTCCGCTCCCTGTGCCTCCCTCCATCCATCCCAGCCCTGGTCCCGTGGGCTCTGCAGCGTGACCAGGAGCTGAGGTGCGGAAAAGGAACGGCTCAATCGAGCTTGCAAATGCCAGAAAATGCTGTTCTGTGGGGGACCCGGGAGCTGGGACTCGTGTGGCAGATAGGGACAGGCGAACGGAAGATTTTGGGATGCGACGGAAAGCAAGACCCTTCCCCCCTCATCCTTTGGTATATAATCCATCACCCCTGAGACACGTAACCCCTCCTAACTCAGTAATTATCCACTCCTTACTAACCCTAGAGACCCTACCTTCTTCCTTTGACATAGCAAAGTCCCCCTGACTATTTAACCCCATGAGATAAGATAATAAACACCATTTGACCGTCCACCACGTTGGTGTCTGTGCGTGTCGGTGGCCCGAGTGGCCTGGGCGAGGCCGGGCTGCCGTGCTGTTCCTCAAAACCAGGTCACCTTGCCTTCCCCTGAAGGGAACAGACTCAGCTCCTGTGATGGATGGACTGTGGGGTGGGAATAGCAAGTAAATAAACAGCAGAGAAGAGGCTGAGATCCCTCTCACCACCAAAATAAGGAATGCTGGGGATGTGAGAGCTCAGAAATGGTGGGAGACCGGTGGTGGGCTCTGGGTAAAAGCAGGTTGGGACCACAGAGCTCGTGTGATTGTGGGGACGGGGGCTCGTCCGGGACACGAGCTGAGCGACAGGGAACACCTGGGAAACCTTTTTGGAGTTCAGGTGTTCCTCAGTGCCGAACCTTGGCCTCTTCCCCTCCCTGTTCGACAGGTCCTGTGTGCGGGTGAGGCAGGAAGGCACACCAGGATCAAGCCCTGCATTCCCAGTTTCCCACAGCACCCCGGGATGCTCCTCGGTGGGTGCTGGCTCCTCTTCCCCAGCTTCTCCAGCAGCACTGCAGCTCCCTCGTGGTGCAGGAAGAGCCCTGTCCTGTCCTGGATTGGTGACCCTGGCCACCCATCCCATGCAGGTCCCGTTCCCTTCCTTCCTCCCCTGGCTCCCCATCCTCCTCCTCCTCCTCTCCCCGAAGCGCGCGTGTTTGTGAGCTCACAGGGAACGGCGGGACACGGGCCTTTCTCTCAGCTCTAATGAAACCCTTTAATCATATTCAAATAGGTTACTGTTCAGGGGGAAAATAGAAATATGGATTTGATAGCAATAAATTTCCCTGGCTGGCTAAGCCCAGTTCTTAATTGTCCTGTCCCAGGGCTCGCACATTTCATTGTTCGTTAGGTGCTTAAGTCCCTGCTCTCATTTTGTGGCGGTGACATTACCGCTGATGGCTCTAATACTCTCATAATTTGAAAGGGGATTTGCATGATAGAACGCAGAGTATTAAAAGAAAAAGAAAAAAGGAGAGTTAAAAAAAAAAAAAAAAAAAAGGAGGGAGGGGGCGAAGAAGGAGTGTGCGGGGGGGCAGGGGAGCCGATTCCGCTTTCACTTAAAAAAAAAAGTCACTTTCTTCAAAGTCAAATCATTGTTTTCATTAAAGTGAGGGGGAGAAAAAAAAAAAAAAAGTGTCTCTTCTGCACAGTCAGTCCGGCCTGGCACTGGTATTATCCTTATTGTTGCTAATGGTTATTAATTATTATTATCCTGCTACACGGAGCACTGCGGACGTGATGTCCCCAATGTCCTTGGGACAAAGAGAAAAAAAAGCGGCGGGTGTCCGAGCCGGGGCGGCTTCGGCGGGGGAAGCCAGAGGGGTTTGCCATTGTCTCCGTTGCCCGGGGTTTTGGCAGGAGCCCTGGCAGGGATCTGCTGCCAGCCGGGATCCGCTGCCAGCCGGGATCCGCTGGCTTTGATCCCGAGGTGCCTCCAGCGCTGCCACCGCTGCCCACGCCTGGGGCACGGGGTTATCTGGGGAGAAAACTCAGATTTAAAGTTAAACTGGCCCTGCTGCCTTTCTCCCCAAACCTCAGGGGAGGTTTGGAGCCCAAGCAGAGACTGGCAGGATGATGGAATATCCTGGGCTGAAGAGACCAGAACGAATCAAGGAAGATGAAGCCAAATCACTGTTCCTCGATGTCCAGAGAGACCCAGACCCGAGAACAGCTCCCAGTGCTCCCAGTAAAGCTGGGTCCCAGACCTAAGTACAGCTCCCAGTGCTCCCAGTGCTCCCAGTACAGCCAGTCCCAGACCCGAGTACAGCTCCCAGTGCTCCCAGTGCTCCCTCGGCACCTGGGGCCTCAGAAATCCTGATGTGGATTTTATCCTGGCAAACCTGCCTGTGCAGCAGCAGCGGGGCACGAGTCCCCAGGCTGTCGTTTTGGGGGCATAAAGCTCGTGGGGAGCACAAGAAATGCATCCCCAATCCCTTTTTTTCCCCTCTTTACAGGATATCCCAATTATATTCCGTACTAGGTCTGAAATTTAACGGTGGTGAGCAGTCACTCGCTGCAGCGTTCCCGTGCTCCAGGGCACAGGAGTCTCTGGGAAGGCTTTATCCATCAGCTGTTTATTTTCCAGCAATAAAGTGGCAGTCAGGGATGTATTAATTAGGGTTGTAGTGTCTGAAGCTCCTGCAGGATTCATATTTTGGTTGCTGTTCTCTTCTCAGGTGCTTTTAGCATCATTCAAGGTGAGAAGGGCCCAGGGAGTGAAATCAGCCCAGGTGATCCCAGCAGGTCTGGAGTGGTTTCCCCCAGCTCAGGGTGCTGCTGTCACGCTGCCCCATCCCCTTTTTTTCCTGTAATTCCACCCCAGAGACACCAGCAAAGCCCCAGGCCGTGATTCCTGATGCTTCCCTGATTTCTGCCCGTTTGTCCATTTCTGTCCATCGGCTTTTTCCAGGCCTGTTTGGGTGGGAAGGATTCCCTGGCAGCTCCTGGAGCTGATTTTAGCTCCCACCACGAGGGAGGCACCGCTTTGCTCAGCTTGGCCCAACTCACCAGGGCTTCCACGGGACAGGGCTCCCATCCTGGCAAGGAATATTGCCATTCCTGCCCATCCACCACCATTCCTGGGAATTTCACATCCCTGGTGCCCGTGGGAAGAGGCCCCGAGGGCTCCTGCAGAGCAGAGAGGTTTTTTGTGTGGCTGTCACTGCAGACACCCCAGCCAGGCTCGGCCCGTGTTCACTGCAATTCCCAAATTCCGATGGAATTCCAGCCCCATCCCGAGCTCCTCACCCTGCCCTTGCGGCCAGCAAATCCTCTGGCAGAAACACAGCCAGGATTCCTTGCCTGTGAGAGTCGGGGATGAGCCACGGGAGCGTGGAAAGAGCCCAAATCCCGCCGGAGGGGCCAGGAGCTGCCAGCACCTGCAGGGACAGGGACGGGGATCCACATCCTCAAATGTCTAAACCCAGGGAGATCCTTGAGGAGCCACTTCGCTGTGCCTTGAGGGACAGGACCCAGTCAGAACAGTCTCATCCCATCTCTGCTGCTCTCTTTTCCCGTTCCCATCCCGTATTTACCCGGCCAGGAGGTGACTGCCATCTGTCTCCTCTTTATTAAAACACTCCAGGATTTTCCCCCCACGAGCCGCTGCCCTTGGGAACGGCGAGAAAAGGATGTCAGCGAGCTGGAGGGAGGGCTGGGAAGTGGGTCATGCCCTTCAGGAGCGCCCGCAGCCCCTCCAACTGGGGCGCGCCGCCAGCCTGGGGACGCGGCACCGCCAGCGGCATCCCTGGGTCCCGGCGTGCTCCGTGCCCAGAGCTGCTGCTCCAAACGGTGCCAGAGCTCTGCCAGCCCCCACCCAGCAGCAACTTGCTCCCCGATTACGTCAGCCTGGATAAAAGGGAATTATTCAGGCCCTGGTTTCGGCTGAAACAATACAGCGAATTAACTGAGGGTGGGTGGCTGTGGGTGTGGGTGTGCTCCGAACCCCCCTGCCCACCCAGCTCCCAAATCTGGGCAGCAGCCAGAGCTGCTCCCGAGTTCAGGGGGTTAAGGCACTCAGGGAGGTTTTGTGGAGGTTAGAAAATGCCCATTTCCTTTGGAAAGCAGGAGGAAAAAGGCCAAAAGGAGCTTTGGAACAGGGCTCCCAGCAGTGGTGGCTGCAGCTCCGCTGGGCATGGGGAGGGTCTGGGCTCTGCTCCCAGAGCTCTGCCCACCCTGGCTGGGCATGGCCAGGCCCTCTGCACCCCTCCTGCTGTCCCATGTCCCCATCTCCAGCCATCCCCACCTTTGGCTCCATCCAGCTGTCCCCACCAAAGCCTCTGCGACACCCACCACCAAGGAGGTGCCCTCGTGTCACCACCCCAGTGCCCTGCGAAGATCTCAAGGGGTTCCACCACCCTCAAATTGTCCCCACCACCCCCAAATCATCCCAACCACCCCCAAATCATCCCCTGTGCTGCAGAGCAGCGTCCCCACTGCTCTCAGGTGAACACTGGGACATGGGACATGTCCCGAGCTCGTCCTGAGCCCCGAGAAGGCACCAGAGCCAAAGTGGAGCTTAAATATTTTTGTTCTTTCATTCACTTGGGGGTGGGGGGAGAAACGAAGGGGGGAGAAGGCAGAAGAAGGGGAGGGGGACAAAGGGGGTTTAATAGGCTCCAGTGACAGCACAATGTCCACATTGGGAAAAGATTAATGACGAAAATTAATCGCATGACCTTTCTTTCGAGGAGCTGGAGGTGAGGCGAGCCATTAAAGCCTCTTATGTTGTAATTAACGTTTGAGGGGAGAAAAGACTGGCTTTGGAATGGATGCGATCATTTAATTAGGGTTATGCGTCAGTGCCACAACAGGTTCAGAGAAGTCATAATTTAACTATAGCTTTAAATTACCCAGTCAGAGCGCGGCTGGCAGGGTTTAATGGCAGGGAAACGCCGCCACCAGGAGCAGGGAAAACAATTCAATAAACACCTCGGGATGGCAGAGGGACAGGGGACACAGCCCTGGGGGCAAGGAGGGTGTCGGGGCACGGCGCTGGGGTCAGAGTGCTGTGAAACCAGAGCGGGACACAGCCCGAGCTGCCTCCAGTGTGGATTTACACCTCGTGTGCTCTCCCTGAGGAGGTTCCCCAGCTCAGAATTCGCCCACCAGCCCTGATTTCCCCACTCATCACCCTGCTGGACACAGGTTGTGACTCAAGACGTGTTGGGCTCAGCAGAAATTAATTTTTGGTGCTTCTGGGCAGGAAACTCGGGGTGGTTTGGGTGGGAATGTTGTGAAATCAGAGTGGGACAGACCCTCTGAACCAGATTTGCACCTGGAGCCTCCCTGGAGAAGATTCCCAGGCTGGAATTCACCCACCAGCCCTGATTTCCCCTTTTTTCACCCCGTTGGACACAAGCTGGGACACAAATCAAGTCAGGCACAATGAACCAAGGCGGTGGCTCAGCAGAAACTGCAACCACACCAAGGAGCAAAACCGAGGTGTCTTTACACAGAAGAGTTCAGAAAAGAAGCCAGGAATTCTTTCTCCCTTCCAGAGGGTGAATTCACCTAAAAAAATCCAGTAAAGCACCAGATTTTCCCTTTCTCTGAGTAGGAGGCTCCCCTTGGTGTGAGCAGGAAGCTTTGTCACTTCAGCTGGTGACAAGGGACCCGCCCTGGGGGTTTTTGGGAGGTTGATTCCAGAGGGAAAAGTTGGGTTGTGTCTGACTTTGGCACAGGGAAGAGGTTTGGGAAGGAGGTGAAGGTGGCTGTGTGGAGCCTGGCAAAAAGCTACGTGAGAAATGAGTGTCACGATCAAGTGCTGCACGTTGGATGGATTATTAAGGTTCAAAATTAAAACATATACAATATTGCCAATGCCAAGAGCTCTCTAATCATAAATCAGCTCCCCTGACCCCTTCATAATCATGAGATTGCCCTAAAGAGCAGGAGATTTTACATAATAATAAATGGGAAAGGGGTTTTGCCTTTTAATTGTCCTGCTGGTTTTCTGAGCCCACAGTGGTTCCATTTCCAAAGTTGTCTTGGCCAGTGGAAGGATTTTATTTGGTGTGGGTGGAATTGGTTTGGTTTTGCTTTGAGAAATTGTGCTTTAGGAAAAAAAAGAGACTGGAAAAAGAAAAAAAAAAGAAAAAATAGTCCCTTTTTTGGCAATAGAATAGAGAGGTGAGGAGCTGGAACACTCAGATCCCAGAGCTGGTGCTGAGCTCCTGCATGGATTGGGGTGGGATGGGTTTAAATATGGGGAATTAGAGCTCTGAACTCAGGGTAAATCACAAACAATTCTGCTGCCTTCATCGAGGCAGAAATGTGTGAATCTGAATCGACCCAGCTGCCCCAAACCAGGGCAATATTCCTGATAAAGGCAAGGAATTCTTACATTCCCCTTTCCTGTCCTCATTCCCTGGGATTTCCCTCTTGCTTTGGCTCGCTGAGGGTTGCTCCCATCCATGTGAGCCTCTCACTTCCCTTTTTTCACAGAAACCCCTCCTGTCCCCTCCTTGTGACATCAGGTTCAGGCTGTGAGCCCTTGGGGACAATCCCTGAGATTCCTGCAGCTCTCACAAGTCAGGAGGGGAGCGCCCAGACCCTCAGCTGTGAGCTCTGCACCCTTCTCTCCCTGCCCACAATCTCCATTTCCATCTCTCGGTGAACTGGTGCCACCGCTGTGCCACCACCACCTCTGTGCCACCACCACTGTCACCCACAGCTCCTCCTGGCCCCACAAGGATCAGCTCCCAGCATTTCAGTCCTGGTGGGTTTTTCCTCCCAAGTGACAAGAAAGGAAAAGGAGGATCCACAGCCGCGCTGTATTTCACAGGACAGTCCCCATGCTCTGCTGGCTGCTGGCTCTGTCCCCATTTTGATGCAAAATTAGGGATTTTCCACCCTCAGCCATGCTCCTTCTGTGATGTGCAGGGATTCAGCTGCCCGGGAGGGTCTCAGCCCTGTCACCTGTTCCATGTCAAAGTCACCGCCTCATTTCTCCCTCAATTCCTCTTTCTGCAGGAAAACTTGGGATTTGGGAAGAGCCAAGTGCCAGGAAACAGCATCAGCCACTCCAAAAGATCATTTTATTGGGAGCCTCGTCCCTGGGGACACGCTGGGACCTCAGTGACCCCCTGTCCTGGGCCTGCCCTCCCAGTGGACGTGGTGGCCACGGGGCTCATCAATCCCAGTTCCTGACTGCCCCATAAACCCCAGTGCCCTCGGAAGAGAGGGAAAATGGAAATGACTCCTCTCCTTCACGGAGGTCTCGTGGCCTTAAAACTTAATAGTCTCTCAAATGCCGTAATGCAAGAGGGGACTTTTATGGACTCGACCAGGGATAATATTATTAAGGTGTGTTATTATATTAATTCCAATATTTCATGACATGGGGCAGGGGGGAGAGGGGGGAAGGATAAAACTTTTCCCTGGGGGGCTCTGGGGTGGGTTATCCCTCCCCAGAGATGCTCACAGTGGTCATGGAGGCTGCTGGGGCAACACGAGGCCTGGCCAAGCTCGGTGGTTTTCCAGAGGGGACAGCAAATGTCCAGGGATTTCCCTGTCCAGTCCCACAGCCACCCCAGAGGATCTCCATCCCCTCAACTCCTTCTCTTCCCAAACAAGTGCCACACCATTGTTCCCTTGCCCGACCCCACCTTTTCCTCCTGCATTCCCCATTTCCATTTTCCCTACGTTTTCCCTCCTTCTTCTCTCCCCTGGCCAAGCCCAAACTCCTGCTGGGATTTTAGAGCCCAGCTCTCACCGTGTGTGGGCAACCCCAAACAAACAGTGTGTAAATAAAATCCCCCCCCCAGTCTCACACACATTTTCCCCATTACCTCCCCTAATACTGTCTTTCTTCCCTCTTGAGTTCAATGTTGGTTTTTGTCTCTCCCCGACCCCTCCTCCTCCTCCTCGCTGCAATTTATTCCAGCTGTGCAAACCTCGCTGCCGTGCCCGCTGCCACGCGGGCGGGATAGGTGAGTGGCAGCGGGAGAAGCCCCTGGAAGCCCGGCGGATAATGGATCCCACATGCGGCGCTTGGCGCGCGGCCCGGCGGGATCCGGCTCTCCCCGAGCCTCTGGGGCTCTTCTGCACCTTCCTCTGCTCCCTTCGAGGCCAAAAGGCTGAGGGGGAAGCCTGAGGGGTCACAGGTGAGGAGGAGAAGTCGTGGGCACATCCCAATAGCCGGAGTTGCTGGGAGGATGCCGCGAACCCAACTTGGCTCGTCCCGCTGCCTTCGGGCAGAACTTTGCACTCCGAAATCCACCCAAAATGTGTCAGGGACCATCCTTGTCCCACATCCCACCTGAGCTGTCACCAGGGCCCCCCAGGGAAAAGTTTTATCCTCTCCCCCCCTCCCCATGTCATGAAATATTGGAATTAATATAATAACACACCTTAATAATATTATCCCTGGGGTTTTTTTCGGTGCCTTTCTTTGTCTTCTCCCAGGGAAGAGGAGCTTGGCTTTTGCAGTACCTGGGTGTGCCCAGGAGGGTCTCAGCCCCATCACCTGTCCCATCCCACACTCCAAGCCACCACCTCATTTTCCTCCGCAGGAAAACCTGGGATTCACCTCCACGCACCAGGAGGTGTCACATCCCAGCTGGGTGCACTAAACAGTTCAGATCCAACGTTTTCGGATCCCTGGGCGGCTGCTGGAGACAAACCCAGAGTAAACCCTGTGCATTATTCCCGTCCCACAGCGCTGCATTATCCATAACCCATCCTTGTGCTGAGCATAAAGAGCTCAGAGCACCAAATCCTCCCTTCTCGCTGTTGTTTTATTTCCTTTTTTTTTTTTTTTTTAAATAAATACACATCCAGCCTTCTGCCAGACCGAGCAGGGCTGCGAATTTGGGGCTTGGTGTGGGAGCCAGAGCTCCCTGCTCCCTGTGCCTGTCACCCCAAGTGACACCCAGGGGAGAGGAGAGCCCCAGCCCTGGGGATGGGGGGAAGAGCCTCACTAAACCCTTAAAGACCACTTGATTTAGCAGGCGGCTTTAGCTAAGCACTGGCTCCTGCTGGGCTATTTTTCCTGGTTTCCCTGTGGTCTCAAATAGAGGAATTCCCATCAGGAATTCCCGTCAGAGCCCAGGGAAAGTGGTGAGAGAGGTGGGCTCGTGGCTTTCAGGCAGATTTGAGGCACAAGCGGGACATTCTCGTTGTCCCTTTGTGCCCTTTGCCATCCTCAGTGTCTCCCTGGGGGTCACATCTGTCTCACCACGTGGCCTGGCCTGATTTTAGGCTGATTAGAGTCTCCAGATGCCACTTTTCCCACTTTTCCCACTTTTCCCACCCCAGGCAGCTTTTCCTTGCCCAGCCCATGCCACCACCCACACCTGGGAGCAGGAAAGGCCTGGAGGAGGCCACGTCCTCCTGGTGGCACCAGCTCAGCCTGTAGATCTGGAGAAATTAGCTCAGCTGAGGGTCCCCATCCAAAATTAACATCCACTGGCTCTTCCACCTCCTGGAAAACCCAAATCCACCAAGTGCAGGCAGCATTTTGTGACATCCACACAGCTTTGCCAGTCCCAGAACACAGCTTAGCTCTGCCCAAAAACCAAATTTGGGTCATCAACCAGCCCACACCCCTCAGTCTTCTCCCCTGTCTCTCACCTTCTATCAGGACTGCAAATAAAAAAAGAAACCAGAACTGGAGGAGCAGAGCAGGGATGAGCTCCATCCCACCTCGAGGAGCTGATGAACCTTTGCTTTTAAATACTGATTTTAGAAGAGCAGGAGGTTGTAAAACAAATAAATGGGAGCTGCTGTCCTGTCCCTGAGGCAGAGCAGAGGACTGGGACAGACATCCCAGGATCAGAAACATCCAGGTTCCTCCAGAGGGAACATCTGCTCCATCAGTGTTGTCTCCCACTTGATGGAATCCGCTGGGAAAGGTGTGGATTTGTTCCAGATGGGGAGCCCTGGTCTGGATTGAACCCAAAATCTGAGCTCTGAGCCCTGCTGAGGCATCGTGTTCCCAGCAGGAGGCAAGGCCAAAAATCAGAGTGCAGGGAAGGTGCAGGGATAAAGTGCCAGGTCCTGCTCTCCTCCTCCTGATCCCTCTCCTGCTCTGCCAAACCGGGGTGGGGGTGCTGTGGGACATCCCTGGTCCTTCCAAAGGGTAAAACTCGGGGCAGCAGGATGGAAATCCCACTGCCCATGGAACAAACCCCAAGTCTGGGAGCTGGGGAGCAAAGACAGGGCGCTGGGATGGAGCAGGGCAGGAATCCCGGGCTGGGAGCAGAGCTGCCTGGCAATTCCTGCCTGTGTCCTTGTGGGACACAAAGGTGGGGAGAGGAAAGGGGAGGAAAGGGCCTGGATTTCCCCCAGATGTGTGGCGGGCCCAGATGATTGATGGCATCTGTCTCTGGCTTTATTAAACTTGTGCAGCCCTGTTCAGCCGGGGATTTGCAAGCGGCTTAATGAGCATTAGGGGAGGAATCTCCTGGCAGGACAGGCAGATTTCGGGGGTTTGCTGGCAGGAAATGTCCTGCAGGACAGGGGCAGGGACGCGGTGTCACCTCGCCCTGGCACGGCAGGACGCGGGGCTGAGGGGACATGGGGGTGGCAGCAGGGGAGGGCTGGTGCTGGCCAAGCAGAACACACCTTTGTGCCCTTCTAGACCAGGATTTTGGCAGGAATGGGTGTGCTGGTGCTGGCCGAGCAGAACACACCTTTGTGCCCTGCCAGGCTGGGATTTTGGCAGGAATGGGTGTGCTGGTTCTGGCTGACCAGAACACACCTTTGTGCCTTTCCAGACCAGGATTTTGGCAGGAGTGGGTGTGCTGGTGCTGGCCAACCAGAACACACCTTTGTGCCCTGCCAGGCTGGGATTTTGGCAGGAATGGGTGTGCTGGTTCTGGCTGACCAGAACACACCTTTGTGTCTTTCCAGACCAGGATTTTGGCAGGAATGGGTGTGCTGGTGCTGGCTGAGCAGAACACACCTTTGTGCCCTGCCAGGGCAGGATTTTGGCAGGAGTGGGTGTCAGCATGTGCTGCCCACAGCCTGTGCCAGGCTCAGAGCTCCAACCTGAGTGACAGATCGCCGGCGTGCTCGGGGACAAGTGTGACAGGCCCTTTCTGAGGGGACCAAAGGCTTTTTGAGACACAGCCCCGAGCCCTGGCTCTGCCCTGGCCTCTGCCAGCCCTCTCCTGTGCCGCCTTTTCTTCCCCTTCTCCTCTTGGATATGGAATTTCAGGATGCCAAGGCCTGTGCCAGACACCTGCTATTCCTACAAAGTGTGACAAATATAATCCTAAATACAATAACATAAATATTTATAATCATATAAAAACAATCCCAAATACATCTGGTATTTATGCACGTCTGTGGGCAGGCTGACACTCGACTTTTCACCAAATACTTGCAACTTCAAATTGAGAAAAGTTTCTCAGGGTGAGAACAGGGTGCCTTCCCTCCCCGTGAGGATATTCGGGATATTCCCAAGTGGGCTGTGTTTGGAAGGGCCCAGGTGAAGGGAGAGGCAGGGAAAGGTTCCCTGAGAGCAGTGCCTCGCTCATCCCAGCCCTGCAGGTCGCATTCCCGTCATCCAGAGCCTTCCCTGCAGCACTTCAAAGCCTTTTAGTGATGGAAGACACCCCTGGATGAGCCACAGGAAACAGTTTGCCTTTCCCTCTGCCAATCTCTCCTCTAATCCCTCACCTACGTCACTCCCAGCTCCATCCACACCCTCCACCCTGGGCACGTCACCGTCACAAGTCCCTGCACAAACTCCGGCCTCTGACGCACCAGCAGCACTTTCAGATGGGAGCACTTGGGTTTCTCGGCATTCAAATCCCGATTTTTCACTTCGTGGGATTCGGGGTTATTGTTTTTTTAAACCCTCTGCCTCGGCCACGCCAGCTCAAGGCTTTGGTTTGTGTTCTAAAAGCAAGGCTGAGGTGCTGCTGCCTCAGGGCTCGGCCTAAAGGGTTCCCTGACGGATCTAAAATGATAAAGAAAGGGGATTTGGGGAGAAAGTGGATGTGGAGCAGCAGGATGCCAGTGAAGCCTGGCTGTGCTCACCCTGGGCTGCCCAGGGAGGTGATTCCCTCCAAACTCTGCAGCTCCAGCCCAGCCCCACTCGGGAACGTGCCCTCTGGCCTCCCATCCCTGCTTCCTCCCTCTCTCCCTCCTTCCTTCCCCCGAGCCTCCCCTCCACTCCTGCCTCCTCTGCAGCTCTCCGCTTGTTTTTCTTATTTTAATTTTTTTTTTTTCGGCAGGGATTTTTTTTTTTTCGGTTGCCTCTCTTTGTCAGAATTAGTCAGGGCTGAACTGCCTGCGCTCCCCAAGGAGACCCTATTTCACCCTGCCTAAAGTTCACCGCCTTGTCAAACCGAGCTAATCTCCTGCCGGGGAAGGAAAAAGGCTCATTTCAAACTGCTGCACATTCGGGGAGCGGCTGGGGGAGGGAGGAGGTCTTCCTGGCTCCAGCCTGAAAAGACCCCGGACAATAATACCCCTTTTGTTCTAGGACAGTGGGAGGGGGCTCGGCGGTAGGAATGAAAGATGGGGGATATTAAAGGAGCAGGTGAAAGACATGAGTCTTCAACAGGCCCAGATAAGAGCCGACCCCCTTCTAATCTGGCTGGGAGCTTATTATCTCCCTGCCACAGTCATTACCATTAATATTAAATATGAAAAAAGAATACTGCAGCAGACAACAACCCCAAAGAGGCGGCTTTGAGGAGTGGTGGTGGAGGGACTGCTCCGGCCTGGGATCCTCAGGGATGCTCCAGCCCGCTCTGGCTGCGAGTGTCCCTCGTTTGATGCCAAAAGTGGCTCAGCCAGAGGCTCTTCTTGCTCTTTTTTGGGTAAAAAGCAGCAAAACTGGGGGTTCTGGCCAAGTGCAGAGTATGTACAGCCCAGCCCAGAGAGGGAAGGGGGTGCAGGGAAAAGCTGGCACAGGGAAGCACTCACTCCCTGTCCCCTGTGTGTCACCAAGGCTGCCCGGTCCCCGCTGTGTCACCACGAATCACCTGGGCTGGGTCTCTGAGTGTCCCCCCAGCTCTGTCCCGGCCACAGGTGGCTTTGGGGAGAGCACTTGGGTGGCTCTTTGTCCCCGCTGCGCGTCTGTGAAGGTTTCCTTTGTTCCTGGAGCTCTCCGGGCGGGGATGCTCGGAGCTGTTTGCTCAGCGCTCGCCCCAGCAGCCCCTCGGCCTGGGTAAATACCAGCGAGCCCGCTCCCTCAGCAGTCCTGGGTGAGCAGCAGAAGAACCAATTCCTTTCCTGCTCCCTCAGAGGAACCAATTCCCTCCCTGCTCCCTCAGCAGTCCTGGGTGAGCAGCAGAAGAACCAATTCCCTCCCTGCTCCCTCAGCAGTCCTGGGAGAGCAGCAGAAGAACCAATTCCCTCCTCGCTCCCCCAACAGTCCTGGGTGAGCAGCAGAAGAACCAATTCCCTCCCTGCTCCCTCAGCAGTCCTGGGTGAGCAGCAGAAGAACCAATTCCCTCCCTGCTCCCCCAGCAGTCCTGGGTGAGCAGCAGAAGAACCAATTCCCTCCCTGCTCCCCCAGCAGTCCTGGGAGAGCAGCAGAAGAACCAATTCCCTCCTCGCTCCCCCAGCAGTCCTGGATGAGCAGCAGAGGAAACAATTCCCTTCCCAGCACGGAGAGAGGAGCTCCCAGCTGAGCACAGGGCTTGGTTCTGCTGGACTTCCCCAGACCCCGTTCCTGAAGCTTTTTGTCCACACTGAGGAAGGGGTGGATTTGGGATTTGGGGCTTCCCGATGTCACTCAGCATCTCCTGCGCCCCAGCTCATGGAGTGATGCTCCCAAACTTCCTCAGCTGCTCTCAGGCAGTGCCAAATTTCCTCCCCAAAGCCCCCAGGGGTTCGGCCCCACTTCCAGAAGGGGCTCTTTGTGCCGGCAGGGCAGAGGGATGTTTGCTGTCCCCCTGACCTCCCCGGCCACCTCCTGCCCTCCCTGGCAGCTCCTGCTCGGCTCCTGCCAGATGTGTGGGGCTTTCCCTGCCCAAAAACTTCAGGGGGGCTCCGGCTGCCCCCGGGGAAGGGAAGCTGAGTTTGGGCAGCAGCGCTGGGCTCTTGGGGCTTTATTAACCACGGGGACTGAGGGGAAAACCCCTAGGAGAGGGATTGATATTTGGGGAGGCACAACCCCCTGACGGTGCAGCGTGAGGGCGTAAAGGGGTTGGGGTCACGCTCCCCTCTGGAGAAACCCGGGAAGGGGCTGCTGTGCTCAGGCTCCATCCAAATGCTCTCCAGGCTGATCCCGAATCCCCCAAACCTCATTGCCCCAGAGGAGCCCCCAAAAGGGCCACCGAGGCCCCGTCCCCTGTGGCTGCACCTGCAGCGGGCGGGCAGAGCCGGGCGCCGTGTCCCGTGCCGAGGCAGCGAGCAGGAATGTTTGTTTGGGAATGTTTGGGAATGTTTGGGAATGTTTGGGGATGTTTGGGAACATTTGGGAATGTTCGCCGCGGCCTCCTTCCCTGCAGTAAACATGAACAGTGACCCCGGAGTGACAGGCCGGGCTGCAGCGGGCTGGAGAGCCGTGGGAATGCGGCGGGAGCTCCACAGCGGGAACGGGAACGGGAATAGGAACGGGAATGGGAACGGGAACGGGAATGGGAATGGGAATGGGAATGGGAATGGGAAATGGAAATGGAAATGGAAATGGGAATGGGAATGGGAATGGGAATGGGAATGGGAATGGGAATGGGAATGGGAAATGGAAATGGAAATGGGAATGGGAATGGGAATGGGAATGGGAATGGGAAATGGGAATGGGAATGGGAATGGGAATGGGAATGGGAATGGGAATGGGAACGGGAATGGGAATGGGAATGGGAATGGGAATGGGAATGGGAAATGGGAAATGGAAATGGGAATGGGAATGGGAATGGGAATGGGAACGGGAACGGGAATGGGAATGGGAATGGGAATGGGAATGGGAATGGGGAATGGGAAATGGGAATGGGAATGGGAATGGGAATGGGAATGGGAATGGGAATGGGGTGGGAATGGGGATAGGGATGGGGATGGGGATGGGATGGGGATGGGGATGGGGATGGGAATGGAAATGGGAATGGGAAATGGGAGATGGGGATGGAAATGGGATGGGAATGTGATGTGGATGGGGATGGAAAATGGGAAATGGGAATGGGAAATAGGGATGGAAATGGAAATAGGGATGGAAACAGGAACGGGAATGGTGGAATCTGCCATCCTGGCAACTTCCTGCTCCCATTTTTCCAAGCTCCATCCATTCTTTTTTTCTGCTCAACCAGCCTGGATTAGATTAGATAAGATTAGATAAGCACCTCTTTATCTAATCTAATATGTGCAAGGCAGTGGCATTCCAGGAGAAACCAGGAATCCTTTGGGCATCTCCAAGTCCAAAGGACTTTTTGTTCTCTGCTGATCTCAAAGCTCTCAGCTCATTATTTAATTAATTCTCTTTTAAAAACCAGTTTTAAGTCTTGAGACAAGCCTTTGACACACACACACAAACACACAAAAAACCCACATCAAGTGCAGGGAACCAGACAGCCCCAAAAATAACCTCAATTCCCAGGGCTGCTTCCACGTCCAGGCAGTTCCGGAGATGTTGCTTATTCTGGTCTTAACAAATATTAATTAAACCTCCGAGGAGGGATGTTTGTTGTCTCTTTTGCTCTTGACACAACAAAAATAAGCTGAAGAAGCTCCAAGAGCAGCAGAAAATTGTGCTTGCTAAATATGGGCGAGTTCCCTGCTCCAGCTGGATTTTCTGGGAGGTTTTCCCCTCCTCTCCCATCACAACAGTGGAAATTTCAACAGAAAAATGGGGTTTGCACCTTAATTTTAAATAAAATCAAGTTGGGACAACCCAGTCTTCTCATGGGAGCCCCAAATTCCTCAATTTTTGGGTGAGCCCAGCTCCAGCGGCCAAAATTTTCCAGTTTGGGCTGATGGATCCATGGGAGTGCTCGGGATGCTGGAGCTCCTGGGGGATGCGGTGAGCTGTGGTTGGGGCTGTGCTTGGGGTTATCATCACCAGCCCCCAAAAAGGCCCACGGGTGCTCCAGAGCTCGTGGGAAGGAAGAGCCTCGCCCAAGGACAGGGAAATCTGCCGCTGGAATCCGCTGTGGGAATTCCAGGAGAACACGTGGCCGCACATTGGAACCCAATGAGGCAGGAAATGGGGGTTTCTCTGCTGGAAATGGGAGTTTTTCTCCAGAGAAAATGAAGGATCAGCCCCAGGGCCCCTCCAAAATGCACGGAGCATCCCTGGGTTTCCCATTTTTTGGAAGTGAAGGGCATCCCCAGCCTTGGTGTAGTTTGGTTTTCCATGAAAATCGAGTTATTCCTGGAGGAAAAGGCATGGGAATGTGTAGGGAAGAAGGGAACGGATGTAAATCCCACCAGCACTGAATCTTTTCTGGGATTTGGGACAGGTTGGGTGAAAATTGGGAAAGAATTCAGGGGATTCCCCATGTGGTTGTGGGCACCCAGGGGTGCAAGGCCACCAGATTTTCCAAAGGGAAAAGGAAAAAAGGGGGTGGAAATCGGAGGGGGATGGAAAGTGAAATTAATAAAATTACAGGATTAAAACAAAACAAAAAAAAGAGAAATAAATAAAAGAGATGAAACTTTGCTGAAATAGAGCAAAAGGAGCTTTCCAAAGTGACACTTAATTCCAAGCTTTTCCTTTGGCTTTTCCACCTCGGAAGCATGAAAGCAGCTAAATTAGCAAAACAGAAGTAAACTGTTGACTGCTTCATTGCAGGATTAAGTGTGATAAATGGAGGTTTTGTTCAGCCTCTGTCCAGATGTTGTGTCTACGCTGGGTGTTTTTTCTTCCTTTTTTTTCCTTCTTCTCCTCCTTTTTTTTTTTTGTTTTTTTTTTTTTTTTTAAATTCTTGGCCCCAATCCCATATATATTTTGGATACTGCAGGGAGTATATAATATCATTGGAAAATGATGTGGTCTGGTAACCTTTTAAATAACATTTCCTCCCTCCTCTCTTTTCTAATAGTTTGTTTTTCTTTCCATGTTTGCCTTTTATTGGGGGGAAATTTTGCTTGGAAATTAATGAGGCCAAGGTTTGAAAACAAACCAAACAAACAACCCCCCGAAAAAGCAAAAAATAAAAACCAAACCCCACTATTTCCCCTCTCCATTTAGCGGGGGGAAAAGAGTTAAGGGACTTGTAAGGGCGCAGGCCAAGGATGTGTTTGGGACTTTTATTTTTTTCTCTGTCTAGAAAACCTTCCTGATTATTTTTTAACATTCCCAGTGCACTCAGCCCAGGAGCCAGGCTGGGGCTGGGGCAGCACTTTCAGTTCCTTGCTCTGTTTGTGTTGTCGGAGCCCCCGACCCCAAAAGCACTTTTTTTTTTTTTTTTTTGGCCTTATTTTCCATGGATCAGTAGTACCTGTCACTCCTGGAAGTGCTGGATGGCCTTTCCTGAATTTTTCCAGTATCCAGGGGGAATCTAGACCCTCAATTTTGGGGCAGTGGCAAGGGCAGATCCCAGGTGAGGTGCCCAACCCCTTTCCACAGCCAGGCAGCATTCCCTGGGATTTTATCACCCCCTCCAAAAATAGAAAAACTTTTTCTTTTTTTTTCTCTTTTTTTTTTTTTTTAACATCCCAAATGTTTTGGAAATGACCAGGGGCTGCCAGCAGCGGGTTCAGTGCTCCAGCTCTGTGCTTCCCTCATCCTTCCCATGCTCCCCATGGAGGTTTTTTTCCAGAGTCTACCTTAAAATCCCATCCCGGCGGCTGCTGTGCCTCCCTTGGCTCGGGAGCCTTCGGGAGAGGAGCCCGGCCCAGGCTAAAATTGCTCAGTTGAGTCACCAGGAGCTGGCAGAGCCAGGCCTGGCACCCCTGGCAGGGCGGGGACTGCAGGATTTGGGGTCTCACCCCACAGCTGGGTGAGGAAAGGAGAATTTGGGGTCTCACCCCTGCCAGGGTATTTAGAGAAGTGTTTGGGGTCTCACCCCCCAAGCGGGGCAGGGAAAGAAGCATTTGGGATCTCAGCCCACAGCTGGGTGAGGAAAGGAGAATTTGGGGTCTCACCCCACAGCTGGGTGAGAAAGGAGAATTTGGGGTCTCACCCCACAGCTGGGTGAGAAAGGAGAATTTGGGGTCTCACCCCACATCCGCGTGAGGAAAGGAGAATTTGGGGACTCATCTCACAGCTGGGCGAGGAAAGGAAAATTTGGAGTCTCACCCCACAGCTGGGTGAGGAAGGATTTGGGGTCTCACCCCACAGCTGGGTGAGGAAAGGAGAATTTGGGGTCGCAGCCCACAGCTGGGTGAGGAAAGGAGAATTTGGGAGAATTTGGGGTCGCAGCCCACAGCTGGGTGAGAAAGGAGAATTTGGGGGAATTTGGGGTCTCAGCCCACAGCTGGGTGAGAAAGGAGCATTTGGGGTGTCACCCCACGGCACAGGGACCCCCTGGGATAACCTGCAAGGGCACAGTGGGGACACCCCCCCTCGGGTGGGCTGTGGGACAAGGACAAGGAGCAGGGGCCCAAAAAGGTCTGGATTTGCAGGGATCTGAACTCCACCAGCTCAGGATGAAGGTGAGCCCGTGGATCCCGGATCGATGTGGGTGACTCTGAACGTCTGGGAAGGGATGGGGGAATGTCCCTGTGGAATTGCCATGGGAATGGCCAGCATGGATGGGAAATATCCATGTGGAAACACCATGGGAATGGCCAGAATGGAAAGGGAATATCCCTCCCTATGGAAATGACATGGGAATGGCCAGCATACATAGGGAATGTCCCTATGGAAAGGCCATGGGAATGGCCAGCATGGATGGGGAATATCCCTGTGGAAAGGCCATGGGAATGGCCAGTATGGATGGGAAATATCCATGTGGAAATGCCATGAGAATGGCCAGCATGGAAAGGGAATATCCCTCCCTATGGAAAGGCCATGGGAATAGCCAAGGTAGAAAGGGAATATCCCAATGGAAATGCCATGGGAATGGCCAGAATGGAGAGGGAATATCCCTATGGAAATGCCATGGGAATGGGCAGCATGGATGGGGAATATCCCTATGGAAATGCCATGGGAATGGGCAGCATGGATGGGGAATATCCATGTGGAAATGCCATGGGAATGGACAGAATGGAAAGGGAATATCCCTCCCTATGGAAAGGCCATGGGAATGGCCAACGTAGAAAGGGAATATCCCAATGGGAAGGCCATGGGAATGGCCAGCATGGATGGGGAATATCCCAATGGGAAGGCCATGGGAATGCCATGGAAACCCTCCGTGGACGCTGCCCCTGGCTGAGGAGCAGACCCTGGGTGCCCTCAGTGCCTCTGGGCTGTCCTGGCACTGCTCACGCCAGGCTGCAAACCCCCACCCTGGCACACCCCCGTGTCCTGAGCCTTCTGGTTTTTTTCCAGGGGGACACGAAACAACCCGAACCCCCCCAAAGGAACCCAGAAGAAAACCAGGTGAGAATTCCAGCAGATAAAGCGGCGGCGCGGCGGCCGCTCCCGGCCGTAAACACCTCGGGAAGCCGCTCGCAATTTTTCTCCCCACCATCACCTCCCTGCCTCCCCTCCTCTCCCTCTCCTTCCCCCTCTCTCTCTCTCTTAAGGTAGCAGCGTGGGAGCTCTGCCAAAACGCTGCGGTCCCGTGGGGAAGCTTTGCTCTCACTGAAAGAGCCCCTGCGCCTGCCAGCCCAATTAAAACAACGTGCAAGGAAAGCAGCATCTGGAATTGCGCTGCTCTCACAGCCAAGTCACAATTGTTTAGTCTGAAAGTCGGTTCAGGGAGAGCGGGGCTGGCGGGAGCGCAGTGGCCCCCACATCTGGATTTGCGGCTAGACAGCCTCCTTGGCTGCAGGCCTGTGTGCATGTGCATTTTTAACTTTAGGATATGCTGACAAGTTAAGAAGTCAGAAAGTCAGTCACAGTAACAGCCTCCGCGGCCCCTTCCTCCCTCCGCCCCTTTCTAACACACACACGCAGTTGACTAAATACAATTTTCTGACATCCTTTCATCTGGAGAGAGTTTCTTCCCGTTCCAGCCTGCAGCCCGGGTCCCCGATGAGTTATTTGAGCTGAGCCAACACATGTGAACAAAAAGGCTTCTCTTCGCTCCGCGCTCGGGGGCCCGGCGGCGCTGCCCCCGTTCCGCCAGCAGCAGGGCTGCCACCACCCCTGGGGACAGGGGACAGGGGACAGGCTGCTCCTCACGGCAACCCTGGGGGTGTCAGAGCCCCCACAGGGCTGCAGCCCAAAGGGGAGGCTGGGGGGCAGCTAAAAAATAAATCCCCGGGTGCTGCGGGAGCTGCGTCCTGCTTGGGTCAAAGGTTTTGCCTGGGTTTCTTTTTTCTTCCCGAGCCACGGCTAGGCTGAGGTGTTGAGGAGTTGAGGTCACTCCTTCGGGGGGTTGGTCATTCATTTCCTAGGCAAAATCCCCCCCCAAAAATGACAGAGGAGGCCGATCTGAGCTTTTGTAGGCACAGCTCAGGCAGGGCCATTGGCCACACTGCCGTGCCCAGCTCAAGTTGGTTCACTCAGTGCCCAAAAATCCCCCGCTGTGGACACTTTGCTGTCCCAGGAGCCAGGGGAAAGAGCATCCAGGGTGGTGCCCAGGTGCCACCGAGGCAGCCACGTGGCCCAGGCACCACCAGGCGAGCCCTGCCCACCAAAGCACTGCCAGGAAAGCATCGGGGTGGGTGCAGATCCCCCCCTCCTGCAGGACCCAGCCAGCAGCGAGAGCTTCAGAGAAACCCTTTTGTCATGAGCAGCTTCCCTCCGAGCTGCCAGAAACTTCTGGGAGCCCCAGGTGTGCCTGGCTCCTGCTTTGTGCCTCCTGCTGTGGTCATTGGCATTCTGGGCAAAGCACTAAAATGGGATAAAATCAGGGGCAGTTTCAGGCTGGTGCTGCCCAGACCCGCTCAGAGCCAGGTGACCTCACAGAGGCTGCTCCACATCACGGCCAGGAGCTCTCAAAAGTGGCCACACTGATTTGGGGCAGGGTTTGGCACAGAGATCCCATGGGGAAACACCACCCACCCCACTAAAGCAAACACCAGAAATCCAAGCTCTGAAAAACCCGAGGGCAACACCCCAAGGTTCTCCCTCTGGGAAAGCAACATTTTGGTTTTTCTCCCTTAGTTTACACCTGGAACTGAGCTTATCCTGCCCCTCACCCCGGTGTCAGACCTTTGCTCAGCCCAGGTGCCAGGAATGGGACGGCTCCCTGTGCTGGGGGGGATTCCTGGGGATGCCCGGAGCCCCCCGGGATGGAGCTGGGATGTTGTGCCCCACTGGGATGTTGAGCCCCACTGGGATGTTGTGCCCTGCTGAGATGTTGTGCCCCACTGGGATGTTGAGCCCCGCTGGGATGTTGTGCCCCACTGGGATGTTGTGCCCCACTGGGATGTTGTGCCCCACTGAGATGTTGTGCCCTGCTGAGATGTTGTGCCCCACTGGGATGTTGTGCCCTGCTGAGATGTTGTGCCCCACTGGGATGTTGTGCCCCGCTGAGATGTTGTGCCCCGCTGGGATGTTGTGCCCCACTGGGATGTTGTGCCCCACTGAGATGTTGTGCCCTGCTGAGATGTTGTGCCCCGCTGGGATGGTGTGCCCTGCTGAGATGTTGTGCCCCGCTGGGATGGTGTGCCCTGCTGGGATGTTGTGCCCTGCTGGGATGTTGTGCCCTGCTGGGATGGTGTGCCCTGCTGGGATGTTGTGCCCTGCTGGGATGTTGTGCCCTGCTGGGATGTTGTGCCCCACTGAGATGTTGTGCCCTGCTGAGATGTTGTGCCCCGCTGGGATGTTGTGCCCCGCTGGGATGTTGTGCCCTGCTGAGATGTTGTGCCCCACTGGGATGTTGAGCCCCACTGGGATGTTGAGCCCCGCTGGGATGTTGAGCCCCACTGGGATGGTGTGCCCCACTGGGATGTTGAGCCCCACTGGGATGGTGTGCCCCACTGGGATGTGCTGCTCTGCTTCCAGCTGCCTCTCCCGGTGTCCCTGCTGTGTGCAGGGGTGTCGCCACCAAACTGGTTTAGCAGCTCTGAGTTCTGTTGTTTCGAAAGGCTCCCAAAGACGTGGTGTTCGTGTTGCTCTCCTGGATAAATAAATACCGGCATTTCTGCCCCGACCTTTGCTCTCTGGCCGGGTTTCTCCTAAATGCAGAGCACGCAAAAGGCCAGAGAAGCCTGAACAGCCCCGTTTCCACGTGCAGGCACATCTGGGAACTCTCCTCCCCATCCTCCTCCTCCTCCCCACAACCCCAACCTTGGGCTCACCAAGACCCAGAATCTTCTGAGCTTCTCCCGCCCGGAGCGGAGGGGCCGGGGAAGGGATGGAAAAGCTGTGCCATCAATGCCAGCATTCACAAATCCCATGTGGGGCCTCCAGCTCCTTCCAAACCGCTGGAAAGCCAGGCCACGATGCTGCAGTGGCTCTCCGGGATAAATCTGTTGGGGTTTTCTGGATGGCCTCTCACTTTGCCGGGCAGCAAGGTCACATCTCCCAGCGTGGCAGGGCGGCCACAGTTTTTGCAGTTGTGTCACGAGTCTCGTGGTGGCTGCTGTTTACTCTGAAACCTGTCCCGTGGCTTTGTTCCTGCTAAAACCCCGGGAGATCAGGCAGCCAGGGAGCCCCAGAGGAGAAAAATATTCACATGGCAGTAAAAGGAAACAAAACCTTCAGGAGCCCAGGCCCGCTTGCAAACTTCTCCTGCGGAGCCTGATGTGGAGCTGGCTAATTTTTGGGGATGCAAGAGCAGCCCCTCGTCCTCTGGCTGGCTGAGGGACCCCGAGGGGATTGGGTTTGGAAGTCAGACCTCGGCATCCCGAGGCTGCAGTGCTGTTGGGAGCGGGGGCCTGCCATCGACAGCTCCCTGATTGAGGGCTGGGTAAACTCGCCTTGTTTACCGACGTGGGTGTCACGGTGACAACAAACAGGTCCCTGCCTGAGTGTGTCATCAGCGAGGGAGGACAGTAAACAAGGAATGACACGTAATGCTGCAGAGCTGCTGGCAGCAGGGAGCAGATTCCTGCTTGGCACGGCGCGGGAGCACCTCAAGGGCTCAGTCACTGCCTGGCAAAACACCAGACAAGTGAATCGAAAAAGGAATATTTTGCCCTGTCTCTAGATTCAGGCTGTTTGAGGCGGGGACTGTCTTTATTCCAAGTTTTCCTGGCAATTGTGGCAGGGCTGCCAGGAGAGATCCCTGTGGGCACAACCCAGGGTGGGGCAAAGAGCCACAGGCAGAGCCACGGGTGATTTCCAAGCACTGAGGGCAAATGTTCTCCCCACTGCTTGGCTCAGCTCCTCCACAAGCTCCTGCAGTCCATTCTCCCATTTTCCCAGCTGATATTGGAGTCAGAAATAGCTTCCTCAAAGTGGGATCTTCTTGCACTTAAACTCTGGTCCAACTCCTCCCGTTCACTTCCCAAAATGTCCCTGAGCTCATCATCTTCCTCCGCCTCAGGCTCCCAACCTGTGGAATGGGGCTGGAAATGCACCGAGACAGGAAAAAGTGCCTGGGATGTGTGTCATCCTCATCCTTATCCTCATCTCAGCTTCATCCTCATCTCAGCCTCATCCTCACCCTCATCCTGGCTGCTCTGGCAGCAGCTCCGATGTCCCTCAGCTTTCCCAGTGTTTTGTGGCACCTGCCCAGTTGCCCAGCTGTGGTGACAGTGACGCGTCCATGGAATGCTGAGCTGGCTGTCAGGCAGGGCTGAGAAAAACACTGAATTTCAGGGGGGCCCACACTGGTCACTGGGATGAGAAATGTCATGGGAATTATGTCCATGGTGGGATAGCAACTTGGAATTCCAGAGCCGCAGGCTCCAGCGTGGAGTTTCAGGAAGGATTTCTCCGTGGAAAGGGTGGACAGGCTTTGGAAGAGCTGCCCAGGAAGGTTTGGAGTCATCATCCCTGGAGGTGTCCAAGGATTGACTGGAGGTGGGGATCGGGCACAGCTTGGTGATCCTGGAGAGCTTTTCCCACCTCAGTGATTCCGGGATTCCGTGACCCTGCCAAGGACAAAACTTCTCCTCCTCCTCCTCCCTGCTCCCCTCCACCCGTGCCACACGCACGCACACGCACACCCCGACTTTGGGAGTTTATTTTATATTTTCCCTCGTAAAGATTTGTGTCCGTGCTGCTCTGGTATCAAAGCCAGCAGTGGCCCCTCGGATAAACATGCGGTCAGAAGACAGAAAACTCCAGGCTCAAACACCGCTCGTTTCACCCAGAGCAGCATAAACTGAGAGGCTTTTAAGAAGGGCGAATGGTTTTCAGTAAATCTCTCATATCAGCAGAAACCTTTGAAAGAGTTTGTTTAAAGGCTGTGGAGATAAACAGCCCGGCCAAGTGTTTGTTTAAGATGTATGTACTCTGTGTCGACTGGTAGGCTGGTATTTATATCCAGGGGGGGAAAGGAGGGCTGGGAGCTTTTTGACCCTTTGCTGGCTCTGCCTGCGTGGGCTGGGGCGGTTTTGGAGGGGTTTGGGTGTCCCAGGGTCCCTGGGTCACTGCTGGGGACAAAGCTGGAGGGGTTGGGGTGGTTTGGGGGAGCAGCGGTGTTTCCCCCTGTTGGGGGAGGTGGGATGGCAGTGCCAGGCACAAAACGGGGGGTGAAAGGGAGATAAATGGGAGATAAATGGGAGATAAATGGCTCTGAGGGATCCCCGCCTGGGACCTGGGAATGGGATGAAGGAGGGATGAACATCCTGGGAATTGGGAGGAGAAGCTCGATCCTGGGTCATGCAGCAGCCTGGGCTTACCTGGGCACCAGAGGCAACACCTGAGCCCCGAGGCCCTGAGCCCCAAAATCCTGTGCACCTGATCCCAATATCCCTGATCCCAGTGTCCCTGAGCCCCACAATTCTGAGCCCCACATCCATGAGCTCCTGGGCCTCCAAACCCTGAGGGAAGGGAAGGGAAGGGAAGGGAAGGGAAGGGAAGGGAAGGGAAGGGAAGGGAAGGGAAGGGAAGGGAAGGGAAGGGAAGGGAAGGGAAGGGAAGGGAAGGGAAGGGAAGGGAAGGGAAGGGAAGGGAAGGGAAGGGAAGGGAAGGGAAGGGAAGGGAAGGGAAGGGAAGGGAAGGGAAGGGAAGGGAAGGGAAGGGAAGGGAAGGGAAGGGAAGGCCTTTGCTGAGCTGTAATCTCCCTGTCAGATGCCAGCAGCAGGTCAGTGTTGTGACTGACTGCCCGAGGATCGCTCCCTCAAGGGTAATTACACTCAATCCCCATTTGAAGGCCAGCTTTCCCTGGATATGATACAAGGAACCCACTTTTTTTCCCATTCACTTAAATTCATGAATTCAGCTCGGCTGTCACCGAGCGTGGAGCAGCCGGGGACTCGCAGCACTCCCAGCTCCGTGGTGAAACCCAAGGATGTAGGATGGGACAGAGCCCCCACCATGGAGCAGTTGGGATCCACGGAGCTCCTGATGGATGAGGAGGATGGAAAAGTGCCACACGTGGAGCTGGAATTTCTCCCTTCCCTTCCTTCCACCTGGGTGGCACCGCAAGATCTTCATCCCTTCCTTCCTGACATCCTGGATGCTCCCGTGGGCTCACCCACAGTGTCCAGGAGTCACCCATCAACAACAAACAGTTAAAAGGAAGAAAATAGGCTGGAAATATCAATGCACTTTGGTAACAATAAACCCTGCTTTTAATTTATGCTAATATGTAGGGTTGTGGTGACAGTAAGAACAAAATTACAGAGTGGCTTTCTAGCTGGTAATTATCCCTCCATTTTCGTTGCTCGGGAAGATGGACACACAATTATGCTCTCTTGCTGTATATTAATACGGATTCTTGACATCTTCAGCAGACCTGGAGCTGTCATCGGGCTTTTTGTCTACTTTAATTGAAAATTAATGGTTACTGTGTTACCACGGAAACCGTGGCAATGGACGCCAATAGCGCTCACATATCAAACAGGCACTGGTGGCATTGTCTGTCCGTGGTGACCTTGAAAGTTAAAAGAAAAACTTAAATATATAAAAAAATAAAATAAAATAAATGGCGAGAGGGGTAGGAAGGGAAAAAAAAAACCCACATGGAAAAGAGAGGGTTGGATGAATTGAGGGGAGGGGAGAAGGGGAAAGAGGGATGGGGAGGAGAACTTGGTGCCTTTGCATCTCCAGCAGGAAAAAGAGGGAGCTGTGGAATGAGAGAGGTGGAGTGGTGGAGAGGAGAAGGAGGATGGAGCGTGGGATCCATCAGGGGGTCTCCAGCAGCTCCAGGGAGTTTTTGGGCTCGCTCACGGGTCCGAGCGAGGAAGGGACGCTTGGGATGAACCGGGGGAACAGAGCGAGCAGGGGAGCCCCGAGCAGGGTGGGCAGCACTGGGAGAAAGCTCGTGGGCTGTGTGGAGATAAGAGAGGGGGGAAAGGCCAGGAAGGCAGGGAAACGGGCTGGAGGGAGAAGAGAGCAGCTCTGCTTTGACTGGAAGCGTTGCCTGAAGGCTGCAGAGCCTGGGGATGAAAGCTGCCCCTGCTCTGGAGAGTGTTGGGGGCCAGCGCCGCCTCTGCCCCACAGACAGACCCCAAACCCCTTCCCTCTGCAGAGATCCGAGTGAGGAGGGGGCTGGGGCACAGGGGACCTCTCCAAGCCCAGCTGAGGACTCAGCCTGCTCCGAAGAGGGTGGGATTTTTTCTCCCTGGAAAAGCAATTTTCGGTAGGTTTGGCTGTCCCCAGCATCCCGCTGGGGCTGGCTCCTGTTTCCTGCTCCTGTTTCCCCCCCAGCTCTCCCAGGAGAACAGAGCAGCACCAACCTTCTGGGGGCTGCAGCTGAGGGGGGAGGACCCAGAGCAGGATTTGGGAAGGGGGATTTGGGATTGCAAACACACAGCAGCCCGGCTCTGGGGACAGGGGAAAGTTGTGTCAGGGTGACAAGTGGCCTTGGGGGACTGAGGTGCTCCCTGCCTGCCCCAGCTCCCAGTGTTCTGGATTTTCCTGCTCCCTTCTCACTCTCCTTGAGCTTCCCACGATCCTGATTTTTTGCAGGTTCTGGAGCTCGGGGAGAGGCAGCTGCTCTGCTTTTCCTGGGGCAGTAAAACCAGCCTGGAGCAAAGGGATTTGCAGCTGGAGTTTGCAGTCACCACTTTGGAGTCCCAGCCTGGGAGGGAGGCAGGGGTGTCCTGGCCCAAAAGTGGGAATAGTTGGGTCGGGAAGTGAAACACGGAGGTTTTGGAAACTCCTGGGAACAGGCAGAGATGTTTGGGGAGGAACCAGGGATGCTCCGTGCAGCCTCCCATGGGGCAGGGCTGGCTCTGCCCGGGTCTGGCTGCTCCGGGGACAGCAGGATGGCCCCACTGCCTCCTCCTGGAAAAAGCACATTTAGAAGGGAAAAAAGAGGCAAATTTAAAGGGGAAAGGGGAAAGGGAAAGGGAAATAGAAGGGAAAGGGGAAGGGAAAGGAAAAGGGGGAAGGGGGAAGCGGAAGGGAAAGGGGAAAGAAGAATGGGAGCTCCGAGGTGAACCCCAGCCTCTCCAGGAGCCTTTGAGAGCCCAGAGCTCGTCCCTGCCCGGCAAACACGAGCACAAACACGGTGGAGACACGCCTGAAAGCCAGAGCCTTTTTTCATTTCCCCTGCATCCCTGATCCCAGCCTTAATCCCTGCTCTGAATCCTGTCAGCCCGGCTGTTCTAGCACTGACATTGCTGCAGGCATCCTCCGCGCTGCCTTCCCTCAGATCTGCCTCCTCCTGGGACACCGAAAGAGGACTCGGAGATTTCTGCCCTGCTCGAGGATTCAGTCCGTGCCCTCCAGAGCAGCGCGGGGGTCCCGGGGGGCCCGGGCAGCGGGGACGGGGCTGTGGGGCCGGGGATGCTCCGGGATCGGGAGTGGGAGGTGGGGGATGAGGGGTGCGGCCAGCCCAGGGGGCAGGAAAAACATGGGATGGGCAGGGAGAGGGGAAAGGGAAGGGAGGAGGGAAGGGGAAAGGGAAAGGGGAAAGGGAAAAGAGGAAGGGGAAAGGAAAAGGGAAAAGAGGAAGGGGAAGGGGAAAGGAAAAGGGAAAAGGGAAAGGGGAAATGGGAAGAGAAGAGGGAAGGGGAAAGGGAAAAGGGAAAGGGGAAAGAGAAAAGGGGAAAGGAAAAGGGAAAAAGGGAAAAGGAAAATGGGAAGTGTCATGGTTTGACACGGAAAGAGAACAAGGAAAGGGGAAGTGGAAAAGGGAAAGGGGAAAGAGGAAAGGGAAAGGGGAAAGGGAAAAGGGGAAAGGGGAAAGGAAAAGGGAAAAGGGGAAAGATGAAAGTGAAAAGGGAAAGGGGGAAAGGGAAAAGGGAAAAGGGAAAAGGGGAAAGGAGAAAGGAGAAAGGAGAAAGGGAAGAGGGAAAGGGAAAGGGGAAACAGGAAAGAGAAAAGGAAAGGGGAAATGGAAAAGGGAAATGGGAAAGAGAAAAGGGAAAGGGGGAAGTGGGAAAGGGAAAAGGGAGCTGCTGCCTGTGCTGGCACTGGTGCCCAGGGGGCAAACCCGTCCCCCCGGGGCTCTGTGTTGCCAAATTCGCTGTCAGGTCCTTACGGTGAAGAGGCACCGGAGCTCTTTCCCGGCCCAGCACGGTCGATGGGAGGCTGGAACGCCCCGTGGCACACCCAGCAGTGGCCGGGGGCTGCCGGGGGTCTGCTGGCCCTGCCCTTGCCCACACAGGTGCCCAGCCTGGTGTGAGCGAGTCCCCGGCCCGGCCTGGCTGGGGACGAACCGCAGGGGGACAAAGGGGTGGCCCTGGGGGTGTCCCCTGGGTGCGTGCCACCCCCGGTGATGGAGCCTGGCTGAGCTCACCCTGCCCTGTCTCCCCGAGATGAGGAAGGAAAGGGGAAGAACCCAGAGGTGAATCCCCATCCCGTCCCAGCGCTGGGAACGCTGCGGGGTTTCAGCACCTCCAGAGCCATGGTGGCCCCAAAGGCCGGATCCAAACGCCTCCAGCCCCGGGGCTGCTCCACGGCGGCGAGTCCCGGGCTCCCTGTTGAGGCAGGTTTCCTCCGTAGAACCCAGGCAAGCCCAGCTGCAGCTCTCCAGCAGCGTTCCCTCGCTCGCCGCTCCCACCCCGAGCCCTTGCCCGCTGTGCCGCCGCAGAACTGGCAGGCTGAGAGCACGGCCGGCAGCTCCCGGGGTGGTACCCCCCGCCAAAACACCCCCAGCTCCACCCCTGAGATGCCAGAGAAGCATTGGGACCTTCAAGCTGGGGGGGAAAAAAGGTTTTGAGGTCCTGGGGAGGATTTGTCCCCCTCCTTCCCCCAGCCAGGACGCCCCAGCAGTGCCACCCTCGCTCCTCGCTGCAGGAGGTGGCACAAACCTCGTCCCCTGGTTTATGTGGGCACTGAGCGGGGTTTTATTCTCTGCACGGGGACTTTACTGGCAGATATTTGGATTTTACGAGCCTGAGTCCGTGGCTTTATGGCAGGAAAGGTGGGGATGTTAATGAACTCCTTCAGAAACAGGAACAAGAGCGGAGAGACGTTTTCAATGGGCCTTTAACAAATAACAAAGGACCCATCCATTAAAATGTTGTAAGCAATAAAAAATCTCAGTGTATGTTGTTGAAAATACATAGTCCCTGGGAAGTTTAAATCCGTTATTATTTAAAAATCCAACTGTGCCCACTGCCCAGACCAGAATATCCCTGGGGATTCTCCGTGAGGGCCAGGCCCTGAGCATCCCAGCCAAATTCCAGCACTGCTTTTGGGTGATCTTCTGCTTTTTGAACACCCACAGACAGAGGTGAAGTGGGCTCCAGATCCTGCAGTCCCCCAGCAGGAGGAGGGCTGGATTCCTGCGAGAGAGCCTGGAAATATCTTTCTTTTTTGAAATGTTTGTACAGCATGACTTGGCCGATTTACCTCCCAATCTCTCACGCTGGCCTCAAGCCGAGGGCATTAGCGACACTGTGAGCCAGATAAATGAGCCCAACGCTTTTTCTTCTCCCTATCTCCTGCTACAACAACAACAAAAAAAAAAAGGTTTTTTTCTATCCAAGTGCCTCCCATTAACCCAGGCACTGCCGGGAGGGGCTGGAGAGCAGCAGGGGCTGGGTGTTTGCACTGCCAGGAGTGGAAAAAGCCTTGGAAAATCAGGATGCTCCGTGGCTGGAGGCCTGGAGACCAGGGATGTGCAGGTAGAAGCGCTGGCAGGACGGAGCTGCTTTGATATTCCCTGCAGTTGCGTCAGATCCAGCTCCCAGCTGATCTGGGATCAGCTGAAATTTGGATTTTAGCAGCCTGTGGGTTTATGGCAGGAAAGGTGGGCACATCAATGAGCTGCTGCAGGCACAGGAGGGAGCTCGGGCAGGCGTTTCCAACGGGCTTTGGATCAAAAGCAAAGGATCCATCCCCTCCAGAGGGTTTGGATCCCCCCCAGTGCCAGCAGCTCCCCAGGCTGGCACCTGGGTTTGGGGTTTGTGACCCCCTCAGGACGGTGACCTGGGGGACATCCCCAGCACAACCCCCCACGCAGGGAGAGCTGCAGCGAGGACACGGCACAGGCAGCAGGGCTGGGCGGGTTTGGTTCCAGAGGAAAAGGGGTTTTAATGTGAAATAACCCCAATTAACCTGCGAGGAATTCCCAGCCCTCCTTTGGTGGTGCTGGCAGGGAGAGGAGAGGAGAGGAGAGGAGAGGAGAGGAGAGGAGAGGAGAGGAGAGGAGAGGAGAGGAGAGGAGAGGAGAGGAGAGGAGAGGAGAGGAGAGGAGAGGAGAGGAGAGGAGAGGAGAGGAGAGGAGAGGAGAGGAGAGGAGAGGAGAGGAGAGGAGAGGAGAGGAGAGGAGAGGAGAGGAGAGGAGAGGAGAGGAGAGGAGAGGAGAGGAGAGGAGAGGAGAGGAGAGGAGAGGAGAGGAGAGGAGAGGAGAGGAGAGGAGAGGAGAGGAGAGGAGAGGAGAGGAGAGGAGAGGAGAGGAGAGGAGAGGCTTTGGGCTGTGGAAGCGCTGGGCCAGGAATGGGGTCAGGGAACCAGTGGGGTCTATCTCCCCCAAATCTGCAGCTCAAGCCCTGCAGTGAGATCTTCTTGTGACCTGAAGCAAGAAGATGCTGATTCGCCTCAGTTAATTGCTTTTAAGAAGGACAAATCCATCAACATTAAAGTGTTCAACACTCAGCACATGGCTCAGCCTCCGGGCTGGGGTGGTTTTGCTGGGATGGGGTGGCTGCAGTGTGGAGAACAGCTGTTTCTCCAGCATTTGGGTAAATCTGGGCACATTTTGGGTGGCAGCCTCATTGGTGGGACCTCGATGAGACCTGGAGGGGGCAGAAAGAGCTGTCAGTGCAGGGTGTCACAGAGCAGCTGTGGGCACCACGGGGGTGTGGGAATGGCTCTGCCTGTGCACAAAACCCCCCCAGAAATGCTTTCCCTACATCTGGGAAAAGGGAGCGGCCCCAGGAGGAGGTGTGCTTGCTAAGTTTAATCGAGGTGATTCAAACACAGCCGAGGCTTTGGGATGCTGTAGGGATCAGACGTTGCTGTGGTTCCACACTTGGGGCCTGGAGCCACCAAGGCTGGGTCACTGCAGGAGCTGCGTGTGAGGGAGACACTCGGTGCCACTTCAGGACAAAGGTGGCCAGGGACAGCACCCAGGGAACGCTGGAGTTGCATCAGAGGGGTTTGGGTTTGGGATGGACACCACTGAAAGGCTTTTCCCCCACATGGTGCTGGGGAATGGCTCCCCAAGGAACGGCCCCGAGGCTGCCACAGCTCCAGCAGCGTTTGGAAAACCCTCTCAAGGACCGGGTGGAATTGCTGGGAGGCGATTTCCACGCTGGGGTGAACCCCACGGATCAAACCCCCAGCAGGGCTCGGCGCCGCTCGGGCTCTTCCCTGCCGCATCCACACCGCGCTCCTGCTTTGGCCCCTGGGAATTTTGCCACGATGAATTGCGAGTTTCCTGGGAGCTGGGCCGGGGCTCTGGAGCGAGCCCAAGGCCGGATCGGGATGAGCCGAGCTCCGGGCACACCCCTGGGACCGGGCTGGCGGCTCCCCGGGCGCTGTGACCTCATGCCGCAGACACGGATGAGCTCACTGCGATAATTCCCCTCCCAGAGCGATGCCTCTTGCGGGAAGAGGATGTTGTGAAGCCGGCGAACTTGCCGGGGCGAAAACAAACCACCTCGCACGCCCCTGGCCGGGAGTGCTCCGAGGGGAAACTCATCCCCGGAGCGTGCCAGGAGCTCCGGGAGCGCCGGCAGCCGCGGGGGCATGGCAGCAGAAGAGACGGCGGCAGGCGGGATGCGGCGCGGGCAGCCGCGGGTAATTGCTGCAGGAAGGTGTGCGGAAGCTGGCGGGGAGGGAGAGGGGCCGTGCAGGGACCTGCCCTCCCCAGGGCACGGGCGGGATGCGCTCCCGGAGCGCTCCCGGAGCTCTCCCGGCCGCCACCCGGCGCGGGGCGCTGCCAGGGCCTTTCCTCGGGGAGGGGGGAGCTGAGTTCTCCTTCTCAGGCTGCCTCAGATCCTTCTCTCCCCCAGTTCAAACCGCGCTCCCGAGGCGCCGGGGTGGATCCCGCAGGTGCCTGGGGGCTGCGGGGTCCCTGGATGAGCCCTGTGGGTGCGCGCTGCCTCAGTTTCCCCACCTGCCGACAGCAGCGGCCGTGCTCTGTTGCCCTCACAAAACGCTCCGAGATACAAAACCAACTCCTCAGCCCTCACCCAACCGTGCCAGGGAAGGTTTTATCCTCCGTGGGAATTGCTCCAGCCAGGGAGACGCGGGCCCGGCCCGGCTCGGCTCGGCTCGGGTGCCGAGCCCTCCCCACGCTCCTCTCAGCTGGTTCTTCTCCCCGCAGCCCCGTGACAGGTATTTGAAAAGAAGCTGAGCACAATCCTATCAAACCTCCGCAGTTCCTGGGACAAGCCAGACTTTAAGGAGTCGGAGCCCGAGCGAGTTTTACAAGAAAACAAACAGAAATACTCCTGTCTCTGCAAAGAAAAGGAAAAAAAAAAAAAAAAAAAAAAAAAAAAGAGAGAAGTCAGGGGGGAAAATCACAGCACTGTGGAAAAAAAATCAACTCTTTCCTGAATAAAGCAGAAAAAAAAAAAAAATCTCGCGGCCGTATTGAGCTGTGACATATGGTTACACAAATAGAAACCACAGAGGGGAAAATCATGTTTTCTCTTTCATTATTTATCACTCTCTAACTGTCTCCAGCTGGGTGAGTAAACAGCCTCATTGGGCTGTAATGAGAACAGCCTGCTGCCACTGTGCCGGGGCTGCCGGAGCGTGTGCGAGCCGGGCTGGGACCTGCCGAGCCCCGAGCCAGCCCCGCTGCCCTCGGGCATCGCTGCGGGCCCGGGGGATGCGGGAGGATGCGGAGGGATGCGGAGGGATGCGGAGGGATGCGGGAAGATGCGCGGGGATGCGCGCACGTGGCCCCGGCGCCCGCAGCATCCTCCCCTCGGCACGCGTTAACGAGGTCCAGGCGCGGAGTTAAATTAAGCGGCCGCTCCGGTTATTGTTCAGGGGAATTATGTGCCCAATTTCCCCCCTGAGCCGCGTTGCAAATTGACTCCTAAGTGTCCCGTGAAATGGCTGCATAATTTGCACATTTGAGAAGCAGGAGCGGTCCCGAGCGCCGGTTCTCGGCTGCGCCTCCCTCCCCGCCCCGCCCGCTTCGTGCCGGCTTGGCCGCCGCTTTTCGCCCGTCCCGCGGCTCTCAGGGGCTTCAGCCACAGGCTCCATCCTCCGAAAAGGATCCAAGCAGGGAATCTGGGCAGCTCCCAGCACTGTGGGAGCAGACCCCAGGCCACGATCCCTTCCCACTCCCCGCTCCATCCCCGGGAGCCTCCGCGGCTGCCCGGCAGCTGCTCCGCGGCTCCCAGCGCATTTCCCGTCCCCTTCCCTGCGCTGGGAGATCAGACCCGAAGGTTCAGATTCCCCCCGGTTAGGACAAGATTTGGATTAGGCTCTGAATTAGGTCAGGGTGTGGGATCTTCACCCTCCCCGCTGCTCTCTTTCCATCCTGCGCCTCTCTGGGATCCCACCAGCAGCTCAGGGCTGGTGTCGCATGCCCAGGGTGGGTGACACAGGTGACACGGGCACAGCCAGCGTGGCCCAGCTTTAATCAGCCCCATCCCACCTGAATCCTCACACCCAACACCCCAGCAGGAGCCTCGGGAGGGGGCACCACCAAAAACACCGCCTCCATCCCAACTTTCGGGAGGAGAAAGAGGGCCAAAAAGTCCTTGAGCGGTGATTTCCCAGGAAGATTAACCCATTTCTCCAGTGAAGAAGGGCAGCCGGCGTCTGGAGCCCATCCCAGTCCTTCTGACACATGAAAAACTATTAGTAAACGGAAGGGTTTTTAATGAAAACTGACCCAATTTTGAATGCCACTTCTCCTCCCACCTCAGGAATAGGCTGTGCCAGAGTTTGAGTGAAATTAGGTCATTGTTGAACAAAGGTCATGAAAGAACTTGAAAAGCTTTTTGATGGGAAACCCCAGTTTTTATGGGGTTTTGTGGAAATCCCCTCCCAAATCAAGTTATAAATAGAGTGACAAAACAGCGCAGGGAGCCAACCACCCCTGTGTCACCCATCCTGCTACAAAACCCAAACTTCACCCTCTGAACTCGAGGGAAGGAACAGAAAACCCGGTGAGAACCTGACCCTTTTTTCCCCCCTATTAAATCCTTGCATCCTTCAAGCCTGGCCATCCAGGATGGGGATTTGGGGAAATCCCAGGAGTTTGGAGTGTGGGCAGGGAGGGCTCTGCTGTGCCTCTGATTCAACACATTCCCCATCCCGCTGCCAGAGCCCTCGAACTGAATCAAAGGCCTCTTACAGTAAATGCTCCCTGAGCTTTCCCAATCGCCCTGGGGATGAGCAAATCCCTGCCCCGTTCCAGGGGAATGCAGAGGCAGCTCCTTCCCTGCCAGCTCCTGCAAACAGTCAATAAAAGTGGAAGTTTTGGGGTTGGGAACACCCCAGGAAGTTTTTTTTTCAGGGGAGATGAGGGTTGAGGTGACTCCTGTGGGAAGGAGGGTTTCTGTTTCTTCCCCCAAACCTGCTCAGCTGCGGGTGTCTCCAACCCCAGGAGTGTGCAAAGGGACCAGCAGCCCGAGGAACTTCTGCCTTTGCTTTTGGGGCTGGATTCTCAGCTGAGGAGAGGCCTGCTGCAGCAGCAGAGGTGGTTCTGATCCCGGCAATAACTTGATTTTTGAAGATTCCCATGCCTTGCACACGCACATGTCCATGTATACAAATATTCCCACTCAGCACCAATTCCCCCTTCACTCTCTAACAGAAATTCGGGCTGATTGTGCCTGGTTTGGGTGCTTCGAGGTGCTGGTGGTCACTCCCCTGGTCGGTTTTGTTACTGCCCACCCCTGGTCCCTCTCGTGCCAAGTTCAGAGCCCTGCTGCCACCCTGTCCCCATCGTCCCCACGCTCCAGGAGCGGCGCTGAGGGACCCTGGCCTGGTGCTGGCCCCAGGGACGCTGCAGTGTCCCTAAACCCAGAGCCCCAGCGGGGGAAGCAGCACGAGGAGCAGAATTCCAGCCCCAAACAAAGCACTTTTGTGCTCCTGCAGAGAGGGGCGGGAGGGCTTCCTGCTGCCCTGCTTTGGGGGATGCTTCCCCTCCTTCCCTGGCCCGTCCCGACCTCCAGAGCTTCTCCGAGCCCACATTTCTGCACCTTCCCTCTCCTCCTCCTCGCCATTAGCATCCTCCCCATGTAAATGTTAATGAATTGTCATCAGACCGAAGTAATCACCAGTCAGCAAAACTTAATTTTACTAAAAGACAAAAAGAGGCTTCGCTCTAATTGATGGAAAATTGGTCGTTTCTTGTCAGGTTATTGTTCATTTCCCGCCTGTTAATGGCCACATCCCTCCAGCCGTGCCCAGCCCGGAGCCTGGGCATGGAGGAGCCGTCAGGAAACCTGGGATCAACATTTTCATTTAACTTCCAAAGGCAAAGCCAGGAGGACGAGCCCCTGTCCTGCCTGGCAGCTCTGGGCAGCAGCAGCAGCAGCAGCAGTGATGGTTCCTCAGAGCACCCAGGCTTGATAAGAGACGGTGATGACATTTTCGGATGCCTCTCTGTTCTAATCGCCCAATTGGAGTAACTTTGAGGTCCCTTCCAAGCCAAACCATTCCCAGATTCTGTGATTCCAAGAGCCAGGCAGAGGAGGCTGGAGCCCTGGTGCAATTCACGGCCTCAGATGATAGAAATGCCTTTTATGTCCCTTGATCACAACGCTCTCGCGTTGGGAATAAAAAGGGATGGAGAATTGTCTTTCCCTCCAATCCTGGCTGCCCGAAGGGAAGCAAACCTGCTTGCCACGATGCCAGGCTCTGGTTTTAGGGACACGAGGAGCCTGCCCCGGTCCCAGCTTGCTCGGTGGCACCCGTGGGGTCCCGTTTGTGGTGGGAGCAGCACCCGGGCTCCCCGCGCCGCTGCCCGGGCTGGCTCTACTCAAGCTATTACGGTAATTTGATAAGCCACTTCTTCGTGATATGAATCTTCGCCTTCGTTAAAGGCAGGGGAAAAAAAAAAAAAAAACCCATTGCATTTTGATGGCTCACAGGGACAGTTCATTAAGCAATCAACTCTTTTAATGAAATATTTCTTTGTTAAAATATTCATTGATCTGCCTCGGGTGTGCTGGAGAAGGGGAAGGACCGAGTGTCCCGAATGCTTTTCTGCTGAGTCTTCCCAAGGCGCAGCAGGATGTGCCCTGGCATTGCCAGGACAGGAATTCCCGCAGCCACACTTCCCTCCGACAGCCTGGAGCGAGGATTTGGGCTTTTCTGGGTGGGTTTTGCCCTCCTCTAAGCCACCCGAGGTGTCACACTCCAGGTCTGAGGGGGGATGCGGACCAGGCTTGGTCGGTGCCACGGGGCTGGTGACGTGTGGGGACGTTGTGACAGAGCTGGGGGGAAGTTTGGGCCAAGAATGAGCAGAAATGGGCAAATGTGGAAGTGGCAGAGTGGGAAGAGGGGAGGGACTGGTTCTCCCAGGCAGGTGTGAGGGGACCCCTCTGTGACCACGGCAAAGAACATTTTTGCAGCCAGATTCTCCAACCCCAAGGTAAGAGCGAGCAGCAGGGAGCTCAGGGAGCCAGGATGGAGAACGTTGGCAGGAGAAGAAAGAGAGGAGGGGGGAAAAAAATTCTATCAAAGGGTGAGAAATGAACAACTGCAGACAAAGCAGCGAATGTGGCCTTCCCCCTCCTTCCTCCAACCTTACACCGTGAGTAATTCCCGGCCGGCACCGTGACGGCTCCGCCAGCAGCCACCACGTGCGGGTGAGCATCTCCTGAAGGAGCAGGAGGGAGCAGCAAACGGGAGCTGAGCCCCGCTCCGGATGAGCAACGCGCTTGGAAAAGCAGGGAAATGGTAAAAAACGAGGAGAGGGGGGAGAATCCCGCAGGCAAAGCAGGGCTGGAGCCGCGTGTCCTGCGTGCCCAGCTGTGGTGGCACATCTGGGAGTTCCAGCCGGGCTGGGGGGTCGCTCCTTCCTCTCCTGCAGGCACAGAGGGCGTGGGGCGCTCTCTGGGGATCCCCAGACTGCCCGAACAGCCTCGTGTCCCTGTGTGGCAGCAGCACTCCCAGGCACTGCGGGTTTCCCTCCCTTATCCATGACCTCCAGCTCCCTAAAACCCGGCTGAGCCCAACCCTCAGAGTGCGACGGGGGAAACTGAGGCACGGCACGGCCACCAGCCAGGGATGTGAGGTGCTGAAAGCTCCCCCAAAAACCCGCCCCGAGCTCTGAGCTGAGCCCAAGCTGCTGCCGGTTTCCTTGCTCTCCCCTCTCTGCGCGGCTCTGGGAGCGTTGGGATCCCCCAGCCCGGGGATCCCGGGGATTTCTGTCCCGGGGCGCCGGGATCCCGCTGGCTGCAGAGGGGAGCGGTGCCAGCCGCAGCACAGGCAGCAGCCCGTGCCTTTCCCGGCCAGCCAGGAGCCTCTCATCGCTGACGGGAACTCGGTGCATCATCCCTTCTCGGCCTTACGCAAGAGCCGAGCGGGCTCCAAGAGCTGCAGCGGCCGCGGCCCCGCCGGCACGTCCGGGCAGGGCGGGATTGCAGCGTGGGTGTGCCCGGCACCGGGAGCGGCACCGGGCCAGCGCTGACCTCGGGGGTCTCTGTGCGACCCCCGCCCCTCCGGCCCGGGGCTGTGTGGGAATCCCAGAGCATCCCTCTGGCTGCCCTGGGAGCCTGGCAGGGGTCAGGAACCCCCTGGACAGAGCCCCCAGAGACACTGGCTGTGATCTCTGCCCATGGAAAAGAGTTTTCAATCTTACAGGGTGAATTACCAGCTATGAGGGTTTGATATCAGTAATAATTAAGTGTGGCACGGGTGCAAAAGTAAAATTTTAGGATTCTAGATGAGGGGTCCAAAGGGGACAAGATGGAGGAAGTTGGATGTGCCTTGTCCTTTTTCTCCTTCTTCATGCCCTCCATGTCTCACTGTGGTGTTGGCATTTTTCTGTTGGTTCAGGCTGGGGACACATTGTCCAACGTAGGTGACAGATATTGGCACGTTATTGTGAATCCAGCCCAGGGAGTTTCTGGTATTTAATGTTTGTCACATCCCACTGAGGGCAGAGCCCCACACGCTGCCCTGCAGGACAGAGCTGGGCAGGGCAGCAGAACATGTGAGAGATAAACAGAATAAACAACCTGGAAACCAGCACGGACCAATTATGGCTTCTGCTTTGGCAACGGGGCAAAAACACAGAGACTTTTACAATCTCAAAATCATCAATACCTCAGATTCTGACAGGGGTGGCCCCGGGAAGGGCTGGTCCTGCTGCCTGCCCTGCCCTGGAGGGGCTGGGATGGGTCTGGGGGTTCGTGTTTGGATGCTCAGGGGGGAGAGGGAACGGGCAGGGGGCTGGGCTGTGGGCACTGCTGGGCGTCACGGGGTGCTGGGGTGAAAAGTGATGGTGAAATTTAGGTGGGAAATCAGATTCACTGCTCATCAGTTGAAATTTCCTCCTTGGAAGGGATGGGAATTTGGAGTTCAGCTCTGTGAATGCACAACACCACCCCCAAAACACTGCTCTGAAAGGAAAACATAACTTTCTTCCTTCATTCTCTCAATTTTTCCATCCCAAATACTCTTTCGCTTTATATTTCCATGTGCTTTTTCCTTTATTTTGTCTTGGAAGCAGGAGAGAGAAAATCTGGGACGAGGCAGGAAGCACAGGAGTGCAGGGGGACTTGTTCCCATCACCCAAACACTGATTTTTCAAGCTAATGCATTCAGAAAACTCAGATTTTGTTTCTGAAGTTGCGCTTCCCTCAGGAGAAGAAAAGAGAAACCAAAGGAGATGTTACTTGTTGCAGAGGATACTAGCTGTTTGCCAGAAGTGCCAGTTCACAACCTGTGGCAAGCAGGTTTTGGATTCATCTTGGAGAGAACTTTTCTGGAAGGATGAGGATGCTTCAGGTGAGGTGCTTGAGAGCTGCTTTTTCTTAGGTGGGATTCAGGACAAACCCAAAGTGACTTTTTCCATGGCAGATTTCAGCTTCCTTACAGCAAAACTGGGATTGCTCCCATGCCAGGCAAACGGGGCCACCATCCTTTGGCTGAAAAGTTTCAGGATTTAAAGGTTTTCTGTTTTTTCAGACAGTCCCCAGAGGAGAAAAAGCCCAACTTTGTTAGGGAAAAACAGCTGGGAGTGGATTGCAGATGCTGAGAGTGAGGATGAGCTGGGAACAGGGGGAAGGTGGAGTTTTCCTGGGAGGGCAGAAGGACTCTGGGCTTGGGGCTGATCCCTCGCCCCGCTCTGACTCTGCTGCTCTGCCCGCGTGGCTCAGGGCTTTCCATCCACACAACTGGTTCCATCCAAATCCTCCTGCCTCCTCTGCACCCTCTGGAGCTGATCCACGCCCGAGGCTTCACCTAGTGCAGAACAAAAGGAAGTTTTTTCCCCTTCTCTTTCTCCCTGTGTCTGTCTGTTGGGAGCTCAGCACTGCTGCAGGAGCACCTGTGCTCTCCTCCCCGGGAATTTCCTCATCCCTGCAGCATCCCTGATGTCCCCACCGCTTTCTCCAGGAGCGAGGTGATCCCGCAGAGACCAAACCCCAGCAGGGAAGGAGCTGTCCCAGCCCTGTGTGCCCCTGATCCACCCGTGTCTGCTCACCAGATCCCTCCTCCCTGCTCTGCCTCACTCCCAGGCCGAGCCAAGAGGGATCTGGGGGCCGTGCTGGATTCACAAACTGCCCTCGCTGGAGCTGCCCACGGCTTTTCGTGCAGCTCCTTCCCGCTCTGGTGATATTTGATGTCTTCCAAGGGGCTCCTCTGATCCAGGGAGAAGAGGCCAAGCGCAGGTTGGACGAGGCTCGTCGCTCAGAGCTGGTTTTTTGCTCACCAAAGTGCCACTTTGGGTGGAATAAAAGCGGATTTGTGTTTGTCATGGGCTGGTGGGTGGGGGGGTAACTCACAAAGGTCTCGGAGCTTCCAGCGCTCCCGGGGTTTGGAGTGTGTCAGGAGGGATCCGGGAGGAACTGGGGGGGTGAAGCTGCTGCACTTCCCACGTGGGGATCCCCTAAAGTGGGGTGGGATCCCACAACTCTGAGTCCTGAGCACGGCCTGGATTGAACCATCCAGGGTTGGTCCGAGTGCCACATCTCCCCTGCCATACTGGGAATGTTCAGCCTGGAGAAGTGCAGGTTCCTCACGCCTGAAGGTGCTCCAGGAGAGCTGGAAAGGGATCTGGATGAGGGCCTGGAGCCAGAGGAAGCGGCTGCCCCATCCCTGGAAGCGCTCCAGGCTGGGTTGGATGGCCCTGGAGCAGCCTGCTCTGGTGGAGGTGCCCCGTGGGCGATGGGATGGGAGGCAGAGCCAGCCCTGCTGGCCACCCTGGCTCCGAGGGGTGACCCAGAATCCAGAGCTGGCCGGGGAGGTTCTCCTGGTGCCCCGTGGCAGGGGACAGGGAACGCTGTCCTCCCGTGGAGGGAGGTGCTGGCAGGGAGTGGAGCCACGGTGCCTCCGAGAAACGGGGCCTGGGGAGCCTCTTCCATGAACATTCCACCAGGAACGGGCTCTGCAGAACAGGGAGATCCCTGAGGCAGCTCCAGAGGGGGCTGACCCAAGCCAAACCCTCTGGAAAATCCTGGGATTCCAACAGAGGTGGGTTAAGACCTCGGTTTCAGGCTCAGTGCAGCCCAGGAGCCAGCCTGGTGCTCGCCCTCATCCTCTTTGTCCCTTGGAATGGAAGAATTTTGAGGACAAAACCAATGGGATATTTCCTAGGGCCATCAGAATGTCGTTGTAGAAAACCAGCTTTCCCATCTCACAGAAATTCCCTAACTTTTCATTCAATAACAGATTATTAAAAAAAACAAAACCAAACCAACCATAAACAGTCTTCCTGTAAAAGATTAAATTATAGGGGAAAGAAAAATCCAGGTAGGTTGAAATACTTTTCATTCCAATTTCACTCCTTAAAGCTACTTCCGCTGCCCATAAAATGTAAATTTCAAAAGAGCTGCCTTTGAATTAAAAAAAAAAAAGGGAACAGAGTGGCTGCTCTTTGGTGCCATCAAGATGTAACTGGCTTTTGGAAAACCTCTCCACGTGGGAGCGGGATCATCCATCCCCAGCGTGTGCAGGTGCCTGAGGCAGGTGGGAATTCACCCCCAAACTCGGAGGCAGTGGCAAGGCTGGGCCGGTCCCTCCTCGGCTCCAGCTGTGTCCCCCTGCCCGTATCCCCAGTGCTGGGAGAGCTTTGGGAGCAGCCCCTGGCTGCTGGGTTGGGTCCGGACCCCTCACGGAGCTTTGGGGCCTCTCTGCAGATATTTCGGGGCTGGTTTGGGTGCAGCACCCTGACACGGCTCTGCTCTCCCAGCAGGACAGGATGTCGGGGTGTCGCCGGGGGTGTCACCGGGGGTGTCACCGGGGGTGTCACGGAGCGGAATTGGAGGTGTGGGGGTCACAGCTCAGCCGTTCGCTGTTCCCAGCGTCAAACGGGGCTCAGCGCCCCTGTCCCGCCTCTGCCCCGCGCGTTCAACTCCATGTTTCGCGTGTCCTTTCCCCACCCGGCCGATCCTGGGATTCCACGGAGCGCCCGGAGCCGTGTCCCCACTCCCCCCGTGCCTCAGTTTCCCCGCCGTTCTCCCCCTTCCCGAAACCCGCATCTTCTCTGCGCGCCTGGGACCGAAGGCGGCAGAAACCAATTAGCGCAAGCATTAATGAGCAAAACGCGGCGTGGTGGGGGCACCAAGAACGGCGACGCGGGGGGGTGGGGTGGTGATGGTGATGGTGATGGGGGGGGAGGAGGCTCCATCCAGCGGGGTGCTCCCACCAGCAGGGGTGACCCCCCCCCAAAAAAAAAAAAATAAATAAACCAACTCCCCCGAGCGAGCGGGGGGCGGCGTGGGGTGGGGGGATGCTCGGGCGGGGAAAGCGGCTGCACCTGCTTTAGAGGAACTATGGTAGGGCGGCCGGCGCCCGCCCCGCGCCGCCGCCGCGCCCGCGCCGCCGCCGCGCCGAGCCGGACCTGAGCGCGGCCACGGCCCGGCCGGCCCCGGCTGCCCAGCCCCGCTCCGAGCGGAGCGAGCCCCGCCGCCGGCCCCGGCCATGCCGCGCCGCCTCTGAGCTCCTCCGGCCCCGCCGCGCCCGCCCCGTCCAAGTTTGGGGAAGGTGCCGCTGCGGGAGCGCTGCGCTGCCGGGGGAAGCGGCGGCGCGGCTCATGCCCGCCCCGGAGCGCGGCCATCGGCGCGACCAGGTGGGTGCGAGCGGCGCGGGGGCTCCGCGGTGTCCCCCCGGGGAGGGGGGCGCGGGGCGGGACCCCCCGGCAGGTGCGGGGGGCGCGGGCCGCCTCGCCCCCCGCGTCCCCTCGCTGCCCCCGGCGGGGCCGTGCCCCGCGCTCGGCCGCGCCGCGCTCGGAAGTTTTGTTACGGCGCCCGGACAAAGGGAGCGGGGCCGGCGCTGGGGGAGCCGGGGGTGCGGGCGGGCCGGGCCGCGGGGGGCACCGAGGGCTTCGGGGCTGGGGGCGTTCCGCGCTGCGGAGCTCCCGGTGGGGTGGAGGGGTGCGGGGGGTTCCCCGCGCTCGCCGCGCCCCAAGCAGCGCGGGGGTCCCGGTGCGTGCGGGCTGCGGGCGGCTGCGGGCGGGCGCGGGGGTCGCCGCCGCCCCCGAGGCGTTTGGGCGGCCGGGAGGGGGGCTGGGGGGTCGCGGCCCCCTCGGCGAGGGGGGGGGCGAGCCCCGGGAAAGTTGCGCTGCCGCCGGCACAGCCGCGCCGCCGGTGCCGGATCCGGACCCGCCTCCGCTCCGGCGTTTCGGGGGTCCCGCACCCCCCGAGGGGGCAGCGCACCGGGGTGGGGGTAGGGGAGGGGGGGCTCGGCCGTCCCTGCCCTGCAGCCGCCCCAGCGCTCCCTTTGTTGGTGCTTCCCATTTCCTCCCCATCTTTTCCTTTCTTTCCGGCAGTTTTGGTTTAATTCCGGCTGCTGGAGGGCTCGGGTGGGTTCCCCCCTCCTTTTTTTCCCCTCGTCCATCACATTTTAACTCAGCCTCGACCCGCCGCTGCTTGGGCCCGGGGGTGTGATTCCCTCCTTGGAGAGAAATCCCTAAGTCTGCCCCAAGTTTTGCAATTCCTGGGAGAAGCAGCAGCCGCCGCCGTCCCCGACAACCTGCAGCCAGCCCGGCCGCCGCTCCCGCAGCGCCCTGGGAAAATCCGGCGCCGCTTCCAAAACCCTAACCCAGAGCGCAAGGTGAGGGAGAGGAGGACGAGGCACGGCTTCGGATGGAGCTGGAGAATATTCCCGAGAAACCCCCGCAGGTTTGGATTCCGGAGGGGCTGACGGCAGCCGGCTGCCCCGCGGCTCACCCGTGCTTGCGTTGTAAAGTTTGCGGGGGTTCCTTGCGCCTTTGTTTGGACGGGGAGAGAGGTTTGGGGGGGTTTTTCCAAGGATTTTGGGGGGGGGATCTCTCTAAGCCGGACGCGATGCCGCGGGAGCTCAGCGGGGACGCTGCCGGCAGCGGCTGCTGATGGTCCCGGCAGCGATAACGCGTTCGGGAAGAGTTTTTATTACGGAGCATCGTCTTCTGGGAGTTCCGAAATTCCCGGGCAGACAGCGCCTGCTGGCTCAGCCGGACCCCCGGATCAGCCTCCGGCAGCATCCCCTTCCCACCGCCGCGCCCGCCGCCGTGTCGATGCTCTCCCGGCGCTGGCAAAGTTCAGGGATTTATTTCCATTCTTGCCGGCTGCCTCTCCCCGCTCCGTGGGATAAACAAACGCGCCTCTGTCTGCTCTCCCCTCTCCCCCTCTCCGGGAGGAAAGGGCACTTCGGCAAGAGCCGCGGATGGCTCTGGATGTTTCTTTGGGTGTAGGAAATCTGCTTTGAGTTGGCAGGCGCGTTCGGAGGTGTGGATGGGAGAGAACAAGTGGAGCGTAATTGGGTTTTCTTTTTCCGTTTGGGAGCGACGCTGGTTTCTCTTACCCCGTTTAAAACGCAAACAAGCCAAGGGCCGTGTGTCTCCCCCTCTCTCCCTCTTGTGCACTTTTTAATACAAATGAAAAATGTGCGGAGGAGAAAGCGGGAATAATTCACCAACCCCACTTTGCCGGGAGTCATGGCTGGGAAGTGCCCGCACGGAAAACTTGTGCTGAGATTATTTTTTTTTTCTTTTTTCTGCTGCTCTTAATATAGTCCTGGAGGAATTTGTGTCCGAATTCCTGCCTGGGATCGCTCCTCAGCTTCAGGCAGCTCTTCCCTCCCCATCACTTGATACCCCAAGATTTTCCTTTTCCCACCCTCCACCCCAACTTCCATCGGATTAAGACCTCACTTCTCCACCAGCGTCGTAAAGCTGTGGGGCAGACAATAAAATTGTTATTAGTTTCTGCATTAAAAGGTTGGGTTGTTTTTAACCCAAACCAGAAGGAGGATTTACTTTTACAAATTTCTGCTGGTGTGTTAAAATTTTACACGGGGAATAGGTTCCGTGGAGAGCAGGGATTTGATGTTAAATCAACCCAACGTGTGTCTCACGCAGGCGGCATGACCCGGTCCCGGGTGTCGGCAGGGATGTGTTCCCTTTCATGCCTCTCCATATCCTCCATTAAAACACAGCAAAGTCTCAGGCTTTTCCAAAATCTTAACTCTAAATTAAGGATTTACATTTTTTTTTTTAAATTGCCACCCCACCTTAAAAGTCCATCAAAAATAAATCTAACAAGCTCCAGGAGCGGGTGGGTGGAGGAAATAATCAGGGTTGGAAAAATTATTCTGCTCTCCCCCTTTTTATTTAATTTTTTTCTCCTTCAGGTCGCTTAAATCGAACTGGGAAAGGGGAAAATGTGGGGGAGAAGGGGTAGAATTCCCTGTGCCAAACCAGGCAGCTTTGTCAGGGCCGTGGAGCTCTGGGAGGCTCCGGCTTCTCCTGCCCTTTGTGGTGTGGGACTGGGGGCTGTGGATCAGATCCCTCTGCTCCTGGGATCTCCCAGAAATGCTGCTGGGAGCTGCTGCTTTGAGCTGCTCCCCGTTTATTTTGACGTGGAATTTTAATTTATTATTTGTTGGGGGTGTTGTTATTTTTTTATCTTTTTGTTGGTTTTTTTTTTTTTTTTTTTTTTTTTTTTTTTTTTGTGGATCTCCCCCATCCCACATCCCCTTTTTTAACGGGATTCTCCATGTGGGGTGCGTCCGTTCCCGGGTGGATCGAGCATCGCTGGCAGGTAAAATACAAAATCCAAGCAGCACAAAGTTGGGTTTGATGGGGGGGAGAAGTGCAGGAGAAGGGGATCGGTGTGGAAAATCCCCCTGCCAACCCCTGCAGCCCGGGATGCGTCGCCCAGCGGGGTCAGGGAAGGAGGAGGCGAAGGCTGGGGAGGGGGGAAAGGCTGAGCAAACGGAGCGAGGTGGAATCAAACGGATTAAACTTGCTGCTGGGGGAGGTGGGGAGGGGGCTGGAGAAACAGATAATAACCAAAATATCTGTAAAATCCGTGCCCAGCCCCGCTGTCCTGCCTGGAAACCAGGCAGCTGTAGGTTTTACATCCCCTTCGGAAAGGGGAAGAGCAGGGAGCAATCGGAAAACAACAACAACAACAAAACAAATCAGTGCAATGTACAAAACCAAGTGACACTAAAATATCTCCTCGGGCCCTCGGCCTTTCTCTGCTAATAGCCCGGCAGGAATGCGAGTGCACTCAGTTGTGAAGTTGCTGCCCGGAGAGCCCGGGAGCTTTTCTTTTCCGCCGCTGGCTCGGGGATGCTTTGAGTCTGCTGATGTTTGTGTCTCGCTGTGGGGCTGGGGAGGGGCCGGGGGGCTCTGGCTTTCAGGGTTTTCTCTCCTTTGATTTTTTTTTTTTTTTAATTTTTTTTTTTCCCCCAACCCCCCCCATCCACCCCTTTTTTCCTCTTTTCTTGTCGGTCCGGCGGGGAGACTTTGGGGCTGGGATTGCCTTTGTGGCAGCAAGGTGGGGGGCAAGGGGAACGGGCTCATTCTTCCCACCGGGGAAAGGCGGGAGGAGAAGCCCGGAGGTCCCTGGGTTTATAACTCATACACATTTATGGCTCCTTGCCTTTCCCCTCAGTGGTGGGGTTTGGGAGCCTGAAGGATTTGGGGAAATTATTTCAGGAAGGGAGGGCTGTGATGGTTTTTTTGGTTTTTTTTTTCCCCTTCATCCCCGTGGCTTTGAAGCCCGGCAGAGCGCTGGGATGGGGCTGGCAGGTGGGTTTGGGGTCTCCAGAGGTTGCTCCCCATTTCTGGGTGCAGGAGGGGATCCCACCTCCTCCTCCTCCTCCAGGGCCACCCTGGGTTTTTTGCTCTGCTCCCGAAATGACCCCGCTGCCACTTGTGGAAGTGGGAAGGTGAAAATTTCCTGTCCCTTCCTCTGTGGTTTGCAGCTCCTGCAGCACGGCCGGAGGGATCCTGCAGGGTGCAGAGCTCCATGGGCATCTCCCCTCAGAGCAGGAGAGGGAAGGAAAAAGAGTGAAAATAAAACCACTCAGAGCCTGGAATTTCCATGTGTTTGCCTGGGAAGGTGTAAAACTCCTCCGTCAGCCGCTTCTGGATGCACCTGATTGAAACTCAGGGGGAGCAGCTGGCTGGGAAATAACCCCAGGGGCTGGGGCACGGAGCTGGTGACACTCGGGGTGGCCCCAGAGCCCCCCGAGTGGCCGTGGGGCTGTGCCAGCAGCACTGGCTCCCGGGCCAGCTCAGGGCAAGGACTTGCACCCATTTTATCTCTTACAAAACCTCCTTGTGCTGCTGCACCTTTTCAAGTCAAACAGAACTCGTAGATCAAGATGGGGCCGGGCACAGCTTGAAAAACTTCCTAATTTTTTTTTTTTTTTTTTTTTTTCCTTCCCCCCCTCTCCAAGTGTTTGGGAGGTGAAATCCAGCCAAGACGCCGCTTGAGGGTTTGTTTTTGTTTTTTGCAAAGTTTTCCTAATTTAAACGGCTCTTGGCACGGCTCGGGCGAGGCTCCAGCGCGGAACGCGCTGCGATGATCCGGCTGCCCGTGACAAGAACGTGTTTGGAAGTGGAATGGCATCAGGGAAAAGGGAGAGAGGGGAGAGGCAGGAGAAGCAGAGGAGGAGGCGAGGAGAGCTCCGAATTTGTTTTGCAGGGATCCTGCTGGAGCAGGGACGAGCTGCAGGGAATCATGAAGGGATCCCTGCGCCACGGGCACGGGGTTGGCACCGGGATGGGCAGGGAAAGGAGCCTGGCCTGAGTCTGGATCCTTCCTCCCGGGGTTTATTTTATTTTTAAGGAAAAGCCAGGCCGTGTCTGCAGCCTGTTGTGCCGAGCTCTCTCTGGTGCAGGGATCTGCTGCCGGCCCCGGTGACACTTCCCGGTGGCTCCGTGCCCTGGAAGTTGGCAGCGGCTGCTGGCAGCGTGGGCAGAGGGAGCTGTCCCTCCTCCTGGCCTCTAGAGCCAGGCCAGCAGCAAAACCAGGGGCTTTTCCTGGGAGAAGAAGGAGCAGAGGGTGGATGTGGAGGAAATCTCACCTTGCCCTGCTCGGGGCTCTGCGCTGGGTTTATCAGAGGTGGAAGTCGGGGTAATAAAATGGTATAAAATGGTTTGATGGGAGATTCCTTTCAAATCTGTGGGAAAGTGCACCAAAAAAAATTAAGGTGATAGAGGAGGAAAAAAAAACATTATTTGGTGGTGATTTGGAAGTGTTTTTTTCTGCCTCGTTGGGAAAACTCTTCCAGAGCTGGAATGGGCAGGTGGGGCTGGGGAGCACCGGGGTGGCCCTGGCTGGAGCAGGAGGAGGAGGAGGAGGAGGAGGAAAAGGAAGAGGAGGAAGCCCCGGTGGGATGGGTTTGTGCCCTGGGTGCTGTGCAGGTTGTGGTTGGCAGCTCAGGGAGCTGCTGCTCCTGCTGCCACAGCCATGGAGCCGAGGCTGGGCCTGGAGCAGGTGCTCAGGAACAACTCCTTGGAGCAGCCCTTGGCCAGAGCTGGGCTTATCCACAGGGATTTCACTGCTCCAAGGCTGCTAAAGGCACAGAATCGCTGCCATTCCAGGTTCCTGGCTGAGCATCCCACTGCCAGCTTCCCTCGGGATCTGTCGGCTCTGATCCCAAACCCTTCCCTTGCTTTCTCCAAGTCCTGCTGTATTCCACAACCTGTAGATTTTCGCTGGGTGATTTTCCTTTCGCTGCTTACTGTGAGTCTGGGAGCTGGATGAGGATGGGAGCACCTTGGAGGAGCTGTCAGGGATTGGGAAAAGAGGGAACAGTGGAGGAGGGCTTGAGCTTGGAGGCCAGGATTGTGCTGTGGAGCGAGGGATGAGCTGGGATCCCGCGTTCCCAGCAGTTCCTTCCATCTGGAGGCTCCTTGGATTCAGATTCCTGCCTGTCCCGGGTGTCTGCCACGCCTGGGAGTGGGGATGTGCCCTCAGTGCCCTCCTGCTGGTGCTCCTGGAGCTGGTGCCAGGCTCACAGCTCCGCCGGTGCCTCCCATCCCGTGCCGGGATCACGGGGATCCCTGGGGATGGGGGTTCCAGCAGGGACCATCCCGCTTTGTGCCCACGCTCCTGGAGCTGCTGGGAGGGTGCTGCTGGAGCAGGAGGGACCCCACAGCCTGCAGGGACCTGGGGCTTCCTCAGCTCCTGATTCTTCACCTCCAGCTCCTGGGGGCAGGGAGTGCCTGGCAGGAATGGCAGGGATGGCAGTGAAATTCCAGGGATGGCAGGGAATGGCAGGGATGGCAGTGAAATTCCAGGGATGGCAGGGATGGCAGGGAATGGCAGGGATGGCAGAGATGCCAGGGGACATCCCAGGATGGGGGGAAGGAGCCCCACTGCAGCCTCAGTAAAAGCTTTTGGGGCTCAGGGTGGGCACGACAGGCTTGGAGGAGCCACCCCGGCTGAGGGGACAACTTGTGGCAGGAAATAGCTGGCAGAGCTGAAATTCCTCGTTGAGGATCCAGAGTTTTGGGCTGGATCTGGACAGGAATACTGACAGGGAGAAGAGCGCTCCCGTGTCCCCTCTGGGTGCCAGGCTGTGTCCCTTGTCCCAGCAGGGAGGGAGGTGCTGAGGAGCTCTGTGCCCCCAGGAGGGTTTCTGGCACCCAGCAGGTTGTTCCTTCCTCGGGGATGCTGCCAGACCTGGCAGTGGGAGGGAAATTCCCTGAGCGTGGGTAACTTGGATGGGGAAGAGGAACAGAACATCACCGGGCCTGTTAAAAACAGAAGAGCAAATAAAGGCATGGGGAGAAGTGTCCTGTACCTTTTGAGGCAGGAAATGTTAATTTTGGAAATGTGCTGGGCCGGGCAGAGCTGCAAACCCTTGGATTTTTATCGAGGTGGATTCAGGTGGGATTATGAAAGTCTCCAGCTTTGCCTTTCTCTGGGATTATTTCCTGAGAATTTGCATTTCTCCTTTACACCCCAACCTGCCTTCCCTGCAGCTTCCTGGATGGATTTTTATCCTGCATTTCTGCAGCAGGGTCCTGCTGGGATGGGGTTGGGTTTGTGGGCAGGGCGGGGTCTCCCCATTCCCATTTCCCATCCCCATTCCCATTTCTCATTCCCATTTCCCATTCCCCTTCCCATTTCCCATTTTCCATTCCCATTTCCCATTTCCCCTTCCCATTTCCCCTTCCCATTTCCCCTTCCCATTTCCCCTTCCCATTTCCCCTTCCCATTTCCCCTTCCCATTTCCCATTCCCATTTCCCATTCCCATTCCCATTTCCCATTCCCATTCCCATTTCCCATTCCCATTTCCCATCCCATTTCCCATTCCCATTTCTCATTCCCCTTCCCATTTCCCATTTCCCATTCCCATCCCCATTCCCATTTCCCATTCCCATTTCCATTTCCCATTCCCATCCCTGTCCCCATTCCCATTTCCCATTCCCATCCTATTCCCATCCCATTCCCATTCCCATTCCCATTTCCCATTCCCATTTCCATTTCATTTCCCATTCCCCTTCCCATTTCCCATTCCCATTTCTCATTCCCCTTCCCATTTCTCATTCCCCTTCCCATTTCCCATTCCCATCCCCATTCCCATTTCCCATCCCCATTTTCCATTCCCATTCCCATCCCCATTCCCATCCCCATTCCATTTTCCATTCCCATCCCATTCCCATCCCCATCCCCATTCCCATTTTCCATTCCCATCCCCATTCCCATCCCCTGCTGCCCTGCCCTGCCCTGGGGCTCAGCTCTGCCCGAGCGGGGTTTGGGGAGCCAGGCTGCCACAAATGTCCCCCATTAATAAATCAAACCCTCAAACTCAGCAGGAATTCCTCATGTGGGGAACAGAAGGGGCCCTTGCCACCTGCTGGGTGGGTAAAGCTGGGGCTGGGGGGTGAGGAGGAGGAGGAGGAGGAGGAGGAGGGTGATGCTCCTGCTCATCCCACTGCTCCCAGCTTGTCTCAGCCTCTGGGAACTCACGGCCTGGCTTCTCCTCCTCAGTTCTGTCTCTCGGCAGGACCCATTCCTGTCCTCTGGCCCCAGAGATTTTTGTAGGGGGCCTGCAGGGGTTGGGGCAGCAGAGCCCTTGTTCCCCCATGGAGGTGAAGGAGGGGAAGAATCGGGGCAGAACTCTGCAATTTTGGCTTTTTGTGCATAGTGGGGAAGGGAGATTCCCTCAATGTGCTCTCGAGAGAAAGAGGGGAAGGGAAATGTCCAAAAATCCATCCCGTGAGAGGTGGGAGTGTGAGCGTGCCAGAGAAACCCCGGGAAGGGATTTCTGGCTGAGCTTCACCCCCTGGCACGGCACGGCCTTCGCTCCATCCTCACCCCATCCCCTTTTTCCACAGTGACAGGAGCAGGCTTTGGGCTGGAGCTGGGATTTGGCTTTCCCAAAATCAAACCCGAAGTGCCGGGGGCTGCGGGGTCCAGCTCGGCCCTTTCCCACGGGAGGGGTCTCAGGGCTGGGCTCAGCATCCTGAGGGATGCTCGGGACCCTCCAGGTGCAGCCCACAGCCCTGTCTGGGTGATTCCCACTTCTCCTTTTAACCCAGCTTTTATTCAGACAAGGATGCATGGCAGGGCCTGCTCCCAAATCCCTGGAAGTCTTTCCCTTCATTCTGGTGGGCTCCCACAGAACAAATTCCATTTTCCCTGGGAAGTGGAGCCGTGGCTCCAAATCTGGGTCAGGCTTTGGAGCTGTCAGAGCAGCCCTGTCCGTGGATCAAACTCCTCCTCATTCCTGCAGCCACTTTTTCCCAGTGTTTTCCAGTGTTTTCCAGTGGCTCCAACACCGGCACTGGGGGCTGTGCCTGAAAAGGAGGAATGCTGGGGTCATCCCCCTGCTCTGTGGGGCTGGGGGTTTCAAATCCTCCCTGAGGAAGAGTCTGCTCCGTTTGGGAATGCAGTGGGGGGGAGTTTGGCAGGTCAGGGAGTGGTTTGGGGGTGCTGCTGGGTCTGGTCCCTCGTGTCCCCAGCGTGCCGGAGCAGGGGATGTGTTGGGAGCGCTGCTGCTGCTGAATTCCCAGCTGTAAATTTGGGATGGAACTGCTGGAGGAGGCAGGGCCGTGCCCATCCCTCTGGGAAAAGGATGGAGGGACAGAGCCCTGTCCCCTCAGAGGGGACACGCAGCTCCTTCCACTGCAGCCTGGCTCCTTCCCAACGCCCTGGGAGTCGCTGTGGGAGCGAGCACAAACTGCTGGGTTTATCTGGAGGTTTGGAATAATAACAGGCTTGAAAACTCCTGGCAGTGGGCAGGACCGTGCTGGGGCTGGAGAGCACACGGGGGACACGGGCCAGGGATGTGGCTCACGTCCCTGAGGGATTTGGTGTCCCCAGCTCTTCACAGCTTGTCTGATTCTGTCTCCCGGTGTTGTTGCCTTCCCTCACCACGACGTGATGATTTTTGGTCTGGGGACAACGGGGGACATCCCCAGGCTTGGTGGCCTGCCTGTGACAGCCCCTGTGGCACCGTGTCCTGCACTGGGTGATCCCAGCGCTCTGTGCCCACGCAGGGACAGCGTGGGGACAGTTCTGTGTGCCCCTGTCTCGCAGGAGATGCGGGAAGAGGATGTGACCAGAGCAGCTCCCGCGGGGATCGGGGGCTGTGCTGTGGCTGCCGTGGGACAAAGGTGACACCCACAGGGTGGGCACCCAGCCCGAGGTGGGCACCCTCACCCCTGACCCCATGCCAGAGCCCTCAGCTGGGAGATTTTGGGATCTCCCCTAAAAAAGCTGCTTCCAGTTGTGCGGTGGCGAGTCCTGCTCAGGCAGGGAACACGCTGGGAGCCAGGTGGGCACGGGGACCCCGAGCCCCTCTTGCCCCAGCACCCCGGGGTGCTCACAGGACCCCAGGAATGCAGGAGGGTGGCAGCAGCTGGTGAATCGTTCCTTAATGTTTTTAAAGGATGGGGGTTATTTTTAGGAGGGGTGGAGGGAGCCCAGTTCCCAGGAGCAATCCCTGGGATTTGCACGGCGCTCTGGGATGGTGCCAGGGGCTTCCTTGGCCACCGAGCCGGAGCAGCAGCAGCCACCTGGGGGCCAGGACGCCCTGAAGCTGGGCTTCAGGATCTCACCATTCCCAGGAGGAAGAGCTGCCTGGGACGAGCAGGGGTGCAGGCCATGGATTTGCCGTCCCCTTCCCCAGCTCTGTCCCACTCCAGCAGGGATGTGCTGGGCTCGGGAAGACGCCGTGAGCTGGGGGGATTCCCGGGAGCCTGGATGGATCAACACGACCTGGGAATGCCAGGAGCAGTGCTGTGGGACCAGATCCCTTCCCTGTGTGCCAGGCTGGCATCCAGAGGGACGCTGGAGCCGTGGCAGAGGTTTGCTGCCATCCCTGCAGGATCCACCCGCGCTGGGCCGGGCGGCGCCTCCCGGGTTCCCCATGGAAGAGCCACAGAGGGGGACGTTCCTGGGAAGAGGACGTTCCTGGGAAGAGAACATTCCTGGGAAAAGGACGTTCCTGGGAAGAGGACGTGGTGGCTGGACGTGGCTCACCCAGGTGACACCAAGAAGGGCACCCTGGTGACCTTCTGCCTTCAGCACGGGCTCCCGGTGGGAAGCGCTTCCCGCAGCCAAGGGTTGCTCCTGCCTCTCGTGCTCTCTTCCCAACACCTCCAAGATTAAAGGCAGCATCCCACTCCCCTCCGTGGGCATCCTGCAGCATTCCCAGAGCAGGATCCCAGCACAGCCTTGCTGAACACGCTGCTTCCCAGATTTTAGTGGAGAAATCTCCGGGGTTGTTCCCAGCCGAGCTGTCGGGAGCCGTGCTCGTCTGCGGGGCTGCATTTGCTCCGTGGGGGTGGCAGGTGCCCGGAAAAACCAGGAGATGCTGAAAGAAGCATGGAGAAGCCAAGCTGTGCAGGAATAAAATCAGGGAAGCTGTTTGGAAGTGTGGAGCTGGGCTCTGGCAGGGCTGCGAGACGGAGCCGGCCTCGGGTCACGCTGCCTCCGATCGGGATGAGAACAAAAATGGACTTCAGACCAGGAGTTTGAAAATGCCTAAGGATAGTTCTCGCCCCCACTGCCTTTTTTCTTCTCCCTCCTCATGAGCAGCATAAATTCTGGATGGAAACCAGGCCTCTTCCTGCATGGAAATGGGATTTGCCGTGGAAAGCATCGGGGAGCGCATCAGCCAGAGCCTTTTCCGGATGAATTTTTGCACAGACACGACGGAGTCTGGGAAAACTTGTGGCATCCGAGTTCCTCCCTCCTGCTCCATAGGTACCATGCCTGTTTTTTCTTCCCCTCTGGATTATTTGAAGGCCAGGAGAGACTTTCAGCCACTTCCAGTCGTGGTTTCCCGTGAACTCGGCTGGAAAATTTCGCTCGGGGTGGGACGTGGGAGTCCCAGCGCTGGCATCCCTGAGTGTCCCTGACCTTCTCCAGGGCATTTCTTCCTCCCTGGCTCCATCCTTGCCCTTTGCAGCCTCTCCTGAGGGGATGAGGAGCGGGGAGCTCCTGGAGTTTGGGGTTTAATTTGATTTAAGAGCTTCCCCCGTTGCTCCCCTTTTCCAATTTCGCCTTCCCAGAGGCTGAGCTGGGGCATTTTCCCGTGTCCCTGCTGTCCTTGAGCCTCCATCCAAGAGGAAGGTGCCTCCTGCTCCTCAGGTGTGCCAGGCTCTGCAAGGAGGGTGTGGGACCACCCTGGCTGGGAACGGGGGGCACGGAGGAGATTTTGGCCGGAGCATTCCGTGTGCTCCAGGTGGGAGGCTGCAGCAGGAATTCCAGGTGGGATTTGCACCAGGGGGATGTGTCCCCGGCGTGTGAGCATCAAAAACGGTGTGAGCCCGGCACTGGGTGTGCGGGAGAGGCTTGAACCGAGCTGGGATTTACCGGGAGATGCTGGAAAAAACCTTTGGAAAACTGGTGTTGCTTGAAGCTCTATCCCACACCAGCGATGGGAGCTGCTGGCAATTATTTTAATGGGATTTTGGGGGGATTGTGCTGGAAACCTCATCCCAAATCCTAAAACCCTCATCCCATGCGGAAGCACAGAGCAGTGGATGGGAGTTGTGCGTGGTGGGAATCTCATCCCGTGAGTTTGGCTTTTTTTTTCCCTGGGAGTTTGAGTTTGGAGGGTTTTTTGTTTTTTTTTAAATTTTGTTCCCTCTGAAATTTTTTCCCCACCGTCTTCATTATCATTTTTGTTAATTAGATTGTGCTGGGAAACAGTCTCTATTGAAAAGCAAAAAGCTGCGAGATGGGTTTTTCCAAGTGCGGCTGCGTTCCGGGGCTGGGAGAAGGACGGGGAGAGGGAGAGCGAAGATGCTTGAAAGAAATATAATTTTTTAAAAAAATAATTTCTTCATAAAGCTCTTTAAAAAGAAAACCCCGGGCCCCCTTCCCCCACCACGGCCACCTCCCCTCTTTCCCCCCCCCCATCCCCAATTAAACGATTTGAATTTCCACGTTAACTGCTTGGTGCTTCCTCGGCGCCTCAGATGATTAGAAAGGGATATTCATTTATGCCTTTTAAACGCCGCCCCGATTAAAATCAGAGAGATTTTTTCCTTCATCAAAATCTAACATCCTTGAAAAATTAATTTGATGCCTCTTGTTATCAATTAATTGAATCTCGTTGGGAGAGAGGCTCGTGCAGCGGGTGGTTGGAGCCGGCCCTTCTGTTCTTCGTTGCTTTCCCCCCTCTCCGCTCCCTTCCGCTGCTTCCAAACACTGGGACATTATAAAACTCGGCCTTTTCTTTTTTTTTTTTTTTTTTATTTTAAATATATTATTTTTTACTCATCTCGTAAAATAAAATAAATGAATAAAACTTGCTCGCTCTCTCTCTGTCTCTCCCCGCCCTCATCTTCCATTCCCCCTGAGTTCTTCTCGGATGAAAGAACCTTTTTTCCCTTCCTTTCTCTCATCCCTCTTTCCTATAACTTCCGAGAGAGAAAAGTTGGGGCTTTTCGCAATTTCTCGGCGGCCAAGGTCCGTCTTTCTTCCTTTCTTTAACGGGGGATATTGGATATTTCATTTGAATCTCCTTTTTTTCAATTAAAAGTGCCCCGTTCCTTCTCTTCCAGCTGCTCCATTCTCCTGCCCTGGCTCGGCAGCCGGAGAAGCGATTTTCCTTTCTTTAATATTTCAGCTCTTCCCCTGAGACGGGCTGCCTGCCTTATTTTTTTTTTTTAATAGACTTTTTCTCCCTCTATTAAACTTTTCCAATCTTCATCCCTTTATTTTTTTTCTCCCTTCCCACCTCTTTAAACAAAAAAAAAAAAAAAAAAAAAAAAATCCAGGAAAAGTTATAAAATGGGAAGAACTGGGTCATTCAGGAAGTTATTGAAATAACTTCAAAATTAGGCTTCACTTTCACTCTCCTTGGCGTGGTTCTGCCTTTGGATCCAGTCTCTTCCCTGGTGGCTCCGTTCTTGATGCCCGCTTGGGAATTTGGGGTTGGAGGTGTTGGGGGATAACCCAGCTGAGAGCAGAGAGGTGGTTTTGGGTTTCTTTGAGGGAAGGGTCTGGGTTGGAGATTTGCTGGGGGTGTCCCACCCAAGGGCTCCTCAGGGATGGGGAGGGGATGTGTCCCCCCAGTCCAGTGCCCTCAGGGGTGATTCGGTGTCAGGACCTCGGTGTCACCTCCCCTGTGCCCTGCACTGTCCCCTCACCTCTTCCAGGACCCCGGTGTCACCTCCCCTGTGCCCTGCACTGTCCCCTCACCTCTTGTGCCCAGCTGGGTTTGGGGTCTGACGGGTGAGAGGCTCTTCCAGCCCTGCCTGTGCTCCCTGAGGAGCCTCTCCTGCTCTGTGTGGGCTCACCAAGGATTTTGGGGGCTGGGGACAGGGTGGCCCTGATTTGGGATCTCTGCATTCCCGTTTGGATTGTGTTGGGCAGAAGGAAAGCAAGTTTTTAGGGGGATGAGGAATTAGGGGATGCAGGGCTGGTCCTGGCACTGCGGTGGCCGATGTGGCTCCATGGGGGCTTCCTGGATTTTGGGAAGTGCCCCCAGCCTTGGTCCCAGTGGGAAGCCTGCAGGATTTGGGCACTGGGGCTGCATCCCAAACTGTTGGGGCAGAGGTGCCAGACCTGCATCCTGACACGATGGGACACCAGGTACTGGTCCTGCATCCCAACCTCGTGGGTCACAGGAATTGGACCTTTAACCACACCTCATGCAGGTACCAAACCTGCATCCCTGTCTGATGGGCCACGGGTACCAGACCTGCAAATCTGCATCCCAAACTGATGGGATACAGGTACCAAATCTGCAAATCTGCATCCCTGTCTGATGGGCCACAGGTACCAAATCTGCATCCCTGCCTGATGGGATACAGGTACCAAACGTGCAAATCTGCATCCCAAACTGATGGGATACAGGTACCAAACCTGCATCCCTGTCTGATGGGCCACAGGTACCAAACCTGCAAATCTGCATCCCAAACTGATGGGCCACAGGTACCAAACCTGCATCCCTGCCCAATGGGATACAGGTACCAAATCTGCATCCCTGCCTGATGGACCACAGGTACCAAACCTGCATCCCTGCCCAATGGGCCACAGGTGCTGGATCTGCATCCCTGCCCGATGGGACGCAGGCATGGGACCTGCATCCCAATCTAATGGGGCTTTGGTGCCAAACCTTCCTCCCGACCCACCAGGACATGGATACCAGCCCTGCACCCCAATCTAACGGGGCATGGCTACCAAACCTTCATCCTGACCCACTGGGACACAGGTACCACCTGATGGGACACGGCTGGTGGAGCTGCACCCTGGCCCACAGGATGCTCCACCAACCCAGCAGTGCTCCATGGTGGGTGCAGAGACCACCGGCACCCACCCAGGGGCTGTCCCCAGGTCCCCACGTGTGGTGGCTCCGGAGCAGCGAGGTGGGAGCCCCGTGCTCCACGTCACTATTTAATTAGACATCCCTGATTAACAAAACTTGGCGTTAGGCTTCCTCCTGCCCTCATCTTTCCTGGCTCCGAATCAATGGCTTTGATATGCTAATTAGGGAGTAATTTAATTTCAAAAGGCCGCAATTAACAAGGGTGTTGTGGACATGCTGTAGTTAAGCGGCGTAATCTAATTTGCATTAGTAACAAGCAGGGACTAATTAGAAGCTTAATTAGACACTTAGACGGCTCTTGTGTTTACTTTCTTAATGAGATGGAGTGGGGTTCCTTTTCTTTTTTTTTTTTTTAATCTTTTCAAGAGCACAGCGAGGGAAGCCGGGATGGAGCAGGATGGGGCAGCGGGTGCCAGGCATGCTCCAGGATGGAGCAGGATGGGGCAGTGGGTGCCAGGCATGTTCTGGAATGGAGCAGGATGGGGCAGCGGGTGCCCGGCACGCTCCAGGATGGGGCAGGATGGGGCAGCGGGTGCCCGGCACGCTCTGGGATGGAGCAGGATGGGGCAGGATGGGGCAGTGGGTGCCAGGCACGCTCTGGGATGGAGCAGGATGGGGCAGTGGGTGCCAGGCACGCTCTGGGATGGAGCAGGATGGGGCAGTGGGTGCCAGGCACGCTCTGGGATGGAGCAGGATGGGGCAGTGGGTGCCAGGCACGCTCTGGGATGGAGCAGGATGGGGCAGTGGGTGCCAGGCACGCTCTGGGATGGAGCAGGATGGGGCAGGATGGGGCAGTGGGTGCCAGGCACGCTCCGGGATGGGGCAGGATGGGGCAGTGGGTGCCAGGCATGCTCCAGGATGGGGCAGTGGGTGCCAGGCACGCTCCAGGATGGAGCAGGATGGGGCAGCGGGTGCCAGGCATGCTCCAGGATGGAGCAGGATGGGGCAGCGGGTGCCAGGCATGCTCTGGGATGGAGCAGGATGGGGCAGTGGGTGCCAGGCACGCTCCGGGATGGAGCAGCAGCTCCGCTGCCCCAGCACCGGTCTGGCCACCTCAGCCAGTCCCACGCCCGCTCCGGGAGGGGTTTGTATTCCTGGAAGCTCGGAAAGGAGTGGGAGAGGTGCCAGGCGGGCACTGGTGCCTCTGGGGATGCCTCGGGTGGGGTTGGCTGCGCTCAGGGCAGCTCCGGGGAGCAAGGGATGCTCGGGTTTTGGGGAAGCAGGTGGAGCTTGCCAGGAGCGCAGGAACAATCCCAGGGCTTCCCAGGCTGGAGTCCTCACGCTTCCAGGTGCTCTCCAGCTCTCGGATGAGCTGATCCAAGCATCCCTGATTTTTGGAGGGAGGAGAACCTCGCTGTGGCCATCCCTGCCTGGTTCCCATAGAGCAGCGAAGGCTCCTCACTGCCTTGCCAGTCCCCAGTGCCCACGAGTGTAGCTGGGCTGGGCTGGCACCGAGGCAGGTGAGGACAGCCAGGGGGTGAGGGTGAAGCACCAGAGGTTGGCTCTTCCCAAAGAAGTTGCTGGGAGTGAGATGAAAGTGGGAGATGAAAGTGCCCAGAGGTGAGATCCCATTAAAGCAGTGCCTGGGCTTAGCCAGTCTCTGGTTCCTTAAATATCTTCTAATTTACAGTAATGCTCCGGATTCGGCTCAGCTCCCCCAGACTTTTATTTTAATCCCCTTTCCACATTTCCATGTGTTTATGTGTTAATTAAAGGGTAAAAAGCCACTCTTGGAGCAATCCTGGGCTGCTGCTTCTCTTCCAGCGAAGCCTTTTAGGATTAACAGCCACTTCCTAAAGGCTGGAGCTGCCGGAGCAGGACGGGCAGGTTGCTCAACTTTCCGTAGCTGGGAGCGGATCCAGTGCCTGGGATCCAACTTTCCCGAGTCCTCTTCTCCTTCCAGCTGTGCATCCTGCAGATTTCTGAGGGCTCTGCTGGGTCTGTGCTGCTTTGGGATCCGCCGGTACCCAGGGGAGAGGCCGCGGGCTCCGTGTCCTGGCCAGGCTGGAGCTTGGACAGCTCTGGAATACGGCTCTGGAGCTGGGATGGCTCTGGAATATTGCTTTGGAGCTGGGATGGCTCTGGAATATTGCTTTGGAGCTGGGATGTGGTGGAAAGGGTGGGAACAGCCTTCGGAACCTCTCGGTGTCAGTTTGTGGTGTCACCTGTGCTGTCCCAGCTCAGGGAGAGTTTTCCCAGGGGTGTTTCCCGCTGTTATTCCAACTCCATCCCTGCTGGGCGATGCTTTAGGAGCTCTTGGAGGGTGTGGCTGGGCACACTCAGGGCAAGGTAACCCACAGGGGTTGGGGATGGGGATCGAGGAGAGCCTCTGAGAACACAGAGGGGTTAAAAGCAGAGCTCCCAGGAGGAAAAAATGGGGGGGAAATGGGATTTTTTGGAAGACAAATGGGGGGGAAATGGGATTTTTTGGTGAAAAAATGTGGGGGGAAAAATGGGATTTTTGGGGAAAACTGGAGGGAAACGGCAATTTTGGGGAAAAATGGAGGGAAAAAAGATTTCTGGGGAAAACATGGGGGAAAATGGGATTTTTAGGAAAAAATGGGGGGGGGAACGGGATTTTTGGGGAAAAAAATTGAAGAAATGGCAAATTTTGGGAAAAAATGGGGGGAAAATGGGATTTTTGGGAAAAAAATGGGACAGCAGGGAGGAGGTGACCCGAGTCCGCGCATGGCCCACGAAGAGCAGCCCAAAATTACAGAGCTGCCGAGGGCTGCGGTGCCGAGGATGATGAAAACCAGGGAAAGCTGCCGAAATTGGTGTCGGAGGAGGTCGTGATGTGGCTGTGGCTGTTCCAGCAGGTCCCGGGGGGCTGGGAAGTGCCCACTGGAATTCCTTGTCCTTGGATCAGGTGGAGCAGTGGCATTGCCTCGCACGGGCCTGGATGGCCCAAAATTCCTCGGGAGATTTTTTTTTTTGTTTTTTTGGGGGGGGGTTTGAAATCGCTGCTTCATCTGCTCTTGCTGCTGCCAAAATCCCACGGGCTCCGTGTCCATCCTTCCCTTCTGCAAGGCTCCGCGGCGGTGGCACACGCGTGGAATTCCCACGGGAATCGTGGCACACGCGGTGGGAGCCCCCTCCCTGCCAGGGAAGCTCCGGGCATCCATCAGCCTGTTAATTGCGCTAATTAGAGAGTGCGGAGGTGTTAATTGGAAAGCGGCGGGATCGCGGCTGTTTGCGGGAGGGATGGATGTCAATAACGCGGGATTGATGGCTGGGCTGCCAGGTTAGCGGCGAGCCGGGGGATGTCAGGGAAATGTTGCTGCTTCAGATGAAGCAATTGTTAATTAAAAGTCACGGTAATTAATACACCCTCGTTGCCATATGGTCCTGCCGAAGGCAGGGGGATTCGTTGCTCCGTTTGTAATTCTCCGTTTCCTTCCCTTTGTCCTGCGCAAGGTGCGTGGTTGGATAAAAGGGGGAACAAAAAACGCAGAGCCGGTGGTTCAGCGAGTCTGAAATGGTAATTAATGGTAATTAACGATCCATTTGTGCAGCTTCTGCCGCTGTTGCCGTTGGAGGGGGCTCCTCCCTCCCCTTTCAGCCGAGCCCACCCTTCCCCTCTGGCCGTGGGTGTTTTGGAGCTGCCCGCTGCCCGTCCCTGCCTCTGTGCCCGGGGAAGGTGGGATCCCGCCGAGCCCCCTGGATGCGTGCGGGAGAATCCCGGAGCTGCGAGGGACGAGCGGCAGCGGCGGGGATGCTGCGGGTGCCTCCCGGCTCTGCGCAGGGCTGCACGCGTGCTCTGGCATCGTTCAGCCGAGCTCTGCTCTTCCCACTCATCCCAGATCCGTCCTGGCTGGAAAAGCGCTTGTTCCTAATTTAAATCCACTTTATAACCTCGCAGACACCGGCTTCTTCTTCTTTTTTGTTTTTTCTTTTTTTTTCCCTTTAAGGTTTTGTAAAACTTTTTATAGGAATGGAAATATTTCCATTATTATGATGATGACTTTCTTTTTTATGACTTCCCTCGCAGCGTTGTTGGGATCCCAGACGCTTCAGCATCCCGGAGGGGTTTGGGAACGGGAAGTGGAGTTTTACAGGACTTGGAGAGGGAACTCAGCTGGCCTGGTGTCCCCAGCTCCGGGAATCACCCGGGCTGCAGGAATAATCTGCTCCAGCATCCCGCCTCTGGCAGGGGCTGGAAGCACCAGAGCGAGCCCACGGCTCCTCCACCAGCAGAGATTTCCTCCTAATTCCCAACAGTTAAACTCCAGTTTATGCCCAAAGCCAGGAAAGTTTTATATCCTTTCCAAAACCGTCTTTTTTTCCTTCTTTTTTTTTTTTTTTTTTTTTTTCCGTTTTTTAATACTTCCTGTTGTAACTCTGGATATTCCTGTTCTCCGTGTAAAAGTCAGATCCCTGCTGGAATCCTGATGAGTTTCGAGTGTCAGAACGAAGCGTTCCCCGTGGGGCCTCGTGGATTTCAGAGGGAAAATGGGAATTGGAACCGCAATAATTTCGTATTTCTCAACTTGAAATCCTCGAAATTCAAAGTGGGGTAGGCAAAAATGTAGTTTTAAGGGAAAAGGTGAGGGGTTTATTGTGGATTTTTGCTCTTAACGCAGCATCCTGTAATCATCCCATGCTTGGGAAGCTGCTCCAACCAAACCCAAATCCCAATAATCCCCTTAACCTTGAGCTGTCCCACAGCCACCAGTGTCACCCCCAGAGCCCTGGGACAGTGGGAGGGAGCCAGGAGCTCCCCTTGGGAGTGGATGTCACTCATATCCCCTGCGGAAATGACTTTTGAAATGCAGATGATCTCCAACATGCAAATGAGCAGCTCGCTGCTCCCTGTTTAATATGAATGATCAGCCCCTGAATAGCGATTATTACACGCCACATTTCAGCAATTATGTTGTTCCTGGTTTGTCTCGCTGCCTTTTGGGGTGTGGAGGGGGGAAATAGGGGGGAAAAAAAGAGGGTGGAAGGAGAAAGGGGGGTGGTGTTTTTTCATCCCACCCCTCTGGTTTTGTTCCCAGCTTGTTCCAAACTCGGCCAGCGGTGGTGGGTGAGCGCTGAGCCGGTGGGATGAGGGGTGTGGAAATAAAACTGCTTTTCCATGGAGGAGAACCTGTGCTGGGAAGGAGGGAGAGACCCTCACTCCTGCGTGGATTCCGTGCTGCCGCTTTTCTGTGGCAGAGAGCAGCGCTGGGTGTGCTGCTCCTCTTTCCTCCAGGAAATCCACCCAAATCCAGGAGTTTCTCCCAGAAAAAGGCACCCTCAGCTTCACAACCTGCCACTCGTCCAAGCCCACTGAGCAAAAACTGGGGGAAGGGAAGGATTTTCCAACCGTGCGTCGCCGGGCTCTTGTTCCCACATCCCAGCTCTGCCCTTCCTTTGGGTTTCCTCAGCCTGGCACCTTCTGCCAGGTGGTTTTTCCTGCTGGGAAGTGCTGGTTTGCTGGGAGATGAAGCACTTGGAGGGAATGCTCCGACTTCGTTAGGATTTTCAGGGTGGAATCTGAGGTGCAGGTTCCCTGTGCTTGGTGTCCAGCTTCGCTCTCACCATGAAATACTTTGGGATTTGGGGAAAACTGAGGGATTCCTGGAGCTCTGTGCGAAATACTTTGGGATTTGGGGAAAACTGAGGGATTCCTGGAGCTCTGTGCCTTGCACCAGGTTCGGGGAAAGCCGGAATTGTGAATTTTCCTAAGCAGTGGGTTGCACTTGCTTTGCCTGGGGACGTGCAGCGTGTTTGTAGCCGCTCCACATTTATTTTTTGGGGTGAACAGAGCGCAGCTAAAACCCAGCGGGGTTTGACACCCCACCCCACCGGGCTGGGGGACATCCAGCGGGATCTCGGGCCCCGTCCTCAGGCTCTCCTCTCCCCTCCTTCAGGTCCTGCTAGCGAGTCATGATGGTTGAATCGGCCTCGGAGACGATCCGCTCCACGCCCGCGGCGCAGAACGGGGTCAGCAGCCTGAGCAACCAGCCCGATGGTGCCGGCCCCGGCCCCGGCCCCGGCGGCGGCCGCGACGGAGCCGCCGGAGCCGAGGCCAACGGAGAGATGAGCCCTGTGGAGCTCCTGCACTTCCAGCAGCAGCAGGTAGGATGGGCGAGCAGCTCCTTCAAACCTGGCACTGCGAGGCTGCGCCTTGGGGATGGCACCAGGTTTTTGCCCTGCTCTGTCCTCCTTCCAGCAGGTTTGGCCATTCCTGGTCGAGCTGCCCCAAAAAATGGGTTTGTGCTTGTCCTGGATCTCTTGGGAAGCAGAGCCCGTCCATCCCTGGGGGTGGAGCTGGCTGGTTTTGGGGGAAGGTGCTGCTCGCTCTGCGCCCCGTCGCTCTGAGGGGCTGAGACACTAAAAACCGTGGAGCAGATCCTCCCTGAGAGGATTTTGGTTGTCCAGGAGCTGCTTTCCCATTCCTGGTGGCTCCTGGAGGTTGAACCTCACCCACACGGCCCAGGACACGCGTGACAGTGACACGTGCACGGATGTGCCCCTGGGGCAGCCCCTGCCACACGTGTTCCCCGCCACACACGTCCCCTCTCAGCCCTGAGGACGTGCCTGCAGCTTACCTTTCCAAACAAACTTCGGCAAAAAAACATCAATTTCCCTGCTCGGCTACTAAATAAGGCAATGATCCCTCGCCTCGTGCGGAGATCGCCTCCCTGAGCCATAAATTCCAGCGTGAAAGCTGTAAAAAATTGCTGTGTCTGATACTTTAGTAGGGAGTGCTGTAAATCCATTACCTGGATAACAGGCGTTAGCACGCCGCTAAGCCCCTGTTCCCCGCATCCAAAGGGTAATCATGCGTGTAATGCCGCTGCCAGTGTCCTCCCAGGAGCTGCCTGCTCTCCCTCCCGCAATCCCACCGGGAAACGGCAGAGCCGCCTTCCCTCCCGGCCAAAAAGATGGGAATCGTGGCGGGGAACCGGGGGATCTCCTCCAGAAAATCGGGTTTTCCGTCCTCGCGGATGCTCCCGGTGGATGCTGATGTTTTATTTCACGTCACTTTCCTCCTGCCGGGAAGCTGGCTGGCATGTGGAATTAGGAAAGCAGAGGGTTTGGTGAACTTCCATAAAAAAACCAAAAAAAAAGAGCCAAGTGACACCCATCCCGAGGATTATCCATCTTCCTGCTTCAGGGAGCAGGCTGAGCACCAGCTGGGGTCAGGAATAAATGTCCCCACAGCAGGAGTTTTGGACAATTAGGTGCTTGATGGAGGCTCTGCTCCATCCCCGGGAGCACGCAGCGTTCTGCCGGGTTCTCGGGCGGCTGGGCTCGCTCCCTCATCCTGGAATGTCAGCACTCCATCCTCCTTCTCGCTGAACTTTATGAAATCCCCCCCAAGAAACCTCGGGAGGCGGTGGGAGCCCATGTCTCACCCTGGTGGGCTCAAAGCTCTGTGTCTGTGGGGGTTTCTGTGGGAGCTGCAGCTCCGGGGAGCTCCTGCTCCCATTTTTGCCTGGATTTGACTTTTCCCGTGGCTGTGAGCTCGCTGCTTTTGCAAGTGTGAGGCCAGACAGGTCTTGGCAGGGAGTTTTTGGGTGACAGCTCCTCTCCGAGGGTGCTGCCTTGAGGTGGGTGGGATCCTGAGGCCGTGGGGACGTTGTGGGGTGCTCAGGGACCTTGGTTTGGGGTGTCCCCAGAGCAAGGGGACGTGGCTGTGTGGCAGCTCCAGCCTGGAGCTCACCATTCCCTCACCTTCCCAATCCACGGCTCTTCCGAGCAGCCCTGCAGAGTTTGGAAGGGCAGAGCCTGGAAGGGGAGAGCAGGATGGGTCCTCCCAGAATTCCTGGATCTGCCAGGCTGGATCCCCCTGGAATTCCCAGATCCGCCAGGCTGGGTCCTCCTGGAATTCCCGGATCCACCAGGCTGGGTCCCCCCAGAATTCCCAGATCCACCAGGCTGGGTCCCCCCAGAATTCCCAGATCTGCCAGGCTGGATCCCCCCAGAATTCCCAGATCCACCAGGCTGGATCCCCCCAGAATTCCCGGATCTGCCAGGCTGGGTCCCCCCGGAATTCCCGGTGCAGGAAGGAAAAGGGGGCACGGGGGTCTCACCTCCCAGTGCTGGGGGATCCTCTGGAATTTTAGGAGTGGGAATGAAGCGCTGCTCAGCCAAGATTTGGGGTTTCCCACGGTTTTATTTGCAGATTTGCTGCCCCAAAAAAATCCCAACTTTTAGCCAGCGGCCGGTGTCGGAATCCAGGGGGTGCAGAGAGATGGGGTGGCCGCAGGTTTGGGGCACAGGGAATGGAGGAAAAGGATGGAAAAGGATGGAAAAGGATGGAAAAGGATGGAAAAGGATGGAAAAGGATGGAAAAGGATCCCTGCAGACACGGCAGGAGCTGCACGTGGAGAAACCAAATCCGTGCCAACCTCGTGGAGCAGGGATGTCCTGGGAGGAGCCAGGGGACAATCCCCGAGCCTGGCACCCCACGGGAAAAATCCATGGAAAAGGAGCCGCCCGGAAAATCCAGCTGCTCTGGCATCGCTTGGGGTTGTTTTATGGTGCAAAAAAAAAATCCCAAAAATAAAATGGCAGCGTCAAAGAAACGGGGAGGAATAAACAAAAATAAGGCTTGTTTTGGAGAAGGAGCGAGCGGGACTTTTTTGGGAGTTGGGGAAGGGTGTGGAGGGGGAGGAGAGGCATTTTGCTGCCCTGAGAGAGATACCATTCCATAAAACATGTGATCACATCTCAGATATATTGTGTAATCCTCTATTATTAGGGTATTTAAGATAAAAACGAGGCCGGAGCACTTAAGTGAAGCTCATCTCTCTCTTCGCTTCCCTGATTCATATTTAATATTTCACTGAGGATAAATGCAGGAGCAGTTTTGCCTTTCTCCCCCCTTTTTTTCCTCCCTTTTTTCCCCCTTTTTCTCCCCTTCCCCTTTTTTCCCCTTTTTCTCCCCTTCCCCCCTGCTTTTCCTCATTTTTTTCCCCTTTTTCTCCCCTCCCCACCCTTTTTTCCTGTTTTTTCCCCTTTTTCTCCCCTTTTTCTCCCCTTTTTTCCCTCTCCCCCCCTTTTTGCCCCTCTCCTCCCTTTCTCCCTTATATTTCCCCCTGTTTTCCCCTTTTTTTCAGTGGGGTGGGATTGTCAGGAGCATTTTCCTTGTGCTCTTAATTAGTGGGGCTGGGTTTTAACCCCTCGCCCGCAAGGAGTCAGGAGCAGAGGAATAAAATCCAGGAGCTCTGGAGCAGGGCAGAACAGCTGGGGCTGGGCCACAGACACAGAGCTGGGTGTAAAAAAGGCTTTTTTTCTATTTTTTTGCTTTTTTTTTTCATTTTCCTGTGAGGAATTGTGTCATTTTTTTTGTTCATTTGGATCTCTTGGAGCCATTTGGTTCTGGTTAAGCGAGGCCAGGGCTGGGCTGGTGGAAGTGCTCCTCAATATGGCATCATTTACTGTTAATATCCAGCTAAAAATATCCCCGTGTGTTGTTTTAATGGCTCTAATTCTGGAATGCGACGATGTCATTTTTATGAGGTTAGTGTAAAAAATCTTCCTTTTTTTTAAATTTTTTTTACCTTTTTTTTTTCAGCCCTTCCCAACCACTTTCCACTCTCCAAAAGGATCGGAGGGAAAAGGGAAGTAAAAATTCCCTTCCTCCTTCTTTCCATGCAAAGTCCTTGCTTTAATGGAATTTTTCAGGTGCTTTTTCTCTTTTTGGAAGGTAAAGCGACATATAAAGCTCTGATCCAGGTGGAAAATCCCTCAGCTGATTTTGGGCAGCTCTTCCCAGCTGGAGCATCCATGCTGGAATTAAAAACTCCATCCTCATAAAGTGAAATATCTGGCAAACGAGGCACTTTCAAATACCCCAAGCAAGATTTTCCTTTGCCCTGGGATTATTTTGGGTTGATTTTTTTGTGGCTCCTCCTTTTCAGATGACCCGTGGATGTCTCCATGCTTTCCAAAAATTTTTTTTTTTTTTTTTTTGAGCTCTTGACCCATTTCTTCCCAACCAGGAGGCCTTGGAGAGGCTCTGTAGGGGTGGGTTTTGAGGTGAAAAAAGCAGGGATGAGGATTAATTCCACATTTATCCAAGGTGTGGTGTGAGGCAGCTCTCCCTGGGCTCTTCCAGGGTTGGAGGCAGGTTTGGGGTTTTTTTTCCCTGGTGTTTCCCCATGGCAAAAAGGGGAATTTGTGGTGTTTACCATGGGAAAAGCTGCCAAAATCTGCCCTTCCTGGGGTCTGGAGAAGCATCCAGCACATCCAGGGGGAAAAAATCAGGATAATCCTCAGGTAGACTGGATGGAAGTTGGAAAAAGAAGCTGCTCCCCTGCTGGGGGATGAGATGTGTGGAGTTGGGGATGGTTGAGAGGAGTGGGAGGATTTGGGGGGGCTGAGGGGCGGGATGAGAATCCCTGGGGGGATCCTGGGAGCAGGGAAGCCTCCGGCGCTGTGGGAGCAGGGTGGGATGGATCCCAGCACGGACCCTTCTCCTGCCAGCATCTCCCAGCCGTCCCCACAATCCCAGGGGTGCTGCACATCCCCGGGAAGGTCTGCACATCCCCGGGAAGGTCTGCACATCCCCGGGAAGGTCTGCGCCTCCCGGGAAGATCTGCACATCCCCGGGAAGGTCTGCACATCCCCGGGAAGGTCTGCACATCCCCGGGAAGGTCTGCACATCCCTGGGAAGGTCTGCGCCTCCCCGGGAAGGTCTGCGCCTCCCGGGAAGGTCTGCACATCCCCGGGAAGGTCTGGACATCCCCGGGAAGGTCTGCACATCCCCGGGAAGGTCTGCACATCCCTGGGAAGATCTGCGCCTCCCCGGCGGCGGCCAGCTCACCCTCCTCTTCCTCATCCCGGGGAGGCAGCGCCAAGCCCTGCCCGTGTCGGAGATGGGCTTTTCCTGGGATCCTCTGCAAGCTTTTCCTGGGATCCTCTGCAGACTTTTCCTGGGATCCTCTGCAAACTTCTCCTGGGATCCTCTGCAAGCTTTTCCTGGGATCCTCTGCAAGCTTTTCCTGGGATCATTTGCAATTTTTTCCTGGGATCATTTGCAAGCTTTTCCTGGGATCATTTGCAATTTTTTCCTGGGATCATTTGCAATTTTTTCCTGGGATCCTTTGCAATTTTTTCCTGGGATCCTTTGCAAGCTTTTCCTGGGATCCTTTGCAATTTTTTCCTGGGATCATTTTCAAGCTTTTCCTGGGATCCTTTGCAATTTTTTCCTGGGATCGTTTGCAGACTTTTTCTGGGATCATTGGCAAACTTTTCTGAGATCCTTTGCAAACTTCTTCTGGGATCCTTTGCAAACTTTTCCTGGGATCCTTGGCAAACTTTTCCTGGGATCCTTTGCAGATTTTTCCTAGGATCCTTGGCAAACTTTTCCTGGGACCATTTGTAAACATTTTTCTGGGACCATTTGCAAACTTTTCCTGGGATCCTTTGCCAACTTTTCCTGGGATCATTTACAAACTTTCCCTGGGATCCTTTGCAGATTTTTCCTGGGATCATTTGCAAACTTCTTCTGGGATAATTTGGTGATCAGACAGAGTTTACCCCCACAGGGAAACTTTTCTTTCTGCTTCCCACCTCCTCAGCCCCATGGAGAGGCTCTGACACTTCCCTATGGAAAAGCTTCATCCCCCCCCCAACCACTGGGCTGCTCCTCCTGCATTGTTGGGACAACAAATTCATCTGGCAGGTGGCTCTGCATCCCGAAATTCCATCCTGGGTGCTCCTGTCCAGCCCTGCTGCAGGTTTCCACCCCGGAGCCCAGCTCAGGATGGAGAGGGGACAGCGGCGGGCGGGGAGACGCCCCTGTGTGCAATTGTGAGGCCACGTCGGGTTTTTTTTTCCCCTGTAAATCTTTGTAATTTCGTGCTTCAGAGCACACCAAAGTCAGGGAGCCAGCGGGGAGTGAATTAAATTCCCCCCTGAGAGGCGGCGCGGCGGGGCCGAGCCGGGCGGGCGCTGCTGCCTCGAGCCAGGCCTTGGGATTGGGGAGAGGAATTCCAGCAGAAGTCTTGTGCAGCACTTTTTGTGCTCTGGACAAGTCTTGTGCAGCACTTTTTGTGCTCTGGACAAGTCTTGTGTGCTGGAATTCTGCTCCTCGGGCTTTTCCCCCTGCTGTGTTTTCCATCCCTGCTGCGCTGATTTTTGCCCTGCCCTCGCCGGGTCTCCTCTGCGAGGTGCTGCTCTCAAACATGGCAGGAATTGCACATGGAGAAGCCAAATCCGTGGAAAGCTCTGCTAAAAGACGCTTGGAAAAGCAGCTAAAGCTCAGGGATTTTCTGTGGGGATGTGGGATGCAGCCCTGTGCTCCAGCACCCATCCTGGTGGGAGCCTCGGGCCTGGCACCGAGCTGCCGCTGGGTGGATTCCTGATTCCTCCACCTTGGCTTTTAACTGGAATTACTGTTTTCATGTCCAAAAGTAATTAAAATATCACACCCTGAGCTGTCATAACTGTCACAGGGTTTTTGTGCTCGCATTACCGATGCACATCTATCCCTGCTAATAACAGGGAAAATAAAATGCCCGTGGAGAAACGCCGGGGCTGAGGCAGGATCAGGACCATGGGATTTTTCCATCGGTGATTCCCAGCGGTGAATCGCTGTATTTATCCTCGAGGATCTGAGTTTTGAGTTGTTTGGATAAAGGAAATTTGGGAGTTATTGGTTGGGGGTGCTCAGTGGCCATGGGGCAGCTCTGGGTGCACAATCCTGGGACGTAGCTCTGGTAATTCACCACAGGAATAGGAAATTAGGGTCCTTTTACTTATAAAATTCCTCAGGTTTTGATTTTCTTAGGGCTCTCTGGTTCATGTGACAGTGACAAACACAGCCAAGGGTGCCCAACGCTGTGTCTGGGGTGTTTGGTTTGGGCCTCCTGCTATGAAATTACAATTTTTTTATTAAGTAAGGCTGGGTGTGTTAAACCCTTTGCTCTCAGCTTCCAGCTGGAAATTCCTTCCCATTTTCCACGTGCCCTTGTAGTGCCTGTCCAGCTGCACAGAGCAGGTCAGGTGGGTTTTTCACCCAAAGATGTAGCACAGCTACAATTTGCTTTTCATGTGCTCTTCCCAAGAGTTCCCTGTGCAGAGGAGCACAGGGAGGACATGAAATGGGATTTAAAATGCAGGGAATAACTTTTATATGATATATTACATATTACATGTTTATAGTTTTCCCCAATACCTACTACCTATATTACAAAGTGCTTTTCTACTCTAAACCAATCTGTGAGTGCCAACATCACCAGGAACATGGAGGCAAGGAAGAAGAAGGAGGAAGAACAGGATCAGCCCACTTTCCTCCATCTTAGAACTTCTGACCCCCATGCACAAAGTAAAAACCTCCCCTGTACAGGTGTTAAAACTCCCTGTACAATACTAAAAAAATTTCCCCTCTACTTTGTAACTACTTTTACTATCCTATCTAACCCTTTGTGACTGGTTGTTCCACCTCCAAAGTTGGTAACTCATCCCATGGCTCAAACTCAAAATCCCAGCTGTTTGCAGCTGCCTGCCAGGGTCTTAAATGCTTCTGACCAAGGCCTGGAACCTCCAAAAATGTCTGAGGGACATTTTGAGTTCCAACAGGGGCTGGGAGAGCGGTGGTCTCTACTGGGATGTACTGGAGTGGCAGGAGGGAGCGTCGGGGAGCGCTGCAAACCCATCCCGTGAGGGAAATCCGTGGAGAAGCAGCTGGAGGAGGAGGAGGAGGAGGAGGGAGCCTTCCTCATGCCCACCCTGTGTCTCTCTTGCAGGCTCTGCAGGTGGCTCGGCAGTTCCTGCTGCAGCAGGCCACGGGGCTCAGCTCCCCCAGCAGCAACGAGGGCAAGCAGCCGGCGGTGCAGGTGAGCCCCCGGGACGTGCAGGTGTCCCCTGTCACCCCCCTCCTGGGGAAGGGCTGTGGGACAAAGCCCTGGCACCTCCGTGGCTGGAGCTCTCCGGGAGTTAAACCCTCTGGAAAGCTCCAGAAGTTTCTCGGGAGGCGTTTTGTGCGTGGGAGTGGGGAAGGGTTGCGGAGGGGAGGTCACTGCGCGTCGCCGATTTTTGGGAGGGTGTTTTGGAGACAGAGTTCTCCAGCGTTGGAGCATCTCGGGAAGGATGCTGGGTGCTGTGAGGGTGGCACAGGGCTGGAAAAGGGAGCAGTCCTTTGGGCTGGAGCCAGGGCAGGTCCTCCAGGATGGGACACAGGCCCAGCTGGGATGGGGATTCGTGACACCGGCAGGAAAATGGGATTTGGGTGGGCACGTCCTGCTCCTGTAGGGATGGGGACCTCCCCTTTGCTCCCCTTCTCTGCCAAAGCAAAAGGGCAGAAAATGGGCAGGAGAGGGGTGAAATCTGGAGAGAGGGGGAGGCAGGGAGAAGCAAAGCCCAAGCGATGGGAAGTGACAATTTAAATAGCTGTGCGGAGGGGCTCTCCCTTCAGGCTAATTAAATTTATCGGAGAACAGCAGGTTACCTTATTAGAGCCACGTGGGTTTAATTAACAAAGGAAAGTAATTAGCACAAGCGCTCTCGGAGCTGGAGGTCCTGCCTGTGCCAGGCTGAGCCGGGTGGCAGCAGGAGCTGGGCTGGGATGGGCAGTCCTGGGATCCTCTCCTGGATGGGATCCCCATCCAGCAGCAAATCCCAGGGCTGCCGGGGGTCAGGAGAGCCCAGAACCCCCCGGGCTGGGCAACAGCAGCCGGGTGGGAGCAGTGGGAATTAGTCAGGGCTCCTCCGGCACAAACAGGCGGCTTTTTCCAGCGGTGCCGGCAGGAAGGAAATGCAGTCACTGCATGGAAAATGTCTGCAGAGGACAAAGGCGGCCAGGGTGAAGTCAGATTCCGGTAACCGGCGCCTCGCTCCCCTCCGTGGGTGTGTGTCCCTGCACTCCTCCTCCTGCTAATCCCTCCGTGCTCTCCCTGGCATCCCGGCTGGATGCAGCCGAACATCCCGTGCTGCTCCCCAGCCTCCCCTCCCTGCCTGCCCATCTGGCCAGAGCCAACTGGAGCTCCTTCCTCTCTCTCCCTCTCCCTCCCTCCCTCCCCTCCTCCCTTTTTTCTCTCTCCTCATCGCAGAAAGGACTTGTGAAAGTTGTAGACGTGAGTCAGAAATAGCTCATAACTCAGCAGAGCCTCCCCCCGCGGCCCCGCCGGCAGCTGGAGCGGGATCTGACCGAGGGGAGATAGGGGATTAAGCAGGCTCCTTTGAAAGGAAGTTTATCTAAGGCACAGTGGTGTGGATGAGACTGGCCAGGACGGCTGCGAGAGGAGGAGGAGGAGGAGGAGGAGGAGGAGGAGGAAGGCTGGGTCCCAGCGCAGCCCTCCGTGGCTTGGAGGCAGCAGGAAGCACGGCAGGATGGGAATGTTTGGGAATCGGGGTGTCCTTGGGGTGCCAGCCCGGCTCCCTGCCTGGTGGATGTGCAGCCCCACAAGTTTGGGGATGGGTTGCCACATCCACGGGGAATTTTGTCTCCCCTCGGCTCTGTGGCAGCCAGCTCCTGGCCCCCAGTGCTGGGGGAATGAGCAGGAGACCCCCGTGCTTGCCCACACACTCCCCTTGTCACCCTGCTGATGGGGATGGGGCATTTTTGGGGCACCAAGCCAGTAGGATTAATGATATTCCCGATGGCCTGAGCTTAAAAACAACCAGGGAGCTGCTGGGCTCAGCAGCATCTTGGATTGGGTTTGTTTTTTGGAATAAGAACCCTCTTCCCACAGATGCCTGGAGGTGTGTGTGGACAGTCTCATGTTGTCGCTCCAGTTACAGCTGCAGGAAAGGGAAAAAAAAAACCCAAAACCCCATCTTTGGGTGTTCTAAACCATTTAAAAATAGATTTATCTCTTTACAACTTTAAAACTCTCGGAAATTTGGTGGGCGCTGACAAAAATGTTGCTTTTGGGGGCTTTTGGTGTTGCAGGGCGCTGTTGTCCTGGGATGGTGGGAGCAGCAGATCCCCCCGGGATCCTGCTGGGATCCAGCAAAGCCAATGGAAGGAGGTGCTGGAAAAGCAGCACCCCGAGTTGTAAGGGCTGGCTTGGAGGCACCTGAATGACGGGGTGCCCTCTGTGGGTGCCCTCTGTGGGTTCCCTCTGTGGGTGCCCTCTTTGTGTGCCCCTTTGGGTGCCCTCTGTGGGTGCTCCCTTTGGGTGCTCTCTTTGGGTGCTCCCTTTGGATGTCCCTTTGGGTGCTCCCTTTGGGTGCCCTATGTGGGTGCTCTCTTTGGGTGCTCCCTTTGGGTGCCCCTTTGGATGCCCTCTTTGTGTGCCCTCTTTGGGTGCCCTCTTTGTGTACCCTCTTTGGGTGCTCCTTTGGATGTCCCTTTGGGTGCTCCCTTTGGGTGCCCTATGTGGGTGCTCTCTTTGGGTGCTCCCTTTGGGTGCCCCTTTGGATGCCCTCTTTGTGTGCCCTCTTTGGGTGCCCTCTTTGTGTACCCTCTTTGGGTGCTCCTTTGGGTGCTCTCTTTGGGTGCTCTCTTTGGGTTCCCTCTGTGGGTGCTCCCTTTGGGTGCCCCTTTGGGTGCCCTCTTTGGGTGCCCTCTTTGTGTACCCTCTTTGGGTGCCCCTTTGGGTGCCCCTTTGGGTGCTCCCTTTGGGTGCCCTCTGTGGGTGCCCTCTTTGGGTGCCCTCTTTGGGTGCTCTCTTTGGTGCTCTCTTTGGTGCCCCTTTGGGTGCCCTCTTTGGGTGCCCCTTTGGGTGCCCTCTTTGGGTGCCCTCTTTGGGTGCCCCTTTGGGTGCTCTCTTTGGTGCCCCTTTGGGTGCCCCTTTGGGTGCCTCTTTGGATGCCCCTTTGGGTGCTCCCTTTGGGTTCCCTCTGTGGGTGCTCCCTTTGGGTGCCCCTTTGGGTGCCCTCCGAGCTGCCTCTGCTGGGATCAGTGGCTGGGGGGAGAGAGGGGCTGGAGGGCGCTCGGGGCAGGGAGGAAGAGGAGTTCGGAGCCAACTGCGGGAAATTGCTTTTCTTTTGTCTGCTGCGGCGGGGAGGGCAGCCGAGCGGAAAAGTGCATTTTGTTGATTTGAAACTTGAGTGAAATGGGCAATGAAGACAGATCAATACCAGCCCTTCTGCGTTCCCTCTCTGGGAAAAGAAACTCCAGCCCGTCCGTCTGGGCTCGCGCCGAGGCTTTTCCACCTGAACCTGGAGCATCCCTGCCTGTCCCAAATCCCGCTGCCACCTCCGCCATCCCACGCTGGGATCGGTGTTTTGGGTTCCCAGGGGAGCAAAGTCGCTTTGATCCCTGTGGAATCATCGGGGTGAAAGCTGTGCCCGCAGCCTGTGCTCACAGACCCTGCCCTGGTAGTGCTGGGGGCTGAGGAGGGGCTCAGTGCTGTCACCACTGCTGCCACTGTCCCCAAGCAGCCACTGGAGCCCAGCCAGGTGTGATTGGGGCCTCCCCAGCGGGAAGGAAGGCTGTGCTAATGAGGATGTGCTAATGAGGATGCTCTAACGAGGATACACATTGGGCTGAACATGCCGGGAATTGATTCCTCCTTTTCTTCACAGGAAGCTTGAACATCAGGGCCTGGTGTCCTCCTCCACGCTGGTGTCCCCTCACCTGCTCACCCTGCTGCCACCCCACCCCAGCCACTCCAGCCTTTGGTGCTGGGGCTGTTCAGTGTTCCTAAAATTTCTCCTAAAACCACCCACAGCCTCAAAACCCAGCCTGGCACGTGGGGCTGAGCTTCATTTCTCCTCTGACCCTGGGCAGATTTTGGTGCATTGTCTCACCCCAGCCTGGTGAGGTCTGGAGGTGGCACAGCAGCATTTGGGTGGCCCTGTGCCACCCTTTGAGGTTCATAAGCCATGGCTGGGGTCACCTCGGTGTCACTGGCATCCCTGCCTGGCCCTGGGCACGGGGAGCACTCCCAGACTGAGCCAGCTGGCTCTTGGAGCTCACCCAGGGATGCTGAGTGCAGGGAGGGAGGCCAGGATGTGCCAGGAGGGTTGGGGCTGCTCTCCTGTGGGAATTGGGTGCTCTGGGGTGGGATTTGCTCGTCCCCTGCCCTTCAAACAGCACAACTTGAAGCTGCTTGTGGTGGCTGCTTCCCCCCTTCCGTTCCCAGTCTCCTCAATTTGTTTCTGTTGGGTTTGGATTTGAAAAGAGTGGTTCAAATTAGGAAAAACAGCACAAACGTGTTTCCTGCTGTTCCTAACTGGGAGTTAAGCCCCAAGGCTGGATCGGAGCAGGGATGTGCAGCCCTGAGCTCTGCAGGAAACCCGGAGCACAGAGAGAGGATGGGGTGCTCATCCCGATGATCCCAGAGCCAGCGGGGATGGGGGAACGAGGTCTGGGCTGTGTGGTTGAGGCGTGGAGCAGGAGCTGCCCCTTCCTGTAGTGTCGGTGACGTGTGGCCCTTGGGGACACGCCGACTCCTGCGGTGGTGGTGGCAGAGCAGGGATGTTGGGAGGCTGACGGAGGATGTCCCCAGGCCGTGCCAAGCCGGCTGTCCCCAGGGCCAGGAGGGCACCGGCCCTCTGATGGCAACCCAGGGCCGCCGCTCTGCCTTGTGCCCGGGAGTTCAATCCGCTTCCCGTAAGAAACAACCCAAAAAAAAAAAAAAATAATAATCTAGGAAAAATTTCTCAAGAGCCTCACTCCCCATCCTGCCTCGTTCCACACAGCCAAGTCCCGCTTCCCTCAGCTGCCTTTGGCTCAGGGAGGGAATATTCCCTGGAATACCTGCCTGCTTTTCCACCCCGCTGCCTGCTGCTCCCGGCCCATCCTCTGGCACGGGGATTTCAGCAAAAGCAGCCCCTGGAGATGCTGCTGGCCGGCCGGAGCAGCGCCGGCTGTTTCTGGGAGCAGCCAGAGCTGTTAGTAAGCACTTTCTGCGGGGTGGCAGCCGGCCAAGGCCTGAGTCAAACCCTTCCTGACTCGGTGTCTGGCAGATGCCAGCCGGTGACGCGTCGGGCTGGTCCCCAGCCGCCGCCGCTGCTGCTCCAGGGCTGCTGCCGGGACCTGCTTCCCGAGGGATGTGCGGCTGCCAGGACGTTTCCCGGCTGCTCCAGAGCCTGGGGTGGAGGCAGCAGGGTGACAGTCACCCCTCGAAACTCCTGTGCTGCTCTGGGTTCACAGCAGGGTGACAGTCACCCCTCGAAACTCCTGTGCTGCTCCGGTGTCACAGGTGGGTGACACCCCTCACATTCCCTGTGCTGCTCCGGTGTCACAGCTGGGTGACAATCACCTCTCAGAGCCCCTGTGCTGCTCCGGTGTCACAGCTGGGTGACACTCACCCCTTGTAATTCCTGTGCTGCTCCGGTGTCACAGCTGGGTGACAGTCACTCCTTGTAACTCCTGTGCTGCTCTGGTGTCACAGCTGGGTGACAATCACCCCTCACAGCCCCTGTGCTGCTCTGGTGTCACAGGTGGGTGACAGTCACCCCTCACAGCCCCTGTGCTGCTCTGGTGTCACAGCAGGGTGACACTCACCCCTTGTAATTCCTGTGCTGCTCCGGTGTCACAGCAGGGTGACACTCACCCCTTGTAATTCCTGTGCTGCTCTGGTGTCACAGCTCGGTGACAATCACCCCTCACAGCCCCTGTGCTGCTCCGGTGTCACAGGTGGATGACAATCACCCCTCACAGCCCCTGTGCTGCTCTGGTGTCACAGCTCGGTGACAATCACCCCTCACAGCCCCTGTGCTGCTCTGGTGTCACAGCAGGGTGACACTCACCCCTCACAGCCCCTGTGCTGCTCTTCCTGGCTCCCTTCAGCTCTCACACTGACCACCTGCATCCCCGATTTTGAGGCAGCTGCTGCCCTGCTCCCGCTGTTTTCCAGGCATGCCAGGCTGGTTTCATATCCTGCCAGAGGGAATCTTGGCCCTGAAGGTGAACGGGTGGCTTAGGGCCAGGGCATGACCCCGTGGGGCTTTTGGCCACGTTTGGATGGACATTTCCAACCCCGTTTCCATCCCCGTCTCGTTTTGCTGGAGCAGCAGCTCTCCCTGTAAGCGGGAATTTCCTCTTTTACTAAAAGTTGCTGCTTTCCCTGGAAACCTTAACTGGGAGAGGGACGTTTTCCACGCTGTGGGGGAATTCTTCACGGGAACCAAGGGAGCAGCAGAGCTCAGATGCCCCTCTCAAGTTCACCCCGTTCCCACCTCACCCCCACAGGGATCCGCCAGCATTTCTCCGTGTCAGCTCCGCATCCGAACGCGGGGGGGGAGGGGGGGTAAGAAGGAGAAAAAAAAAAAAAAAAGCCATTTAATGCAGACAAAGGTTGTATGAAAATATAATTCTGCTTTTGTTAGCAGCCATCAAACTCTAAAAAGCGTCACTTTTGTTTTCTTGTAACATTGTGAAAACCTCGTGTCGGATCGAGAGCTGGGGCCCTCTCGACTAATCGCCTCTCCTTTGTGTTTTTAGATTATAGGGGCAATTAGTGTTGTCAAAACCTCTGGCAATTCTCTTTGCTCTTGACAGGGTGTCAGTCCGCTGGGCGAGAAATGGAAGGTGTTATAACTCTCCGGTAATTAGGATGCCTCCGATTTGAAAATGCCAGCAAACGTGTTCGAGGGGCCGCGGGAGGGGGCGGGGAGCCCGCCCGGGCTTGGGGGGGACGTGGAGGAGCAATTAATTAGGGGCTCTCATTCCGAGCACGTTGCTGGCTGATGAATTGGCAGAGGGAAATTAGCGGCGCTCCCGGGCGCGCTCCGCGCTCTGCTCGCCAGCTTCCCTCCTGCCCAGATGTGCACCCAGGCCTTGGCACAGCTGGCTGGCGGCACCTGGGTGCCCAAACAGCAGCTCCTCGCTGGGTGCTGGTGCCACGGAGGGGCTCGGGGCTCTCTGGTGGGTGCTGGGGCTCATCCCTGGAGTTGATCAATAGCTCCGCCACCGAGGGGGCTGGAGGGGGAAACGCTGGTGGCAAACAGAGCTCGCCCCGTGTCCCGCGCCTCCCTGCAGCAGATGCCTGAGTAAATAGATAAGGCTTTGCAAATCTCCCCTGAAGGTCAGCTGGACACCCGTCACCGATGGGAGGGAGTGCACGGGGCCGCCCTGCGCTCCCATCGCCGCTGCAGTGGCTGGAAGGGCTCCAGGCTGGGCAGGCTGGCCATGGGGGGCTGGCAGGAGCCAGGCTCTCAGGGGGGCTTTGCTGGGTTTCTCTGCTCTTTGAGGTCCTGAGATCCCGGGCTGAGGAGATGTTTAGTTTGGATCAGAACCGGGTCCTTGGCGTGCAGCTGGATCCTGGCTCTGACCCATCCCACATGCCGAGGAGCTGCTGCCTCTTCCTGGGATCCCCTGGAAGAGCTCGTGGCTGCTGGTGGCTCCTGACCAGCAATTCTTATTTGCTTTCCCAGGAATAGGAGGCATCCAGGAGGGTCATTAAATTACAGCCAGGCCCCAACCCTGCCCAGAGCCTCGGGAAGGGCTTTGGGATGGGTGGAAGGCTGGGACGAGGCAGCTCTGATGGCTCCATCCGGGCATGGCTCCACCTGGGCAGGACCCAGCAGGGCTGGGATCCATCACTGACACCTTCCCAGGAGCTTTGCCCGGGGTGTGGACCCGTGTTTTGATAACCAAAGGCAGGGGCTGGCAGGTTCCCTCGGCCCTCCCTCCTCTTGGCACAGTAATTACAGGAGTTACTGGTGTCAGCTGGAGGTGAAGCTTTGATGTGTCTGGAGAACCCCGTAACCTCTTCCTCGGTGCTCTGCTCTCTGAGTTATTTGGGTGATCGGTATCTTCCCACTTCCCTGGCCTTTCCCTCCACCCTTCCCATGCTCCCAGCAGGGGAGGGAGCTGTGGTTTGATGCCCAGTTCCCCCAGCTAAATTGCATTTAAAGAGCAGCCCTCAGCTTGCTGGGGGAGCTCACGGTCCAGGGAGCTTCATCCTGGTGCCAGCAGCGCCATGGGGCATCCCCCTGGCACTGCCACGTCCCAGGGCACAGGCAGTGGCTTCACCCAGAGGTGACAGAGATGTGGGGGACATGGAGGGTGCTCTGGGAGAGGCACTGTTGGCATTTGGGGCGACTCGCCCAGGTCGGGGCTGGGAGTGGTGACGTGTCCTTGCTGTCCCAGGTGCCCGTGTCCGTGGCCATGATGTCCCCGCAGATGATCACGCCGCAACAGATGCAGCAGATCCTGTCCCCGCCCCAGCTCCAGGCCCTCCTGCAGCAGCAGCAGGCAATAATGCTGCAACAGGTAACGCTGCACCGGGGCTGAATCCAGCCAGGTAGTTCTCACCGGGCTCTGGGAAAGATGGAGTTTGTTGGAGGCAGAAAAACGGCTCCTTTCCTCCCTCTGCTTTCCACATATTCTTTTGGGATTCCCAGTCCAGGGATGAAAAGTGCTGCAGGTGCTGACAGTGCCGGTGCTGCCACCCTGAGCCAGGGTCTCAAAACCTGCAAAACTCCTGCTCAAGGGTGATTTGGGGCTGCCCAGCTGCTGGGAAAAGCCAAGGTCGGGGCGGGTGCTTTGGTTGGATGTGCCCCAGGCAGAGCCCCCGTGGCCACTGCCGGGCTGTGGGCAGGTGCCTGTGTCCAGCTCCAGAGCTGGGGTTTGTTTCTCATGGCCCTGCTCGGCCTTTCCAGAGATTTTGGTCAGATGGAGAGGGAAGAAAAAGGAGGAGAAGGAAAAAAAAAAAGCAGATTTCCACTCTGAAACAAAATAGGTCTGCTTGGGTAAACAGCTCCTGGCAGCGGGAAGGAGGGAGAGAGGGAGAAACCCCACAAGCGTCCTCCACACCCTTCCTCCTGCCTCCAGTACCTGTTTACTCCAAACAGGCTGATAAGGATTCAAGGTTGGCCCCAGGGAAAGAACAAAGGGTAAACACTACCCTGGGTGGGTCCTTCCACAAGCCTCTTTGGAGCCGGATAAAGAAACACGTTTGACTGCAAATTCAACAACCCAGGCCGGAATAGCTCACATTCTCCACCGGCAGCAAACCAAACATCACACCTCTCACCCCTGACCCAATGTTCCTGCTCCGCAGCGCCCTGGCTGGGGCTGGCTCGGGGGTAAACACCCAGCCCCTCCAAACCTGCTCTCCTGACACAAGCAGCCACCCTGCTGCTGGCCCCGAGCTGATAAAGGCTCCCCGGCATCACCAGAGACATTCCTGAGCCCCTGCGAGGGGGCTGGGGGGTCTCGCTGACCTCCCCGTGCCTTCCCCCCCTCCCTGCGCACAGCAAATCCATCACCCGCGGTTTATTTAGGGGCCACGAGTGCCTGTGGGCACTGGGACCCTCCCTGGTGGCTCCCTGTGGATCCAGGGGGGTTATCCCTGTTTTGATGGCCCAGCAAACAGCTCTGCTTTGATTTGAAAAGCTGTTCTGGCTGTAGGGCTGAACCCCCAGCTCTCACGGGCCAGAGGTTGTGGCTGCTCCTGGTTGTCCCCAGCTGGGACCCCACTGCTTCTCACAGCACCTGCCAGGGGTGTTTTGGGGTCCCACCATGCCAAAACTAGGGTTTCCCCACCCTGAAGTGCTCTTTTTCCCCACCCCAGCCTGCTTTTCCCTCGAGGGACAGCAGGTTGGCATTAAAATAAACATCAGGGTGGGCATTGGCAGTGTTTGGGGGGCTTCAAGGGCCGTGGGGATCCAGAGCCCCTGGCAGTGCGTGCCCAGGGTTCCTCTGCTGCCCTGACTGCCCTGCTGGGTGCTTTCCCTCCTGCCCTGCCCGGGTGACACAGGGAGCCTGCCCTGGTGACAGTGCCAGGAGCTGGCACGGGGTGGGAAGGTGGGCACAGGGTGGGTGGGCACGGGGTGGTCCCACTGCTGATCCCGTTGCTCTCTCCCCTTCCCAGCTGCAGGAATACTACAAGAAGCAGCAGGAGCAGCTTCACCTGCAGCTGCTGACCCAGCAGCAAGCCGGAAAGCAGCAACCCAAAGAGGTGAGCTCGGCTGGATGGCACCGGGCTGGCAGCGAATTTCAGGGGCACCGGCACCAAACGAGGTGTGGGACAGCCCCCAGGGAGCCTGTGGCAGTGGGACGTGGGACATCCTGCTCTGGGGGCGGCAGGGTGACCGCTGCAGTCCCTGGGAGTTGTTGTTTCTCCCTCCTTTTCCTCCTTCTCTTCCTCCCTCTCTGTGATCTGGTGCATCCGCAAGGTGTGGGGGGTGTGGGGCAGCACGGAGGGGCCACTGGTGACAGGGACAGGTCCCACCCCCCAGAAACAGAGGGCGGGCACCCCAAATCCCCCCGTGGTGGGCTCAGTCCAGCCCTGCCAGGCCCAGCTTGGGCAGCCCAGTCCTGGCTGAGCTGGCACAGCAGCCCTGGGGCTGGGCAGGGCTGCTCAGTGCCAACCAGAGCTGGGCTTTTCCTGCCAGGAAGGGCGGCTCTCCAAAGCCCAGGGAGTGTGGGGAACAGCAGTGATCCCAGCAAAGGGCTTTTCCAGCGGGACTCTCTGAGGTCGGCAGGGCTCTCAGCCTCCCAGCATCACGCTGGCAGTGCTGGGCAGGGCAGTGCCTGCTGGAGACTCACTTTGTGCCCCTGTGATCGCAGCAATCTTGCAGAACCCCCTGTACAAAACAGGTTTTCCCCCGAGTGCCGCGCTCCCGCCCCAAATCCCTTTTCTCTCAGCCCCGGCTAGCTCTTGTGGGGCGAGGGCGGGCGATTGAGAAAAGGGATTTGGGGCGGGAGCGCGGCAGCTGGCGCCCAACGTGGGGTGCCAGCTGCCACGCTCCCACCCCGGTTCCCTTTTTCTCCGCCCCGGCTAGCTCTCAGTCTGGGGCGAGGGCGGGCGATGGAGGCACCCTCCGCCGCTCCCAGCTGGGGTTTGGAGAGTGCCTTTGTGGGTTCCGGGCAGCGCTAGCAAGCCTCGTGGTGGTAAATGAAGAGCGGATCCTGCTGGGGGCTAAGTCCGAGTTTATTGTAGCCCAACGGGGCCAAATATCCTAGAACGGTGCCAGCCAACAGGAACAAGCACAAGGTGCTTGCACTGGCTTATAAACTGTAAGGGAGGGGTATCCAACGACCAATGGGGATAGGGATAGGGGGTGGCTCCGGGATGGGGGGATATGGTGGGGTCCAATGGGGGAAGGATATGGGGGGAGCCCCAGGTCCTCGCCCAATCACCCGGTGCCCTGAGTAGAAGCTTCTGGATGGATGGGAAGGGGCACCGAGTGACAGACAAGGCACCTGGGAGGGGTAAAGGGAAAGACTGCGCCCCTTCCAGGGCGATGGATAGATACTGGGAAGGCGGGAAGGGGGGACAAGGCAGGAAAACTGGGGGTAAACCAAGTTGTATATGGGGGTACAAAGGAATAAACCAATACATAATACAGGGATAATAAAACATACAAATAACGCAACTCCACACCCGAGGGCACAGTGGTGGGTTGTGGCTGTGTTTTGGGGTCACACAGAGACTGTTTTGGGGACAGAGTGCAGCCAGCAGACAGCACTGCTCCCTTTTTCCTTTACCTCGGGTATTTTTGCCCCTCTCTCTTGCCACAATGCTCCACACAGGTTTTTTGCTGTGCAGTTTTGCAGAACTCAGGGCTGGCCTCGCTGCCCTTCCCCTGAGTATCCTTCCACAGGCTCCTAGTGACAAGGGACCCTCTCCTGAGCCTCTCCCTCCCCGTCCCTGCTGCAGGCAGGGCTGCTGGAGCTGCTCGTGGCCACCACTCCTCCCAAAACCCAGCACCCCGAGGGACACCCAGCACCTGAAACTCAGCTTGGTGCCAGCCAGGGAAGGTTTTCAGCCCAGGCTGCATGTGGGGGTGGCGCAGGAGGGCAAAGCCACGCTGGCACCAGGGGACCAGGGTGGCTGCAGTGGCTCAGGGCCGCCTGCCCCAGCCTCAGCAGGCTCCCAGCGTGGGGTGTTGGTGCATCACAGGGTCAGGGTTATCAGAACCATCTCCAGGAGCTGCTGGTGCTGCGGGAGATGGGGGAGGTGTCAATGTGAGCTTCCTCAAGGACTTTTCCTGCTGGCCCTGGCGATGTTCTCTTGCAGCACCGAGCAGGGATATAATTAAGCTCTAACAAAGCGCTTGCTTAGCGGGCTCCGCTTTAAAAAGCTCGTGTTAACTTTTAATTAAATGGTACAGAGGAGATGGGAAATTTATCCAACAAGAAAGGGTGTAGCAGGGGGGGAAGGGGTGTTGGGTGCTGCTGGAGTGGTGTGTGTCCAGCTTTCCTGCTGGGAAAAGCACTGAGGGTGTGTCAGCAAGGCGATGGCAGTGTTTCCCTTCCTCAAAATCCTTGGATAAGCTTTGGTTTCACCCCAAACATTTGGGCAGCTGCTGTTCCTAAAGTCTGTGTTCATGTTTGCCTCTGGGAATGGTGATGCTGTGGCTTCCCTGAAACTCAGGGAAAAGCTGGAGTGTCTGGAATGCCTCCACAGAGCCACCCTTGGATCTTTCCTGGAAACTTATGGGCCGGATTTAATTCCAGCCCCGCTGCAGGATTTGGAAACCCAGCGCCTCCTGCTTCCCCTCTGCCTGATTCCAAGGGCTGACTCCTTGAGTCAGCAGCCCAAGGTGGGATGTGCAGGTGGGAAGGACACCAGGAAGGAGCTGGGAGAGCAGGGGCAGCATCTCCGGGAGGAGCAGCTCTGAGCGCCCCAGAGAAGGGAAGGACAGACAGGAGGATGGAAACGTGTGGGAAGAGCCTGGCAGCAGCATCCTGTCCCCAAGGACGTGGGGCTGCTCTGTGCCCATGGGTGCTGTGCCACACTGGGGGGCGTGAGGAAGGAGCAGCTGATCCATGGATCCATGCATCCCGCCAGGCTGGGGCTGAGCTGTGGCACTTCCCAGCCCTTCCTGCAGCATTTTCCTGCGCTGGGGGGCGAGGGCCACCCCCCAGCCTCCTGGGTGTGGGGGAAACAAGGAGCTGTGCTGCAGCTCGTGTCTCCCATCCTACTCCTCCACGCAGCAACGGGGTGCAGAGACCCCAAAATCCCCCTCTGCATGTCCCCAAAGCTGCGAGGGCAGGGGCTGTCCCTCTGCTGAGGCAGGCAGGGTGGGGAGGGGGGTGCTGCCGGCGCCTAACCCCGGTGTCAGCTTAATGAAGTGCTGCTGTCAGTCCCGCATGTCACGGCGCAAACTCCTCCTGATGTGCTCATAAATCAAAGTGACGGCGCCTCCTGCCCCGCTGGCTGCACCCACTCAGCTGCAGCTAATGCACGGTGAGGCTGCAGACCCCCGGCCCGGGCTGGGAATGGGCTGGGAATGGCCTGGAGGAGCCAAACCTCGGTGATACTGCAGACCCCCAGCCCCAAACTGGGAATGGGCTGGGAATGAGCTGGGAATGGGCTGGGAGTGGGCTGGGAATGGGCTGGGAATGGCCTGGAGGACCCAAACCTCGGTGATGCTGCAGACCCCCAGCCCCAAACTGGGAATGGGCTGGGAATGGGTTGGGAATGAGCCAGGAATGAGCTGGGAATGAGCTGGGAATGGGCTGCGGGAGCCAAACCTCAGTGATGCTGCAGACCCCCAGCCCCAAACTGGGAATGGGCTGGGAATGAGCTGGGAATGGGCTGGGAATTGGCTGGGAATGGGCTGGGAATGGGCTGGGAATAGGCTGGGAATGAGCTGGGAATGGGCTGGGAGCGGGCTGGAGGAGCCAAGCCCAGGATTCGGCCCCAAGGCAGAGCCAGCTCCTCTGGGAGTGGCTTTTTCAACAGGAAAGGGGGTCTGGAGTATCAGTGGGGTGTGAGATTTTTGGGAAAGCTGGGGCTGTCATCCAAGCTCTCCCCAGGCTGGTTTCTCCAGGGAAAGCTTGGCTTGGAGCCCACGGGCTGGTGGATGGCTCTGCACCCCCTCACCCCTCACTCAGGGTTTAGAGTGCTCCCCAGGGGTGGCAGATTGGCTTCCCCATAGGGTCAGGCCTAGGCTGGGCTTGGATTTGTGTTCCTGGGGCTGCTCCTGCTGTTCCTGGTCTGTGGAAGCTGGAGGGACGTGGGTTTGAGGCACGTGGAAGTTCAACCTTCACACCACCAGGTTCAAGAGCGTCCCCGCCAGAGCCACGAGTGGGTCAGGGCTGCCTGGGGGTCTGAATCCAGCCAGGCCAGATCAGGAGAGCTCGGCTGGGCTGTGGGATGCAGGCAGCGTGCCCAGGGATCTTCCTGACCTCGTCCACTGCCAGCAGCTCAGCCTGGAAGTGACGTGGATGAGGCTGTGCTGGAGCAGAGCTGGGGCTTGCCCCGGGGCCCTCGGGGAGGGAGGGCGGTGGTGGAGCCGGGAAGAGGAGGAGAATCCCATCCTGTCCCATCCCTTCCCACCCCAGCTGCTGTTCCTAAGCAAGGCAGGGACAGTGTGTCCATCCCACGCGGTGGCAGAGCTTCCCCTCGCCAGGAGGGGACACCCCGGGGGACAGAGAAGCTGCTGCTGAAGCTCTCGGGCTGCAGCCTGGTCCTGCCCTTTTCCCTCCATCCCGCTGATCCCATGGCCTGGAGGCCTCGTGGCTCAGGAGTCAGGGATTTCTCTTCACTGAGCAGGAATTGCTTTGATTTGTGCCTTGATCTTTAAGCCTCAGAGGTGCAGGGCTGAGACAGAGCCAGGGAGGATCCAGGTCTGACTCTGGGCAGGCAATTCTGCTGTGGCCAAGAGGTGCAGAGGACAGAGGGAGTCCTCACATCTTTCTGAGGCCGAAAAGCTGGAATTAAACTCCATCTGTACCCTAGACAGGACTCGTGGTGGTGGCTGAGAGAGGGGTTTGGAGCTCATCTGGGTCACAAAGCCAAGGCTGAGCATCAACAGCACCCACAGGGATCCACCAGCATCCAGTGAGACCCTGGGTGTGACCCCAAACTCCCTCATGGCCTGGCATTCTGTCTGCTGCTCCCTGTCCATGCAGCCTCAGGGATGACCAGTTCCCTGGAATTCCCAGTGCCTGGGGGGCTGAATGCCCCCCATGCTCACCGAGCAAGGACATTGTGCTCCTCACTCAGAACACAAACACGGAAATACTGCTTTGGGGGGGCTGCAGAGTGCAGCGAGGGGGGGACGTGCCCCAGCCCGGCTCCGTCTGCCCCAACAGGGGGATTTGGGGGGGTTCACGGGGTCACGGAGCCGCCTGCCCCGCTAATGAGGCCGGGCAGCCTGGGGGCAGCTCCCCTCTCCCGGATTAGCAGCTGCCTGTCCCCAGCCCTAATTGAATTCTCTCCCCTTCACTTAATTCTCATGGATTTCTCGGCGCCTCCCCAGGGACCCGTCCTGCCTAACTCGTTTAGGGCCAGCGACGCTGGTCAGAGCCTGGCCAGCTCCAGGGGGTGAGGGAGAGTCACCTGCTTGGGGGGTGGCTGTGCCCACGCTGGGGACACCAGTACGGGCACTGGGCATCCCCTTCCCTGCGCCAGTTCGAGCCCCTCGCCAACGCAGCAGTCATTTCTGCCAAACAGGGATAAATCCCTGCCTTACAGGAGGGTTCTGTGCCTGCTGCCTGCTGGGACCCCCCTTTTTTTCACACCGACCACGCAGCTGAACCTCCCTGGTGGGACCCCCCAGCCGGGCTTTGCGGGTTCCTCCCTGCGCCGCCCCGAGCGAGCCCCCGGCTCCTCTCTCTCCCTTTCTTTCCCGGCGCTTTATTTTTCCCTTCCCCTTTTCCCTTTCCTTCCCCTCCTCTTCCGATAGATCAAAGCCTCCGTCCGGCTCAGCCGGGAGCTGAGCAGGCCCCGCAGGAGGAGGATGGAGGCAGCGGGGTCCCCACCGCTGCCACCAGCACCCCTCGCTGCCACCACCGCCCCTCGCCGCCGCCTCCAGCCCCCGCCCGCCCCGCCGGGCCGGGAATAAAGCTTGGATTTGTCCCTGCTTTTGTCTCGGCAGCCGCTGGGGAACAAGCAGCTGGCCTTCCAGCAGCAGCTCCTGCAGATGCAGCAGCTGCAGCAGCAGCACCTGTTAAACCTGCAGCGCCAGGGCCTGGTGAGCCTCCCGCCCGGGCAGGGCACCGTGCCCCTGCAGACCCTGCCCCAAGGTAAGGACACGGCCTGGGGGTCCCGGGCTGCAGCCCCCTGCTCTGGATCAGGGGGGCTGGGGAGGGGCTGTGCTGAGGGGTTTGGTGGTGCCCCCGAAGTTTGGGGGGTGGTGGTGTCAGCAGTTGGAGCCCTGCAGGGTTGGGGTCCGGGTTCCAGGGGTGCAGGGTTGGGGCACCTCTTGCTCTGGCAGAGGAGTGTCAGGATTTGCGGCGCCTCTTGTTCTGGCAAAGGAGTGTCAGGATTTGGGGCACCTCTAGCAGGGGAGTTCCAGGATTTGGGGCACCTCTGGCACAGGAGTGTCAAGATTTGGGGCACCTCTGGCAGGGGAGTTTCAGGATTTGGGGCACCTCTGGCAGAGGAGTGCCAGGATTTGGGGCACCTCTGACAGAGGAGTGTCAGGATTTGGGGCACCTCTGGCACAGGCGTGCCAGGATTTGGGGCACCTCTGACAGAGAAGTGTCAGGATTTGGGGCAGCTCTGGCAGAGGAGTGTCAGGATTTGGGGTACGTCTTCCTCTGGCAGAGGAGTGCCAGGATTTGGGGTACCTCTGGCAGAGGAGTGTCAGGATTTGGGGCACCTCTTCTGGCACAGGAGTTTCAGGATTTGGGGCAGCTCTGGCAGAGGAGTGTCAGGATTTGGGGTACCTCTTCCTCTGGAAGGGGAGTGTCAGGATTTGGGATACCTCTCTTCCTCTGGCAGGGGAGTGTCAGGATTTGGGGCACCTCTCTTCCTCTGGCAGAAGGGTGCCAGGATTTGGGAAGCCAGGCTCCTCTCCCTCCTGGGAGCAGCTCTCTGGGTGCTGCACTGCCTTGGTCGGGGTTTCCCCTTGCTGTGCCCAGCTCCAGGCCATGCTCTCCCCGAGCCGGGTGGGACGTGGGGAGTGAGGGAGCAGGGAGGAAGCCCTGGGTGCTGCCTCGTGTCCCTGCTGACACCGGCCACTCTCCTGTGCCACAGCTGTCTGCCCCTCGGACCTCCAGCAGCTCTGGAAGGAGGTCACGGCCGCCCAGCCCGTCGAGGACAGCATCAAGCAGGAAGGTCTTGACCTCACCACCAACACCTCCAACTCTACCTCGTTTTCGGCCGCCAAGGTCTCGCCTCCCATTTCCCATCACCCTCTGCCCAATGGACAGAGCACCATGCACACGCCGAGAAGGGACAGGTAGAGCCGGGTCGGGCCCTGGCACTTTGTGTTTTTATTCCTGGAGAGGTGGAAGGGGCTGGGATCCATCACCCCCAGGGCTGGGAGGGGTGAGGGGTTTCTGCCCACCTCATAAAAGCAGCCTGGCACTGTTGTGCTGCACCCACGGAGGACAGGGAGATGTCACTGTGGGGTCTGCCATGGCTGGGAATGTTGGAGCATCCCCACTGCCCCATCCTAAGGCTCCTTTCCCTCTTGTGCAGCTCTTCCCACGAAGAGACCCCCGGCTCCCACCCACTCTACGGCCACGGAGAGTGCAAGTGGCCTGGCTGCGAAACCCTCTGTGAGGACTTGGGGCAGTTTGTCAAGTGAGTGTCACCTTTTTTGGGGGAGGTTTTTCTGTCTCGGGCTGGGACAGAATGGAGCTGGTGGAGGGGAAGATCCTGGGAGTTGGTTCAGACATCCCAAAGTGTGAATCCTGAGCTAGGAAAGCACATGGAGGAGAAGACATCAGGGGAAGATCTTGGGAGTTGGTTCAGACATCCCAAAGTGTGAATCCTGAGCTAGGAAAGCACATGGAGGAGAAGACATCAGGGGAAGATCTTGGGAGTTGGTTCAGACATCACAAAGTGTGTAACATCAGCTAGGAAAGCATGTGGAGGAGAAAACACAGCAGAGGAAGGTCCTGGTAGTTGGTTTAGATATCCCAAATAGTGTAACATCAGCTAGGAGACCACGTGGAGAAGGAGAAAACACAGCAGGGGAGGGTCCTGGTAGTTGGTTCAGACATCCCAAAGTGTGAACCATGAGCTAGGAAAGCACATGGAGGAGAAGACATCAGGGGAAGATCCTGGGAGTTGGTTTAGACATCCCAAAGTGTGTAACATCAGCTAGGAGACCACGTGGAGAAGGAGAAAGCACAGCAGGGGTTGCTGCTGGTGTTGTCCCATCCTTGGACATGTCCACGGCCAGGCTGGCTTGGAGTGGAAGGCGAAGGTGGCGTGGGAGGAGCTTCATGAGCACCTCCAAGCCGAGCCCTGGGATGAGTGAGGGATGTGGAGGGGGCAGAGGCCGGGCGGGCAGCAGGCGAGGGGGGCTGGCAGCCCTGCCGGGGAGGCAGCAGATGGCAGATGGCACCGCTGACACCGCTTGTGGGCTCGGCGCTGACTGATTAACTCTGCTGTCGGAGAGCCCTCTGCTAGCGTCAGGGTCAAACAAATTGTTTTCACGCTTCGTCAGAGGTTTACTTAATTAGTTCATTTGCAATTAGATCTCTTTGTAGCAGGGATTTTTAGCAAAGACATCAGAAGGAGCTGACGGGCTGGCGGGGGCTCCTTCCCCCGCCTCCCCGGCTGTCTGCTCGGCTCCACTGCAGGCGGGTTTTGGGGTTTTCCAAACTCATCCTCCGTGCCCTGCCACCCTCTCAGGGCTGGCTCTGCTGGGAACATCCCACTGGCTGTGCCAAGCCCCTAGAGGCCTTGCCCAGGAGGGTGAGGAGGTGTGAAGGCAGCCCGGGGATGAGTGAAGGATGATTCAGCCTCCTGTGCCCTCCTTCCTCTGCCTCTGAGTCACGGCGTGAGCCAGATAAGGCATCTCCTCCTGCCTGGCAGGGCATGTTGGAGTGGCACGGGGCAGCCGAGCAAGCTCCGTGTTGGGAAGTGGATCTGGAGTTTGGCAGGGAATGCTCAGAGCCGGGTCGGGGGGGCTGTGCTGTGCCAGCCAGGGTCCCTGTGTCCCACCTTCCTGCCCCCTGGGCACAAGGGCACCCTCGCAGCAGCGCTGCAGGAGGGTCTCGGTGCCCTCCTTGCCCACATGGGCACGAGCTGGGCTGTGGGACGGACAGACAGAAAACGTGCAGCCCCCAAAGGCTGGAGCCCGGAGCTGCCGTGGGTGCGGGCAGCAGCTCGGAGCCTCCTCGGGCAGCTCCTCCTGGGGTGGTCTGTGCCAGGCTGGAGGGGCAGCGTGGCCTTGGGGCCGTGCTGGGCAGGGGTCAGTGGGAAATGCCCCGTTCCCGCCTGGCTCCCGCAGCTTTTCTGCCCTGCGGGAGCAGCCGTGCCCGGGCTGTGCCATGCAGGGAGAGCAGCAGGGCTGGGGCTCTGGGGGCTTTGCTCAGGGGTGGGTTTGGCAGCAGGGCCCCGTTCCCTGCTTGTCTGTGCACGCCGGGGCTGGAAGGCGCTGGCAGGCAGCAGGGTGAGACTCCTGCCAGCCCCCAGAGCCAGCCTGGGGAGGCTGAGGCGCCTCTCCTGGGGTGCCTCAGCCTTAATCCTGGGGAGCATCTGGCACACGGCCGCTGGGACCCCCCAGACTCACCTTGTGGGCTGTTCCAGGGGTGCTCTTTGCCCAGAATCCCTCTCCAAACTATCCAGCTCCTCCAGCAAGGGGTTTGTGCCCACACCAGCAAGGACACGGCCTGGCCCTGTGACATCCTGGGGATGGCTGTGTCCCCAGGCTGGTGCTTTGCTGGGCTTGGGGGCGAGGTGGTGGCTCTGCAGCAAGTGACAGCTCTGTCGCCCGCAGCCCTTCCCCTCCCCGAGGAGGAGGGAGGGCAGCGAGGACCAAAGGTCCCGGTGCTTCCTAAAGAAAGCACCTCATAAACAGGAGGCAGGATGGGGAAGAGCCTGGAAATGCCACCCTCTGCCCTCGGGGCTTCCCTCCGAGCGTGGAAGGCAATCTCCCGTGTCCTGGAACCTGCTCCTCAGGTCCTGCTGGCACCTCCTGCCAGCTCCCTGCTCCAGGAGGATCCACGGGCTTTCCCTCTGCCAGGGGCGGCTCCTAAACACCCTGGGGCTGCCCTGGGCAGGGCTCAGTGTCCTCCAGCCTGGGTTTGGGGTGGTGCCACAGCCTGGTTCGCTCGGTCACCCCCGTGCCTCAGTTTCCCTCGCGCTCACCCCGCTTTGGGCAGCGGTGCCCGAGCATCCCTGAGCAATCTGCAGGTCAGGGCTGATCCCAGGTGTGGCCCCAGTGGAGGGGCTGAGTGTTGGGCATGCCCAGGCCTAACCAAAGCTCCGTGTTCTCCTGCCCAGACACCTCAACACAGAACATGCACTTGATGACCGAAGCACGGCCCAGTGTCGAGTCCAGATGCAAGTGGTACAGCAGCTGGAGATACAGGTGGGTGTCCCACCCCAGCCCCCGTGGGCACAGGGACACAAAGCCACCTCTGTGTCACCCTGAGCTTCCTCTGCTCCCCTCAGGAGACGGTGACAGGGCTGGGGACTGTAACCACCCCCCTGGGGACTCGTTTTAAACGCCCTTCCCAAAGAGGAATCCTGCATCCGGGTGGAAATCAAACCCTCAAACCAGCTCCCCTCTCATCCCAAAGTGTCCCTGTGGGGAAAAGGAGATGCCAGAGATGTGGGAGGCAGGAGGGTTTGTCCCTGCCAGGGCTGTGCCACCTCCCTGGGAGTCTGCTTGAAAACCAGGCCACTTTTATTTCGGTGGCTGAGTGTGGTCTTTGGAGCCCAGCTTCGGGGCTCTATTTTTGGCAAGGCAGTTCTTTAAATAGTTCTTTTCCCTGCCTCCCCGAGCCCCCGGCGTGCTCGGCATAATTCGGTGCGTGGAGAAGGGAGGGAGGAAGAAATGGGGGTCTGGGGAGTGGGGTGGGGCAGGGGGTGACCCCACGGTGGGGCAGTGCTGGGGCTGGCAGGGGCTCAGCGTGCCCGTGGCTCCGTGTCACACCACTGGCCCAGCAGGATGAGTGCAGCACCCTTGGGACACCCCCCAGACCAAAATTAGGGGCCTCACATGGGATGGGGAGGATGCAGCCAAACCCCGGTGGCTGTGGAGGCTGCCCGGGCCATCCCTGCCATCCATCCCCTCGGCAGAGCCAGAGCTTGAAAGCAATTACTGAGGCTTAAAGAGGGGAGGGAAAGGAAAAGGGGAGGAGGGGAAAAAAATAATAATAATAAAGAGAAAAAAAAAATCTGAAGGGCGAGAGCAGAGCTGTGTGTGTGTGTGTGTGTGTGTGCAGAGAGGAACCTGCCACGGAGCCACCAATTAGAAAGTTTGGAGCGCGGAGCTCCCGCTGTGCCGGCTGCATCACGAGGGGAGAGCTGTCAGCTCTAATGAGCAGAAAGCAGCCGAGCTGCTCCAAACTTGCTGCAAACTCCTGCTCTGCCTCCCGCTTTTAACCCCTTCCTCGCCCAGCCCTGCCAGGGGGTTCGGCTGCAGCGCGGGGACTCCCCGAGCTTGAGGGGTCCCGCTGGGAAGGGGAGGTGATGGGGTGGGAGTGGGGTGTCAGATCCCATCGGCTCCGCCGGCCTCGAAGTCTCTCCTGGTGCCACAGTGAATATTTCAGCCCGGTGCTCACTGCGGCGGGCAGGGAGCAATTACAGCGGTGTGGGGAGCTGGGGGGATGGATGGACCCATGGAAGGGACAGCAGGAGGGCAGAGGGGACAGCACAGGGACAGCGGGACTGGCCACAAGAACACCCAGGGCTGGGGGCTCTGGGAGTGGCTCTGTGGATCTTTCCCCCAGTGCACACACGGAGCTGGAGCGGCCCCTGTGCCCTCCATGGTGGGTGCAGCAGCCCCCACAGCTGCCACAGCCCCGCTGGGGCTCTCAGGAGCCAGCATCAGGCAGGAGGTGGCACTTGGAGGGACACCCTGGGGGTTGCTGCCTGTCCCAGATCAGTCTGGGGGCTGGTGACAGCTCCTCCAGGCCGTGGGCACCTCCGTGGTGACTTGGGCGCGGTGTGACCGTCCCTGTCCTGCCTCCTGCCTCCCCCAGCTGGCCAAGGAGAGCGAGCGTCTCCAAGCAATGATGGCCCATCTCCACATGAGACCTTCAGAGCCAAAGCCTTTCAGCCAGCCTGTAAGCGTGAGTCCCTTCTTGCCCTCTCCGTCCCCTGGCTGATGGCTGCCATCCCTCCCTGCCCTGTGCACGTCACCTGGCTGGGCTCCGTGGGATGGCTGTGCCCTGGCCACCCTCTGGCAAATGCAGCTGCTCCACCAGCTCTGACATGGAGTGGGTTCATCCCCATCCCATGGGTTCATTCCCATCCCAGGGAGTCATCCCCATTCCACTGGTTCATCTCCATCCCACAAATTCATCCCCATCCCACAAATTTACCCCCATCCCATGGATTCATCCCCATCTCACAAATTCAACCCCTCCCATGGGTTAATTCCCATCCCACGGATTCATCCCCATCCCATTGGTTAATTCCCATCCCTGGATTAATCCCCATCCCATTGGTTAATTCCCATCCCATGGGTTATCCCCATCCCATTGGTTAATTCCCATCCCATTGGTTAATTCCCATCCCATGGGTTATTCCCATCCCATGGGTTAATTTCCATCCCATGGATTCATCCCCATCCCATTGGTTAATTCCCATCCCATGGTTTATTCCCATCCCATGGGTTATTGCCATCCCATTGGTTAATGCCCATCCCATGGATTCATCCCCATCCCATTGGTTATTGCCATCCCATGGGTTATTGCCATCCCATGGGTTATCCCCATCCCATTGGTTAATTCCCAGCCCATGGGTTATTCCCATCCCATGGGTTATTTCCATCCCATTGGTTATTCCCATCCCATGGATTCATCCCCATCTCATGGGTTATTCCCATCCCATGGGTTATTCCCATCCCATGGGTTATTGCCATCCCATTGGTTATTCCCATCCCATGGATTCATCCCCATCCCATTGGTTATTCCCATCCCATGGGTTATTCCCATCCCATGGGTTATTCCCATCCCATAGGTTAATCCCTATCCCATGGGTTAATTCCCATCCCATGGATTCATCCCCAACCCATGGATTCATCCCCATCCCATTGGTTAATTCCCATTCCATGGATTCATCCCCATCCCATTGGTTAATTCCATCCCATGGGTTATTCCCATCCCATGGGTTATTCCCATCCCGCGGGCCCATCCCCATCCCACGGGTCCATCCCCACCCCATGGTTCCCTCCCACCCTTCCCAAGCCCATCCAGTGCCCCTCTGCTGTCCCCTCCCCGCCTCCTTCGGCGGCGCCGCCATTCCCGGCATTCCCGGGGCTCTCCCAGCCCTCCCAACGCTATCCCTCCCCTCCTGTCCGTGCAGCTGAACCTGGTCTCCAGTGCCACCCTCTCCAAGAGCACTTCGGACACGTTTCCCGACGGTTTACCTCACCCCCCCACCTCGGCCACGGCGCCCATCACGCCCCTGCGGCAGGGCCCCTCCGTCATCAGCTCTTCCACCTTACACAGCGTGGGGCCCATCCGCAGGAGGAGCTCGGAGAAGTTCTGCACCCCGATCTCTTCAGGTGAGCTCCGGGCTGGGGCTCGGTGCCCTCCCGAGGGGCTCCGGGGGTCCCTTCCCTCCAGCTCCCTCCCCTCTCCCCGTTCGCTGTCCCCCCGCAGAGCTTGCACAGAACCACGAGTTCTACAAAAACGCCGACGTCCGCCCGCCCTTCACGTACGCCTCGCTCATCCGGCAGGTGAGAGCCACTTTGGGGTGTGCACCCCAAACCTCCCCCCCCCAAACCTGCTGAACCCCATCTCTGCCCCTTGGGATGGGTGTCAGACCCTACAAGTGACAGCCTTGTCCCTTCTGCGGCTGCCCAGGCCATCCTGGAGACCCCCGACAGGCAGCTAACGTTGAACGAAATCTACAACTGGTTCACGCGGATGTTCGCCTACTTCCGGAGGAACACGGCCACCTGGAAGGTGAGAGCAGCCCTGCCTGGCACCCTGGGCTCTCCCCGAGCCAGCCTGGGCTCATCCCATTGCCCCAGGCTCACCCCATTGCCCCAGGCTCATCCCAACCCAGTTTGGGCTCACCCCACTTCCCCTCAGGCTCACCCCATTCCCCTCGATGTCTCTCCCCACATCTCACCCCATTTCCCCCATGTCTCACCCCATTCCCCCCATGTTTCACCCCATTCCCCCCATATTTCACTTCATTTCCCCATGTTTCACCCCATTCCCTCCATGTTTCACCCCATTCCCTCCATGCTCACCCCATTCCCTCCATGCTTACTCCATTCTCCCCATGTCTCCCCCCACATCTCACCCCATTTCCCCCATGTCTCACCCCATTTCCCCCATGTTTCACCCCATTCCCCCAATGCCTCATCCCATTTCCCTCCATGCTCACCCCATTCCCTCCATGCTCACCCCATTTCCCCATTCTCACCCCATTCCCTCCATGCTCACCCCATTCCCTCCATTCTCACTCCATTCCCCCCATGTCTTCCCCACATCTCACCCCATTCCCCCATGTTTCACCCCATTCCCCCCATGTTTCACCCCATTTCCCCAATACCTCACCCCATTCCCCCCACGCCCACCCCATCCCCCCAGGCCTGGCTGCTGCAGGCGATGCTCCTGTGCCAAAGGACCGGTTCATTGCCCAGCTCTAAAATGCTGCAGGAAGCGATTTTAGGACCAAACCCCACTTTTTTTGCCCCCCTAAAACGCCTCGCTGGGCTGTGGGCATGCATCATCCCCTGCAGTGGGATACAGCAAAGGGCTGTGTGGTAAAATCCAGGGATTTTCTGCGGAGAGCAAGGGTGGAGGCAGGAGTGAGAGATGGGAACAGCAAATAAGGTTATTGATAACCTGGGGGCAGGTGACAGAGCTGGGAATGCAGGGAGGGAGGCAAGGGGACCGTCAGCAGGGAAACCCCTCTGCAGCCCCCCACCCCTCGCACAGACAAAAGTTTTTGTCACTGAGGAGGTTTTGTCACCAGCCTGAGCTGCTGGAGTGAATTTTGGGGCAGCACACGAGTGCTGGGGCTGCTCCCTCTTTGTATTTTAGAAATCAGAGCTGGGAAAAGCCATCTCAGAGGAGCAGGGGGGTGTGGAAGGAGCAGTTCTGTGATTCTGTGATTTCACTTCTTGCCTCAACCAGGGAAGATTTATTTATTTATTGTTTCCTGCTGCATGTATTTACTGAGAGGCAGCTCGGCTCCCTCCCGCTCAGGGCAGCAAGGAGTGGAGTGGCAGAGGGAAAGCTGCTAGTTTAAATAAAAATAATTAAAATCAGCAAGGTGCAAGTGAGATGGAGCTTTTGGAGAGGCTTGAGGAGGAGGAATCCATTCTCCAGGAGCTCAGGGCCCCCGTGTGTCGCTGCTGCAGATGCAGGCTTTGCTTCCACGGGAAGCTTTGGGGCAGATATCAGGGATTTTGGCAAACCCCTGGAATGGGGCAGAGCCTTCTGTGGCCATCACCGCTCCCGTGGCCTCAGTTTCCCCCTCTGCAAGGAGATAATGGCAGGTAAAAATGCCTTTTTCCTGCCTTTTTATGGCTGTAAGGAATAAACATTTTGGGGTTTTTTTCTGCAGTTTCCACATACCTCGTGTTAGCAAGGGCAGAGCTGGAGAAGGGCATCGCTCAGTTTTCTGCTTCCCTTTTTTTGTTCTTTATTTTTTCCTCTTCTATCACCAAAAAGGGATGGCAGGGGATTAAAAAGAGCCGGTAGGGGGAGGCTTAATTCCCTTCACAACTTGCAGTGCCCAAGGCCAGGCTTCTTCTGAAGGAGAGGGAGACACAGGGAAAAAATAACATATTTCCTCTCCTTCAAAACCACTTTTCTGGGGTTTTTCCCTCATTTCCTGCAGCTTCCCCCTGGGATGGGACCAAGGTGGGGAAGGCACGGGGAGACCCAGCAGGAGAGGCTGGAGGGTGCAGAGCAAACATCATTAGAGGAGAGAGATGAGAAGCAAACAGAGCAGCTGGGCCTGGCTCTGAGCAAACACTGCCCGCCACACAAAAGGCAGCCCGGGCTGAGGCGGGGCCGCGGCCCCTCTGCCCCCAGGCTGGGGCTGGCCTGGGACCTCCTCTGTGACCCGGGAGCGCACAGGGATGGGGCACGGCGGGCTCCAGGGATGCAGGATCACACCCTGCCCGCTGCCAGGGATTATTTTATTTTAATTATTTTATTTTATTTTATTTTATTTTATTTTATTTTATTTTATTTTATTTTATTTTATTTTATTTATTTTATTTTATTTTATTTTATTTTTTCATTTAATTTCATTTTATTTTATTTCATTTATTTAATTTCATTTAATTTTATTTTATTTTCCTTTGGTTTATTTTATTTTATTATTTGTTATTTTATTTATTTTTTAATTATTTTATTTTATTTTATTTTATTTTTATTTTATTTTTATTTTTATTTTATTTTAATTTTATTTTATTTTATTTTATTTTATTTTATTTTATTTTATTTTATTTATTTCTAATTTTAATTCTATCCCCACCTGAGCCTTTCCAGGGGGTGTCAAAGGGACACTGAGGGCAGGGCAGCTGGTGGCTTTGCCACGCTCCCGGGCACTGCCAGTGCTTTTCTGGGACAGAAGGAAGGAGGCAGGAGCAGCCTGGCACTGTGTCACCCAGCACCTGTGTGTCATTGTGTCACCTGCACCTGTGTCACCTGCACCTGTGTCACCCAGCACCTGTGTGTCATTGTGTCACCTGTGTCACCTGCACCTGTGTGTCATTGTGTCACCTGGCACCTTTGTGTCATTGTGTCACCTGCACCTGTGTCACCTGCACCTGTGTGTCACCCGGCACCTGTGTGTCACCTGGCACTGTGTCACCTGCACCTGTGTGTCATTCTGGCACCTGTGTCACCTGGCACCTGTGTGTCATTGTGTCACCTGCACCTGTGTCACCCAGCACCTGTGTGTCATTCTGGCACCTGTGTCACCTGGCACCTGTGTGTCACTAGCACCTGTGTCACCTACACCTGTGTCACCTGCACCTGTGTGTCCTGGCACCTGTGTCACCTGCACCTGTGTCACCTGCACCTGTGTCACCTGCACCTGTGTGTCACCTGCACCTGTGTCACCTGGCATGGCGGGATGGAGGGAGGGAGGATGATGGATGATGGGTGATATCATGGATGGACAGAATCAAGGATGGATGGATAAATAGGTGGATGGATTCATGGACGGAAGATGGATTCATGGATGGATGGAGGATGGATGGAATCATGGATGGAAGATGGATTCATGGATGGATGGATGGAACCATGGAGGGATGGATTCATGGATGGATGAAATTATGGATGGAGGGATGGATGGATGGGTGGATGGATGGATGGGTGGATGGATGGATGGATGGATGGATGGATGCAGGGATGGAGAAATAGGTGGATGGATTCATGGATGGAGGGATGGAAGCATGGGTGGAATCATGGATGGAGGGATGGATGGAACCATGGAGGGATGGATGGATGGATGGAATGATGGATGGATGCAGGGATGGAGAAATAGGTGGATGGTTTCATGGATGGAGGCATGGATTCATGGATGGATGGAGGGTGGATGGATGGAATGATGGATGGATGCAGGGATGGAGAAATAGATGGATGGATGGAACCATGGATGAATGGAATAATGGGTGGAATCATGGATGGAGGGATGGATTCATGGATGGATGGATGGAATCATGGGTGGAATCATGGATGGAGGGATGGATGGAGCCATGGAGGGATGGATTTATGGATGGAATCATGAAGGGAGGGATGGATTCATGGGTGGATGGAGGGTGGATGGATGGAATCATGGATGGAGGGACGGAGGGATGGATGAATGGATTCATGGAGGGATGGATGGATGGAATGATGGATGGATGCAGGGATGGAGAAATAAATGGATGGAATCATGGATGGAGGGATGGATGGATGGAATGATGGATGGATGGACGGATGGAGGAATGGGTGGCTGCAGGAATGGGAGGATGGACAAAAGGATGAGAAGGGACGAGCCCAGCTTTGTTTTCCTGCCCAAATTCCCGGCCCAAGGGCCGATGCCGGAGCCTTTGGCGCGTTCTGGGCGCTCTGGCCCTCGAAGGCGGGGGGGGCTCAGTCCTTGTGTCTCCTCTTGCCTTGTTGTGCTGGCCAGGCTCCTTTGTTTATACAGCCCCCGCCCGACCTTTTAAATTGCTGTTAATGTTTTAGCGTAACGAATTAGTCTCTCATCACGAATCAGGACTCGAAATAAAAAAAAAAAAGGAGAGAAAAAAAAAACCCTCCGAGGCCAACTTCCTGAAATTGGGGTCATTCTCATTTGCAAGGCAGAGAATCTGAGAACCTTAATGCAAGGAAATTTATTCAAAGGCAGAGCCCCGGCGTGATTAGGCCCTTTGTAATTATAGCTCGGAGAGATTCCACTCCAGCCTCCTGCCTCCCTCATGGATTAGCAAGTGAGTCGGAAAAATACACAGGATTTAATTAGAGGCAAATTAAAATTGGTAATGAAATAGGGGCAGTAGCAAATGGCAGGGAGTTGGAAGGGGAAAAGGGAGCCGGTATCTCTCGGGGCTGCGCTGTCTGCCTACGTGTGTGTCTCTTTATTTTACATTTAGAAATGTAAAGATGGTCGATGTAAAGAAGAAAGGGAGGGAAAGGACCAAAACAGGAGGGGAGGGGGAAAGAAAAAGGAAGGGAAAGAGGAGCTGGCTTTGCTGAGCATCACCAGAGCTGGTGGAGCTGCTGTCCTTCATCCCACCCCGTCCCCACCTTCCTCAGCATCAGGCCGGGCTCCTCCAGGCAGGGTCGTGGGCACTCAGTGCCAGGAGCACCCAGGGGCTGTGGGGAGAATTTGGGTGTCAGGACACCCCCAGGAGCTGTGGGGCCGGGCGGGGAGGAGGCTGGTGAGGAAGAGGAGGGCGTGGCACTGACCGAGAGCCGCGTGCCCGCAGAACGCCGTCCGCCACAACCTGAGCCTGCACAAGTGCTTCGTGCGCGTGGAGAACGTCAAGGGCGCCGTGTGGACCGTGGACGAGCACGAGTACCAAAAGCGAAGGCCACCAAAGATGACAGGGTGGGTGCTCCTCCCCCGCGGGACGCTGCCCCAGAGCTGCCACCACCACCCCGGTGCCCAGGGATGCTCAGCCCTGCATCCCTCTGCTCTCTCTCTCTTCCTGCAGGAGTCCCACCTTAGTCAAAAATATGATTTCAGGACTCGGTTATGGAGCACTTAATGCAAGTTACCAGGTAAGGACCCAGCCCTGACAGGGACGTGGGGACACTCAGCCCTCCACAGTCCTGATCTCCACTGGGGTCTTGCTTCTCATCGGGAAAAGAGGGACAAGGAGGATGGGTTCAAGCTGGAAGAGGGGAAATTCAGGTTTGATATATGGAGATCATTCCCTGTGAGGGTGAGGCACAGAGCAGCTGTGGCTGCAGGAACCGGCCTTAATTCTGACAACTAAATACTGATATATTTAGAATACAACGAGGGGACAGCCATAATGGCATGAAATTCCAAAGAATTCGTTGGGATCTGCTTGGCTGCTCCATCCCTGGGAGCATCCAAGGCCAGGCTGGACAGGGCTTGGAACAACCTGGGATAGTGGAAGGTGTCCCTGCCCACGACGGGCAGGGTGGGATGAGATGGCATTGAAGGACCTTCTGACCCAAATTCCGTGCCAACCCGTGCTCCCTGCCGCAGGCTGCGCTGGCGGAGAGCAGCTTCCCCCTGCTCAGCAGCCCCACCATGATCAACACCAGCTCGGCCAGCGCCATGCTGCACGTGGGCCACGACGACGTCAGCAGCACCGTGGAGCAGGTCAACAGCAACGGCAGCAGCAGCCCCCGCCTGTCCCCGCAGCAGTACAGGTCAGCCTGGCCCTGCCCGGGCTGCTGGGCGAGCCTGGCACGCGGGGCACTGCCAGCTCTGGGGGTTCCTGTCCACAGGGTGAGGGGGTTTGGGTTCCATCACCAGGGTGAGGGGGTTTGGGCTCTGTCACCAGGGTGAGGGGGTTTGGGTTCCCATCCTCAAGGTGAGGGGGTTTGGGTTCTCATCACCAGGGTGAGGGGGTTTGGGCTCCATCACCAGGGTGAGGGAGTTGGGTTCCTGTCCCTAGGGTGAGGGGTTTGGGCTCCTGTCCACAGGGTGAGGGGTTTGGGTTCCCGTCACCAGGGTGAGGGGGTTTGGGTTCCCGTCACCAGGGTGAGGGGGTTTGGGTTCCCGTCCTCAAGGTGAGGGGGTTTGGGTTCTCATCACCAGGGTGAGGGGGTTTGGGCTCCATCACTAGGGTGAGGGGGTTTGGGTTCCCGTCCTCAAGGTGAGGGGGTTTGGGTTCCTGTCACCAGGGTGAGGGAGTTGGGTTCTCGTCACCGTTTGGGTTCCCATCACCAGGGTGAGGGGGGTTCTGGAGCAAGAATTTCAGGTAGTTTTGGGTGTTGGCACCCACCCCCCGAGGCTGAAGGCCTCGCCCTCCCCGCAGCCATCAGCAGCTGCTTGTGGGCTCCCATCCCCAGGTGAGGGGATTCTGGCCCAAAAGTCTCGGGCAGTTCTGGGTTATGAGGTCAGCTCCCCGAGGCTGAAGGCTCCCTCTCCCCACAGCCACCAGGAGCTGCTTGTGCTCTCAGAGCAAGGGTGGTTTTGGCTCCTGTTCCCAGGGTGAGGCGGCTCTGGACCAAAAAATTCGGGAAGTTTTGGGTGGTAGCACCCACAACCCGAGGCTGAAGGCTCCCCCTCCCCACAGTGACCCAGAGCTGCTTGTGGGTGCCCACTCTCAGGGCAAAGGGGATTTTGGCTCCTGTCCCCAAGGCAAGGGGGCTCTGGACCAAAGAATTCAGGGAGTTTTGGGTGATGGGATCAGCTCCCCGAGGCTGAAGGCTCCCCTTCCCCACAGCCACCGGGAGCTGCTTGTGGGCTCCTGTTCCATGGTGAGGAGAGTTTTGGCTCCTGTTCTCAGAGCTAGGAGGGCTTTGACTCCCATCCCCAGGGTGAGGGGCCTTCTGGACCAGGAACTCGGAGGGGTTTTGGGTGGTGGGACCCACTCCCTGAGGCTGAAGGCTCCCCTTCCCCACAGCCACCGGGAGCTGCTTGTGGGCTCCTGCTCCAGGGTGAGGAGAGTTTTGGCTCCTGTTCTCAGAGCTAGGAGGGCTTTGACTCCCATCCCCAGGGTGAGGTGCCTTCTGGACCAGGAACTCGGAGGGGTTTTGGGTGGTGGGACCCACTCCCTGAGGCTGAAGGCTCCCCTTCCCCACAGCCACCGGGAGCTGCTTGTGGGCTCCTGCTCCAGGGTGAGGAGAGTTTTGGATCCCATCCCCAGGGTGAGGGGCCTTCTGGACCAGGAACTTGGGGGGGTTTTGGGTGGTGGGACCCACTCCCCGAGGCTGAGGGCTCCCGTTCCCCACAGCCACCCCGTGCACGTGAAGGAGGAGCCGGCCGAGGCGGAGGACGACAGCAGACCCGTGTCGCTGATGGCCACCACCAACCAGAATGTGACGATCCCCGACGACAGGGACCTGGAGGAGGAGCTGCCGGTGGAGGACTTGTCCTAAGGACTCCTTCCTCCTCCCCCACCGAGGGGCAAACCCTTCCCACCCTCCTGGACGGAGACCAAGCCACGCTCCCACCTCCCCGAGGTGACCTTGGCGTTATCCTGGTTCTTTCAAGGCACTTCCACAAAGCAAAAGGTTTTCCTTGGGACGACGACGATGACGACGACACCGACCTGTTGCTGCTGGCGTGTCCCTCGCTGGCCCCGCCACGACACCAGAAGCAAAAACCCCAAGAGCTGGACTTTTCCTGCCTTCCTCCCTTGCTTAGTGACTGGTGGACGAGGATGGTAGGTTGGTGGTTCCTGTCCGAAATGGTCCCTCCTGCCTCCCTGCAGGGAAGGCTCCTCCGTCCCCTCTTCCGCCGCGGTGCCCGCGCCCCGGGGAGCGATGGCAGGACCCCGCTGCCACCTCTGCGTCCCCCGCTGGGTTTTGCACTACGGAGGGATCGTGGACGCTGCCCACGGGCTGCCTCCCCCCAGCTTTTGGGGAAAGAAAGGGCAGAAACGGGGCTGAATCCTCTGCCGGATGTGGGGTTTGCCACGGAGCCGGGATGGACACGGAGCAGCGCGGTGGTGGGACAGTGTCCTCTTGTCACCTGTGCCTGGCCAGCAGAGCCAGGGCCTCCCAGCTTGACCACCCTCCCTGAGCCCCAGCTGCTGGGGGGCTGCTGGCCCCAGCAGTGCTGACCATCCCAGCAGTACTGACCATCAGTTCTGACCATCAGTGCTGACCATCCCAGCAGTGCTGACCATCAGTGCTGACCATCAGTGTTGACCATCCCAGCAGTGCTGACCACCCCAGCAGCACTGACCATCAGTGCTGACCATCCCAGCAGTGCTGACCATCAGTTCTGACCATCAGTGTTGACCACCCCAGCAGTGCTGACCATCCCAGCAGCACTGACCATCAGTGCTGACCACCCCAGCAGCACTGACCATCAGTGCTGACCATCCCAGCAGTGCTGACCATCAGTTCTGACCATCAGTGTTGACCACCCCAGCAGTGCTGACCATCCCAGCAGCACTGACCATCAGTGCTGACCACCCCAGCAGTACTGACCATCAGTGCTGACCATCCCAGCAGCACTGACCATCAGCACTGACCATCCCCAGCAGCACTGACCATCCCAGCAGCACTGACCACCCCAGCCAGGACACAGCTCCCTCCTTCCTGCTGGACATCGGCCACAGCGGTGCCCCCTCCCAGCCAGCAGGGATGGCCACTGCTCCCATTTCACTTCAGGGAAAAGCTCCCTGTGCCTCCCCTTCCATCCCCAAAGCTGGGCCAGGGGCTTGGTGGAGCAAAGGGGCAAGATCCCCATGGCTGAGCACCTGCAGAGGACCTGGGGGTCATCAAAGCTGGCCCTGGAGGATCCCTGTGGTGGCCAAATCTGCCTGCTGGTGTGGGGGTGGCGGGGGAGGAAATTCTGCTTTTCATCTTTTCTTTTCCTCATCCTTTTGTTTGCGTCCAGATGGGAAGATACCAAAAGATTTCTAGAGACAGAAGGTCCGTAGTTCAGGTGGACAGATGGTATTCATGCCAAAAAAAAAAAAAAAAAGAAAGAAACCACAAAAAAATTAATAATAATGTGAACAACACAACCAAACGCCCCTCCTCTCCCTGCTCTTTCTTTCTGGGGTGGTGATGTGGGTACCCAGTGCCAGGCTCCTCCTGGGAGGCAGCGTGGCATTGCCAGTGTTCCCATGGTGGCTTTGGGGAGCATCACAGTCCCTCAGGAGCATCCCCTTCCCTGGAATCATCCTCTTCCCTGGAATCATCCCCTTCCCTGGAATCATCCCCTTCCTGGGAATCATCCCCTTCCCTGGAATCATCCCCTTCCCTGGAATCATCCCCTTCCTGGGAATCATCCCCTTCCTGGGAATCATCCCCTTCCCTGGAATCATCCCCTTCCCTGGAATCATCCCCTTCCCTGGAATCATCCCCTTCCTGGGAATCATCCCCTTCCTTGGGAGTTCCCCCTTCCCTGGCACAGCCGGGCTGGCTCTGGCTGTGCTGGCACCCAGCAGGGTCACCAGGGATTTGCAGTCCTGGACCTGGAGCTGCTCTGGTTTTTAAAGCCACCTCTGGGCTCTCCAAAGCGACCCCGAGCTCTCCCCTGCCCCTCTCCGTCCCCGTTATCCCGGGATGTGACATTCCCGGGGGGTTGTGTCACCGCTGGCATCACGGGAGCCGCGTTTTGGGCTGGAAGTGCCACACCCAGAGCCGTGGGTCAGGGAAAGGTGTTGGTGTCACCCCATGTGTCACCTCTGGGACCCCCCAGGAGCTCCCGACGCTGTGGGGTGAGCCTGGGCTCCTCATCCTTCTCCTTGCCCGGCGCATCCTCCGTGCCCAGCTGGCTGCGGGGCCTGGCGGGTCCCTGTGCCACCCCCGTGTCCCGGGATGTCCCGGGGGTGTCCTGGGATGTCCCGGGATGTCCCGGGATGTCCCGGGGGTGTCCCGGGATGTCCCGGGGGTGTCCCCGGGGGTGTCCTGGGGGTGTCCCCGGGGGTGTCCTGGGGGTGTCCCCGGGGGTGTCCCGGGATGTCCCGGGATGTCCTGGGGGTGTCCCGGGATGTCCCGGGATGTCCCGGGACGTCCCGGGGGTGTCCCCGGGGGTGTCCCGGCTCGGTGGGCCGGTCCCGTGCCCGGTCCGGGATTTATTTCCCCGCTCCCCCGGTCACCCCTCTAGGTGTCACCCGCGCCCGCGGCTGCCGGTGCCGAGCGCCGGGACAGCGCTTCCCTCCCGGAGCGTTCCCGGAGAATTCCCGGGGCGTTCCCGGAGCGTTCCCGGAGCGTTCCTGGGCTCATTCCCGGAGAATTCCCGGGGCGTTTCCGGAGCCATCCCCGGGATCATTCCCGGAGCATCCCCGGGATCATTCCCGGAGCGTTCCCGGGGCGTTCCCGGAGCGTTCCTGGCTCATCCCCGGAGCATCCCCGGGCTCATTCCCGGGCTCATTCCTGAAGCATTCCTGCCTCATTCCCGGGCTCATTCCTGGGTCATTCCCGGCTCATTCCCGGTGCATTCGCAGCTCATTCCAGGCGCATTCCCGGCGCATTCCCACCTTATTCCTGGAGTATTCCTGGCTCATTCCCGGCCTCATTCCTGGCTCATTCCCGGCTTATTTCCGGCACATTCCTGGGTCATTCCAGGCTCATTCCCGGCACATTCCCCGTGCCCGGCCCCTTCCCGGCCTCTGCCGGGCACCAAAGACCCAGCCCGGGCTGGGGGGCACCTTTTGCTGCCACATCCCGATCCATCCCAGTCCATCCTTGTCCATCCCCATCCATCCCGATCCATCCCGATCCATCCCGATCCATCCCAGTCCATCCCAGTCCATCCCAGTCCATCCCGATCCATCCCAGTCCATCCCGATCCATCCCGATCCATCCCAGTCCATCCCCATCCATCCCGATCCATCCCAGTCCATCCCTGTCCATCCCAGTCCATCCCCATCCATCCCGATCCATCCCGATCCATCCCAGTCCATCCCTGTCCATCCCCATCCATCCCAGTCTATCCCAGTTGTTCCCAGTCCATTCCAGTCCATCCCAGTCCCCCCCATCCTGCCCAAGGGGCTGCGAGCACCGTGGATTTTCCCCATCTACTTTATTTTTTCCTCTTTTTCTCTTTTTTTCCCCCTGGTTTCCCCCTTTTTCTTATTTTCTTTCTCTCTCCCTTTTCCATGTTTTCCCCCTTTTCCTCTTCTCCTTTATTCTTCCTTTTTTTTTTTTTTTATTCTCCTTATTCCCCCTTTTTCCTCTCTTCCTCTTCTATTTTTTCTTTATTCCCCTGATTTCCCTTTTTTCTTTTTGCCTTCATTTTTCTTTATTCCCCTTTCTCCCTCTTTCCTTTTTCCTTTTTCCATTTCCTTTTTTTTTCTTTTCTATTTTCTTTTTTCTTCTTCCCCCCCCATTTTTCCCTTTTCCCTCCATTTTTCTTTCTACTTTTCCCCTTTCCCTTCCTTTTTCTTTCCTCCTTTTTTTTCCATTTCTCTTTTCTCTCTTTTTTCCTCCCTTTTATTTTTTATTTTTCACCTTTGTTCCCCCAATCCTTAATTTAAGTCATTTTTGGAACAAGTTTACAGCTGCCATGGGGGTTTTATCACATTTTGCTGCTTTATTCCCGGGAAGGAGCAGGAAGGGCTGGACCTTCCAGACTTTGGGATGCTCCCACCCTCCACAGGTTTTTGGGATTTTAGGAATTATTGTCCCTCTTTCCCAGCCCCCTCACTGATTTTGGGGGGGGTTCAGTAGCTGCTCCCCTTTTCCTCCTCTCCCTTTTTTTTTTTTCCACCTCCTCGGGGTGTGATTATTTTTTTAAACTTTTCCACAGGTACAAACACCCCCAAAATCCTGCAGATCCCCCGTGGATTTCAAAATCCCCCAACACCCCCAAACCCACACGGACCCGGCTCCTTCCCCTCTGCTCCGAGAATTCCCGATGCTCCTTGGCCCCATCCCGGCTCCCGAGAGCACTCCCTAGATATTATCTATATATAAAAATAAATATATCAATATAAAAAAGGAATTTCTTTTTTCCTTAAAACACAATGCACAGGTTTGGAAAAGCCCCGTGGCTCCAGGTGATGCCTTTCCCCCCCCCGGGAATTCCAGATTCCAAAGGGAAAAGTTCCCGCTTTGATACTCAGGGGTAAATTTAATTTTTTCTCTTACCCCCAGCCAGCCCGGCCACCTCTGCAGGCTCCCACCCAGCCCAGGTACTGCGTGTCCCCTCCTCCCTCCCCACCCCTCTGCTCCATTTTGGGTTGGAATTTTCCCAAATTCTGCGAGTTTTACCTCAAAACGCTGCGGGAGGGAGGCTCAAGGACCAAACACGTGGCAGAATTGCGTGTCTGTATATATTGAGATAGGGATATTCTGGCTTTCCACCCACCAACACAAATTGTTCTCTTTTATTTTGCTTTTTTAGTTTTGGGGTGGGGGGGAATGGGGTGGTTATTCTGTATTTTTGTGATTTATTTCCTGTTTCTCTCCACCCTTGGGGCACTTCCGTGAGGGGCAGCTGTGGACACCTCCCTGGACCTTAAATGTGTTTTTCTGGTATCTCCCACTGAAGGAATTCATTTTCCATGTTGTTTTATTTTTGGGTTTTTTTGTTGTTTATTTTTTTTTAAATTAATTCCTCAATGATTTCTTTTCCCCAAAGCTGGGGAAGGGGGTCAGACCCCAGTGCTGGGAGGGAGGAGCCGCTGGAGAGGAGCAGCAGCCGAACCTGCATCAAACCAAAGGGTTTCTTTGCTTTGTTTACACCCCTGGCCAACCTCAGCATCTCCCTGGATCTGCGTTTTTGTCCTGGAAGCGCTGGGGGAAGGTCGGGACACTCCAGAGCCAGGGGCTGGTGGAGGGGTGGGGATGGAGCCACGACAGGTTGGGGACATCCAGCCCTGCCACCACCTCTTTTTTTTTGATTTATTTTGGTTTTTTTTATTATTTTTTCCCTGTTTTTTTTTGTTTTATTCCCATCCCGCGCGGCGCTGGGCGGGGAGGTGATGCTGGGGAGGTGGGCAGAGCTCCGAGGGGGCAGAGGGAGGGTGGGTGTGTAAAAAGTGACCCCTTCCCTCCCTGCCTGCCCGCCCTGCCCCGCGCTGCTGGCTGTGTCTTTGTACCCGAGCTCCGTGTGTCTGCCTGGGCAGACGGTAAACCCTTGTACAGTAGGTCTAGCTGCATGTAACCTGTATGGACAATGGCATTATAAAATGCAATAAAAGAAATTACCTATCGTGCTGCTGGCCTGCTTTGCTTCGGGTTGTTGAAGGGGAAAAAAAACAAAAAAAACCCAAAAAAACCCAAAAACGCCACAAAAAAAGTGAGAGTTTTCACAGAATTCATTGATTTATCGAGCTCTGAGATCTGTCTGTGAGCCCCAAATTGAAAAGCTCCAGGAATGGCGACTCCAGCATCTCTCTGGGCACCTCCTTCCCAATCCCTGAGCCCCTTTCCAGTGAGGAAATCCTTCCAAAAAATCCCTCCAGGAGCAATGGGAAGGAGAGGGGCGAAAAGTGGCTTCAGCTGCTCCGTGAGCATTGGGGTGAGCTGGGGGCTGCAGCAGCTCTGGGGGTTTGGGGGTCCCCTCTCCCCTTTCCCATCTCTGGGGGTTTTGGGGGTCCCATCTCCCCTTTCCCATCTCTGGGGGTTTGGGGTCCCATCTCCCCTTTCCTATTTCAGGGGGTTTGGGGTCCCATCTCCCCTTTTCCATCTCTGGGGGTTTGGGGGTCCCATCTCTGGGGTTTTGGGGGTCCCATCTCCCCTTTCTCATCTCTGGGGTTTGGGGTCCCATTTCCCCTTTCCTATTTCAGGGGGTTTTGGGGTCCCATCTCCCCTTTCCCATCTCTGGGGTTTGGGGTCCCATTTCCCCTTTCCCATCTCTGGCGTTTTGGGGTCCCATCTCCCCTTTCCTATTTCAGGGGGTTTGGGGGTCCCATCTTCCCCTCTTCATCTCTGGGGTTTGGGGTCCCATCTCCCCTTTCTCATCTCTGGGGGTTTGGGGGTCCCATCTCCCCTCCCCATCTCTGGGGGTTTTGGTTTCTCATTTTCCCCCCGGCACTGATGGATTTAACACTTGGAGATTTTAACTTTTAAACTAGAAACTTTTCAATCCCTTTTTTTTTTTTTTTTAGTTGCTTTTTATAGTTTTTTGGGTTTTTTTTTCTTTTTCCCTTGGCACAGACGTGAAACTCTCCCAGTTTGATTGCAAAACCAGTCAGTGGATGGGAGGGGACACTGGGACAGGTCACTCTGGCCTTGTGCACGATTTCCTGTACCCCAAAAAACGCTGGCAGGAGGCACCCACCCCTCCTGCTCCACATGGATCCCCCCCCTCTCTCCAGCTGGGCCCCAAATCTTTGGGATTTTTGCCCACCCCAATGCTTTGCCCCAAATCTTTGGAATTTTTGCCCACCCCAATGCTTTGCCCCAAATCTTTGGGATTTTTGCCCACCTCAATGTTTTGCCCCAAATCTTGGGCCACTCATTCCTGGGGCAACCCTGCTCTGGGGGCTCAAAAAAATGGGAAGAAGAATAATTATGGGAAGGAAAATCCCAGGAATGGTGGGATTTTTGCCCACCTTGATGCTTTTCCCCATATCTTTGCGATTTTTGTCCACCTCGATGCTTTTCCCCAAGTCTTTGGGATTTTTGCCCTCCTCGATGCTTTGCCCCAAATCTTTGGAATTTTTGCCCACCTCAATATTTTGCCCCAAATCTTTGGGATTTTTCCTCACTCCTGAAGCACAACCGGGGGGAGTCACTGCCTTGGATAACCCAGAGCCAGCACAGCTTCCAAAAGAACCCAGAAAAAAGAGGGAGAACCTCCTTTTTTAAAAGGGAGACCCTTTTTTTTTTTTTTTAAAGGGGGTTTTGGGTTTGATTTTTTTCTTAAATGAGCATTGAGAAATTGGAATATCAAGGTCAGGAAAGGAAATGTCCAAAGGGTTCTTGCTTTTGGGCCTTCCCTGAGCCTCTGCTGTCTCGGGGGGTCTCTGTGGTGCATCCCCTGGGACTGGGGCCAAGAAGGGACCCCAAAACACTCGGGCCACTCATTCCTGGGGAAAAGGATAATTGTGGGGAGGAAAAGGCCAGGAGTGGCGGGAGCAGGCCCCGGCTGGGTGTCAGCTCCCACTTCTGCCAGCCCAACCTCTCCAGAACCTTCAGCTCATCCCCACTTCTGCAGAAACCTGGGATGGAACACAGAGCGGAGGGAAGTTTTGGGGAAGTTTTTAATTTTCCCATCTTCCAAAGATGGATGTTCACAGGGCCCCAATTTTTTTTTTTTTTTTTTAAATATCGAATGTCCATTTCCTTCTTTTTTCTTTTTCTTTTTTTTTTTTTTTTTTTGTAATTATTTACAGAAATAGCTGGTGACTCATCAGAATCCTTCAGCAGCACATGTCAAACACTGGGGTCATTCACTGCAGAGCCTCCCCCAGCAGAAGGGTTTGAGGAGGTTATTTTGTTTAGAGACTTTGTGCGTGCACAGGGACGGGGAAATTCTGCTCCACGGATCGGGGGGTGATGGCTCAGACCCCAAAAAAACACGGCTGGGCCAGCAAAGCCCAGCTCTGTCCCGGCACCCAGCCCCATCCCACCACACTCTGTGGCCCCAGGGCTGTTTCGTTCCTTGTTTTCCAGGATCACACGCGGTTTTCTCTTATTTATTTATTTTCTTTTCCAAGCCTCGGCCGAGGGGTTGGTGCCGGGAATGTTGCAAAAGCCTCTTTGAAGCGAAAATCGAGGTTTCGGTGCTGAATCCTCGCCGGAGACGGGAAGGTCAAGGAGGTTTAAATCTCCAACGCCTCCGGTCTGGGGCACGGGGAGCTGTGGGGAACCCGCAGGTTTTGGGGTGCAGATCAGGGGTTTGGGGGGTAGATCCAGGGGGGTTTAGGGTGCAGATCTGGGAATTTTGGGGTGTAGATCTTGGGGCTTTGTGGTGCAGATCTGGGGATTTGGGGGTGCAGATCTGGGAAATTTGGGGGTACAGATCTGGGAACTTTGTGATGTAGATCCAGGAGGATTTGGGGTGCAGATGTGGGAGTCTTGAGGTGTAGATCCAGGGGGATTTGGGGGATCAGATCTGGGAGTTTTGGGGCACAGATCCAGAGTTTTAGGGTACAGATCCAGGGGCTATGAGGTGCACATCTGGGGGTGATGAGGAGCAGATCTGGGAGTTTTGGGGTGCAGATCTAGGGATTTTGGTGTGTAGATCCAGGGGGATTTGGGATGCAGATCTGGGGATTTTAGTGTGTAGATCTGGGAGTTTTGGGATGTAGATCCAGGGATTTTGGGGTGCAGATCTGGGGATTTTGGGCTGCAGATCTGGGGATTTGGGGTGCAGATCCGGGGGTTTTGGGTTGTAGATCCAGGGGGATTTGGGGCATAGATCCGGGGATTTGGGGTGTAGATCCGGGGATTTTGGGGTGCAGATCCGGGTTTTTTGGGGTGCAGATCCAGGGGAGGTGGAGCCCAGGCCCTGCTGCCCCCGAGGAGCAGCAGGAGCTGCGGGAGCCGGGCTGGGTTTGCTTTGGCGGCGGCGGAGCCGGGAGCGGAGCCGGGTGCCAGGGCTGGGGAATGGTGCCAGGGCTGGGGAATGGTGCCAGGGCTGGGGAATGTGGCTCGGGGCAGCCACACAGCCACAGGAACGGCTGGTTTTGTTTTCCCGGAGCCAGCCAGACCCCACCGCCTTCCCCTCGGACACTGCGGCTCCCCCACACCCCAGGCCCTGCTCAGGCTGCTCCTCTCTATCCTCCTTTCTTTGCAGAGGATGATATTTTGGGGGGGAAATCCTTGTTTTTATGGGCCACACTCCTTTCTGTGTGCTGAGCAATCCGTGACCCCCTGGACACAGCGAGTGTTTTCCTGCTCTCTCCATCCCTGGAGCTTTCCAGGGCCAGATTTCCCCCAGCCCCCCCTGCCCAGGGCCCAGCAGCCCCCAGCCAGGATTAACAGGAGTTTCTGGTGCATTCTGTCCATGCCAAGCAGCAGCACGGATTTTTCCAGGCTGTCCCAATGCCCACGGCACAGGTGGCACCCCAGGTAAAGCCCTGCTGCTCTGCATCCCCAAAATCCCTGTAAAACCCTTCCCTGCATGGCACAGCTGGGGCTGCCAGCCTGGGGAGCCCTGTTCCCCTCAAAGCCATGGCTGCACTGATCCTGCACCCCCAGAATTGTGATTAAGCTTCCCAACTAGCCTTTAATATTTTTTTTTAGGTTAATAGGTCGGTTTGGGGAAAGAGGGATCCCCACCCACCCCTGAGCCGAGCTCCAACACCCGCACTCCTGCCTCCGTTCTGGCCCTGGCAGAGCAGGGGAAGCTCCGGCCCCATCCCAGCGCTCCTGGGCTCCCTTTGGGAGCATCGCTGGGGCTGCCCGGGCCGAGGCAGGGCTGGACCCACAGGGGTGCGGGCAGGTGAGCAGGGGGGAATTTGTGGGAAGGTGAGCAGGGAGGAAGGCGCAGGCAGGTGACTGTCGCTGTCAAGGCAGGACGGGAATGAAGAGAAATCTGATTCAGAAGGCTGTGAGAGTAAAACTCCAATTTATTCAAAATACCCCGCTCTTTATACAGAGCTCTGTGAGGACCAACTCCATTGGTCCTGAAAACCATTCACCCTATTGGTGTACAGTGCTTGACACACAGAGATAGAACTGAACTACAAACAATGTGAACAACCAGAGAGATAAAGAATTATTTACGTTCTTCTCCAGCTCTTTCCCAGGCTCCTGCCTGGCTAGAAACTCTCGTTTCTCTCTTTGACTGAACCTGAGCCCCACAGGTAACAAGGGGGAAGGTGCTCAGGTGAGCAGGGGGGGATTTGTGGGAAGGTGAGCGGGGAGGAATTTTCAGGCAGGTAACCAGGGGGAAAGGTGCTCAGGTGAGCAGGGAGGAAAGTGCACAGGTAACCAGGGGGAAGGTGCTCAGGTGAGCAGGGAGGAAGGTGCTCAGGTGAGCAGGGGGAAGGTGCTCAGGTGAACAGGGGGAAGGTGCTCAGGTAACCAGGGGGAAGGTGCTCAGGTGAGCAGGGGGAAGGCGTGGCAGCATCGCGTGGGGCTGGCACGGTTCCACTGACTCAGCGATGCCGGCACCGCCCCAGCCCCGGTCCAGCTCCGTGCCTGGATGCTGCCCTAAAAAACGCTGCGGAGAGCTGGCAGAGCCCTGCTGGAAGCAGGAGGGGCTGGAGGCTGCTTTGCAGCTCTGGGTGGGTTTCAGGGATCAAACCATACAGAAAAGGATGGAAAAAATTGGGGAATCCTCCCTGCTGAGCCCCCCGCAGCCCCTCTGGCCAAGCTTCACGTGCAGAAACTGCACAAAAACCCCGTGAGAGACTAAAACCCACCCCAGCAGGAGGCTGGAGGAGGGCACAGTGCTCTGTCTGTCAGGCCAGACACAAAAGGGGCCAAATCCACACCGGGAGCAGCTCCCAAAATCTCCAAACCTCGGTGGCGGGGCCGTGCGGATCCGCGGGAGCTGCGGTGGGGCGGATGCCCAGGGACAGAACACGGGGTGCCGATGCTTCACCCTCAGTGCCAGCTCTGCCTTCAGGACGAACCCCGAGCGCTCCAGCCCCGCTTCGTGCTCCAGGATCTCTCATTCCCACTTCCCGACCCGTTTCCTTCCCACATGGACACAGCGGTGGCGGCCTCCTGTCCCTCACCCTGCTGGGGACAGTGACAGCGCTGTGACAGTGGTGGCAGCGGGTTGTGGCACCTCCGGGGAGCCCCCAGGTCTCTCCCCCGGCTCCGAAACTCCGGATTGCAAAACCCAGCGGCTCCGGAGGGGCTGGGCAGTGACCCCTGGCCTGGCACAGCGGGGAGGGCACGGGACAGCATCGGGAATTCCCTGGTGAGAAATGCTGATGCTGACTCCAGCTCAGAAGGCTGATGGATTTCTTTGTTATAACTATACTAAAATACATTAATATACTATTTAAAGGAGATACTAAAACTACAAACCTACTTTTCTAACTACTAAATCTAACTCACTCACAACTCCTGACCCTCTCTGAGAGCCCAGCCCCAGGTAGGTTGGGTTGAGTTGGAATGGATTGGATTGGATTGGATTGGATTGGATTGGGTTGGATTGGATTGGATTGGATTGGATTGAATTGGGTTGGATTGGATTGGATTGGATTGGATTGGATTGGATTGGATTGGATTGGATTGGATTGGATTGGATTGGATTGGATTGGGTCGGGTCGGATCGGGTCGGGTTGGGTTGGGTTGGGTTGGGTTGGGTTGGGTTGGGTTGGATTGGATTGACCACCAGGCTCAAACAATCCTCACCAGAACCCAACCCAGCCATCACCCCAGGTAAACAATTCTCCAAACACATTCCACATGGGAAAAACAAGGAGCAGAAATAGAAATTGTTTTCTCTGTGCTCCTCTATGAAAAAATCTTGAGGGAAAATGCACCTACTACAGGACAGTGTGACAACCCCTGCTGCTGCTGCTGCTCCAGCCTGGGCTCCTCGGCGTTCTCAGGGCTGCTGGTGGCCCTGACGCCGTCACCTCCCATCCCAGCGGCACCCCGGCATCGCCCCAGGGAGCCGAACCTCATTTTCCAGTTGGGGAAACTGAGGCAGGGAGGGGTTGGGGGAGGCAGAGGCGTTCCCTGGACACGCCAGGGAGTCAGGGAATAAAAGTTCTCTCTTGGCTTCCCTGCGTGGGGGAGAGTGGACAGGATGGAGCTCCCGCCTGGGGGCTCCAACCCTCACCCAAGGGGTCCAAGCACCCACCCGAGGGTCTCCAACACCTACCCGAGGTGTCCAAGCACCCACTCGGGGGGCTCCACCACCCACCTGAGGGATCCAAACACCCACCCAGGGGTCTCCAACACCTACCCAAGGGGTCCAAACACCCACCCAAGGAATCCAAACACCCACCCAAGGGATCAAAACACCCACCCGAGGGATCCAAACACCCACTCAGGGAATCCAAACACCCACTCGGGGGGCTCCACCACCCACCCGGGGGATACAAACACTCACCCAGGGGTCTCCAACCCCACCCCAGAGATACAAACACCCACCCAGGGGTCTGCAACACCCACCCGGGGGATACAAACACCCACCCGAGAGATACAAACACCCACCCAGGGGTCTGCAACACCCACCCGGGGGTCTCCACCACCCACCCGAGGGGTCCAACCACCCACGCGGGGGCCGCGGGCACGGCCCAGCCCCGCTGCTCTCCCCCCATTTTCCTTCGGGGGCCGCAGCCCAGCGCCGGGAGCGCAGCGCAGCCGTGACATCCCAACCCCGAGGCCGGCCCGGGAGCCACCTCCGCCTGCCCCGCGCCTCTCCCCTCTCCCGGCGCCGCTCCAGCCTCCAGCAGAAGCTCCCGGAGCGCTGCGGCCGCGGGCTGGCCGCGTGTTTGCGCTCCCAACCTCTTTTTTTTTTTTTCTTTCTTTCTTTCTTAATTTGATTTTTTCTTCTTTTTTTTTTTTTTTTTTTTAAATTTATTTTTGGAAGGAATTGGCGACGCAAAAGCCCCGAAGCCCAGCCCAGAGGCAGCCCCGCGTCCCGGCCGGCCCCCATCGCCGGGGCCGGGGGATGCGGGGCGGGCGCGGGGGCGGGCGCGGCGCCCCGCGGGGCCCCAGGTGAGCGGGACGGGCCCCGCACCGAGCCGCGCTCCCGCACCCCGCACCCATGTCCCGGCCCGGCAGCCCCGAGCAGCCCCGAGCCCAGCCGCTCCCGCCGCCAGGTACGGGGGGACACGGAGGGGACAAAGGGGGGCGCGGGGCGGGGGCGCAGGGGGACGGGGATCAGGGCTGGGGACCCCGGGGAAGGCTTTGGGATCCTTTGGAAGGCTGTGGGGTCCCGAGGAAGGCTTTGGGATCCTTTGGAAGGCTTTGGGATCGCAAGGAAGGCTGTGGGGTCCCGAGGAAGGTTTTGGGATTCCAGGGAAGGCTTTGAGATCCCTTGGAAGGCTTTGGGATCCCAGGGAAGGTTTTGGGATCCCAGGGAAGGTTTTGGGATCCCTTGGAAGGCTTTGGGATCGCAAGGAAAGCTGTGGGGTCCCTTGGAAGGTTTTGGGATCCCAGGGAAGGCTGTGGGATCTGGGAGAAGGCTTTGGGATCCCTTGGAAGGTTTTGGAATCCCAGGGAAGTCTTTTGGATCCCTTGGAAGGTTTTGGGATCCCAGGGAAGGTTTTGGGATCCTTTGGAATGCTTTGGGATCCCAGGGAAGGTTTTGGGATCCCTTGGAAGGTTTTGGGATTCCAGGGAAGGCTTTGGGATCCCAGGGAAGGCTTTGGGATCCCAGGGAAGGTTTTGGGATCCCTTGGAAGGTTTTGGGATCCCAGGGAAGGGTTTGGGATCCCGGGGAAGATTTAGGGGTCCCAAGAAAGGCTGCGAGGTCACGAGGAAAGTTTTGGGATCCCAAGGAAGGTTTTGGGATCCCAAGGAAGTCTTTGGGATCTCTTGGAAGGCTGTGGGATCGCAAGGAAGTCTGTGGGGTCACAGGGAAGGCTTTGGGATCCCAGGGAAGGCTTTGGGATCCCAATAAAGGCTGTGGGGTCACAGGGAAGGCTTTGGGATCACGAGGAAAGCTTTGGGATCCCGTGGAAGGCTTTGGGATCCCGTGGAAGGCTTTGGGATCCCGGGGGGGGTGTGCACAGTGGGGGTGTGTGCAGGGCTCCCGGGGGTGCATTTCTGGGGGCCTGGCTGGAAGTTTGGGGGTGTGGGGATGCGCTGCTGGGAAGGGGAAGGAGGAGGGGGCGCGCAGGGCTGGGGCTGTGCCGGGGCAGCAGCGGGAGAGCGGCCGGGCTGTGGGGGAGGAGAGACGGCTTGTGCGGGGCTCTGAGCATCCGAGTGTGTGTTTGTGCAATTCTGAACATCTGAGTGTGTGTTTGTGCAGGGCTCTGAGCATCCGAGTGTGTGTTTGTGCAATTCTGAGCATCCGAGTGTGTGTTTGTGCAATTCTGAACATCTGAGTGTGTGTTTGTGCAGGATTCTGAAAATCTGAGTGTGTGTTTGTGCAGGGCTGTGAGCATCCAAGCGTGTGTTTGTACCCCTGGCAGTGTTTGTGCAGGATCCTGAACATCCAAGTGTGTGTTTGTGCAGGGTTGTGAGCATCTGAGTGTGTGTTTGTACCCCTGACAGTGATTGTGTGTGTTTGTGTGTGACTGTGAACATCCCAGCGTGCACTGGCAGTGTTTGGGTGTGATTGTGTGTGGTTGTGAACATCCCAGCGTGCACTGGCAGTGTCTGGCTGTGTTTGTGTGTGACTGTGAACATCCCAGTGTGCACTGGCAGTGTTTGGGTGTGTTTGGGTGTGTTTGTGTGTGCCTGTGGACATCCCAGCGTGCGCCGGTGCCCCTGGCCTTTTCCTGTGCCTGTGTTTGTGTGTGAGCTCAGCAGCTGCCGGGAGCCTGCCGGGATTTCGCATCCCCAACTCCGCCGCAGTTTCTGTCCCGGGGCCAAGGCCGGGGAGCAGCTGGGGGGTGTGAGTTAAACCCGGCCGAGGGATGGGGGTGAGGGGCAGCTCTGCAGCCCTGGCCGTGCCGAAAAGGATGGAAAAATTTGGGGAATCCTCCCCGCTGAGCCCCCCGGAGCCCCTCTGGCCAAGCTTCACATGCAGAAACTGCACAAAAACCCCGTGAGAGTAAAACCCACCCCAGCAGGAGGAGCGCACAGCGCTCTGTCTGTCAGGCCAGACACAAAAGGGGCCAAATCCACGCCGGGAGCAGCTCCCAAAATCTCCAAACCTGGCGGCGGGGCCGAGCGGAGCCGCGGGCACAGCTGGACCGGCCGCTGTTGGCTTTGGCCCGGGGCTCGGCCGGCCCGGGGCTCGGAGAATGCATCCTCTTGTTCTCTTCCCCTGCTCCTCCAGCTGCATGCTCCGCTTCCCGGCCGAGCTCCGCTCCAAACCCGGCCCCAAAGAGCCCCTGCAGCCGCAGGAGGCTGATTTCCCTGGATTTCCTTCCTTTTCCAGGTGGGAAATGCTGAGCTGGGAATGCAAAGAGCTTTTTGTAAGGGGCTCGTCCCCAGCTCAGCTCGGAGAGTGCTGAGCGCAACTCCTGTACCAGCAGCTGGGGGGGATTTCAAAAATTGCCTTCAAAAATCTGTTCAGTGCTTTGGGGGAAATGGTTTTGGAGCTTTTCTGCCTTCCCTGTGGCCACGGGGAGCTGTGGGTGGGGAGAGCGGTTCAGCTCCCAGGCTTGGGCAGGAGCACTGGGACCTGGCTGAGGTGCTGGGGGCCACCTGTGAGTGCCCAGCTCGGTGTTCCCATCTTGGAGGGGCAGCACTGAGTGCCCAGCTTGGTCTTCCCTAATTTTAGGGGCATCTATCAGTGCCCAGTTCTGTTTTCCCACCTGAGAGGGGCATCTGTGAGTGCCCAGTTTGATGTGTCCCTGCTGGGGACCTGTTGTCCCCGTTCCCTGTTGGAGGGGCATCCGTCAGCGCCCAGTTTGGTGTGTCCAAACTGGGGACCTGTTGTCCCCGTTCCCTGTTGAAGTGCCATCCATCAGCGCCCAGTTTGGCGTTCCCATCTTGGAGGGGCAGCACTGAGTGCCCAGCTTGGTTTTCTCAGTTTGAAGGGGTGTCTGTGAGTGCCCAACTCAGTGTTCCCTGTTGGAAGGAGTGCCCAGTTTGGTGTTTCCATGTTCGAGGGCCATCCAGGAGTGCCAATTCCGTGTGTCTCTGCTGGGGACCTGTTGTCCCCATTCCCTGTTGGAGGTGCATCCATCAGTGCCCAATTTGGCGTGTCCAAACTGGGGACCTGTTGTCCCCGTTCCCTATTTCAGGGGCACCCATCAGCGCCCAGTTTGGCTCTCCCAAGTTTAGGAGACATCCATCCTGCACAATTCGCTTTTCCCATCCTGGAGGAGCATCCATCAGTGCCCAATTCCGTGTTCCCACCTTGAGGGGGGTCTCACCTTCATCCCAAACCATTCCAAACCCTGCTGCTCCTCCTCAGCTCTGCTGTGAGCCCGCGCAGAGCCCGACCGAGCTTTCCTCCTCCTCCTCCTCTTCCTCCTGGGCTCGCCCTAACCCCCACTGCCCCAGCCCCAGAGCCTTCACCCCATCCCTGCCCCTCCTCAGGGAGCAGCTCTGTGCCGTCCCATCCCAAACCCCTCTCCCACCTCTCCCTGCTCCCTCTCCATGATTTTGGGAGGGATGAGTGTCCCTGTGACACTCAGGAGCACAGCCCCGGTGGCTTGGGCCAGGGCCAGCAGCTCTGTCACGCAGCGCCGAGCCTGGGAATTCTCCCTCCATTCCCTTTCCCAAGTTGTACAAACCCACACTGGCTCCTTTGGATCACCCCGGGCTGGGGAATAAACGGGGAAACTGAGGCACAGGGGTGGTGTGGGCCCAGCTCAGCATGCGCTGGGCAGCTCAGGTGGGGTTTGCTGCTGTTCCCCAGCTGGACACGGAGCTTTTTCCCAGAATTTTGTTCCCTGGCATCTCCAGAGGTGGGCTGGATGCCACCACAGCCTCTCCCAGCCAGCAGGGACGGGGACACGGCAAAGCAAGGCCCCGAAATAGCCTCAGGTAGTTTGCAGAAAGAAGAGGCCTCTGTCTGCCCTGGTAATAATTTTTTAGAGGAATTAGCAGAAAACATGGGGGGTAAACAAAAGTTTTTTGCTTGGTGAGATGATCCTTCACAGAGAGGGAGCAGGGAAAGCAGGAAGCGGGAGAGGCTCCTTCCTTCTCCTCCTTCTCCTCCTTCTCCTTCTCCTTCCCCTTCTCCTTCTCCTTCTCCTCTTCCTCCTCCTTCTCCTCCTCCTCATCCTTCTCCTTCTCCTTCTCCTTCTCCTTCTCCTTCTCCTTCTCCTTCTCCTTCTCCTTCTCCTTCTCCTTCTCCTTCTCCTTCTCCTTCTCCTTCTCCTTCTCCTTCTCCTTCTCCTTCTCCTCCATCTCCTCCTCCTCCTCCTCCTCCTCCTCCTGAGGATGGTGGACCCAAACCCATCTCCAGAACCAAAACCTCCTCGGGTTTGGCTCTGCTCATTCCCACCTCCTTTTTCCCTTCCCAGCAGGACATTTGCCACCCTCGTGTCCCCATCCATGTCCCCATCCCTGTCCCCAGCTGGGCGTTTGGGACACACATTTTTCCTTAATTCTTTCTGCCTGTTCCCAAGGATTTTGCCCCGAGGTACAAGAGGAGGCGGAAAAAGCTGTTTCGTGCCCAGCCCCAAACACGAAACATTCAGACCCAAAATACCCCTGGGGTGCCCAAGCAGGGAATTCTCAGCAGGAATCGGGGCACCTCACTCAGGAACCCTTTACTGAGACCGTCCTGTCCTAAGGCAGGGGTAGGAACAAAGGAAAAACCCATCCAAAAATCAAAATAAATTTGTTTTTTCCTTGTCTCAGCACTGATTTAAATGCAGGATTGCAGAGTTGCACGCAGCCATCCTCAAAGTGCAAAGAGCCCCTCCCGAAAAAAGCCATGAAAGAAACAAAAGTGTATTTTTTTTACCCCACAGAAAGACTTTTTTTTTTGCAACATTTCTGTTTTTCTTTCCAAGTTTTTCTTGTCAGCTCCCGAAAAACTCTTCTCTCCTGTTTGTTCTTTGAACAACTACAAAATTTACGAAGAAAAAGAAAAGAAACCTGAGGGGGAAAAAAAAAAAAAAAAAAAAAAGCAGATTTCTGGCTTTTTTCAAAGTTTCTGGGTTTGAGCAAAACAAAGCCGGGCCTTGGGGCTGTGTCGCCCCTGCTCCCGCTCCAGATCCTGATTGAATTTCCTTGGAAAGCGCCTGCCTGGGAGCTGCAGAAACCCAAGCCCTCCTCGGGGTATTTGCTGCAGTTCTGGTGATTTTTCCCAGATTTTTCCATGCCTGGAATTCCCCCTCCTGTGGGATGGGCACCAGCGCTCCCAGGATAGCCCCAAAATCCCTTCCCGTGCCCCAAATTTTGGAATCTGCTTTGAGATCTGGGCATGGGGAGAAGCCCCAACCTACAGAGAGTGCGAGCAGCAGCACTGAGAAGTTTTTTGGGCTCCACCCCCACAGGATATTTCTTGGGGAAAAATCCCATTTTCGTGCCTCAGTTTCCCCACCGACCGAGGCAGTTTTTTAAGGAAAATCCCTGGAGCTCAGGGCTGCTGTGATGGGCCCTGGTTTCAATCTCTGCTGGGATGAAAGGGGCTGGGGAAATGCAGATTTATTGAGCAGCTCCCGTTGATCCCCTCCTCTATTAACTTTTTTTTTTTTTCTTTTTAAGGACTTAGGTTGGGAAGACACAATTTTTCCCTGGCAGGACCTGTGCTGGTTTAACCCCCAAGGTTACCCAATTACCAGCCTGGTTTGGGACTTAATTACTCCCTCGGTAATTTCTCCCTGCTCTGTAATTCCCAGAATCTCCTTGGATCTGATAGGCCTCGCCTGGGATAATTGCTTTTCCTTAAGGACACCCAGGATTTCCTCCCGTGTCCTTCCTCCCCTGATTCCTCCAATTTTCCATCTTTTGGGGAGTTATCCTGCCCCAGGCGCTCTTCAAACTCAAATTCAATCCCAATCTGGGTCTTTTCCCTGTTGTTTTCCCCCTGTTTTCCCCCATTCTCTGTTCCCACAGTGTTTTTGGGGTTTTTGTGTTGGTTTTGGGATGAGGCCTGGTGCTGGGAGATGAGGAAAGGAACCTGCTCCTTCCCAGCTTTGGGAAGTTTTGTTGTCCCTTTTTTCTAGTCCGGGCTTAAAGATTCCTCCTTCCCTTGCGGCTCCACGCTGGGATGGTGCTTTAATACCTACAAAATGTAAATATATTTAATTAAATCGATTCTTGCTGCTGAAGGAATAATTCCTCCCAAACTGCCGCAGTGTCAGAGGTGCTCCTTGCAGGGAATTTCTGTTTTGTCTTCCCTGAAAGCTCTTGGAGGAGCAATTCTCCCATGGATTTGGTTTGGCAGGAGCCACCAGGACCTTGGAGGGATGGGGTTTGTTTAGGGACACCGACCTGGAATTGGGGTTTTGTCGCTGAGGTCAAACTCCCAGCAGGGATGGACTGGATGGACGCTGCTCCTGGCCTGTCTGGCCCCAAAATTCCTCCCTCCCTTCCCACCCAAATTCTATAAATAACAAATAACAACAACTCCCAGCCTGCTGAGCTGTTTGGGGGTTTTGTGGTTTTGGGGTGGTTTTTTTTGCTTTGTTTTGTTTTTTGTGCATTTAGGAAGTCACTTCTCACAGAAACCACTTTGTTTTTTGATTGGATTCCTCATTTTTCCTGTTTATCCAAAGCTTTGCCCAGGTGAGGCCAAAGGTTTTCCAGGCGGGAAGCAAAGCCGTGCTGGATCTGTCTGGGCCGTGCTTTGGGCATCTCTTCCCTTCCCACCCTTCTTCTCCTTTCCCTGCCTATCCCAAAATCCGAGACAGCTTTGGTGCATTAATTCAGACAAAATTTAAATAAGGCATTGGGATTTCTCCCAGCCGAGCAAATTTCCAAACCAGGATTTTGCCTCCCTCTGCTCCTAGATGGGAAGGATTTGCTCTGGTGCCACCTCTTCTGCACTGGAAACCTGGAATGTCCCTGGAATATCCCTGGAATATCCCTGGAATATCCCTGGAACAGTCAGGCAGGCACCTAGAGGGCCAGGAGAGATCTCAGGCTGGATTTATCTGCGTGAAAAGGAGAGCAGAGAGCTCCCAGCCCGCACAGAGCCGCAGCGCTGGGTTGCTGATGGATTTGTCCATCCCTCTCCTGCCCCACATCCCTTCCCTGGGAGCCTGGGGAGGAGGAGGGACAGAGAAACGAGACCCCAGGAACGCTGAGCAGGAGCCACGGGACACCCTGGCAGGGTGGGACCCCGAACCACAGCTCCAGCCTTGCCTCCCCCCACGTCCCCTGGGGGTCTGGGCAGCACAGGCAGCTGGGAGAAGGGAACCCGCGGGTTTTTGGGAGCTGTGGCTGTGCTGTGCCTCCTCTTTGTGCTGCTGGAGAGACTCTTGCTCACCCCAGCTCCCTCCAGGCTGCTGCTCCTGCCTCTGGTTTGCCCTGCTCTTTGGGAATGCTGAGCTCAGCTCGTCGGGAATTCCGTGTGTTCCCACCAGGAGCACAGAGCACTTTTCCACTGGGGTGGCCCCAGAAGCTCCTGTGTTCCCCAGGGCCTCCCTGGTACTTTGGACTTTGCAGGAATTCGATGGGATCCTCAGTTCCAGCCATGAAACCTTCCAGCTTCTTTGCATCTCTCTCCTCTCCTGTTTTCCCACCCCCTCGATGGATTTTGGAGCTCGCTGATGTCTCGGGACTTCCATGACCGATGGATTTGGAGTTTGGGACCGGGGAGAATAGTCAGAAAAGCGGCTCCATGTGCATGTCCTGGCCTTGGCAAGAGAAAGCAGCTCCACATCTATCACCGTGCTGATCTCTGGTGCCTCGAGGCAGTGCTGGGATTTATTGAACTGAGGTTGTTGGTTTTGAGTGCCTCATTCCCTCTGTTCCCAAAAAACAGAGATCTGAGCCGCTCCACACCTCCACACCTCCCTTGTGCAGAGACTTGGACTCATCCAGGCTCTGAGGAGGATTTGCCCTGGCCAGGAAGGGTCTGGAGGTGCAGGAGTTTTGGGGAAAAGTGAGAGGTGTCCCATCCCAAGGGCTGGCTCACCTTAGGGTTTGCCCCAGGGTCGTGGTTGGTTTTAAACCTGATGGATTTAGGTCGAGCCTGGTCCTGTTCTGGGGGAGAAGGGGTCCAGGGCAGGCCTCAGCTTGGCAGGGCAGGGATTGAGGAATTTAAAGGAGGAGAGGGAGCTGGGAGCTGTGGGATGAGCCAGTTATGGAAGGGTCTGTTCCCCTCCTCCTGTGCCAGCAGAGCTGTTGCCTCTTCTGGGGGGCATTTTGGGAGCTGCTGCTCAAGCATTTCCCAGGGCATTCCCCCTGCATTTCCCTGAGCATTCCCTCTGCATTTCCCTGAGCATTCCCTCTGCATTTCCCTGAGCATTCCCCCTGCACTTCCCTGAATATTCCCTAAGAATTTCCCTGAATATTCCCTCTGCACTTCCCTGAATATTCCCTCTTCACTTCCCTGAATATTCCCTCTGCACTTCCCAGGGCATTATCTCTGGATTTCACTGAGCATTCCCTCTGCATTTCCCTGAATATTCCCTAAGAATTTCCCTGAGCATTCCCTCTTCATTTCCCTGAGCATTCCCCCTGCATTTCCCTGAATATTCCCTCTGCACTTCCCTGAATATTCCCTCTGCATTTCCCAGGGCATTCCCTCTGCATTTCCCTGAATATTCCCTAAGAATTTCCTTGAGCATTCCCCCTGCATTTCCCTGAATATTCCCTCTGCACTTCCCTGAATATTCCCTCTGCACTTCCCTGAATATTCCCTCTGCATTTCCCAGGGCATTCCCCCTGCACTTCCCTGAATATTCCCTCTTCACTTCCCTGAATATTCCCTCTGCACTTCCCTGAATATTCCCCCTGCATTTCCCAGGGCATTCTCTCTGGATTTTACTGAGCATTCCCTCTGCATTTCCCTGAATATTCCCTAAGAATTTCCCTGAGTATTCCCTCGGCACTTCCTGAATATTCCCTCTGCACTTCCCTGAATATTCCCTCTGCATTTCCCTGAATATTCCCTCTGCACTTCCCTGAATATTCCCTCTGCATTTCCCAGGGCATTCCCCCTGCACTTCTCTGAGCATTCCCTCTGCATTTCCCTGAATATTCCCCCTGCATTTCCCTGGATATTCCCTCACACTTCCCTGTGGATCCCAGGGGCAGGAGCCTGTGGGGCCGGCAGCTGTGGGGTCTGTGCTGAGCCCACGCGTGTCCAGCTTCTCCCAGCCCCTCCCTGGGTCCTTTCCCACCCCATTCCAGGGGGAGCTGGGGGTCAGCCCCATCCCCACGTCCCCTGCAGCAGCCAGGGTGTGAGGCAGGGAAGGATCAGCTCACCCAAACTCCATTCCTATCTATTTCTGTCCCTCTCCTGGCCAGCTCGTTCCCGGGGGAGTTAATTTAATTGCCACCTTCCTCCCTGCGTGGCTGTGGTTGTGTGTGAGCCCCCGTGCAGGGTAATTACGAGTGTGAAGAGGACGGGGCAGGGACGAGCCTGGGCTCCATCCCAGAGGGAGCAGCAGCCTGGAAACCCCTGTGGATCCACCCAGCCAGGGCTGCTGCTGTCCCACAGAGCTCCAGACCGTCCTTGTCCCCAGGAACGGGCACAGGGATGCTCTGGAGGCAGCACAGAGGGGCTGGGACAGGGATCTGCTGAGTTCTCCCTGTGCCAGCCCTTCTCCTGCTTTTCCAGCCCTTTTTCCCAATCCCTGACCCACAGGAAAGGGGATCTGGGGGGGTGATGTGGCTGTTTTGGGCAGCCCTGAGGGGTTTTAAGCCCTGAACACGCTCAGGACATCTCACAGCAGAAACCAGAGCTCAGGGACTCTGTGTGGGCTTCACCCTCTGTGCCCTGCCCTGGGCACCTCTGGCTCCACTCAGAGCTCCTCATCTCTGCCATCTCTCGCTTTCCCCAAAAACTCCTGCAGCCCCAAACCCTTCCTGGCCAGGGCAATCATCCCCATCATCCATTTCCCACACTCATCCCTCAGGATTTCCTGTCTGGCTTTGGATCAGGGCTGACTTGGGCCAGTCCAGGCTGGGACGTGACAGAGGCAGCAACGTGTGGATGTAACTCGCCCCCACACCTCTGCACCCCTGGGGAGGTGGCAGCCTGCTCTCCTCACCTCTCCATTTTGCTCTGGGCTGTCCAGAGGCTTGGGAATGGCTCTTCTCCAATCTGGGGCTCACGTGCTCACACTCCACTGGGATTTGGAGCCAAAGCTGCTGTGCAAAATTCAGCTGGAGCTGCTGGCTTTCCTTCCCTCGGTCGAGCTCCAAAACCACCTCACCTGTGAGAGCTGTGAGCGGGGCTCTGTGCTGGGATGGGTTTTCCTTCCCAAAAAAAAACCTTGTCTGGATCTGCACCCTGCAGAGTGCAGAGAGGGGAAACTGAGGCACGTGGCTGACTTTGGAGGGTGTTGTGGAGCTGAGAGCAGAGCAGCATCACTCCGGACCGGCTGCATCATTTCCAGGCTCCTGCTGATCCTGGGGTGCAGCTGGCACCCTCCAACTTCCCTCATTGCACTCCTTTTAATTTTCTGTAGTGATATTTAATTATCTGTAATCGCCCTCCATTCCTCCTCGGCTCTGATGTGTGGCACCCCGGTTTTATCGAGGATAATGAAGCGTCCCAGGCTTCTTTTCCCCACTCCCCTCCCCTCCCGGGCTGCTCGCAGCGCTCCTGTTCCAACCAGGGCAATTATGGCTCTCTGCTCTCCCTCCCTCTGCCCAGCCTATAATTTAGTTTTATATAAAGCGTGTTCCAGCCCCTGTTGTGCAAGACGTTGCTATTCCGGGGGATGGGCAGAGGGAGGGGGCTGGGGCAGTGTGGCCTGGCACCGAGCCCCCCACCCGGGCACCCCACGTTGCCCGTGGGATGGAGCAGCCGGCTCGCAGCGGCGCTGAAGGTGGTCCTGCCTCCTCCTGCCTTTCTGCAGGGGGGTTTCGGGCGCCGGGATTTCTGCCGTGGGGGACAACTCAGCTCCTCGCAGGTTTTTCCTGCCCCATCCAGGGGTCCTGCAGGGGCTGCTGCTGCTCCAGCGTGCGGGAGGATGAGGGAAGGTGGCAGCCAGCTCCCGCGGGGAAGACAGTGGCCCTTTCATGGGAAGGGGGGATGAAAAATCCAGCTTGAGCCGCTGAGTGTAACCAGATCCCCTGGCTTTTTGGAGAAGGAATGTGAGAGTTTGGGAGGCTTTTTGGGATGGCGCTGCAGCGGGGTGAGCAGCCGCCGAGAGATGCAGGCGCGGTGCCCGTGGCAAATCCCGCGTGGTGCCCGGTGCTGTGCCCGTGGCAAATCCCGCGTGGTGCCCGGTGCTGTGTGCCACAGCGGAGCCCGGACGGCCGGACCCGACCGTGGGCAGCGCCGGGGCCGGGCTGGGAGCTCGGCCGGCCCCGGGGGCTCAGCCCTGGTCCCGGGGCTCAGCCCGGACCCGGGGGCTCAGCCCGGACCCGGGGGCTCAGCCCTGGTCCCGGGGGCTCAGCCCGGACCCGGGGGCTCAGTCCTGGTCTCGGGGGCTCAGCTCTGGTCCCGGGGCTCAGCCCAGACCCGGGGCTCAGCCCGGACCCCGGGGCTCAGCCCGGACCCCGTTTCTCTCGCAGAGGTGGCCGAGCCCTCGCTCCCTGCCCCGCGGCACATCCCAGCGCTGCCGCCGGCCGAGCCGCGGTCCCCCGCCCGCCCCGCGGTGCCGAGGAAGGAGAAAGGTCCGGAAGATGCCAAATCCCCGGCAGTGCTGACGAGAAGCCCCCGGGCCGAGCTCTGCGGCGCTGCCGGAGCTGTGACATGTGAGTGTTTCCCTCGGGGGCAGCTCCGTGCCCTCTCCGCGGCAGCGGTGCCCGTCACAAAGCAGGGCAGAGGTGGGAACCGGCTCCTCCTCGCTTTGTTCCTCCCCACATCAAAGCTGGAGCCGAGCCTGAGTCACCTGGAGAGGCGAAAGCGAAGGGCGGCACCCGCGCTGGCTCCCGGTGCCCTGGGAGGGACTGGAGCCGCTCTGGGAAGGGTTGGGATCCTCTGGTGGGAAGAGGGATGAGCCTGCCTGGGAAAGGGGCACCCCCCAAAACCCCAGTGGGAGAGAGGAGAGCCACAAAAAGCGTGGGCACAGCCCTGGCATGGCTCTGTGGCACGGCCCCGGAGTATTTCCATAGGCACAGCCCCGTGGTGTCCCCACGGCACAGCCCTGTCCCTGTGCCACATCCCTGCGATGTCCCCATGCCACAGCCCTGCGATGTCCCCATGCCACATCCCTGCAATGTCCCTATGGCACAGCCCTGCGATGTCCCCATGCCACAGCCCTGCGTGTCCCCACGGCACAGCCCCGTGATGTCCCTATGGCACAGCCCTGATGTCCCTATGGCACATCCCTGTGATGTCCCTGTGCCACATCCCTGTGATATCCCCGTGCCACAGCCCCAGGATGTCCCTGTGCCACGTCCCCGTGACGTTCCCATGCCACATTCCTGCCATATCCCCATGCCACATCCCCAGGATGTCCCCATGCCACATCCCCTGATGTTCCCATGCCACATCCCCTGGTTTCCCCATGCCACATCCCTTGATGTCCCCCTGCCACATCCCCTGATGTCCCTGTGCCACATCCCCTGGTGTCCCCATGCCACAGCCCGGGTCCCAGGGATTCGCTCCCAGGCTGCCATTCCCTTTCTGCGGGATGCCGGCGCGCAGCTTCCCCGTCCCGGGGGTGTGAAGTGGATGGAAGCTTCCCAGCGGGATGAGGGATCAGGGCTGCCCCTCTGGAGCGTGTTGCCTTCAGGGGAAGGCAAGGTGACCTGGTTTTGAGGAACAGCACGGCAGCCCAGCCTCGTCTGGGCCACTCGGGCCACCGACACGCACAGACACCAACGTGGTGGACGGTCAAATGGTGTTTATTATCTTATCTCATGGGGTTAAATAGTCAAGGGGGACTTTGCTATGTCAAAGGAAGGAGGTAGGGTCTTCTGGGATGAGTAAGGAGTGGAAAACTACTGAGTTACAAGTCTTGGGGGTAATAGGTAACATATTGCAGGGTGAGGGGAAAGGTCTTGCTTTCCGTCACATCCCGAAATCTTCCGTTCGCCTGTCCCTATCTGCCACAGGAGCAGGGGAGGGGAGAGGAGGCCGAAATGCGGCGGGGGGAGCGCCGCTGGCTGCGGCAGAGCCCGAGCGCAGCATCTGGGAGCTGGGCCGGCTGCCCACAGACATTCTGAACGCCTGAGTCACAGCGCAGCCGCTGCACGGCCCCCTCCCCAGCCCAGCCCAGCCCCCCCAGCCCCCCATGGGCCCCGGGGCTGGGAGGGACTTGGGCACCCTCCCCTCGGTGCTGCTGAAGGGACCTTCGCCTCTCCTCGCCGGGAAGCAAGCGGCGTGTCCTCGCTCCTCACTGTGCTGCTCTTGGCGGGGGTCGCCGTGGGTTTTTGGGGGTTATTCCCCTTTTGGCGGGCACTGAGGGACACATTCGGGCTCTCCCGTGGGGCGGTGGCATTCCCGTGCCAGCCTGGCCCGTGCAGGCTCAGGAGGGGCTGGGCAGAAGGGGCTGTCGGGGCTGGGTCGCGTCCTTGCCCGCCAGTGCCAGGACTGGCCCCTCCGAGGCTCAGCACTGGTGCTCACATCCAGTTTTTGCAGCATTTTGGAACTCTGGGATGGCAGGTTTGGAATTCTGTGTGTTGAGCTCCAGGCAGGAGCAGCAGACCCAGGTGGGCACAATCTTCCAAGGCCTGGCAGTGGCTCGGGGAGGGTCCCAGCAGGGGGACCCTCGGACAGCCTGAGGGGATCCAGGAGCATCACCTCAGTGGGAAACCCAAAGTGAGCATCCAGGAGGTTTTTGGTCATTGAAGAGCTGTAGACAGGCAGTTTTCCTCAAAATCCTCTTTTCCAGGCCTGGTCCCCCCACTCTCGCATTACTGAGGAGCTGAAGGTGCCTCTTGTAGCAGAGCTTTGGCCTCGTGTCTTAAAGGCTGTCCTAAAAAAAATGGAAGCTATTTTCCCTAACTTTGAGGGGGGGATTCCTGCCTGCCTTTGGCTGCCCCTCGCCGGAGCGAGCGTGATTTTGATTTACAAAGAGTTCAATCTGAGGAATGCAGCGAAGTGGGGAGCGCCAAGTGCATCCTGCTGCAGTCCCAGAGAATCCAGGCTGCTGCTGGCTCCCTCTTGGCTCAGCCCCTGCCCAGCTCCCTGCAGGCTCAGCCCCTTCCTGCCACAGCCCTGGGCACCGTGGTCACCTCGTGGTCACCTCGTGGTCACCTCGTGGTCACCTCGGTGCCATCTCGGTGCATGCACGAGGCAGGAGAGGGCACTGGATGAGGGCACACAGGAAGTGAACACTCCAAGAGGTTTTTAGGAAGGGGAGACAATCCCTGCTTTATCGATGACCTGTTTTCTGTCTCCCCAGTCCCCCACCTCTCCTGCTCAGCTCTGGTTATTTTAAGTTTCTTTTTTCCCAGTGGGTGTCAAAGCCCAAGCTCCCAGTTTAACCTCCCCCTGCGACCCGAGCCCAGCTCAGCCTGGTCAAACCAAGCACTGCGACCATCTGCTTGTGTCTTTCACCTTCCATCGATTTTATTTTCACCTTCCACCTGCTTTATTTTCACCTTCCATCCGTTTTATTTTCGTGGATGCAGGACAGGGACCTCCTGTGCCCGCTCCACCCATGTCCCCCCGTGCCCTGCACAGAAAGCAGCTCTTGTTCCCTGGTGCCAAGAGGTGCCTTTGCCCTCGAGCCTCTCCCCTGAATCATCCCTTGTTCACTGCCATGGGAGAGGAAAAGCAAAGTTTGCAGGATTTTGTTTTATTTTCTTTGTGGCATTACTGGGGAGGACGACGGGTGCTGGAACCTTGCGCTGGCTCCCAGGTGAGGATGAGGAGGCAGCGTGGGCACAGCGGGCAGGAGCAAGGGGCTGAGAGCCCCTCTGGCTCTGGCAGTGTGCTGGCAGGACACGGGGCTGCAGCAGGAGAGGCTGGAGGGAGGCACGGCCACAGCGCTGAGTTATTTTCCTCCTCCTGCAGAGAAGTTCAGCCAGAGGTTGCGGAGACCTCAAGGAAGTGGCCGGTTCCTGCAGGGCTGGGGAGAGGAGCAGGCTGGCTCTGCAGTGGTGCCTCATCTCCTCTGGCTTTAGGGAGGGCAGAGGGGACAGCCGGGAGCTCTGTCCAGCAGCCTCGGTGGCCTCATCCCTCCTGGCCGTGCAGGGCCATCTCCTCCTCCTTCAGGTCCTCTGATGAGTCTCAGCCATCCTCCACCACAAATCTTCATTTCTTGGGGTTTTTCCATCCCTTCCTCCCTCTGGAGCCTCTGCCTCCTTCCCTGCAGCCACCTTTCCCACATCTCCTATTCCACCTCCCTCCCCTCAGACCGTCCACCCACCAGCACCCTCCTGCTCACCCCGCGTCCAGCTGGGCGTGGATTCCCGTTTTCCTCCGGGCTCTGGGCTCGCGTTTCCCCGGCAGGGAGGGCAGGGTGGGTAACGCTGCTCTCCCCTCCAGGCCAGCCCCAGGTGCGGCCGCCGCCCGGGCCCTGCACCCAGCTGCTGCCCAACGGCGGTGCCAACGGGGAGGCGGGCAATGGGAGCTGCCGGGCCGTGCCCGGCGCGCCAAAACCGCCCCGAAAGCTGCAGCCCCACCACTCCATCAACAGCCAGGGCAGCAAGAAGAGCAAGGGCAGCTCCAAGTCACCCTCTTCCCACATCCCCATTGAGGCGCAGGAAGGTACGGGATGAACCACGGGGGGCTCTTTCCAGCCCTTCTCCTTGGGCCCCTCATCCCTTGGGATCTCGTGGTGGCACCTCCAAACCCTGGGGCCCCTCATCCTTTGGGATCTCTGGTGGCACCTCCAAACCCTCGGGCCCCTCATCCCTTGGGATCTCGTGGTGGCACCTCCAAACCCTCGGGCCCCTCATCCTTTGGGATCTATTGGTGGCACCCTCCAAACCCTGGGGCTCCTCATCCTTTGGGATCTCTTGGTGGGACCCTCCAAACCCTCGGGCCCCTCATCCCTTGGGATCTCTTGGTGGCACCTCCAAACCCTGGGGCCCCTCATCCCTTGGGATCTCTTAGTGGGACCCTCCAAACCCTCGGACCCCTCATCCCTTGGGATCTCTTGGTGGCACCTCCAAACCCTGGGGCCCCTCATTCCTTGGGATCTCTGGTGGCACCCTGAAAGCCCTCGGATCCCTCATCCTTTGGGATCCCTGGTGGGACCCTCCAAACTGTCAATCCCCTCATTCCTTGGGATCTCTTGGTGGCACCTCCAAACTGTCAAGCCTCTCATTCCTTTGGCTCTCTTGGTGGGACCCTCCAAACCCTTGGGCCCCTCATCCCTTGGGGTCTCTTGGTGGGACCCTCCAAGCCCTCGGGCCCCTCATCCCTTGGGGTCTCTTGGTGGCACTCCAAACCCTGGGGCCCCTCATCCCTTGGGATCCCTGGTGGCACCCTCCGAGCCCAGCGGGACCCCTGGCCCCTCCTGGCAGCCTCTGCAGGGTGGGTGCTGAGCGGGGCCATCTCCCATCCTCCAAAATCGGTCTCTCCTGAGGGCTGGGTGCTGAGGGAGACCCCTGGGGCAGTGCTGCCCCCTTTTCCCCTCCCCTCCATGGATTCCTGAGGGAGGATTTCCTCGGGCGCCGCCTGAGCCGCGCGTTCCTCCCCAGATTGCTGCGTCCACTGCATCCTCTCCTGCCTCTTCTGCGAGTTCCTGACCCTCTGCAACATCGTGCTGGACTGTGCCACCTGCGGCTCCTGCACCTCCGAGGACTCCTGCATCTGCTGCTGCTGCTGCAACTCGGGCGAGTGCGCGGACTGCGACCTGCCCTGCGACATGGACTGCGGCATCATCGACGCCTGCTGCGAGTCCGCCGACTGCCTGGAGATCTGCATGGAGTGCTGCGGGCTCTGCTTCTCCTCCTGAGCGCCCCGCCGGCCGGGGGGACCCCAGCGGGACCCCCCGGGCTCTCCCGCAGCGGGCGAGGCTGCGGCCGGACCCTCGGGAGACCTCGAGGAGGAGGAGGAGGAGGAGGAGGAGGAGGAGGAGGAGGAGGAGAGCGAATCCCCCGCTGGAATCCTCATCCCTGGAGGCGGATCCTGCCCGGGGAAGGGTGACCCCGCGGGGCTCTGGCAGTGTCCCGTCCTGCTCTACCTCTGCCAGCACTGGGGGATCTCAGGAGCCTCCTGCCACCTGAGCCGAGAGCAGGAGAGCCTGTCCTGCAGAGCCACCCCAGGGCCTGACATTGGGGACAGCCTGTCCTGCAGAGCCACCCCAACACTGGGGACAACCCGTCCTGCAGAGCCACCCCAGGTCCTGACATTGGGGACAGCCCGTCCTGCAGAGCCACCCCAGTGTTGGGGACAGGAACTGGCCTTGGGGACAGCCCGTCCTGCAGAGCCACCCCAGGTCCTGACATTGGGGACAACCCATCCTGGAGAGCCACCCCAGCACTGGGGACAGGAACTGGCCTTGGGGACAGCCTGTCCTGGAGAGCCACCCCAGCATTGGGGACAGGTCCTGACATTGGGGACAGCCCGCCCTGCAGAGCCACCCCGAGTCCTGCTCTGGGGACATCCCACCCCGCTGCCACCCCAGGACAGCGCTCCAGGTGGTTACTGGGGGTGGCACGGAGCAGGGACATCACCCGGGCTGGGTGCCCCGGGGCACCGGGAGGTGCTGGAGCCCCCAGCCCGGCTGCGGGGTCCCTCCCGAGCTGGGGGCACTGCCAGGCCCCCTGCCCTCCGTGCCAAGTGCAATTCCTGCAGCCCGACCCCCTCCTGGAAGAAGCTTTTCCTGCAGCTGTGCCGAGCTGTCCCCGAGCTCCGTGTGTCCCCCGCGTGTCCCAGGGGCTCGGTCTGTGCCAAATGACCCCCAGCAGTTGCTGGCCCCGTGCCACCATCCTGGGGACAGGGGTGGTGGCTGGGTGGGGGTGACACCCTGCTGACGGGCTGGGGAGATGGGAAGTGTCACAGTATTTTATAATTTTTTGTTCCTTTTTACTGTAAATAAAGGTCTTTCTTCGTTTCTGACTGGCAGCTGGCCCAGCACGTGCTCTGCGGGGCTCCGTGTCCCCTGTCCCTGCGGCCCATGCTGCTCCTGGCTGGCTCTGGGGACATGGGACAGGTCAGTGAAAGCCCCAGGGCGCTCCTGGCTGCTCCTTGTGCTGGGAAGGAAAATGCAAGAGGACTCTCTGTCCTGCGCTGCAGGGAACAGGTTGAGCTCCTGGAGTGCCCTGGCCCCCTTGGGACAACCCTGGGACAAACCTGGGACAAACCCTGGGATAAACCCTTGGACAACACTGGGACAAGCCTGGGACAAACCCTGGGACAAACTCTGGGAGAAACCTTGGGACACCCCTGGGATAACCCTGGGACAAACCCTGGGACAAACCCGGGACAAACCTGGGACAAACCCTGCAACAAACCTGGGACAAACTCTGGGAGAAACCTTGGGACAACCCTGGGATAAACCCTGGGACAACCCTGGGACAAACTCTGTGACAAACCCTGCAACAAACCTGGGACAAACCTGGGACAAACCTGGGACAAGCCCAGGACAAACCTGGGACAAACCCTGCAACAAACCTGGGACAAACTCTGGGAGAAACTTTGGGACAACCCTGGGATAAACCCTGGGACAACCCTGGGACAAACTCTGTGACAAACCCTGCAACAAACCTGGGACAAACCTGGGACAAACCTGGGACAAACCCTGGGACAGACCCTGGGATAACCCTGGGACAAACCCTGGGACAAACCCGGGACAAACCCTGGGACAAACCCTGGCTCCTTGTCCCACCACCCCGGGATGTCTCCTGCTCCGGGCTGCTTCACCAGCCGCAGGGCACAAACTGCCCACAGGAGAAAAGAAATTAGGCAAAGTCCTCACAGAAGGGCTGGTGCCATCGCTGCCCTTGGAATTTGGCTGGCTTTGGCCACTCCTGCCCCGGGTGGGACCCCCACGTGTGCCAGGCCAGGCCATGCCAGGCGGCTCAGGGACCACGACCCCACTGCGGGCTTGGAAAGGCTCGGCTGACCCGGCTCAGCTGCTCAAGTTGAACGAGGAGGGAAAAGCATTTAAAAATCGAGGCCAAATGGGTCAGTTGGTCACGGCGACAAGGGCTGCTCCGGGAGCTGGGCTCGCTGCCCTCCCGGCCGCGAATCCTATTTTTAGTGGTGAGCAAGAGCCCGGCGCGATGCAAGTGCGCAGAGGATGGTGAGGGCAGCCTTCCTCCACGCCCCACTCCCCGGGGAGGGCTGGGGTGCTGCTCTGGGGCTCGGCCCCTCGCTGAGGTGGCGAGGGCCGGGCTGGGACACCCATCCCCAATGGGACCGGGGCGCCGTGTGGCACCGGCAGGCTCGGCAGGAACTTTTGCACAGGCTCTGCTCCAAACCCTTCGCATCCTTGGCACGGCGGCCCGGAGGCGCTGGCCTTCCTCAGCCTGGCCTCGCTTCTGCTGCTAATTAGGGAGCTTGGAGCTGGCAGGGCTGCTCCCGCCAGCCGCAGCCGCCTAATGGGGAACAGATTTCCCCCAGAGCGGGCTGGCCGGCCCCCGGGGTGGGCCGGGGGTCACACACACCCCAAACCCCCCCTCCTGCTCCTCCTCAGTCCTCCAGCCCCTTTAATGCTGCTCCAGAGGGAGCAGATCCCCGTCCCGAGCAAGGCACGGGATGCTGCCGTGTTTTTGTGACGTTGACGCCCGTGAATGGACTTTAGTGGCAGCTGCCTTGCAGAAAATGCAAATAAAAGAGCAATAATCAGCACAGGGCTACCCAGGTTTGCCTTCTGCAAGCCATTCCCTCAGAGAGCCGTTCCCACCTTCAGCAGCAGCTCCTCAGGGCTGGATGTTGGAAGGGGCACAGATGGATTTATTTCGGCCCCAGCCCCAAAGCTGAGGTGCACTCACTGCCCTGAGCAGTGCTGGCTGCTCTGCAAACACCCCAGGAGCTCCTGGAAATCCCAGGGGTGGTTCTGGGATGTGGGAATGATGGATCAGAGCAGGGGCTGGTGACCCAGAGCAGGGAATGGTGAACCAGAGCAAACTCAAGACCCTGGAAAGGCTTTGGAAAGTCGATTTAAAACCCTTCCCCTGGATGCAAGTTGGCACTGGCCATGCAGGTTGCAAAACTCTGGGCAAGGTAAGAGTTAAACCCTCCTGCCTGGGAATTAATTAACAACAGATGTGCTTGGTTTTAACTAATTACTCTCCTGCCAGCACTTGGTTTTTATGGTTTTCTCAGAGTTGGAGCACCGATGTTGATCCCGCTGGGCTTCCCTGAGCACCCTGGGCTTCCCTGCCCACCTTCCCCAGCCTGACTGGCCCTGAGTTTGATGTTTTAAGTTAAATAATCCAAAGAAATTGGTTAAAATCCATTAAAAGCCCAGTCACCTCACTCAGCATTGTCGGGTATTCTGGTGCAGGGTCCCCCAGTTCTCCCTGGGGCGGGCAGTGCCCAATCCCAGCTGGCCACAGGGCGTTCCTTTTCCTACAATCCCTGCTGGGGATTGATTATTCCTGGGATTATTGGTGATCTCAATGCTGGGAGCTCGTTGTTTAATTGCTGATGGATTCCAGGGGCTGCTCAGCCTGTCCTGGGTGCAGCTGGCCGGGGCAGAGCACGAGGGCCAAGGGGAGGCTCGGAAGTCCTGCAGGCAGGTGTGGAAGCCCTGGGATGCAGAGCTGCCTCATCCCCCCGCCCCGGGCTCCCCGTGGTTCTCCCGAGGATGGAGCAGCTCGGGGTGAGCCCCACGTTTGGCCGCTCCTTCGGTGGGGAGGGCTGTCAGCAGCCCGAGCTATTCCTGTCCTCAATCGTGATCAATAAAGCAGGAGAGGATTTTTATTTTCCACGCCAAATACTTTCTCCATCCTGCTTTCCTCCCAGTTCACACGGAGGACTGGGGAGCGCTCCAGCAAGGAGGCCCACGGAGCCTTTTCCTCCTCATTTTCATCCTCCTCCTCCTCCTCCTCACCCTCCTCCTCCTCATTCCAAGGCAACCCCCACTCCTGCTCTCTGCCCCCCCCAAAATTCCCTTGCAATTCCCTGCGATGCGAGGGGCAGGCTCGGCAGCGAGGCCTCGCACACGTGCGTGTGCACACACGGAAAAGAAAACACTCCCGGAGCCAAGGGAAAAAAAAATAAAATATAAAATAAAATAAAACCAACCCGGCTTTTTGGAAGGCAGAGCCGCTCATGTAATCCCAGATTCTGGCGGGCTGGGGGACTGAGGGGAGACGACTGCAGTCTATTAAACTTCCTTTGAGAACCTGCCAGACTGACAGCAGCTGGAAGGAATTAACATTTCGGGTCCACCAGCTCCTCTCCTCGCTCTCACCCTTCCCCAAAAGCCGGCGCGGGGCCAGGGCCCGGCGGCGTCACTTTTTCCCTCTCCCTGATTAATCCCAAACCTGGAGAATCGGGAGCATCCCCTGGATGAAAATCCCACCCTGGGCATGGGCAGTGCCAGGGAATGGCACCGAGCCGAGGGGGCACAGCGGCCGTGTGGCACCGCTCAAACTCCCGCAGCAGGGACAGCACTGCCAAGGGAGGGCAAAACACCCCGGGAAGGGCAGGGAAGGGATTTGGGCTGTCCTTGCTGTCACTTTGGGGTGTACCCGTGCACCCCATTCCCTAATTGTGGGGTTTGTCCCCAAAAATTGGGACTAACACCCAGGGAAGGGTCAGGGAAGGGATTTGGGCTGTCCTTGCTGTCACTTTGGGGTGAACCCATGCACCCCATTCCCTAATTGTGGGGTTTGTCCCCAAAAACTGGGACTAACACCCAGGGAAGGGGCAGGGAAGGGATTTGGGCTGTGTTTGCTGTCATTTTGGGGTGAACCCATGCACCCCATTCCCTAATTATGGGGTTTGTCCCCAAAAACTGGGACTAACACCCAGGGAAGGGGCAGGGAAGGGATTTGGGCTGTCCTTGCTGTCACTTTGGGGTGTACCCGTGCACCCCATTCCCTGATTGTTAGATTTGTCCCCAAAAATTGGGACTAATACCCCGGGAAGGGGCAGGGAAGGGATTTGGGCTGTCCTTGCTGTCACTTTGGGGTGTACCCGTGCACCCCATTCCCTGATTGTGGGGTTTGTACCCAGAAATTGGGACTAACACCCAGGGAGGGAAGGAAAGGGGCAGGGAAGGGTTTTGGTCTGTGTTTGCTGTCACTTTGGGGTGAACCCGTGCACCCCATTCCCTGATTGTTAGATTTGTCCCCAAAAATTGGGACAAACACCCAGGGAGGGAAGGAAAGGGGCAGGGAAGGGTTTTCTGCTCCTGTTTGCTGTCACTTTGGGGTGAACCCGTGCACCCTATTCCCTGATTATGGGATTTGTCCCCAAAAATTGGGAAAAGCACCCAGGGAGGGCAGGGAATTGCCAGGGAAGGGATTTTGGCTGTCCTTGCCGTCACTTTGGGGTGAAACTTTGGGACCTGGCCCCCACAGGGCTCCGTGTGCCGGAGCTTGGCGGGATTGGGATGAGAGGAGCGGGGTGGGACAGCTCTGGAGCAGAGATCCCCCAAATTCCCAAATTCTGAGGAGAGGGGCAGAGATCCCCCCAAATTCCCAAATTCTGAGGGGAGGGGCAGAGATCCCCCAAAATTCCCAAATTCTGAGGGGAGGGGCAGAGATCCCCCAAAATTCCCAAATTCTGAGGGGAGGGGAGGCAGGAACTGTCTGGAATCTGGCAGATTCCAGCTTCTGGAAAAGGTGAAAAAGGCTCTGGAAAAGCTGGAAAAGCCTCTGGAAAAGGTGGAAATGATGGGAAAGGCTCTGGAAAAGGTGGGGAAGGCTCTGGAAAAGCTGGAAAATGCTCTAGAAAAGATGAAAATGGCTCTGGAAAAGGTGGGGAAACCTCTGGAAAAGATGGGAAAAGCTCTGGAAAACTTGGAAAAAGCTCTGGAAAAGCTGGAAAAGCCTCTGGAAAAGGTGAAAATGGCTCTGGAAAAGATGGGAATACCTTTGGAAAAGGTGGGAAAGGCTCTGGAAAAGCTGGAAAAGCCTCTGGAAAAGGTGAAAATAGCGCTCTCCCACCTTTTTCCACTTTTTCCATATTTTCCATAATTTCCCCACCTTTTCCAGAGCCTTTCTGACATTTTCCACATTTTCCAGCGCCTTTTCCACCTTTTCCAGGTGATTTCCCACATTTTCCAGAGCCTTTCCCATATTTTCCAGAGCTTTCCCACATTTCCCAGAGGTTTGTCCAGGTTTTTCAGAGCCTTTGCCACATTTCCCAAAGGTTTTCCCACCTTTCCCAGCTTTTCCAAAGGTTTTCCCACCTTTCCCAGCTTTTCCAAAGGTTTTTTGCAGCTTTTCCAGAGGCTTTTCCAGGTTTTTTTCCAGGCAGCCCCTCAGGAAGAGGAGCCTCCCAAACCCAAACAACGATTTCCTGCCGCGGTTGTTTTCTTTAGGAAACTGGAGCGGGGCGGAATTCGGGAATATCTGGGAGCTGGAGGTGCCAGTTCAGGGGAATTTTTTGGGGGGAGGAAATTTTGGTGCTGAATTTAGCCCGACATTGGTTAAAATTAAATATGGGATGAAAAATATATATATATATATTATGGTGTTAAAAAATGTTATGTTGAAAATATTACATTAAAATAGGAATATTATATTAAAATATGATATTAAAACATTCCACCAAAATAGGATCTTGAAATATCACCAATTTCAAAACAAAATACATTTTATGTATTTGAGGCATTTATAATTAATATTTTAATAATGTGTATTTAGAATACATTTAAATACATTTATATTCAATATTTTAATAATCTGTATTTATAATACATTTTAATACATTTATATTCCATATTTTAACAATTTGTGTTTATAATGTATTTTAATAAAAATTAAAATTCTAAAGTAAAATAGATTCTATAAAACATGATATTGAAATATATTCTCTAAAACAGACTATATAAAAAGATATTTAAAAATTAATGTTATATTCAAATGTATTGTAGAATTACATAGAAATATAATATGAAGATCTATAAATATATTCTACTGATATAATATAATATAACATTATATATATAGTATAATAAATAAAATATAATAGATATATGATTAATATAATATAATATAATATAATATAATATAATATAATATAATAATAAAATATAATATGATATTATATTATATGATAATATTATATAATGTAATGTAATGTAATATGATGTAATGTAATAAGATATAATGCAATATAATATTATATATAATGTAATGTAATGTAATATAATGTAATATAATATAATTAATATATTAATCCCAGGTTTTTGGGAATTCCTTTGGGAATCCCTAAAGACAATTTCTAGCATCCCATCATTGTCCTTAGGGAATCCCTGTCCCTGCCGGGATTTTGGGATGTGCTTTTCCCCATCCAGGATTTTGAGGGAATTCTCGGGAATTGTGACGTGCAAGCGCACAGAATTCCCAGCTGTGCTTTTCCCAACCACTTTTGGAACTTCCCAAATTTTCCCTGCTCCGGGCGGGAAGAGGAGCCGCTCCCGGATTTTGGGGACAAGCGGCTCCTGCAGGAGCCATTCCCAAAATCTGTCCCAAATCCCAGTTTGGTCGGTGACTCCGTGGAGTTCAGCCGTGGAGGAGCGAAGGTTTGGGATGCTCCCAAATTCCCGGAATTCCAGCGGTTTATTCCAGGCTGGATGCTGCCCTCTAGTGAAGTCAGCACCAGTCCGACCAGTCCGACCAGAGAGCTCGAACTGGGACCAGCAGCTCCAGGGCTCCTCGGGAAAAGCTAAGGGAAAAAAAAATAAAGGGAGAAAAAATCAAAAAAATCAAGGGAAAAAAAAAATCAAGGGGAAAAAAAAAATCCAAGGGGAAAATCCAGGAAAAATCAAGGGGGATCGAAGGGGGAAAATAATGGGGAAAATAAATTATGGGGAAAATGTAGGGGAAATCAAAAGGAAATCAATGGAAAATGGAGGGGGAAATCGAGGGGGAAATCAAGGGAAAATCAATGGAAAATAGAGGGGGGAATAGAGGGAAAATCAAGGGTAAATCAAGGGGAAAATCGAGGGAAAATAAATGGAAAATGGAGGGGGAAATCGAGGGGGAAATAAAGGGGGAAATCAAAGGGAAATCTAGGGGAAATTGAGGGGAAATCAAGGGGAAATCAAGGGAGAATTCGAGGGAAAATCGAGGGAAAATCAAAGGGAAATCAAAGGGAAATCAAGGGAAAGAATCAAGGGAAAATCAAAAGGAAATGGAGAGAAAATTGAGGGGAAATTTGAGGGGAAATCAAGGGGAAGAATCAAGGAAATCAAGGAAAATGAAGACACGAGGGTCACATTCTCGTTCTGGAAGTGCCGAGTGGCTGCACCCCTGGCACGAGCAAAGATTTCACCCAGTTTGATTGAAATAAGTTTTTATCTTAAAAAAAAATAAGAAATAAGAAGAAGGCAATGAAATTATTTAAGAGAGTTTAAAGAGGCTGAAACTGGGGCAGTGACACCCCCAAACTGAGGTTCCCTGGGGTTTGAAGTGGGTTGAGCGGCCTTGCAGCTCTAAAACCATTTAAAAGTTCTGTTTAAATGCTTGGTTTCTAATTAAATGAGTTAAATTTTAATTGTCTGGACACTCCGTGCTGGCTGGGGAGGATGGAGGACATGGGGGGATGAGTTTGGGGTGCCCACATAGACCAGGAGGGCAGGGGACAGAAAAACACCTCAGAAACCCCCAAAACCCCCCAAAAATCCTAATCCATGGCACGAAAATAATCCCTGTACTTGTTTTTTGCCTGATTCCTTCTGCTTTTAGCCCAAAAGAGGCACTGGGGGTGGCAGGTTCACAGAGCTGAGCTGGCACCTCAAATATTCCAGAAATCCCGAGGTTTTTAGGGAAAGAATAAATAAAAGTTGGCTGTTAATTGGTACCAGCCTGGAGAACTCGCTGCAGTGGAATGTGGAGGAATGAATAAAAGTAGTGAGAAATGGGGGGAAAAAATAAAAAATTAATTAAAAAAACCCTATCAGGTTCTTCTTTTGCCACCATCCCCGAGTATAAAAGGAGAAGAAAAAAAAAAAAAATCCTGTCCCTTTGTCCCCTCCATTGCCCTCTACAGATGCAAAAAAATCTAATTAAAATTTAGAAGAAGAGATGGGGGGGAAATTAAAAAAATATATATATTTTAAAAAGACACGGGGTTTTTAGCTTTAAAAAAAAAAAGCAAGAAGATCCTTAACAAAGGCCATAATATTAGCAGGGCTGATTCGTCAGCTGCTACCTGATAATCTCGAGTTGAGCGAGCTTTATTAACGCTGCAAGCCTCGGCTCTTTGTTAATTACGGGCTTTGCTAATGATTTGGAATATTGGCCGGTTCTGGGGGATGTTGATGAATAGAGACCTCGCCAAGATTTATTCCTAATTATCTTATTTGTCTCCCTCCATTACTTTTTATGGCTGAAATTTATGGAGCTATTACCAGGGACCTCGCCGCGGCTCCGAGATGATTTGGGAGAAGAGAGATGTTTAATAATAATAACAATAATAATAACAATAAAAAGCTGGATTAATAGGAAAGAGATTGCAGAGAGGTGAAGAGGTGGGGGCTGCTCCTGGGGCGACCCCAGGGATGGGCCCTGGGAGGGAGAAATGTCCTTGCCCAGCAGCCAAGGAGTGTTGGGATGCTGGAAAAGTTGGGAAATTCCTCCCGGCACCTGTAAGAGTTGGGGAACTCCTTCAGAAGGAGAAATCCAGCAGGGTTTTCCCAATGGTTCTCTCCATGAGGATCTTCTCCCTCCCATCCAAATGCTGCTCTTGAGCTGCTGGGGTGCTCTGGCTCCTGATCCACCCCAAAGCTGAAGTTTGGGACACCCCAAGAGTGAAATTTGTGATACCCCAAGAGTGAAATTTGTGATACCCCAAAGCTGAAATTTGTGATACCCCAAGAACTGAAATTTGTGATACCCCAAGAGCTGAAATTTGTGATACCCCAAGAGTGAAATTTGTGATACCCCAAGAACTGAAATTTGTGATACCCCAAAGCTGAAATTTGTGATACCCCAAGAGTGAAATTTGTGATACCCCAAGAGTGAAATTTGTGCCACCCAAGAGCTGAAATTTGTGATACCCCAAGAGCTGAAGTTTGTGATACCCCAAAGCTGAAATTTGTGCCACCCCAAGAGTGAAATTTGTGCCACCCCAAGAGTGAAATTTGTGGCCCCAAAACCACCCCAGGGTCTCTCCTTTAACCCCAGTGCTGCCATTTCCACGCTCATCCCAATAAAATGATCCAGTGGTTGAATATGTGACACCTCTGGATCCTGGAATTTCCTGTGTCCCCACGAGGTGGCCGTGACAGTGCCCAGCCCCAAAAATCCAGGGGGTTTCCAGCAAACCAACCCTTTTCTCCCACCCCATTCCGGGGCTGAGCCCCCACCCTTTAATTTTTGTTTTCTCTCAGCTGCGCTGGGTTCTCTCCCGGGCTCTCCCAGGAAACATTTTGCCAGTCCTACCGAATTTGCCTCACAAAGGAGAGCGAGCTGCAGCTTATCTCCGTGGAGTATTATTCCTGTATCTTCCAGCGAGTAAACCTACTCTGTCCCGATAAGACACCTCACACAAAAGATCCAAGGCAGCCAGACTCTCATGGAGAGAAGAGGTTTGCTTCTTTTTTTTTAATTTTTTTTTTTTTTTTTTAATTGTAAATTTGCAGCTCCAGAAGGAGAAGTTGCATTCCCGTCCAGGAGTGCAGATTAAAATAATTACCCACAGCTGGTTTCGTTAGCCAAGAGGGGAGGAATAAAAATTAAAATGAGTGTTAGAGATTTGGGGAACCCCAAATTGTAGGATTGTTTGTGAACAGGGACAGGAGTGTCCCAACACATGCCAGGGATGGGACAAGCACAGGGGACAAGGGAAACCCACGGAGGATGAGGGAGCTGCTCCTTCCTCCACTGATGGATATTCCTGGTTGGAAACCCACAGGGATGAGGATCAGGATGAAGATGAGGACCAGGATAAAGACTGGGATGAGGATCAGGATCAGGATGAGGACCAGGATTGGGATTGGGATGAGAATTGGGATCAGAATCAAAATTGGGATGAGGATCAGGATGAAGATGAGGATGAGGATTGGGATGAGGATGAGGATCTATATTGGGATGAGGACTGGGATGAGGATGAGGATCAGAACAAGAATCTGGATGAGGATCAAGACCAGGATCAGGATCAGGATCAGGATGAAGATCAGGATGAGGATGGAGATCAGGATCGGGATTGGGATTGGGATGAGGATCAGAATCAAAATTGGGATGAGGATCAGAATGAAGATGAGGATGAGGACTGGGATGAGGATGAGGATCAGAACAAGGATCTGGATCAGGATCAGGACCAGGATGAGGATCAGGATGAGAATGAGGATCATGACCAGGATCAGGACCAGGATGAGGATCAGGATCAGAACGAGGATCAGGATCAGGATCAGGATCAGGATCAGGATGAAGATCAGGATGAGGATGGAGATCAGGATCGGGATTCGGATTGGGATGAGGATCAGAATCAAAATTGGGATGAGGATCAGAATGAAGATGAGGATGAGGACTGGGATGAGGATGAGGATCAGAATGAGGACCAGGACCAGGATCAGGACCAGGATGAGGATCAGGATCAGAACGAGGATCAGGATCAGGATCAGGATCAGGACCAGGATGAGGATGAGGATCAGAATGAGGACCAGGACCAGGATGAGGATCAGGACCAGGACCAGGATCAGGATCAGGATGGGGATCAGGATCAGGCTCAGCCTGGGAGTGAAGCTTCCCCTTCCCACCCGAGCTGCAGCCCCATCAACACAGATGGCAAAATCTAAATGTTATGATAAGGTATTTCTCCCAAATTTCCATCTTAATAGAATTACGAGCCTGTAATTACCCTACAAGCCTGAAAACCTGCCGGAATCCCAATTAGGAATCTGAGGACATAATTGGCCCCTAATTAGAAAGATTTGTCAAATGAGCACAATCTTCTCACCTCTTCTTTTTTTTTTTTTCCTCCCCTTTTCTTTTCCTCCTCTTTTCCCCCTGGTAAAAATAGGGATATTTTCCTTCCCCCTCCACCTCTTTCCCCATAAACACGGGGCTGCAATCCCAGCTGCACATCCCATTCCTCCAGGCTCTTGGGGAAGTCAAGCTCTGCAGCAGGTGTTGGGCCACTTTTGTTTTTTTTTTAATTCCCTGGAAAACTGCACAATTTAAAAAAAAATTATAAAAAATTAAAAAGAAACAGAGAGGGAGAGACCTGGAAAACTCCAGGCTTGTTCCCCTGTGAGGACGGGCACCGTGGGCTGGCTGGGGTGGGGAGGGAGATGCTGGAGCAGATTTTGGGATGGGGAATGTGAAGAAGGTGGACAAAGAGATCATCACTCCACAGCTGCCATTCCCAGTGGGTTTTTGGGAAGAAGGGAGTGGGATGGAGCCCCCCAGCCCCTCATGGCAGTGGCACAGCTGGAGCTGGGTAATTCCTCTCCCAAAATCCAGGTTTTGAGGTTAAACACGGTGCCAGGCCCTGCCACGCTGATCCCCAGCCCTGGAATCCTGCAGGGATGGGCCTGGAGCAAAGCCAGCATGGCCAAGCAGGTGAGAGCACCCAGCCACCCCTGGGTGCCCGTTTTGGGGTGGGATTGACCCTCAGCCCCGCAAAATGAAATCCTGAGGGGGTTTGGGGCTCATCCTCAAGGAGCTGGGGATGACTCCAGAGGGGGATTTGGCATCACCAACAATCCCAAGGAGTGCTCCCATCCCCTCCCACAGGTGTTGCCTGCACTCCATCCAAATCCCAAATCCCACCTGGAGCCCCAAACCATCCCCGTGGCACGTGCTGGCAGCACATCCCCCCTCATCTTCCTCCTCCTCCCATCAGAGCCCCTTTCGTTAAAAGTGACAACAGGAGGGGAGGGCTGGGGGGGCATAGGGGGAAGCCTGGTTTTCCTAATTAACAATTAGCACAGAGTGTGCCGCTAATTATGTGGTTCCATGTAATTAAGAAGCTAATTAGCGCAGTGTCAATTAAGATTTAATTAGTACCCTTGTCAAAAATACTTGAAAGCGCCGTTTATATGCGAGCACTTCAATATTTCCGTGGTCACGATCCCGGCGGCGCAGGAGCCGGGCCTGGGAGCAGAAATCCCGACTTTATTGATATTGTTCTTTTCAAAGCTGCCACGTGTGTCCTGCCACACACCTGGGCTGGCTCGGCAGCAGCTGGGGACACGGGGGTGGCACTGTCCCCAGGGTGGGTGTGGAGCAACCCCAGCTGTGGGAATGCAGAGCATCCCTGTGGCTCTCCTGGGACCCTGGCAGGGGTCAGGAACCCCCCTGGACAGAGCCCCCAGAGACACTGGCTGTGATCTCTGACCATGGAAAAGAGTTTTCAATCTCACAGGATGAATTACCAGCTCTGAGTGTTTGATATCAGTAATAATTAAGTGTGGCGTGGGTGCAAAAGTAAAATTTTAGGATTCTAGATGAGGGGTCCAAAGGGGACAAGATGGAGGAAATTGGGTGTGCCTTGTCCTTGTTCTCCTTCTTCATGCCCTCCATGTCTCACTGTGGTGTTGGCATTTTTCTGTTGGTTCAGGCTGGGGACACATTGTCCAACGTAGGTGACAGATATTGGCACGTTCTTGTAAATGCAGCCCAGGGAGTTTCTGGTATTGAATGTTTGTCACATCCCACTGAGGGCAGAGCCCCACACGCTGCCCTGCAGGACAGAGCTGGGCAGGGCAGCAGAACATGTGAGAGATCAACAGAATAAACAACCTGGAAACCAGCACAGACCAATTATGGCTTCTGCTTTGGCAGCGGGGCTGACAGACAGAGACTTTTACAATCTCAGAATCATCAATACCTCAGATTCTGTCACCCAGGGAATGGGAAAGGCAGAAATTTTCACAGGCTCAGGAGGGTTTGGTTTGCAGCCTTGGGTGAAGTTCAGATTGATGTGAAAGCCAGGCGCACAGACACTGAACAGAGAAACCATCAACTTCTGTTTCTACAGTTGCAAGAATATGCCTCAAGTAACTCAAAAACTGCATTAGATAAATGGTGAAGGGGGTTATAGTGTAGCAATGCAGTGAGGTGATTGTGTGGAATAAGCTGAGAGTTCAGATGTTATAATAAAGACATATATGTGTGTGTCCATGTAATCAGACCTTACTGGGCAAAAAGCATCCACATTGCAGTGGAAAGAAGTGAAGGCGACAGGTCAGAAAAGCAAAATAATTTCTGTGGCAGCAGCCTGTTGGGTCAGAAAGTTAATATAGATATATTATAAAGTTTATATATATTTATATTGCCTCATAACTAAGAGCCTGGGATCATCTCAGGCTATGGCCAGCTGCTGGCTGTCCTATAAACCTCACAGCCTCTGAGACTGACTTTTCTGAGCAATAAATTGTTTTTATTCTGATCCTGGTCCTGTCCCTTTGACTGATGTGTCCCCTGTGGCAGCAGCACCTGCAGGGCCCTGGGGCTGGCAGGGGTTTCTCCACCTCTCAGCAGCTCTGGAGAAGCCAAGGCCATCCCCAGGGAGCTTCCTCGACTCCCAAATTTAAGATGCAACACCCGACACGAGGGGATTTTGTACACCCGAGTGCTTTTATCCTTCAAATCCTTCCAAAGGTGACAACAGCAGATCTGTGCTGCTCCAGCCTGGACAGGAGTGGAGCACTGGGACACGCCACGCGTCCCCAAAGGGACACCTCGGGGGTGGCTCCGTGGGGCTGTGCCCAAAGCTGCTGCTCCTCCAAGCTCCAGGTGGGAAAAGCTCCCAAAAATCCTTGGGAACCACAGGCAGGGCAAGGAGAAGGGGAATAAAAACCACCCCAACCCCACGGGGAGGGCGGATGAGAAGGAAAGCACAGCAGGGAAAAGCCTCCCCTGGCCCTGGCGCTGCTCCTGGGGATCCCCCAGGAATTCCTCACCTCGGGAATGGCTGCGCTGAGGCAGGAGGAGGGAAGGAAGGAACACGTGCAGGGCTCTGGAGGCTGCAAGAGGCACAGAGAGCAAAACCCAGCTCCACAAACACCCAGGGAACCTCTGCACTTTGTAAATCCTCCCCTGCCAGCCCAGAGCCAAAGGCTGGGATTTTTCCACGGGGCTGCCTGCAGGGAGAGTTTGGATGTGCCATGGGATGGGACAAGGCTCCCCAAGCTCCTTTTCCCTTCTCTTCCCCTTGCCTTGGATGGAGCAGCTCAGCCTCAAGCAGCCAAAACAATCCCACCTGGAGCCAAACCTGGCAAATCCACCACTCTGGAGGGGATGAGGAGCCTGGGGAACACAGAGAACGCACAGGAGGGACTGGAATTTTTGATTCCTTTTTCCCTTTTTCCTCCTGCCCTGGATGGAGCAGCTCAGCCTCAAGCAGCCAAAACCATCCCACCTGGAACCAAATCTGGCAAAGCCAAAGTCACACAGACAGGGGGACAAGGAGTTAGGGGAGCACAGAGGATGCTCAGAAGGGACTGGGATTTTTTTATTCCTTTTTCCCTTTCTCCTCCTGCCCTGGATGGAGCAGCTCAGCCTCAAACAACCAAAACCATCCCACCTGGAATTTGGCAGAGTCACTGCTCTGGATCACACCAGGAGGGAATAAGGAGCTTGGGTAGCACAGAGAATGCTCAGAAGGGACTGGGATTTTTTTATTCCTTTTTCCCTTTTTCCTCCTGCCCTGGATGGAGCAGCTCAGCATCAGTCAGGCCCATCCCACCTGGAATTTGGCAGAGCCACTGCTCTGGATCACACCAGGAGGGGCTGAGGAGCCTGGGGAGCACAGAGGACACCCAGGAGGAGCTGGAATTTTTATTCCCTTTTTCCTCCTGCCCTGGATGGAGCAGCTCAGCCTCAAGCAGCCAAAACCATCCCACCTGGAGCCAAACCTGGCAAATCCACCACTCTGGAGGGGCTGAGGAGCCTGGGGAGCACAGAGGACAGCCAGGAGGAGCTGGGATTTTTTTCCCCTTTTTTCCCTTTTTCCCTCCCCGCTGCCTTGGCCGCGGCTGAGCCGCTGCTCTCCCACAAGGGCTGCCAAAATACAGCGAGACAGGGTATAATTACAGACACTTACTGTGGCCATTACACCACCAGCACGGGCTGCGCCGAGTGACACACGACCCGTCAACTCCTTATTCACGCCATTAAGGGGACTCATTAGCATCTTCGCTCAGAAGCAAAATTACCCTCACTGCTCATTTCAAGATGTCATAAATTTTAATTTAGGACCCAAAGATAGCACAATGGGAGCGGAGCCGGCTCTCTCCCGGCAGTGTGGCTGGCTGAGGGAGGTGGAGGGGTTGGAGGGGGAGGAAGGAGGGATGAAAGGGTTGGTTGGGTGGAAGATGGTGGGGAGATGGGGAAGGAGGGAAGAGATGCGCCCAAAGGTCTGGGAAGTTCTCTCTCCTCTTGGAAGCAGTGGAGGAGGAGGAGGAGGAGGGATGAAGGCTGAGGGGTGAACATTTCCAGGGGCTGTGCTGGGTTTTGAGGCACCAGCACAGCACCACAGCCTGGCACTCCGAAATCCCCTTCCTCGGGAGGCTGCTCCATCCCTGCGAGCGCCCGAGGCCACGCTGGGGCCGAGGCAGGCAGCAGGGACGGGATGGGGTCCTGTTGCCATCATGCTGGCATGGAGGTGTGGAGGAAGGGTTTTAGAAAGGCCTTGGGAATGGGAAACCGAGGAAAAGATACACTTATGTATGCCCCATTGTTTCAGGAAAGTTTCACTTCAGCGTTTCTCTGTAATCCCCTTCTCCCAACCCCTGAGCAGTTCCCACTGGACCCGACCCCTGGCGTGGCTCTGATGTGCCCAGGCTGGACACTGTCTCTATTGTTTAGACCTTATCTCTTAATTTTACTGTCGCAGGATCCCTTAAAATCCAAACAATCCAATAATTCCAGCGCCAGCAGCATCAGCCAGGGCTGGATTTTTGGGAGGTTCTCCAAGCCCCCTCAGAAGGAGATGAGGCAGGTGGATCCCCGAGGGACAGAAGCCAGGGCGTGATGATGCTGCTGCAGGAAGAGGCTCCTTGTGCCCGTGACAGATTTTGGTTTAGGAGGCACAAACCACCCCTGGCAATCCCAACCCCATCTCGCTGCTCCAGATGTTCCCAGTCCCCGGTGAGAGCAGTCCTGGCAGCCTGGGGCACCCCAAACCATCCAGCTTTGGATCCATCCCCCTCCCTGGGCTGGGATCTCTGCAGCTCAGCAGAAGGGAGGGAGTGTGCTGTAATTCCTAACAAAAACAAATTTAAAAAGAGTTGCTTTTACTTCAGTGTGCAAGCAGCTCCTGGAACAGCAGAGTGACTCCAGCAAGAGCCTTTTCCCACCCATCTCTCCTCCAGCCAAGCCCTGAGAACCTCCCTGGCGAGTTTTGGGGGGCCCAGCCCATCCCAGCACACCCCAGCCCATGGGTGCTGCTTTAACCCCTCCAAGGAAGAAGAGAGGAGACCCTCCCTGATCTCCCCCTTCCCTGCAAACTCTGCCAGCAGCAGAGGCAATTACAAACCCCTTAAACTTTACCAGCTACCAGGCTGGTGATTAATGAGTTCAAATGTCCACATCTCTAAAAAACAGGGCGGCGGGGTGGGGAAAGAATTAGAAGCAAAGCAGCTCCAATTACAGGCAGCCGAGGGACTCTGGCCCACTCCTGTGCCATAAGAACATATATCCAGAAAGGTTATGTTAATTTTTAATGTACAAGGCCGTAATTAATTTCTGAGGCTGGCTGGATTAGCGGAGAGTGTAAATTCCAGCTCCAGCCTGGGCTGCAGATAAACCAACACCGCTGAGGGCTGGGGGGCCTCAGGGCTCCCCAGGCTGGAGCAGAGCCAAGGCCACGGATTTTGGTGGCTCCTGGTGGCTTTGTGCCCACCCAGCTGGCCACAACCCCCTCTGCCAGCCCTGGGCACGGGGCTGCTGGCACCAAGGATGGAGTTTGCCTTAGAGGTGGGCACCGCGTCCGGCCTCGGAGATGCTGAAGCATCCAGAGGAGTTTTGGAAAGGTGAAAACTCAGAATAAATCCCCGCAGGAGCCTTTGGAGAGGCTGGGAGGGAGGGGTCTGCACCCGGCAGGCTGGGATCGTGTGGCCTGGAAATACAGGAAGTTTTGAAAGGAAAGAAAAGGCTCCATTATTCTCCCATTAAAGCCTGCCCCCCTCTCCCTTCCCTCTGCCAGTCTCTCCTTCTCTCTCTGACTTCCCCCAGCCTCTCCAAAGACAGATCGTTCCCTTAATCATTCTGGAAAAGAACCCCAAGCTGATATAATATTATAATTAATTAATTCACTAAAAAGGTATTAAATTTCTTTTCCCCCCTGTGGATATTATCTGAATTCATTGACCTTTAGAAAAATCACCCTCTAATTGTAACCAGGTTCAAGTGCATTTCCAGCCTGTCCCTTTTACATTAATAATATCTTCCAGGACTCCACTATGCTGCTTAAATATTGTATAAATTTCACTGCCCCCTCAAAAAAGGAGAGGGAGAAAGGCACGAAATGAAAACTCGGAGCTGATTAAAGCAGCTCCAGAGCGTTGGGGGGAAGATGGGAAAAGAACTCCGGGGTGGAGTGGGAGATGGACAAACCACAGCAGGGCCCTGAGGGGGTTTGGGATGAGGAATTCCACATTCCCAAATGGGAGGAAAATGTGGATTGAGGGTGGGATTGGGATTGAGGGTGGCTCCAGGGCAGAGGGAGCAGGTTGCCAGGATTTGGGGTGCAGTGGGGTGAGGAATTTCACATTCCCAAATAGGAATAAAATTTGGATTGAGGGTGGGATTGGGATTGAGGGTGGCTCCAGGGCAGAGGGAGCAGATTGCCAGGATTTGGGGTGCAGTGGGGTGAGGAATTCCACATTCCCAAATGGGAGGAAAATCCCAGATTGGGACTGAGGGTGGCTCCCAGGCAGAGGGAGCAGATTGCCATGATTTGGGGTGCAGCCTGCTGGGAACAGGGGTCTCCGTGTGCCCACAAATCCTCTTTGGGGCGTCCCCGTGGCACGAGGGAAGCGGATTCCAGACGGGATCTGCAAACCCTGGGACGATGGAGGTGCTGCTCCCTCAGCCTGGCTCTGTTTGGGCTGTGCCCAGGGGCAGCTCTGCTGCTGCTCTGCCACCCCAGTGCCCCCGTCCCCTCTCCTGCTGGCTCTGTGCCCCCATCCCGGCAGGAGCAGGAGCTGCTCCAGCTTCCAGGGCTGTAAATCCAGGCGGGCACGGAAAATCCAGCCGGGCTGGGAGGGCCAGAGCTGCCCTGGCAGAATTCCCAGCCCTGCCAGGCCTGGTGGAGCGAGGCCATTTGGCTCCAGAGGAGACTCGGGGGTGCAAATTCCTGCAGATTACAGGGGAGGCACAACTGAGCCTCTCCCAGAGCCCCAAAATGCCCGAGCTGGGTCTGACACACCCAGAGGCAGCCACGGGCTGGGGGTGTGCTCACGGGGGAGTTCATATCCCATGGGAACGGGGCTGCAGCCCAGCTGTGGGAATGCAGAGCATCCCTCTGGCTCTCCTGGGACCCTGGAGGGGTCAGGAACCCCCTGGACAGAGCCCCCAGAGACACTGGCTGTGATCTCTGCCCATGGAAAAGAGTTTGCAATCTTACAGGATCAATTACCAGCTCTGAGTGTTTGATATCAGTAATAATTAAGTGTGGCACAGATGCAAAAGTAAAATTTTAGGATTCTAGATGAGGGGTCCAAAGGGGACAAGCTGGAGGAAATTGGGTGTGCCTTGTCCTTTTTCTCCTTCTTCATGCCCTCCATGTCTCACTGTGGTGTTGGCATTTTTCTGTTGGTTCAGGCTGGGGACACACTGTCCAACGTAGGTGACAGATATTGGCACGTTCTTGTAAATGCAGCCCAGGGAGTTTCTGGTATTTAATGTTTGTCACATCCCACTGAGGGCAGAGCCCCACACGCTGCCCTGCAGGACAGAGCTGGGCAGGGCAGCAGAACATGTGAGAGATAAACAGAATAAACCACCTGGAAACCAGCACAGACCAATTATGGCTTCTGCTTTGGCAGCGGGGCTGACAGACAGAGACTTTTACAATCTCAAAATCATCAATATCTGATTCTGACACCCAGGAAAGGGCCAGGTCACTTCCCTGCGTCACCCTCACCGGGGTGCTGAGGAAACTGAGGCAGGAACCTTCCAGCTGCTCCTCCATTCCCTCTCCAGGGCCTTTTTCAGCCTGTCCATCACCCTTTTCCCAGCCCCGCCATCCTCACCCTGCAGTTCTTTGCTTTACAGCACACGGCCACTTCCAGGAATCCTCCCAGCCTTAAACCAGGAGCGAGGGCTCCCCAAAACCATCCCAAGGGCTCCCCAATCCCTGAAAAGCTGCTGATGGAAAAGCAGCAGACCAAAACACACCCAGGGAGAGATCTTCCCCAGCCAGGGACCTGCTCTTTGGAATCAGTTTCTGGACAGGCATCAGAGGGGTTTTTTGTTTTGTTTTTCCAGCCTCACGGGTCGGAGGAGGAATTTCACCACCACATGGGACCCCAGAGCAAGGCTGGGGTTCCCACACCGGAGCAGCACAGGGGATGTGGCCACATCCCAGAGCATCCCTGCTCCTGCCAGCCCCGCCGGGCAAATTCCCAGCGAATTCCAGCTGCTCCAGGGAGAGCTGGGGTTTGTAGGGTGCTGTTCCCACACGGAATCCTGAAATGGTTTGGGTTGGAAGTGACCATAAAGCTCATCCAGAGCCACACCCTGGGACACCTCCCGCTGTCCCAGCGTGTTCCAGCCTGGCCTTGGCACTGCCAGGGATCCAGGGGCACCACAGCTGGTCTGGGAATTCCATCCCAGCCCTGCCCACCCTGCCAGGGAACAATTCCCAATTCCCAATTTCCCACCCAGCCCTGCCCTCTGGCACTGGGAGCCATTCCCTGGGCCCTGCCAGGGAACAATTCCCAGTTCCCAATCTCCCATCCAGCCCTGCCCTCTGGCACTGGGAGCCATTCCCTGGCTCCTGTCCCTCCATCCTTGTCCCCAGTCCCTCTCCAGCTCTCCTGGAGACCCTCCAGGCCCTGGAAGAAGCTCTGAGCTCTCCCTGGACCTTCTCCCCTCCAGGTGAGCCCCCCCAACTCTCCCTGGACCTTCTCCCCTCCAGGTGAGCCCTCCCAACTCTCCCTGGAGTTTCTCCTCTCCAGGTGAGCCCCCCCAGCTCTCCCTGGAGTTTCTCCCCTCCAGGTGAGCCCCCCCAGCTCTCCCTGGACCTTCTCCCCTCCAGGTGAGCCCCCCCAGCTCTCCCTGGACCTTCTCCCCTCCAGGTGAGCCCCCCCAGCTCTCCCTGGACCTTCTCCCCTCCAGGTGAGTCTCCCAACTCTCCCTGGACCTTCTCCCCTCCAGGTGAGCCCCCCCAGCTCTCCCTGGACCTTCTCCCCTCCAGGTGAGCCCCCCCAAATTCTCCCTGGATCCTTCTCCTCTCCAGGTGAGTCTCCCAGCTCTCCCTGGACCTTCTCCCCTCCAGGTGAGCCCCCCCAAATTCTCCCTGGATCCTTCTCCTCTCCAGGTGAGTCTCCCAGCTCTCCCTGGACCTTCTCCCATCCAGGTGAGCCCCCCAGCCCTGGGAGCATCCCTGGGTCATCTCCAGCAGCTGCAGCAGCCGCTGCCGTGGGAGGCAGGGCTGGGGGCAGGGCTGGGGGCAGCTCGGCAGGCGGGACCCGGAGCCCGGGGCCGCGGGCGCTCGGCGGCTCCGCAACCTTCGGGCTCTCTCTTGTGGCTGCTCGGCCCCGCTGCAGCCTCGCCGCCGCCGGCCCGGCCCCGCCCGGCCCCGGGGCCCCAGCCCGGGCCCGCCTCCGGCCGCTCCCGGGGTCCCGACCCTTCCCCTTCCCACGGGAGCAAACCGCAAACCGGGAAAAGCGAAACTGGGAGCGGGAGCCCCGCGCTGCGGGGGCTCCGGCGCTGCGCCCATCCCGCGGCTCTGTCCAGCCCTCCCAGTCCATCCCAGTCCGTCCCAGTCCCTCCCAGTCCCTCCCAGTCCCTCTCAGTCCGTCCCAGTCTATCCCAGTCCGTCCCAGTCCATCCCAGCACACAGAGCCCGGCACCGCCTCATTACCCCAGCCCAACCAGCACTCTCCTCTTTCCCTTTTCCCTCTCCCTTTTCTCCCTTTCCTCTCTCCCTTTCCCCTCTCCCTTTTTCCCTCTCCTCTTTCACTCTCCATTTTCCCTCTCCCTTTCCTCTCCCTTTTCCCTCTCCCTTTTCTCCCTTTCCTCTCCCTTTTCCCTCTCCCTTTTCTCCCTTTTCCCTCTCCCTTTTCTCCCTTTCCCCTCTCTCTTTTCTCCCTTTTCCCTCTCCCTTTTCTCCCTTTCCCCTCTCCCTTTTCTCCCTTTCCTCTCCCTTTTCCCTCTCCCTTTTCTCCCTTTCCCCTCTCTCTTTTCTCCCTTTCCCCTCTCCCTTTTCTCCCTTTCCCCTCTCCCTCTCCTCTCCCACTCCATTTTTCCGTGGGTGCCTCCCGGGCTGTAATTAAGAGCCTCCTCTCCCGTCTGCGGAAGCCGAGGAAAGCCCCTTTCGTCCTCTCTCTCCTTTATAATTTCATTTTTCCCCCCTCCCCGCTCCTCTCCGCAGCGCATAAAGGGATGACAGCGCTCCGAGCCAGGGTCTTTTGCATTTCTGAGTTGGTTCTGTTAATTGGAAGGAGGGTTAAGAATCTGCAAGGTCGTTTCAATCTCCATCTGACCTTCAGAGTAATCCTCTATGCCAACACCAGAGCTTGTCATTAAAATGAGGCCCCTCTTCCATATCCCGGCATCCCTTTATTCTCTCCTTGTGCACATTAATTGCTCATAAGTTGATTTGATCTCCCTATTCTGCAAGAAGTAAATTGCCCTCTTATTTCGCCATTTTCATCCTGTTTTCTTAATTAGGCCCTTAAAAATCTCTAGGGCCTCAGCCGGGCCGCGGGCCTCATCCTGGGAATAAATTTTGATCTCAGCCTGATAAAGAGTGAGCAAAGCCCGAGCTGGAACAATGTCATTGGCTCCGCTCCCTCCCCACACGAATTCTCCTGACATGAAAAGGCTATCAGTTTTTCTCTGTGCTAATATAGGAAATAATTCACACTCCAGGCGTTGTTCTCTATTTAGTGTTCACACTCCCCTGATAAATCAAATCAGGGATTTTTTTTTTAAATATTTTTTTTTTCTCTCTCTAAAGTGTCTGGAACCACTTGCTCCTTCTCCCCCGCCCTCACCACCTTCAGCCTCTTCTCACTTTTTTTTTTCCCCTCCTTCTCCTTTTAATAAAGTTTCCAAGATAAACCCCTGTGATTTTCCAGCCTGGGAAGTCTAATTTAAGGTGGATTTTCTTGCTTTTTTCCCCCTCCTGTGTGTGTTTAACACCAGCACCGAGGGAAGTGGGAACCTGGCACGTGGCTGAGGGGCTGCAGATTAAGTTTTGCCAGCCATGGGCTCAGCAGGACACTTTAAAAAGTAATTTTTTTTTTTTTCTCCTTGCACTGGGCAGGAGAATCCCCAAAACTTGCCTGACCCAAGGTCCCAACGCCCAGAGACTGCTGCTGATCCAAACCTCCAGGACAAAGAAGAAGCTGCCACGCTCCAGGATGTTGTAAATAAATATATTTTTAATGATTCTTCTTCCATTCCAGTTCATTCTTTTATACATTTATTTATAAAACAGTAGTAAAATTTTTTTAATCAGAGCACAGTGCATTAAAAAAAAAAAAAGAAAAACAAACAAAACTCCCAAAAAGATTTAAAAAAAAAAACCCAGTAATTATAATCCACAACTGTTTACTCACAGCCAGGGGAGACATCTCGTGCTGAGCAGTGGCCGGGCCTTGCCCGTGGGCACCACGAAGCCACAATAATCCGAATTTCCCGTGGGATTTCGTGCCCTGAGCGCCCACCCAGCCCCTCTGGAGGGCTCAGAGCCGTGGCTCTCCCACGCCCCCGGGTCCCCAGCAGGGCCAGGGGTGGCCCTGGAGGGGACAACTGTGTTTCCAGGCACTGATGGCAGCACACAAAGGGTGCCAAGGCCTCCTGTGAACCCCCCGGAGCCCCTTCAGCCCTGCCAGGAGATGCCCTGGACCCTTCCCCAGGTGAGCACCTGGAGCCCCTCCCCTGTCACCCCGTGTCCCCTGGGGTCCCGTCCTGCTCCAGCTCCTCCTCCTCTTCCTCCCCACCTTCTGCACTTCCCCGCACCCTCACGGCCCCAAATCGACCCCTCTGTGGGGCTGTCCCCACCTCCCACCCCAAATCTGCCACCTCGGGGCACCTCTGTGCCCCCAGGACACCCGCTCCAGCATGGGGGGCTCAGTGACCCCCCAGCCCGGCGGGGACAATCACCACGGGGTGACATCTCCTCTGCAGCCTCCTCTCCCTCACTAAACCCACGGGGGATTTTCCATCCTGCCCTTCCCAACTCCCTCCTGGGGAGTCGGGACCCCAAAGCAGCTCCCCAGCACGGAGCCCTGCAGCAAACTGGTGCCACTGGGAAGAGCAAAGCACCCCCGAAATTCCCAGCTCGGGCTTGGCAGCGGGCACAAACCATTCCTTGCAGCTTCATGCCCATGCGTGGGGCAGGACTTGGGAGAAAAATCCCCAAAAACGGGAGTGAAAAACCCTTTTATCCCACCAGGGAAGAGCTGGGGGTGTCCCGGGGACATCTCGGGGTCACCTGGCAGCCTCGCCTGGAGGTTTTGGGGTGGTGGGTGCTGCCCCACAGGGTGGGGGTGGCAGCAGGGGGTCGGTGGAGCATGGACCCCCCCCATTCCAATTCCAGACGTTGTGGAGACCTTCCACACCCACCTGCAGGCGACACCCCCTTAATGAACAGGCGCTAATTAACGCCTTGTCACCCTCCTGAGACCCCGGAGGCGGTGGGTGCTCCCAGCAAGGAGGAGCTGGATGGACTGGGAAGCATCCAGGGGCTGGGGAAGGCTCGGTGGGGATGAAGGATCCCAGAGAAGGCGAGGAGACACCAAGCTGGACACCAAGCAGGACACCAAGCAGGACACCAAGCTGGACACCAAACTGGACACCAAGCTGGCAGCATCGTCCCGGGGGCTCTGGGGAAAGGGGGTGAGGCCAGGAGGGCTCTGCTGAAAGGCAAAGCAGCCCAAACGTCGCTGCCAGGCTGTGGGATCTGAGGGATCTGAGGGATCTGTGGGATCTGAGGGATCTGCAGCCAGGCTGTGGGTTCCACAGCCAGGTTGTGGGATCTGTGAGATCTGCAGCCAGGCTGTGGGATCTGTAGGATCTGTGGGATCTGTGGGATCTGAGGGATCTGCAGCCAGGCTGTGGGATCTGTGGGATCTGTAGCCAGGCTGTGGGATCTGTGGGATCTGTGGGACCTGTGGGACCTGTGGGATCTGTGTGACCTGTGGGATCTGAGGGACCTGTGGGACCTGTGGGATCTGAGGGACCTGTGAGACCTGTGGGATCTGTGGGATCTGTGGGACCTGTGGGATCTGAGGGACCTGTGGGATCTGCACTCAGGCCAGCGCCACGGCGAAGCCAGCAAGGTCCATTCCCCTCTCCTGGCCAAAAGAAGCTGCGAAGGGCACGGCGGCGCCCGACCCGAGCCCCGGTTGCATAGAGAAAGGAACTGCAGGGGAGATCCGGTGCGTGGGGGACGGGCTCCTCCTGCCAGGGGTGTCCTGGGGCTGGCCCGGCCGAGCTGCCCCGGCTGCTCCCCTCACAGCATGTCCGCGTCCTCCATGCTGAAGCTGCTGCGGCGGCTGCTGCCCTTGGAGGCCTCCGGGGACATGGCCGAGAACAAGGGGTCAGAGGCCAGGGGCAGCATCGTGTCCTGCAGCAGCATCAAGTCCAGCTCCTTCTTGGACAGGGACGGGAAGGAAGCGCTGTCTGGAAAACCCTGGGAGCCGTCCTCGAAGCTCAGGCTGTGGGTAAAGTCCAGCTGGTGGTAGGGAGACTGGGGCGGCGCGGGCGGCGCCGGCTGCGGCTGCGATTCGGGGTCCGGCGGCGGCAGCAGCGGCTCCAGGGTCCCCTCGTCCCCACCGGCTTCTTGCTTCACCACCTGCTGAGCCAGCTCGGCCACGTTGACGCCCGAGGGCGAGGAGGTGGGCAGCCCGTGCACGCGTGCCTGCATCTCCAGCTCCTGCCGAGGGGACACAGAGGGGATTTGGGGGGATATCACGCTCGGGGACACGTGTGGAGGTGGCACGGGCTGAGAAGCCCTCAGGGAAGGAGCCCCTGGAAGAGCCGTGGTGATCCGTGCCGAGCTCAGCGCGCTGCAGCGAGCCTCGCGCAGCGGGGTTGTCGCAAGATGCTCCTGGTGACTTCCCAGCCCAAAAACCAGCAGGAGATGCCCCGGCCGTGCCCTCAGCGGGGCAGGAGTGAGGGGCTGGTGGGGCTGGGCTGGGGCAGAGGCAGGGGAGAGCCTGGGGAAGCTCACCTGGATGCGCAGCAGCAGCTGCTTGTTTGCCATCTCCAGGCGCCGCGAGTGATTCTCCAGGTCCCGGGACCTCTGCAGGTCCTTCTGCATCCTCTTGATGTAGTCCACGGACGCCTTCAGGATTGTCCCTTTGTTCCAGCGCACGTCCCTGTCACCCGGGATGGAAAAAGGGATGGAGCTGGGTGCCAGCAGTGTGGCCCCTCACCCCCGCTCCTCCCAAAGAGCCCGCAGTGCTCCCAGGGTACGTACAGGTCGTTGGCTTTGGGGATCAGCATTCCCAGCTCCTTGATGCGGTCGTTGATGTTGAACCTTCGCCGCCTCTCGACTGCGGGCGACAGGAGAGGGATGGAAGTGAGGAGGCAGCAGGAGCAGGGGAGGCTCCGTGTCCCTCCCGCGTGTCCCTCGTGTCCCTCACCCCTCCGTCGTGCCCCAGTGGAACTGGGGAGCCCGGGGTGGGGAAGCTCAGGAGCCAAGCTGCTCCGTCCCTGGCGCAGCAGGTCTGATCTCCGCCGGGAGGACAGCGGGGTGTCTCTGTGCCCCGCCGCGCACAGCCAGGAAGGAGGAGATCAGGGGGGGCTTCCCTGAGAGCCAGCCGGGATGGGAAGGGGGAATAAGGAGGAAGAGCAATGGGGAAAGGCTGTGGGGTCAGGGGAGGGAAAGGAGGAGCTGAACTCACTCAGGTTGTGATTGTCTTTCTTCTGGCGCTCTTTGGCCAGGGCTCGGCTCTCGGCATCTGCAAGAGACCCACGATGTCACCCAGAGGGGACAGGGCTGCACCTGGGCTGGCGCTGCAGCCCCGTACCCCCATGGGGACGGGACAGCCCCGTTCCTGTCCCTGCTCTGGGGCCGGGACACACCTGTGAGTTCTCTCTTCTGGGTGAGGTCGGCGGGGCAGGAGCTGCTGGTGACACCAACGAGCGACGCCGTCACCTGCGGGTCCCCACTGTAGACATTGATGTGGCTGCTGGACATGGGCAGCTGGAAAGCAGAGGGACAGCTGGGTTAGCTCCACACAGGGCTGGGTTAGCTCCACACAGGGCTGGGTTAGCTCCACACAGGGCTGGGTTAGCTCCACACGGGGCTGGGTTAGCTCCACATGGGGCTGGGTTAGCTCCACGTGGAGCTGGGTTAGCTCCATGCAGGGCTGGGTTAGCTCCACACAGGGCTGGGTTAGCTCCATGCAGGAATGGGTTAGCTCCACGCAGGGCTGGGTTAGCTCCACACAGGGCTGGGTTAGCTCCAGGAAGGGCTGGGTTAGCTCCACACAGGGCTGGGTTAGCTCCACACAGGGCTGGGTTAGCTCCATGCAGGGCTGGGCACCGGGCTCACGCCCAGCTGGGCCGGTGGAATTGTCTTCCCAGGTCCTTACAGCAGCTTTCAGCAGAGCAAAAAAGAAAACAGGGGCTTCAAAGGGCACAGCTGATCCCCTGCCATGGCCAACATCTACAGCAGGGCAGGAGAATCACATCTGGGAAGGGCTGGGCGGGATGAACCCCGCTGGGAGGCACGAGCTGCCACACGGATCTGACCCGGACACTGCTCCAAGCTCCTGGCAGGGAAAGCTCCCCTGGCTCTCCATCTCTCCATTCACCCGTGGTCCCTCCCCATGACTCTATCCCACCTCTCCAATTTTTTCAAAGCGTTCCCACCAGTCCTCAAGAAGGACAAAAAGCTGGAGAACTGATTCTTGTGGGTGTTGGTGTCTCCAGGGACCCTGCTGGCTTGAGCTGCCACCAAGGCACCGCTGCAGGTATGTGGCACCAGGTCCCCTCTGTGCCACCTCTGTCGCTGCAGGGACAGGGCTCTGCCACCCCCAGGTCCAGCCCCTTCCTGCCACCCTCCACTCACCGTGTTGGGCATGTGAACTTCGGGGTTCATGTAGCCCAAAACATCATCCAGGCGCATGATGTCATCGATGACCTCATCAAACTGAAAGGGAGAAAAGGACAAAGCGCCCGTGGGCTCCTGTGCCCTTCCCAGCTGTTGGAACTCGAAACGTCTCTCAGATATTTTTAGAGGTTCCAGGCCTTGGTCAGAAGCATTTGAGACCCTGGCAGGCAGCTGCAAACAGCTGTGGTTTTGAGTTTGAGCCATGGAATGAGTTACCAACTTTGGAGGTGGAACAAGCAGTCACAAAGGGTTCGATAGGATAGTAAAAGTAGTTACAAAACAGAGGGGAAATATTTTTGGTATTGTACAGGGGAGTTTTAGCACCTGTACAGGAGGGGTTTTTACTTTGTGCATGGGGGTCAGAAGTTCTAAGATGGAGGAAAGTGGGCTGATCCTGTTCTTCCTCCTTCTTCTTCCTCACCTCCATGTTCTTGGTGATGTTGGCACTCACAAATTGGTTTAGAGTAGAAAAGCACTTTGTAATATAGGTAGTAGGTATTGGGGGAAAACCATAAACATGTAATATGTAATATATCATATAAAAGATAGCAGCAGCCCTGGGTGGAGGGAGAAAAAGACACAGACCGAGAGGATGTCAGGGTGTGTGTGTGCCTCTGCCTGAGCTCTGAGCAAACCACAGCAGCCCCAGAAGAAAATCTTTTAGATAACTTGCAATAAACTGCCTTGAGACTGAACAGCAAGAGCCTGCGCAGTTTTTCTTTGGAATCACGGCTCGGAGGAGGAATTTCACCACCACATGGGGACCCCAGAGCAAGGCTGGGATTCTCACACCGCCCCGGTGCCAGGTGCTCACCTCGCGCTCGGGGTTGGAGCCGATGTTGAGCATGGCCATGGGGCTGTTGGGAGCGCTGTTGCCCGCCGAGGAGGACAGGACGTGGCCGGGCCGGACGCCGCCGCCGCCGGGGGACGCGGCCGGGGGCGGCTTGGGAGAGTGGCTGGCGGGGCTGACGTGGGCAGCGAACTTGTTCCCGTAGGTTTCGGAGAGATACGCCTGCACCTTCTTGTCCCGGGACTTCTGCAGGTGGTAGCTGGTGGGGTTCTCCAGGTAGGACTGCACCTGCGGGGACAAAACCCGGTCAGGGACGCCCGTGGGTTGTCCCAGAGCCGCGCGGGGTGGGGTTGGGGGGACACCGGGGTACCTTGAGGACCTCTCCAGGCACGGGCGGTGGGGACTGGAAGTGGACGGGGGTGTTGATGGCGGGGCTGGAGGCCACGGGCATGCGCTGCTGCTGCATGTAGCTCATCATCATCTGCTGCTGCGCCCGCTCCCGCTCCGCCTCCTGCTGCGCCTGCTGCTTCATCAGCTCCATCCGCAGCCCGATGCGCGACGCCATGGCGGCGCGCGGGGCGGGCGGCCGCCGGCACCAGGCTCGCCCTGCCGGGAGGACACGGCGCGTCAGCCACGGCCCCGCGCGGCGGGGAAACCGAGGCACCAGAGGGAAACTGAGGCACAAAGAGGGAAACTGAGGCACGGAAACTGAGGCACTGAGAGGGAAACTGATGCACCGACAGGGAAACTGAGACACCGAGAGGGAAACTGAGGCATGGAGAGGGAAAATGAGGCATGGAGAGGGACACTGAGGCACCGAGAGGGAAAACGAGGCACCAGAGGGAAACTGAGGCACTGACAGGGAAACTGAGGCACCGACAGGGAAACTGAGACACAAAGAGGGAAACTGAGGCACCGAGAGGGAAACTGAGGCATGGAGAGGGAAAACGAGGCATGGAGAGGGAAAACGAGGCACCAGAGGGAAACTGAGGCACGGAAACTGAGGCACCAAGAGGGAAACCGAGGCACCAGAGGGAAACTGAGGCACAAAGAGGGAAACTGATGCACCGACAGGGAAACTAAGGCATGGAGAGGGAAACTGAGGCACCGAGAGGGAAACTGAGGCACGGAAACTGAGGCACTGAGAGGGAAACTGATGCACCGACAGGGAAACTGAGGCACAGAAACTGAGGCACTGAGAGGGAAATTGATGCACCGACAGGGAAACTGAGGCATGGAGAGGGAAACTGAGGCACACAGAGGGAAACTGAGGCACTGAGAGGGAAACTGAGGCACGGAGAGGGAAACTGAGGCACGGAAAGGAAAACTGAGGCTCTGAGAGGGAAACTGAGGCACGGAGAGGGAAACTGAGGCACGGAGAGACATCCCAGAGCGCTCACACCAGCTCGTGACTAAGAAGGATCACCCCAGGGCTGGCTGCATGGCTCTGCTCCTGTCACGCAGCGGGAGGACCTGGTCCCCACCACCCAACCTGGCTGTGAGACCCCCCTCACCCCCTGCCAGCTGTGTCCTTACAGAAAACTGGGATGAGAAAGTCAAAAGCACCCCCAGGAAGCTCTAGAGAAGGGAAACTCTCGGATGAGGATGAGGATGGGGATGAGGATGGGGATGAGGATGAGGATGAGGATGGGGATGAGGAAGGGTGGCCAGAGCTGGGATTGACAAGGAGAGGAAGGAGATTAGGGTCTGGCAGGACGGGAACCCCCACGGAGCACCGCGCACTCACCCCGGAGCCACTTCCCAAACTCGGCAGAGCCCAGAACGAGCCCGGGAGCGAAAGGGAAAGAGAAAGCGAGGGCAGGGCAGGAAGAAAAGGCCCGGCGGGTGCCAGGAGCCGGGGGCAGCTGGAAGCAAAGCCCGGCCCGGGCGCGGGGCGAACAAGGCGGGCTCTGTGCGGGAGCCGCACGCCAGCGCGGGCACGGGGGCACCGCGCCCGGCACAGAGCGGCCCTTGTTCCCCGGGACAAAGGGGACGGCGGAGGGTGGGGGATGCCGGGGCTCGGGGAGCCGCCCCAGTCCCCAGGGATCTCCACGGAGCCGATTTCCCACGCGGGGATGGGATGTGGGAGGTGCTGCGGGGCTCCGGAGCGCAGCAGCAACAGCATCCTGTGCATCCTCACAGCATCATCCCGTGCATCCTCACAGCAGCAGCATCATGTGCATCCTTGCAGCAGCATCACCCCATGCACCCTTGCAGCATCACCCCGTGCATCCTCACAGCATCACCCCGTGCATCCTCACAGCATCACCCCGTGCATCCTCACAGCAGCATCCTGTGCACCCTTGCAGCAGCATCCAGTGCATCCTCACAGCATCATCCCATGCACCCTTGAAGCATCACCCCATGCACCCTTGCAGCATCACCCCCTGCATCCTTGCAGCATCACCCCGTGCATGCCCGCAGCATCACCCCATGCATCCTCACAGCATCACCCGTGCATCCCCACACCGGAGGCAAAGGAGAAGCTGCGAGGGGAAGGGGCAGGGAGGGGAACAGAGAAATCCGGAGGGTTTTGCTGCTCAATGCGAGCTCAGGGACGGAGGCGCCTCGGCAGCCACCCGGAGCCGGTGCCACGCCTTCCCCGGAGGGGAAACGAAATCAAGGCAGCGGCAAGGGCTGACAGCGCTCCAGAGCAGCTACTGAGCATCCAGGGGAAGGGAATTAATGAGCCACGGTGGGTGGCCCCAGGGGCATGGGAGCCCGGAGCCGGGGATGCGCCAACAGCCCTGGAGGGATGAGAAATGGAACCCCGGAGAAGACCCCAGGGAGAGCCCCCGGAGGATGCAACAAGGCTGAATTACGGGGGAAACCCAGGCTGATGCCCACGGGGGATGCACAACCCCAAACCAAGGCTGAATTACGGGGGAAACCCAGGCTGATGCCCACGGGGGATGCACAACCCCAAACATGAAGGGAAGGGCGAGGGAGAAGGGCTGGCACCCGTGGGTGTCACAGGAAGGGTGCCAAGGCACAGCCACCCACAACACAGCACCCACTGAGCCCTGCTGGCCCCCTGCCACCACCCAGCCCGGCTGCAGGAGCCCCCCAAAAAACGGGGGTGGGAGAGGCAAAAGCTCCCGAGAAGAGCTGTAGAAGAGAGGATGAGGGTGAGGAAGGGTGGGGAAATCAGGTCAGGTTTAAAATAACCCCTTTGGTTCTGCTCGGCTTCCCCCCCAGCCCCCAAAATGCTGAGCAGCTTCTGCTTTCGCTGTGAGTCAGCCCCGGCAGGAGGGCGGCAGAGGGACAGGATGGGGACATGGGCCCACGTCCCACCCTGGGGACACATCCCAGCCTCCCCTGATCCATGGGGAATGGCAGCTCTGGCCTGTAATTCCTGGGAAGTCACCCCATGGTTCTCCCACTGAACCAGAGCGATCCCAGCACCAGTGGGAGCTCCAGACTGGTTCTTACTGGGAGAGCCCAGGCTAGCCTTGTCCATGGAGGCTGCAACACCCACAAAAAAATCAATTCTCCAGCTTTTTCCCCCCTTTGAGGACAGCTGGGAACACTTTGAAGAAGCTGGAGGGGCAGGAGAGGGAGGGAACAAGGGTGGGGAGATAGAAAAATCAGGAGAGGTTTCCCAGGCTCATCCTGGTGGGACGCCTGGAGTGGGACACGCAGCAGTTGGGAAGGGGACGGAGGGGTGGAAAATCAGGGAAAATCCGGATGATCCCAGCCCCTCTCCAGAGCTGACTCCGCTTTTCCAGCCCGGAGGAGCACAGGAGAAGTTCTCCAGCAGCACCCCCAGCGCCAGGGCAGGGCTGGAGCCAGGGAATGCATCTCCCAAAAAATGTCTGCGCTGCTGCTCAGCACCCGCTTATTTCTGGCCCTTCCTCAGTTTCCCTTCGGGCTGTTGTACCAGCAAGAACCCAAGGCCCAGATGGTGGCACTGGTGGTGGCCCAGATGGTGGCACTGGTGGTGGCCCCGATGGTGGCACTGGTGGTGGCCCCGATGGTGGCATTGGTGGTGGCCCCGATGGTGGCACTGGTGGTGGCCCTGATGGTGGCACTGGTGGTGGCTCCAGCTGGAGGGTCCCCAGAGCTGCTGCAGCCCCCCCAGCACTGCACAGAGCCCCGAGCTGTCCCCCAGCCCTGCGGGGCTGTGACAGCCACTGGTGGTGTGGGGACATCTGCAAGGACATCTATGGGGACACCTGCAGGGACACCTGAGGGGACACCTTTGGGGACATCTATGGGGACACCTCAGGGGACACCTGCAGGGACACCTGAGGGGACACCTGAGGGGATACCTGAGGGGACACCCCCCTTCGATGCCCGGGGGCCAGGCTGGTGACAGAGCCACTGCCCGGGTGCCACTGAAGGGACACCCCACCCGCAGGAGCCACAGCCGTGTCCCCAGGCCCAGGTGTGTCCCCAGGCCCAGGTGTGTCCCCAGGCTCAGGTTTGGCCGAGAAACCCAAACTGCCCCGGGGCAAATTCCAGATTCAGCCCGGGGATCGCCTTACCCTGCCAGGGGAGGTGGCACCGGGCACCCCTGCGAGTGCCACACACCTCCTGCCACCCGAGTGCCACCCCTGAGTGCCACACGCCTCCTGCCACCCCTGTGAGACCCCCAGTCACTGCAGCCCCCCGCCCCTCCTGTGTTTCATTCCCCGCTCCACCGGGGCCGTTCAGGAGTGGAAAATCCCATCAGCAGCTCCAGGCAGGAGTGGGGACACTGGGGACAGGGCAGGGACCTTGTGCCCACCCAGAGCCCCTCTGGGCTGGCACCGAGGGGCAGCGAGAAGGAAAAGGAGAAGAAAGAAGTGAAACCAGCTCTGCTGCTCGCCCGGCCCAGCCTCCCCTTCCTCCTCCTCCTCCTCCTCCTCCCTCCCTTCCTTCCGTGGGTTTCGTTCCCAAACCGGGCCGGGGAGGGACAGGGGGTGGCACGGAGGGACACCAGGGACCCCAGCCCAGGGTTTGCTCTGATGTCACCGAGCTGTCACCTCATCACACACCACAGAACCAGCCCAGGCGTGTCCCAGCCTGGGGACGGGCTCTGCTGCCACCCTGCTGTGTGGGGACAGGGGACAGCGGGGCTGGGGTGCAGAGCAGGGGGGCTGGGGGACACTGCAGGGGCCAGCAGGTCACAGAGGGGTTTGGGGACCCTGCAGGTGCTAGAGGGGTTTGGGGACACTGAAGGTTTCAGGTCACAGAGGGGTTTGGGGACCCTGCAGATGCCACCAGGTCACACAGGGTTTGGGGACAATGCAGGTTTCAGGTCACAGAGGGGTTTGGGGACCCTGCAGGTACCACCAGGTCACACAGGGTTTGGGGACAATGCAGGTTTCAGGTCACAGAGGGGTTTGGGGACCCTGCAGGTGCCAGGGCCACCAGGTCACAGCTCCCCCTCTCTCGGGGCCAGCCTCATGTTCCTCATTTTCAGCAGCCACGTGGGGTGCAGGGCGGGGGGAAGTCGCAAAAAAAAAAAAAACTCCTTCAAACCTGCTTGTTTTTGGGTTTTTTTTTTGGTTTTTTTTTTTTTTTTTTTTGTCACTGCAGCACAGGAGCAACAGGGCTGAGAAAAAGGAAAACACTGAAGCAGCCACTGCCAGCGGGGCCAGGGGACAGGGCTGGCTGTGCTCCCCTGGGGACACCCCTGTGAATGCAGGGGGGCAAAAGCTGTCCCTTGTCACTCCAGGGGATGTGGCAGGGACCCCTCACCCTCTGCACCGAATTACAGGTGGAAAAGAGGCTGGAAAAGGCAAAGCTGGGGGAGCTGACAGGAAAATGGAGAGAGAAAAGGAACTGGAATGCCAGGACAAAGGGGAATGGCTCCCACTGCCAGAGGGCAGGGATGGATATTGGATAAGGAATATTGGGATATTGGGAAGGAATTGTGCCCTGGGAGGGTGGGGGGAGCAGGGATGGAATTCCCTGGATCCCTGGGAGCGTCCAAGGCCAGGCTGGACGGGGTTTGGAACCACCTCAGTGTCCCTGCCCGTGGAATGAGCTGAGCTTTGAGGTCCCCCAGCGCTGTGATCACAGCTCAGCAGTGCCTGGGATCCCTGCAGTGCTCCCAGCTGGGTGGCAATGCCACAGGGACACCCCGAGGTGCTCTGTCCCCCAGCACCACTGTGATCACAGCTCAGCAGTGCCTGGATCCCTGCAGAGCTCCCAGCTGGGTGGCAATGCCACAGGGACACCTGTGTGACAGTGCTGGGGACACCCCGAGGTGCTCTGCCCCACATCCCTGTGCTCCCTCTGGGGACAGGCAGAGCCAGGCCAGGCCCTGCCCGGCTGGGACCAGCCCCTGGGGCACCCACCCAGCCTGGCAAGGCCACCTCGGGGTGACCGATGGCCTGACAGGGCACCCTCGGTGCCAGGGCTTGGCTCAGCTCCTGGGGATGCCCGCGGTGGGCAGCAGGACAGGGGCTTCCTGCAGGACCCCTCCCCACGGATGGGCAAACCTGGCAGCAGGGCCACCCTTGGGCAAACCTGGCAGCAGGGCCACCCATGGGCGCCCTGAGCCTACAGCGACACCGGCCAGAGGCTCCGGAGAGCCCACCCAGCCTCCGGGATGGAGCAGGGTGGGAAAACAGCAGGAAAAGCCCGTTTCCAACCCCAGAGAGCAGCAATGTGGGATGGGGAGAGCATCACCCACCCTGGAGCTGTGTGGGGAGACCTGGGAACCATCCCAGCCCCACCCAAAGGTTCCTTCCACCTGGAGCTGTGTGGGGCAGAGCTCTTGGGACCCCTGGGAACCATCCCAGCCCCATCCAAACACTCCTTCCACCAGGAGCTGTGTGGGGCAGAGCTCCTGGGACCCCTGGAAACCATCCCAGCCCCATCCAAAGGTTCCTTCCACCAGGAGCTGTGTGGGGCAAGGTTCTTGGGACCCCTGGGAACCATCCCAGCTCCATCCAGAGGCTCCTTCCACCCTGGAGCTGTGTGGGGATCCTTCGGTGGTGAGCTCAGGGACCCCTGGGAACCATTCCAACCCCATCCAAAGGTTCCTTCCACCCTGGATCTGTGTGGGGCAGAGCTCCTGGGACCCCTGGGAACCATCCCAGCCCCACCCAAAGGTTCCTTCCACCCTGGAGCTGTGTGGGGATCCTTGGGTGGTGAGCTCAGGGACCCCTGGGAACCATCCCAGCCCCATCCAAACACTCCTTCCACCCTGGAACTGCGTGGGGCAGAACTCCTGTGACCCCTGGGACCCACCCCAGCCCCACTCAGAAGCTCCTTCCCCACACTGCCAGCCCTTCCCCACACTCCCAGCCCTTGCCCACACTGCCAGCCCTGCGAGGCACAAGGAGCAGGCAGAGGAGGGGCTTGGCAGAGCCAGGCCGGGGTCAGTTGACAGGCACTGAGTCACCAGGACTGTTTTTAGCCCCGGCATGTCAGCAACGTGCAGGGGGACGTTGTTAACAGGCGCTGGGTCAGAGGCCAAATGTTTTCCCAAATGTTTTCCCTGCCCGGCGTTAAACACCGAGGGATCCCACACGGGGGAAAAAACATGAACAGGGCTGGCCCCAAACAGCCAGGTAAGCCTGGCCCACCCAGCAGGGGTCAGGGAATGGGTGGAGGGAGCAGCATCAGGCTCTGCTTGGTGTCCTTTGTGTCAGTGAATCAACAGGGTCCGTAAAAAACCTTTCCCTTGGTGGTGGCAAGGTGTGGGAAGGAGATCACACTAGGCTTGGCAGCTATTAAGGGGTTAATAACACACACACAGCCTTGTTCTGGTGTCTCTCCATCCCAAAAAATAGTCTCTTTTACCCCCAAAAAACCCACACAGCTAAGGGATGGCTGCTGAGCATCACCCAGCAGGGTTGGAGAGGCAGGGGGACCCCCGGGACCCCCCAAACAGAGGGGCCAGACCCTCCAAAGCCGGGCAGAGCCCTGCTGGAAACATCCCTGTCCGACTGACCCGGCTGGGAATTCGCAGCCCCTGCCCCCTCCACGGCAGCAATTAAAAATAAAAGTGTGAACAGGCAGGAGGATGGGCTCCGGCACCAGCCCGGTGATTAATCGCGACACAGGAGGGGACCCGGTGACCTTGGGAGGGACACGCGGGCTCCAGGTCCTGCTGCACATCCCGGCAAAGAAAAAGGAAAACCCCGGCCCGGGGTCACTCCGGGCGATTTGGGTGTTGGCCTTTTGAAATAAGCGCATAAATGAGCAATCGGGGGAACTGGCAGGACCTGGGATCCAGCCCAGACACCACACCCGCTCCAAAATCCTAGAAACCATCCCAGGAAGGGGGGAGAAATCATGCCAGAAAGTGGGGAGAAATTATCCCAGAAAGGGAGCAGAAATCATCCCAGAAAAGGGGCAGAAAACATTCCATAAAGTGGGAAGAAATCATCCCAGAAAGGGGGGAGAAATCATCCCAGAAATTGGAGAGAAACTACCCATAAAGTGGGGAGAAATCATCCCATAAAGTGGGGAGAAATCATCCCAGAAATTGGAGAGAAACTACCCATAAAGTGGGGAGAAATCATCCCAGAAAGTGGGCAGAAATCATCCCAGAAAGGGGGGAGAAATCATCCCAGAAAGGGGCCAGAAATCATCCCAGAAAGTGGGGAGAAATCATGCAAGAAAGGGGGCAGAAATCATCCAAGAAAGGGGGGAGAAATTATCCCAGAAAAGGGACAGAAATCATCCCAGAAAGTGGAGAGAAACCACCCATGAAGTGGAGAGATATCATCCCAGAAAAGGGGCAGAAATCATCCCATAAAACAGGGAGAAAACACCCATAAACTGGCACCAGAACCAGCCCAGGAGCTCCGGGCGCCCCAAGCCCAGGGTGCCACCTGCCACCAGCACAAGGTGACAGCGGCCACCCCCTGCCACCCTCCCCGTGCCAGAGGCACTCCCAGCGCCACCTCCATCCCTCCCTCGGGGCTCCATGCTGCTGCAAGGAGGTAATATTTATAAATATTTATAAATACTCCCTGTCCAGCCCGGCGGAGGCAGAGCTCGTGTAACCAGGGCCGACAGCTTCAGGATTAAACAAATTTGGGACAGCCCCTGCCTTGCCCCCCTGGCATCGCCTGCCGTGCCCGGCGCTGCTCACCCGCTCCGGAGGGGTTTGTGCTGTGCCCTCCTCGCTGCCAGGCTCGGCTTTCCTGCTCCCTGAAGGTCAAACTGCTCCCTCGGAGCCCCCGCTGCCAGCCCAGCCCCTGGCCTGGCACCTCTCCCGGGCACGTCGCTCTGCTCGGAGCCCTGCAGGAGCCCAGAGGGGTTTTTTTTGGGATTTCTCCTTCGCCTGCCCCGAATTTATCCAAAATGCTCAACTGGCACCCAGCTCCCTCCTCACCTGGCAGCAGGGAAATGCTGGACAGTGTGTGCCAGGGTGGATGCAGCCCCCTTTCCTCCCTCATTTCCTCCAGAATATTCCCAGCCCCAAAATCACCTGGCAGCGGGGAAATGCTGGACAGTGTGTGCCAGGGTGGATGCAGCCCCCTTTCCTCCCTCATTTCCTCCAGAATATTCCCAGCCCCAAAATCCCCAGGGCACATCCTTGGGCAGGAGCCAGCGCTGCTGCCCTCGTTTGTTCCTGGGGCTCCAGGAACCCCCCCTGGCCGGGAGTTTCAGGTTTTTCCGGAATTTGCACCCATTTATCCAAAGGAGGGGAGCCAGGCAGAGCTCAGGGTGTGGGGAGGTTGTCTGGAGCCAAAAGCGCTCCGAGGAAAGGTGACAAAACTCCGGGGGCAATTCCTAGAAGAGGCTTTAAAGATAAGGTGGCACAACCCCCAGGGACATTTGGGGAGACCTTGAACCCTTCCCAGGTGAGCCCGGCCAGGTGATCCCACCCAGCACCCGCTGCAAATCATCCCACGGCGCCCATCCCAGTGCTCCTGCAGCACCCCCCTCCCCAAAAAAAACCCCCAGAACTGCCCCTGGGCCTCCGGAGATGGAGCATCCCCCACTCCCAGTTTCCTCAGCCTCCCAGGAAGGTGAGGAGCAGCACCCAGAGCTCATCCAGGACTCCCCATCCTGGGAATTCCTGGGAATTCCACCTCAGGGAACCCCGATGCACAGGCAGATCCGCAGGGAAAACCTGCTCCAAGCACAAGGCAAGTGCCAGGAGGAGGGACAGGAATTTGGAAGGGATAAGGGAAGAGCCACCAGGGCTCAGGAGGAAAAAAAGATGGAATTCTTGGGAATTCCACGTCAGGGAACCCACACAGCTTGGAAAAGCTCATGGAGGTGGTGCCACCACAGGAAGGCCACCACAGGGCAGTGACAGCACAGCTGGGGTGGTCAAACACCCAGCGCTGGCTCCCTGGGATCCTCCTGGGATCCTCCTGGGATGCTCCTGGGATCCTCCTGGGATCCTCCTGGGATCCTCCCGGGATCCCTCACAGCAAACAGGGCTCTGGGAAGTTGTCACAGAGCTGCCACCAGCAGCCACAGGGACATGTGGTGGCACTGCCAGCCCCACGCCCAGGACACTGCTGCTGGCCCCTGGCCACTTCCCCTTTGTCCGGGATATGGGATAACCCCAAAACTTACAAAACAGCTCCCCTGAGGCGAGCCCAGCTCGAGGTGCCCTCTAAAGCCACCCCAAAATCTCCAGATGGGAGTTTCTGTCCCCACAGAGGGGACGGGCATGTGGCAGCTCCATCCCTGCCATCTACGCCCCGAGGAAGAAGGGAGAAACATCAATCCAGGGGTGGGATCCCATCACATCAGACCCCGGCACTCCAGGACACGAGGATGTGTTTTTCCTCACCACTGTGGATTTTTTGGGGGGAACACGAGGATGTTTTTCTCCTCAGCACTGTGAGGTTTTTTGGGGGGACACGAGGATGTTTTTCCCTCAGCACTGTGGATTTTTTGGGGGGACACCCTCAGCACTCCAGGACACGAGGATGTTTTTCCCCACCACTGTGGATTTTTTGTGGGGGACACGAGGACGTTTTTCCCCTCACCACTGTGGGTTTTTCGGGGGGGACACAAGGATGTTTTTCCCCTCACCACTGTGGATTTTTCGGGGGGCACATGAGGACCTTTTTCCCCTCACCACTGTGGATTTTTTGTGGGGCACACGAGGACCTTTTTCCCCTCAGCACTGTGGATTTTTTGTGGGGTACACGAGGATGTTTTTCCGCTCACCACTGTGGGTTTTTCGGGGGGGACACCCCCAGCGTGGCCTCCCCAGCCCCATTTCCCAGTTTGTTTTCAGGCCACCCCACCCTCAGCCCTGGGCATGTCCCACCACATCATCCCAAGGGGCTCTTCCCATTTCCCGCAGCACTTCCAGGCAAACAGGGAAGCCAGGGCAGGGCAGGGGGGGGACCAGGAACACGCTGGGCGCCCACGAAGCGCGGAAAAAGCAATAAAATCCCTGGCTGGGATAAGCAATAAAATCACGGCTCCATCCCAAACACCCGGATGCTGGATGGCCCCGCTGCAGCCAGCTCCACCCCGGCGCAGCTCGCAGTTTCCTACTGATAAGGTCGGGCAGGCAGGGGCCGGCATCCCTCGGAAAACAACACAAAAACCACAAAAAAACCCACAAAAACCACGCGGGGCCGGCATCCCTCGGGAAGCAAAGCCAGCATCCCTCGGGAAGCCAAGCCAGCATCCTTCGGGAAGCCAAGCCAGCATCCCTCGCAAAAGCACCTGCTGGTCTGACCCCCCCCCCAAATCCAATCTGGGTGTTCCCTCAAACCCAGGCACCCCAAATCCCAAATCCCCAGCGCTCCCCAGCTCGGTTTGGCACGCTGGATGCCTCCTGCAGCAGGTGAGCGAGCACAGGCTGGGAGAAACCAGCTCCATGGGCAGCTCGGGCCGGAGCAGCCGTGCATGAAGCCAAGCAAACATGGCAGGAAAGTACAGAGGAAGGGGGGGGAAAAGAAAAAATAACCCCCCCAAACCCTCCCTTCGCTGCCTGCCGGACTCTGTTATATAAAAAACACCAACTCCCCCCCGTGCCCCAAGCGCTGGGATTCCTGGAAACGAGCCCTGCTTTCCCCGGACTCGCACCGGCTTATTTATTTATCTTACACCAGCACAATAACCACCAGATTTTCTTCGTGTTTCTTTTTTTTTTTTTTTTTTTTTTTTTTGTGTGTGTTTTTGTTTTTGTTCTTTTTTTTAAGGAAATTTCCCCCATCATCTGACTGCCCCCAAGCTCTGGGGGGCTGCGTAATCTTTTCCTGCCTCGCAATTAATTCGTGAATGTAATTAATCGGTGGCTGAAGGTTCGGGGCAGCCCCTCTATTCCCTCCCCAAATTCCCTGGGAGAGGCCGGGGGGACACGCTGCGTACCCTCTTGGTGACCCCCCCAAAAAAGCCGTGTGACACGAGGGATCCCAATTTTCCCATCATTTCACACCCCAAAAGGGCTCCCCACTTTGCGTCCCCCAAACCGGGGGGTGCCAGGGACCCCCCGGGTGCCCCGAAGCATCCGTGCCTCAGTTTCCCCACGCGTGGCGCACCGTGTTCGGGGGGGTTCTCGATGGGAAAGGCGACTCGAGCTGGTCCCCCCGAGCTGCCGGGGGGCTCGCACCCCCCGGGACCACCGGATTTTGGGAGGAGGCGCCGGGACGAGCTGCTGGAGACCCCCAAAACCCCCTCGCCCCGCAGCGGCCGCGCTGGAGCCTCCGGGGGCCGCTGCCGGGGGCGAGGGAGGCGCGGATTTGGGGGGGGAAACGATTATTTACACAAAATAAGGGCGAAAAAAAGCAACTACGAGTTCAAAGCGCCCCGGGATGGCGCAGGACAGGGGGGAGCACCCCAAAACCCCCCCAAAAGTGGGCTCCGAGCCGAGGGGGCTCCGCTGCGTGGCTGCCGAGCCCCCCCGCCCCGGGGACCCCCGGGACCCCCGGCCCGCACTCACCGCAGGGGAACGGGGAGGACACGAAGGGGTTCGGCTCCGCTCGGCTCCGCTCGGGTCTCTTCGGCCTCGCTCGGCTGCTCTCGGCTCGGCTCGGTTCGGCCCCTCGGCTCTGCTCAGCTCAGTTCGGCCCCGCTCGGGTCGGTTCGGCTGCGCTCGGTTCGGCTCCTCGGCTCAGTTCGGCCCCGCTCGGCTCGGCTCGGCTCGGCCCGGTCCGGCTGAACTCCTCGGCCGGGCTCGGCGCAGTCCGGCCCGGTGGGGCTCGGCACGGTCCGACTGCACTCCTCGGCCGGGCTCGGCTCAGTTCGGCCCCACTCGGCTCGGCTCGGCCCGGTTGGGCTCGGCACAGTCCGGTTGGGCTCCTCGGCCGGGCTCAGCGCAGTCCGGCCCGGTTTGGCTCGGCTCGGCCCGGTTGGGCTCGGCACGGTCCGGCTGAACTCCTCGGCTGGGCTCGGCGCAGTCCGGCCCGGTTTGGCTCGGCTCGGCCCGGCTGGGCTCGGCACGGTCCGGCTGAACTCCTCGGCTGGGCTCGGCGCAGTCCGGCCCGGCGGGGCTCGGCTCGGCCCGGCTCGGCCCCGTGCCGAGGGAGGGCAGCAGCAGCGCCCGCCCGGCCCGGCGCGGCCCGGCCCGTTCCGCTGCCCTCGCCGCGCTCCGCCGGCCCCGGGCACGCCGGGAGCGGCAGCCGCGCCTGCTGGGACTTGTAGTCCCCGCCCGGCCCGGCCGGAGCTCGGCGCTTTCCTGCCCTGAAAACGGGAGCGCGTCCTCCCCAAAAACGTTGGGTTTTTTTTTCCCTAAAGTGAGTGTTTCCACCCCAAAAACGTGGATGGGGTGGGAGGTGAAGGCAGCGCTGTGTTCGGGTTGTGCGGTCCCGTGAGCAAGGATGGTGCATCCCTTTTCCTCAGGAACACAGGGGGATCACGGAGCTCCTTGCACCGGGATCCTGCATCCCTTTGGACCAGGGTCCTGCATCCCTTTGGACTGGGACCACACGGGAATTGTGGAGCTCCTTGCACTGGGATCCTGCATCCCTTTGGACTGGGATCACAGAGGGATTTTGGAGCTCTTTGCACTGGGATCCTGCATCGCTGTGGACTGGGATCACACAGGAATTGTGGAGCTCCTTGCACTGGGATCCTGCATCCCTTTGGACCAGGATCCTGCATCCCTTTGGACTGGGATCACACAGGAATTGTGGAGCTCTTTGCACTGGGATCCTGCATCCCTTTGGACTGGGACCACACGGGAATTGTGGAGCTCTTTGCACTGGGATCCTGCATCCCTTTGGACTGGGATCACAGAGGGATTTTGGAGCTCTTTGCACCAGGATCCTGCATCCCTGTGGACAGGGACCACATGGGGATCGTGGAGCTCCTTGCAGCAGGGTTCCACCACTCCTTGCACCACGACCCTACATCTGGTTGTGGCCGTGGCGGGGCAGCAATGGCCTCGAGGCATGGGGGGCTTTGTCCCCAACCCTCAGGCTCTGCGGTGTGCCAGGGAAGCCGTGCCAGGAGATTTGGGGTGGGAGGGACTGGGAACAGGAGGGGGCAGTGGGGACCCCGGGGCACCTCGAGTCCCCAGGTGACCCTGTCACCTCCCCGCCTGTGGCCACAGGATGGGCTTTCAGTGGCCAGGATCGTCCTGCTGGCAGGTTGGGCTGGAAACAGCGGATTTTTGAGGTGGCCACGTGCCATGGGTAATGTCCTGCATCTCCTGAGCATCACCCACACTGGACCCCAAGGACAGCTTCAGGTCATCCCTGGGCACCCTGCACCATCCCAGTCCATCTGATCCTGCACCCAGCAGCTCCTCTGGGGGCCATCCGCACCTCAAGCACCTCAAATACCTCCTCCCCACCCTCCGTGGAGGCTGCAGCCAGGAGTTTTACCCCTGGAGAACAATCCCAGGGTGTTCTCCTCAGCCTGAGCAGTTTTGGCTTTAATCCCTGATTTAATCCCTCCTTTATTTGCAGGTACAGGTGAGCAAGTCCCCCTTGGGAAAAAAGAACCCCCCCAAGGAGCCTGGAGCTGTTCACAGGCAGCTCCTCCTGCTCCAAACTGGTTCCAAAGCCTCCAGCCAGGGCTCAGCCTGGAATTCTCCCACCCATCCCCACCCTCAGGCCCTTCATCTTCACTCCTACCTGCCCACAAACCCTTCCTCCTCATCCCCAGACCCCTCATCTTCATCCCCGCCTGCCCCCAGACCCCTCATCCTCATCCTCACCCCCAGATTTCTCATCCTCACCCCCACCTGCCCCCAAACCCCTCATCCTCATCCTCACCCCCAGACCCTTCATCCTCACCCCCAGACCCCTCATCCTCACCTCCAGACCCCTCATCCTCACCCCTGTGCCCCCAGACCCACCTGAGGTCCCCTCCTGGAGCGGGGGCACAGCAGGGGCAGTGCCAGCCCCCCATGTCACCTCTGGTGGCGGTGGCCAGGCTGGGCACGGCCAGCTCGGTGCCCTTTCCTGCTGCCCTCCATCCAAACATCTGATAAGAAGCCAAACGCTGGCCTTATCACCCCGATAAAGGATTTTTTTTCTCCCCCAGCTCCAACTTTCCGGAAAACTGAGGCACAACCACACCCGCCCTTTCCAGCAAATGGCAATTCCTGCTGCTGGGAATGTTCCAGGTGCCTGCAGACCTGCTGGCTGCTTCCATCCAAGCTTTCGGGCATGGAATGATGCTTGGAATGGTCAGAAGCTCGGGAAATCCCCGCCAGGTTCTGGCTCTGCCTTGGCCTGGGCAGGTCCTGCAGGGAGCAAAGGGGACAGCAAAGAGCAGCAGGGACACGGGCAGCCTTTGCCTGTCCCCACCCTGCTTCCAGCAGAAAATTCCCATTCCAGAGGGAGGAGGAGGAGGAGGAGGAATGCCCTTCCCTGCTGTCTGCCCCGTCTCAGGGCGCTCAGCCTGTGTCAATATTTTCCCTCAAAGCTCGGAGCGCTTTGTGTCCTTCCCGGGGAGGTGACGGAGCCGTGACGGGAGCGAGCTGGGCTGATAAAGAATTCCTAAAAAACCACTCGGGATGCCGGGAAGGAGCAGGGTCACCCAACCTCCCCTCGCCCGGGGTGCTCCCCATCCCCTTCGGCCACACCTCCCCCAATTCCCGATATTCCAGCGCAGATTTCCCAGGATGAACAGCTCAAATCAGGGCTCAGGGGTTATTTAGGTGCCTGATTCAGCTCTGGTGATAAAGAACTTCTAAAAAACTCCGGGAAAGAGCGAGGTCACCCAACTTCTCCCTGCCTGGGTTGCTCCCCATCCCCAATTCCCAATTCCCGATATTCCAGCACAGGTTTCCCAGGATGAACAGCTGGATTTCTGGGCTCAGGGGTTATTTGGGTGCCTGATTCAGCTCTGGTGATAAAGAACTTCTAAAAAACTCCGGGAAAGAGCGAGGTCACCCAACGTCTCCCTCCCTGGGGTGCTCCCCATCCCCAATTCCTAATTCCCGCTATTCCAGCACAGATTTCCCAGGATGAACAGCTGGATTTCTGGGCTCAGGGGTTATTTGGGTGCCTGGTTCAGCTCTGGTGATAAAGAACTTCTAAAAAACTCTGGGAAAAAGCGAGGTCACCCAACGTCTCCCTCCCTGGGGTGCTCCCCATCCCCAATTCCCAATTCCCGCTATTCCAGTGCAGATTTCCCAGGATGAACAGCTCAAATTAGGGCTCAGGGGTTATTTGGGTGCCTGATTCAGTTCTGGTGATAAAGAACTTCTAAAAAACTCCGGGAAAAAGCGGGGTCACCCAACTTCTCCCTCCCTGGGGTGCTCCCCATCCCCAATTCCCAATTCCCGCTATTCCAGCACAGATTTCCCAGGATGAACAGCTGGATTTCGGGGCTCAGGGGTTATTTGGGTGCCGTGACTCCCCTCACAGCCTCCGAATCCCACTGGGATACCCCACAGGGCTTTGGCAAAGCTTTTCCAGCTGCAGGGAAGCTCGGGGGCTTCCCCTGGGAGGTTTCCCGAGGGTTGAGGTGGGCACAGCCCATCCCAGGGCCTGGAGCTCATCCCAGCACTTAACCTAGCTGGAGCAAGGAATTGTGAGCCAATTGTTCTGATTTTTAGAAGTGTTAAGGTTTTTTTTGTTTTTTTTTTTAAGTTTTAAAGTTCTTTCCAAAGTTTTTTATGCTTTTTGATGTTTACGTATCCCTGCTGGAGTTTTCACGCCCTGTTAATGTAAAGAACGATTGTTTTGTGTTCTTTTTTTCATGGGAGGAGAGAATTGATGGGCTGTTGCTTTGACCAGTGTGGTCGGAGAGGTGGGAATTCCATCCCCCAATCCACCGCCACTTTTGGGATTCTATCCATTGCAAAGTCAGAAATAAAATCAGCTATTTTTGATCTCTTTTGATCTTACCAAGCTTCTGTGTGCTCCTTTCATGTCCAGTGGGGACAACACAGAACCCCTCAGGCTGCTCCCAACAAACCCAGGAGCTCGGACACCTTTTTGGGATGGTTTTTTTTGGGATGGTTTTTTTTGGGATGGTTTATTTGGGATGGTTTATTTGGGATTTTTTTGGGGGGTTGGTTTATTTGGGATTTTTTTTTGGAATGGTTTATTTGGGATGGTTCATTTGGGATGGGTTTTTTTGGGATGGTTCATTTGGGATGGTTCATTTGGGATGGTTTTATTTGGGATGGTTTTTTTTGGGATGGTTCATTTGGGATGGTTTATTTGGGATGGTTTATTTGGGATGGTTTTTTTTGGGATGGTTTATTTGGGATGGTTTATTTGGGATTTTTATTTGCACACACAGACGTCGCTATAGGACACGTGAAAGCACAATGCGAGCCATCTGCTATTTGCAAGGCAAAGAAGAAAGTTTAATATCTGACTCCGACTTTTATATTTTCTCAAAGGTGACATTGGATTGGAGAGTGAAGGGGCCACCTCTCCAAAGACATTGGACAAATTACTAGCACATCAAGTTTTCTCCACCCCCATAAAAGAATGTAAACAACACGTTGCTTACAGAAATTGTGTGGGAAAGTTCTCCAAAAGAATGTAAACTCAGAAGGCTTTAGAAAATCTTAAGACTCAGGGTGACACACAGATCCTGAGGGATGGGGTCGGAGAGGAGCGGGAAGATCCCTGGGAATGCCGTGGCGCTCCATGGGCTGGGAGAGGGGCTGGAATTCTCTTCCTCTAGGCCGACGGGGCGAAGCCCACGCGGCTGTTGGCCATGTCGAAGGCGGTGTAATATTCCTGGAGGAAAACGTTGCCCAGGATCCAGAGGGGCTGCCCGTCCTGGGAGGGCAGGTAGGTGCCCTCGATGGCCAGGGTGCAGTAGCCATTGCTCTGGGGGGGAGAACCGGGGCTCAGCGCGGCTGCTGGCCACGGAGCTCCGGGCTCTTCCCGGGAATGCCTCGGGAATGCTCGGGATCTTCCCGGTGCCTTGGGATCTTCCCGGTGCTTTGGGAATGCTCGGGATGTTCCCAGTGCCTCAGGAACTCTTGGGATGTTCCCGGTGCCTCAGGAACCCTCAGGATGTTCCCAGTGCCTTGGGAATTCTTGGGATGTTCCCAGTGTCTCAGGAACTCTTGGGATGTTCCCACTTCTCTGGGGATCTCTCTGGATCTCCAGGGATCTCTGGGGGGGGGGTCTCTGTGGATCTCTGGGGGTCTCAGGGGATCTCTGGGGGTCTCTGGGGATCTCTGGGATCTTGGGGGGTCTCGGGGGGTCTCTGGGGGTCTCGGGGGGTCTCGGGGGATCCACCCCACGTACGTTCAGGATGTAGGCGGCCGGGGGCAGCGTGAGCCGGGCGCCGCCGATGCCGAAGGTGATGTGGGGCTTGCTCTGGGTGTCGTTGCAGTCCACGGAGTACTGAGGGGACAGAGACACGGCGGGCTGGCAGGGAGGGGACAGCGGGGACAAACACCCCCCTGGCAGTGCCACCCCGCGGAATCCTGGAATGGTTTGGGTGGGAAGGGAATTTAAAGGTCACCCAGTGGCACCCCTGCCGTGGCAGGGACACCTTCCCCTGTCCCAGGCTGCTCCAGCCTGGCCTGGGACACTCCCAGGGATCCAGGGGCAGCCACAGCTGCTCTGGGAAATCTGGGAAATTCCTTCCCTGTATCAAACCTCAATTTCTTCCCTTTCAATCTGAGCCCATCCCCGCCAAGGATGAGCCCATCCTTGTCCTGTCACTCCAGGCCCTGGTCCCAAGTCCCTCTCTGGCTTCCCTGCAGCCCGTTCAGACCCTGGAACAAGCTGTGAGGTTTCCACACAACGTTCTCCTCTCCAGGCTGAGCGTCCCCACCTTTCTCAGCCTGACGTCACCCTGCAGTCCCTTTCCCTGCAGGTGCCACGTGAGGTTTGTGGGACCTGGTGGAGCCCAGGGCTCTGATCCCCAGGCGGGCTCCCCCACTGCTCCAGACCCCACAGTCCCCACGCTCACCCCATAGCTGGTCTCCTGCGCTCCCAGGGCCTCCAGGATGCTCTCCAGGTACTGCTGGGGCACGGTCAGCAGGAACGTCCCCGTGTCCACGATGGCCTGGCAGCCCTGGCTGCACCAGCTGGTCACTGACTGCCCGATGGCAAACCTGGCAGGACAGCGGGGACAGGGACGTGGCTTTGGGCACCCTAAAGCCAAAGCACCGAGCCTGGAGCCCTGCAGAGCAGCAGCTGATGGCCAGAGGCACAAACAGCACTCACTCCTCAAGTGCCACCTGCCAGTAAAGCTTCTGTGTCACCGGCGCCCACGTGATGTCCCCCTGGAAGAGCCCAGGGTCGATGCCCCCGAGGATGAGCTCTCCCCCGTACTCGTAGGTGGGGTGGCTGTGAGAAAACAGAGTCACAGCAGCAGAGAAATCCCTGTGCTCAACGTGGCTGGAGAGGGACCAGTCCCCGAGGAACACTCGTGGGGACAAGCAGGGGACACCAGGATGTGCAGCAGGGGACACCAGGACATGCAGACAGGGGACACCAGGATGTCCAGGCAGGGGACACCAGGATGAGCAGCAGGGGACACCAGGACATTTGGACACCAGAACAGGCAGCAGGGGACACCAGGACATGCAGACAGGCGACACCAGGACGTGCAGACAGGGGACACCAGGATGGGCACACAGGGGACACCAGGACATTTGGACACCAGGACATGCAGACAGGGGACACCAGGACGGGTAGACAGGGGACACCAGGATGTGCAGCAGGGGACACGAGGATGTCCAGGCAGGGGACACCAGGATGGGCAGCAGGGGACACCAGGACATTTGGACACCATGACATGCAGCAGAGGACACCAGGACAGGCAGACAGGGGACACCAGGACATTTGGACACAGGACTTGCAGACAGGGGACACCAGGATGGGCACACAGGGGACACCAGGACATTTGGACACCAGGACGTGCAGACAGGGGACACCAGGATGGGCACACAGGGGACACCAGGACATTTGGACACCAGGACGTGCAGACAGGGGACACCAGGACACGCACACAGGGGACACCAGGACGGGCACACAGGGGACACCAGGACGCGCAGAGCGCCCTGGAAGGTTTTTACCGCGAGAAGTAGAAGCTGAAGAGGGGCTCAGCGAGCTGCTCCTGCTCCAGCATCGCCCCCAGCGCCGTGGCCGTGCCCCCCACGGCCAGCGAGGGGAAGGCCATGCCCAGGATGCCATCGAAGTCCGCGAAGTAGAAGGGCTGGGTGGGCTCGTCCTGGCTGAGCCCCAGCTCCTGCTGCGTGACAGTGATGCTCTGGATCTGCAGGGGACGGGCACCCAGCTCAGCCGGGCGAGCCGCAGGGCACCAGGCAGAGGGGAAAATTGGGCAAAACCCCCGGGATTTGGGTGAAAAGCCAGCCGAAGGCTGCCGGGGTTTGTCCAAGCGCGGGATCGGCCCCGGGGCTCCTCCTGGGACGGGACACGGCAGCAGGGGTGGCACGGGGGACACTCACCCGCAGCGTGTCCCAGCCCAGCACGATGGTGACGGAGCCGCTGCCGTAGGACACGGTGCAGGACCGGCCACCGGGGCTGAAGGTGGCCGAGTCACCCGGCTTGAACTTGGCGTGGTTGACTGGGGGAGGGAGAAGAGGGAAAAGCCCTGGGCACGGGTGGCACTGGGATTTCACTGGATAATTCCCAGGGATCAGGTCCTGCTCCTCAGTGGGATTTCACTGGATAGGTCCCAGGGATCAGGTCCTGCTCCTCAGTGGGATTTCACTGGATAATTCCCAGGGATCAGGTCCTGCTCTGCAGTGGGATTTCACTGCTGGGATAATTCCCAGGGATCAGGTCCTGCTCCTCAGTGGGATTTCACTGGATAATTCCCAGGGATCAGGTCCTGCTCCTCAGTGGGATTTCACTGGATAATTCCCAGGGATCAGGTCCTGCTCTGCAGTGGGATTTCACTGGATAATTCCCAGGGATCAGGTCCTGCTCTGCAGTGGGATTTCACTGCTGGGATAGTTCCCAGGGATCAGGTCCTGCTCCTCAGTGGGATTTCACTGGATAATTCCCAGGGATCAGGTCCTGCTCCTCAGTGGGATTTCACTGCTGGGATAATTCCCAGGGATCAGGTCCTGCTCCTCAGTGGGATTTCACTGGATAATTCCCAGGGATCAGGTCCTGCTCCTCAGTGGGATTTCACTGCTGGGATAATTCCCAGGGATCAGGTCCTGCTCCTCAGTGGGATTTCATTCCTGGGATAATTCCCAGGGATCAGGTCCTGCTCTGCACTGGGATTTCACTGCTGGAATAATTCCTGGGGATTGGGTCCTGCTCTGCAGTGGGATTTCACTGCTGGGATAATTCCCAGGGATCAGGTCCTGCTCTGCAGTGGGATTTCATTCCAGGATATAATTCGCAGGGATCAGGTCCTGCTGGGGTTTTTCCCTTTCTGAGGCACAGAAATTCCCTGGAGTGGGTTTTTTTCCCTTTCTGAGGCACAGAAATTCCCTGGAGTGGGTTTTTTTCCCTTTCTGAGGCACAGAAATTCCCTGGAGTGGGTTTTTTTTTTCCCTTTCTGAGGCACAGAAATTCCCTGCACTGGGGTTTTTTCCCTTTTTTGGGCCTGCTCTGGACTGAACACCAGCAGAGCAGCAGCTCCGGGCCTGGGCATTTCCATTTCAGAGACCGAGTGAGCCCAGCTGCCACTCAGGGAATTTATTTCTGATTTTATCTCTCTCTTGGAGTAGCAAAAAGTTTTATTGTTTAATATTGTTTAATTTTGCTGGTTTAATAAACAGTTTTTAATCCACTTTTTCTCCAAAGTGTTATCTTTCCCAAACTGGTTAGGAGGAGGTGCTAATTGAATCTGCTTTCCTGAAGGAACCTTTTTTGGGGTTCTTCCCCCAAATTTGCCCAGCACCAGGACAGTGGCACTAATTAATGAGTACTAATTGCCCACAGCAGCCCGGGGTACTCACAGCAAGCAGGACTCTTGCAGTCCGTGGAGGGCACCCACAGGTTGGAGGAGCCGGTGTCAAAAAGCACCAGAAATTTTTGGGGGGGCTCCCCGATGCTGATCTCCCCAAAATAGGAGGACTGGAAAAAGAAAAACAGGGAATTTCCACTGGCCACGGGCTCAGGGACACAGCAGGCACCCCCCAGCCAGGCAGGAGCAGGCTTCCCCCAAAAAATGAAATAGTAAATAATTATTGGGGGTTTAAGTCATTATTAAATATTAATAATTAAATAATTAATATAATTATATATTATAATATAATTAAATATTAATAATATTAATAATTTTTTGGCTCTTTGGGGCTGGGGGTCAACTTCTTCAGAGCTCAAAGCAGAAGTTAAAAGAGTGGGGGAAAAGCAATTTAAGAGTGGGGGGAAAACGATTTAAAAGTGGGGGAAAAAGCAATTTAAGAGTGGGAAAAAAAGAAATGTAAGAGTAGGGGGGAAAATCAATTTAAGGATGAGGGAAAAAATTTGAGGATGGGTAAAAAAACAATTTAAGAGTGGGGGGAAATTTAAAGGTGGGGGAAAAGCAATTTAAGGACGGGGGAAAAGCGATTTAAGGATGGGGGAAAACCATTTAAGCATGGTGGAAAGAGCGATTTAAGGGTAGAGGAAAAAGCGATTTAAGGATGGGGAAAAAGTGATTTAAGGATGGGGAAAAAGTGATTTAAGGGTGGGGAGAAAAGCAACTTAAGGACTGGGGGGAAAAGCAATTTAGGGATGGGGAAAAAAGCAATTTAGGGATGGGGAAAAAAGCAATTTAAGGATGGGGGAAAACCATTTAAGGATGGGGGAAAAGCGATTTAAGAATGGGGAAAACACTATTTAAGGATGGAAAAAGTGATTTAAGAGTGGGGGGAGCAGTTCCTCTCTCTGGGGGCTCAGGAGGGTGCCAGTCCTGGGGCAGGGCAGGGTGGGATGGGATGGGATGGGATGGGATGGGATGGGATGGGATGGGATGGGATGGGATGGGATGGGACGGGACGGGACGGGGTGGGGTGGGGTGGGATGGGATGGGATGGGATGGGACGGGACAGGACGGGATGGGATGGGCAGCGGGGCGCTCACGTCCAGGTGGTTCGTTATGGGCTGCCGGACCACAGCACCCGGCCCGGGCTGGTATTTCTTCACCGGATCGTGTCTGAGGCGCCTCAGGAAATCATCCAGCAGCCCGGCTGCCCTCATCCTGTCCCGGATGGACAGGCCTTTCTTCAGGCTGATCCTGCACGGGCAGGGACAAAACACGGCGGGACATGGCAGGAAATGAGAAGATTTCAGCATTTTCAAAGGCTGAGTTCTCTGGGATCCTTTGGGTCGTGACAGGAGATCTCCATGTCCCCAAGAACTGATCTCCTCATCCCAGGAGCTGCTCCCCAGGTTCCAGGAGCTCTCCATGTCCTTGGAACAGCTCTCCACATCCCAGGAGCTGTTCTCCATATCCCAGGAGCTCTCCACATCCCAGGATCTGCTCTCCAAATCCTAGGATCTGCTCTCCATGCCCCAGAGGCTTCTCTCCACATCCTGTGGAGCATCTCATGCTTTCCATGCCCTAGGAGCTCTCCACATCCCAGGAGCTGCTCTCCATGCCCAGGACCTCTCCATGCCCAGGGTCTGCTCTCCATGCCCAGGATCTCTCCATGCCCCTGGATCTGCTCTCCATGCCCAGGACCTCTCCATGCCCAGGACCTCTCCATGGCCAGGATCTCTCTATGCCCAGGATTTCTCCATGCCCAGGACCTCTCTGTGCCCAGGATCTCTCCATGCCCCTGGATCTGTTCTCCATGCCCAGGACCTCTCCATGGCCAGTACCTCTCCATGGCCAGTACCTCTCCATGCCCAGGGTCTGCTCTCCATGGCCAGTACCTCTCCATGGCCAGTACCTCTCCATGCCCAGGAGCTGCCGCGGGCTGTGCCACCCGTGCCATCTCCTCGCTCCCAGCGCTCCCCATCCCCTCTCTCCATCCTCCTCCTCTCACCCACCTGACCGCGCCCTCCGCCAGCTGCAGGCACGCCAGGACCACCGGGAGCCACTTCATGGTGCCGGGCAGCCTGGTGCGGGGCTCGGGAGGCGGCAGCAGCCGGGCACGGCCGCCCGGGTGCCGCTTTTATCCCGGGAGGCAGCGGCGGCTCTGATGTGCCGCTCTCCGCCTGGCACCTCCCGAGCCCGGCCCCAGGAGCCGCTTTGTGCCCGGGGCGATAAGGGCAGCGCTTATCGGGCCGAGCGGCGGCCGGGGCTGCGCTGGCCCGAAGCCGAGCCAGCCCCGCCGCAGCGCACAGCGACCCGCGGCCGGGGCTGGGCACGGAAAGGCTTTGTCTGCCTGTCTGCCTGTCTGCCTGTCTGCCCTGTCTGCCTGTCTGCCTGTCTGCCTTGTCTGCCTGTCTGCCTTGTCTGCCTGTCTGCCTTGTCTGCCTGTCTGCCTGTCTGCCCTGTCTGCCTGTCTGCCTGTCTGCCTGTCTGCCTGTCTGCCCTGTCTGCCTGTCTGCCTGTCTGCCTGTCTGCCCTGTCTGCCTGTCTGCCTGTCTGCCCTGTCTGCCTGTCTGCCTGTCTGTCTGTCTGTCTGTCTGCCTGTCTGCCTGTCTGCCCTGTCTGCCTGTCTGTCTGTCTGCCTGTCTGCCTGTCTGCCTTGTCTGCCCTGTCTGCCCTGTCTGCCTGTCTGCCTGTCTGCCCGTCTGCCCTGTCTGCCTGTCTGCCTGTCTGCCTGTCTGCCTGTCTGCCCTGTCTGCCTGTCTGCCCTGTCTGCCTGTCTGTCTGTCTGTCTGTCTGCCTGTCTGCCTGTCTGCCTGTCTGCCTGTCTGCCCTGTCTGCCTGTCTGCCTGTCTGTCTGTCTGTCTGTCTGCCTGTCTGCCTGTCTGCCCTGTCTGCCTGTCTGCCTGTCTGCCTTGTCTGCCTGTCTGCCCTGTCTGCCTGTCTGCCCTGTCTGCCTGTCTGCCTTGTCTGCCTGTCTGCCTGTCTGCCTGTCTGCCCTCCTTCCGCCGCCCCACTGAGCGGGCGTGGAGGCGGAGAGGACGCGCGGCAAGGAGATGGAGCACAGCGGGTTCCTCCTGGTGTTCCCTCCGGGATGGTCCCCAGTTCCTTCTCTTCATTCCTCCAAGGTGGTCCCAAGGTTCCTTCTTTCATTCCCTCCAGGATAGTCCCTAGTTCCTTCTTTCATTTACTCCAGGATGGTCCCCAGGTTCCTCCTCTCGTTTCCTCCAGGATAGTCCCCAGTTCCTGCTTTCATTTCCTCTAAGGTGGTCCCAAGGTTCCTCCTCTCAGTTTTTCCAGGATGATCTCCAGGTTCCTCCTTATTTCCTTCAGGATAGTCCCCAGTTCCTTCTTTCATTCCCTCCAGGATGGTCTCCAGGTTCCTTCTCTTGCTTTCTCCAGGATGATCTCCAGGTTCCTTCTCATTTCCTCCAGAATGGTCCCCAGTTCCTTCTTTCATTTCCTCCAAGGTTGTCCCAAGGTTCCTCCTCTCAGTTTTTCCAGGATGATCTCCAGGATCCTTCTCATTTCCTCCAGGATGGCCCCCAGGTTCCTTCTCTTGCTTTTTCCAGGATGATCTCCAGGTTCCTTCTCTCATTTCCTCCAAGCTGATCCTCAGGTTCCTTCTCTTGCTTTCTCCACGATGGTGCCCTGGTTCCTTATCTCAGTTTTTCCAGGATCCAGGTCCCAGTTCCCTTCTCTCATTTCCTCCAGGATGGCCCCCAGGTTCCTTCTCTCAGTTTTTCCAGGATCCAGGTCCCAGTTCCCTTCTCTCATTCCCTCCAGGGTGGTCCCCAGGTTCCTTCTCTCAGTTTTTCCAGGATCCAGGTCCCAGTTCCCTTCTCTCATTCCCTCCAGGGTGGTCCCCAGGTTCCTTCCCTGGTTTTCTCTGAGGTGGTCCCCAGAGCTGTCCTACCTCCTCCTCTTCAGCAGCATCCCAGACCTTCACTCAAGGACATGAATTCCTTTCCATGCCCTACCTGCTCCTCTTCCCCTGTTTGGACAGAAATCCCCCAGTTTTCCCATTCCCATTTATTTTGTGGAGCACACAATTCCCATCCCATACCCAGGTGGGTGCTGTGACCCCCAGAAAGGTGCAGCCCTCAGGGTTTGACCCACTCTCCACATTCCCCACCAGCCCAGAAAGTCAGAAACCTCCTCGTGCTTTCTTTTTCCGTGAAAACAAAAAACCACAAGCACACACTTCCCAAATCACCAACTGTTGGAACTCAAAATGTCCCTCAGACATTTTTGGAGGTTCCAGGCCTTGGTCAGAAGCATTTTAGACCCTGGCAGGAAGCTGGACACAGCTGGGATTTGGGGTTTGAGCCATGGAATGAGTTACCAACTTCGGAGGTGGAACAAGCAGTCACAAAATGTTAGATAGGATAGTAAAAGTAGTTACAAAACAGAGGGGAAATTTTTTTAGTATTGTATAGAGGGGTTTTAGCACCTGTACAGGAGGGGTTTTTACTTTGTGCATGGGGGTCAGAAGTTTTAAGATGGAGGAAAGTGGGCTGATCCTGTTCTTCCTCCTTCTTCTTCCTCACCTCCATGTTCTTGGTGATGTTGGCACTCACAGATTGGTTTAGAGTAGAAAAGCACTTTGTAATATAGGTAGTAGGTACTGGGGGGAAATTATAAACATGTAATATGTAATATATCATATAAAAGATAGAAAAGCACCATTTAATATAGGTAATAGGCATTGGGAAAAACTGAACATGTAACACGTAATGTCCCATGTAAAAGAGAGCAGCAGCCCTGGGTGGGGAGAGAAGAAGCAGTCGGGGTCAGAGAGGATGTCAGGGTGTGTGTGTGCCTCTGCCTGAGCTCTGAGCAAACCACAGCAGCCCCAGAAGAAAATCTTTTAGATAACTCACAATAAACTGCCTTGAGACTGAACAGCAAGAGCCTGCGCAGTTTTTCTTTGGAATCACAGGTTGGAGGAGAAATTTCACCACCACGTGGGAACCCAGAATAAGGCCGGGGTTCCCACAGCCAACAAGCACCCAACCAACCGAAACGTTCTGAGTTATAACCCAAATACTCTTTAGAAAATGGACCAAAATGGGTTTGGTCACAATCTAAATATTCTCTAGCAAACAAACCAAAACCTTTTTGGTGATAACCAAACTATTTTCTGGCACGGGGGCTGTTACTCAGGTATTTTCCAGAGCTCCTCCAGGACTGCTCGCATCCCAAATCCAAGCGAGGCAGCTCTTGGAAAAACATCTTCTGCATCCCGTGCCAGCACGGGTTCCGTTCCCTTGGGAGCGCCGGGCGTGTGTTCCATCTGCCATCCCTCAGAGCTGGGGCAGTTCTCCTCTGCTCATGGAGCATTTCCTTTATCTCTTCCACACCCAATCCTCCCTCCAGGAGATCTCTCCTGTTAATGATTAATTATCCTGTTAATTATTCATTATCTTCTCTTAACGGGCCATTAATTATTAATTATCTTCTGTTCATGGCCAGCGAGTGTCCCTGCATGGCTGAGAAAATTCCACCATCCCATGGAGAGATGCTCCACCCAGGGGAGGAGCCAAGAATTCCTACTTGGATACAATCTGGGATTTTGGGATACCAGAACAGCCTTTGCCCCCTGCATTCCCGGAGGAGCAGCTTCCTTCCCCCTGCATTCCCAGGGGAGCAGCTTCCTTCCCCCTGCATTCCCAGAGGAGCAGCTTCTCTCCCCCTGCATTCCCAGAGGAGCAGCTTTCTCCCCCTGCACTCCCAGAGGAGCCCAGGCCCATCTCCCCCAGCCCTGGAGCTCCAGAGGAAAACTCCCCCCCTTGTGCAGGATCCTGCTCCAGCAGAAGCACAGCTGGCACTGTCAAGGCAGGATGGGAATGAATAGACTTGACTCAGCAGTGAGAGTAAAACTCTGAATTATTCAAAATACACCGCTCTTTTATACAGAGCTCCACAAGGACCAAATCCATTGGTCCTGAAGTGAAAACAACTCAATCCATTGGTGCAGAGTGCTTGACACACAGTGATAGAACTGAACTATAAACAATGTGAACAACAAGAGAGATAAAGAATTATTTACATTCTTCTCCAGCTCTTTCCCAGGCCTCTGCCTGGCTGGAAACTCTCATTTCTCTCTTTGAACCTGAGTCCACAGCACAGCTGGCACTGCAGCAGGGCTGAGCCCCCCTGGCATGGGGCTGTGCCACCTCCCTGACCCACAGGGGCTCGGGTTTTACAGCAATTTCTGTCAGAGAAGTTTGATCAGAGGATCCACGTTCACCCCTGGAAGAATTTTCTACCCAGGTCGTTGACACAGAAACCAAGAAAGAAGGAGAAATAAGAGGAACCTGCAGTTCTCTATTCCAATGAACACTTTGTCTTTTCTGACCAATGAGTAAACGTAGGAATTTTGTAAGAATGTATAAAAAATAATGCGTGCTAGGATAAAAACAGTTTGAAGCCTTCTGAAAATGGAGTGTGCTGCTTTGTATTGTCTCCATCCCAACCATGACAGTGCCTGCTCTGACTCTGTCAGTGCTGTTTTGCATTACTGCATTTTTTATTTTGTTTTTATTTTCTTCCCTGATAAAGAACTGTTACTCCTGCTCCCACTTCTTTACCCGAGAACCCCTTAATTTCAGAATTACAGTAATTCAGAGGGAGTGGGGGGGTTTACATTTACATTTTCCATTTCAGGGGAGGCTCCTGCCTTCCTTAGCACACACCTGGCTGTTCAAACTGAGACCGCTGCATGTCCAGGCTGTCCCGGAGCAGCCCTGGCAGCAAGGTTGGATTCTGGAGATTATTGGATAAAAAATTTGGATTCTGGCGGGAAGCGAGCACGATTATCGGAGCCATGGGGCACGGGGGGCAAGGTGCCCTCTGCAGCACCCATCCCAATTTTTGGCACCTCCCGAGCCGAAGGGAGGCAGCGCTGAGGGAGCTGCTCCAGCAGGAATTCCGGATTTGGGGTTTCCAGCCGCAGAGCTCCGCTCATCCCACGCGGAGCGGGGATTTCCCTCGGGGCCAGGCTCTGGGCATTCCCTCTGCTTTGCTTTCAGTTTCTCTTCTCTGTTGGTTTGGTGGCCCAGCTCCAGCTCAGGGAATTCCATCTCTCCACTGCCTTTCCCGGGATCCTGCAGAGGAACCTGGAGCAGGCGAGGTTCTGGAGACCTCACGGCTCCTTCCAGGACCTGGAGGGGCTGCAAGGAGCCGGAGAGGAGCTGCTCACCAGGAACTGGAGTGAGGGACAACGGGGAATGGGCTCAGGCTGAAAGAGAGGAAATTTAGGTTGGATATTAGGAAGGAATTCTTCCCTGTGAGGTGGGGAGGGGCTGGTGGAATTCCCAGAGAAGCTGTGGCTGCCCCTGGATCCCTGGAAGTGTCCCAGGCCGGGCTGGATGGGGCTGGGAGCAATCTGGGGTAGTGGGAGGTGTCCCTGCCCATGGCAGGGGTGGGACGAGAGGATTTTTAAGTTCCTTCCAACCCAAACCAGTCTGGGATTCTCTGCCCCCGGAGCAGCTGTGTTTATGAACCCACACAAGCACTCCGAGCCTTCACCACCCACTTCTAGTGTTTTGTTTCCAAAACAGAGGCCACAGCACACAGGGACAGCTTCCGTCACATCAAAATAAAGATTCCTCTTTTTCCTGCGAGCAAAAGATGGGTAAATAAACTGCAAACACAGGGTTGGGCTCCAGGTCAGGCATTTGAACTCCCAAACCAGTGAGGATCAGCCGCTTCTTGCTGATCAAAACCTAAAGGGGGCTCTAAGGGAGCTGGAGAGGGATTTTGGACAAGGGATAGAGAGACAGGATGAAGGAAATGGCTTCAAACTGACAGAGGGGAAGCAGCACCAGGAACCGCCTTGTAAAGGTCTCCCCGTGGGTCACCAGCCAGGACAACCATCCCATTCCATTTATTCTGTTCAGTTCACCAGCCAGGACAACCATCCCATTCCATTTATTCTGTTCAGTTCACCAGCCAGGACAACCATCCCATTCCATTTATTCTGTTCAGTTCCACGCTTCAGGGCAAAGCAGGAGCCGCCCTCAGGCCACAGAGCTGCTCTTCAGAGAGGCACCTCCTGGATTTCCCTGATTTCCCTGGATTTGAACCCAAAGGAACAGTCCCCAGAGCACCTTTGCTCCTCTGCCACCTCAGAAATGTCCCGTGGCCAAGGCACCAGCCCGGGTGACAATGACAGGAGGAGTTTGAGGAGAGGCTGAAGCATCTGGGCCTTTCAGCTGGAAAAATCCAGAAAACAAATCAGATGCCATCTTTACCATGAGCCTTTTCCATCCCCTGCCCTGTAATTGCCGACTTCAAAGCTGCCAGGGCTCTCAGAAATGAATTCACCTCCAGCAACAGGAGCCCAAACCTGTTCTGCCACCTCTGAGCAGCACTTCCAGACCAGCCCAGTTTGGGAGAAAGACAAAATTCCCAGAAAGACTGAGGGCAGCCCTCCCAGGGGCTGGAATTAGGAAATGGGCTCATTAACAGTCATTCATTAATGATCCTCCACTTGGGAGGGCTGAGCAGCATCACACAGAGAGACAATGAGAAAGCAGGGAGCTGGCAATGCCACCCCTGGTTTGGTTTTTCTGTCAGTGAACAGCACGGCTGAGGTAAGAAAAACAAGAATTCCTCAGAAATAACAAACACATTGGAGTCTCTGCAGAAATATTGATCCTTTAACTTCCACCACCTCCCCTTTCCCCTTCCTGTAGGGCAGGCAGAGCTCACAGGGATTCCAGGCTCCTGAAATGGGTTAGGAGGGGAAAAACCCTCCCACACAGGACAGCGAGGCTGGGAGAAGCTCTGCTCCACAGCAGGTTCCTGGGAAGGGGAAGAGGGGGAAGATCTGTCTGTGCACCCAGCAGGGAGGAAATACTGGGGGGAAAAACCTGATTGATTATCCCAGACTCGAACCAGAACCTCTTCAAAAGGTCGAGGCAGCGACATTCCCTCTGCTCAGCCCACGGCGGCTCACGAGACATCCCGAAATTACAATTCCAGCTGGAGGAAGGAGCCCAGGTCAACCTCCAGTGGGGCCACCCAAAGCCAAGCACTGGAAGCTCCAGCCCAGCTCCCACCCCCAGAGCTCAGCACCACCCAAATTCACCTCATTTTGCTGCCTGAACCCTTTTTGAGAGCCAAAGACTCAGCAAACATTTCACCGAAGCAGCTCCTTCCTCAATTTTCCAGCCAAAACACCGAGCTGAGCTTGGGACAGAGAGGATGAAATGTAAATTTTAAGGAATTTAGAGATTTTAGAGGAGCTAAGATTTTAGTTAGAAATAAGCCTTGCTAGAGTTAATTAAAATAATAATAATAAATGAGTAGGCCTTGATGAAGTAAGGAGTTAGTAGGTAACTAATAATTGATTGCTTGTCAGCACAATGTTGAGTTAGCTGGGTTTATAATGAAAAATATACAAATTGATAAATAGCTTTTAGGAACATAAGACAATTGTGGGCCTCCTCTGTTCTGAAACCAATTGAAGACAAGGAATGGGAGTTCTACCAAGAGTTCATTTGTCAGATTGGCATTGAAAAGGTAGAAAGGTCAGAAGGAGGAAGACTTCATTGACTTCCTCATTTTGGGACCCCTCCCCGTGGAAGGGACACCGACCCATCTCAAGGAACAAACCACGAATGCTTAATTGCTTTTGAAATAATTAGCATATGAAGCGGGGAATGGGATGTACCAAAATGATGAATATGTATTTGTATTTTGGGTATTTGTATGGATAAAAAGACTCTGTAATCACCTGGAAGCTGCGGTGTGGATTTGGGAACGATCCCACACACAATAAACACAATAAACACACACTTTGTAACTTTAAACTGTCAGAGAGTTTTTGTCCATCACAGCTGGGTATCTGTTCTAGATCAATATCCGTATTTCTTTAATAATTCAGAAATTGTAGCTTTGTAAACATACACTTTCTAACTTTAAACTGTCAGAGAGTTTTTGTCCCTCACAGTTGGATATCGGTACTAGATCAATATCCGTATTTTTTAATAAATCAAGGAGGAGAGCTCAGAGTGTCCCCTCAGCTTTGGGGACCAACACGAGCAGGTTTGGGATGGTTTTTCCTACCCAGCTGGGTGCACAGAGCCCAGGAGGGATCCCTGAAAGCCAAAGGCAGATTTATGGGTGTACCCACCAAGGGTGGGGATTCTGCTGTGGAGGGGGAGGATATTCCCTATTCCATGGCTGAGGGATCACCGGGTGTCCCAGTCCAGTTTCCCATCCAATCCAGCAGCACCTGCTGCCGTGCATCCGCAGGGAAAGCCCAGCAGAAGGTGTCAGACCCAAAGGAAAATCCCTAAAATCCACCTTCACAAGGTTCCTTACAGAATGGGGAAACATTCCCAACCCAAACAAAACAGCCACGGGGGAGGGGAAAAACCCAAATCACAGAACCGAAGGAGAACACGGGCTGGAATTCCCTGCTCGCTTCCCAATCCCAGCCCGGATCCTCCTCTGGAAGCGTTTCCCCACGGCCGCTAGAGGAAGCTGCGACGCCGGGAGAATCCCAAAAATGTCACCGGAGCTGCGGGGACAGCGAGGGCAGCCCCAAAAGCGGCTCCAGCCTTCCCTGCGCTCCCCTGCGCCGGGAAAAACCAAGATCCCGCATTTCTATAAGGATATCCCGCATTTCTCCAAGGATATCCCGCATTTCCCAAAGGATATCCCGCATTTCTCCAAGGATATCCTGCATTTCTCCAAGGATATCCTGGATTTTTCAAAGGATATCCCGCATTTCTCCAAGGATATCCCGCATTTCTCAAAGGATATCCCGGATTGCTCAAAGGATATCCCGGATTGCTCAAAGGATATCCCGGATTGCTCAAAGGATATCCCGCATTTCCCAAAGGATATCCCGCATTTCCAAAAGGATATCCCGCATTTCTCCAAGGATATCCTGGATTTTTCAAAGGATATTCCGCATTTCTCAAAGGATATCCTGCATTTCCCAAAGGATATCCCGCATTTCTCAAAGGATATCCTGCATTTCCCAAAGGATATCCCGCATTTCTCAAAGGATATCCTGCATTTCCCAAAGGATATCCCGCATTTCCCAAAGGATATCCCACATTTCTCAAAGGATATCCCTCATTTCTCCAAGGATATCCCGGATTTTTCAAAGGATATCCTGCATTTCTCCAAGGATATCCTGGATTTTTCAAAGGATATTCCGCATTTCTCAAAGGATATCCTGCATTTCCCAAAGGATATCCCGCATTTCTCAAAGGATATCCTGCATTTCCCAAAGGATATCCCGCATTTCCCAAAGGATATCCCACATTTCTCAAAGGATATCCCTCATTTCTCCAAGGATATCCCGGATTTTTCAAAGGATATCCCGCATTTCTCCAAGGATATCCCGGATTTTTCAAAGGATATCCCGCATTTCTCCAAGGATGACACTGACAGCTTAAAACTCTTTATTTAAATACTTTATTATAATTAAAGCTTAACGCAGTTAACTTTTATATATGTATATATATATAGATATATATAGATAGATATAAACAATTTCTTCTCTCACTTCCCTAAATGAAAGCTGGATTTAGGGGGATACATTACTTAGGGTGGGGGATTGTTTTTTTGTTTTTCCTTCAAATAAAGTCATTTGTTATACATATAAAAATATATTACTTGGGTCTCCTTTCAGTCACAGGTAACACAAGGTACGGACGAAAGAATGGAAGACGAGCACAAGGACCTCCAAACCAAAAATTAAAACCAGTGGATCGAAGCGTGTGGCACACTTGGAATTTATAGTGCAACAGCGAGGCAGGAACTCCACGTTCTGCGACACAAACATGGCACCACCCAGCCTGGGGACACGTGGGGACACGCGGCCTTGCTCCCCGCAGGGCCACGGCTCCGCAGGACGTGCCAGCACCAAAAACCAGAGGAAGGCTGAACTTCCAAAAGCTGGGACCCGAGCCGCTGGCCCCTGGAGCTGGGCATGGGCTCGCTCCTCTTCCACCCACGTCAAGGGCGGGACACATGGAAGGACAAGGGGGACACGAGGCTTGGCCCTGCTCCTGCCCCAGGAGGCACAGGGACACAGGAGCAGGGAGCTGGGGCTCCAGGGCACCCCAGGGCACCCCAGAGAATTCCAGAGAATTCCAGAGCACCCCAGGGCACCCCAGAGAATCCCAGAGAATCCCAGAGAGTCCCAGAGAATCCCAGAGAATCCCAGAGCACCCCAGAGAATCTCAGAGAACTCCAGAGAATCCCAGAGCACCCCAGAGAATTCCAGAGAATCCCAGAGCAGCCCAGAGCATCTCAGAGAATCCCAGAGCACCCCAGAGAATTCCAGAGAATCCCAGAGCACCCCAGGGCACCCCAGAGAATCCCAGAGCACCCCAGAGAATCTCAGAGAATTCCAGAGAATCCCAGAGAATCCCAGAGAATCCCAGAGCACCCCAGAGCATCTCAGAGAATCCCAGAGAGTCCCAGAGAGTCCCAGAGGCACCCCAGAGAATCCCAGAGAACCCCAGAGCACCCCAAAGCATCCCAGAGCACCCCAGAGCATCTCAGAGAATCCCAGAGCATCCCAGAGCACCCCAGAGCACCCCAGAGCACTGCTCTCCACCGGAACAGGCACAGAGAAACCCAGGGAAAGGCCGAGGCACCGCGTGTCCCGCGGGGAGGGACCAGGGGACAATCCGGGGGCGGCTCAGCGCCACCCCGGCATGGAGACAAAAATCCACAGCAAAAGGCCACGAATGTACCCGGAATTTGAGCCCTTCCAGGTCCCCAGCTGAGAGAACAAAGTGCACATTCACTCCTGCCACCGAGCCGGGGCTGCTCCCGGCCCCAGCCGGGCACGTGGGCACAGCAAGGGCTTTGATGCCGCTCCAAGCTCGGCTGCCCGGCGGCTCCGCTCCCACTCCCACGTCTCCCATTCCATTTCCCACCCACCCCGTGACAGCCAGCCCCCAGTTCATCCATTCTCCATTCCCAGCTGCTCTTCTCCACAGTGTTTTTCCCCCAGCTGGTGGCTCAGCAAAGCCACCGAGCTCTTTTGGGACCTCCTTCCCCAGCAGGAGCGAGCCCCAGCGAGCGCGCGCTGCAGACTGGCACCAGTTTGGCAACCAGCTGGGATGCAAAGGAGCAGTTCATAAATAAATAAGTAAACAAATAAATAAACCCACAGCACTTCTCATAGAACCCTCATAAAAAAAAAACCAACAAAGCAGGGTATGGCACAAGTGAAGATTTCTAGACCAAACTTCCAATCTCCCTCGTGGTTGTGGCCTTTCCCTCCTCGTCTAAAGCAGGGGAGGGAATTTAAGGATTTAGGCAATCAGGTTTCTGTGATCACAGTGTGTCCCCATGGCTCTGTGTCCTCCTCGTTCCATTGCAGCTGCCCAATTGAAATTGGATCTGAGACAGGGACAGAAGGATAAAAAGCTTCAGGAACAAACAGCGAGCTGAGGGGGGAAAGGCCACGGCGTGAGCTCCCTCATGTCCAGGCACCACTGCAACCACAAAGGCAAATCCCAGCTCTGGAGTGGCCTCACCACAGAGCTCTCCTGGAGATGGGAAATCCATGGGGAAAGAGCTCCAACTGCACAGAGCTCCAGTTTTGGGAGCAGACTCCCTCACCACAGAGCTCCCCTGGAGATGGGAAATCCATGGGGAACGGGCTCCATCTGCACAGAGCTCCAGTTTTAGGAACACTCTACCTCACCACAGTGGAGATGGGAAATCCATGGGGAATAGGCTCCATCTGCACAGAACTCCAGTTGAGGCTTGGAAAACGAGCAACACAGAGAGGGGAGGACAGACGGACAGACGGACGAGCCTCGACAGCAGCAGCTGCAGGAGCCACGCCGGGCGCCCGGGGAAGGCGACGGCGAGTGGGAGCCCCACGGGGCAGGACACGGCGAGGGGCAGGGAGCAAAGCCACGCCACGGGGCTGGCACGGGGGGCCCTCAGAGGGGCAGGTCGGTGCTGTTGTGCCGCGTTTTCCTCGAGGTGCCGTCGTCCCTGGGCAGGGCCCGCTGCAGGCTGGACATGGCCGCCGTCTTCTTGAGGTCGATGATGGCGTAGGAGTTGGCGCGGCGGGCGCCGGGGCTGGCCCGCGGCTCCTGCCGGCCCGGGCAGGGCTCGGGCTCCAGCTCCACCTGGATGTAGTTGAGCTGCCGAGGAGGCTCCGGGCAAGGCCGGGGGAAGTCGAAGCTGAAGACGTTGGGCAGGCGGCTGCGCCGGGCCCTGGGCAGGAAAGCACGGCGCGGCTGCGAGGCCGCGGAGCTCTGCAGGGGCTCCTCCTCGCCCGCCTCAGAGAAACCATTTGGGGATGGCGTGGGTGCCATGCCAGCGTCCTCGTGCCCCTGCCGGGCCGGCTGCAGCTCCCACAGCGGTGGCAGCGCCGGCAGGTTCTCGTAGTGCAGCAGCGCCGAGCGGCGCTGGCAGCAGCTCCCATCCTCCTGGGACACCTTGGAGCGGCTCAGGGATGAGGTGCTGGGGGCCACCAGGCCATTGAGGTTCTCATAGACGCACTGTGGGGACGGGCAGCCCTCCTGGCACTCGTTGTTGTTGTTGTTGTGAGGGCAGAGGTGCGGCCGGCGTTGTGGGCACGGCCGGCGGCAGCCGGAGCTGGGAGCCAGCACGAATTTCGCCTCCCCTGGCTGCAGGAAGACCTGGGGGTTTCGGTCTTCCAGGGAGCAGCTGTGGTTCCTAGGGGGGAAAGGAGGGTGGGCTTCAGGCAAGGAGTGCACACAGTGCCGGCCCCTCGGCTCCGGCTCCCCGGTGTTGACGTAGGTGTGGGACTGCAAGGAGAGAAGCAGAGGGACAGTGAAAGGAGGAGACAGCAGAGACCAGAGCAAAGCAGCCGAGAAACCACCACGAGAGGGGAATTCCTCAGTGGCAGGTGAGGAGAAAGGATTCTGGAAGTTGGGAAGGATTTTGGAGGCAAAATGTAGGTGTTGGTTTGGGTTTTGCGGGCTGGGAGAGACAAGAGTGCAGCTGCAGACACACAGTGTGCCCTCACGGATGGACATCTGCAGGAATTTCCTCATGGAAAGGCTGGTCAGCCTTTGGAAGGGGCTGCCCAGGTGTGGACTGCCCATCCCTGGAGGTGTCACCTGGATGTGGCACTGAGTGCTCAGGGTGGGGACTGGGCACAGGTCGGATTTAATCTTTTCCAGCCTCAGCGATTCGGGGTTCTGTGGCATGCTCCGTGCACATCTCACAAACTTCTCACTCCTCGAGTGGCTCACAGGTGATCCCACAACCCTCACACCTGCCCAGTCCACCCTGGCGGTGCCTCAGACCAGCTGGGTTTGGTAGGAAACATTTTAAAATTCTACAACTGCGAGCAAAGAACTGAACCTCAAAACCAAAACCGAAAAGGGTCTGAATTGAGGGGTTGTGCGACAGCTGGCGGGTAACTGCACCCCAAATACCACTGGGCTGAGGATAAAACTCAGTTTTTCTGACAGAACACCAGTTCCAGCAAAGTATCAAAGAGCAGGAGCCTCCAGGAGCAAAAGGAAATAAAGAGAATAAAGAGAGGGACAAGGTGTGGGGGTCCCCTGAGCTTTGGGTGAGGGAAGCCCAGAATTGCACCCAGCAGAGTTGAGCATGGGTTTACCTGCTCCTCAGGCCCCAGGAGGGGGTGGGTAGAGTCTTCCCCCACAGAGGAATGTCTCAGGCTGCTCACTGAGGGGTGCTGCCCTGCAGAGTAGGACAGGGATTCTCCAGGGAAGCTGTGAAATCCATTGGGAAGTCCAGTGTAGCCCAGACCTGTGAGGGAATCAGGGCAGAGGAGCGTTAAATTGGTACAAAATAGAATTATTTGCGCTTCCAGGGTGAGCTGGGCTCTTACTGGTGGGGCCCTGGGGGCTGCGGGGCAGCTCCCGCTCCGAGGGGTGGCTGCTCCTGGTGATCACCACGGGCTCCTCCACCACGTTGATGCTGTTGCACTGCATCAGCTCCTGCAGCAGGTTGAAGATCTCCTCTGCTCGGGAGCACTTGAAGGCAAAAATCCCTGCCGGGGACAGAGAGGAGGGTTAGAACAGCAAGGAAGTGATCCCGCTGCGAAAAATATGTGTCGTTCCTGTTTCTAAAGGAATTCTGATTTCTTCTGCTGCTGTTTTAACAACATCAAGCCACAGGAAAACAACCTGTGGATTATTCAGGAAATAAAAGCAGAAATCATGGAATGCAGGATGGTTTGGGATGGAAGAGACCAACCCTGTGGATTATCCAAGAAATAACAGCAGAAATCATGGAATGCAGGATGGAATGCAGGATGGTTTGGGGTGGAAGGGACCAACCCTGTGGATTATTCAGGACCAACCCCATGGATTATCCAAGATATACCAGCAGAATTAATGGAATGCAGGATGGTTTGGGTTGGAAGGGACCAACCCTGTGGATTAACAGCAGAAATCATGGAATGCAGGATGGTTTTGGATGGAAGAGACCAACCCTGTGGATTATTCAGGAACTAACAGGAGAAATCATGGAATGCAGGATGGTTTGGGTTGGAAGAGACCAATCCTGTGGATTAACAGCAGAAATCATGGAATGCAGGATAGTTTGGGTTGGAAGAGACCAATCCTGTGGATTATTCAGGACCAACCCCGTGGATTATCCAAGATATACCAGCAGAATTAATGGAATGCAGGGTGGTTTGGGATGGAATGGACCAACCCTGTGGATTATTCAGGAAATAACAGCAGAAATCATGGAATACAGAATGGTTTGGGATGGAAGGGACCAACCCTGTGGATTATTCAGGAAATAACTGCCCAGGGCACTGCTCCTGCCCCCAGGGAGCCCCCAGGGAGCCCCCAGCCCCGTCCCCAGCCCCAGCCCCTCACCCTGGCCGGTGCGGCAGCGGCGGCCGCTCTCGAAGGAGAAGAGGTTGGCATCGAAGCCGTAGCGCCGCAGGCACAGGTAGGGCCACCGCACGGCATCGCGCTTGTGCGAGTGCAGCACCAGCTCCCCCGGCGCCAGCTCCAGCACCCCCGAGCCCAGCTCCTGCCCCTCGTCGTCCACGTTGGTCACCTGCGGGGCTCAGGTTCGGTCAAAGAGAGAAACGAGAGTTTCTAGCCAGGCAGGAGCCTGGGAAAGAGCTGGAGAGGAATGTAAATAATTCTTTATCTCTCTTGTTGTTCACATTATTTACAGTTCAGTTCTATCACTGTGCATCAAGCACTGTACACCAATGGAGTGCGTTGTTTTCACTTCGGACCAATGGAGTTGGTCCTCCTGAAGCTCTGTATAAAGAGCAGTGTATTTTGAATAAACCAGAGTTTTATTCTCAGTTTTTTTTCCATTGGACCAATGGAGTTGGTCCTCGCAGTGTATTTTGAATAAATCAGAGTTTTACTCAGTTTTTTTTCCATTGGACCAATGGAGCTGGTCCTCACGAAGCTCTGTATAAAAGAATGGTGTATTTTGAATAAATCAGAGTTTTACTCTCAGTTTTTTTCCAATGGACCAATGGAGTTGGTCCTCACGAAGCTCTGTATAAAAGAGCGGTGTATTTTGAATAAATCGGAGTTTTATTCTCAGTTTTTTTTCTGTTGGTCCTCACACAGCTCTGTATAAAGAGCAGTGTATTTTAAATAAACCAGAGTTTTACTCTCACAGCCTTCTGAGTCAGAATCTTCTCATTCCCGTCTCGCCTCGACAGCGACAGTCACCTGCAGGGTGGGAGCCACCAGGGCATGGATTGTGCACGTCCTCCGTTTGTTCAGAGTGAAATGTCAATTTTAAAGAATTTAGAGATGTTAGAGGAGCTAAGATTTTAGTTAGAGATAAGCCTTACTAATTCAAATAAATGAGTAGGCCTTGATGGAGTTAAGAGTTAGGAGTTAACTAATAATTGATTGCTCGTCAGCACAATGTTGAGTTAGCTGGGTTTATAATGAAGAATATAAATTGATAAATAGCTTTTAGGAACATAAGACAATTGTGGCCTCCTCTGTTCTGAAACCAATTGAAGACAAAAAATGGGATTTCTCCCAAGAGTTCATTTGTCAGATTGGCATTGAAAAGGTAGAAAGGTCAGAAGGAGGAAGACTTCATTGACTTCCTCATTTTGGGACCCCTCCCCATGAAAGGGACCCATTTCAAAGAACACACTATGCTTAAATAGCTTTTGAAATAATTAGCATACGAAGTGAGGAATAGGATGTACCAAAATTATGAATATGTATTTGTATTTTGGGTATTTGTATGGATAAAAGGGCTCTGCAATCACCTGGAAGCTGCGGTGTGGATTTGGGAGCAATCCCACACACAATAAACACAATAAACACAATAAATACACACTTTGTAACTTTAAACTGTCAGAGAGTTTTTGTCCCTCACAGCTGGATATCGGTACTAGATCAATATCCATATTTTTTAATAAATCAAGAGAAAGATGAAGATTTCTTGTCGCCCTGATTTTCTAAAGCCTTCTGAGTTTATATTCTTGCAGGGAACTTTCTCACACGCTTTATGTAAATAACTGATTGTTTTGTACTCCTTCATAGAGGCGGAGAGATCTGATGGGCTGGGGGTTTGTCCAGAGTTGTTGGAGAGGTGGCACCTTCACCCTCCAATCCACTGCCACCTTTGGAAAACCATCAGTGCTGGAGTCAGAAAAATAAACTAAATAAACTTGCTCTTTTACCTTCACAATAGAGCAGCTCACGTGGTGCTTTCTCGTGTCCTGGAGTGACAATTTCTGCCAGGCAAAGCCTGGGAAAAAGTCCAAGAGGAATGTAAACAATCGATTATCTTGTTTTCCACTCATATTGTTTATGTTCTGCCACACTGACCTAAGCCCAGTGCACTAGCCAGGTGAAATGTTTTTACTTTAGGACCGATGAAATTAATGTTCAGGATGTTCTCTATAAAAGAGAGAAGTGCTTTTGAATAAATGTTCATTTATTTGCCTTCTGAAATTGACTTTTTACCTGTCCCTCGCTCAATCACAGCCACGCACTGGCCCGGGTGGAGAAGATCAACAAGACCAAATCTGCACAGGGGTGGCACCATAAGGGAACAGGCCTGGGGGAAAAATTGATAGAAACTCCACATTTGCAACATTTCTGAGAGAGAGAGGGCACAATTTATGTTTGGAATGAGATTTGAGCTACTCCAGTCTAGGCCTCAGGTCTGGGCCTTGTGAGGCCTCCAAGCCTGGGACACAGAAATTGAGAGTTTGTGGCACAGTCAGAAATTGAGAGTTTGTGACACAGCCAGAAATTAAGAGTTTGTGGCACAGTCAGAAATTAAGAGTTTGTGGTGCAGTTAGAAATTGTATTAAGGTGTGATGTGAAGCACTGGGCTGTCTGGGTGTGAAGCAGTGTAAGTTTATAGTGTGAGGTTTAGGCCACCTTAAGACAAAGACAAACAGTGTTATCTTGCCAATCAGAGTGCCTTTGTAAACTGTAAACTATATAATGTATATAAAGTGTATATAAACTGCCATCTTCTCTCTAATAAACAGAGAACATTGCATCAACCATACTGGTTTGACGTTCATTCTGTCCTGTCCACCTTTCCTGTTTTATGAGGACCCTGGTTTCAACTCCACCCATTGACAGGAGCTCAATCCTTTTCTTTATTAAGAAAGCAATTTTCTATTTCTAAACTTCTATCAAGGAATAAATTATTTCTTTCTTTATTAAGAAACTCATGCTTTTATAGACATGATACAGCTGGGCTAATTGCTCCTCCAGTCCAAACACTGGCTAATTAAGAAATCACCCTTTGGTAAACAAATCTCCATAACACATTCCACAGGTTCACAGCAGCAGGTGTAGTAAGTTAAGATTTGTTTCTCGTTCTTTTCTCTGATCTTCTCACAGCCCTTCCCAGAACGGTGCTTGGGAAAGTTGTCTGAGAGCTGCTGCCACAGGGGGGAACTCCCTGGGCACTTCCAAGGCCTGGCCACGCTTTCCATGAGGAAATTCCTGCTGATTTCCAGCCTAAACCTCCCCAAAAGACTTTGGACCTGGCTAGCACACGAGATTTGACAATCAGGATGCCTTGGCAAGAACAAACAGCTTTGAAGATCCCAAGAAGATTAAACCAGGCTGACTTACTGGGTAAGAAAATTGCATCAAGACTCCTGCAAGCAAGAGATGTTGTAAAATGCTACGTTTGTTTATGTGCTGATTAACTCAATCATTGCAGCAAAACATCAGTAGCCTTCCTAAAATAGTGTATAAGCATAGGTAGCCCACAATAAATTTGGATTCTTCTGACCATCTCTTGGAGTCTCCCTGTTCCTCTCATCATCGCTGATATCCCCTGGCCCAGCCTGAGGCTGTTCCCTGGGATAAGATCCCAAATCCCCCCGGCTGTCCCCTCCTGTCAGGGCCAGAAATTCCCCCTGAGCCTCCTTTGCTCCAGGCTGAGCCCCTTCTCAGCTCCCTCAGGACTCTCCAAACCCTTCCCAGCTCCCTCAGGATTCTCCAAACCCTTCCCAGCTCCTTCAGGATTCTCCCTCAGGACTCTCCAAACCCTTCCCAGCTCCCCCAGGATTCTCCAAACCCTTCCCAGCTCCCTCAGGATCCTCCAAACATTTCCCAGCTCCCTCAGGATTTTCCAAATCTTTCCCAGCTCCCTCAGGACTCGCCAAACCCTTCCCAGCTCCCTCAGGACTCTCCAAATCCTTCCCAGCTCCCTCAGGACTCTCCAAATCCTTCCCAGCTCCCTCAGGATTCTCCAAACCCCTCTCCAGGTGCTGCAGCTCCTTTCCCTTCCCTCCAGCCCCTCCACATCTCCCTTGCTGTGAGGGCCCAGAGCTGGACGGGGCTCTCCAGGTGTCCCTGAGCAATTCCATGGATTCCTCCCTTTTCCTGCTGCCTTTTTCCCAGCTGGCAGCAGGGATCTGTGGCTGGCAGCCCTTGGCAGCTCAGCTGCTGTGGCTGAGCCCTGGAACACAGCCCTGAGCAATAAAAGGTTTTTCTCTTCAGTCCCCCATTTCCTTGCATTTCCCAAGCAGAGGTGATTTAGCAGCAAATACAAACACATTTTCAGCAGGAGTTTCTTAAGGAAAGGGGAAAAATTAAAAAAAAAACAAAACAGAATGATGAATTTTCATATTTGTGTGCAGGGGCAGGAGTTTGCTCTCTCCTCATGCAGTCAGAGCTGTCCCATACCCTCTGATGGGGTCGGAAGGGCAAAACTTTACCTTGAATTTGGTGGGGTGGTTGTCTGGGATGCTGTCTGAGCACAGACAGCTGCAGCAGCTCCCCATGACGCCAGGCAGAGAGGACATCCCTGGGGACAGGACAGGCACGGTCAGATCCCAAATCCAACTCCCCCAGCATCTCCAGCTGTGCCCTCCCCCATCCCCGTGGGGCTGGAGCTCCAGCTCTTTGCTCTGCTCCCTGATTAACGAGAGTTGTGTTAATTAAAACCAGTTCCTACCATTAGGCAGTTGTTGGATTTGTCGTGGAGGAGTGAGAAGGAATTCCCACTGCAGTCCCTCTACCTCCCTCGGGATTTCATGGCAAGCAAGTTTCACCTAAAACATGAGGGGAACACTCCCATCTTCCACCTGGCAAGGAGAACACAATTAAACAACGATAAAAGCAGAGAAAATTAAAAGGCAGGGGGTGGGAGAGTGACTGAACTTCCCTTCAGACAACCCAAGGAAAGCAGGTGCATTTTGTGTTTAATTAATTACATTTACATCAACACAGAAAACTCTGCACAGCAATGAAAAATGCACAGCTAAAAATAACTTTTAAAGATTTAAAGAAGAGCTATTTTATTTCCTGGATTTGGGATGCTACAGAGGAGTGGGGTTTAGCGGGGTGAAGGAAATAAAGCTGAGCAGCCAGGGGTGGTGAGGCAGCTGCTGAGGAATGTGAAGGTGCCTTCACTGCAAGGAAGGTCCTTCAGGGTCAGAGAACCAGCAGCTGCTCTGCTTCGGAGGAGGAGAAGCAAAGAAAGGCCAGAAAACACAAGAAATCTGATATGTGACCCAGAAAACACAAAAATTCTGATATGTGACCCAGTCAGTGCGAGGATCAGGCAGGAAGGATGCAGTGAGGAATACTCCTGTGTTTTCACTCACAGAGTTACTCCTGATTTTTTTGTTTTTTTTTTTTTTTAATTGTAGTGAGAAATGGGAAATTCTGCTGTCCCTGATGGGAACTTGGGCATGTGACAGGGAATGATGCCAGGTGTGCCCTGAGAGCAGCTCAGTGTCTCCACCTGATCCACCAGGACCCCCAGCCTGGGATGGAAATGGCAATTTGGGAACCCTCTTTCCATTGGGAAACTTTTTCCATTGGGAACCTCCTTCCATTGGAAACCCCTTTCCATTGGAAACCTCTTTCTACAGAAAACCTCTTTCCATTTGGAACCCTTTCCCATTGGAAACCTCCTTCCATTGGAACCTCCCTCCATTGGGAACATCCTTCTGCTGGAAACATCTTTCTGCTGGAAACCTCTTTCCATTAGAAACCTCTTTCACTGGAAACCCCTTTCCATTGGAACCCCTTTCCTTTTGGAACCCCTTTCCATTGAAACCCATTCCATTTAGAACCTCTTTCCATTGGAAACTCCTTCCATTGGAAACCTCTTTCCTTTTGGAACCCCTTTCCATTAGGACCTCCTTCATTGGAAACCTCCTTCAGCTGGAAACCTCTTTCCATTAGAAACCTCTTTCATTGGACACCCCTTTTCCTTTGGAACCCCTTTCCATTGGAATCCCTTTCCATTGTTTCCATTGAAACCTATTCCATTTAGAACCTCTTTCAATTGGAAACTCCTTCCATTTGGAACCCCTTTCCATTGGAAACCCCTTTCCATTGGAATCCCTTTCTATTGGAACCCCTCTCCATTGGAAACCTCTTTCCATTAGGAGCCTCCTTCACTGGAAACCTCTTCCTGCTGCAAACATCTTTTCTACTGGAAACCTCTTTCCATTGGAAAACTTTTTCCATTGGGAACCTCTTTCTATGGGAAACCCCTTTCCATTTGGAACCCCTTTCCATTGGAACCCCTTTCCACTGGGAGCCCTTTCCATTGGGAGCCTCTCCCTCTGCCAGAATCTGCCTCCTCCTCCTCCTCCTGCTCCTCCTGCTCCTCCTCCTCCTCCTCCTCCTCCTCTCCTGCTCCTGCTCCAAACAAAACCCGGGGCCGTGGGGTGGCAGAGCTCCCTGGGCCCTTTCCAGTGCAGAGCGAGGGGAAAGAGCCCCACTTGAGCTGCCCAAGGGTCCCACTCCACTTTCACATCAAAACAGCCCCATCAATCACCTCCCACTGCCCCTCTGCGCTTCCCTTCGGCCCCTGGAGAACTCCTCACCATGGCCCAGCCCTGCCAAGTGCCCAGACGAGGAAAAGTTTCTTTCTGTGCACGCTGAGAGCAAACAAAGCCGGTGCCAGCTGCCCTCCTGCACACACCTGCCCGCCCTCGAGCGGCACCACGCCTTGCCTGTGCCACCCCACCCCTGCTCCTTGGCCTGGGCTCAGCGTGGATTTGTTCCCCTCACAAGCTCATTTAGCACAGATCCTGCTCCATCCCACCTGGGCACTGTGGGCTGGCTCCTCTCCCCACTCCCACCTCAGCAATTCCCTCAGGAATAAGGGCTGGGAGAAAACATTCTGCTCTTCCTTCACTCCTCTCCCCCCATCCCCACCTACGAGGGGCCAGCCTGAAGTGCTGTGGCTCACCAAGGACGATTCTTACACCGAGAACTGAACAAATGAACTAAAAAACCACCAGGAGCTCCCCGAGCGCTACCTGGGCGCTTCCCGCTGCTCCTGGCTGGGGGAATGTTTCAGCAGCATTCCTCCCACACAGAATTCCACTGGGAATCGCCAGGCTCCTGCTCTGCACTTCCAGCTCACCTTCCCACACCTGTTTGCCAGCCCAGAGCCCAGCCAGTCCCTAAAACCACCCCAGCACGGCTCCCACAGCAGCACTGGGACCCTCCTGAGGCCACCAGCCCCATCCAGACCCTCAGGATCCCAACCCAAATCCTCCTCAGCCCTGCCTGGACCAGGCTTTCCCAAATTCCCAGGTTGTTCCCACCCTCCCAAACCCTCAGCCTGCAGAAGCCACTTGTGCCTTCATCCTCCTTAAACCCAGAGCGGGAGAAGCAGCATTCCCTAATCCCAAAGGGCCAGGGGGACACCCCGACACCCCCTGCACAGGGACACACGGACAGCTCGTGTGGAAAAGCTCCTGGGCCCACATCAACCCCTCCAGGACACGCGGGGACAGACCCAATGCAGCATCCCAGGAAAAGGAGGGAGCAGGGATGGCAAGGAGAAGGGGATGGAGGGAAGAGGAAAGGGATGGGGGACTGAGGAGGGGGCTGCAGGGAGGAAGAAGGGGATGGAGAGAGGAGGAAAGGCATGGAGGGACGGGGAAGGGGATGAAGAGACTGGGAAGGGGATGCAGGGATGGGGAAAGGGATGGAGGAAGGCGGAAGGGGCTGCAGGAATGAGGAGGATGGGGCTGCAGGGACATGGAGGGAGGAGGAGGGGGATGGAGGGATGAGGAAGGGGATGGAGGGAGGAGGAGGGGGATGGAGGGAGGAGGACAGGGATAGAGAGAGGAGGAAGACGATGAAGGGATGAGGAAGGGGATGGAGGGAGGAGGACGGGGATGAGGGGATGAGGAAGGGGATGAGGGGATGAGGACGGGGATGAAGGGATAAGGATAAAGGGAGGAGGACGGGGATGGAGGGAGGAGGAGGGGGCTGGAGGGATGAGGATGAGGATGGAGGGATGAGGAAGGGGATGGAGGGATGAGGAAGGGGATGGAGGGAGGAGGACGGGGATGGAGGGAGGAGGAAGGGGATGGAGGGAGGAGGAAGGGGATGAGGGGATGAGGATGAAGGGGTGAGGATGGAGGGATGAGGAGGGGGATGGAGGGATGAGGATGGGGATGAGGGGATGAGGATGAAGGGGTGAGGATGGAGGGATGAGGACGGGGATGGAGGGATGAGGACGGGCCTGCAGAGCCCGCGGGAACGAGGGGCCTGAGGAAGGGGCGAGCCCCGGGGGTACCGGGAATTGCCGGGGCAGCGCGGGGAGCGCCGGCGGGAGGGGACGGGGGCGATGCCGCGGCCCCGCTCCAGGCGCGGCTCGGTACCTGAGGCGCTCCCGGCTCCGCCGTCCGGGAAGCTGCGGCGGCCCGGAGCCCCCGGCCCGGCCCTTCCCGGGGCCCGGAGCGTGTCGGGGCCCCCGGCCCGGCCCTGCCCCCGGCCGGCCCGGCGGCTCCGGGGGTCCCGGTGGGGCCCGGAGCGATCGGGGCCGGGCCGGGCCCGCCGGAGCAGCGACACCGCCCGCGCCGCCGCCAGGGGGCGCCGGGGGGCGCCGGGGGCGGGGCAGGAGGGGCGGGGCTTGGGTGGGCGGGGCCTGGTGGTAAGGGGTGAATGGGAGAGGATTTGGGGGTCAGTGAGAGGATTTTGGGTCTGTGAGAGGATTTGGGGTCTGTGAGAGGATTTGGGGTCTGTGAGAGGTTTTGGGGTCAGTGAAAGGATTTGGAGGTCAGGGAGTGGGTTTGGGGGTCAGTGAGAGGATTTGGGGGTCTGGGAAATGAGAGGTTTTGGGGTCAGTGAGAGGTTTTGGGGGTGAGAGAGTGGGTTTGGGGGTCTGGGAGAGAATTGGGGGTCATTGAGAGGATTTTGGGGTCAGTGAGAGGATTTTGGGTCTGTGAGAGGATTTGGGGGTCTGGGAAATGAGAGGTTTTGGGGTCAGTGAGAGGTTTTGGGGGTGAGAGAGTGGGTTTGGGGGTCTGGGAGAGAATTGGGGGTCATTGAGAGGATTTTGGGGTCAGTGAGAGGATTTTGGGTCTGTGAGAGGATTTGGGGGTCAGTGAGTGGGTTTGGGGGTCAGTGAGAGGTTTTGGGGTCAGTGAGAAGTTTTGGGAGTCTGTAAGAGGTTTTGGGTTCAGTGAGAAGATTTTGGGGTCAGTGAGAGGATTTGGGGTTAATGAGAGGATTTGGGGGTCAAGGAGTGGGTTTGGGGGTCTGGGAGAGGTTTTGGGGTCAGTGAGAGGATTTGGGGTCAGTGAGAGGATTTGGGGGTCTGGGGAAGGAGAGGTTTTGGGGGTCAGTGAGAGGTTTTGGGGTCAGTGAGAGGATTTTGTGTCTGTGAGAGGTTTTGGGGGTCAGGGAGTGGGTTTGGGGGTCTGGGGAGGGAGAGGGGCTCTGGGGGTCAATGCAGGGGGATTTGGGGGGATCTGGGCTGGAGGATTGCTCAAGGAAGGGTCAGTGGAAGGAGATTTGGGGGGGGTTGGGATCAAAGGAGGGGGATTTGGGGACTCTGGGTTGGAAGGAGGGGGATTTGGGGGCTCTGGGGTGGAAGGAGGGGGATTTGGGGGCTCTGGGGTTGAAGGGGTGTCCTGGGGTGTCTGGGGTGTCCTGCCCTCCGAGGGGACACTGCTGCCACTCCCCGGTGCCACCTCAGCGTGTCCTGCCCTCCGAGGGGACACTGCTGCCACTGTCACCGCGGCGCAGTGGCCGATGCCACCTGGGAAAGCCCCGAGTGCCCTGGCTGTCCCTGTGTCTGTCCCTGTGCCCACGGAGGACTTTGCCCGTGGATCTTTCCGCCCTGGGGAGGGATGGAGGAGCGTGGGGGGAGCGGGGGACAAGGGGGGCCCTGTCACCACCCGCGGGGACAAAGTCCCAGGCAGGAACTGGGCCCAGAGAAAGCTGCAGGACCGAGCTCCCAGCGAGGCCAAGCAGCAGTGACAGCGTGGGGACATCGGGGACCTCCAAGGGACCCTGCCAAGTGTGGAGGTGCTCACCCCTCCTCCTCCTCCTCCTGCTTTCCCCCTGCTCAGGGCATTTTTCAAAGTGTCCTCAAATGGTTTGGGTTGGAAAGGACTTTAAGAATCCCTTTCCTGCCATGGACAATTTCCAGGTTGCTCCAAGTGGTGCCTTACCCGGCCTACCTAAAACAGAGGCCAGACAGAATGAAGGGAATAAAAAGCAGTTTTATTTATTGAAGGGCCTCCAGGTACATTTAGGGCAGATGAAGCCCACCCAAAAATGGACCATAGGTTTCACGCTTTTATAAGTTTGGGTCATTTGCATATTGGGGGTTAATCTTCCAATTAAAGCTTCAGGTAATTAAGTTGTTTTACCCCAAGTTTGCTCCTCCCCAACTCCCTTTTGTTCCCATCTCTCTGGCTTGAGGCAGTGAGGTGTCCTTGATTCCAGGCCTGGAGAGGAATTGTTTTGGAAAAATGGGAAAGCAGCAGCTCCCACTGTGCGTGGAGTTTAGATTTACACACTAAAGAACTGCAGGATTACAAATGTATGGAAATGATAAAAGCTGAATTCCTAAGGCATCGCAAACCCCATCCAACCTGGCCTTGGACACTTCCATGAGGCAGCCCCACAACCTGTGCCCAACACCCCTGCACGGCCTCGCCCAGCGGTGCCACGGGCTTGTCACAGAGCCTGGCACCTCCTCTGCCAAATTGCCATCCCTGCGCGTTTTTTTTGCAGTGCCACCCTGATCCCAGAGCCTCCGACACCCCTCGGGGCTCCCAAAACGAGCCACAGCTCCCGGCACCACGCAGGAGGCAGAGATCCAGCCTGGTCCCCGCAGACGTGGGGGGCTTTTTGGGGATGCTGCGTCCTCTGTCATCCCCAAAGTCACGTCAGCGGGCAGGAAAATCTTACAGCACGCTGAGAAACGCACAGAAACACCAACAGGACGCTGTGCCTCGCGTCAGGCTCTGCTAAATTTTCCCCTGAGTCCTGCCCGGGTGGAATTGCTGCAGCCGGAGCCGGTCTTGGAATGGCTCGGAGGAGCCTCGTCAGGTGTTCAGGGCTTGTGGAAACTGGGACATCCTGACTTGCCGCTGGCTAACTCCTTTGTGAGAGCCCAGCCAAAGTTTCTCCACCTCTAAATTGGGGTGTAATGACACTTCCCCCTCTTTCATGAAGCTTCAACTCTTTCTGATCTCGGCAGGGAAATAAATCACCGCGCGGGATCATAAAAGCCATCAAACGGCAACCCGGGGTGAACCGAGCCGCAGATGGAGGGAAGGGCGCGGGCGCTCGGAAAATGAGAGGTAGGAGCGAGCCAGATGTCACCGGCAGCTCTTTCTCCTGTAGGGTTAATGTCCCCCCCCTTTCCCCTCCCTGCCTGCCCTGGAATTCCAGCCATTGGCTGCCTCCCGAGGTTTAGGCTAAAAAGCCTCTAATTAGGACCCCGGCTGCCGCGGAGCCAGTGCCTGGGCAGGCAGGGAAAAAATAAAAGAGAGAGAGGAAAGAAAGAAAGAAAAGAAAAAACAACAACAAAAAAAGCGTTTCCCCGACGGAGCTTGGATGTTTTCCTTTCGCTTTGCAAAGTTTCCCCAGCCCAGGCTCCGTTCGCTCGCGTCCTCCGGAGCAGGGCGGGACGGCGGCGGCCGGCGCGGGGCTGGAGCGGGCGGCCGAGCCCGGAGCGGCGGAGCGCGGGGCCCGGAGCGCCGGGAAGGGGCAGGTACGAGCGGCTGGAAGCGACTCCCGAGCGCGGCTCTCCCGGCTCCGAGCGGGGATGGAGCTGCGGGAGAGGGAGCTTGGGAGGAGGGGGCAGCGGGAGGGTCCTGCTGCCGGGGGAAGGGGACGAGGCGGAGCGGGGGGATTTTGGCTGTTTGGAGGTTTGTTGTTTTGGTTTTTTTTGGAGGGAGATGATATCGCTGTCCCCGCCGTCTTTGTTTCCGGGAAATGTCCCCTGAAAGCAGGAGGTGACGCCCGGTCCATCGTGCCAGGCTCTGCCAGCCCTGAGCCGGGCAGGTGCGCTGCACCATCCCTGCTCCAGCTGGGATTGGCCGGGAATGGGATATTTGGGGATGGGGGATGGAGCTGGGCCCCTTCGGACGTCTGGTGGCCACAGGGAGGGGTGGGGGGCTTCGTTCTGGTGGTCACAGGGAGAGGTGGGGGGCGAATCTTCATCCCGAGGGCTGCAGGCAGACGAGGGGCGGGGGTCTCGGTCCGTAGCTGCGGGTGTCCGGATGGCTGAGCCAGGCTGGGTTAATGGGTTACTGCTCCCTGCCGTGCTGTGGGACTGAGGGCAAGCACGGCGGGAAAAGCCTCTGGCAGCGCTGGCACATCCCCTGGTGAGCCAACGGGCCGCTGTCCCCTCCGGTGACACGGGTGACACGGTGCGGTGCGGCAGAGCAGGATGCTGAGACCCTCCCCCATCATTTGGGGGGCTGCAAAGGCGTTTTTAAAGCCCAGCAGTGGCACCGAGGGCCGCTCCACCTGGTGCCACCCCAGGTCCAAAAGGCACCGTGGGCTCCCCGCGAGACCAGCTGCAGGTCGGGCAGGACCTGCTGCTCCGGCTCTCCCTGCCAGGCCTCAGCTTATCTCGCCCCAAAAGATGCATCTTTATTGCTCTGCATCTTTATTTCTCCGCATCTTTATTCCTGCTCCTCCAGCGCAGCTGTGTTGACGGGAGCTCAAGCAGAAACAGGTTATCCCGTGGGTGAGGCCAGCGTGGAGCTGTGCCCCTGGGAGCTGCCGGCGCTGCTTTGAGGGGCTTTTTGGAGATGTTGTGTTTCCTGCAGAAGCAAAGTTGAGGCAGGGATGGGAACAAGGGAGCCTGTGCTGAATTCCGAGCAGGCTGGGGTGGCTGCGCTCCAAGTTAATGTGTGACCTTGGCAGCAGAGGGCTGGGAGCCCACACGGGCTCCCACAGCCAGCTGGAGATGGGGGCTGCTGCCGGCGAGCCAGATCAGATCAGTATTCCCAGGAATTCCAGCCTCTTGTACCCAGGGAGCCGCGACGGCTTCCGATCCTTTCGGAGAGTTCGGGCAAACGCATCCGGAGGAGCTCCCGCAGGCAGGAGGACGAGGAGGATTTCCAGCCAAGGCAAATGCCAGCCGGTGCCACCCAGCCTGCCCGACTGGTCCGTCACACGTCCCTTCCCGGGGACCTGCTGGCAGGGAGAGGCAGCTCCCCCAAAGTGCCACCATGGTGCCACCTCCGCCCGGCGCCTGAGCCCAGGTTTGGGGTGGCTGGAGCATCCCTGTATCCCTCGGCAGGGAAGGGCAGCAGGAGTGCCCGGAGGCAGCGAGGGAGGCAGGAAGGAAGAGGGGACAGGCCCGGGGAGCAGAGGAGCCAGACCTGTCGGGGCTGCCCGGCTCTTTAGCATTAGGGAGGCGCGTACCTCTGTCACCGTCTGGGGCTAATTACAGGGACTTGTTTACAGCCCAGACGGCTGCCAGCCAGCGTAATCACATCAAACTGGGCTGGGCTGGGCTCTGTGGCACATCCCCGAGTGTTCACAGCAGCCCCGAGCCCCGCAGTGCCACCCCACCGTGCTGGTGGCCCTGCCGTGGGCTCCCTGTGCCTCTCGGGGCTGGGGCCAGGCTGGCACCGCTGAGCATGGCAGGGGTCTAATGAACAGCAAAGTTCCAAGAGATTAATTACACAAATGCAGCTTGGAGGCTTAATGAGCCCAGCGCAGCCCGGGAGTGCCCCCACCTCCCACGGGAGGGAGAAATGGGGACACTGTCCCCAAACCAGGCAGAGCAGAGCTGGGGCTGCACATGAGGGTCCCCACTTGGCATCCCAGGGTCTCCCCCAACCCTGCTCCTCCTGTCGAGCCGAGGCTGTTCCCTGGCCCAGCTCACCAAGCCAGCAAGGCCAGGGCTCTTTTTGGGCAGCAAATCTGCACTCAAAACGGATTATTTCATCCCTATCCCAAAGCACAGCTTTGAACGACACCCTACAACCATCCCTGCGTCCCCCCGGGCTGCCCCAGGGTTCCAGACCCCAAAGGGCAGGAAAAAGCCAGCAGCCTTTTTGTTTTATCTCTCTGATTAGCCGATCTGCAGCGTTAATCATTGACCCGGCAGCGGGGCAGGGAAACCAGAGCTGCCCCTGCCACATCCCAGCACCGCAGGGGCTGCTCAGGAAGGGGCACACGGGGGGCAGGGGATGCTGGAAGTGTTTGCTGGGAGCAGTGGGGACACTGCGATGTGTCCCTGACAGAGGGGACACGCCAGCCCCGTCCCAGTGTGGAGCAGGGAACGGCTCCTCGTGGTGGCAGAGGTGTAGGAGGACCAAAATTTCGTGGTCTGGGTGTTCTCACCTCTCATCCCTGAGACGGTTTTACGCATGGAACATTTTCCAGAGGGGTTGATCCATCCGTGGTGGGCGTTGCAGGGGTGAATCCCTGGGCGTGTTTGGTCATGGCCCCGTGATTGTCCCCCCCATCCCACCCTGGCTCCCCATGGCAGGGCAGGAAGCGCGGGCTGAGGGCGTCAGGCTCTGGGCTGGCATCCAGGGAACCCCAGGAGCCACCACATCAGCATCTCGCCTTTGTTTTGGGAAGCCGGGGCAGGAAGGAAGCGCGGTGGAAAGCGCCCGCGTGGGGAGGAGGGGACGGCTCCAATGGGTTTCCACTGCGTAACCCCAAGCCAGGCGTGTGCTGTGGGCTGGGACAGCCGGGCAGGAACAGCCCTGGGCAGAACAATGGCAGCCCGAGGGAAAGGATTTATTTTCCACTGAGTTGGGCTCAACCTCGGTCTGTTCCCACTAGACCTGGGATTACCAGTGCCAGCGAAGGGCTGGTGGCAGCTGGGGGAAAGCTCCTGCTGTGGGTGTTGCTGTTTTCCAAAACCTGTTCCAGCTTCAGATTGGGCAATTGGGGTCTTGACTGCCTGGCTTCATCCCCATCCCATCCCATCCCATCCCATCCCATCCCATCCCATCCCATCCCATCCCGCTCAACAGGCAAAACCCCAGTCCTGCCAAGTGCCCGTATCCTCGCTGTGGGTTTGCTGTAACCCCCAAAAAGAAAGGAGCCCCCCAAAAATCCCTCAGACTCATGCAGCGGTTCAGCCGGAAGATCTCGAGGCCGTGGTGCCTTGGAGCATCACCCCAGCTGGATGTGCTCCAGGGTCCCTGCAAGGGACGAGGAGCTGCTTGTCCTGCTGCCACGGGGACACGGGATCCGTGCCCAGGGACGGATCCCTGCTCCCTGCCTGGGGTCTGAGCCGTCTGCTCTCTGTCCCCAGCTGATGTCCCTGCCTGGGGTCTGAGCCGTCTGCTCTCTGTCCCCAGCTGATGTCCCTGCCTGGGGTCTGACCCCTCTGCTCTCTGTCCCCAGCTGATGTCCCTGCCGAGCCCTGCATGGCCCCAGCAGGACGAGCCCTCCCCGTGTGGCACCAGCACCGGCCTCCCCCCGGCCTCGTCCGACAGCGACTCCGGCTGTGCCCTGGAGGAGTACCTGGAGCCCCCCGCGGACCCCGCGCCCCCCGAGGTGGGCAGCACCCGCCTCTCCCCCAGCCCCGCGGGGTTCCCACACCGCAGCACCCCGTTTCCCGGGCTCCAGCACGCATTTTGGCACCTTCGACAAACCCTGACATTGCTGTTTTCTCCCAAGGTCCCGCCGTGCTTCGGGCCCCGCGCACCCCAGCCTGGCTCTCCCTCTGACAGGACCCGGCTCCGAGCCAGAGCCCTCCTGCAGCAGCTGCCTCCTCAGGACTGCGATGTAAGGCCCTCTTTTTGGGGTGCTGCTCCCCTCCCCAGGCTCACCTGATGTCCACAACCAAAAAAAATTAGCTTTAAAATCAGTTTTATTTATTGAAGGGCTTTCAGGTACATTTAGGGCTGACAAAGCCACCCCAGGGGCTACACCCAAAAATGGACTACAGGTTACGGGTTTCACACTTTTATAAGTTGGGACCTTTGAATATTGGGGGTTAATCTTCCAATTAAAGCTTCAGCTAATGAAGTTATTGACCCCAAGTTTGCTCCTCCAACTCTTTTGTTTCCATCTCTCAGGGTCTGGGGCAGTGAGGTGTTGTTGATTCCCAGGCCTGGAGAGGAATTGTTGTGTCTGCCCAAAATGGGAAAGCAGCAGCTCCCACTGTATGGAGTTTAGAGTTACACACTAAAGAACTGCGGGACTCTAGATGATTGGAAAAGATAAAGGCTGAATTCCTAAGGCATCAGAGCCCCCCTGACCCCCGTGCCCCACAGGAGCGGTACTGCCCCGACCTCGCCGAGGAGGAGCGGCGCCAGCTCCGCGCCTTCAGCGCCCGCCGCAGGCAGGAGGCTCTGGGACAGGGCCTGGCGTGTCCCGTGCCGGGTCCCTGCCACGGCTGTCCCTGCAGGAAGGTGAGCTGTCCCCTCCAGCTGCCATTCCTTGGCAGGGACCCGTCCCCAAAAGCCAGCCCTGCCCCAAACCTCGCGTCCCTCTGCCTTGCAGTGCGGCCGGAGGCTGAACAAAGGGGACCCGGGGGTTTCGGCGTCTCGCCTGGGCGACCAGTTCTGGCACCCGTCCTGCTTCTCCTGCCACTTCTGCCACCAGCAGCTGGTGGATCTCATCTACTTCCAGCAGGATGGGAGGATCTACTGCGGCCGGCACCATGCCGAGCTCTTCCGACCCCGCTGTGCCTCCTGCGACCAGGTGGGTGCCGGGCACGGGGAGGCGTTGACCTCGCTTTGGCTGTTAAATGTCCCCGAGCTCGGCTGGAGGCTCCAAATCCATCAAAACCACTGATGGGCTGGAGGAATACCCCTGGATATCCTGGAGGGCTGGGGGCTCCTCCTCCCCGCTCAGCACAGCAGGACGGGGCGCTTTTTCCCATCCCAGCTGATCTTCATGGAGGAGTGCATCGAGGCCGAGGGCCGGCGCTGGCACCTGGAGCACTTCTGCTGCCTGGAATGCGACGAGCCCCTGCGCGGGCAGCGCTACGTGATGCGGAGCGGCCGGCCCTGCTGCCGGGGCTGCTTCGAGAGCCTCTTTGCCGAGCCGTGCCAGGCGTGCGGGGACCCCATCGGTACGGCCGTACCCCCGGAGCCTTTGTGGCGTCACGGGTTCGGGCTTTTTCTTGGGGGTTTGGAGAACCTCACGCTGTGGTTGCCCCGCAGGTGCTGAGAGCGAGGAGGTCACGCACCAGGGGCTGCACTGGCACGCCCGGGCCTCCTGCTTCTGCTGCAGCCGGTGCCGGGCACCGCTGCGGGGACAGCCCCTCACCTGCCGCCGCGGCCGCCTCTTCTGCTCCGACACCTGCGGCCAGGACGCCTCTCCCAGCACCTCCGACTCCTCCGACTCGGCCTTCGCCTCCGCTCCGTCCCCCGACTCCACACCCCTGTCCCCCGGCAGGAGCTCGGCAGCGGGGGGCTGCAGGCAGCGGGGGGAAGGGGCTGGTAGGGTCCTGCTGCCATGGGGTGGGAGCAGATCCCGGCTCTGGGGGCTTGACCGGGGATGTCACACCGTGGGAAGTGGTGATAAAGTGCCACCACAGTGGGGGCTGGGGGTGGGTTGGTGCTGCCCCGTTGTGTCCCGAGACAACCCTTGCTTCTCCTTCCTCCCTTACACCCACTTCCCCTCTTCCAGAGGCATTTTTGGATCAGGCCCCGGTGCACCCCGCGTTCAGGAGCCCCGGGGATCTCGGAGCGGCCGCGCGGGAGCGGAGCAGCGATGCCACCAAGGAGCACCCAGGGGTGCTGGGACCCCCAGCCGGCCACCCCTCAGCACCCCAGCCTGGCCCAGAGCGGCCCAGCGAGCCCGGAACCCTGGGCCACACAATTTTGGGGGACCCTGAACCCCGAACAGCCGCAGGCAGTGGAAACCCACTGTGCCAAGCGGGCACCTCCCCTCCCCGACACAGCCCCCGGGCAGAGGATGGCACGGAGGAGGACGACTCCTGGTGTCCCACCTGCTCCTCATCTTCGGACTCGGACTCGGAGGAGGAGGGCTTCTTTTTCGGGAAGCCCATCCCCAAGCCCGGGATGAATTCCCTGGGCAGGGAGCCCCCGGGGAGGGGCAGGGGCAGGACGGCCAAGCACTGCAGCGTGTCCTAACAGCGGGGTCCGGGGTCCCCGAGTGGCACTGCCAGGTCCTGCCACGGCCCAAGGCTGTGGGAAAAGCTGCTGGGATCCCTCCCCCGGCAGAGCCTGCGCTTCCTGCCAGCCTCTCCCAGAATTAGGAACAGGTAAAGCAGGAAGGGAGCGGGGCCGGGCCGGCCTCCAGCACCTCCGACGAGGCGGCAGCGCCGGGGAGAGCGGCCGGAGCTCCAGACGAGGGCAGCTGCCTGCATCACCCCGTTGCTCCCACTGGGATCCTTCCCCGGGCTCCTCCATGCCCCACTGCCACCCCTCTCCATCCCTGGTGGCACCGTGTCCTGCTGCCACCACCGCGAGGGGACCGGGGCGCGGCACTGCTGCCGCCCATGGCAAAGCTCCAATAAAGTCTGGCTGAAAACTGAGCACAGGCTCTGCCCTGCTCCTTCCCAGCCCACTGTGACACTGACCATGGCACCAGGGCTGGGAGGTCCCCAGGGGTGACCTCTGCCCTCTGCCACAGCCGGGGTTCACTGTGGGACCCCTCCCTTGCAGGAACAGAGCAATGGCAGAGCAAGGGCTGCAAAGGAGACACGGTTTATTTGAACATTTAAACCCAGGAACACTCGCTGGGCTTTGGGAACACATTCCTGGCAATCAGCCATGGAGGAGAGGGGCTGCTGCCCTGCCTCCAGTAAAACCAGTAACACTTTTGCTGCCCTCAGGGGTTTGGGAAGGGCTAAACCCAAACACACCCTGCTCACCCTCCTTCTCCAAGAGACACAGTGGGGCTGCCAACATGTCCCACCTCATCCCGCAGGCTCAGCACCCTCCTGAGCCCCCCAAAGCGCTGTCCCAGCCCCCATCACCCCCAGGCAGCTGGCAGGAGGGGGTGGCTGCCCTCAGAGACCGGCGGTGCCCGAGTCCAGGCTGTCGATGAAATCCTCCAGCTGCTGCAGGTGGTGCCGGCAGCCCTGGCGGAGGTTGGCCCTGAGCGCCAGCCCCAGCGCCGCCTCCATCGAGGGCTCCTTCTGCAGCAGCATCGTGGCCACCACGGCGATGCTCAGGCTGAACTGCTGGTACGACTGCAGGGGAGGCCCGCGGCGTCAGCACCCCAAAACCAGCACCAAGCAACCCCTACTTTTAATCCACAAACCCCCAAACATCATCTGAGCCCCTGCTAGCCCCTTACCGCCCACAGCACCTCCCCAAAACCCCAAATTCACACCTCCCACCACCCAAAGCTCCTCAGGTGAGATCCCACGTCCTGGAGCACCCTCAGGGGCTCATCAGGGGCTGCCAGGGCTCACCAGCTCGATCTTTGCCTTCCTCCTGAGGACGGCGGCGGAGCGGGGATCGATGCCGGCCGGGAACGGCGCCGGGAGCACGGAGCAGAGCTGCTGCTGGCCAGACACAGCCTGGGAGGTGGAAAAGGCGAGGAAAGCTCAGAGAGGAAAGGCGCTGAGCCAAACTGGGGCTGCCAGTGCTGGTCACCAGCCCGGGACTGGCCACCCTGTGGAAGGAGCCACTGGTTTGTCACCCTTCCCTCAAGGTGCCGGAGCTGCCCCAGTTTCTCTCCCTCGTTAGCAGTAATTAAGCTGCTCTGGAGGGTTCTCCTGGGCCGCCTCAGAGCTCCAGCCCAGGGCTGTTCACGCTCCGGCACCCCGAGCCTCGGGTCACTCCCCTGGCCTCTTTCCCTGTCCCGTTCGCGGGGCCGGCACGGCTGTGCCCCCGAGCTGCCCCTCGACCCCGGCTCCCGCGGGGTCCCCTCTGCCCGCGGCACCGTCCCCAAGCCCGGGGGACACTGGGGGGGCGTGGGGGGCACCCAGACCCCGTACCGGGTTTGTGTGCCCGGCCCCAGGCCCCGGGGAGGTCCCTGGGGTGCTGCGGGCTCCAGGAGAAGCACGGCCGGGCTCTGCTGGCTCTGCTGCAGGTCCTGGAGGAGGATGAGGCTCGGCGGGTGGCTGAAGGCTCTGCAGGGGCTGGGGACAGAGAGAGGGACAGGGGACAGCGCTGCCAGCACGGCCCCGCGGCGGCTGAGACCGCACGGGGCGGGGACACGGAGCGGCGCACCCCGACTCACCCCATCCCGGGCGGGCTGTGCCTCAGTTTCCCCAGCTCCACGCGGCGGCTGCTCCCGGGAATGGGGGCTGGGCTCCCTCCTGGCAGGGTCCGGAGGGGCTGCAGGGCTCGGGGGGTGTGACCCGCGCCCGCTGCCAGCCTTGGGGACACCAGGGCTGCACGGCTCTACCTGTGCGTCACAAACAGCCACCTCCGTTTGGCTTCATTTATTTAATAGCATTTTATAGTTTAAATAGGATTTTATATATTTGATATCATTTTATGTATAATATAATAGTATAGTATAGTATAGTATAGTATAGTATAGTATACTATAGTATATAAGAGTATATAATATATAATATAATAGTATATTTTATTGTATATAATATAATATTATATATTATATTAATTATTATATTGTGTTATACTATTATCTATTATCTATTATCTATTATATATTATATATTATATATTATATAATACATATTATGTCTTATATAATTATATATTATATAATATAATTATATATTATATAATTATATATTTCATTCTATATAATAAACATATAAAATATAAATATGTATTATTTATCATATTATCAGAAATGGAAATTGCTTATAAATTGTAACTGCTTTCAGGCAGGAGGCAGATTTACAATGGCTTTGGCGGATTGTATAATTGAAAATGTGCATAAAGCAAGGCTGTCACAAGAGATAACCGCTCCTGTAAAACATATAACCAAGACAGCACAAACAGGGAACAAAACACCAGAAAAAGAGAATACCAGGTCCAAAGCGGCATCAGGAGACCACCAGAGGAGCCCCCTGCGCTGCCTCCTGACCACCCTGCAGCAGTTTGGGTCCTCATCCAATTCGATTTAGATTGAATCCTAATTCAATTCAATTTAGATTGAATCCTAATCCAATTCGATTTAGATTGAATCCTAATTCAATTCGATTTAGATTGAATCCTAATTCAATCCAATTTAGATTGAATCTTAATCCAATCGAATTTAGATCAAATCCTATTTCAATTCAATTTAGATTGAATCCCAATCCAATTTAGATTGAATCCTATTTCAATTCAATTTAGATTGAATGCCAATTCAATGCAGGGCGGAGCTGTGGCAAACCCACCCCAGACGGAGCCAAGGAAAGTGAGGAAGTTGTGCAATTACAGTAGCACAACTGAGAAGTGTGCAGGCCTCTGGCTACAGCTACAGCACTGCCACTTCTGCTTTATTTATTTGTCCCTTATTTATTATCTCTTATTAAACCCTTCACATCTGAGGAGGGGCCTTTCTTTCCCGGCACTGCGCCACGGTGAGGGGACAAAGGCTTTGGGCAGGGGGCCGTGCTCCCCTGCAGGCTCTGCTTTGGGGTGGGGATAGAAAACATCCCCGAGGAAGGGTTGGGGAAGGTGAAACAAGAAACCCTTATAAATAGGATTGCCTGGCTAAAGATTTAGGAAATACAGAGATTGAGATGGTAACAAGTTGTGAGGTACCAAACCTTAGTTACTGAACAACTAGAAAACAATAGTACAGCCAGGATGAAGACAATCCCCCTTCTGCTTGGACAATGCCCTTGCCTACAGGTAGGTCCAAGGGTCAGATGGACTGTTGGATCTCACCCCAATGAGTGGTTCATCCACACCTGTAACCTCCCCTGAAGCATCAGGAGTCTGTGACCCCACTGGCCTAAATATTGTTCCAGCCCACCTTGAACCCCCTGACAAGGAGTCCCTGAGGAGCCGGACGCTCTCTTGGAACTTCTGTTCTCTTGGAAGGGCCCCTCTCCTGAACATCCTCTTGGGATCCTCTCTTATCTCCCTCTGCCCCTTGCCTCTCCCTTCCTCCACGCCCTGGGACCTGCCACGGGTCTCATCTGGTGACTCCTAGCAGGGCCTTCCACCCTCTCTAATAAACCAGATATTCCAAGAGCAGCCTTCAGAGATCTCTGCTCTCCATCCACCCAAACCATCCTGGAGCCCACCACCCCCGCAGGGAAGCAGTGTGCCGCTGGTGGGGAGGATTTTGGGGAGCCTGGAGCTGATCCTGTGCCACTTCCCAGCAGTCCCACATACCTCGAGGTGCTCCTGGATCTCAGGATAGCTGGAGGTCTCCTCTGGAGGGGCTGGATCTGCTCCTGCAGCACAGGGATCCTGATCCTGGCTGCCCACAGGGCTCTGCCCAGCTTCCAGCTCCACCTGGGGACAGGCAATGGCGTGAGGGCACGTGTCCATCCCGTGTCCATCAGGGAGCTAAAACCCACAGGAAACCACGGAGAGAAAAGCCCGGAAAAATTCCATGCCTGGCAAAGAGACAGCGAGGCGGAGAGGGGAAAGGCTGGATGAGAGAGGAGGGAGATGTCACAGCAGCCAAGAAGACCCCTGAGCCAGGCAGCTCCGGAGCTGGGAGCACCCCTGGGACCAGGGAATCTCCTACCGGTGGCTCTGCAGCGCCGGGATCGGCAGCCGGGCTCTCCCGAGGGCTCCTGGCAGCACTGGGCGGCTCCGGGGCATCCCCAGCCGCCGCTGGCACATCCTGGAGGAAAGCAGGACAAGGCTCAGGGTGGGCACGCTCCTGCTGCGGGATGGGGAGGGGACAGGTAAAACCCCACACCTGCGGCTGCTCCGGCCTTTCCGCAGCATCCTGGCGAGGAGCAGGGGGCTGGGGAGGCTCCGGGGGCTGCGGCTCCTTCCTGGCCGCCGGCTGGCTCCGCTTGAAGTGCGCGGGGGAGGAGGGCTTGGAGCGAGGCTTGTGCCCTGCGAGGGATGAAACGGTGGCGGGACCCCTCAGCCTGGCCCGGGAGGGGCTGCAGAGCAGCGAGGAGATTGCCCAGGGACAGCACGGACCTCGGGGCGGCCGGGGACACCACGCCCGGGTCACCAGCACCAGATGCCGGGGGTGGCTCGGTCGCCTCCCGGCCGGGCGATGTCTCCAGGGCGGGCGGTGCTCCAGGAATGTCCCCGGATTCCTGCGGGAGAACAGCCCCAGGGTGGGGTCTGGCTTGGGAGGGCTCTCCGTGCAATCCCAGCCGGGGCAGGGACACCTGCCCGAGGTCCCCATGTCCCCTCCTTGTCACAGCCGGGCACCCACCCTGCAGGACCGGCGGGGGCTGCGGGCGGGGGCTGCTCCTCCTCGGGGAATTGGGGCCAGCGGTCCGGCAGCACATCCTGCAGGGAATGGCACGCTGTGGCTGCCGAGGGTGCCCGCACACTGTCCTCGTCACAGCGAGTGGCCCCTGCCCCATTGCAGCCACTCGCTCCTGTGGCTGCCACCACCCCCAGCCCGCCTCACCTGGTACCAGATCTCTCCGAAGCTGTCCTCAGGCCGCGGCACGGCTTCTCTGTCATCCCACGGGGGTGGCAGGGGACAGCCGTGGGGTGCCCACCTCCTGTCCCCCTCCTCCTCCTTCCACGGGACGTCCCCGGGGCCACGGCAGGGTCTGGGGGCTCTGGGACCGGGCTGCGATGAGGACACATCCCACTGGATTTTTGGGATTTCTTGCTGCTGCCCCTCCCCGCTGCGACCCTCTGTGCCTCTCCTGCTCGCGGGGGAGCCCCTGCTTTGGGCCGCCCTGGATTTGTGGGTGAAGCCCCCTTTGCAGCAGGGTGAAATTAGGGTGAACCAGCTCGGCTTTCACCCAACTGCGACAACGAGCAGCGGCGCAGGGGGGTCAGGCTGCCAGGAGAACACTGAGAGCAGCCTGACCCCAACATCCCAAAAATGAACCCCACGAGGATGTGAAACCCCAGAGCAGGTGGCAGTGGCAGGGAACGGGGGCAGATGTTTCCTAGGAGGAACCAGAGGGCAGCAATTTGCTTTTTTTAAGGACAAATGCTCCACACAGTGAGCGTGGATTCCTTTCCTGGCCACTCCTAGAAGGCTGAGCCAGAGATTTGTGCAGGTCTGGGTGAGCAGCATCAATCCAAACTTTGTAATTGCTGATTAACTTTGGAGCTATTGATTTAATTAGCAGCGCCCTGGTATAACCACAGTGATAAACGAATGTGATCCGTGTTAACAATTGTAATTATATCGATATTTTAGAATATATTTGCTAAAAAGTAATAGAGGGAAGGATATGTAATTAGTGTCATGAAACAGATGTTCTCAGATGTTCATGAGGAAATAAGGTGCGGCATGTAGTTTGAGATAAGTAAAATCCCAAAACGGAATAGGCCTTGGGATAATTAATTAATTTGGCCTTGAAATGGGTAAAGTTGGGATGATTCCAGGTATCTATGGAATAATAAGGATTATTTTTGGAATACAATGCTGGCTTCTATAACACAAGGCCTGGGGTGCATGTGCAGCCTGCAGAGTTGTTCAAAGGACAGTGAGGATGAGGAGAAGCCTTCCTCTGAAAAATCCCCAAAAAGGAAAAAGACCCCTTAGCAACAAGAGGAGCATGTGCTGTGCAGGACAGTGATGTAGATTTCCAGAATCAAAACTCGGAGGAGATTTATGTAAAATATCGATGAATATCAATTAGCATACAGCACATAAATTGTGTTTGGATCCTTTTGTTTTTGCACGTGAGGCAGGGACAAAGGCCCTCCCCATACCCCGGTCAGTTTTGCTTATGCCTTATCAAAACCTTAATCAGATTTAATTAATCACTGCCAAAATTTACTTTGTACATGTTTGCTTGACTGTGTTCACTTTGTATAAAATTGCTGCTCAATTCTAATTTTGTGGTTTATTAAATTAAACACGTAGGACCTCGTTCACAACACCTCATAACTGGTGGAGATCCTTTAGGCCAATCATCTCCATCCTTGGAAAAAAAGAATTTATTTAACCTATGTAAACGTATTTGTTTTGCTATTTTTAATCCTGGGGGTGTGGGGAGGGCAAAGCTGTGGAATCCTTCAGACACAAACCTCTGACCAGCTTCCCCAGCTGGATCCTGACATTTCCAAACTCCTTTTGGGGAATTTAGGAAACCAGGAACTCCTCTCTGCACCTGGGCAACCACGAGTGGATCCAAACAGCCCGGACTGGTTTTGGGGATGGGGTTCAGTGAGCAGGGGGGCTCCTTGCTGTGACTTGGGAGGGTCTCCCTGAGCAACTCCAACGCTCCCACCGTGCCTGTGACACATCCCTGGGACATCTCCCCCAGCCCTGTCCCTTACCGGGTGCCTCCTGTGCCAGCAGCTCCTGTGCTGCTGCTCCCGGGGTGCCTCATTCCAGGGTGGTCCATCCCGGGGTGGCCCATTCCGGGGAGGTCCATCCCGGGGTGGCCCATTCCGGGGAGGTCCATCTCGGGGTGCCTCATTCCAGGGTGGCTTGTCCCAGGGTGGTCCATCCCGGGGTGCCTCATTCCAAGGTGGCCCATCCTGGGGTGGCTCATTCCAGGGTGGTCCATCCCGAGGTGGCTCATTCCAAGGTGGCCCATCCTGGGGTGGCTCATTCCAGGGTGGCTCATTCCAGGGTGGTCCATCCCGGGGTGGCTTGTCCCAGGGTGGTCCATCCAGGGGTGGCCCATCCAGGGGTGGCCCATCCCAGGGTGGCTCATCCCAGGGTGGCCCGTCCCAGCCGTCCTCGGGGCCAGCAGGAGGACATGGCCATGGCCCATCCCACCACGGGGCGGGCTGTGGAGACAGATCCGTGAAACCCTGGAGCAGCCTTGTCCCGGCAGGGCTGGGGGAGGCAGGAGCCCAGCCAGCTGCCCTGCCAGAAAGCCCAGCTGATCCCGAATCCCTGCCCGCACCGCGGCGATGCTCTCCCAGGCATCCCCAAGGATGGAGACGGAGCAGCCACAGCAGGGTGGCCCCGAGGAGCGCACGTACCTCCCTGGGGAAGCCCCTCCTGCAGCCTGGCGAGGGGAACATCCTGCCCGAGGGCCGCCCTGGCTCCAGGAGCTGCGGGATCCGCTGCGAGGGAGAGGCCGGCTCAGCACGTCCCACAGGACGTCACTGCCGGCTTGGGGACTCTGCCAGCCAGGTGCCACCCATGCTGCTGCCAGCCCCGAGCCCGGAGCGCTGGGACACCCCTGTGACATCCCCGGGACCACCACGACATCCCCGGGGCCGCCGGCATGGGCACCAGCCGGGACACGGTGCTGGAATTGGGGACACCGCTCGCTGTCCCCCGGGGGGTGACACGGGGCTGGCAGTGCCCTGGCACACCCTTTGTCCCTGCCGCGTGTCACCGCCAGCCCCGCGGGTCACCCCCCGATGTCAGGCCACGGGGGTTTGGGTGAGCTCCATCGCCCAGCCTGAAACCCCCACTTTTGTCCCCAAATTGCGGGGTGTCAGCCTCAGGTCCTGCAAAGCGGCACCGGAGCACGGAGGGGGTTGGGATGGAGAGCCCTGCACCCCTTCACCCCAATCCTAAATCCCAATCCTGAATCCCAATCCTGAATCCCAATCCTTCCCTGCACCCCAATCCTGCACCTACGCCCTGCACCCCAAACCCGTAACTTTGCAACTGCACCCCAATCCTGCTTCCCTGGATCCCATTCCTGCCCCTCTGCACCCCAATCCTGCTTCCCTGCACCCCAATCCTGCTTCCCTGCCCCCCAATCCTGCCCCTCTGCACCCCAATCCTGCTTCCCTGCACCCCAATCCTGCTTCCCTGGATCCCATTCCTGCCCCTCTGCACCCCAATCCTGCTTTCCTGCATCCCAATCCTGCTTCCCTGCACCCCAATCCTGCACCTACGCCCTGCACCCCAAACCCGTAACTTTGCAACTGCCCCCCAATCCTGCTTCCCTGCACCCCAGTCCTGCTTCCCTGCACCCCAATCCTGCTTCCCTGCATCCCAATCCTGCTTCCCTGCCCCCCGATCCCCCCGCTCCCATTCCGCTCCCATTCCAATCCCATATCCGGCGGGAGCCGCTCCCTCCTCCGGAGCTCTCCCGGAGTTCCCCCCGGGAGTTTCCCCCGGAGTTTCCCTTCCTCTTCCCACCCTGCTCCCGGCGCTGATTCCGCCCCCGAGAAGAACGGGAGCGCGCAGAGCCCGGGGAGCGCCGCTTCCCTGATCCCCTGGGGATCCAAATTCCTCCGGGAATCTCGGATCCATCAGCGGGGTGGGAGCAAGGACCCGCAAACTGCGCCCCGTGGGCACCCGCAGTGCCCCTGAAAGGACACGGGATATCCATGGAAGAGGGGATCCTGGGAATCCTGCACCCCCAGAGCATGGAATATCCATGGAAGAGGGGATCCTGGGAATCCTGCACCCCCAGGCTATGGAACACCCCTGGATTATGGGATCCTGGGGTCCCTGCACCCCCAAGCTACGGAATACCCATGGAAGAGGGGATCCTACACCCCCAGGATATGGAGTATCCATGGAAGAGGGAATCCCGGGGTCCCTGCCCCCCCAGGACATGGAATATCCATGGATGATGGGATCCCGGGGTCCCTGCCCCCCCCAGGACATGGAGTACCCATGGATGATGGGATCCCGGGGTCCTTGCCCCCCCAAGCTATGGAATATCCATGGATGATGGGATCCCGGGGTCCCTGCCCCCCCAGGACACGAACCCCCCCCAGCGCCTGCCGCCATCCAGCTCCAGCATCACCCGCTGGGTGCTCCCGAACTTGTGCCGGGATATTTCGGGAAGCAGGACCCGCATTCCCGGGGCTGAGAGTCGAGGAGGGCCCAGGGAAGGGTGGCGGGGTTTGGAGAGCCCCGGCAGGACCGGGCTCCATCGCACCCACCTTTGCTGCCATGCCGGGGCTGCTGTCAGCTCCCGGCGCGTCCGTCTGTCCGTCTGTCACCTCCTGGCACCCCAAACCCGCTGCCCACCCAGCTCATCCCCTCCCGGCGCCTCCAGCCTCTCCTCCCCCTTATCCCGCGGCATTCCCGCTGGGAATGGCGCTGCAGGGGCTGCCTGGCACGGCCGTCCCGCCCTGCCCCCGGGCTGATTTATCGCAGCCCGGCCCGGAACGGCCCGGAACGGCCCGGCAGCTCGGGGGGTGGCCTGGGACGCTCCGATAAGGAACTGGTCTGAACTGGTCGGGCCGGCCCTGCGGATTCCGGCGTCCGCATGGAGCTGGGGACGCGGCGTGACCTTCCAGGAACGTGGGAGGGGAGAGGGAGGGAAGGGAAGGCTCCGGCTCTGCTCGCTGGTGCCAAATGTTCGTAAAGGATGGGGGAAAAGGGAGCCTCGGGGTGAACTCGCTGATCCCAAATGTTCATAAAGGATGGGGAAAAGGGAGCCTCGGGGTAAACTCGCTGATCCCAAATGTTCATAAAGAACTCGCTGATCCCAAATATTCATAAAGGATGGGGGGAAAGGGAACCTCAGGATGAACTCGCTGATCCCAAATGTTCATAAAGAACTCGTTGATCCCAAATGTTCATAAAGGATGGGGGAAAAGGGAACCTCAGGATGAACTCGCTGATCCCAAATGTTCATAAAGAACTCGCTGATCCCAAACATTCATAAAGGATGGGGGGGAAAGGGAGCATCGGGGTGAACTCGCTGATCCCAAATGTTCATAAAGAACTCGCTGATCCCAAATGTTCATAAAGGATGGGGGGGAAAGGGAGCCTTGGGGTGAACTCACTGATCCCAAATGTTCATAAAGTATGAACTCGCTGATCCCAAACATTCATAAAGGATGGGGGAGAAGAGGGAACCTCAGGATTAACTCGCTGATCCCAAATGTTCATAAAGCACTTGTTGATCCCAAATGTTCATAAAAGATGGGGGAGAAAAGGGAGCTTTGGGGTGAACTCGCTGATCCCAAACGTTCATAAAGGATGGGGGAGAAAAGGGAACCTCAGGATGAACTTGCTGATCCCAAATGTCCATAAAGAACTCGCTGATCCCAAATGTCAAGAAAGGAAAGGGTTGAACGGGGAAACCCAAAGGCGAGTGGAGTTAAACCCTTCAAAACCCCCAGACAGGATGTGGGGCCTGTTGGAAAGGAGACACTCGACTCAGCCAACACAAGGAGCAGCAATTCAGTTTCTGAATTATTGTGGTAACGTTGTGAGCAACGGCAGCGCTGGGCACGGCGCTGCGGGTTTCCCCTCCAACTGCCACGGGCTGCTGGGCTGGCTGCTATTTACTGCTCATGTCCAGCAGCTTTTCTCAGCACTTTCTATTTCCCATTTGTACGCACTCTTTCAGCAGTTTCTGTTTCTACCTTTTGACGTCACAATTCTATACGTTAGGATCGAAAATCTATGATGGTGGTGTCTGATTCCTTTCCAGTTTCTACACTCTGTTGTGATCTAGGCCAGGTTTCAATATCCCAGGACGCACATCCTGGAATGTGTGTCCAGCTTCTGTTTTCTGTGACCATTAATCCAAATAGTCATGTCCAGCTTCCCGTTTCAAAATCATTAATCAGCAACCTTGATGTCCATCTTCCTTCTCCTGGAGCTTGGGGTAGGTTCACTTCCCTCTTCTGTTTAAATCCTTTACACATTCTGAAGCTGCAGTTAAAAATCCGTAATACAAAGCGACATTCTAAAGTTATTATTCAAAGGTTCTTATAGCAAAACAGCTTAAGACTTAATTACAAGCAAAAAGTTCTCATTAAAAGGCAACATTCTGAAGTTATAATTCAAATATTGTTATTGCAAAACAGCTTAAGGCTTATAATTGTTATTTGCAAACAAAAAATTGGTTCAAAAGCCTTCTTCTTCCATGCTTTCCTTGGTTGTTTATTAGAACTCATCTGTTGTTATTGGACATGAAATGAGTGCACAGAAGCTTGGGAAGTTGAAAAGAGGAAAAGAGCCAGTTTTATTCAAACATCTGGGATTTATAGAATTCCAAAGGTGGATTGGAGGATGGAATTAGCACCTCTCCAACCACGCTGCTCCAAAGATCGATCAATCATTTCTCTCCACCCACAGAGAAATCTGTAAACAATTCTATTTATGCATGAAATTGTGTGGGAACTCTGACTCTCAAATATGCAAATATTATCAGATGGCTACAGAAGATTTATGAGAACTTTAACACTTTCAGAAGAACTATAAAAGAAAACGGAACTTTTAAAAATCAGGGCAGCACTCATCTTTGTCCCTGTCCCAGGGCCGTGTTCCACACATCTCACATCTCACAGTCACAATGACTCGGGTGCCTTTATTTACCTGACACCAAACACAGCTTTGGATGTCACCAGGCCCGGGCAGCCCGAGGGATCTGCTCCCCCTGGCTCTCCAGCTCGGCCCTTAATGAGCCCCTAATTGCCATAAATCAATTAGCTGGCTGGTGGATCAATTATGGGATTTGGGGAGAGAATCCAGCAGCAGGGACAGAAGAGGCTGCAGCCCAGATGGATGATGGATGGATGATGGATGATGGATGGATGGATGGATGATGGATGGATGGATGGATGATGGATGGATGGATGGATGGATGGATGATGGATGGATGGATGGATGGATGGATGGATGATGGATGGATGGATGGATGATGGATGGATGGATGGATGGATGATGGATGGATGGATGATGGATGGATGGATGGATGATGGATGGATGGATGGATGGATGGATGGATAGATGGATGGATGGATGGATGGATGGATGATGGATGGATGGATGGATGGATGGATGGATGGATGATGGATGGATGGATGGATGGATGGATGGATGATGGATGGATGGATGGATGATGGATGGATGATGGATGGATGGATGATGGATGGATGGATGGATGGATGATGGATGGATGGATGGATGGATGATGGATGGATGATGGATGGATGATGGATGGATGATGGATGGATGGATGGATGGATGGATGATGGATGGATGGATGGATGGTGGATGGATGGATGGATGATGGATGGATGGATGGATGGTGGATGGATGGATGATGGATGGATGGATGATGGATGATGGAAGGATGGATGATGGATGGATGGATGGATGATGGATGGATGGATGGATGGATGGCTGGATGGATAGATGGATGGATGGAGGGAGGGATGGATGATGGATGGATGGATGATGGATGGATGGAGGGATGGATCCCAATCCCAGTTCCGATTCTGACCTCGCTCCTGATCCCAATCCCTATTCCGATCCCACTCCTGGTCCCGCTCCCATTCTCAATCCCACTCCTGATCCTGGTGCCAATCCCAGTCTCGATCCCTCTCCTGATCCCATTCCAATCCCAATCCCGCTCCCAATCCCGTTCCAAATCCTCTTCCAAACCCCGATCCCACTCCCGATCCCCATCCCAATCCAGTTCCCATTCTCAATCCAGTTCCCGATCCCGTTCCCGCCCTCACGTAGCCCTCCGCGCGCCAGTGTCTACGTCACGCCGTTCCGCTGACGTCACGCCGTTCCGCGACGTCACGCCGCGGCGCTGACGTCACGCGCGGCGCGGGCGGCAGCAATGGCGGCGGCGGCGGCGGCCGGGCCGGGAGCGGCGGGAGCGGCCGGGGCGGCCCCGGCGCGGGGCGTCCGCGCCTGGCTGCGGAGCGCCTTCCGCTTCGCCACCGACCGCAACGACTTCCGCAGGTCCGCGGCGGGGAGGGACCGGGACCGGGACCGGGACCGGGCGGGAGCGCGGGGTCTGGCCCGGGGTCTGTCTGTCCCCGTGTCTGTCCCCGGATCGGGAGCAGGGCCGGGATCGCCCCTCGGTCCCTGTGTCCGGCTCTGGCTCCTCCTTCAGGGAGGGGATTTTGGGACCGCAGCAGACCCAGGGAAGGGAGCGGAGCTGGGAAAGGTTTGGGGAATCCTGAGGGAGCTGGGAAGGGATTGGAGAGTCCTGAGGGAGAATCCTGAGGGAGCTCGGAGGGGTTTGGAGGATCCTGATGGAGCTGGGAAAATGTTTGGAGAGTCCTGAGGGAGCTGAGAAGGGTTTGGAGAATCCTGAGGGAGCTGGGAAGGGTTTGGAGAATCCCGAGGGAGCTGGGAAGGGTTTGGAGAATCCCGAGGGAGCTGGGAAGGGGCTCAGCCTGGAGCAAAGGAGGCTCAGGGGGAATTTCTGGCACAGCCGGGGGGATTTGGGATCTCATCCCAGGGAACAGGGACAGGAGGAGAGGGAACGGCCTCAGGCTGTGCTGGGGAGGCTCGGGTTGGACTCCAGCAGGAATTTCCTCATGGGAAGGGTTGGAAGGGGCTGCCAGGGGGTTTGGAGTGCCCATCCCTGGAGGTGGCACGGAGAGCTCGGGGTGGCTCGGGGGAACTCTCCCAGACCCGTGCCCAGGCTCAGGCGGGGCTCTGTGCCTGCAGGAACCTGCTGCTGAACCTGGGGCTCTTCGCCGCCGGGGTCTGGGTGGCGCGGAACCTGACCGACATCGACTTGATGGCCCCGCAGCCCGGCCCGTAGCTCCGGTCAGTCCCGGGAATATCCTGAGCTGGGAGGGACCCGCGGGATCAAATCCAACCCTTGGCCTGCACAGACACCCTGGAATCCCACCCTGCGCATCCCTGGCATCCTAAAATCCCACTCCAGGCATCCCTGGCATCCTAAAATCCCACCCTGGGCAGCCCTGGTGATCCAAACTCCAGCCCTGGGCATCCCTGGGATCCCAGAATCCCACCCTGGGCATCCCTGGCATCCTAGAATCCCACCCCGGGCATCCCTGGGGATCCAAAATCCCACCCCGGGCATCCCTGGGGATCCAAAATCCCACCCTGGGCGTCCCTGAGATCTTAAAATCCCACCTTGGGCATTCCTGGGCATCCCAAAACACCACCCTGGGCATCCCTGGGGATCCCAGAATGCCACTCCAGGCATCCCTGGCATCCTAAAATCCCACCCTGGGCAGCCCTGGTGATCCAAACTCCTGCCCTGGGCATCCCTGGGGATCCCAGAATTCCACCCTGGGCGTCCCTGAGATCCCAGAATCCCACCCTGGGCCGTGCCCATTCCCTGGGGAGCCAGGGCAGTGCCCGGCACCCTCGGGGGAGGAAGAGCCTTTCCCAAAATCCATCCTCCAGCTCCCGAATCCAGCCCTTCCCTGGGTGCTGTCCCTGCTCCCCCGGGTGGACAGCGCTGTCACCCCGGGGTGGCACAAACCCCACAGAACCCTCCTGCCACATCCAAAACAGACCCAGCTCCCCTGACCTTGCCAACTCCTGTTCCAGGAAGGAGCCGGAGCTGCCGGGAGCAGAGCTCGCCCTCCCGCCAGGACCGGAGCCGTGGAGCTGCTCTGATCCCACCTGGAGCTGCTCTGATCCCACCTGGAATTGCTCTGGTCCTTCTGGAGCTGCTCTGATCCCACCTGGAGCTGCTCTGATCCCTTTGGAGCTGCTCTGGTCCTTCTGGAGCTGCTCTGATCCCCCTGGAGCTGCTCTGATCCCACCTGGAATTGCTCTGGTCCTTCTGGAGCTGCTCTGATCCCACCTGGAGCTGCTCTGATCCCACCTGGAGCTGCTCTGATCCCCCTGGAGCTGCTCTGATCCCACCTGGAGCTGCCTGGAGCAGTGAGAAGGACAAAAGGTTTAATGCTGAGAGGGAGAATTGATTTCCCATCCGTTCATTCATTCCTCTGGGAATTGTTTCCTCAAGGATGTGCACGGAATTTCCTTCTGTACCCCCCACCCCCAGATGTTTATTAAATTTTATGGAATAACAACACAACCCACTGGAGTTGATTTCTTTTTTTCTCTTTTTTTTTTTTTTTTCTCCTTTTTTTTTTTTTTAATAAGAAATTCAGCTTACAAAAAAAAAAACCAACCAAAAAAACAACAACAAAAAACCAAAGTGTAAAAAGAGTAAAGATTTACAAAATTAAAAAAAAAAATCATAAAACATGATTTCTATTTCACATCCGAGAGAGAGACGGGGACGAGCCCAGCCCTGGGACCCAGCAGCTGCTGCTGCTGCCAGGGGAAATCCAGCTGGGATGGAACTGAAATCCAACCTGGGATGGAAATCCAGGAGAAATCCAGGGAAAATCCAGCTGGGATGGAAATCCAGGATAAATCCAGCCTGGGACGGAACTGAAATCCAGCCTGGGATGGAAATCTAGGGAAAATCCAGCTGGGATGGAATTGAAATCCAGCCTGGGATGGAAATCCAGGGAAAATCCAGTTGGGATAGAATTGAAATCCAGCCTGGAATGGAAATCCAGCTGGGATGGAACTGAAATCCAGCTGGGATGGAAATCCAGGAAAAATCCAGCTGGGATGGAACTGAAATCCAGCTGGGATGGAAATCCAGGAGAAATCCAGCTGGGATGGAACTCCAGGAGAAATCCAGGCTGCTGTGAGTTACTCACAGGTTGCTCCCCGCTCCCAGCCCCGGGTGTGGTGCCCCCTCCCTCTCCTCCCCACAAAAACCCCAAAATTCCCTTTCCAGACCCCAAAATTCCCTTTCCAGAGCAGCTGTTCCATCACCCCGAATTTCCTGGCGGGGGGGACAATCCCCTCCTGCAGGAAAAGGGGATTCATTCCCATCTTCCAGGCCCCGCAGGGTTTATCCCGGGTTTAATCCGGGTTTAATTCCCTCCCACAAATCCCCCCCGGCAGGCCAGGCCCAGCCTTGGATCCAGAGATGGTTTGGGGTGAGGTGGGGTTGATTTAGGGGTGATTTTGGGGTGATTTAGGCCTGAATTGGGCTGATTTGGAGCTGATTTAGGCCTGATTAGAGGGTGATTTGGGCCTGATTTGGGGTGATTTAAGCCAGATTTGAGGTTGATTTAGGGGTGATTTAGGACTGATTTAGGGGTGATTTGGAGCTGATTTTGGGGTGATTTAGGCCTGAATTGGGCCTGATTTGGGGTTGATTTAGGGGTGATTTGAGGCCGATTTAGGAGTAATTTGGGGTTGATCTAGGGGTGATTTAGGGTTGATTTAAGCCAGATTTGGGGCTGATTTAGGTCAGATTTGGGGCTGATTTAGGCCAGATTTGGGGGTGATTTAGGTCAGATTTGGGGGTGATTTGGCCTGATTTGGGACCAATTTAGGCCAGATTTGGGGTTGATTGAGGGCTGATTTGGGACAAACCCTGCTGCATGAAAAGGAGCCAGGAATAGTCAGGAATTCTGGAATATCCCAAGCTGGAAGGATCAGGCAGGAACCCAATGAGTCCCTCCCCCCATCTGCCCCTCCAGGCCCTTCATTTGTAGCCCTTAATTAATGAACTAATTGGATTCTCCCATCACTCGCTGCTGTCCTTGAGGAGGACACGCCAGGCCTGGCGCTGCCATCAGGAACGATGGGAAATGGGAATTTTTCTCTGGCACAATCCAAGTTTTTTGTTTGCTCTGCTCCATTTTCCCAAGGACAGGAGGTTGAAATTCCCAGGAAAAAGTGGGATTTGGGAGCTTTTCCCCCACAGCAACAAAGGTTGGCAGCTTGTGTTTCTCTGATGAGACCAAAGGAGCAAAAAGGGAGGAAGAAAAACGCTTGGAGAGCTTCCCTGCCTGAAAACTGAATTTTTTTTTTTAAAAAAAACAACTCATATTTTTTGATCACTTAAAAAAAATAACCCAGATTAACAGACATCAGTTGTAATATTCAGATTAAAAGGTGAAATGTGAACAGCCAAACCCCAAAATTACAAAAAACCACACCTGAGGTGCAACTGTAGAAGTGACTGTAAAAAGTCCAGCTAAGGCTCTTTTTTTTTCCCCCACAGAATTCCCAAAATCAGGCTGATTTCAGATACAGACTTTTTGTTTTTGCAGCTTTTCCAGCACCACGTGGAATTTGGGGTTTCACATTCCTCCCCCTGGGTGGCCCTGCAGGAATCCCCGAATAAATGACTTTTTTTTACTGATTTTTCACCCCAAAAGCAGTGACATTGCCACCACGCCATTCCCCTGAGGAAAAACAGCCACATTTGTACAAAAAAAGGGGAATTTCCCCCCAATTCCAACTCCTGCTGCCACAGCTTTTGGAAACTTTTCCCAGTCCAGGGGATGCCAGCAGAAACCTGGAGCTCAGGTTTTGGTTTGGCTGCTGGAGGTGCCACCCAGGGACATTCCTGGGGGTTTTCTTGGGTGTTAAAACACATTTTTGGGGGGGTTAAAACTTATTTTATATGTGCTAAATCCCATTTTTGGGAGTAAAACCCCATTTTTTGTGGGTTTAAACCCCATTTTTTTTTGTGTGTGCTAAAACTCACCTTATGTGTGTTAAAACTCGTTTTTGAGGATGAAAGCATTTTTGTGTATCAAAACACATTAACGGAGGTTAAAACCCATTTTTGGGGTTAAACTCCATTTTTGTTGTGTGTTAAAACCCACCTTATATGTGTTAAAACCCATTTTTGGAGGTTAAACCCCTTTTTCTCCACGGCAGAACTCCATGAAAATCCCATTTTTGAGGGGATTTAGCTGCCAGCTGAGTTCAGGCCAAAGAAAACCCTGGAATGTGGCACAGAAATTGGAGTTCCAGGGGCAGCATAGGGAGGAGTTGAGAGGAATTCCAAGTTTTTCCAGCAGGAAGAGCTCTGGGATGCACCAGGCCACTCAGGGGTCCTGTGCCAGTTCCTCTTGGAGCTGGAGCAGGATTTTTAGGGATTGGGGGAGTTGATCCAGGGGGATTCTCCTGTTTCATTCCTCTTTGACAAGGGATGGATGAACAGCATTGAACTTCATCATTCCATGGTCTTTTGGAGCCAAAAAGACTCTCAAAACCCCAAGATTCTGCCCAAAATCAGAACTGCCCAGCTCCAGAAGGTTCTCCAAGCATCTTGCTGTGATCCCATCCCAGCCCTGATCCCATCCCTATTTCCCTGATCCCAGCCCTGCCCCAATTCTATTCCTACCCTGATCCCATCCCAGCCCTGATCCCATCCCTGTTTCCCTGACTCCATCCCCGTTTCCCTGACCCCATCCCTGTTTCCCTGATCCCATTCCTGCCCCGATCGCATCCCCATTTCCCTGACTCCATCCCTGTTTCTCCAATCCCATCCCCGCCGTTCCCAGAGCAGAGGCAGCTGTTCCATGCTCCCATCCCCATTTCCTGCCCCCATCCCCGTTTCCCCGATCCCATTCCTGCCCTGTTCCCATCCCCGTTTCCCTGATACCATTCCTGCCCTGATCCCATCCCTGTTCCCGTGCTCCCATCCCCGTTTCCTTGATCCCATCCCCATTTCCCCAATCCCCGTTTCCCGCTCCCATCCCCGTTTCCCGCTCCCATCCCCGTTTCCCGCTCCCATCCCCATTTCCCCAATCCCCGTTCCCCGCTCCCATCCCCGTTTCCCCGATCCCCGTTCCCCACTCCCATCCCCGCTCCCATCCCCGTTCCCCGCTCCCATCCCCGTTTCCCCGATCCCCGTTCCCCACTCCCATCCCCGCTCCCATCCCCGTTCCCCGCTCCCATCCCCGTTTCCCGCTCCCGCTCCCGTTCCCCGATCCCCGTTCCCCGCTCCCATCCCCGTTCCCCGCTCCCATTCCCGCTCCCGTCCCCGTCACGGGTTCTGTGTGGCGAGCAGCCGAGCCTGGAGCCGTTCCTGGGGGATGCCGGCGCGGTGCGGCGCTCGCTGGGTGTAGAACAGGATGTAGGCCTGCGTCCTGCACACCTCCTCCACGCTGCACACGTTCAGCTTGGAGTCGTTGCAGTGCACCCAAAATCCTGGAAAAGGGAAAGAACAGCTCTGAGCTTGGAGTCGTTGCCGTGCACCCAAAATCCTGGGAAAGGGAAACAGAGCTCTGAGCTTGGAGTCATGGCAGTGCACCCAAAATCCTGGGAAAGGGAAAGAACAGCTCTGAGCTTGGAGTCACTGCAGTGCATCCAAAATCCTGGAAAAGGGAAACAAAGCTCTGAGCTTGGAGTCACTGCAGTGCACCCAAAATCCTGGAAAAGGGAAACAAAGCTCTGAGCTTGGAGTCACTGCAGTGCACCCAAAATCCTGGGAAAGGGAAACAAAGCTCTGAGCTTGGAGTCACTGCAGTGCACCCAAAATCCTGGAAAAGGGAAAGAACAGCTCTGAGCTTGGAGTCACTGCAGTGCACCCAAAATCCTGGGAAAGGGAAACAAAGCTCTGAGCTTGGAGTTGTTGCCATGCACCCAAAATCCTGGAAAATGGACAGAACAGCTCTGGGCTTGGAGTCACTGCAGTGCACCCAAAATCCTGGGAAAGGGAAACAAAGCTCTGAGCTTGGAGTCATGGCAGTGCACCCAAAATCCTGGAAAAGGGAAACAAAGCTCTGAGCTCAGGCAGCATCCATGTGGATTTTGGAACTGCTCACGTGGGAAACTCCCACAGCACAAAAGGCACCTCTGTCCCTTCCCCTGAGCTGCAAAATTGGTTTCATATAATTTTAAGTCTAGTTTTTAGATAACTTTAAATATAATTTTAAAATATAATTTTAATATAATTTTATATAAATATAACTTTTAAATATAATTTTAATATGATTTTATATAAATATAGCTTTAAATACAACTTTAAAATATTATTTTAAAATAATTTTATATAAATATAATTTTAAATATATTTGTAAAATATAATTTTAATATAATTTTAAATAACTATAACTTTAAATATAACTTTAATATATTTTTATATAAATATATATTTAAATATTATTTTAATATATAATTTTAGATTATTTATATATATTATATTTTAAAAATAGAATTCTTAATATAATTTTTTGCTTTAGAAATATCAAATCATCATTGAATCAAGCCAAAACTTCCCAAATTTCCATTCCCAGGAAAACAACAACCAAAAACCCCAAAAACAAATGACAAAAATGATAAAACAACAACCAAAAAAACCCCCAAAACAAACGACAAAAAATTATAAAAAAAATAGGAATAAAGGAAGACAAACTAATGAAAGGCAAGGAGTGAATCCCAAGGAAGTGGAATCCTTGGTGGGGGAGGATTCCAAAGGAGGGAAAAGCCAAGGAATTCCCACCATTCCCAGGAAAACAACAACCAAAAAACCCAAAAATAAACGACAAAAAATTATAAAAAAACCCAAAAAACAAATGACAAAAAATGATAAAATACAGGAAAAACAAACTACTGACAGGCAAGGAGAGGATCCCAAGGGAGTGGAATCCTCGGTGGGGATTCCAAAGGAGGGAAAAGCCAAGGAATTCCCACCATTCCCACCAACTAAACAACAAAAACCCCAAAAACCCCCAAAACAAACGACAAAAAATTATATAAAAAAACCAGGAATACAGGAAAAACAAACTACTGCAAGGCAAGGAGTGGATCCCAAGGAAGTGGAATCATGGGGAGGGTGGACGATTCCAAATGAGGGAAAAGCCAAGGAATTCTCACCATTCCTGGGAAAACAACAACAAAAAAACGCAAAAAGCCCCCCAAAAAAACCAACAAAAATTATAAAAAAAAATAGGAATACAGGATTAAGAAACTACTGCAAGGCAAGGAGTGGATCCCAAGGAACTGGAATCCTGGGGGGAATGGATTGGGGGGGGGATTCCAAAGGAGGGAAATGCCAAGGAATTCCCACCATTCCCAGGAAAACAACATAAAAAAAAACCCACAAAAAAAGACAAAAAATTATAAAAAAAAATAGAAACACAGGAAAAACAAACTACTGCAAGGCAAGGAGCGGATCCCAAGGAAGTGGAATCATGGGGAGGGCGGACGATTCCAAATGAGGGAAAAGCCAAGGAATTCTCACCATTCCCAGGAAAACAACAACAACAAAAAACCCCAAAAAACGACAAAAAAATATATAAAAAAACAGAAACACAGGAAAAACAAACTACTGCAAGGCAAGGAGCGGATCCCAAGGAAGTGGAATCATGGGGAGGGCGGACAATTCCAAATGAGGGAAAAGCCAAGGAATTCTCACCATTCCCAGGAAAATAACAACAAACAAAACCCCCAAAAAACGACAAAAAAATATATAAAAAACCAGAAACACAGGAAAAACAAACTACTGCAAGGCAAGGAGCGGATCCCAAGGAAGTGGAATCATGAGCGGGGGATTCCAAAGGAGGGGAAAATCCAAGGAATGGCGAAGAGGGGGAGAGGATTGGGGTGGTTTCGTGGTTTGGGATGGGGACTGGCCCCGCTCACGCACCTCCCTCGGTGTTGTAGCAATAGGCCGTGTAGTGTCCTGAGCCGAAGCCCTTGCCGTGGTGCATCACCACGGCCGAGAGGTCGTAGACGCACGTGCCCGAGGCCAGCGAGGGCTCCGAGTCCCGGCAGCAGTAGGGCTCCATGTTCAGCACCTGCTCGAAGAGCACGTGCACCCCGATCTTCTCGCGGTGCTTGCGCTCAGACCACCTGCCAACACAAATCCCGCGCTCAGGGGGCTCCCGGGGAAAGAATCCGGGGGGTTTCGGCCCGAAATCCACTCCAGGAAACTCTCAAATACACAAATCCCACAGAGTGAGCTAATCCGGGGGTTTCGGCCCGAAATCCACTCCAGGAAACTCTCAAATACACAAATTCCATGTTCAGGGGGCTCCCAGGGAAAGAATCCGGGGGGTTTCGGCCCGAAATCCACTCCAGGAAACTCTCAAATACACAAATCCCGCGCTCAGGGGACTCCCGGGGAAAGAATCCGGGGGGTTTCGGCCCAAAATTCCCTGTGGGAAACTCTCAAATACACAAATTCCATGTTCAGGGGGCTCCCGGGGAAAGAATCCGGGGGGTTTCGGCCCGAAATCCACTCCAGGAAACTCTCAAATACACAAATCCCACAGAGTGAGCTAATCCGGGGGTTTCGGCCCAAAATCCACTGCAGGAAACTCTCAAATACACAAATCCCGCACTCAGGGGGCTCCCGGGGAAAGAATCCGGGGGGTTTCGGCCCAAAATTCCCTGTGGGAAACTCTCAAATACACAAATTCCATGTTCAGGGGGCTCCCAGGGAAAGAATCCGGGGGGTTTCGGCCCGAAATCCACTCCAGGAAACTCTCAAATACACAAATCCCACAGAGTGAGCTAATCCGGGGGTTTCAGCCCGAAATCCACTCCAGGAAACTCTCAAATACACAAATTCCATGTTCAGGGGGCTCCCAGGGAAAGAATCCGGGGGGTTTCGGCCCGAAATCCACTCCAGGAAACTCTCAAATACACAAATCCCGCGCTCAGGGGGCTCCCGGGGAAAGAATCCGGGGGGTTTCGGCCCAAAATTCCCTGTGGGAAACTCTCAAATACACAAATCCCACAGAGTGAGCTAATCCGGGGGTTTCGGCCCAAAATCCACTGCAGGAAACTCTCAAATACACAAATCCCGCACTCAGGGGGCTCACAGGGCAAGAATCCGGGGGGTTTCAGCCCAAAATCCATTCCAGGAAACTCTCAAATACACAAATTCCATGCTCAGGGGGCTCCCAGGGAAAGAATCCGGGGGTTTCGGCCCGAAATCCACTCCAGGAAACTCCCAAACACACAAATCCCACACTCAGGGTGCTCAGCCCTGAGTTCCACCCTGAAATTCACTGCAGGAAACTCCCAAACACACAAATCCCACAGAGTGAGCTAATCTGGGGGTTTTGGCCCAAAATTCCCTGTAGGAAACTCTCAAACACACAAATCCCACACTCAGGGTGTACAGCACAACCAAATCCAGGGGTTTTGCATCAAGATTCCCTGTAGGAAACTCTCAAATACACAAATCCCACACTCAATGCTCAGCATAAACAAATCCGGGGGTTTCACCCCAAAATTCACTGCAGAAAACTCCCAAACACACAAATCCCACATTCAGCGCTGCTCAGAGTGAACTAATCCGGGGGGTTTCACCCCAAAATCCCCTGTAGGAAACTCCCAAACACACAAATCCCACACTCAGGGTGTACAGCATAACAAAATCTGGGGGTTTTGCCCCAAAATTCCCTGTAGGAAACCCCCAAACACACAAATCCCACACTCAGGGTGTACAGCATAACAAAATCTGGGGGTTTTGCCCCAAAATTCCCTGTAGGAAACCCCCAAACACACAAATCCCGCACTCAGGGCGCTCAGTGTCACCAAATCTGGAGGTTTCACCCCAAAAAACTTATGGTTTTTATTTTAGACGGGGCCTCCTCCTCCCACTGCTGCTTCTTCTGCAAGGTGGGGTCTCCTTTCATTGATGATTTTTATTTTAGGTGGGGTATTTTTGAGACAGATTTCTCCTCTGACCACCTTTAAAATCCTCAGTGCTACCAATAAACCCCACACACACCCACCCGAACAACTTTAGAGACTTTTCCTCTTATTTTGAGCTTTTTCTGCTTTCTATTCAACAGCCAAAATTGGCACTGAATTCTCTCAACCTCCCCTCTTGCACTCAGCTCACTGACTTCTTCCGGGCTGCCTGCAACCTCGAGGAAAACCCGAAGAAATTAAGGATTAAAATGCACAAAATATTAAATTGTGGCAGGAAAAGCCCCCTACAAAGGGGCAGCACGAGGGGGTTTCACAAATCTGGTGGCCCAGATGTTACACAGATGCTTTCAGCAAGAACTGAAGGTATTTAAAAGCCCATTTTTGGTCACTTTTCCCCCAAAAATCCAGGGCCCAGTGCCTCACCTGAAGCGTTTAAGGTGCAGCCGGAGGACCTGAGGTAGTCTGTAGATCAGCAACTGCTTTTTAGCTTCACTCAGAACAAGAGGTTTGGGAGAAGATTTTCGCCGTTTGCCTGGCAAAAAAACCCCCAAAAAACCCCCAAGGCAAAGATTATCAGGATTCTGTTAATTCCCCAATGAGAGAAACCAGCACAGGGTAAAATATATTTATTTTTTTTCCAGCACAGGGATAAACATTTCAGAGTTTCTGTGGGGTTTAAACTCTCCCTGCTCCTCATCACACAAACATTTGTCACCTCGGAGTGACAAATCAGAGTTTTTCCTGCTGGAAAAACACCAGGAATGTTGAGCCAAAGTTACCCTGGGCTGCAGCAGCTCTGGCAAGTGAATTCCAGCTCACAAATATTCGATATTTTATTCTCTCTGCTGCTTCGAGCTTCTCACAGAAGCATTTTAAAAATGTTTCCAGCAACAGCAAAGCTGGAAAAGACGAAGAATTCCTCCCTCCTCTTCCCAGGAAAGGCTGGAGCAGAAGGGGACAGGTGGCTGTCAGAGATCCCAATTAGCACTGCACCTGTTAATTGGATTTGTCCAGCTACCACTCCTGGAACTTGGGGCCTTTTCCCCGACTCTTTCCAGCTGGAAAATGCTTCCCGAGCCATTCAGAATTCCTTAAAAGCCATTCAAAATTCCTCAACCATTTAAATTCCTTAAAAGCCATTTGGACTTCCTCCACCACTTAAATTCCTTAAAAGCCATTTGGAATTCCTTAAAAGACATTTAAAATCCCTAAGCCATCTAGAATTCCTTAAAAGCCATTAAAATCATTCCAGAACTCCTTAAAAATCATTCAGAATTCCTTAAAAATCATTAAGAATTCCTTAAAAGTCATTCAGAATTCCTTAAAAGCCACTTAAATTCTCTTAAGTGATTTCCAGAATTCCTGAGCCATTTAGAATTCCTTAAAAGCCATTCAGAATTCCCTAAAAGTAGAATTCCTCAGCCATTCAGAATTCCTTAAAAGTAGAATTCCTTAAAAGCCATTTAGAATTCCTTAAAAGCAGAATTCCTCAGCCATTTATAATTTCTTAAAAGCCATTTATAATGCCTTAAAAGTAGAATTCCTTAAAAGCCATTCAGAAGTCCCTAAAAGTAGAATTCCTTAAAAGCCATTCAGAATTCCTTAGAAGTAGAATTCCTCAGCCATTCAGAATTCCTTAAAAGCCATTCAGAATGCCTTAAAAGCAGAATTCCTTAAAAGCCATTCAGAATTCCTTAAAAGCAGAATTCCTCAGCCATTCAGAATTCCTTAAAAGCCATTCAGAATTCCTTAAAAGCAGAATTCCTCAGCCATTCAGAATTCCTTAATAGCCATTCAGAATTCCTCAAAAGCCATTCAGAATTCCTTAAAATCCACTTAATTCCCAAACATTAATACGAATTTCCATTCTCCTTCCTCTCGGAGAACCGAAGCAAGCCGCGTTCAGAACGAAGCCGAGCTCTCCCAGTTTGAGGGGCAGGATTTATTCCAGCCTCTGCTCCAAGCACATCAGGGACGATTTCCCAGCACTCCGGGAATATTTCCCAGGCTGTGGAGTGTCCCTGGCAGGGGACGGTGGCAGGGTGGATGGTGGCACTCACTGTTGCACTGGTCACAGGCGTAGATCCTCCCCTCCAGGGCTTCTGTCTCGGTGAATTTGGCCAGCATCTCGGTGAGCAGGCACTCCGCCTGGGCCACGGGCAGCAAACCCTTCTCCAGGGCGTGGTACCGCTCTGGGAATTCCAGGGAAAGGTCCCAGAAGGGCTCCACCGTGTTGGATTTGTAGTTGCATGTCGTGCAGGTGACCTGGGACGGGGACACAGGGACGCACGGAGCTGGGTTTGGTTTGGAGTGTGAAATGTGGGGAATTCTCCCAGTTTTGGGTCGTCCCCAACCGATTGGTGGCCAAAAGGGTCATCAAATCTGACTCCTGCACAGCAAACCCCAAATTCTCCTGGTGTATATACCAGGAGAAGGTGCTGCTCCAATCTTGGGAGGCAAAAAACCACAAGGAAAAGGGTTTTGGTGCTGTAAAATGGATTTGAAATCTTTTTGTAGGGTTATGAGATACTCCCAACTGGGAGGGAGACAAAAGGGTCATCAAATCTGACTCCTGGCCCTGCACAGCACACCCCAAATTCTCCTGGTGTATCTACCCATGTCTCACAGGAGGAGGTGCTGCTCTGAGCTTGGGGGGAAGAAAACACAAGGAAAAGGGTTTTAGTGCTGTAAAATGGATTTGAGATCTTGTTGTAGTGTCATTGGGGATTAGGATCATCAAATCTGACTCCTGGCCCTGCACAGCACACCCCAAATTCTCTTGGTGTATCTACCCATGTCTCACAGGAGGTGCTGCTCTGACCTTGGGGGGAAAAAACCACAAGGAAAAAGGTTTTAGTGCTGTAAAATGGATTTGAAATGTTTTTATAGGGTTATGAGATATCCTCAACTGTGAGGGAGCCAAAATGGTCATCAAATCTGAGTCCTGGCCCTGCACAGCACAACCCAAATTCCCACATTTGCATCTCTCCTTGTCTCACAGGAGGTGTCACTGCCCCAGTCTTGGGAGGCAAAAAACACAAGAAAAAGGGTTTTAGTGCTGTAAAATGGATTTGAAATCTTTTTGTAGGGTTATGAGATACTCCCAACTGGGAGGGAGACAAAAGGGTCATCAAATCTGACTCCTGGCCCTGCACAGGGCACCCCAAATTCCCCACATTTGCCTCTATCCATGTCTCATTGGAAGTGTCACTGCTCCAACCCTGGGAGGCAAACAAGTTTAGAATTAAACACAGGATTTGATTTGAGACTTTAGAAAAGGCTTCCAAACTTAGGTGCTAGAGGCAAGAATGTGAATTTATAGTTTAGAGACAGGTTAAGCTAAGTAGAGGAAAGTTTAGAGTTTTAGAGTACAGCATTGTAGGTTTGCGTGTCATAACATGATTGGCCAGAAAGTTTACACTGAGCATGAGTCCATCACACAGAATATTTAAAGATTGGGTCAAAAGCATAAATATCCTTGTTAGCAGTGTTTTAAAGGGGGGAAATGATGCCTCAGGTTTTGGCTTGTGTATTTATTTTTTTTTTGTCCAACCTCATCATGTTCTTCCAAGGCACAGAAATAACACCAGAAAGGGGCAAAAAAAAAAGCAAGGGCACCTTAAAAACACATTCAGACCTTAAACCCAGGAAAAACGGGGAAAAAAACAGGTAGAAGAGAATGGAAAAATGGATCCGTGCAGGTCTGTGCAGAAGTGGCAGAACTGAAGTGAATTTGTGCTAAATGTGACAAAGATGGAAATGCTGGTACCTGCACAGCAATTCAAGGGATTTTTTCCTCAGGAATTGGGAATTCCTAAGAGACTCCTAAATGGGATCCTCAACATGCAGATCCCTCTGCTCCTCGGTGTGAACAGCCCTCACTGTGAAAAAGCAATTCCATACCTGGCTGAGCAGCTGCCCGTGGAAAATGGTGTTGACCACCTTGAGGACCTGCTTGGTGAGCTTCCTCTGCGAGAAGGGGATGAGGATCCTGCGCTTGCTGCCCTCGGACTCCAGCTCCTGCTGGACCTTGTCCAGGAGCTCGCAGAGGAACTCCTGGGCGTCCTGCTGGTCGTAGCCGCGGAAAGCCGGGATCAGGCTCCACACGGAGTGCAGCATGGCGAAGGGGGACACCAGGGCCCACTTGCCAGACCACATCACCCTGAACAGGGTGTGCAGCTCGTGGCAGAGGGAGATGTGCTTGGAGCTGGGCTCCTTGGGCTGGATCAGCTCCAGGCTCCTGCTGATGGAGGAGCCCCCGTTCAAGCCGGGTGGCGAGCTCTGCGTGCCCGCCTTGTCCGGCTTCCCCGGCTCGTGAGCGGCGGCCCCGTTGGCCAGCCTGCCGGGCATCCTGGCCCTGCCGTTCACAGTTTTAGCTAAAAGTTCTTCCGTTTCACAGAGATCAAGAGTCAAGAAACATTCTCGGAACTTCTGGAGGTGGCTGAGCACCTGCAGGATGGAGTTCATGTAACAAGTGTTGCCCAGGTTCCTCAGCCCCGTCACCCCGGGCGTCATCAGGGGCTGCCGGCGGATGGAGTAGAACTGCTTCAATCTGCTGCTCTGCACCTGCCTTGAGGTAGGGGAAGCTGTGGCCACCTCCCTGAATTTCCTTGGGATCAAGCTCTCCCCGTGCACGTGGGACAGCAGCCTGGCGCTCTTCCTCGGCGGCGTGCTGGCCAGCTCCTCCAGGAGCTGCCTCTTCATCTCCTGCCGCCGCTGCCGAGCCGCCTCCTTCTTCTTCTCCAGCTCCTCCATCTGCTTCTTCTCCTTCAGCTTCAGCTGTCCCCGGGAGCTCTTGTGGAACCAGGTGCGCAGGGCCCTCGCCAGCAGGGCCTGGCGCCGGTGCCACAGCGCCGTCAGCATCTGGGACTGGCCCTGGGGGCTCCTCCTCCTCCAGGAGTCCTCGGGCAGCGCCGTGGAGCGCAGCGTCCTCCCGCCCCTCTGCCCCTTGATGGCCACCAGGGAGCTCCTCAGCAGCTTCAGGTCGCCCTCGGGGTTGTCGTTCAGCACGTAGTCCTGGCAGAGGTAGCAGAAGACGTAGAGCTCGTGCACCTCCATGGCCAAGGGGTGCTGGGTCTCCTGGAAGTGCCTCAGGGCGTGCTCCTCGATGTAGCGCCCGCAGGCCACGTGCGAGCACTTGAGGCAGGCCCAGAGCGACTCGGTGGTGTGGCACTCCACGCACTGCCACTTCTGCGGGTTCAGGATCGAGTGGTCCTGGGCGAGTCGTAGCCGCCCCACATGTTTGCATCTATCCATGTCTCACAGGAGGTGCTGCTCCGACCTTAGGGGTAAAGAACACAAGGTTTTAGGGTTGGGACATGGATTTGAGATCACATTGTAGGGTCATTAGGATCATCAACACCCCAAATTCCCTACATTTGCATCTATCCATGTCTCACAGGAGGTGCTGCTCCGACCTTGGGGGCAGAAGAACACAAGGTTTTAGGGTTGGGACATGGATTTGAGATCACATTGTAGGGTCACTGGAAGGGTTAGGATCATAAAATCTGACTCCTGGCCCAGCACAGCATACCCCAAATTCTCCCTGTTTGCATCTATCCAAGTCTCACAGGAGTTGCTGTTCCGACCTTGGGGGTAAAGAACACAAGAACACAAGGGAAAAGGGTTTTAGGGCTGGGACACAGATTTGAGATCACATTGTAGGGTCATTGGAGGGATTAGGATCATCAAATCTGACTCCTGCCCTGCACATCACACCCCAAATTCTCCTGGTGCATCTATCCATGTCTCACAGGAGGAGGTGATACTCCGACCTTAGGGGTAAAGAACACAAGGTTTTAGGGTTGGGACATGAATTTGAGATCACATTGTAGGGTCATTGCAAGCGTTAGGATCATCAAATCTGACTCCTGGCCCTGCACAGCACACCCCAAATTCCTCACATCTGCATCTATCCATGTCTCACAGGATGTGCTGCTCTGACCTTGGGAGGCAAAAAAACACAAGGAAAAGGGTTTTAGTGCTGTAACACAGAGCTGAAATCTTTATGTAGGGTCACGGGATATCTCCAATTGGAAGGGAGCCAAAAGCATCATCAGATTTGACTCCTGGCCCTGCACAGGACACCCAAAATTCCCCACATTTGCATCTTAATCTTCCAATTCCAGCTTCAGGTAATGAAGTCATGGACCCCAAGTGTGCTTCTCCCCAACTCCCTTTTGTTTCCATCTCTCAGGGAGGTGTCCTCGATTCCCAGGCCTGGAGAGGAATTGTTTTTTTGGAAAAGTGGGAAAGCAGCAGCTGACGTTGTGTGTGGAATTCAGAGTTACACACTGAAGAACTGCAGGATGCTAAATGCAAACTCCTAATTCTTGATAAAAGATTGGTTTGATAGAAGATCCCCAGTGAATTGTGGATCCTTTTCCCAGTCCCTCCAAGGCTCTGGGGGCACAGGGAGGGCTCGGAGCCTCGGGTTACTCACGGAGTGCAGCTCACACATCCTCTCCTCCGCCGGGCGCGCAGCAGCCCCATCATCCTCCCACAGATCCCGGAGAATTTAATTACTGGGAAGTCCTCCCTGCCAGGCAGCTTCAAAGCCCTGGAGAGAGAGGGGAAAATATCCTGGTGATGCACAGAAACCAAGCCTGGAACACTGGCAGGAGCATCATTAACCCCTCAGTGCAGAACTCAATTTATCCCGGAAATAATCCTCTGGAATTCCCTCCGAATCCTCAGATGTCGACACCAAAATTCCATTTTATTCTCTGCTTTTTTTTTTTTCTTTTTTTTTTTCATTTGAGCAGGCTGTAAGAATCTGTTGATCACATGGAGCCTCTTCGTGGTGAGGCTTTTGTAGTGGATGACCCAACATATGGCAGAGGGAAAAAATGGGAGTCAAAAAAAAAAAAAAAAAGCAACAAAACAGGAGGAAAAAACGTGCCCCTCCTCTGATCACTTGGATTTTTGGCTGCTTTGACTGCCTGGTGACAGACAGGGGGAGGAGAAGGGGGAAAGATCAAAAAAAGAAAAGCTGTGCTCAGTTAAATTTCATTTCTAGGTGGTTTTTCCAAGCAAGAAAAAGGAAGCAATGAGGAGTTGGCAGGTGGAAAGTGCAACAAAATAACCACAGAGGAGAGAAAAATGGGAAAAACGGGGAAAAAAAACAGGTAGAAAAGAATGGAAAAATGGATCTGAGCTAAGTTAGTTACACAGGGGCCTGGCACACAGAATATGTGGTTAAAACATCATTTTATGAGGTGTAAAGTTGAACACCTGCCAAAGCTTTGAGGCAGGGATTGATCCCTCACCAGCATGGGTGGGCAGGGTCCTGGCCAGGTGAAGGAAATGCATTTTTAGTGGCCCCAAATGACACAAATTTGCTTTAATTATCACTTTTATCAGTGCTGGTGCTGTGGAGGATGGAATCTCTTAGAGAAAAATCAAAGCTCTTCAGTTCTTCCTCCTGGACTCCACTGCAAGCTCAAGTGGCCACTTCAGAACCTAAAGAGCCGCTGAGGTTTTTATTTAAACCAGAAATTCCCACATTTCCCTTGGGCTGGGCTCACTCCCGAATCCCAAGATGTGGAAAGGGTTTTGGAAATCCTCACCTAAACAAAGGATTGGTTTGGTCTCTGTTTTGCCAAGTTGGAAAAATCCCTTCCTCACCTTTTTATCTCCCTGAGCCTTTTTCCCCCCTCCTCTTTCCTCTTAATTTTCCTCCTCAGGTGTGGATATAAAAATCATGGAATTTTATTTAGAATCCTTAACCCCAGCGAGAGCAAGTGGCAGAAATTCCAGCTTGCAGGAGTGCAGACACTGTGGTAACATTGACAGCCTTCATTTACATAAAAGAATACTAATTATGTTGTATCATCAACATCTGTGATTCTGCTCACTGCCATATGCGACAGTGTGGGGAATTTAACCCTTCAGCCTCCTCAGCACACCCGATTCCTACTTTGGAACAAAAAATAACCCTGAAAGATGGGATTTTTTAAGGGATTCATCAAACAGCTGGTTGCTCACGGGCTCTGTGAAGTGTAATTTTCAAAAAACACAGAATTTCTCCTCAATTCCCAAGGAGGAAGAGCTGCTGGGTTCTGCAGGGTCCCACAGCAGAGCCAAGGAATTACAAAAAAAAAGCAAAAACAACCAAAACCAGATTAAGGAATCCCGTGTGACATTACAGGGGATAAATCAGCAGCTTTTTGTCAACTGCTTTGGCTTTTCCTGTGCTGGGCCAGGAGATTTCCTGCTTGGAAAAGGGAAGGGATTCCAAGTCAGCTGACAAAGCAGCTTTGTGATGTCCAAATTCAGGAATTCTCAGCACAAAAACACCTTTGATGCTGCGTTTGATATTCCCCTCTTCTCTTTAGGTAGCCACAGATAATCCCCTCACAAATCCAAGCTGTAATTCCACATCTAAGCGAGGAAAAGAAATTGTGTTTATTTAACCCCAAACCACTTTGAACAGGATTTTCCTCGAAAGTGAAGCTTCTCCACCCACCACGCTTCAGAGCTCTTCACATCCAACATTTCTCTTGCTGACTCATATTTTTGACTCTTTCCATGAAAAAAAAAAAACATAAAAAAGGATTGGAATAAACCCTCACATGTTCCAAAGGCAGCTGGAGCAGCTGCAGGTCCAGCCCTGCACACAGCACAGAGTGAAATAAATCCCTGGAAAAGCTGGCACAGCACTAAGGAGAGGAGTTTTCCTCTTTTTTCCACAAAAAAACCGTGGTGACAATCTCCTCCCAGGAACAGAGAGCTGCAGCTCCCAGTGGGAATCCCAAGGTTGGGATTAAAAGGGGAACAGGATTTGTGAGTCAGAAGCACGAGGCGAGGGAAAAACCAAACCTCAAAATAAACCTGGCAGAGATCACAGGGCTGCAGCTGCTCCAGAAATCCCAAACTGGGATGGGACAAGCCATGAGCAACACTGGGATTCCAGGATGGGGAATGAACACCTTGGATTTCAAAAGTTCTGCAAAGGAACACTCCGAGCTTTGCTCTTTGTAATTAGCAGGTTTAACTCTTGGGTTTGCTTTTTTTTTTTTTTCCCCTCCATAAAAGCTGATTTTGAAGGAATCTCTAGAAAATCTTTCTTTTCTCACCTACTTAGATCTTTTCCAGAGAAGGGATGGGGAAGGAAAAAAGGGAGAGGGGGAAAGAAGAGGGAGAAGGGGAAAATCAAAAGAGGGAGAAGGGGAAAAAAAGAGGGAGAAGGAGAAAAAAGAGGAGAAGAGAAAAAAGAGGGAGAAGGGGAAAAAAGAGGGAGAAGTGGGGAAAAAAAAAGAGGGAGAAGGGGGAAAAAAGAGGGAGAAGAGAAAAAAGAGGGAGAAGGGGAAAAAAGAGGGAGAAGGGGAAAAAAGAGGGAGAAGAGAAAAAAGAAGGAGAAGGGAAAAAGAAGGAGAAGGAATCACTTGGTTGCTCTGCATGGAGGTGGGAAAAAAAAAAGAGGGAGAAGGAATCAAATGGAGCCCTGCAATCCATTAAAGATGAGTAAAACTGAAAAAAAAAAAAAACAGGGAATAAAAGCAAAATAGGGGCATTAGTTCAGCTAATAACATTTTAGAGCCTATTTGAAAACTTCTCACCTTGTAAATCACTTAAACACTGGGGCAAACCCCATTTTCTTGCCTTGCATGGCTCAGAATCCTGGAAAAAAACCCTCAGAGCGAGCTCCTCTAACAGCTCCCAGAACCAAATGCAGCAGCAACAATTTGGCTGCTGCCCCTAAAAGAGAGTTACAAGAAACCACCCCGAGCTCATTCTGCTCCTTTGTGCCATTGTTGCACGTTTGGAACCTGATTAAAGCCATCTGCAGGCATCTGGTGACAGCAGCTACTTTCTTTTTCTAAATAAATCTGCAAGAAGCCAAAAAAAGAAAAAATAAGAAAAAAAACCCAAAAACAGTCCAGGAGCCGGGTGCTCAACCCTGGAGTGATGCTGCTTTTATTTGTCCAAGAGATGATTCCAGAATAAATAAGAGAGCAGAAACTCCTAGCAATCATCTGCCAGGACAGGTGGGAAGCTCAGATTGAAGGATTTTTTTTTTCACTCATTCCTTCATCCCTCTCCTGGGAATGGCAGAAGTGAAGCACAGAACCAGTTGGGAATTGGTGTCACATTAAATAAAGCACATTTGGGGGTTTTTTTTCACATTTTTTGCAGCACTGTAGGGAAAAAAAAAAAATCCTTGGATATTCTTGGTTTCCATCAGAACTACGTCAGGAATAGACAGAATTTGGTCAAATCATAGTGGCAGGACAAGAGGGATGGCATCAAAATGAAAGAGGGAAGGTTTAGGTTGGATATTGGGATGAAATTCTTCCCTGGGAGGGTGGGGAAGGGCTGGGATGGAATTCCCAGAGCAGCTGTGGCTGCCCCTGGATCCCTGGAAGTGTCCCAGGCCGGGCTGGAGCAGCCTGGGACAGGGGAAGGTGTCCCTGCCCTGGTGAGCTTTAAGATCCTTTCCCCAAACCATTCTGGGATTCTATGGAATAAGCTGAAAAACCCTGTGGAATAAGCTGAAAACCCCTGTGGAATAAGTTGAAAAACCTGTGGAATAAGTTGAAAAACCCTGGATACAAAACCCAAGCACTTCCCACCCTCCCACCCCAATAAACCATTTTTTTTAATGCACAACTCTCCAATTGCTGCTGCAAACACACCAAAATGGAAATCTGGGGATATCAGAGAGCTCTCCAAGAATTCCACAAAAATAGTAATTAAATAATTTTTCCCCTGATTGTTTTCACCTCTCTGTTTGTGAGGCACCAATTATTGAACCAGATGTGCAAATGCTAACTTGTAACCTGAGCTGCCCAAAAAAAACCCAAAAAAACCCAGGGAATAAAATCCTGCTCCAACATTCCCATTCCAGTTCTGGCAGGAGCTGTCCCAGGAGGCAAAATCCTTTATTTATGAAATTCCAGAATGACTGAGGTTGGAAAAACTTTGCTGTGCCTGATCCTCACCCATCCTCACACATTCCTTGGACACCTCCAGGGATGGGGACTCCAAACCCCCCTGGGCAGCTCCTTCCACGCAGAAATTTTGCTTTTCCCCACGCTCTTGAACCATTATTATCCCACTAAGCACATCCCATTTATCAGGAAATAAATTAAAAAAAAAAAAACTTTACCCAGCTGTGCCAAATTCCAGCTCTGGAGCTTGAGGAAAACAGGATTTTCCTGCCAGGTTTATGGAGTCCTCCTGGTTAATTCCAACTCTGGAAGTGTTAAAATTCTTCCTGGGAGCTCCCAAAATCCACTCAAGGCTCCAAGAATGAATTGTCAGGAATCAGTTTTTAAAGAAATACAGAAAAAAACCAACCAAACCCCAAAAAAAGAGTGAAAAAAACCAAAGCACATGGATAAGGAAAATCCTATTCCCTGCACTGGCAGCATTCCTGGTGGGAATAAAGAGGATTCCTGCAGGATTTGTTTGTCTGGATCCTGTCAGGAAGATGAAATTGGCAGATTTTGGTCCATCTTTGACTTTAGAGCACAAGAAATACAAAAATAAAGCATTTTCAGGTCCAACCTCCACATCAACCAAAGTGCTCCAGGTAAATGAGGTGCTCAGGAAAGGAGTCCCAGGCATAAAAAACCTCTTTTCCTTAAAACTCTGGAATTCTGAGCACTTCAGAAAAACCTTTAAGGTCTTCAAGACTTTAAATACAACTTGGGTTCTTGTGCAAAGTGGAATGTGCTGGTACCTCACTTATAGGGAAAAGGGAATTAAATATTCCCATTCCTAAAGGCTGGAATGGATAAAATAACCCAGACCTGCCTTTTTGTTTGTTTGTTTGTTTTGTTTGGGTTTTGTTTGGGTTTTTTTTGTTTGTTTTGGTTTTTTGTTTTGTTTTGTTTTTGTTTTGGGGGAACTGGTGGAAAAAAATCCCCTCCCTCTGCTTTTCCTGGTGAATTCCAAGGAGTCAGAGAAGGCACCAAACTCTTTTTGGGTTGGTTGGGAGGGAAATTTATGACTCCACCAAAAGCCTTGGCCTCTTCCAAGAGCTGGAATTCCAGCTCCACACAAAGGGCTGCACATGTGTCTTCTATTCACATTCCTTCCTGAAGATCCCTGGGAATGGAGCAGGGTTTGGAAATAATCATGGAAAAGGCAAAGAGGAGGTGAAATCCTTCAGCCCACAAAGGGATGAGTTGCTGTGTGCTTGCACTGCCATGGGAGTTGGAAGTTTTTAACATTTAAAGCATTTTAAAGAAGAAATTTTGAATATTCCTATTGAGGCAAGCTCAATTTCTCATTGGAGCGATGAATAAAATGACTAAAACCTCAATTTTTAATTTTCACCTCTTGACCTCAGCTTCAAAACTCCATTTCCAGGTGAAATATTGTCTCTACATTCCTTAGAGTCACTGAAAACAAACAAATAAGATCCACATTCTACAGACACCTGAAGATGTGGGAATTTTTATTTATTGACCTAGGATGTTAAAAAGCATAGTTCAAATGCTATTTGTGTCATAGTTCACAGCTTTCTAAAAGTTAATTTCTCTAAAACCCCTTCTCCTCTTTCTTTCCATCCAGGTTTTATTTTTGGGATGGTTTTTGGAAGGGTAAACAAGATGGGAAACAGGAGCTGAAGGATGATCTGGGCATTAAAATGATTCACAGCATTCCTGAACCACTCCAATCCTCCTGGACCTGTCCAAAGGGAAGGAATTCCCAGCAATTCCCTGCTGCAATTCCCTGCTGGAATTCCCAGCAATTCCCTGCTGCAATTCCCAGCAATTCCCTGCTGGAATTCCAAAAATTCCCTGCCTCTTCCATCTGGAAAAGCCTGAAGCAATTACAGCAAAACCCCACAAGTGGAATTATCATCCTGGAGCAGGAAAAAGAATTAGAACAGGCTGAGAGCTGATTCTGATTGATAAAAAAGTTCTAATTTCACTTTACAACCAGCTTGGCACAACCTGGGAATTCCCAAAGAATTCTGCATCCACAGGGGTGACAAGAGCAGAGGGTGATGTCCCAAATTCTGAGGTTTTCCACTCAAAAATCCCTCCGGGAGCAGCTCACTTAGAGCAAGCAGGAGAGGAGTTTGAAGGGGACAAAATCAGCAGCACTGACTCCAAATCTGTTGGAAATTCACTTTTTTTTGTGTCCCCCATCCCCAAACTGTCAGGATTCACACCAAACCCAGCATCTTTGCTTCCTTTCACACTTCCCACTGCCCACGGAATAATGAACCAGGGACAGATGAAATCAAATCATCCAAAGCAGGAGCAGAGATCAGCAGCCTTCCCTCAGATTCCCACTTTTTTTTTTTATCATTCCTTTAAATCACAGCCTGCCACACAAATCCCGAATTTTCCAGCCCGCTGGAAGCATTTTTGCTTTTCCCCACTCTCTTGAACCAGTGTTATCCCACTAAGCACATCCCATTTATCAGGAAAAAACACATCCAGGGTTGAGCTTCACAGCAACAGTTCAGAGATTATGAATTCAAAATCCCAAAAATCAGTCTTTTCACAGGGAAAATCCTACTCCAATTCCAATCCAGCTTCCCAATAACAAAACACCCAGCATCATTTTGGACTTGATCACCTTAAAGGTTTTTTTCAGTTCCAACCATTCTGTGACTGCAAAGGCAGAGCTGGTTACATCCTGACCTCGAGCACCTCCAGCATTCCCAAATTCTGGGTCAAAATTTGCAGGGAATTTCAGTGAGACAGAATTTGCAGGGAATTTCAGTGAGATGAAGCCCAAAGACTCCCGTGGCACGGGGAGGAGGGAATTTGGCAGCTGCAGCACCTCGGGCTGCCCTGGCTGCCGCAGGGATTGGGGAGCAGAGGAATCCCAGCCTCTGGCAGGATCCCTTTGTGACAGACACAAAGAGGGATTAGAGCACGCAGCCAGCACTTGCTGACTTTTGGGGACTCCTCTGCTGCTCTTTTTTGGAACCAAACTCAGCTCCAGGCTGGTGAAATCCCTGCTGGATTAGGAAGGAGCCCATCCTGGGAGCAGATCTGGTCACAGCATCTCCGAGGCCACGCAGCAGCAGCAAGGCTGTGCCTGGTTCTCTCCCCAGGCAGAAAAACAGAGAATTAAAATAAGAAATAACAATTCCACAGCAGAAAAACAGAGAATTAAAAGAGGAAATAACAATTCCACAGCCTGGGCTGCAAGCAGGGAAGGAGCCTCCAATGCCTTCAGCATCCCGAGACAAAAATAACACCAGGTTTTCCCAGCCCTCTCCATAATTTGCTTTGCCAATCAATTATTTGGGGGTTTTTTAACCCTAAATGAGTGAGGCAGAACAGCAGAAAATTTTCTGTGGGTTTTACAACAGCAGATAATTTCTGTGGGTTTTTTAAATGGGTAAAAATCACAGCCATTTATGCCATTTATCCAAGCACAGAGAGGGTTTTGCTGTTTGATTTGTCTGCCCAGCAAACCCCAAGGTGCTCAGTGGGATTTCTGTACAGGATCCATAAGAATTCCCACATGGAGAATGCTGCTGCGTGCCCAGCTCTGGAAATAGAAAATCTCTGAGCCCTCCACTTGGAACCCTGGGGCTCCACCAAGGGCTTCTGTGTTTTCTTGCCAACAAAGAATTAAGGGATTTACACATCCTCTTCCCCTGCTCAGCTGCTGGGCCTGGTTTGTGCTGGGAAAAGCCAATCCCTGCTCTTCCTCAGTGTCCAGACAGAACTCTGAAGTAAATAAACCTCAATTTGTTAAAAATAAAATACAACTAAAATTTGTCTTTTCAGCCCCAGCCTCAGGCGAGGTCTGCGCCTCTGTTTTTTGGTACAAAAGGAAGAATTTCACCTTTCCCTGATGGAATCATTCCTGATTTGCATGTGAGGCATCCTGCCCTGGCTGAAATGCTGTTTCATTTCTGAGTTGCAGGATGTGAGCGGTGCCTTTGTGCTGCCCCCAGGCCGAGGTCGGAAGCAGGACCCCGATTTGGGAACTGGCAGGTTGTTCACCTTCCTTAAGAACCACAGCATCTGTTTTTTTAATAAATTATCCTCCTAAGAGGTTAAAGTTCATCCCTTCAATTTGTCCTGAGATGAAACAACAGGACGAGGAGAGTAAAGAGGGAGAGGTGAATTTGGGTTGGATGCCACAAAAAGCTGTTCCTAAACCTTCAAATTTTAGGATAAACAGGATATTTCCTTATTATTCTAACCCATTTCCACATTATCCAAACCAGCAGGAAAAGAGCACAACAAATTCCAAAAGAGATTTTTTTTTTTCCACCCCCTCTTTGAAAGCCATTTGCTGTTTCCACTCTCCATTGTGAATATTTTATTTCCTCCAAATAAAATATTGGAGGAAATAAAATATTTCATCCTCTGGTGAGCAGGATCTTAATTCCTGCTCTGCTTCAGGTGAATTAACTATTCTTAGTTAAATAGATTTGCTTCTAGTCTTAGTCTGATGACAGATTAACTCCTGACTGGTGGGATTAGGGATTTACCTCTGGAACTAAATCACTTTTGAATCTGAGTTAGAGCCATTAGTTCTTTCTAGCTCAGCTGAACAGCTTTTAGTGCCTCTTTTGTGTTTTTGAAATTATGATTAAACATCATTAAATCCAGGCTCAGGGCTCTTTCTCACAACTCCAGGGAATAAACAGTTGATTTCAGGTTTTGTTTTTAAGAATAACAGAGTTTTACATGGATTTTTTTTTTTCCAGCATAATTAATGCCATTCTAATAATGGCGTTTTTTCAGCATAATTAATGCTGAAAAAAAGGCAGCAGCCAGTACTCACCTCAGGACACTTTTAGGATTTCAGGGAAACAAAAAAAAGGGAATAAAACCCCCAGTGGTCCATCCTATCAGGACACTTCTAGGATTTCAGGAAAAAAGAAAAATGGGAATAAAGCCCCCATTGCTCACCTCAGGACACCTTTAGGATTTCAGGAAAAAAAAAAAAAAAAAGGGAATAAAAACCCCAAAGCAGCACCCAGTGCTTCTCTTAGGACACTTTTTAAGATTTCAGGGGGAATAAAAATGGGAATAAAGCCCCCAGTGCTCACCTCAGGACACTTCTAGGATTTCAGGGAAGCAAAAAAAAAAGGGATTTAGGATTTCCAGCTAAAATCCACTTATCCTTTCCTCACCCTGCCCTGCCCAGCTCCTTCCACACCACTTTTATTTCAATCCCAACCCCTCCAGGTGTCTTGGGAGCTTTTCCAAGGCGGGCAGAGAGGGGCAGGATGCAATTAGAGAATTAGAGGACAGCATTTCTTCATCAAATCTAAAAATCTAAAACCTCCCACTGCAAAGGAGCAGGGAAACGCTGTCCCAAGGCAGAGCTGCTCCTGCAGGGGATGGATTTGGTTTTTCCAGGGAATAAGGGCAGAAATGCACTAAAGCTTTGCTGCAATAAATTGTTGTTTTGAAAAACAAAACAAAAAAAAAACCACCAAAAAATCATCCCTGGCTCTGCTCAGAGAGGGGGAAAAAACAAAAAACAGGTTTGTTTTTTTTTTGTTTTCAGTGCGCACAGAGGTTGAGTGTGAAAGTTTTTGTGGTTGACACCACCCTCCCCCAACAATTATTTCCTTTAAAATCCAAGTTATTTAGAGATTCCAGCCTTGTGGGGGGATCCCTGTTCTTGAGGATGTGTGGTTTTTTTTTTCCTTTGGCATTTCAGTCAGCAAACTCCCTAAAAGTGCTGCAAAAACATCTCCTCAGTCAGGATTTCTTTGAAATAATCCATTTGTCACCACTGACACGTTCCACAAGCCACATTTCGGAGGAACTCGGAGCTGTCACATCCCTGGATTGCAGCTCTCTGTCTCCATTTGGAAAAGCTGCTAAAAGCTGAATTAGAGAGACCAGAGAAGTGGGGAAGAACAAGAAAAACTCCTGCTTTTCAGTTATTTTTTACTTCCTCAGCAAAGCCAGACTTCTCGGTGAATTACAGCATAATTAGCTAATTAAAGGAAATCACCTAGCCAGTGTTCTTTCAAAAAAAAAAAAAATCTCCAGGTAGGTCCCCAACAGTTTGCTGTTTTCTGAGGGATTTCAGCTGATTTGTCACCAACTGGAGGTGCAACAGCTCACGTGCTCCTCATTATCATCTTGCAAGCTAAAAGCTCATTAACAACAATTAGGAAAAATATAGAAACTTGGCAGCTTTGTGTTCTTTTCTGCCTACTACAGACACTCCTTAATGCTGTTGCAAAAAGGGATTTTTTTTTTTTTCCCTTTCACAGCCAGCATAACAGCGGGTTTTAATCTGAATTTTCCTCAGTGCACCAGGATATCAATTACAGCAAATAGACAAATAATCAGCTTTAGTTCACCTAAAATCCCATCCCAAAGACACAGGCAAAGGGCAGAATTTCACCTCCAGTTTGATCTCCTCTCCTTTTTCATCTGTTTTGTTTTCATGGGGTGTTCTGGCTGCTCTGTGCTGGAATTCCCTGGCTCCTGAGCCACAAAAGCCTCACCTGATCCATCTTCGAGCTAAAATCTCCTAAAACCCCCAGGAAAAAAGCATTTGTGGGCACACAGGGAAACCTCAACCAACGACCCAGATGTTCTCAGCTCCGAATGGGATTTTTAAATAATTTCTGTTCAACAATTTGGATTTGCTCAGCTTTCTTAGGAGCAAAGACTCGTTAAGGGTTTCACACTAATGAGGGACCTCTTTTCTTGCACTGGAATTCAAGGGGGGCTTTTTTCTGGACAAGAGTCTGGGTGAAAGGGTTTGGGAAGGGTGAGGATTTTGGGAAGGGTGAGGATTTTGGGAAGGGTAAAGTGTTGTATGAATATCAGGTTACTGAGATAAAATCTCCCAAGATTTCATTCCTCAAAGGGGAAAAAATAAAATCCCCCAGCAACAAACCAAACAACCCTTGATGAAATATTCAAGCTGAAAACCACAAGTGCTGTTAAATCAAGTGAGGAAAGTTCTCATTCTCACCAGAGAGGATTCCAGCAGAAAATAAAGGGTTGGAGGGGAGACCTTTGGAACAACCCCATCTTCCCATTCCTCCTGACCTCAACCACAGCTCCCAGTTACAGGTAAAGTTCTCAGTCAACTTATTTATTATTTCTCTGTTTATTTCTAACCATTTTAAACCAAACCCCTCTGTTTTGTTAGGGGCAACTACAGAAAACCTTTCACATTTCCCCAAAGCTAAAAACACTCAGGACGGAATCCACACTTAGACACCAGCAGCTGAATTTTGTAGTATTTTTTAGAATTTTGTATTATTTTGAAGTATTTCCATTTGTTAACTGCCCTAAACCAATCCATTAACATCTTCTGAGGGCTGAGAAAACACTAAATTTCACTTTATGAGTCCCAGCAGAAGCCCTGTGACATTTCAGCATAAAAACAGTTAAGGGATGGGGGAAAAATAATAAAAAAAAAAAGCCAAGAAAAACAGGATCTAAAAGGTATTTTCAGTCCTTTATATTGAATAAACCACTTTTGGTGCTGAGCAAGTGCTTCTTGTCACGTGTTTGGAGGTGCTGAGACAACACAGGGCTGCTTAAAAATAATAATTAACAAGTGAGTGTGTTTTAGCACTGAGGAAAACAACCTGCAGCGTGTGATGTGGGCAGAGCTGCAGCAGCCACAAGAAATCCTCTGCAAAAACAAAAAAAGACACCCAGAACCTGAATGTGCTTTTTTCTCTTTTTTCTGTCCCCACTGAGCAACTGTCAGCACTCCAGTCCCAACCCAAACCAGCCCCAGCACACGAGGCTGGTCCCAAATTTCTCCATCCTCACAAGGCTTGGGCCACATGGAGCAGGAATTGCAGCAAGAGATTCCTTCCTAACAATCCTTGGCCACACAACAGCCAGAAAAAAAACCCAGTTTGGGCTTTTTTGGCTCTTTTCTAGCCCCTAACCCATTGCATGTGTGACTATTGTCCAAGCCTCACTCCTGAACAAGCAAAATTCTCTTGTAACCAACCCAGCTTGCACAAAACCCGGAATTATTCCACGCTGGGAAAAAAAATCTGCCAACTTCCAAACACCCTTTCCCACTTGGAGTCAGCTCGTATTCATTGGGAGAATGATCAGGGGAGGAATAAATGCACATTTATGGTTTGCTGAAAGCTCGGAGACATCAAATGCTGCTCACGCTTGACACATGACTCCAAAATATCTGCACCCAGCCTGTTCTCAAGGCAATTAAAAACACCAAATAAAACCCCAAACGCTTTTGTTGCTCTTTTCCTTTCTGGGTTTTTAAATATCACCCAACCTCTCTGACCCTGCATCAACCACAGGAACCCCCCCAGGGCAGCTGGCCAAAGCAGAGCAGCCGAATTTGGGTGAAAATTCCACACGGGGCAGCTCCCAACATTTTACAGCAACACTTAATCCAAGTTTAATCCACACAGGGAGTTTTTTAATTCACAATTCCGCTCGTTTATCCCCTCTCATCCTCCAGCTCTTCCTCCCATCCTCATTCCCACATCCCAGCCACGTTCCCTCAGCTGCAGCTCAGCTCTCAGCCCTCTCCACACCACCTGATTTTTTTTTTTTTTTTTGCTTCCAGCCCCACAAAATCATCCCTTTTAATCCACTGCTTTCTGCCTTTCTTCCTCCCAAGAACGCCTGGCTGCTGCATTAAAAAATTCCCGCTGAAATCCATCCGTTTTTCCCTGGAATCGCCACCTCCTTCCCCGGGCTCCAGGAGCATCTTTTCCCCCGAGGCAGCGGAGCGTGAAAGGACCAAATTTCGCATCGTTTCACACCAGACGAGCCCAGCCACTCCAGGCATCTCTCCCCGACTAAAAACTACAGCGAAGAACTCCGCGAAGTCAAGACAACTTCCCACTCTCCCAGCTTCAATATTTCGGGATAACGGGATGCTTTCCCCCACGCCGTTCGACCTGGAGCTGTTTTGACACAAGGATCAAGCTCGTTCCCTACGTGTAAAGCGATTAAAAGGCGATTTTTTCCCCTAAAATCAGCAGCTTTTCCAGCGCTGGATTCCCGTTTTTAAGGGCTCGGTTATCCCAAATCCGTGATTCCCGTGGCTCCGGGAGCCCTCCTGGCAAGGGGGGACCCTCTTGGAGAAGTAAAAAAGGAGATTTTGGAGCAGATTTGCTGCCTGGAGATGACCCCAAGCCCTCCCCCGGCTCAAGTTCAGCTTTTCCCCCCTTTTGAGGACACAACCGCACGGATTTTTAAGGTGTTTTTTTCCCTAAATAAACACAAACCCGCACCAATTCCCCCCGTTTTCGTGCCCTTTCCCCATTCCAGCTCAGCGCAGAGGTTTAAAGGGAGTTTTTAAAGGTTTGTTTGGTTTTTTTTTTCCCCCTCCTCGCAGGAAAGCCACGACCCCCTCAGGGTTTTGGGGAAGGGGGAGAGGGTCCCGGGAAGGAGGAGGTGGAAAGGGATTTGGGGGGTTTTAGGGAGGGGAGGATAAAGGGGAGACGGGGGAGGATAAAAGGGAGCCGGGAGAGGATGAAGGGGAGTTTAGAGAGGGGAGGATGAGGAGGAGTGGGGGGAGGATGAAGGGGAGTAGGGGGAGGATGAAGGGGAGCGGATCCCGAGGATGAGGGTGGGGGGGGAAATGTGCAGAGAGGGGAGGATGTTCCCTCAACAAAGGCAAAGTTCCGGAGCCGCCGAGCCCGGCGCGGGGGTCCCGCCCGCACACAAAGGCGGCGACCCCCGCCATGGATGGAGAGGAGGAGGGTGACGGGGTCCGCCTCAGCCCCCACGGAGGAGGGGAGGGGAGGGTGTCCCTTTGACGGGGGGGAGCAGCAAAGACCCCTCCTCTCCTCTGCTCCTCCTCAGCGCCTGCACCCCCGCGCCCCTCAGTCCCTCCCTGCCCTCACGAGGGGTCGCGTCCCGCGTGTGCCCCCCCCCCCCCGCCCCGTCCCCTTTATTTACCGCCATCACCAGCACGCGCGAGCTGTCACCCAGCGCGAGACGCCCCGGCCGGCCACGCCCCCCTCCCCGCCCATTGGCCGCCGCGCCCCGCCCCGCTCTGCCATTGGCTGCAGCGCGCGTCACTCAACGCCAACACCCTCCTCCCTCTCCGCCGCTTACACCGGTTGCGTAGCGCGGCGCGCAGGTTAAGCCAGCGGGTGTTTACGGTGCTGGCGTAGCGTACGCAGCTCGCTGGCGTAGCGTACGCCGCGGAGGGCAGAGCGGCGTCGGGGCGTACGCAGTGTGCGCAGCCGGCAGGGGGCGCTGTCGAACGGGCGGCGGGGGGGGCGGGCCGGCGCGGGTTCGAGTCCCGCCCCCGCCCGTGACGTGCCGGGCTTTGTGAAGCGCGGGGCCCAAGTTCGACTGAGGCACGGCACGGTAAATAAGGGTGCCGCGGAGACAAAGAGGCGCTTAAAGGGGCGGCGCGGGGCCCCCGAGCGGGTGGGGTGGGGTGGGAGGTACCCCACGGGGGCCCTGAGGGGATGGGGGTGCTGAGGTGATGGAGGGAGCGCGCCCCACTGGGGTCCCTGAGGTGATGGGGGGCACAACGGGGAAGCTGTGAGGGCTTTGAGGGGATGGATGCCTTGAGATGGAGATCCTGAGGCGATGAGGGGGCACCCCAGAGCGGGGGCGAGGGAGTTCTGAGGTGATGAAGTCCGTGAGGGGATTGGGGTACACCTTAAAGGGTCCCTGAGGTGATGGGAGGGACAAGGGGGGGCTGCTGTGGGAAACCCTGAGGTGATGAGGGGCACCCCAAACAAACAGTCCCTGAGGTGATGAGGGGCACCCCAAACAGTCCCTGAGGTGATGAGGGGCACCCCAAACAAACAGTCCCTGAGGTGATGGGGGGGGGACAAGGAGGTTCTGAGGTGATGAAGACCCTGAGGGAGAGCCCCAAAGGGTCCCTCAGGTGATGGGGAGAACATGGAGGGGGGTGTGGGGGCTCTGAGGTGATGGAGACCCTCAGGTGACAGGGGGGACACCCCAAAGGGTGGTGGTGAGGGGACACCACAAAGGGTCTCTGAGGTGATGGGGGGTCAAGGAGGGGGCACAGGGGGGACACCCCAAAGAGTCTCTGAGGTGACAGGGGGGACATCCCAAAGGGTCTCAAGGTGACAGAGGGACACCCCAAAGAGTCTCTGAGGTGATGGGGGGGACACCCCAAAGGGTCTCGAGGTGATGGGGGGGACACCCCAGAGGTGACGGGGGGGACACCCCAAAGGGTCTCTGAGGTGATGGGGAAAACACCCCAAAAAGTCTCGAGGTGACAGGAGGGACACCCTAAAGGGTCTCGAGGTGATGGGGGACACCCCAAAGAATCTCTGAGGTGATGGGGGACACCCCAAAGAGTCTCTGAGGTGACAGGGGGGACACCCCAAAGAGTCTCTGAGGTGACAGGGGGGACACCCCAAAGGGTCTCTGAGGTGATGGGGGGGACACCCCAAAGAGTCTCGAGGTGACAGAGAGGCACCCCAGAGGTGACAGAGGGACACCCCAAAGGGTCTTGAGATGACTGGGGGGACACCCCAAACAATCCCTGAGGCGATGGGAAGGGTCCCAGGGTGTCTGTGGGCACCATGAGGTGATGGAGAACCTGAGGTGGGGGCTCTGAGATAACGGGGTCACACCCCACATGGCCCCTGAGGTGACAGGGACCCCGAGGCGATGGTGGCACCAGTGCCTGGCCCGTTTTGACCCCGAAGCTGCGCAGAAATCCAGGCTGGCACAGCCAATTAAAATTGGAGGGTAACGATCTTCAGTCTCTTTGTGAGATTAAATAAATGCCACGGCACAAGAACAGAACAAAAGCCCCAAATGTCCCCCCTGGGGTGGCAGAGAGATTTGGGACTGGCTCTGCCACTGAAGCGCTTGTCATACTGATAACATCACCTGTATAAATAAATATAAATAATAAACTGTGCAAGGGTGAGGCCTCCATTCACAAAATCCCTCTTGGGAATTAATTTTATTCCAATTTAGGGAATTAAACAACACTGACAGAGATTATGAGAAGTGCAGAAACAGAAAAAAAAGGATCCACAATAGAGCAGGATCTCAGCATGGCCACCTCTACCTCTAAGAAAACAACCAATCTTCCAAACTGTGATTTGACAGCCAAAACGAAGATTTTTTTTTTTTTTTTCAGGGAAAAAAAAAAGAGTAATTTTGGCCATTAAGGGAGTGAAAGGAGCAGCTGATTCCCTCATTTCCAGAAAGCAGCAAAAGGCTTTGCTGGGACATAAAGGACTAAATCCTCCTCATCCTCATTCTCTGGCAACCCACTGACGTCAAGGGGTTAATGAAAGGCAGAACGTGGCTCCAGGGGTCCCTTTTTGGAACTGCAGGAGCAGCACCAGGAATTAATAAAACCCCAGGAATCCCCAGGGATTCCAGCACACACTTCCATGGTTTTTAGGCACACGACAGCGGAGCAGCCTCGGGAATTAACAAAGCATTACCAACATTCACCATGACTAATCTGCTCATTAACAGGGGGTTTTGTTTTGTTTTGTTTTTTTTAAAAAACCTTTTTTTTTTTTAACCTTGTAATGGGAAACAGGACAGGGATAACCATCCCTGTAAATCCTAGTTGGTTTCTCTAAGTTTTCCCAGTTTAACCACATGGAACGACAGTGAATTTCCACCACTGAACAGCCCCATACAAGTCATGAACCTGGGGCTAAAAGCTGCAAAAAATTCAGTGTATTCAGCGTGTTGGAATTTCTACCACACTTAGGGGACATTGTGCTATTTCTAATGACTCATGAATCGCCTCTTTCTGGGCCCTGTGCTGATTAAATTTATTAAATCCTCACAACTAAAAGCTCTGAGCACTCTAACATTAATTAGGTTTGCAAGTATAAACAACAGAGCATCATATTTATAAAAAACAACAAGAGTTCTCAGCCAGAAAATCAAGCCACAAATCAGCTGGTTTTTTTTTTCCTTTTTGCTTCATATAAAAAACCTGTTTAAGACAAATTATTTCTGTTTTCTTTGCTCTTCAAACTCATACGGGCAAGGAACCAACGATATTTTTTCTGGCATGCTTTCCAAACTTTTTTTCTGGTGCTTTTCCAGGAATATGAAGGAAAAAATAATATTGAAGTGATACCATTATCTCTTACAATGAATTTTTGTCTTTTATTGCCCAAATCCTTCCTTATTCCATTGAATCTGAAGCCATCAGGACTTCTCAAGTGGTGTGCAGGGACAGGATATTTATTATCTACCTTAAAAACAATGGGATAAAGCAGCTGGAATTCTCAGTGCCAGACAAAGCTCCTGCCAGGCTTATTTAGTTTATTTTTTAATTTATCCAAAGCCTTCATTGAGAGGCAGCGATTTTGACATTCCCATCAGCTACAGAGGATGAAAGCAAGGTAAGAACGTGCCAGGAACAGGAAAATCAGAGAATTCCTGGATTTTTTTTCACAGGGAAATGTTTGCTTTGCGGGCATAAAGCTCTTGAAGCAAATCCAGGAGAAGACTGGAAATAAACAACACAAACCAGCACAACCCTCCTCCCAAAGCAGCCTTTTATTGGGGTGAAATACAACAAAACACCGCTGTGGATATAAAAAAATAAAAATGTAAGAGATTTCTGTAGTCTCAGAAGCTTTGCCCTTGCTTTTGGCTGGAATTTCTCTTTTCCCTGTGGATAAACAGTGATTCCCTGCATGAAACACTGTCCAAAAAAACCCACACAACCAATGGATTCAATAATCCCAAACCATGGACGACACCCAGAATTAAACACGGCAAAGCTTTGAAACGGGAAAGATCCAGAAGGGAAAAACTCCTGGGGCTGCCTCCTGTGCCACATTTTGGAGGGACTCCTGCTCCAGCCAGGATCAGGATGAGTCGGGAATTCCAGGGGATCTGGAGGAACTCCAGCCAGGATCAGGATGCAGTCAGGAGGGATCTGGAGGGACTGGGGATCTCAGGATCAGGATGCAGTCAGGAATTCCAGAGGATCTGGAGGGATTCCTGCTCCAGCCAGGATCAGAATGAGTCAGGAGGGATCTGGAGGGATCAGAATGCAGCCAGGAGCTCCAGGGGATCTGCAGGGACTCCTGCTCCAGTCAGGAATTCCAGGGAATCTGGAGGGACTCCAGCCAGGATCAGGATGCAGCCAGGAGGGATCTGGAGGGACCGGGGATCCCAGGACCAGGATGCAGTCAGGAATTCCAGGGAATCTGGAGGGACTCCAGCCAGGTTCAGGATGCAGCCAGGAGCTCCAGGGCTCCTCTTCACCTGATGCCAGCCACGGGCACCTGCTGCTGCTTGCGGATCTTGTTGAAGAGCTCCATGTACTGCACCATGGTGTCCCCGGGGCTGTAGGTGCTGTCGTGCTTGGAGCTGAACACCGGCGGGACCCCGGGCGTGTGGCTGCCCATGAAGCTCTGCATGAACTCCATCAGCAGGTTCCAGCAGTCGTTGGCGATCACACAGGGGCAGTATTCCACCTGGGAACACATCCCCACAGCCTTGGAGCTGCCAGAAGGACACTATTCCACCTGGGAACACATCCCCACAGCCTTGGAGCTGCCAGAAGGACACTATTCCACCTGGGAACTCATCCCCACAGCCCTGGAGGTGACAGCAGGGGCAGAATTCCACCTGGGAACTCATCCCCACAACCCTGGAGTTCATGGCAGGGGCAGAATTCCACCTGGGAACTCATCCCCACAGCCCTGGGGCCTCTCTGCAGGGAAGGCTTTTCATGGAAACATCTCAAAATATTCAGCATCTAACAAGGATGGGTAAACATAAGCCAGACAGGACATGCTGGGAACATGCAGGAGACCCTTTCCAAAGGGAAGGGAAGGTAAACTGCAAAGGGAAGGACAGCAAGCCCCAAATCAGCACTGGAGAGGTTGTTTATCCCCTTTTCCGCGCTGATTAACCTGAGGGATGGTGCTCATGTTGTGCAGCTGGAATTGAATCAGCTTTTTATCAGGATGGCATTCCTGCAGGGATAGCCCTGGAGCACCAAGGATTAAACCTTGGGAGAGGAGATCCAAACCTGCCTGCTGCACCAGCAGCACGACTAAGACACAGACAGGACAGGGATCATGGAATGGTTTGGGGAAAGGGACCTTAAAGCTTATCCAGGGCAGGGACACCTCCCACTGTCCCAGGCTGCTCCGAGTCCCAGTGTCCAGCCTGGCCTTGGACACTTCCAGGAATCCAGGGGCAGCCACAGCCTCTGTGGGACATCTATTCCAGGGTCTTCCCACCCTCACAGGGAAGAATTTCTTCCCAATATCCCATCTAGCCCTGCCTTCTGGCAGTGTGAAACCATTCCCACTTTTCCTGGACCTCCAGGCCCTTGTAACTCCATTATCTCTCTCCATTTTCCCTGTTCGCTCGCTTCAGACACCCTCACTGAGACCACCCCGGGTTTCTTCCTTCTCCAGCTTCTCCCATGGCATTCCCCCGACTATCCAGGCGTTCCCCACATTCCCAAAGGGCTCTCACCTCCACGGAGATGCCCCTGGCGCTGGGGCCCATGGTGACGGTGCCCAGCTTCACCAGGAAGTCGCAGTACTGGTAGCGGGTGCCGCGGCTCTCGATCTTGTTGGCCTTGGCGTTCTGGAAGAAGCCCTTGAGCTTCACCATGAGGGTGTCAAAGTTGGTGTCGGCCACGAGGCAGGGCCCGTTCTCGAAGAGGGCGAAGCAGCTCAGGGGGTACTCGGAGTTGTGCATGACGTACATCAGCTTCCCTGTCTGCCCTGCAATGACAGCGAAGGAGCCGGGCTGGAAAACCAAATTCCTGCCCTACAGCAGCTTCTCTTCCTGCCTCTCATCCTCCTTGCTTTAATTCCGGATACTCGTATATTTATTGTGGTGTCCATTCAGGGAAGAGGTTGGATTTCCTTCTGGAAATTTATAGGGAAAAAGAAATCCTCGGCAGCACCAGGATAAAACATCAGCACGGCTTGGGGTGAGGTGAAAGGAGAACCCCAGGAGCACCCACCTCCCACCCACTGCCTGGAGGGAGCCTGGGCTCCCTCTCATCCATGTTCCAGCTGCCAAAAAAGCAGGGAAGAGCTGCTCTGGAAGATTCCAGTGGGTCTGGCTGGGAAATAATGGATCAGCAGAGCTGGGGCTGTGTGGGCTCATATCAGAGCCTGGAAGGGATGTGAGGAGCCAGGGGAGGAGGGAAAAGGGAAAAGGAAAGGGAAAAAAGGAAGGAAAGAGGGGAAAGGAAAAGGAGAGAAGAGAAAATGAGACAGGGAAAAGGAGAAAGGGGAAAGGAAAGAAGGAATTGTAGAATCATAGACTAATGGAAGCTGGAAGAGACCTTCAAGATCAGCCAGTCCGACCCTCAGCCCAACTCCTAAACCCCTAAATCATCAACCAGCATCAGATCCAGGCGCCTCCAGGGAAGGTGTGGAAGGAGAAGGAGGGAAGGGAGAGAAAGCGGAGAAGGAGAAGGACGGGACGGAGAAGAGGAGCTCGGGGAAGGGCCGCCCGCTGCCCCCGGCGCTGCTGACCCTGCGTGCCGAGGGCGGCCGCGGTGTGATAGGTCTCGCAGTCCACGCCGAACGTCCCTTGCTTGTCCGCGCCCAGCGCCTCCAGCCGCCGCGCCAGCAGCTCCACCGTCTGCTGCACGCTCTTGCCCTCGGCCACCGGCACCTGCGACACGCTGCGACACGGGCCGGGGCTCACGGACCCGCCGGGGCACCGCCGGCCGCGCCCCCGCCCCGCATCCTCCACCCGGAGACTCTCCCCGCGTCCCCGGGGCTGTCCGCGCCGGGAGCGCTCCCGGCTCCGCTCTCCATTCCAGGAGCCCTTCCCGGTGCCTTCCCCCCATTCCAGGAGCCCTTCCCGGTCCCGACCCCCATTCCAGGAGCCCTTCCCGGTTCCATCCCCATTCCAGGAGTCTATCCCGATTCCATCCCCATTCCAGGAGCCCTTCCCGGTTCCATCCCCATTCCAGGACTCTGTCCCGGTTCCATCCCCATTCCAGGATTCTGTCCCGGTTCCATCCCCATTCCAGGAGTCTGTCCCGGTTCCATCCCCATTCCAGGAGCCCTTCCCGGTTCCATCCCCATTCTAGGAGTCTATACCGGTTCCATCCCCATTCCAGGATTCTGTCCCGGTTCCATCCCCATTCCAGGAGTCTATCCCGGTTCCATCCCCATTCCAGGAGCCCTTCCCGGTTCCATCCCCATTCTAGGAGTCTATACCGGTTCCATCCCCATTCCAGGATTCTGTCCCGGTTCCATCTCCATTCCAGGAGCCCTTCCCGGTTCCATCCCCATTCCAGGAGCCCTTCCCGGTTCCGCCCCCGTTCCCAGAGTCTATCCCGGTGCCTCCCCCACCCGGAGCCCGTCCCGGAGCCCCGCTCTCACCAGGTGACCCCCATGCCGCCGGCTCCACCGCCGGAACGGGCGGGACCAGCGGCACCGGGAAGAGGCGGAGCCGCCCCGGAAGAGGCGGGGGCCGGTCCCGCGTGTCGCTGCCCGGCGCGGAGCCGGCGTGCCCCGGTTCCGCCGCGATGCCCAAGGCCCGGCGGGCGCGGGGCTCCGGCCCGGCCCCGGCGCTGCCCTTGGCCGAGCAGATCCTGCAGGACGCGGCCCCGCGGGTGCGGGAGAGGCGCGGGGCCGCGGCGGAGGAGCCGGGCGGGGATGGCGGCGGGGACGGCTTCGTGGACGCGCGGCTGTCCCGCCGCATCCTGGAGCAGGCGCGGCGGCAGCAGGAGGAGCTGGAGGCCGAGCACGGCCCCGGAGCGCCCGCAGCCCCCCGGCAGCGCAGCGCGGTGCTCGGTGAGCCCCCGGTAAGCCCTGGGGAACCGCCGAGGGTGCGCGGCCCCGGCTGAGCCAGCGCCGCTCCCCGCAGCTCCCGGCTCGGACTCGGAGGATGAGGAGGAGTGGCCTTCGCTGGAGAAGGCGGCGGCGGCCGCGGGACGGAGCGGGGACTACGGCGGGGAGGTGGAGGTGGACCCCGAGGACGAGAAAGCCATCGAGATGTTCATGAACAAGAACCCGCCGCTGAGGTGACCGCGGGGCTGCACCGGGCAGGGGCCGCCTCCCTGCACCGGCTCTGCCCTGGCCGGTGTCAGCCCCGTGCGACCCCCGGTTCACCCCTCCCTGTCTCGGCCCCCCTGTCCCACGTCAGCCCCCAACTCACCCCCATCCCGTGTGATGTGATCCCATCGTGTCATCCCCCCGCGACCCCCGATTCTCCCCCCGGTCCCGTGCTGGCCCTGCACAGACCCCAGCTCGCCCCCTTCCCCTGTCAGCCCTCGCTCGCCCCTGTCCCTTGCCAATCCTCCCTGGTCCCTGCTGACCCTGTCCCGTGCCAGCCCTCCCTTGTCCCCACTGAGCTGTCCCCTGCCAGCCCTCCTTGGTCTCTGCTGACCCTGTCCCGTGCCAGCCCGCCCTTGTCCCCGCTGACCTGTCCCCTGCCAGCCCTCCTTGGTCTCTGCTGACCCTGTCCCGTGCCAGCCCTCCCTTGTCCCCGCTGACCTGTCCCGTGCCAGCCCTCCCTTGTCCCCGCTGACCTGTCCCGTGCCAGCCCTCCCTTGTCCCCGCTGACCTGTCCCATGTGGCCCCAGGCGCACACTGGCCGATATCATCATGGAGAAGATCACGGAGAAGCAGACGGAGGTGGAGACGGCGCTGTCCGAGCTCTCGGGCTGCCCCATGCCCCAGCTCGACCCCCGTGTCCTGGAGGTCTACAGGGGTGTCAGGGAGGTGAGGAGGGGGCAGCTGAACCCACAGCCACCACCCTGAGGTGACAGCGTGCTCTTGTCCCTGCTGTCACTTCCTCCAGTCATGGCCTGGCCTGTGTCCCTGTCCTTGAAGGTGCTGTCCAAGTACAGGAGTGGGAAGCTCCCCAAGGCATTTAAAATCATCCCTGCCTTGTCCAACTGGGAGCAGATCCTCTACATCACTGAGCCAGAGACGTGGACAGCTGCTGCCATGTACCAGGCCACCAGGTAAGGTCACCTCAGGGCCCCTCTAGCATGGGATTTTTGTTTTTTTTTTCCCATAACCAGAGTCAGATTTACAAAACATCAACCTGCCTATTTGGCCTTTTTTCCTCATCCATCCCTTCGTGCTTTGCTGAACCCAGGATATTTTCCTCCAACCTGAAGGAGAGGATGGCCCAGAGGTTCTACAACCTGGTGCTGCTGCCGCGGATCCGGGACGACATCGCCGAGTACAAACGACTCAACTTCCACCTGTACATGGCTCTGAAGAAAGCTCTGTTCAAGCCAGCAGCCTGGTTCAAGGGTAGGGGTCTGCAGGGTCTGGTTCAAGGGTGGGGGTCTGCAGGGTCTGGCTCATGGGTAGGGGTCTGCAGGGTCTCCTCTGGGCCTGGCTGGCTGCCTGAGGGGCTGGTCCATGACAGGGGCCGTCCAGCTGCTGCTGCTGCTGTAAGAGGGGTGATTTCTCAGGGGAAGGGGCTGAGCCCAGGGTTCTGTGTGTGGATGGAGGTGGTCGGTGCCTGAGTGTCCCCATTCCCAGGGATCCTCATCCCGCTCTGTGAGTCCGGCACCTGCACACTCAGGGAGGCCATCATCATCGGCAGCATCCTCACCAAGTGCTCCATCCCCGTCCTGCACTCCAGGTGAGGCCCTGAGGGGCTGCAGGGGAAGAGCTTCTCCCCCAGGGACCCTGGGAAGTGCCTTGGATCCGCCCTGCAGCCCCTCGGAGGTGCTGAGGGCTCACTCAGCTCCCGCTGGGGTTGAGATTCGAGGCTCAGCTCTGTGCCCGAGTCCCTGGTGCTCCATGGCTCCAGTGCAGTTACCCCGACCCCTGTGGGGTCTGTCCCCATGGCTCCAGCCCTTGTGACTCTGTGGAGAGTCACCGTGGCTCCAGCCTGGCCCCTCTCATGCCCATTCCTTGGCCCCCATGACTTCAACCTGTGCCTGTTCTTCTGTCCCCATGGCTCTGTCCCCTGAACCCTCACCTCCTGTGTCCCTGTGTCCCCGTGTCCCCTGTCCCTGTCCCCTCACCTCTCCTGTGTCCCCGTGTCCCTGACCCCTCACCTGTGCCATGTCCCTGTGTCCCTGTCCCTGACCCCTCACCTGTCCCGTGTCCCCATGTCCCTGTCACCTCACCTGTGCCGTGTCCGTGTCCCCGTGCCCTGACCTGTCCCATGTCCCCGTGTCCCTGACCCCTCACCTGTCCCATGTCCGTGTCCCCATGTCCTGACCTGTCCGTGTCCCAGTGCCCTGACCCGTACGTGTCCCCGTGTCCGTGTCCCGGTGCCCTGACCCATCCGTGTCCCCGTGTCCGTGTCCCCGTGCCCTGACCCATCCGTGTCCCCATGCCCTGACCTGTGCGTGTCCCCGTGTCCGTGTCCCCGTGTCCCCGTGTCCCGGTGCCCTGACCCGTGCGTGTCCCCGTGTCCGTGTCCCCGTGCCCTGACCCATCCGTGTCCCCGTGCCCTGACCTGTGCGTGTCCCCGTGTCCGTGTCCCCGTGCCCTGACCTGTGCGTGTCCCCGTGTCCATGTCCCCGTGCCCTGACCCGTGCGTGTCCCCGTGTCCGTGTCCCCGTGCCCTGACCCGTGCGTGTCCCCGTGTCCCGGTGCCCTGACCCGTGCGTGTCCCCGTGTCCCGGTGCCCTGACCCGTGCGTGTCCCCCGCGCAGCGCGGCGCTGCTGAAGCTGGCCGAGATGCAGTACAGCGGCGCCAACAGCATCTTCCTGCGCCTGCTCATCGACAAGAAGTACGCGCTGCCCTTCCGCGTGCTCGACGCCCTGGTCTTCCACTTCCTGGCCTTCCGCACGGAGCAGCGGCTCCTGCCCGTGCTGTGGCACCAGAGCTTGCTGGCCCTGGCCCAGCGCTACAAGGAGGACCTGTCCTCGGAGCAGAAGGAGGCCCTGCTGGAGCTGCTCAAGTTCCACAGCCACCCCCAGATCTCGCCCGAGATCCGCCGGGAGCTGATGAACTCCAAGACGAGGGACGTGGAAGGGGAGCAGCCGGCGGCCATGGAGTGAGCAGGGAAGGGCTGGGGGCTGGCCCGGCCCTGGGATGCTGCTGCGTGCAGCCAGGAGCCTGGATCAGCACATCCCTCCTGGATCAGGAGCATCCCTCCTGGATCAGCACATCCCTCCTGGATCAGGAGCATCCTTCCTGCATCAGGAGTGTCCCTCCTGGATCAGGAGTGTCCCTCCCGGATCAGGAGCATCCCTCCTGGATCAGGAGCATCCGTCCTGGATCAGGAGTGTCCCTCCTGGATCAGGAGCCTCCTCCACAGAGCTGGACTGAGCGCCCTGTGCTGCTGTCATGGGCCAGGGTAGTCCCGGTGCCACCAGCACAGGGACACTTTGGCTTGTTCTGTACTGAAATAAAACCAGAGCCATGTCGTCAGGGCTGGCTCTGCCTGGCATGATCCCAGCCTGTCCCTGTGCGTGTCCCTGTCCCCACCAGCTCCTGGAGCTCCTTGCCCAGGGATTCTCCCAAACAAAGCCCCCCGGGCTGTAATTCCTGAATCCACAGGGCCACTGTCCTCCCCTGGCACTGCCCAAGTGCCACCTCGGCTGGAAAACCCAGGGGGGACCTTTCCCCCAGGCCACACTCCCCTGGCACCGGCTGCCAGCTCTGCAGCTCTGGGGCACAGAGAGGAGCCCCTGCTGCACCCCGAGCCGTGCCACCGGAGCTGCCCGCTGGCAGGAGCAGGAGCTGGGTCCTCACACCCCTCTGCCTTTCTCCTGCTTTTATCGGATTTGAAAGAAGCCAGAGGCTGGTGAGCACGGGAGGGAGCTGGGCTGGCACGGAGCACCGGGCACTCCTCACCCTGAGCTGCTCCAGTGCCCATCAACCTCCACCCTGCCGGGAAGAAGGTGCTGCCTCCTCACCTGCAGGGAGGTTTTCGGCTCCATCACCATCCCTGAGCTCCCTCAGGCTCCTGCCTGCCCTCTCCCCATTCCACCCTGGAACTCCCAGCACCAGGGAAAGATCCCAGCCCCACCCTGGCAACTACAGAGAAACCCTCAAGCCACTGGTTTTGTTTTTTTTATTGTTTAAAATATTTTATTGCAACATCACAGGGTTCTCTGGCTCTCCCGGCAGCGGGACTCGTGCGAGCGAACACCAAACCAGTTTACTCTTAAGTTAAAAATTCATTTTTATATATATATATATATATGTCTATATAAAAAATGAAACACATTTCATTGAGCACAGGCAGGCTCTGTCCTGGCCCTCCTGCTCGCAGGAGGCAGCGGCTCTGTGGCTTCCCGGGAGGAGCAGCAGCCCCACCTTTTTCAGCCGGATTTTTGGGGGGCTGGTGGCATCCAAAAGGAGAATTTCCAATTCTTTTTCCACATCCCCCACGGGAGGACAACAGCCACACTTCCAGAGCTCTCCAGGCAGCAGCAGCAGCAGCGTCTGCCTTCCATCCCTGTGGAGTCTCCGGCTTCTCCTGCTTCATTCCACTCTGGTTTTCTCATAGAAAAGCAGCATTATATTTTTTTTTGTTTTTCTTCCGTTTTACAACAATTTTTATATATAAAAAACAAACAAACAAAAAAAACCGAACAGGATCAACAACAACAATTAAAAAAAAATGCAGTAATTGCTTTTCCAACTCAAGTGCGCAGCGAAGTTTTTTCCATCCACTCCCTGGGGAGGGCAGCTCGGATCCCTGCGGATCCGAAATCCCTGCCCTGGAAGAGCGGAGATGCATCCCAGACTATAGCAGCACATCCAAAGGTTTTCCTGGAATTCTACTCTGATGCCGAAGCTACCGAGGGCCCAGCAGCCCCCGAGGAGCCTCCGAGGGGGGAAGGCACTTTTTTGGGAAGGAGATTTTGGGAAGGAGAGGAGGGAGAGGAGAGGAGAGGAGAGGAGAGGAGAGGAGAGGAGAGAGCGGCGTCCAGGCCCCGAGGAATGGCAGCTCTCCTCTCCCTCCCCCGGGAATTCCAAACTCTGAGCAGGGAATTCTTCCAGGGAATTCCCAGCTTTGAGTGTGACTTTTTCCTGGGGATTTCAATTTTTTGCGGGAATTTTTCCTGGGGACTCTGAACTCTGGGCAGGAGTTTTTCCCAGGAATTCCAAGGTCTGAGCAGGAATTTTTCCTGGGAATTTCAATTTTTTTGCGGGAATTTTTCCTGGGAATTCCAAACTCTGAGCAGGGATTTTTTCCTGGGAATTCCGATTTTTTCCCCGGAGTTTCCCAGCAGCGAACATTAAATCAAGCGGCCGAGGGGACCCCGAACTCCTCCTAAGGCACGGACAGGGAGCGAATTCCCAAAATCCTACCAGCAAACCCGAGCCAGGTTGGTCACGGGTGGTCACGGGTTGGTCATAGGGTGGTCACAGGTTGAGGCTGGTCACAGGTTGGTTGGTCACGGGTTGGTTGGTCACAGGCTGAGGGTGGTCACAGGTGGTCACAGGTGGTCACAGGGTGGTCATGGGTGGTCACAGGTTGAGGGTGGTCACAGGTTGGACACGGGTGGTCATGGGTGGTCACAGGTTGAGGGTGGTCACAGGTTGGACACGGCTGGTCACAGGTTGGTCATGGCTGGTCACAGGTTGGTCACAGGTGGTCACGGGTTGGTTGGTCATGGGTTGGTTGGTCACGGGTTGGTCATGGGCTGGTCACGGGTTGGTTGGTCACGGCTGGTCACAGGTGGTCACAGGTTGACGTCGGTGACGTCCGTGGGGGTGCTGGTGGGCTGGCTGCCCCCGTAGGCCGGGCTCTTGTTGCTCAGTTCCTGCTGGGACTGCGACGCCTGCTTCAGGCTCTCGGCTAAGGCCGCCTCAATCTGCTCCTGGCAGGCCTTCAGGCAGTCCTGGAACGGGGAGAACCACCGGAGGCATCAGCTGCTGCTCCTCGGGCTCCTCCCCTCCTTCAGCAGCAGCACCTCCGACCCCGGCATCACCTCCAGGGAAAAGGAGATTTTCTCCATCGGCTCGTCCCCCACTCTGCTTCTCCACCTCCCACCCCGCTGCTGACCCCGTTCTGCAGGAACGCCGTGTCCAGCAGAGCTTCCCAAAGTCCTGCAGCCAGCCTGAGGCTTCAGCCAAACTTCCCAGATCCCAAAAATCTGCCTGTCCTTGAACACGGATCCCCCTGCAGCTCTCCCAGAGCTCGGGGTGGCCCTGCAGCAGAGCTGGGCACAGCAATTCTGCCGGCTGCTCCCGAGGCAGCAGGAACCTCCCTGACCCCAAAGCCACCCCACGCCACGCTGTGGCTCCCGAGCTTCTCCTGAGCTTCTCAGCCTCCTGTCCCCTCGGTGGGACAACAGGGTGGGGGACACGCACGGGAAGGCTCCGGGGGCTCCAACAGCAGCGGCAGCGCTTGCCAGAACTGCAAAGCCCGCTCTGCTTTTCCCCCCGCAGCAGGAAAGTCCCACCCGGACACCCCGAGGGCCCGGCCCGGCTCAGCCTGGTGACAGTTTGCACCTCACGGGGACATTGGCACGCCCCGAAATCTCTTACCAGGAATCCGCCAGCGCTTCTTAGAAACTGACAGAGGATGTGGCGAGCGAAAATAGCAACGCCCGGCTCCCCTCAGCCCGGCTCCCCTCGCCCGGCTCCCCTCAGCCCGGCTCCCCTCGCCCGGCTCCCCTCGCCAGGTTCCCCACGCCCGGCTCCCCTCAGCCCGGCTCCCCTCAGCCCAGCTCCCCTCAGCCCGGCTCCCCTCGCCCGGCTCCCCTCGCCCGGCTCCCCTCAGCCCGGCTCCCCTCAGCCCGGCTCTGCTCCCCTCGCCCGGCTCCCCTCGCCCGGCTCCCCTCAGCCCGGCTCCCCTCGCCCGGCTCCCCACGCCAGGTTCCCCACGCCCGGCTCCCCTCAGCCCGGCTCCCCTCAGCCCGGCTCCCCTCGCCCGGCTCCCCACGCCCGGCTCCCCTCGGCCGGCTCCCCTTGGCCCGGCTCCCCTCGGCCGGCTCCCCACACCCAGCTCCCCTTGGCCGGCTCCCCACGCCAGGTTCCCCTCAGCCCAGCTCCCCACGCCCGGCTCCCCTCGGCCGGCTCCCCTCGGCCGGCTCCCCACACCCGGCTCCCCTCGGCCGGCTCCCCTCGCCCGGCTCCCCTCGCCTGGCTTCCATCAGCACAGCCTCCCCCTGCCCCAGCACCGCGGAACCTGGGCAGGGTCTGACCAACCCTGGGGACATCTGGGCAGGGTCTGACCATCCCTGGGGCACCTGGGCAGGGTCTGACCATCTCCACCTGGGCAGGGTCTGACCATCCCCAGGGGCACCTGGGCAGGGTCTGACCATCCCCACCTGGGCAGGGTCTGCCCATCCTCATTCCCCTGCCATCCACCATGGCCAGTCCATCCCAGCCTCTCCATCCCCAAGGCCCTCCCAGTTCTCCCCTGGCAATCCTGGCCGAGATGCCAAGGCCAGCCTGGCCACGGAGCTGGCCCAGCCCTGCAGCACCATCCCTGCATTCCCAGCTGGGCCTGGCAGCTGCTCCTCCAGAGGGGAAACTGAGTCACAGCCTGGGGATGCCACACGGTCATGCTCAGGGAGAAGCAGCAGCACCACAAGTGGGGGAGGCTGAGCCCAGGTGCTCTCCCAGGATCCCAAAATTTTCTGTTCACATCCCAGGAGGAGCTGCCATGGTCCTGCCAGGGCTGGAGCTGCTTGTGAGGCAGCCCACACGTGGGCAGGGGGCACAGCAGATGCTGGGGAGGGACAGGAGGGGACAGGAGGGTGCTGGGCTCCATTTCAGCTCCTCTGCTTGCACAGGGCCCTCCCTGCTTCCCACCTGTTCCCTGCACAGCCCCAACCTCCCCGAGCAGGTTGGCAGCAGGTGGCTGCACTGATTCTCTCTTTAAAAAGGCTCCGGAGAACAAAAAAATTCCATCTGCACAAACGGCCCCGGAGCCTCCCCCCGGACAAAGCCACCCCCACCCTGCCCCAGGTCCTGGCAGGGGACTGTAACCGACCTGGGCAGGGGAGGAGATCAAAGGGGGAGGAAAAGCTCCTGATTGCAGCGACCTGGAGAGCCCCACAGCATCCCTGTGCCTGCTCCAAGGGCAGTGAGGGGCGGGAGAACCCCTCATCCTGTGTCCCCAAACCTGGCAGGATTCATGTCCCAATCCCCCCATCCTGTGTCCCCAAACCTGGCAGGATTCCTGTCCCAATCCCCCCATCCTGTGTCCCCAAACCTGGCAGGTTTCACGTCTCAATCCCCCCATCCTGTGTCCCCAAACCTGGCAGGTTTCACGTCTCAATCCCCCCATCCTGTGTCCCCAAACCTGGCAGGTTTCATGTCCCAATCCCCCCATCCTGTCCCCCCAATCCTGGCAGGTTTCATGTCCCAATCCCCCCATCCTGTCCCCCCAATCCTGGCAGGTTTCATGTCCCAATCCCCCCATCCTGTCCCCCCAATCCTGGCAGGTTTCATGTCCCAATCCCCCCATCCTGTCCCCCCAATCCTGGCAGGTTTCCTGCCCCAGCCCCCCTTTCCCCCGCCCAGGACACCTGCAACCGGAGCCCGAGGGGAGCAGATGCCGAGCCTGACGCGTCCCTGTCCCCCGAGAACCCGATCCTGCCAGCACCTGCCCGGGCAGGGAACAGATCCTGCCCTTTGTGTGGCATTTCAAAGGCTCTGCAGCCACCCCGCCCGGCCCGGGGCTGGCTTTGGGATCACCCCACAGCCCCTGGCTCTCCTCAAAGCGGGGCAGCACCGTTTGAACAGCACAATTCCACAGAATCCCACGGGAGCTGCGGCTGGAAGGGCCCTCTGGAGTCCATCCATGGGCCTGCACCCCTGGGCTGACCACCACCGTGGCCAGACCATCCCAGGCTGACCATCACCAATGGCCAAACTATCCCAGGCTGAGCATCACCACAGCCAGACCATCCCAGGCTGACCATCACCACAGCCAGACCATCCCAGGCTGACCATCACCACAGCCAGTGCATCCCTGCATGCCTGGGCTGACCATCCCCATGGCCAGACCATCCCAGACCGACCATCCCCATGGCCAGTCCACCCCTGGGCTGACCACCACCACAGCCAGACCATCCTTGGGCTGACCACCACCATGGCCAGTCCACCCCTGGGCTGACCACCATGACCAGTCGATCCCCTCACCCCCCGCAGCAGGTGACACAGGTGACACACCCAGGTGGGGCTGGACCATCTCCAGAGGCCCGGACCCCACAGCTGCCCCACGCCGGTGGACAGCCCCTCCTGTGAGGAGCAGGAGGCTCCCAGCACCGTGCCAGCCCCGTGCCCACTCACCACCTCGGTGCCCGTGGTGCCGGCCAGCAGCTCGGTGACGGCGTCGCCGCTGCCGGGCAGGCTGAGGCCGTGGACGGCGGCGCCGATGCTGCCCGTGGCGATCATGGACGGGGGGTACATCACGAAGGTGTCGTCTGTGGGCAGCACGGGGGGAAAGAGCTGTTAGAGGGGCTGCGGCTGCCCTTGGGCACGGACGGGGGTTTGGCAGCAGGGCCAGGACTCCAGGAGGGGCTCTGGGATGAGCTGGCTCCAGAGACTGGGGGAGAGGCCGAGGAAAGCTGGGATTCAACAGGCACAGCAAGAGGCTGGCACGGGGCCCTGCTGTCCTGGCATCTCAGAGCCCCCAGGAGCACTGCCCCACCTCGAAGGGCTCTGCCTGCAAGCAAGGCAGGTGTTGGAATCTGAGGTATTGATGATTCTGAGATTGTAAAAGTCTCTGTCTGTCAGCCCCCCTGCCAAAGCAGAAGCCAGAATTGGTCTGTGCTGGTTTCCAGGTTGTTTATTCTGTTTATCTCTCACATGTTCTGCTGCCCTGCCCAGCTCTGTCCTGCAGGGCAGCGTGTGGGGCTCTGCCCTCAGTGGGATGTGACAAACATTAAATACCAGAAACTCCCTGGGCTGCATTTACAATAACGTGCCAATATCTGTCACCTACGTTGGACAGTGTGTCCCCAGCCTGAACCAACAGAAAAATGCCAACACCACAGTGAGACATGGAGGGCATGAAGGAGAAAAAGGACAAGGCACACCCAATTTCCTCCATCTTGTCCCCTTTGGACCCCTCATCTAGAACCCTAAAATTTTACTTTTGCACCCGTGCCACACTTAATTATTACTGATATCAAACACTCAGAGCTGGTAATTGATCCTGTAAGATTGAAAACTCTTTTTCCATGGCCAGAGATCACAGCCAGTGTCTCTGGGGGCTCTGTCCAGGGGGGTTCCTGACCCCTGCCAGGGTCCCAGGGCAGCCAGAGGGAAGCCCTGGATTCCCCCAGGCAGGCACCCAGTTCCCAAAACCAGCGTGGGGCCCATGCCAGGTGCCCCCCAGCCCAGCACCCACCTGTGGCACACAGGGCGATGAAGGTCTGGGCGTGTTTCTTCACCAGCTCCACCTTGTCCAGGGGCAGCGGCAGCTGGTGCAGGATGTGGGGCAGGAAATCGTTGGCAATCACCGACACCAGGTCCCACTTGAGCTTCTCCAGGACCAGCAGCTCCCAGTTCTGCGGGGTGAGCGAGGACAGGAGGTTTGGGGGTGGATCAGGAGGCCCCGGGATCGGGGAAGGGCACAGGGGTTGTCCCCACGTGGCACCATGCCAGCCCTGGGCTGCTCAGAGCTGGGAGCACAGTGAGGAGAGAGGGAAAAATGTGGATTTTCTTTTCCAGGGATTAGCCCTGGACAGTCCTCGCTTTGCAAAGGGCTGGGAGGGCCCAGGGGGGGAAAGCAGAGCAGGGACAGAGGGAAATCCATGGCAGGGACAGAGGGAAATCCACGGCAGAGACACCATTCCCAATCCCTTCCCCACTCCCAAGGGGACAGGCTGATGTCCAGGCTCCCAGCACAACCCAGCTGGGGTGACAGAGTCACCTGTGCCTGCCCCACAAACCCCAGGGCAGGAGGGAATTCTCCAGCTGGGAATGCCTTTTTTTTTGTTTGTTTTTTTGTCAGGAAATTCCCCTTTTCTCCAGCAAGAAAGCCTCCAGGAGTGCTGGGAGCATCCCCAGCCCTGATCAGCCACACCAACACCCTCAGGGGCTTCCCAAGGCCTCCATCCCAAGGGCTGCTCCCTCCAAAAGCCCAGCAGGCTTTTCTGGGGTGTGCAGGAGCCAGCCAGGCTGGAGCAGATGGTGGAAGGCTGGGAGCCTCCTTAAGCTGCTCCTGAACCTCCCGAGCTCCTCCTGGCCCTGCCAGGGATGGGGACAGGGACAAACCTTGGCAGAGCCGTCCCCCAGCAGGTCCCGTGCTCAGCGGGTGCCAAGGTGAACACAAGGAGAGCCCAGCACGAAATTTGGGATCCCTGCCCTCAAATCCCAGCTCTGGCAAGGCTGGAGCAGCAGCTGAACCCAACTGGGGGGCACAGACGTGGAGGCCTCACTGGGCTGTCACTGCTGTCCCCTCTGGGGGTGGCACAGAGCTGTGTCCTCCCAGCATCAGCCCCTTCCCCATCCCCATATCCCACCAGGAGGGGTTTTCCAGCCTCTTTTCCCTTCACCTGCAGCAGATCTGGGTGAGGGGCTCAGAAAGGCCTGAGCGTGTCCCTGGGACAGGGGACAGTGGCAGGGCAGGGGGACAGTGGCAGGGCAGGGGGACAGTGGCCCTGCTGGGAAAGGAAAACCCCCCAGGAGCTGAGGCTGAGCCCCCAGAGCTCAGGTCAGGTTCAGGGCCCCACCCTGCCCAGCACAAATCCCCTTTTCTCCCCAAATTCAGGATCCCAGTCAGCGCTGCACAGAGGGAGGAGCTGCAGCACGGAGGGATTTGGGGAAGTGCCACTCTTTCCTAAGCTCCCATCTCCATTTCCCCCTTTTTTTTTCCTGTTGTTACCCATTTCCCCCCCTTCCCCTTACACAACAAACCCGCCCCGAGTTGCTCAAAGGAGCAGAATTGCTCAAGCTGCCCCGAACCCCCCTGGGCCCAGGCTGGCACTTCCAGCCTCCCCTTTTCCCCAGGAAACCATTCCTGCCTCCCCCTCCCAGATGGAGACCCAGCCTGCCAGGATTTGCCTTTTCAATCCAAATCCACGGGATAACAGCAAAAAGGAGCTTAAAGCAAAAAAAACCCCATCCAGTTTGGCATTCCTGAAACCTTTTCTTGTGAATTAAGATTTCTCCCAAGGAGCTGATCCTGCCTATCCCTACTGTTGGGCCATCTTAAAGGGTGAAACGCTGGGCAACAAAACTGGTGAAGGGTCTGAAGCAGAAATCCCCAGAGGAGTGGCTGAGGGAGCTGGAGTGTTTAGCCTGGAGAAAAGGAGGCTCAAGGGAAACCTCAGTCCTCTCTTACAACCACCTGAAAGTGGGGGTCAGCCTCTTTTGCCAGATAACCAGCGACAGGTTGAGAAAACAGCCTCAGGTTGTGCCAGAGGAGGTTCAGATTGAGTATTAGAAAAAAATCCTTCACCAAAAGCCTTGCTAAGTGCTGGAACAGGCTGCCCAGTGAAGTGGTTCAGCCACCATCCCTGCAGAAATTTAAAAGACATATAGGTGTGGCTTTTAGGGACATGGTTTGGTGGTGGACTTGGCACTGTTGGGTTAATATTGGGCTCAATGATCTTTGAGGTCTTTCCCAATTAAATGATTTGCCTTTTCAATCCAAATCCATGGGATAACAGCAAAAAGGAGCTTTGGAAAAGAGAGGATCCCTGAGGGCGGAGGGATCGGAGCAGAGGAGGAGGATGAGGCCGGGGAGAAGGAGGAAGGACAGACGTGCCACGTCCTGAGTGGGACACAGGGGACAGCTCTGTCCCCACCTGGGGGATCCAGAGGGTTGGGAAAGCTGCTCCAGGTTCTTGGGAAGGGACCTGGAGCTGCCTCCTCACCCAGCAGAGCCCAAAGGCTCCTCTGAGGCCACGGGGGGCTCCCAGCTCTGCTCTGAGCCTCTGGAGCCAGAGCCCGGCCACCAGGGCCACCGCCACCCTCAGGGCTGGGACACAGCTGGGACACTGTCCCCAGGGATTTGTCCCCACAGCCAGGAATTTCTCCCTACACTCAAGGATTTGTCCCCAGGGATTTGTCCCCACACCCAGGGATTTGTCCCCATGTCCAGGGATTGTCCCCATGTCCAGGGATTGTCCCCATGTCCAGGAATTTGTCCCTACACTCAGGGATTTGTCCCCACACCCAGGGAATTCTCCCCACACCCAGGGAATTGTCCCCACACCCAGGGAATTGTCCCCAGGGACTGTCCCCAGCCCGAGCTCAGGGCAGCCTCTGCTGCTGCCCCAGGGCCCGGCAGAGCAAACCTGCCCCAGCCGAGGGGGCAAACCCCAAATTTGCTTTTCCTGCATTTCCTCAGCCCTGCCCGGGAAAGGAGCAGAGGAAGAAAGTGGAAAATGTCCCTGGAAAATGTCCCTTTGTTGCTCCTGAGCTGGGGATGCAGCAGGTTCCCCTCTGCCAGGGCTCTGCGGGGTGGGGGTCCCAGGGCAGGGTGGGACATCCCCCTCTGGAAGCCTGAAGAAAACAAAACGAAAAAAAAAGCCAAAACCACCCCTCCCAAAAAAAAAAAAGCAAAAAAAAAAAAGCCAAAAAACCAAACGAACCAACCAAAAACAAACAAAAAACCCCAAAACAAAGCCCTAAAAAAAACAACAAACGAAAAAAAAGCGCCATAAACCCAACCAACCAAAAACAAACAAAAAAAACCAAACAAACAAACAAAAAAAAACCACAAAAAACCCCAACAAACAAAAAAAAACCCCAAATCACACCCCCCCAGAAAAAAAAAGAAACAAAAAATAAAATACACGGAAAAAAAAAAAAAAAAAAAAGGAAAAAAAAAGAGCACCAAAATCCATCTGCAGGGGGAAAAGGTGGGAAGAACTCTGGATTTCCAGAGCCTGGGCAGAGCTGGGTGAAGGTGACACCTCTGCACGGAGGGATGAGCCACAAGAAGGGGAAAACAAATTCTGGGAAGGCCCTCAGCTCTTATTCCCTGATTTTCACCCCTCACTGCTGCTCCTCCATCATCTCCCTGGTGGCTCCGGGGTTTTTTCCAGGGAATTCCTGGCCCTTGGCAAAACTGAGGCTGAAGATTTCCCAGCCCAGCCAAAGCAGGAGGATGGGGCTGATTGCCAGCTGCTCTCCCCAAGCTCTGAGCTGAACCCTGGTCAGCCAGGCCAGAAAAATCTTTATGAAGAAAAAAAAAAAAAAAGAAAAATATTTAAATTAAAAAACAAAACCAAAACCAAAAAAAAAACAAATACCAAGGTGGGTTAGAGAACAGCCTGGACGGAAATCCAACTTCCTCCAAATGGAGAAATCCCTCCTTGCATCATTTCCTTCTCCCCCAGAATAACTCCAGCGAGGTTCTGCTCCTTTCTGAAGGGCTGAGCTGCTGCCAAGCACCCCAGCCCGAGGAGGAGGAGGAGGAGGAGGAAGCAGAGCCCCGGGAATGTCAGCCAGCTTCCTGCGGGGATGGCCCCGGGCCACCAGGATGCCCCATTGTCCCCTGGCCCTGCTCTGCCCACCCTCTTCCAGGGGGTTGGGAAAGAGCAGGGGATGGGCACAGAGGGGAAGCAGCAGCTCTGGGGTGTGGTAATTCAGATTTAACTCCCTCAGCGAGGACAAATCCTTCAGATCCCTGGATATTCTGTCTTTATTGGAGCAGGATGAGCCCCAAAAAGGGTTAAAATCCATGGAAATCCAGGCCAGAGGACTGTCCGTGGAGTTAATTCAGATTTAATTCCCTCAGCCAGGGGGAATCCTTCAGATCCCCGGATATTCTGTCTTTATTGGAGCAGGATGAGCCCCAAAAAGGGTTAAAATCCATGGAAATCCAGGCCAGAGGACTGTCCGTGGAGTTAATTCAGATTTAATTCCCTCAGCCAGGGGGAATCCTTCAGATCCCCGGATATTCTGTCTTTATTGGAGCAGGATGAGCTCCAATTTTCATCCATATCGACATCACAAAGCATGCAAGAGCAACCCAGGGATCCCGGGGGGAAGGAGAATTCCAGAATTGAGTGGGAGCTGCAGGCTCAGGAGGGAGGAGCAGGAATTAACCCCTGGGAATGAGGGGGAATCTCCAGGAATGCTCTGCCCGCTCCTCACCTGCTCCAGGCTGAGCTGGAACCAGCAAATCCTCACCAAAAATCAGAATTAAACCCACCCGGGGGCAGGGCTCAGCATCCATTCCCATCCCTCAGCAAACTCATCAGCTCCCGGGGGGGCTAATTAAGGCAATCACCACCCACTAATGAGTTCAGGGCTCTGGAGGGGAGGGGATTTTCCCCAGCCTTGGGAAAAACCAGGTTCAGCTCAGAGCCCTGCAGTTCCCAGCACTGCCCCGAAAGTTCTGTGGGTTCCACTCAGATCAGCCACCCCAAAAACAGCCGGGCCGGGTGATGAGTAACCCCGAGAAGCTCTCGGGGATGTCACCCTTCCCTCCCGAGGCCCCAAAAAAAGGGCTTTTCTCCCATTTCCTCCCTGCTGGCTCGGGCTGAGCTCTTATCACACACCACCAGAGACATTTCAGAGCCTCGGAAGGATGTGGGATGAGAGAGGGGCAGAGCAGGAATTCCACTCATCCCCAGCGCCCCGGAGCACCCAGCAGCTGACAAAGCCCTCACAGCCTTTTGCTGCTTCACTCTGCGCCTAAAATCCCATTTTTCCTGCTGCCGTGGGAGCCAACCTGCCACATTCCCTGCTGCTGGCAGCTGGGGAGAGGCAGAGCTGCCTGAGCCAGAGCCTGGAGATGTCACTGGGGTGACAGCCCAGGGGGACAGTGACAGCCCAGGGTGACAGCCCGGTGCTGGCACTGGAAACTTCATCCCCAACCAGGAGAGGACAACTGAGGGGACAATTCTGCTGCCCAGTACAAGAAGGATGGAAAAACCTCCACCGGGGAGGAGGGGAATGCAGAGGGATGGGAGCAGGAGATGCCAGGGAGGAGCTGAGGGGGCACTGGGAGGTTCCCAGAGCTTGGAACCTTGGAGATGTGACTTGGAGTGACAACCCAGAATGACAACTCAGGGTGACAGCTCAGAGTGACAGCTCGGTGCTGGCACAGGAAACTTCATCCCCAACCAGGAGGGGACAATTCTGCTGCCCAGCACGGGGAGGAAACTTCATCCCCAACCAGGAGGAGACAACTGAGGGGACAATTCTGCTGCCCAGTACAAGGAGGGTGGAAAAACTCCACCAGGGAGGAGGGGAATGCAGAGGGATGGGAGCAGCAGAGCAGGATCAGGAGATGCCAGGCAGGAGCTGGGCACTGGGAGAGGGCACAGGGAGGTTCCCAGAGCTTGGAACCTTGGAGATGCGACTGGAGTGACAGCCCAGGGTGACAGCTCAGAGTGACAGCCCAGTGCTGGCACAGGAAACTTCATCCCCAACCTGGAGGGGACAATTCTGCTGCCCAGCATGGGGAGGAAACTTCATCCCCAACCAGGAGAAGACAACTGAGGGGACAATTCTGCTGCCCAGCACAAGGAGGGTGGAAAAACTCCACCAGGGATGGGAGCAGGAGATGCCAGGGAGGGGGCCCAGGGGTTACCAGCAGCTCCTGGGGGGTGATGGAGTTGTCGGTGTAGATGCAGAGCTTCTCCACGGTCAGGGGCATGGTTTCCCTCAGCTTGGAGGCCAGCAGCATGCACACAGCTCCCAGCAGCTGCAGGTGGTTCTTCTGCACGGCCACCGAGGACAGGTACCGATCCACGTAGTTCATGGCCAGCGGGAACACCTCCTCCTCACACTTCTGCTCCTCGCACACCTGGCCAGCCCCGGCGGCAGAGAGGAAAGAAAAAAAAAGACAAAAGGAAGTTTTGGTGAGAGAAAAGAGCTCAGCACGGCTCCGGAGCTGCTGTTTCACACTGTCAGGGAAGGAGCCGCAGGCATCGCCCCCGGGCTGTCACACTGAGGCTTCACCTTCCTGTGGAGAGCAGCAGGAGCGAGCTGCAGCTCCAAGGAGAGCACGGAAAAATCCCAATTTGCCCGGTTTGGCCTCGTTTGTGCTGTGCCCTGCTGGGGATGGCTCCAGGCAGCTGCCCCGGGGAGCTCGGGAGCAAAGCAGCAGCTCCAGCTGGAGGGTGCAGAGGAGGACCCAGGGCTGGCAATTCCACCTGGAGCCAGGAGAACCGATGGCAGCACCCCAATAATGTCCCCAAAATCCCTCGCTCGGGCACCGGCAGAGCCCGGCAGCTCCAAATTCCAGCCCTGCGCTCTTCTGTGCCCCCAGCACCGCAGCACTTGTCACACTGAACTTCCTTCTTTCGACACAGCCATGAAGAAGATATTGCGGTTTCTCCTCGCTCTGCAGAGAACGCCGCCCTCCTCCTGCTGCCAGCAGCGGCTGTCCCGGCCACGGGGACAATGACACGCGGGTGGTGGCACCCGCCAGTGTCACCTCGCTGCCTTTAGGGCTGCACAGGAGCCGACCCCAAAGCGGCGTTTATCTACCGACCCTCCTCGAAAAGGGGAATGCGGAGCGACAGCAGGGAAAAAGAAAAAAAAAACCTTTAAAATTAAAATATTCTTTATTTCTTTGGAAGAGCTTCCCGCAGCACCGGCCGGGGATAAGCAGAACCCAGCCCTGAGGAATTGTCATTTATTGAGAATCCTTCCACCAGGAGATCCCCCCCACCCCGAAATCCATCCCGCAGAGAGCCAGATTCATTTTTAATTTAGGGAAGTCGACAGTAGCGTTATTATCTCCCCCTTGAACCAGCGCCGTTCGCAGCCCCGCAGCCCCCGGGGGGGATCTCTCCCTCTTTTGGGGGTCTCTCACCCCCTGCTTTTGGGCTCGGGGGAGGCTCCCGCATGGGGGAATCCCAAGTTTGGCACAGCCAAACCCTCCATCCCCTCCGGCATCACCCCCCGCGCCTGACACCGGAGACATCAGCTCCGGCTCGTCCCCCGGTTGTCCCCCGCAGCCCCGGGCTTTTGGGGAACATTTTCGGTACCTCCAGCATCCAGAAGGCCAACATCTTCCGCATGTAGGGCTGGATGTCGCGCTGCACGCACTGGAAGTAGGACACGCGGGGGCTGTAGCGCTCCTCCAGGCTCAGCAGGTTCTGCAGCACCCGCCGGTCCCCCAGCAGCTGCGGGTCCCGCCCGGCGCGGGGGGCGCGGGGCGCGGACTCCGCGCACAGCAGCTCCATGGGGGGGGTGGGTGGGGGGCGGGCAGGGGCTGCGGGGACGCTGCGGGGACGCTGCGGGGACACAGCGCGGACACCGCGGGCGGAGCGAGGCGCCGCAGCCACCCCGCGCTCCGCCGCGCCCGCCGGGAACTGGCGGCGCTCCCGCCGCGGCCCCGAGCGCCGGGAGCGAGGGGGGCGTGGCCTCGCCGCGCCGCAGCCAATCAGCGAGCGGAACCGCCGCGCCCTCCGAGTTGGGGGGCGTGGTCACGGCACTCCGCACCAATCGGAAGGCTGAGCGCCGTGGAGGGGCGGGGCTTCGGCGGTGGTGGGCGGGGCCAGGGGCGCGCCGGCGGGACGGGCGCACGTGGGGCGCGGCGGGCGCTGCTGCCATGTTGGGGGGGGACACGGGGGGACACGGGGGGACACCGGGGGGACACCGGGGGGACACCGCCGCGCCTTCCGCCTCTTCCCCCTCATCTCCCCGCTGCGAGGCGGCTGTCAATCCCCGACGCTTGGATTTTTTTTCAGTGTTGAGTTCTGTAGCTTTTTTTCTTTTTTTTTTTTCATTTTTTCCCATTTTTTCTTTTTTTCATATTTTTTAATTTTTAATTTTTTTCTCCTTTTTTATTTTTTCCCATTTTTTAATTTTCAAAATTTTTCCCAATTTTTTTTTCATTTTTTCCCTTTTTTCTTAACTTTTAATTTTTTCCTTTTTTTCTTTTTTCTTTTTTTATTTTTTCTTTTTCCCCATTTTTTCTTTTTAAAATTTTTTCTCTTTTTTTTTCATTGTTTCTTTTTCCCCCATTTTTTTCCTTTTTCTCTTCACTTATTTTTTTTCTTTTTTTTCCTTTTTTCTTTTTTCTTTCTTATTTCTTTTTTCTTTTTCCCCCAATTTTCCCTTCCCCCATTTTTTTTCTTTTTTTTTTCCTTTTTTTTTTTTTTTGAGCGCAGTAATTTTTTCAAGGCTGTGGAAACACAATCAGCTGCGCACATGTTCGCTGCCGCTTCCAAAATTCCCCCTGGTGCGGCTCCGCGGGCCATGATAACAAAAGCGCGGGGGCTGCCGAGATAAGGCTTTGTCAGCCGAATAATTCCCATTTATTTGGGAACACCTTTGAAAAAATACCGGGCTGCTCGGTCCCCGAAGGAATTTGGAATAGTTTAGAAGGAATTTGAAATAGTTTTGAAAGAATTTAAAATACTTCTGTAACGTCCTTGAGCCGCTGGAATTCCTCGCTGGGCTGGGAAGATGCAAACTGCTTTGGGAAGCTGTGGCTCATTCCCTGATTTTTATCCCTGCCTGCAGAAATTGTGATTTTGCTGCTGGGAAAGGTCAGAAATCAGCAAAAAATATATAAAATAAATAAAGGCTGGCTTGTCCAGACAAAACACAGCAACGGAGAAAAGCCTGAATCCCAAAATGATCCCAAAAGTGACGCCCCTGACCGATCCTGCTGGGATATTCATGGTGAAAATCCATATTGGGAATGGTGAAAATCAATATTCACGGTGAAAATGCACATTGGGAATGGTGAAAATCAATATTCACGGTGAAAATGCACATTGGGAATGGTGAAAATCAATATTCATGGTGAAAATCCACATTGGGAATGGTGAAAATCAATATTCACGGTGAAAATCCACATTGGGAATTGTGAAAATCAATATTGACGGTGAAAATCCAGATTGGGAAGAGCCAGGGATTGGGAATTGTGAAAATGAATATTCACGGTGAAAATCCACATTGGGAATGGTGAAAATCAATATTCACAGTGAAAATCCACATTGGGAATGGTGAAAATCAATATTCACGGTGAAAATTCACATTGGGAATGGTGAAAATCAATATTCACTGTGAAAATCTACATTGGGAATGGTGAAAATCCACATTGGGAAGGGCCAGGGATTGAGGATTGTGCATTCCCTGGTTTTGTTTTATTCCTTAGGATATCATTCATATTTTAGGATAGAATTTATAATTTTTTTTCCTCCCACACACACCAGTGTCACCTCAGCTGCTTCCCCCTGTGCCATTTGAACACAATTTGCTGCTTCTTTGTCATCTAAAGAATATTTAAATCGCAAACAAACTCCCCAAATTAATAAGTGCAAAGTAAGGCAAGACCGAAGGCTTTGTTCTGTCAGCTCAGGAGGTTTTTTTGGGGTTTTTTTTGTGGAAATAAAAATAAATCTTTGTGATTTTAGAAGCTCCAAATGCCCCCGGTGACGGCGAACGCCGAGCTCACAGCCACAACCCCCTTCCCCTTCCTGCCCAGGGCTTTCATTTGTGCCATTAATTATCGCAATTAATGCAATTAATGCAATTTACGGCACGGATGGGAAATTTTTCGTGTCCTCAGCGTGGATTTGCTGTGCTGAGAAACCCGAGGATGGTGCAGAACTGATGGGAAAAAAAAGGGGCAGAGAATTCCTGCAGCGCCAAAGAAGGAATTTTGCTGGGTGACATCAGAACTTCCAAAAATCTCCTTTTTCCCCCCAATTTTCTTTCACTTTACAGTGGAAACATCCCTTGGTGTGGGCAGGAAATATTTGAGGAATCCATGGGATCAGTCAGCTGCTTTTAATCCGGGGTGCAGGGGAAGAGAAGGGCCCCAGATCCCACATTTTTAACCAAAAAAAGCAATTTTGGACTCCAGCAAAGTGAAAACCACAGCGGTGCCTTTTGGCCCTTCTGGTTTTGGGGCTGCGTCTTTGGAAATGGAAATTTTTAGTTTTTTTGGGTTTTTTTTAATCCCAGACTTGCTGGGTTTGGTTCTGTTCCTGGGGTTTGTGGGGTGTTTTTGGGTGGTGGCCCCAAAGTTCCCTCCAGATGAAATGGAGCCTCTGCAAGGCTCTGCTGGAAATGCAAAAAAAAAAATTCAACTTCAGGATCCCAAAAAGCCTAAAACGTGTGGGTGTGGGCAGGGAAATGGGGGGAAAATTCCAGGAAAACCAAATTTTGGTCACTGCTGGCCGTAGATAGGCGGCTTCCTGGTTTGGGCGGCGTTAAAAAAAGGAAATTCCTTGGGATTAAAAATGATAAAAAATAATAAAAACAAAAAACCCCCAGTGGCTTCCAGGAGCTCGGCAGGGTGAGGTCGGCCTTGGCCGAATCGTAAAATCGGGATTGTGGTTTTGGAATGTTGCTGAGGAGGGGAAAAGTGGGAGATTTCCAAGGGATGTGGGGCTGGTTCTGGTGGGATGGAGCCTGGGGAAAATTTTCCCATGGGGAAAATTCCTGCTGATTCCATGGGAAAATTCCTGCTGATTCCATAGGGAATTCCTGCTGATTCCATAGGGAATTCCTCCTGATTCCATGGGGAAATTCCTCCTGATTCCATAGGGAATTCCTCCTGATTCCATAGGGAATTCCTCCTGATTCCATGGGAAAATTCCTGCTGATTCCATAGGGAATTCCTCCTGATTCCATAGGGAATTCCTCCTGATTCCATGGGGAAATTCCTCCTGATTCCATAGAAAATTCCTCCTGATTCCATAGGAAAATTCCTCCTGATTCCATAGGGAAAATTCCTGCTGGTTCCATAGGAAATTCCTCCTGATTCCATAGGAAAATTCTTCCTGATTCTAAAAGGAAATTCCTTATTCCATGAGGAATTTCCTCCTAATTACATGGGAAAATTCCTCCTGATTCCACAGGAAAATTCCTCCCGATTCCAAGAGGAAATTCCTGATTCCATGAGGAATTTCCTCCTAATTCCACAGGAAAATTCCTCCTAATTCCATGGGAAAATTCCTCCTGATTCCAAAAGGAAATTCCTGATCCCATGAGGAAGTTCCCCCTGATCCTGTAGGAAAATTCCTGCCTATTCCACGTGGAAATTCCCAATTCCATGGGGAAATCCCTCCTGATCCCACCTGATTTTTTCGGAGCGTTTTTTCCCCTTCCTTTGTCCTTTTTGCAGCCGTTCGGGGGCCTCGGTTCCCTTTTCCCAAGGAAATCTCCAACGAAATCTCATTTTCATGGGAGCAGAGCGAGGCAGCCCCAGGTGAAATCTGCATTTTAGAACCAAAATTCAGCCGGGGAAGACACCAGGAGAGAGAGAAAGAAAGAAAGAAAGAAAGAAAAAAAAAATTTAAAACCCTAAAAAATAAAAGCAAAACTGAAACCAGAATTTCAGAAAACAACCTGGCCTTGGAAAGCCCCAGACGGGATAAATTTAGGTCATTTCAGGGGATGATCTGTGGCCACCAATTATGCAAAGGGTAAAAACAAAAACCACTGCCCTGATGTTTTACATTTAAAATTCAGCTTTTTTTTCCACGCCCCTGATCCTGCCCTGAGGAAATTCCTTGGGTTTGGAATTTTTTGAAGAATTCGGGGTTGCATGTTATTTTTTAGATTTTTTTTTTAAATAAATAAATAAATAACTAGATTACTAACTAAATAACTAACTAACTATATATATATATATATAATATTTTTGATTTGATGTTGGGAGCTTGGGGCTCCTCAGAGGAGCAGCACAAAGGGAATTTCCTGGGATTTGCTGCCCTGCCTGTTGGAGGGAAAAAGGGAAAAAGGGAAAAAGGGAAAATCCCTGAAGCTGAGCTTAGGGCAGGGAGGGGGAATTTAAACCAGGTTTAAACTGGAGCCTGGAGAGAATCATTCCCTGTCAGGGATGGAGAAAATCCTGAAGGATTTCCTGGGAGGATAATTTTTTTATTCTGGGATAATAGTTTTTTTCATTCTGGGAGAATATTTTTTTTTATTGTGGGACAATTTTTTTTTTTTTCTGGGATAATATTTTTTTTTTATTCTGGGATGATAATTTTTTTATTCTGGGATAATATTTTTTTTTTTTTTTTATATTCTGGGATAATAATCTTTTTTCTCTCCAGGGAAAGGTGTCCCTCATTTTTTTCACCCCAGGTTCACAGTGACAGGTTCAGCTGGGCCAGGCTGCTCCAAAACTCAGCAGGAAAAGCCTGAGGAGAGATCCCAGTTCCATAATCAGTGAAATTTGGGGTGCTGGGAGATGAACACCCTGGGAAGTTTTGGGGTTCTGGGACATGAACACCTTGTGAAATTTGGGGTTTTGGTAGATGAACAACCTGGGAAGTTTTGGGGTTTTGGTAGATGAGCATCTGCTAAAATTTGGGGTTCTGGGAGATGAACACCTTGTGAAATTTGGGTGTTTGGGAGATGAACATCTGGTGAAGTTTTGGGGTTTTAGGACATGAACATCCTGTGAAGTTTTGGGGTTTTGGGAGATGAACACCCTGTGAAATTTGGGTGTTTGGGAGATGAACATCTGGTGAAGTTTTTGAGTTCTGGAGATGAACATTGGTAAAGTTTGGGGTTCTGGGACATGAACATTTGGTGAAGTTTTGGGGTTTTGAGAGACGAACACCCTGTTAATTTTTGGGGTTTGGGGAGATGAACGTTGGTAAAGTTTGGGGTTCTGGAGATGAACACCCTGTGAAGTTTTCGGGTTTTAGGAGATGAACACCCTGTGAAATTTTGGTGTTTGGGACATGAACATCCTGTGAAGTTTTGGGGTTTGGGGAGATGAACGTTGGTAAAGTTTGGGGTTTGGAGAGATGAATACCGTGTGAAATTTGGGGTTTTGGGACATGAACACCCGGTGAAGTTTTGGGGTTTGGGGAGATGAACACCCTGTGAAGTTTCGGGATTTGGAGAGATGAACGTTGGTAAAGTTTGGGGTTTGGAGAGATGAACATCTGGTGAAATTTTGGGATTTCGCCTGGGAAACCCCTGGGAAACGCTGGAGCAGCTCCAGGGCAGGAGGATGAGGAACATTTTGCTCTCCCCACTGGGTTTTGGGGTCCTGGGGAGCTCCAACCTCCCCCAAACCCACGAGCAGGATACGGAAGAGCTTCCAAAAACCCCCAACAAAAGCTGCAGCTCCAGCAGGGCCGGGAGCAAATTCTGCTTTAAAACCCCCCCAAACCCCCCCTGCTGCTGGCAGGGAGGAAGGGGAGAAGGAGAGGAAGGAGATCTGGCTCTGCTGAGAATCCTGAAAGGTTTCCTGGAGACACCAGCACAGCCCGTGGCAATTTCACCTCCCGAGCTCTGCCACTTCCTCCAGGGCTGCCAGGCCGTGCCAGCTGCTGGCACGGGCACAGGGGCGCAGAGCCTGGGTGAAAAAACGCCCGTCGCTTGGCTTTTAAAACATTTTTAAAGTTATTTTTAAAAAAAAAATATTTATTTAAATATTAAAAATAATCATAATAAAATGGTTATAAAATAACAATAATACAATTAGAGCGATAAAATGGAGAGTTAGGACAATTACAAGGCAATAAAAAGTAAAGAATTGTGGACGCTAAGTCACAAAGAGCATCCCTTGTGAACAAAGGAATAACATTAAAAACAACAGCCTGTTGCATATTCATATATCCTTCATGGTTATGCATACATTTATTTAAAATAACAATTCTATCTGTTGTATGTCAGCTGTTTCCTTTAATAGCCAAGGCCTGAAGAAATTCGCTTGTTCTGATAAGAAAACCATAAATTCCTTTTCTTTGGAAAATTTAGGTTTTCCTCGAAGCGAGTATCTCATTCCTAAACAAAAAAAACCCTCCCCCCACATACAGAGTCTCTATTTTAACATTATGTTGGAAACTAAAAGTATATTTACCTCATAAAATATGGATTTTTCACAGCCTGGGTGCCTGGAGGGCCTGGGGGGTGCTCAGCTCTCACACTCTCAGCAGCACGTCGATTTCTGATTTTTTTTTTGTTTCCTAAATGAGTTTTGTCAAGAGAAAAATGAGGTTTTTTTCCCACTAATGGGATGGGTAATGAAAACATGGGGTTGATATTCATGGTGGACATTGGTATAGGGAAGAGCAAGGGGTTGGGGATTGTGAAAATCAATATTTGTGGTAAAAATCCATATTGGGAAGAGCAAGGGATTGAGGATTGTGAAAATCAATATTCACGGTGAAAATCCATATTGGGAATTGTGAAAATCAATATTCGTGGTGAAAATCTATATTGGGGATTGTGAAAATCAATATTTGTGGTAAAAATCCATACTGGGGATTGTGAAAATCAATATTCACTGTGAAAATCCATATTGGGAAGAGCCAGGGATTGGGAATTGTGAAAATCAATATTCACAGTGAAAATCCACATTGGGAATGGTGAAAATCCACATTGGGAATGGTGAAAATCAATATTCACTGTGAAAATCCATATTGGGGATTGTGAAAATCAATATTCATGGTGAAAATCCATATTGTGGGTTGTGAAAATCAATATTCACGGTGAAAATCCACATTGGGAATGGTGAAAATCAATATTCATGGTAAAAATTCACATTGGGAAGAGCCAGGGATTGGGAATTGATTTTCCAGGTTTTTTTTTTTGCTCTGCTCAGAGCATTCAGCTGCTCCTGGCCTCAGTTTCCCTCCAGCCAGGAAACATTCAGACACTCCAAAATACCCACACGGAACCCTAAAATTGACAATATTTATTCTGCACTTCCAGGGCACGGAGCCCATTTGTATTTAGGTGATTAATTATGAATAATTTTCTTTTATTAAAGGTAATAAAGACCTTCAGGATGGGAGCAAATCCCCGGGTGGGAGACGATGCCTTTCAAAACAACTCCACAAACACAGAACCAAAGGATTTAATTCCCCTTGAAAATATCATTGTGCACTGAAACGGCCGGAGCAGCCCCTTGGAAAGGCACCTGGTAATTAACAGGGTGTAAATTAATCAGCTTCCCGCAGGATTTTGGGACTTCCAGAGCTCGGAGCTGCCTTTTGTGGAGACAATTCCCAGGGGGACTTTGAATTCCAAGGGGTGGCAAGCCCAGATTTGGGAATATCACTGTTTTAAAAGCACCCTCAGCCCAAAATTGGGATTTTTTTGGGGGTTCTGGTGCCAACCTGGAGATAAGGAGGACAAAGGAGCTGCCTGGGAGCCCAGGGAAAGGGGGAAATGTGGGATTTGGTTTCCTGGGAGAAGCTGCCAAAGGGTTTTTGCTGCCTGGCCGGGGAATTTGTGACAAGGACAGGACCTGGCTGGCTCCGGAGTGTGGCACAGCTGATGGGAAAAGGGATTTAGGGGAGAATTTGCCTCCAAAATCAGGTGGGCTCCGGGCAGAACTGAGCTTTGCTCCTTCCTCCAGGCAGCAAAGGATGTTGTGGTGGGTGAAACCAGCTCGGTGTGACTGTATTTAAATCAGCAGAAATGTAAAATAAACGGGGTTTAATGTAAAGTGGGGTCAAATGTGTGTAAAAACGTCTCACGGGGTATAAATAAAGTTCCTCCGGCTCAGCAAGCAGTGATTCCTGAGGTTCCCACACAAGGAATAAAAACAGGAATAAAGAAATGCTCGTTAGTAAAAGAAACAATCAAAGTGAGATTCCTGCAATTAGTTAAAGAGGAGATCAGAGCTGCCTAAATATTGGGTGAGCTAAAAATCAAACTGGTGGGAAAAAAAAAAAATAAATATCTCTAAAAAATAACTGTCAGAGACTCCACCCCTGCTGCCCAGGACATGGCACTGGGCAGGGTGGGGCTGCCAGCATCCGTGCTGGGGACCTGGCCCTGAGAACCCCAAATTTCACAGGGCGTGTGTCCTCAGAACCCCAAACTTCACTGGGTGTTTGTCTCCCCAAACCCCAAATTTCACTGGGTGTTTTTATCCCAAAACCCCAAATCTCACATCTTCCAATCCCCCAAATTTCACTGGATGTTTGTCTCCAAAACCCCAAACTTCACAGGGTGTTAATCTCCCAAAACCTCAAACTTCACGGGGTATTTTTCTCCCCAAACCCCAAATTTCACTGGATGTTTGTCTCCCTGAACCCCAAACTTCACAGGGTGTTCATCTCCCAAAAACTCAAACTTCAGAGGGTATTTTATCCCAAAACCCCAAATCTCACATCTCCCAATCCCCCAAATTTCACTGGATGTTCATCTCCCCAAACTTCACAGGTGTTCATCTCCCTAAACCCCAAACTTCACTGGGTGTTCATATCCAGAACACCAAATTTCACAGGTGTTTTTCTCCCCAGATCCCAAATCTCACATCTCCCAAACCCCAGACTTCACTGGATATTTGTCTCCCAGAACCCCAAACTTCAGAGGATGTTTGTCCCCCAAAATCCTGGGAGGAGCTGCTTTTCCTACCTGAAATAAATCCCTGATTTTCTGCCTGTGACTCCTCTCTCCCCCCTTTCCCTGTGCTTTGAGGAGGAGCAGGGCTTGGCTGTGACCCCCTAAAGGGGAATTTTGGGGTCAGGCTGCAGGTTCCTCCCTCTGGAGCTGGCCAGGGAAAATCCCTCCTGGCCATCAGGATGGACCCAAACCTTTTCAGAACTTCTGCCCTTGTTTCCTACAGAAAAACCCACCGTAAATCCCCATAAATTCTCCATCCTTTGGCTGATTTCTGCCCAGCCTGACCACGGTGGGACAATCCTACAAAGTGTCCCCAAACAGGGCACTCGGGAGAGGCTCTGACCCCACTGAGGAGTGGCTGCAGCCATGGAGAAACCCCTCAGGAGTTTGGGGATTTTTGGGAGAGCAGCTGGGCAGCTGTGCCACATCTGGATGTCACCAGAGCCTGGCAGGTGGCACCTCGGTGTCTAATCCTGCCAGCCCAGCCTGCTGTTATCGAGGCCCTGTGGCCACCCCGAGAGCAGAGAGGACAGAGATAAAGCAAAAAAAGCGCTTTTTTTGGAGGGGTTTTGGGGTTTTTGTTTTTTTTTATTATTTTTTTGGTGCTCCTGCTGCTCCAGGCTTGGGTTTCTCAGAATGCAGCGAAGGAGAAATGAGACAAACAGATGTGTGGGGATGGGGACAGGGGGTGATAGCACTGCCAGCAGTGTCCCTGTCCCCGTCCCCAGGCACAGGGAGAGGCTGCCCGGAGCTATCGGCGCCCTGCAGAACAAAGGGGCAGAGCTGCCTGCACTTCCAGAGGCAGCAGGGCCATGAAACTGCAGGCTTTCCATGGAAATCCCACATTTCTCCTCAGCCCTGCAGGGTTTCAATGGAAATTCCACAATTTTCCTCAGCCCTGCAGGTTTTTCAATAAAAATCCCAAATTTTTCCTCAGCCCTGCAGGGTTTCAATGGAAATCCCAAATTTTTCCTCAGCCCTGCAGGGTTCGGAATGAAAATTCCTAATTTTTCCTCATGGTTTAGAATGGAAATCCCAATTTTTTTCCTCAGCCCTGCAGGTTTTTCAGTGGAAATCCCAATTTTTTCCTCAGCCCTGCAGGGTTTGGAATAGAGATCCCACAATTTTTCCTCATGGTTTGGAATGGAAATCCCACAATTTTTCCTCATGGTTTGGAATGGAAATCCCACATTTTTCCTCAGCCCTGCAGGGTTTCAATGGAAATCCCACAATTTTCCTCAGCCCTGCAAGGTTTCAATGAAAATCCTGAATTTTTCCTCAGCCCTGCAGGGTTTGGAATGAAAATCCCTAATTTGTCCTCAGCCCTGCATATATCCTAAGGAATAAACCAAAACCAGGGACTGCACAATCCTCAATCCCTGGCCCTTCCCAATATTGATTTTCACCATTCCCAATGTGGATTTTCACCGTGAATATTGATTTTCACCATTCCCAATGTGGATTTTCACCGTGAATATTGATTTTCACCATTCCCAATGTGGATTTTCACTGTGAATATTAATTTTCACAACCAATGTAGATTTTCACTGTGAATATTAATTTTCACAACCAATGTAGATTTTCACCACGAGTATTGATTTTCACAATCCCCAATCCCTGAACCTCTCAGGGCTCTCCTGTGAAACACGGTTGGCAAATGCTCCAAGACAGCCCAAAATCCCAATTTTTACCCCAAAATCCTGCCCTGATGGAGCCAGGATAGCCCTCGGTGCTTTCCCCCCCCCAGGATGGTTCCCCTGATGGCAGCAAGGGAGACAACAAGAAACAAAAATTTTCCAAAACACGCAAAGCTGGCTTTGCCCCCACGGATTTCAGGGGGGTCCCCCGCAAAACCCCTTGTGCCCCACAAATTTATTTTTACCTGCATCGTTCAAAAGTGTTTCTTTTACTTCCTGCAGAGTGAAAATCGAGCTGGAGGGAGGGTGAGAAAAAAAAAAAAATTAAAAACAAAGAAATAGGATGCTGAGCAACGATCTCTGCTCACCTGCGGGGCTGGGAGCGCAGCTGAGAGCTGCGGGGTGCCCCCGGAGCGGCTTTGTGCGCCCCTAAATCCCCTGCCAGCCCCGCAGCTGCAGCCCTGGGGTGCTCAGGGGGGGTTTGGGGAGGATTTGAGCTCAGCCCTGCAGAGCCAGCACGGCTGGGATGGTCTGAGCCCGAGGCTGAGCTCGGCCAGGCTGGGCTGGCACGGGGCGCAAAGGGTTACACGGGGCACAAAGGGTTACACGGGAATTAAAGTGTTACACGGGAATTAGAGGGTTACACGGGGTGTAAAGGGTTTGTCCCTGTCACCCCAGTTTGTCCCTGTCACCCCCAGTCTCTCACTGTCACCCCCATTTGCCATTGTGACCCCCTGTTTGCCATTGTCACCCCAGTTTTTTCCTGCCACCCCCAGTTTGCCATTGTCACCCCCAGTGTGTCCCTGCCACCCCTAGTTTTTTCCTGTCACCCCCAGTTTGTCACTGTCACCCCCCGTTCACCCCAGTTTGTCCCTGTCACCCCCTGTCGCTGTCACTCTGTTTGTCCCTGTCACCCCAGTTTGTCACTGCCACCCCCAGTCTCTCACTGTCACCCCCAGTTTGCCATTGTCACCCCCAGTTTGTCATTGTCACCCCCAGTGTATCCCTGTCACCCCCGTCACTGTCACTGTTTGTCCCTGTCAGCCCAGTTTGTCAGTCACCTCCAGTTTGTCACTGCCATCCCCAGTGTGTCCCTGTCACTCCCTGTCTCTCACTGTCACCCCCAGTTTGTCCCTGCCACCCCAATTTGTCACTCCCACCCCAGTTTTTTCCTGCCACCCCAGTTTGACCCTGTCACTCCCTGTCTCTCACTGTCACCCCAAGTTTGTCACTGCCACCCCAGTTTGTCCCTGCCACCCCATTTTGTCACTACCACCCCAGTTTGTCACTGTCACCCCAGTTTTTTCCTGCCAACCCAGCTTGTCCCTGCCACCCCCAGTTTGTCCCTGTCCCTCCCTGTCTCTCACTGCCCCCCCCATTTTGTCCCTGTCACCCCAGTGTGTCCCTGTCACCCCAGTTTGTCCCTGTCACCCCAGTGTGTCCCTGTCACCCCCAGTGTGTCCCTGCCACCCCATTTTGTCCCTGTCACCCCATTTTGTCCCTGCCACCCCAGTGTGTCCCTGCCACTCCATTTTGTCCCTGCCACCCCCAGTGTGTCCCTGCCACCCCAGTGCATCCCTGTCACCCCCAGTGTGTCCCTGTCACCCCATTTTGTCCCTGTCACCCCAGTGTGTCCCTGTCACCCCCAGTTTGTCCCTGTCACCCCCAGTGTGTCCCTGTCACCCTATTTTGTCCCTGTCACCCCAGTGTGTCCCTGCCACCCCTTCCCCCCTCTCTGGCTGTGATTAAATCGCGCCGCCCTTGCCAACCGCCGCCGCCAGATGTGGGGAGCTCATCTGTCACAGAGGAAAGGCAGCCAGCCCCAAGTGACACGAGGTGACAGTTGTGTGCACGTGAAGCGTGGCCCGTCACCCCCCGGCTGTCCCCAAAGCCACAGCCCCAAAGCCGGGCCCGTGGGAAATCATTTTAGCAACATTTGAATATTTCCCCCAAAACCAGCCCTGGCTCTGGGGGTGAGGCTGAGGAAGGTCCCTTATCCAACCTTCCTGCTAAAATCAGGGAAAAGCTCCCAATTCCTGAGTTTTTCCAGCTCAAATCTCTCTGCTCGTTCTGAAATCCAAATAAAAATCCCCCAAACAAAACGAGAAAACAAAAAAAAAAAACAGCAAAAAGACCCCAACAAAAACCAAACCAAACCAACAAAAAGATTCCCCCCAAAACAAATGGAACAAAACGAAACAATCCCAAAAAAGCAAAAAAAAACAAAACAAAACCATCCCAAAAAAATAAAAAAATTTAAAAACAACCAAAAAACCCCTAAAAAATGGGGATATAAAACCTCTTTCCCTTCCTGCCCAAGCGGAGCGTGGAAAATCTGCTGAGATCAGTTTTTGGGGTGCCACCCCCCTGGCCTGATGGAATTCCTCACACCCAGGGACACATCCTGAGGGGAATTTTCTCCCGGGATGTGATCGGAATCGAGCTTTTAATCACAAACATTTCCTTCACTTATTTTTCCCCTCCTCAAATTCGCATTTCCTGGGAGAGAAGGATCCCAGCAAGGAGCGGAGCCAAGGTAGAAACTTCCAGAAGGAATTCTGGAGAAAGCTGCAGCGGAGAGAGGAAGGGCTGGGCTGGGAGGGAGGGAGGGACATGGCCTCTGTCCCCAAGGGACAGGGAGGTGACAGCTCAGCACCTATCGAGGCCTCCAGCTGCTGCAGCTCCTCCAGCTGTGCCTCCAGGGGGACATCCCTGGGGACTTTATCAGGGACTGTCCCTCCTTTTGGGTGACATCCCTGGGGACTTTATCAAGGATTGTCCCTCCTTTTGGGGTGTCATCCATGTGGACTTTATCAGGGACTATTCCTCCTTTTGGGTGCCATCCACGGGGACTTTATCAGGGACTGTGTCCCCTTTTTAGGGTGACATCCTTGGGGACTTTATCAGGGACTGTCACTCCTTTTGGGGTGCCATCCATGGGGACTTTATCCCCTTTTTGGGGTGGCATCCTTGGGGACTTTATCAAGGATTGTCCCTCCTTTTGGGGTGTCATCCATGGGCACTTTATCAGGGATTGTCCCCTCTCTTTTGGGGTGACATCCTTGGGGACTTTATCAGGGGCTGTCCCTCCTTTTGGGGTGACATCCATGGACACTTTATCAGGCACTGTCCCCTCCTTTTGGGTGACATCCATGGGGACTTTATCCCCTTTTGGGGCTGCCACCCTTGAGGACTTTATCAGGAACTGTGTCCCTCCTTTTGGGTGCCATCCCTGGGGACTTTATCAAGGATTGTCCCTCCTTTTGGGGTGTCATCCATGTGGACTTTATCAGGGACTGTCCCCTCCTTTGGGGCTGCCACCCTTGGGGACTTTATCAGGGGCTGCTCCTCCTCTCCTGCCCCACTCCTGACTCTCGATTTCCAAAAAGGGCAGGAATTGTTCCAAAAAGGGCGGGAATTGTTCCAAAAAAGGCAGGAATTGTCCCAGAATCAGCGGCACACCCTGAGCAGCTGCTGCCACCCCATATCTCTGTCTCACCCCTGGTGTCCCCTTGTGGCTTCTGAGGTCCCCAGAGACACCAAAGTGCCCTGCCAGGGTGGTGGGGAGGGGTGGCAGGACCCCAAAACCTCTCCAGGTTTTTCCTCTGGAAAAATTCCCCCTGGAATATCCCAATTCCCACCCTGAGAGGTGTTTGGCATCCTTGGAAACTCTTCTCCACTCTTTGTGCCTTTGGCATCTTTGGGAAAAATCCGAATTCCAGCTGGGAGCACTCAGAACTCATCCCCACACCTGGCTGGGAATTCCCTTCTGGATCAGCTTCCTCCTCCAAGTAACAAATCCAGGGAGAAAACTCCAAAATTTTCACTGCCAGAGTCTTTAATAGCCACAAACTGCCACCAAAACCACTCGAACAAACCAATTATATTCCTCAAGTATTAAAAAAATGCCTCAAAACTCAAAATAAAATATAAAAAACAACAGCCCTGTGGCTTTGGACTCTCTGCGTGTTGGAGTTTCCATTCCTGGAAGGAACAACCCAATGTCCATATGGGGAAAAAAACCAACAAATATTCCCAGGAAATACATTTACCTCAGATTTGGTTTCCCAAGGAATTTTTTTGGAGAGGGGCTCAGAGGAATTTGCAGTCTTAAGTGGGAGCAGGGTGGAATTTTTTGGGGGCATTTTCCCAGCTGAGGGATGTGAAAATCGGCATCAATTCAGGGTGGAATTTTTTTTTTTTAGGGATTTTCCCAGCGGAGGGATGTGAAAATCGGCACGAATTCATTCAGTGCCGGCGATTTGTGAATGGAATGGCTCAGAAATAATCAGAATTTCTCGGTCCCGACGTGCCCTCTGCTGGCAGCACAAAATCCTGGGAATTTTTGAGGAGGGAACCAAGCCCAGCAGCTCCATCCTTGCATCCAGCACTTCTCTGTTGTTCTGTTCTTTGGAGAGTTTTAAAACTTCTAAAAGTTTCTTCTGCTTTTTGATCTTTCCGTATTTTTGCTAAATCTTTTCAGGCCGTTCTTGTAAATAAGAATTGTTTTACATTCTTCTTGGCGAGTTTAAGCAGTGTAATTGGAGACGTGGCAATTTCACCCTCCAATCCGCTTTTAATATTCTATATATTAAATATAAATAGAAAATAAATTCTGTTCTGTTGTTTTTAAGGTTATTCCTTTGTTCACAAGGGATGCTTTTTGTGACTTAGTGTCCGAGAGCATCCTGACATCTGTAATTCTTTGCTTTTTATTGTCTTGGAATTGTCCTAACTCTAAACTTTATTACTCTAATTGTATTACTGTTTTTATAACCATTTTATTATTATTATTAAACTTTAAAAATGTTTAGAAAACCAAGTGATTGGCGCTTTCCACAGATGTCCTAAATCGGGATGCCATAAATGAGGTTTCAATGAGGTTTGGGATGGACGGAACCACCAATCCTATCGCATCCAGATGTGCCGGGGGAGGGAGGTTGGGCGCATCCAGATGTTCCCCCAATCCGCACTACAACTCCCACAATGCCCCGCGCTCCCGCCCACCGTCCCGCCCGCACCTGGCGCATGCGCACAGCACCATATGGCTCCAAGATGGCGGACACAGCATCCGGCGGCTCCGGCACGGTAACGGCGCCTCATCCCCGGGGCGCGGGGCCGCGCGGGCGGGTTCCCGGTGGGGCCTGGCGGGGCAGCGGCGCCCGGTCCTTCCGGGGCGCGGAGGCGGCCGCGGCCGGGCCGCGGAGCGTGGAGGCGGCGGGCGGAGAGAGGGAGGCGCTGATTGGCTGGAGGGCGTGAGGGGAGGCGGGGTTTGATTGGCTGAGGATGGCGCGCTCGAATTGGCTGGAGGAGGGCGGGGCGGGGCTTGTGGGGGGGGTCTTAAAGGGGCCGCGTCCCAAAAGTGGGGAGTTGCTGTGAGGACGGGTGTGTAAATTTATGTATTTGTATAAATCTGTGTAAATATACACATAAATATTTATGTAAATATACGCACACATGCCCGCGTGTGTATGAGTGTAGAGGACATGTGTGTGTGTGAGTGTGTGTGTGTGTTCCTGCTCTTCCATGCTCCCAAACCCTTCCATTCCCTGCTCCCTGCCCCATCCCATCCCAAGAATCTTGTCCCATCCCATGGATTCGTCCCATTGATCCCATCCCATGGATCCCATCCCATTCAATGGACCTAATCCTATCCCAACCAATGAATCCCATCCCATCCCATCCCATCCCATCCCATGGATTTCATTCATGCCATGGATCCCATCCCATCCCATGGATCCCATCCCATTCAAATGGATCTAATCCTATCCCATCCAATGAATCCCATCCCATCCCATGGATTTCATCCATGCCATGGATCCCATCCCATCCCACCCCATGGATCCCATTCCATCCAAAGGATCCCATTGCATCCCATGGATCCCATCCTAACTAAAGGATCCCATCCTGTCCCATCCCATGAATCCCATCCCACCCCATGGATCCCACCCCACCCCACTCTCTCCTCAGAGGTGCCACCCTCCTGCCATGCCCTGACCCTCATTCCCATTCCTGTTGTTCTGTTGTTCCCGTGTCCCATTGTTCCCATCGTTCCCGTTGTTCCCATTGTTCTCATTGTTCCTGTTGTTCCTGCTGTTCCCGTGGTCCCCACTGTTCCCGTCATTCTTGTTGTTCTCATCATTCCTGTTGTTCTCATTGTTCCCATTGTTCACATAGTTCCCTTTGTTCTTATCGTTCCTGTTGTTCCGTAGTTCCCATTGTTCTCATTGTTCCTGTTGTTCTCATTTCATCATTCCCGCCGTTCCCGTCATTCTCATTGTTCCTGTTGTTCTCATTCCATCATTCCTGCTGTTCCTGTTGTTCTCATAATTCCTGTTGTTCTCACTGTTCCATCATTCCCATTGTTCTCATTGTTCCTGTTGTTCTCATTGTTCCTGTTATTTCGTCATTCCCATTGTTCTCATAGTTCCTGTTGTTCTCATAGTTCCTGTTGTTCCGTTGTTCCCACTGTTCTCATCGTTCCTGTTGTTCTCATCCCACCATTCCCACCGTTCCCGTTGTTCTCATCATTCCTATTGTTCCCTTCCCACCGTTCCCGTTGTTCTCATCGTCCCCGTTGTTCTCATCGTTCCCGTTGTTCCCTTCTCGCCATTCCCATTGTTCTCATCGTTCCCATTGTTCCCTTCCCGCTGTTCCCACTGTTCTCATCATTCCTGTTGTTCTCGTCCCACCATTCCTGCCGTTCCCGTTGTTCTCATCGTTCCCATTGTTCCATCATTCCCGTTGTTCTCATGGTTCCCGTTGTTCCCTTCCCGCCGTTCCCGTTCCGGCAGCGGGGCGCCAAGGCGGCGGGCAGCCCTGCGGACAATTACCAGCTGGCGCGGCGCCGCACGCTGCAGGTGGTGGTCAGCTCGCTGCTGACCGAGGCCGGCTTCGAGAGCGCCGAGAAGGCGGCGGTGGAGACGCTCACCGAGATGATCCAGAGCTGTGAGTGCCCGCCGGGAATGGCCGGGCTCCCGCCGGGATGGGATCCGCATTTCCACGCGGTGTCCGCACTGGGAGACAGCTCCCGGAGCAGCCGGGGCAGGCCTGGGGTAACGCCCGGCGTAAATCCCAGAGATCGGCACCAAATCCATGGCAAAAATCCCAGAGATCAGCTCCAAATCCATGGCAAAAATCCCAAAGATCAGCCTCAAATTGTGGCAAAAATCCCAAAGATCGTCCCCAAATCGTGGCACAAATCCCAAAGATCGGCTCCAAATCATGGCAAAAATCCCAAAGATCAGCTCCAAATCGTGGTAAAAATCCCAAAGATTGGCTGCAAATTGTGGCAAAAATCCCAAAGATTGGCTCCAAATCCATGGCACAAATCCCAAAGATCGGCCCCAAATTGTGGTAAAAATCCCAAAGATCGGCCCCAGATCCGGGATACAAATCCCAAAGATTGGCTCCCAGTCCATGGAACGAATCCCAAAAATCAGCTCCCAATCCGAGGCACAAATGCCAAAGATCAGCCCCAAATCCAAGGCACAAATCCCTGGAATCAGCCCCAAATCCCAAAGATCAACCCCAATCCAGGGCACAAATCCCAAAAATCAGCTCCCAGTCCATCACACAAATCCCTGGAATCAGCCCCAAATGCCCAAAATCAGCCCCAATCCAAGGCACCAGTCCCAAAAATCAGTCCTCAGTCCATTGCACCAATCCCAAAAATCAGCCCCCAGTCCCTGGAATCAGCTCCAATCCAAGGCACAAATCCCTGGAATCAGCCCCAAATCCCAAAGAACAGCCCCAAACCAAGGCACCAATCCCAAAAATCAGCCCCCAATCCTGGAATCAGCCCCAATCCAAGGCACCAGTGCCACATCCAGTCTTTTTGTAAAAAAAAACAAAACACTTTCCCAATATCTAGCCTAAATTTCCCTCGACCATTCAGAGCTGAGAAAAATTTCAGTTTTCAAGGGAAAAAATTTCAATTTCCCTTTGAAAGTTGAAAACGAGCAGCTGGAGGCTGTGACCTCTGGCTCTGTCAGCTCCTGGAGGAGGAGCCCAAGCCCAGCTGGCCACAGCCACTTTCCAGGAGAGTGCTGAGGTCACCTCTGAGTCTCCTTTTCTCCAGGATGAACACCCTCAGCCATCCCTTGTAGGGTTTGTTCTCCCAACCCCTCTCCAGCCTTGTTGCCTCCTCTGGATGTGCTCAAAAATCCCAAAATCCTTCCCAAACTGACGGTGCAGATTTGTCTTTTGCCTTCATGGCAAACACTGATTTTTTAAATTAATCCTTACCACCCCCACGCTTTCATTTGAAACACGCATCCTGCAAAATGCCCCATCGCCGGCTTGTTTTTCATTCCTTGCTGAATTTGTTGGAAATTCCCATCCCTGGAGCCGTGGCCACGGTGAGGATGAAATCCCTGCTGGTTTTACCCTGCAGATATTTCGGAAATTGGGAGGAGTGCCAAGTCCTACTGCGAGCACACAGCCAGGACCCAGCCCACACTCTCAGACATCGTGGTGACCCTGGTGGAAATGGGTGAGCAGCTCCCTCTTCCCACTCTTCCCACCTTTGGATTGGGAAATCTGCTCCCAAAATCTGGGATTTGGGCAGTGCCCGCTGCTGTGGACACACACAGCTCATGGTTTTCCACGATCCTTCCCTGTCACCCTGATTCTTAGGATTTTCTGAAGCTTTCTGAGTTTACATTCTGTTCAAAAACTTCCCTGCACATTTTCTATAAACAACATATTGTTCTGCATTCCTTCGTGGAGGTGGAGGAAGTTGATGTACTGGTGGTTTGTCCAATGTCTTTGGAGAGGTGGCCCATTCACTCTCCAATCCACTGTCACCTTTGGAAAAGTATAAAAGTTGGAGTCAGAAAATAAACTTTCTTCTTTTTTACCTTGCCATCGCAGTGGCTCGTGCTGTGCTTTCTCGTGTCCTATAGCGACACTTCCCATTGTTGCTCCCTGGCCCATCCCGTTCTTGTTTAATTTGGAAAAAATCTGGGAGGAGAGAGGAGGATTTTGATGGGATAAATTCCTGTTTCCTCTTCTGTGTTCCAGGCTTCAACGTGGAAACTCTTCCCGCCTACGCCAAGCGTTCCCAGAGGATGGTGATCACTGCCCGTACGTGGGGGACCTGTCCTGGTCTGCAGGGGGCTGGGAACGGCCTGGAATCCCCCTCTGCTGCCAGTCAGAGAGCTCCTGATGAGCTCTCTGTGGGATAATCCCGGGAATTCGGGGCTCCTCAGTCACCTCGGGGTGGGTTTTGTCTGCAGGGATCCATTTCCCTTCTGGGATGCCAATGCCAAGGTGATGGCACGGCCTTGGATGGGATCAGAGCTTTGGGGGGAGCCTGGGCAGGAGGATTCCTGTGTTTTCCATGATTTCTGTGTTTTCCCTGATTCCTGTGTTGTTTCCCTGATTCCTCTGCTGTTTTCCCTGATTCCTGTGCTGTTTTCCCTGATTCCTGTTCGTTTTCCCCCTGCAGCTCCAGTGACAAACCAGCCCGTGACCCCCAAAGCCCTGACAGCTGGGCAGAACAAGCCTCATCCACCCCACATTCCCGGCCATTTCCCAGAGTTCCCAGATCCTCACACCTACATCAAGACACCAGTGAGTGAAAACAACATTTTTATGCTCTTTGGGGTCTGTTTGAATTCCAGGAGTGGGGTGGATGGAGCTGCTCCATCCCTGTGAATTTTGGAACTGGAGCTGCTCCATCCCTGTGAATTTTGGAACTGGAGCTGCTCCATTCATGTTTGTTTGGAAGTGGAGTTGCTCTATCCCTGTCATGTTTGTTTGAGAGTGGAGCTGCTCCATTCCTGGTATATTTGATTGGAAATGGAGCTGCTCCATCCCTGTGAATTTTGGAAGTGGAACAGCTCCATCCCTGTGAATATTGGAAGTGGAACTGCTCCATCCTTGTGAATTTTGGAACTGGAACAGCTCCATCCCTGTGAATTTTGGAACTGGAGCTGCTCCATTCCTGTGAATTTTGGAACTGGAGCTGCTCCATCCTTGTGAATTTTGGAAGTGGACCTGCTCCATTCATGTTTGTTTGGAAGTGGAGTTGCTCTATCCCTGTCATGTTTGCTTGAGAGTGGAGCTGCTCCATTCCTGGTATATTTGATTGGAAATGGAGCTGCTCCATCCCTGTGAATTTTGGAAGTGGAACAGCTCCATCCTTGTGAATATTGGAAGTGGAGCTGCTCCATCCTTGTGAATTTTGGAACTGGAACAGCTCCATCCCTGTGAATTTTGGAAGTGGAGCAGCTCTATCCCTGTGAAGTTTGGAAGTGGAGCTGCTCCATCCCTGTGAAGTTTGGAAATGGAACAGCTCCATCCCTGTGACATTTGGGAACGGAGCAGCTCCATCCCTGTGAATTTGGGAACGGAGCAGCTCCATAACTCCTCCACGCCGATCTTTCCCTGCCCCAGACCTACCGGGAGCCCGTGTCCGACTACCAGGTGCTGCGGGAGAAGGCGGCTTCCCAGCGCAGGGACGTGGAGAGGGCCCTCACCCGCTTCATGGCCAAGACAGGAGAGACCCAGAGCCTCTTCAAGGATGATGTCAGCACATTCCCACGTCAGTCATTCCCTGATTTCCCATCCCTCTAGGGTTTGGGAATCATCCCGTGCGTGGTGTTTGCCCTGCTGAGCAGCATGTGGGAATCCTTACAGTTCAAGGGTTTGGGGAAAGGATTTAAGGATTCTCACAATGGAAGGTTGGAAAAGAGGGATTTGGGGGTTAAAATGGGGAGGAAAAGCAGAAAGCAGCTCCTCAGGGTTCCCTTTTTTCTCCTGGTGGAGAAGGTCTAAATCCAAATCTCATCCCAATCCTGGCTCCACCCCCTGCAACCTCACCAAGGAATTTCTTCTCCCTGACATTTTCCTGCTGCTGGAAATTTTCCTGTCTGCCTGCAGGGCAGTGATGAGGATTCCCACTTTCCCAAGGCTTGCTGGCAGCCTCTTCATTTTAGAGGAACCCAATTTCCCAGATAATTGGGGTTTTATGGTGGAGCTTAGGAAGGATTTTCTCTGTTGGAACACTGTTGGAAACATAAAAGAGATTCAGAAAATTGGGAAGTGGAGACTGCCGTCCTTTAAGGGTCAGAAAATTGGGAAGTGGAGACTGCCGTCCTTTAAGGATCAGAAAATTGGGAAGTAGAGACTGCCATCTTTTAGGATTTAGGATTTCCTTCCTGCTCCTTGGGAACAGCAGGAAAAGGAAACGTATCCAAACCCAGAAGCAGCGAAGTGTTTGATCTCCATAACTTTGTCCTTAATTTCTGAGGGGAGGAATTTCTCTCAGTTTCCTGACTGTGTCTCCTCTTTTCCCTGCTGCCAGTGATTGCTGCCAGGCCTTTCACTGTGCCCTACCTGACAGCCCTGCTCCCCTCCGAGCTGGAGATGCAGCAGATGGAGGAGACGGATTCCTCGGAGCAGGACGAGCAGACGGACACCGAGAACCTCCCGCTGCACATGAGCACGGTGGGGCCACCCTGGGGGGCTCCTGGGGGCCATTCCTGCAGTCTGGAATTCTGGAAATGGGAAATGGGACTGAGCAGTGGCGGGGTTCCTCAGCTTGGAATTCTGGCTGTGCCTCCTGGGAAATGGGAAATGGGAAATAGAACTGGACAGTGACAGGGTTCTCCAGCTTGGAATTCTGGCTGTGTCTCCTGGGAAATGGGAAATGGGAAATGGAACTGGACAGTGACAGGGTTCTCCAGCTTGGAATTCTGGCTGTGTCTCCTGGGAAATGGAATTGAACAGTGTTAGGTTCCCCAGTTTGGAAAATGTGACTCTGTTTCTTGGGAAATGGAACTGAGCAGTGGCAGGGATTTTCAGCTTGGAATTCTGGCTCTGTTTCCTGGGAAATGGGAAGTGGAACTGAGCAGTGGCAGGGTTCTCTAGTTTGGAATTCTGGCTGTGACTCCTGAAAAATGGGAAATGGAAAATGGAACTGAGCAGTGGCAGGGTTCTCTAGTTTGGAATTCTGGCTGTGACTCCTGGAAAATGGGAAATGGAAAATGGAACTGAGCAGTGGCAGGGTTCTCCAGCTTAGAAAACCTGGCTCTGTTTCTTGGGAAATGGGAAATGGAACCGAACATTTCCAGGGTTTTCCAGTTTGGAATTCTGGCTGTGTCTCCTGGGAAATGGAACTGAAATTTGAAGAACTGAAGCTGGTTGTTCAGCTTGGAAAACCTGGCTTTACCTCTTGGAAAATGGGAAATGGAACCGAACATTGTCCTGGGTCTTGAGCTTGGAATTCTGGCTCTGTCCCTTGGGAAATGGGAAATGGAACTGAACAGTGTCAGGGTTCCCCAATTTGGAAAACCTGGCTCTGTTTTCTGGGAAATGGGAAGGGGAACTGGACATTGCCCTGGTTCTTCAGGTCCCTGCGGAGTTCAGTGCAGAACGAGGCTGGAGCAGGAGCTGTCAGTAAATCCCAAATTTTCAGTTTCCCAAGGGATTTTGCTGTCTCAGGAACCAGGAGACCTGGCCTCTAATGCAGCCCCTCGTGTGCTTGGTTGTTGATTGTCCCTCCTGCCCATAGGGCTTTGAACTGGGAATCCTGGAATGCTTTGGGGTGAGAGGGACCATAAAAATCCTGTCCCACGGGCAGGCACACCTTTCCCCATCCCAGGTTGCTCCAGCCTTGCGTTGGACACTTCCAGGGATGGATCAGCCACGGATTCTGTGGGCAGAAGGATTTCCAAGCCTGTTTTTGGTTTATCTATTGTTGTTTTTGGCTGTGCCAGGATGATGCAGGGCCTGAGAAGGAGAACAGCTCGGTGCTGCAGCAGAGCAGCTCCCTGGCAGGCAGCAGGAACGGGGAGGAGAACGTCATCGACAACCCCTACCTGCGGCCCGTGAAGAAACCCAAAATCCGCAGGAAGAAGTGACAGGGGGGACCCGAAATTCCTTTGGGATTTCCCACGGGGGTCAGGAGAGGCGGAACGGCTGAGGAAGGAGGAGGTGAACTCTGCGTGGAGAGCTCCACTCCCACCCTGCTTCCCCTCGGCTCACGGCAGGAAAAGCACCCGGGAATTGGCCGGGGGAATTTTGGGTTCTGCTCTGGGGGGGATTGTGTTCTGAAGGGCTGAGGGACGCGGGGATGGGAGAGACATGGGGATGGGAGAGACACAGAGACATGGAGATGGGAGAGACATGGAGACATGGAGATGGGAGAGACACAGGGATGGGAGAGACATGGAGATGGGAGAGACATGGAGACATGGAGATGGGAGAGACATGGGGATGGGAGAGACATGGAGATGGGAGAGACATGGAGACATGGAGATGGGAGACGCGGAGATGGGAGAGACATGGGGATGGGAGAGACACGGGGATGGGAGAGACATGGAGACATGGAGATGGGAGAGACATGGAGATGGGAGAGACATGGAGATGGGAGAGACATGGAGACATGGAGATGGGAGACGCGGAGATGGGAGAGACATGGGGATGGGAGAGACATGGGGACACGGTGCTGGGAGGGACACGGAGCTGGGAAGGACAAGCAGCTGGGAGGGACACAGAGCTCAGAGGGACACGGGGACACGGAGCTGAGAAGGACACGGAGCTGGGAGGACACAGTTGACTTTTTCCCTTGCTTTATTTCACCCCTTTATTGCCTTTGTTTCCTCCCTTAATTTCTCCCTTTATTTTCTTTATTTCACCCTTTATTTCTTTTATTTCACCCCTTTATTTCCTTTATTTCACCCTTTTTTCCTTGTATTTCCTTTATTTTACCCCTTATTTCCTTTATTTCCCCCTTTGTTTCCTTTATTTCACCCTTTTATTTCCTCCCTTTATTTCCTTTGTTTCCTCCCTTTATTTCCTTTTTCCTCCCTTTATTTCCTTTATTTCCTCCCTTTATTGCCCTCATTTCAACCCTTTATTTTCTCTATTTCACCTTTTTATTTCCTTTATGTCACCCTTTATTTCTTTTATTTCCTTTATCTTACCCCTTTATTTCCTTTATTTCCTTTATTCCCCCTTTATGTCCTTTATTCCACCTCTTTATTTCCTTTATTTCCTGTTTTTCACCCCTTTATTTCCCATCACAAAAATCTCCTTTTCTTCGGTGCAGTTCACAGGATCCCCCCCATCACCCAGGGAGACAAAAATAATTTAAAATTTGATTTTTTTGCAGTGATTTCCTGCCAAAAAAAAAAAAAAATCTGAAATTAAATCAAATTCCTCCCCCCGTGAGTCACTTCTGCTGGTGCCTTGCTTGTACAGAACGAAAAATGTACAGAAAATCCTGTAAATGTTTGTATATATCCAAAAATTTTATCTCTTTTTAATTTTGTTTTTTGGTTTTGTTTTCTGCAAGGAAAAAAAAATCCCTTGCTGGGTAGGGGGAAAAAAAAAAAAAAGTGGAATGAAAATTGTAATTTTTATGTTCGTAATAAATGAAATTTTATCTCCTTCCGAGCAAATTGTAATTTTTAATTTTGCAATAAAGGAATAGTAATGATTTAGTAAAGGTATTTTGAATTATTTAGTAAAGGCATAAGCATTATTCTGTTCCTTTCTTAATTTAATAAAAATGAATAAATTTTAATTTAATCGATATTATTTTAGCAGAGGAACAGAATGATAATTTATTATGTCCGTAATAAAAGGAATTTTAGAAAAAACTCAGATATAAATCTGTATATTGGATTTATTCAGCCTGCTGCAGGTGAAATAATAAAATATTGCTCCAAATAAAGATATTTTCCCTCAGCCGTGGTAGAGCTTCAGGTACGCCTCTCTGCCCTGGGTTTTATGGAATTTTTTATCCAGAGTAATCTAAAAAAATAGAAAAAAAATCAAATTTTCATGGATACCAATGAAAATTCACCAGAAAAGGAAGGGGTGAGAGCGAAAATTGAGATTTAATTCAGATTTTCACTCCAGCACGAGGCAGTGGTGGCCCCACTTTGCTGCTTTTGGGGTGGAAATTCGAAAATTTCTGATTAAAAAGGGTTTTTTTGGAGGGGTTTTACAAACGGGGATTATTTGAGAGAGCAGGAAAGAAAAATAAAATGGGAAATGAAAAAGGGAATTTTGTCTCTTAGGAGATTTCGGGTAGGAAAGGACAACAAAATATAGTGAAAGTGGAAATATAGAAATCAAATCAAATAAAATAAAATAAAACTAAAATAAAATAAAACAAAAATAAAATAAAGTGAAATAAAATAAAATAAAATAAAAATAAAATAAAGTAAAATTAAATTAAATTAAATAGAATTAAAATAAATAAAATAAAACAAAATTGAATTAAAATAAAATAAAATTAAAATAAAATAAAATAAAAATAAAATAAATTAAATTAAATAGAATTAAAATAAAATAAAATAAAAATTAAATTAAATTAAATTAAAATAAAATAAAACAAAAATAAAGTAAAATAAAGTAAAAATAAGATAAATAAAATAAAATAAAATAAAATAAAGTAAAAATAAAATAAAATAAAATAATATAAAATTAAATTAAAATAAAATAAAATAAAACAAAAATAAAGTAAAATAAAGTAAAATAAAGTAAAAATAAAATAAAATAAAGTAAAAATAAAATAAAATAAGATAAAATAATATAAAATTAAATTAAAATAAAATAAAACAAAAATAAAGTAAAATAAAGTAAAAATAAAATAAAATAAAATAAATAAAATAAAATAAAATAAAATAAAATAAAATAATCTCTAAAATAGAATGCCGGTCAATAAAGGAGTGGCAGTGAGGGTGAAGGGGAATTTCTCACCCTCTGCACCTGCAGCTTGGCCGTCCTCTGGGCCGGCCTTGGCACCTTGGCCCAGTCCGGAGCCCCGAATTTCATGGGCCACGAGACTCCCGTGGTCGGCGGCCCCCGGAGCTCGTAGGTGCCCGGCCTGGAGGAGCGGGGACGGGTCGGAGCCGCCAGAGCCGCTTTCGGCTCGTCCAGAACGGCCCAGGGGCATCCAAAATATCCCAGGGTTATCCAAGATATCCCAGGGTCATCCAGAACGGCCCAGGGTCATCCAGAATATCCCAGGGTTATCCAAGATATCCCAGGGTAATCCAAGATATCCCAGGGTAATCCAAGATATCCCAGGGTTATCCAGAACGGCCCAGGGGCATCCAGAATATCCCAGGGTCATCCAAAATATCCCAGGGTCATCCAGAACGGCCCAGGGTCATCCAGAATATCCCAGGGTTATCCAAGATATCCCAGGGTCATCCAAGATATCCGAGGGTTATCCAGAACGCCCCAGGGTCATCCAGAATTTATCCCAGTGTTATCCAGAACGTCCCAGGGTTACCCAAAATGTCCCAGGGTTATCCAGAACGTCCAAGGGTTATCCAAAATATCCCAGGGTTATCCAAAATATCCCAGTGTTATCCAGAACGCCCCAGGGTCATCCAAAATTTATCCCAGGGTTATCCAGAATATCCCAGGGTTATCCGAAATATCCCAGGGTCATCCAGAATGTCCCAGGGTTATCCAAAATGTCCCAGGGTTATCCAAAATTTATCCCAGTGTTAACCAAAATTTATCCGTGTTAACCAAAATATATCCCAGGATTATCCAAAATATTATCCCAGTGTTATCCAAAATATTGAAGTGTTAACCAAAATATCCCATTATTATCCAAGATATCCCAGGGTTATCCAAAATATCCCAGTTTACAATAAACAATTTACAATTAACACCCCAATGTTAACAAAACATCCCAATATTAACCAAAATATCCCAATATTAAGCAAAGTATCCAAATGTTAGCCAAAATATACCAGTATTATCCAAAATATCCCAATATTACCCAAAATGTCCCAATGTTAACCAAAATATCCCAGTATTATCCAAAGCATCCCAGTGATTATTTTTGGATACAAACCCATTATTTTTGCAGATAAAAACCTTTTTTTTTAGGAAAGAAAGAGCTTTTTAGTTTGTTTGTTTGATTGACTTTTTTTTGGTGTGGGTTTTTGTTTTGGTTTTTTTTTTGTTTGTTTTTTGGGTTTTTTTTGTTTTGTTTTGTTTTGGTTTGATTTTGGGTTTTTTTTTTTTTGTTGTTATTTGGGATTTTTTGGGGTTTTTCCGCGAGGAGAGGCTGCACTCACCCCGGGTACAGGTCCTTGTCCAGGAGGCGGCGTGGGAAGCGGGGGCTGCTGGAGGAGAAGGGAACCGCGCCGGGCCGGGCCGGGCCGCGCCCCGCCGGGAAGGGCCCGTAGGCGGCGGGGCCGGGGGACACGGTCTGCGGGAAACGGGATGGGAGCGCGGGAAACGGGATGGGAGCGCGGGAAACGGGATGGGAGTGAGGGAATTGGGGATGGGAATGTGGGAAACGGGATGGGAGCGCGGGAAACGGGATGGGAGCGCGGGAAACGGGATGGGAGCGCGGGAAACGGGATGGGAGTGAGGGAATTGGGGATGGGAGTGCGGGAAACGGGATGGGAGCGCGGGAAACGGGATGGGAGTGAGGGAATTGGGGATGGGAATGTGGGAAACGGGATGGGAGCGCGGGAAACGGGATGGGAGCGCGGGAAACGGGATGGGAGTGAGGGAATTGGGGATGGGAATGTGGGAAACGGGATGGGAGCGCGGGAAACGGGATGGGAGCGCGGGAAACGGGATGGGAGCGCGGGAAACGGGATGGGAGTGCGGGAATGGGGATGGGAATGTGGGAAACGGGATGGGAGCGCGGGAAACGCGATGGGAGCGCGGGAATTGGGGATGGGAGTGAGGGAATTGGGGATGGGAGTGCGGGAAAGGGGATGGGAGTGAGGGAATTGGGGATGGGAGCACGGGAAACGGGATGGGAGCACGGGAAACGGGATGGGAGTGCGGGAATGGGGATGGGAATGTGGGAAACGGGATGGGAGCGCGGGAAACGCGATGGGAGCGCGGGAATTGGGGATGGGAGTGAGGGAATTGGGGATGGGAGTGCGGGAAAGGGGATGGGAGTGAGGGAATTGGGAAGGGAGTGAGGGAATTGGGAAGGGAGTGAGGGAACGGGGATGGGAATGTGGGAATAGGGATGGGAATGCAGGAAACGGGGATGGGAGTGTGGGAATTGGGGATGGGAGTGAGGGAATTGGGATGGGAGTGAGGGAATTGGGGATGGGAGTGAGGGAACTGGGATGGGAGTGAGGGAACTGGGGATGGGAATGTGGGAACTGGGGATGGGAATGTGGGAATTTGGGATGGGAATGTGGGAAACGGGACGGGAGTGCAGGAATTGGGATGGGGATGTGGGAATTTGGGATGGGAATGTGGGAATAGGGATGGGAATGAGGGAATTGGAATGGGAATGAGGGAATTGGGGATGGGAGTGCCGAAGCCCCGCACGCCCGGAGCAGCCGCCCCTGCCTGGCACAGCCGGGCTGGGGAATGGTTTGCTTGCCTTCCCCCTGTTTTTTGGCTGATTTTCCCCTGGTTTTTGGCTGATTTTCCCCTCTTTTTTCCTGCTTTTTTCCTATTTTTTGCCTGTTTTCCCCTCTCTTTCTTTTGCTGCTTTTTGGCTGCTTTCCCCCCTCTTTTTTCCAGCTTTTCCCCTCTTTTTTCCTGCTTTTTCCTTATTTTCAGATGCTTTTCCCCTGTTTTTTTTTCTGCTTTCCCCCTAATTTTTTTGCTGCCTTTTCACTCTTTTTGGCTGCTTTTTCCTTGGTTTTTTTGCTGCTTTTCCCCTCTTTTTTTTGCTTTCCTTACCTGAGCCTTCTGCTGGAATCGCGGGGCTGTCCTGGCTCCCATCACGTACCCCCGGGTGCTCATGGGCCGGGTGCTCGTGGAGGATTTGAGGATGTTCTGTTGCAGTGTGAAAGCCAAAATTATTTCTTGATATTATTCAAAGGCATCCTTTGCAGGGCAGGAATGCATGAGCAGCAGATACTCTTCCAATTAAACTTATTCCTAATTATTCCCTTAATTTCTCACTGCTGCAGAGCCTCGAGGATCTGTTAGGAAAGGAGATCATTCCTTTTTTCAGGAAAATTTCCTTTTTCCATCCTGGAGTGGGTTTGCAGGGCAGGGGTGGCCCTGTAACTCATGTGCCCTCTACTGATTTATTAAAAAATACGGATATTGATCTAGTACCGATATCCAGCTGTGAGGGACAAAAACTCTCTGACAGTTTAAAGTTACAAAGTGTGTGTTTATTGTGTTTATTGTGTTTATTGTGTGTGGGATTGCTCCCAAATCCACACCGCAGCTTCCAGGTGATTGCAGAGCCCTTTTATCCATACAAATACCCAAAATACAAATACATATTCATCATTTTGGTACATCCCATTCCTCACTTCGTATGCTAATTATTTCAAAAGCTATTTAAGCATAGTTTGTTCTTTGAAATGGGTCCCTTTCATGGGGAGGGGTCCCAAAATGAGGAAGTCAATGAAGTCTTCCTCCTTCTGACCTTTCTACCTTTTCAATGCCAATCTGACAAATGAACTCTTGGGAGAAATCCCATTTTTTGTCTTCAATTGGTTTCAGAACAGAGGAGGCCACAATTGTCTTATGTTCCTAAAAGCTATTTATCAATTTATATTCTTCATTATAAACCCAGATAACTCAACATTGTCCTGACGAGCAATCAATTATTAGTTAACTCCTAACTCTTAACTCCATCAAGGCCTACTCATTTATTTGAATTAACTCTAGTAAGGTCTCTATAACTAAAATCTCAGCTCCTCTAAACCTCTAAATTCTTTAAAATGGACGTTTCACTGCCAGTGAGCCCGGGATGAAGGAGGAGCTCACCTCTGGCCCCAGGTAGGAGCCTGGCCCCAGGAAGGGGCTGCCCTGCGCCCCGAGCGCCTCGATGCCCAGCCTGTCCGCGCCAAAGTGCTGCGGGAACATTTTCCGCTCCTGAGTTGTCCCAAAGGAGATGAGCTTTGCCACGGCTGGGGGACGGGCACGGGGAAATGCTGCAGTGGGATAAACAAGGGAGAAAAAAGAGAGAAAAGAGAGAAAAGAGGGAGCACTGCTGTCGCCCTGATTCTTAGGATTTTCTGAAGCCTTCTGAGTTTACATTCTGTTCAAAAACTTCCCCACGCATTTTCTATAAACAACATATTGTTTTGCATCCCTTCGTGGGGGTGGAGGAAGTTGATGTACTGGTGGTTTGTCCAATGTCTTTGGAGAGGTGGCACCTTCACTCTCCAATCCACTGTCACCTTTGGAAAAGTATAAAAGTTGGAGTCAGAAAATAAACCTTCTTCTTTTTTACCTTGCCATCGCAGTGGCTCGTGCTGTGCTTTCTCGTGTCCTATAGCGACACACTGCCTTCATCCTCTGCTCCAAAGCCACGAGGGGAATGAGGGATTTGTCTTTCCAAACAGATTTGTCTTTGTCCTGGATATTTGGGAGGGCTTTTGTTGTTATTGGACACGAAATGAGTACACAGAAGCTTGGTGAGTTCAAAAGAGAAAAACACCCAGTTTTATTCAAACATCTGGGATTTATAGAATTCCAAAGGTGACCGTGGATTGGAGGATGGAATTAGCACCTCTCCAACCTCTGCTCCAAAGATCGATCAATCATTCCTCTCCACCGCAGAGAAATCTGTAAACAATTCCATTTATGCATGAAATGGTGTGGGAACTCTGCCTCTCAAGCATCTAACATTATCAGATGGCTAAAGAAGTTTTATGAGAACTTTAACACTTTCAAAAGAGCTATAAAAGAAAAGTAAACACTTTTAAAAATCAGGGCAACAACTGCCAAGGTAGGGCAGCAAAAAATCCCTGGCTGGGTTGGAATCCGAGCCCTTCCCTGTCGCTGCTGGACACGAAATGAGTGCACAGAAGCTTGAGGAGTTCAAAAGAGAAAAACACCCAGTTTTATTCAAACATCTGGGATTTATAGAATTCCAAAGGTGACCGTGGATTGGAGGATGGAATTAGCACCTCTCCAACCACGCTGCTCCAAAGATCAATCACTCATTTCTCTCCATCACAGAGAAATCTGTAAACTATTCTATTTATCCATTAAATTGTGTGGGAACCCTGCCTCTCAAATATGTAAATATTATCAGATGGCTAAAGAAGTCTTATGAGAATTTTAAAACTTTCAAAATAACTATAAAAGAAAACATTTTTAAAAATCAGGGCAACAGGGTCTGCTCTTTCCTCTCCAAAGCCACAGGGGGCTGAGAGGAATGACAGATTTGTCTTTTTGTGGCTCTGCTGGTAGATAAAACCAGCGCTGAGAGAGAAAAGAAACAGTGGGAAGGATTCCACTGATTGGTGGATGGGAAAAAAAGGTATTTGCCTTTTCAAACAAACTGTAGGTTGGCTGAATAAATGAAATTGGATATTGAAAGATGATAGAAACAATGAGGGAAAATCCTAAATTCCATAAGAATTAAAAATTTAAAGGGAGGGTTGTACATTAGAGGGGAATCTCTAGTTTCAGGCGTTCTGGGAAGTCTGAACCTCTCAAGTACCTCAGACAAGGGGGAAAGAGCGAAACTGGGATAAAAAGGAGGCAGCATCCTCCAAAAATTGGAGAGACCCCAGGGAATGCTCCATGGCCTCTCCCATCATTGGATAAAGTAAAAGAACTCCTCTGTCTCCTTTTGGGCACAAACCTTAAGTTTGTGGGTTCATTTTCCTGGCAGGGCTGATTTTTCCCAGCCTGAGCAGGGAATTGGCATCTGGGAAGATCCTGGAGAAGTTGATGGCAGTGGGGAGGTTGTGGCAAGCACATTTCTCTCCCTCTCAGGATTTTTCATGGAGGTGCACAGAGAGAAATGAAAGAGAAAACAATTTCTATTTCTGCTCCTTGTTTTTCCCATGCGGAATGTGTTGGGAGAATTGTTTACCTGGGGTGAGTGCTGGGTTGGATTCTGGTGAGGATTGTTTGAGCCTGGTGGTCAATCCAATCCAATCCAATCCAATCCAATCCAATCCAATCCAACCCAATCCAATCCAATTTTATCCAATCCAATCCAATCCAATCCAATCCAATCCAATCCAATCCAATCCAATCCAACCCAACCCACCCGGGGCTGGACTCAGAAAGGGTCACGAGTCGTGTTAGAGTCAGAGAAAGCAGTATGTAGTTTTATTATCCTCCTTTTATATATTATATTAATGTATTTTAGCACAGTTATAATAAAGAAATCCTTCAGCATTCTGACTGAGTCAGACCTCAGCATTTCTGCCCATTGGGTTCTCCTGCATTTCCATCAGGAGGTAAAGGAGAAGAGAGCCCAGCCCCCCTGGTGCCCCCAGCTCTCACCTTTGGGGTCGTGCCGTGCTGCCATCCTGGGGCAGAGCCGGGCTCAGGTGCCATGGGCACAGGGCAGGGCCATGGGGAAAAGGCCAGGATTGGGCATTTCTCTCGGGAACGGGCCGGGCTGGCTCCGGGCAGCAGCCCGGGCTTGTGATGTCACAGCCTTGGCGATGTGACAGCAGCTCCTGACTCGGTTGCCAGGGCACTGCCAAGGCAGGGCGGCAAAAAATCCCCGGCTGGGATGGAATCCGAGCCCTTCCCTGCTGCTGCTGGACAGGAAACGAGTGCACACAATCCTGAAGAGTTCAAAAGAGAAAAACACCCAGAATTCCAAAGGTGACCGTGGATTGGAGGATGGAATTACCACCTCTCCAACCACGCTGCTCCAAAGATCGATCAATCATTTATCTGCACCCACAAATATTCTATTTATCCATGAAATTGTGTGGGAACACTGCCTCTCAAGCATCTAACATTATCAGATGGCTAAAGAAGTCTTATGAGAAATTTAACACTTTCAAAAGAGCTATAAAAAAAAACTTAACACTTTTAAAAATCAGGGCAACAACTGCCAAGGTAACAGAGGTAACATTTCCATCAGAAACAGCGTTTTTATTGAGGAGGTAATTCTGAATCTCTTGTTGATCGTGCTGGGGACACACGTTTGCTCCAGGGCTTTTCTCTGATGGCACAAGAGGTCTCTGTGGTGTTTGTGAGGTGATGCCGGGGCTCAGGGCTCATACAGAGACTCCTCACCGGGCACAGCAGAGCCTGGTGTGTGCTGTGGCCTCTGTTTACAGTGCCCGGAGTTCCCCCGGGTGGGTGGAGGATCACAGGCCCCTGGGCTGGGTTTGGTGAGTTTTTCTCAGCTCAGCAGTGTGAACACTCCAGATGCCCGTGGGGACACTGCTGGACAGCATCCATCCACTCTCTCCATCCACTCATTTGTACCCAGGAATGTAGGAAACTCTGACTGGGGACAGGCAGTAGTTTTGAAAATCATGCCCTAGCCTTTTTCTCTAGGAACGAACCAAGCGAGTGCCCTGAAACCAGCGGAGCAGTTGCAGAGGCTGAAGGGAACAGAAAGGGCTCCCTGCACCTTTTGCCTCCGTTCTCTGCCATTCCCCAAAAGGCATCACAGTCCCGGAATAGGAGTTTGTCATGCAATCTGCCAAAATAAATACCTGTAAAATCCTAGCTCTGCCTTTTGTTTAACGTGTTCTTACTTCCTATTTATGTCATCACAGAAAGCAAGGAAAGAAGAAATGTGACTGGTTCCCACTATTGCTCGGTGCAGGCATTTTTAAAGGCTGCTGTACTTCTATCCTCTTTTTCCACTCCAAGCTTGACTTTTCCCCTCCTTTTTAGAGGTCTGCTGCTTTGGGTGTCCCAGGCAGGGCTGGGTTCCTCGGCAGGGGTCTTAGGAGTTGGTGCAGATTCTGCTTTTTCCGAAGGTGTATCAAAGTGTGCCGGCAAAAGGACTGTTTTCTCAAGGGGAAAGCTTTCTCTCAATGACCATCAATGCATGTATGTGTTTTAATAGTGTAACCAGGTGGATTAAGAAAAGCCGACACCTGTAGCAGATTTTTCTTGGATCTGTGTCTTTGAGAAGTGGGCTGTGTGCTGGAGACGAGAGACCAAGAGACGCTGTTGGAGAGAGGCAACAGTGGCAGGTGTGAGCTGTTAAGATGATGAGGGCTCAGAGCAGCCACAGGTGTGAGCTGTCAGGATGATGACGAAAGGCGTGTCCTGCCGGGAGGGGGGGGGGGGGAGGAAGCTATATAAGGGCAAGGCTTTACTGCAGCTGGCTTTTGCATGGAGCTGCTGGAGGTGAGGAGATTATGGAGGGTTCCCGGGGCAGCCACCTGGAAGGACGGTGAGTGCTTTGGACACGGTCCGGGGGATCACCTGGGCACATCCTTTGGCCATTTTCCCTGGGAAAGAAAACTCAGCAGTCCAGGTTCCTGATGTCAGTTTGTAGGGCTGCCTTGGGTCTATCAGGGCAGCACAAGTTTGAGGTGGGGACAACTTCGGTGTGGGGTCCATCCTTCGATATAAGGAATTTCTGCAGTGAGGCTCCAGCCCAGAGCCAGGGGCCCCTGGGCACATCCTTTGGCCATTTTCCCTGGGAAAGAAAACTCAGCAGTCCAGGTTCCTGATGTCAGTTTGTAGGGCTCCCTTGGGTGTATCAGGGCAGCACAAGTTTGAGGTGGGGACAACTTCGGTGTGGGGTCCATCCTTCGATATAAGGATTTTTTGTAGTGAGGTCTCACCCCAGGGCCAGGGGCCCCTGGGCACATCCTTTTTCCATTTTCCCTGGGAAAGAAAACTCAGCAGTCCAGGTTCCTGATGTCAGTTTGTAGGGCTCCCTTGGGTCTATCAGGGCAGCACAAGTTTGAGGTGGGGACAACTTCGGTGTGGGGTCCATCCTTCGATATAAGGAATTTCTGCAGTGAGGCCTTAGCCCAGAGCCAGGGGCCCCTGGGCACATGCTTTTTCCATTTTCCCTGGGAAAGAAAACTCAGCAGTCCAGGTTCCTGATGTCAGTTTGTAGGGCTCCCTTGGGTCTATCAGGGCAGCACAAGTTTGAGGTGGGGACAACTTCGGTGTGGGGTCCATCCTTCGATATAAGGATTTTTTGCAGTGAGGCTCCAGCCCAGAGCCAGGGGCCCCTGGGCACATCCTTTGGCCATTTTCCCTGGGAAAGAAAACTCAGCAGTCCAGGTTCCTGATGTCAGTTTGTAGCGCTCCCTTGGGTCTATCAGGGCAGCACAAGTTTGAGGTGGGGACAACTTCGGTGTGGGGTCCATCCTTCGATATAAGGATTTTTTGCAGAGAGGGCCCTGCCCAGGGCCAGGGGCCCCTGGGCACATCCTTTTTCCATTTTCCCTGGGAAAGAAAACTCAGCAGTCCGGGTTCCTGATGTCAGTTTGTAGGGCTCCCTTGGGTCTATCAGGGCAGCACAAGTTTGAGGTGGGGACAGTTTTGGTGTGGGGTCCATCCTTCGATATAAGGATTCTTTGCAGTCAGGGCCAGAGGCCCCCGGGCACATCCTTTGGCCATTTTCCCTGGGAAAGAAAACTCAGCAGTCCAGGTTCCTGATTTCAGTTTGTAGGGCTCCCTTGGGTCTATCAGGGCAGCACAAGTTTGAGGTGGGGACAACTTCGGTGTGGGGTCCATCCTTCGATATAAGGATTTTTTGCAGTGAGGCTCCAGCCCAGAGCCAGAGGCCCCTGGGCACATCCTTTGGCCATTTTCCCTGGGAAAGAAAACTCAGCAGTCCAGGTTGCTGATGTCAGTTTGTAGGGCTCCCTTGGGTCTATCAGGGCAGCACAAGTTTGAGGTGGGGACAACTTCGGTGTGGGGTCCATCCTTCAATATAAGGATTCTTTGCAGTCAGGGCCAGGGGCCCCCGGGCACATCCTTTTTCCATTTTCCCTGGGAAAGAAAACTCAGCATTCCAGGTTCCTGATGTCAGTTTGTAGGGCTCCCTTGGGTCTATCAGGGCAGCACAAGTTTGAGGTGGGGACAACTTCGGTGTGGGGTCCATCCTTCGATATAAGGAATTTCTGCAGTGAGGCTCCAGCCCTGGGCCATGGGCCCCTGGGCACATCCTTTGGCCATTTTCCCTGGGAAAGAAAACTCAGCAGTCCAGGTTCCTGATGTCAGTTTGTAGGGCTCCCTTGGGTGTATCAGGGCAGCACAAGTTTGAGGTGGGGACAACTTCGGTGTGGGGTCCATCCTTCGATATAAGGATTTTTTGTAGTGAGGTCTCACCCCAGGGCCAGGGGCCCCTGGGCACATCCTTTTTCCATTTTCCCTGGGAAAGAAAACTCAGCAGTCCAGGTTGCTGATGTCAGTTTGTAGGGCTCCCTTGGGTCTATCAGGGCAGCACAAGTTTGAGGTGGGGACAACTTCGGTGTGGGGTCCATCCTTCGATATAAGGATTTTTTGAACTGAGGCCCCAGCCCTGAACCATGGGCCCCTGGGCACATCCTTTGGCCATTTTCCCTGGGAAAGAAAACTCAGCAGTCCAGGTTCCTGATGTCAGTTTGTAGGGCTCCCTTGGGTCTATCAGGGCAGCACAAGTTTGAGGTGGGGACAACTTCGGTGTGGGCTCCATCCTTCGATATAAGGATTTTTTGCAGTGAGGCTCCAGCCCAGAGCCAGGGGCCCCTGGGCACATCCTTTGGCCATTTTCCCTGGGAAAGAAAACTCAGCAGTCCAGGTTCCTGATGTCAGTTTGTAGGGCTCCCTTGGGTGTATCAGGGCAGCACAAGTTTGAGGTGGGGACAACTTTGGTGTGGGCTCCATCCTTCGATATAAGGATTTTTTGCAGTGAGGGCCCTGCCCAGGGCCAGGGGCCCCTGGGCACATCCTTTTTCCATTTTCCCTGGGAAAGAAAACTCAGCAGTCCAGGTTCCTGATGTCAGTTTGTAGGGCTCCCTTGGGTATATCAGGGCAGCACAAGTTTGAGGTGGGGACAATTTCGGTGTGGGGTCCATCCTTCGATATAAGGATTCTTTGCAGTCAGGGCCAGAGGCCCCCGGGCACATCCTTTGGCCATTTCCCCTGGGAAAGAAAACTCAGCAGTCCAGGTTCCTGAATTCAGTTTGTAGGGCTGCCTTGGGTCTATCAGGGCAGCACAAGTTTGAGGTGGGGACAACTTCGGTGTGGGGTCCATCCTTCGATATAAGGATTTTTTGCAGTGAGGCTCCAGCCCAGAGCCAGAGGCCCCTGGGCACATCCTTTTTCCATTTTCCCTGGGAAAGAAAACTCAGCAGTCCAGGTTCCTGATGTCAGTTTGTAGGGCTCCCTTGGGTGTATCAGGGCAGCACAAGTTTGAGGTGGGGACAACTTCGGTGTGGGGTCCATCCTTCAATATAAGGATTCTTTGTAGTCAGGGCCAGGGGCCCCCGGGCACATCCTTTTTCCATTTTCCCTGGGAAAGAAAACTCAGCAGTCCAGGTTGCTGATGTCAGTTTGTAGGGCTCCCTTGGGTCTATCAGGGCAGCACAAGTTTGAGGTGGGGACAACTTCGGTGTGGGGTCCATCCTTCGATATAAGGATTTTTTGAACTGAGGCCCCAGCCCTGAACCATGGGCCCCTGGGCACATCCTTTGGCCATTTTCCCTGGGAAAGAAAACTCAGCAGTCCAGGTTCCTGATGTCAGTTTGTAGGGCTCCCTTGGGTCTATCAGGGCAGCACAAGTTTGAGGTGGGGACAGTTTTGGTGTGGGGTCCATCCTTCGATATAAGGATTCTTTGCAGTCAGGGCCAGAGGCCCCCGGGCACATCCTTTGGCCATTTTCCCTGGGAAAGAAAACTCAGCAGTCCAGGTTCCTGATTTCAGTTTGTAGGGCTCCCTTGGGTCTATCAGGGCAGCACAAGTTTGAGGTGGGGACAACTTCGGTGTGGGGTCCATCCTTCGATATAAGGATTTTTTGCAGTGAGGCTCCAGCCCAGAGCCAGAGGCCCCTGGGCACATCCTTTGGCCATTTTCCCTGGGAAAGAAAACTCAGCAGTCCAGGTTGCTGATGTCAGTTTGTAGGGCTCCCTTGGGTCTATCAGGGCAGCACAAGTTTGAGGTGGGGACAACTTCGGTGTGGGGTCCATCCTTCAATATAAGGATTCTTTGCAGTCAGGGCCAGGGGCCCCCGGGCACATCCTTTTTCCATTTTCCCTGGGAAAGAAAACTCAGCATTCCAGGTTCCTGATGTCAGTTTGTAGGGCTCCCTTGGGTCTATCAGGGCAGCACAAGTTTGAGGTGGGGACAACTTCGGTGTGGGGTCCATCCTTCGATATAAGGAATTTCTGCAGTGAGGCTCCAGCCCTGGGCCATGGGCCCCTGGGCACATCCTTTGGCCATTTTCCCTGGGAAAGAAAACTCAGCAGTCCAGGTTCCTGATGTCAGTTTGTAGGGCTCCCTTGGGTGTATCAGGGCAGCACAAGTTTGAGGTGGGGACAACTTCGGTGTGGGGTCCATCCTTCGATATAAGGATTTTTTGTAGTGAGGTCTCACCCCAGGGCCAGGGGCCCCTGGGCACATCCTTTTTCCATTTTCCCTGGGAAAGAAAACTCAGCAGTCCAGGTTGCTGATGTCAGTTTGTAGGGCTCCCTTGGGTCTATCAGGGCAGCACAAGTTTGAGGTGGGGACAACTTCGGTGTGGGGTCCATCCTTCGATATAAGGATTTTTTGAACTGAGGCCCCAGCCCTGAACCATGGGCCCCTGGGCACATCCTTTGGCCATTTTCCCTGGGAAAGAAAACTCAGCAGTCCAGGTTCCTGATGTCAGTTTGTAGGGCTCCCTTGGGTCTATCAGGGCAGCACAAGTTTGAGGTGGGGACAACTTCGGTGTGGGCTCCATCCTTCGATATAAGGATTTTTTGCAGTGAGGCTCCAGCCCAGAGCCAGGGGCCCCTGGGCACATCCTTTGGCCATTTTCCCTGGGAAAGAAAACTCAGCAGTCCAGGTTCCTGATGTCAGTTTGTAGGGCTCCCTTGGGTGTATCAGGGCAGCACAAGTTTGAGGTGGGGACAACTTTGGTGTGGGCTCCATCCTTCGATATAAGGATTTTTTGCAGTGAGGGCCCTGCCCAGGGCCAGGGGCCCCTGGGCACATCCTTTTTCCATTTTCCCTGGGAAAGAAAACTCAGCAGTCCAGGTTCCTGATGTCAGTTTGTAGGGCTCCCTTGGGTATATCAGGGCAGCACAAGTTTGAGGTGGGGACAATTTCGGTGTGGGGTCCATCCTTCGATATAAGGATTCTTTGCAGTCAGGGCCAGAGGCCCCCGGGCACATCCTTTGGCCATTTCCCCTGGGAAAGAAAACTCAGCAGTCCAGGTTCCTGAATTCAGTTTGTAGGGCTGCCTTGGGTCTATCAGGGCAGCACAAGTTTGAGGTGGGGACAACTTCGGTGTGGGGTCCATCCTTCGATATAAGGATTTTTTGCAGTGAGGCTCCAGCCCAGAGCCAGAGGCCCCTGGGCACATCCTTTTTCCATTTTCCCTGGGAAAGAAAACTCAGCAGTCCAGGTTCCTGATGTCAGTTTGTAGGGCTCCCTTGGGTGTATCAGGGCAGCACAAGTTTGAGGTGGGGACAACTTCGGTGTGGGGTCCATCCTTCAATATAAGGATTCTTTGTAGTCAGGGCCAGGGGCCCCCGGGCACATCCTTTTTCCATTTTCCCTGGGAAAGAAAACTCAGCAGTCCAGGTTCCTGATGTCAGTTTGTAGGGCTCCCTTGGGTCTATCAGGGCAGCACAAGTTTGAGGTGGGGACAACTTTGGTGTGGGGTCCATCCTTCGATATAAGGATTTTTTGCAGTCAGGGCCAGGGGCCCCCGGGCACATCCTTTTTCCATTTTCCCTGGGAAAGAAAACTCAGCAGTCCAGGTTCCTGATGTCAGTTTGTAGGGCTCCCTTGGGTCTATCAGGGCAGCACAAGTTTGAGGTGGGGACAACTTCGGTGTGGGGTCCATCCTTCGATATAAGGAATTTCTGCAGTGAGGCTCCAGCCCTGGGCCATGGGCCCCTGGGCACATCCTTTGGCCATTTTCCCTGGGAAAGAAAACTCAGCAGTCCAGGTTCCTGATGTCAGTTTGTAGGGCTCCCTTGGGTGTATCAGGGCAGCACAAGTTTGAGGTGGGGACAACTTCGGTGTGGGGTCCATCCTTCGATATAAGGATTTTTTGTAGTGAGGTCTCACCCCAGGGCCAGGGGCCCCTGGGCACATCCTTTGGCCATTTTCCCTGGGAAAGAAAACTCAGCAGTCCAGGTTCCTGATGTCAGTTTGTAGGGCTCCCTTGGGTCTATCAGGGCAGCACAAGTTTGAGGTGGGGACAGTTTTGGTGTGGGGTCCATCCTTCGATATAAGGATTCTTTGCAGTCAGGGCCAGAGGCCCCCGGGCACATCCTTTGGCCATTTTCCCTGGGAAAGAAAACTCAGCAGTCCAGGTTCCTGATTTCAGTTTGTAGGGCTGCCTTGGGTCTATCAGGGCAGCACAAGTTTGAGGTGGGGACAACTTCGGTGTGGGGTCCATCCTTCGATATATGGATTTTTTGCAGTGAGGCTCCAGCCCAGAGCCAGAGGCCCCTGGGCACATCCTTTGGCCATTTTCCCTGGGAAAGAAAACTCAGCAGTCCAGGTTGCTGATGTCAGTTTGTAGGGCTCCCTTGGGTCTATCAGGGCAGCACAAGTTTGAGGTGGGGACAACTTCGGTGTGGGGTCCATCCTTCGATATAAGGATTTTTTGCAGTGAGGGCCCTGCCCAGGGCCAGGGGCCCCTGGGCACATCCTTTTTCCATTTTCCCTGGGAAAGAAAACTCAGCAGTCCGGGTTCCTGATGTCAGTTTGTAGGGCTCCCTTGGGTCTATCAGGGCAGCACAAGTTTGAGGTGGGGACAGTTTTGGTGTGGGGTCCATCCTTCGATATAAGGATTCTTTGCAGTCAGGGCCAGAGGCCCCCGGGCACATCCTTTGGCCATTTTCCCTGGGAAAGAAAACTCAGCAGTCCAGGTTCCTGATTTCAGTTTGTAGGGCTGCCTTGGGTCTATCAGGGCAGCACAAGTTTGAGGTGGGGACAACTTCGGTGTGGGGTCCATCCTTCAATATAAGGATTCTTTGCAGTCAGGGCCAGGGGCCCCCGGGCACATCCTTTTTCCATTTTCCCTGGGAAAGAAAACTCCGCAGTCCAGGTTCCTGATGTCAGTTTGTAGGGCTCCCTTGGGTGTATCAGGGCAGCACAAGTTTGAGGTGGGGACAACTTTGGTGTGGGGTCCATCCTTCGATATAAGGATTTTTTGCAGTCAGGGCCAGGGGCCCCCGGGCACATCCTTTTTCCATTTTCCCTGGGAAAGAAAACTCAGCAGTCCAGGTTCCTGATTTCAGTTTGTAGGGCTCCCTTGGGTCTATCAGGGCAGCACAAGTTTGAGGTGGGGACAACTTCGGTGTGGGGTCCATCCTTCGATATAAGGAATTTCTGCAGTGAGGCTCCAGCCCTGGGCCATGGGCCCCTGGGCACATCCTTTGGCCATTTTCCCTGGGAAAGAAAACTCAGCAGTCCAGGTTCCTGATGTCAGTTTGTAGGGCTCCCTTGGGTCTATCAGGGCAGCACAAGTTTGAGGTGGGGACAACTTCGGTGTGGGGTCCATCCTTCGATATAAGGATTTTTTGTAGTGAGGTCTCACCCCAGGGCCAGGGGCCCCTGGGCACATCCTTTGGCCATTTTCCCTGGGAAAGAAAACTCAGCAGTCCAGGTTCCTGATGTCAGTTTGTAGGGCTCCCTTGGGTCTATCAGGGCAGCACAAGTTTGAGGTGGGGACAGTTTTGGTGTGGGGTCCATCCTTCGATATAAGGATTCTTTGCAGTCAGGGCCAGAGGCCCCCGGGCACATCCTTTGGCCATTTTCCCTGGGAAAGAAAACTCAGCAGTCCAGGTTCCTGATTTCAGTTTGTAGGGCTGCCTTGGGTCTATCAGGGCAGCACAAGTTTGAGGTGGGGACAACTTCGGTGTGGGGTCCATCCTTCAATATAAGGATTCTTTGCAGTCAGGGCCAGGGGCCCCCGGGCACATCCTTTTTCCATTTTCCCTGGGAAAGAAAACTCCGCAGTCCAGGTTCCTGATGTCAGTTTGTAGGGCTCCCTTGGGTGTATCAGGGCAGCACAAGTTTGAGGTGGGGACAACTTTGGTGTGGGGTCCATCCTTCGATATAAGGATTTTTTGCAGTCAGGGCCAGGGGCCCCCGGGCACATCCTTTTTCCATTTTCCCTGGGAAAGAAAACTCAGCAGTCCAGGTTCCTGATTTCAGTTTGTAGGGCTCCCTTGGGTCTATCAGGGCAGCACAAGTTTGAGGTGGGGACAACTTCGGTGTGGGGTCCATCCTTCGATATAAGGAATTTCTGCAGTGAGGCTCCAGCCCTGGGCCATGGGCCCCTGGGCACATCCTTTGGCCATTTTCCCTGGGAAAGAAAACTCAGCAGTCCAGGTTCCTGATGTCAGTTTGTAGGGCTCCCTTGGGTGTATCAGGGCAGCACAAGTTTGAGGTGGGGACAACTTCGGTGTGGGGTCCATCCTTCGATATAAGGATTTTTTGTAGTGAGGTCTCACCCCAGGGCCAGGGGCCCCTGGGCACATCCTTTGGCCATTTTCCCTGGGAAAGAAAACTCAGCAGTCCAGGTTCCTGATGTCAGTTTGTAGGGCTCCCTTGGGTCTATCAGGGCAGCACAAGTTTGAGGTGGGGACAGTTTTGGTGTGGGGTCCATCCTTCGATATAAGGATTCTTTGCAGTCAGGGCCAGAGGCCCCCGGGCACATCCTTTGGCCATTTTCCCTGGGAAAGAAAACTCAGCAGTCCAGGTTCCTGATTTCAGTTTGTAGGGCTGCCTTGGGTCTATCAGGGCAGCACAAGTTTGAGGTGGGGACAACTTCGGTGTGGGGTCCATCCTTCGATATATGGATTTTTTGCAGTGAGGCTCCAGCCCAGAGCCAGAGGCCCCTGGGCACATCCTTTGGCCATTTTCCCTGGGAAAGAAAACTCAGCAGTCCAGGTTGCTGATGTCAGTTTGTAGGGCTCCCTTGGGTCTATCAGGGCAGCACAAGTTTGAGGTGGGGACAACTTCGGTGTGGGGTCCATCTTTCAATATAAGGATTCTTTGCAGTCAGGGCCAGGGGCCCCCGGGCACATCCTTTTTCCATTTTCCCTGGGAAAGAAAACTCCGCAGTCCAGGTTCCTGATGTCAGTTTGTAGGGCTCCCTTGGGTGTATCAGGGCAGCACAAGTTTGAGGTGGGGACAACTTTGGTGTGGGGTCCATCCTTCGATATAAGGATTTTTTGCAGTCAGGGCCAGGGGCCCCCGGGCACATCCTTTTTCCATTTTCCCTGGGAAAGAAAACTCAGCAGTCCAGGTTCCTGATGTCAGTTTGTAGGGCTCCCTTGGGTCTATCAGGGCAGCACAAGTTTGAGGTGGGGACAACTTCGGTGTGGGGTCCATCCTTCGATATAAGGAATTTCTGCAGTGAGGCTCCAGCCCTGGGCCATGGGCCCCTGGGCACATCCTTTGGCCATTTTCCCTGGGAAAGAAAACTCAGCAGTCCAGGTTCCTGATGTCAGTTTGTAGGGCTCCCTTGGGTGTATCAGGGCAGCACAAGTTTGAGGTGGGGACAACTTCGGTGTGGGGTCCATCCTTCGATATAAGGATTTTTTGTAGTGAGGTCTCACCCCAGGGCCAGGGGCCCCTGGGCACATCCTTTTTCCATTTTCCCTGGGAAAGAAAACTCAGCAGTCCAGGTTGCTGATGTCAGTTTGTAGGGCTCCCTTGGGTCTATCAGGGCAGCACAAGTTTGAGGTGGGGACAACTTCGGTGTGGGGTCCATCCTTCGATATAAGGATTTTTTGAACTGAGGCCCCAGCCCTGAACCATGGGCCCCTGGGCACATCCTTTGGCCATTTTCCCTGGGAAAGAAAACTCAGCAGTCCAGGTTCCTGATGTCAGTTTGTAGGGCTCCCTTGGGTCTATCAGGGCAGCACAAGTTTGAGGTGGGGACAACTTCGGTGTGGGCTCCATCCTTCGATATAAGGATTTTTTGCAGTGAGGCTCCAGCCCAGAGCCAGGGGCCCCTGGGCACATCCTTTGGCCATTTTCCCTGGGAAAGAAAACTCAGCAGTCCAGGTTCCTGATGTCAGTTTGTAGGGCTCCCTTGGGTCTATCAGGGCAGCACAAGTTTGAGGTGGGAACAACTTTGGTGTGGGGTCCATCCTTCGATATAAGGATTTTTTGCAGTGAGGGCCCTGCCCAGGGCCAGGGGCCCCTGGGCACATCCTTTTTCCATTTTCCCTGGGAAAGAAAACTCAGCAGTCCAGGTTCCTGATGTCAGTTTGTAGGGCTCCCTTGGGTATATCAGGGCAGCACAAGTTTGAGGTGGGGACAATTTCGGTGTGGGGTCCATCCTTCGATATAAGGATTCTTTGCAGTCAGGGCCAGAGGCCCCCGGGCACATCCTTTGGCCGTTTTCCCTGGGAAAGAAAACTCAGCAGTCCAGGTTCCTGAATTCAGTTTGTAGGGCTGCCTTGGGTCTATCAGGGCAGCACAAGTTTGAGGTGGGGACAACTTCGGTGTGGGGTCCATCCTTCGATATAAGGATTTTTTGCAGTGAGGCTCCAGCCCAGAGCCAGAGGCCCCTGGGCACATCCTTTTTCCATTTTCCCTGGGAAAGAAAACTCAGCAGTCCAGGTTGCTGATGTCAGTTTGTAGGGCTCCCTTGGGTGTATCAGGGCAGCACAAGTTTGAGGTGGGGACAACTTCGGTGTGGGGTCCATCCTTCAATATAAGGATTCTTTGTAGTCAGGGCCAGGGGCCCCCGGGCACATCCTTTTTCCATTTTCCCTGGGAAAGAAAACTCAGCAGTCCAGGTTCCTGATTTCAGTTTGTAGGGCTCCCTTGGGTCTATCAGGGCAGCACAAGTTTGAGGTGGGGACAACTTTGGTGTGGGGTCCATCCTTCGATATAAGGATTTTTTGCAGTCAGGGCCAGGGGCCCCCGGGCACATCCTTTTTCCATTTTCCCTGGGAAAGAAAACTCAGCAGTCCAGGTTCCTGATGTCAGTTTGTAGGGCTCCCTTGGGTTTATCAGGGCAGCACAAGTTTGAGGTGGGGACAACTTCGGTGTGGGCTCCATCCTTCGATATAAGGATTTTTTGCAGTGAGGCTCCAGCCCAGAGCCAGGGGCCCCTGGGCACATCCTTTGGCCATTTTCCCTGGGAAAGAAAACTCAGCAGTCCAGGTTGCTGATGTCAGTTTGTAGGGCTCCCTTGGGTCTATCAGGGCAGCACAAGTTTGAGGTGGGGACAACTTCGGTGTGGGGTCCATCCTTCGATATAAGGATTCTTTGCAGTGAGGCTCCAGCCCAGAGCCAGGGGCCCCTGGGCACATCCTTTGGCCATTTTCCCTGGGAAAGAAAACTCCGCAGTCCAGGTTCCTGATGTCAGTTTGTAGGGCTCCCTTGGGTCTATCAGGGCAGCACAAGTTTGAGGTGGGGACAACTTCGGTGTGGGGTCCATCCTTCGATATAAGGATTTTTTGCAGTCAGGGCCAGGGGCCCCCGGGCACATCCTTTTTCCATTTTCCCTGGGAAAGAAAACTCCGCAGTCCAGGTTCCTGATGTCAGTTTGTAGGGCTGCCTTGGGTCTATCAGGGCAGCACAAGTTTGAGGTGGGGACAACTTTGTTGTGGGGTCCATCCTTCGATATAAGGATTTTTTGCAGTGAGGCTCCAGCCCAGAGCCAGGGGCCCCTGGGCACATCCTTTGGCCATTTTCCCTGGGAAAGAAAACTCATCAGTCCAGGTTCCTGATGTCAGTTTGTAGGGCTCCCTTGGGTCTATCAGGGCAGCACAAGTTTGAGGTGGGGACAACTTTGGTGTGGGGTCCATCCTTCGATATAAGGATTTTTCGCAGTCAGGGCCAGGGGCCCCTGGGCACATCCTTTTTCCATTTTCCATGGGAAAGAAAAATCAGCAGTCCAGGTTCCTGATGTCAGTTTGTAGGGCTCCCTTGGGTCAATCAGGGCAGCACAAGTTTGAGGTGGGGACAACTTCGGTGTGGGGTCCATCCTTCGATATAAGGATTTTTTGAACTGAGGCCCCAGCCCTGGGCCATGGGCCCCTGGGCACATCCTTTTTCCATTTTGCCTGGGAAAGAAAACCCAGCAGTCCAGGTTCCTGATGTCAGTTTGTAGGGCTCCCTTGGGTCAATCAGGGCAGCACAAGTTTGAGGTGGGGACAACTTCGGTGTGGGGTCCATCCTTCGATATAAGGATTCTTTGCAGTGAGGCTCCAGCCCAGAGCCAGGGGCCCCTGGGCACATCCTTTGGCCATTTTCCCTGGGAAAGAAAACTCAGCAGTCCAGGTTCCTGATGTCAGTTTGTAGGGCTCCCTTGGGTTTATCAGGGCAGCACAAGTTTGAGGTGGGGACAACTTTGGTGTGGGGTCCATCCTTCGATATAAGGATTTTTTGCAGTGAGGGCCCTGCCCAGGGCCAGGGGCCCCCGGTCACATCCATTTTCCATTTTCCCTGGGAAAGAAAACTCAGCAGTCCAGGTTCCTGATGTCAGTTTGTAGGGCTCCCTTGGGTCTATCAGGGCAGCACAAGTTTGAGGTGGGGACAACTTCGGTGTGGGGTACATCCTTCGATATAAGGAATTTCTGCAGTGAGGCTCCAGCCCAGAGCCAGGGGCCCCTGGGCACATCCTTTGGCCATTTTCCCTGGGAAAGAAAACTCAGCAGTCCAGGTTCCTGATGTCAGTTTGTAGGGCTCCCTTGGGTTTATCAGGGCAGCACAAGTTTGAGGTGGGGACAACTTCGGTGTGGGGTCCATCCTTCGATATAAGGATTTGTTGTACTGAGGCCCCAGCCCTGGGCCATGGGCCCCTGGGCACATCCTTTTTTCATTTTCCCTGGGAAAGAAAACTCAGCAGTCCAGGTTCCTGATGTCAGTTTGTAGGGCTCCCTTGGGTGTATCAGGGCAGCACAAGTTTGAGGTGGGGACAACTTCGGTGTGGGGTCCATCCTTCGATATAAGGATTTTTTGCAGTCAGGGCCAGGGGCCCCTGGGCACATCCTTTTTCCATTTTCCCTGGGAAAGAAAACTCAGCAGTCCAGGTTCCTGATGTCAGTTTGTAGGGCTCCCTTGGGTCTATCAGGGCAGCACAAGTTTGAGGTGGGGACAATTTCGGTGTGGGGTCCATCCTTCGATATAAGGATCCTTTGCAGTCAGGGCCAGAGGCCCCCGGGCACATCCTTTGGCCATTTTCCCTGGGAAAGAAAACTCAGCAGTCCAGGTTCCTGATGTCAGTTTGTAGGGCTCCCTTGGGTCTATCAGGGCAGCACAAGTTTGAGGTGGGAACAACTTTGGTGTGGGGTCCATCCTTCGATATAAGGATTTTTTGCAGTGAGGGCCCTGCCCAGGGCCAGGGGCCCCTGGGCACATCCTTTTTCCATTTTCCCTGGGAAAGAAAACTCAGCAGTCCAGGTTCCTGATGTCAGTTTGTAGGGCTCCCTTGGGTCAATCAGGGCAGCACACGTTTGAGGTGGGGACAATTTCGGTGTGGGGTCCATCCTTCGATATAAGGATTCTTTGCAGTCAGGGCCAGAGGCCCCCGGGCACATCCTTTGGCCGTTTTCCCTGGGAAAGAAAACTCAGCAGTCCAGGTTCCTGAATTCAGTTTGTAGGGCTGCCTTGGGTCTATCAGGGCAGCACAAGTTTGAGGTGGGGACAACTTCGGTGTGGGGTCCATCCTTCGATATAAGGATTTTTTGCAGTGAGGCTCCAGCCCAGAGCCAGAGGCCCCTGGGCACATCCTTTTTCCATTTTCCCTGGGAAAGAAAACTCAGCAGTCCAGGTTGCTGATGTCAGTTTGTAGGGCTCCCTTGGGTGTATCAGGGCAGCACAAGTTTGAGGTGGGGACAACTTCGGTGTGGGGTCCATCCTTCAATATAAGGATTCTTTGTAGTCAGGGCCAGGGGCCCCCGGGCACATCCTTTTTCCATTTTCCCTGGGAAAGAAAACTCAGCAGTCCAGGTTCCTGATTTCAGTTTGTAGGGCTCCCTTGGGTCTATCAGGGCAGCACAAGTTTGAGGTGGGGACAACTTTGGTGTGGGGTCCATCCTTCGATATAAGGATTTTTTGCAGTCAGGGCCAGGGGCCCCCGGGCACATCCTTTTTCCATTTTCCCTGGGAAAGAAAACTCAGCAGTCCAGGTTCCTGATGTCAGTTTGTAGGGCTCCCTTGGGTTTATCAGGGCAGCACAAGTTTGAGGTGGGGACAACTTCGGTGTGGGCTCCATCCTTCGATATAAGGATTTTTTGCAGTGAGGCTCCAGCCCAGAGCCAGGGGCCCCTGGGCACATCCTTTGGCCATTTTCCCTGGGAAAGAAAACTCAGCAGTCCAGGTTGCTGATGTCAGTTTGTAGGGCTCCCTTGGGTCTATCAGGGCAGCACAAGTTTGAGGTGGGGACAACTTCGGTGTGGGGTCCATCCTTCGATATAAGGATTCTTTGCAGTGAGGCTCCAGCCCAGAGCCAGGGGCCCCTGGGCACATCCTTTGGCCATTTTCCCTGGGAAAGAAAACTCCGCAGTCCAGGTTCCTGATGTCAGTTTGTAGGGCTCCCTTGGGTCTATCAGGGCAGCACAAGTTTGAGGTGGGGACAACTTCGGTGTGGGGTCCATCCTTCGATATAAGGATTTTTTGCAGTCAGGGCCAGGGGCCCCCGGGCACATCCTTTTTCCATTTTCCCTGGGAAAGAAAACTCCGCAGTCCAGGTTCCTGATGTCAGTTTGTAGGGCTGCCTTGGGTCTATCAGGGCAGCACAAGTTTGAGGTGGGGACAACTTTGTTGTGGGGTCCATCCTTCGATATAAGGATTTTTTGCAGTGAGGCTCCAGCCCAGAGCCAGGGGCCCCTGGGCACATCCTTTGGCCATTTTCCCTGGGAAAGAAAACTCATCAGTCCAGGTTCCTGATGTCAGTTTGTAGGGCTCCCTTGGGTCTATCAGGGCAGCACAAGTTTGAGGTGGGGACAACTTTGGTGTGGGGTCCATCCTTCGATATAAGGATTTTTCGCAGTCAGGGCCAGGGGCCCCTGGGCACATCCTTTTTCCATTTTCCATGGGAAAGAAAAATCAGCAGTCCAGGTTCCTGATGTCAGTTTGTAGGGCTCCCTTGGGTCAATCAGGGCAGCACAAGTTTGAGGTGGGGACAACTTCGGTGTGGGGTCCATCCTTCGATATAAGGATTTTTTGAACTGAGGCCCCAGCCCTGGGCCATGGGCCCCTGGGCACATCCTTTTTCCATTTTGCCTGGGAAAGAAAACCCAGCAGTCCAGGTTCCTGATGTCAGTTTGTAGGGCTCCCTTGGGTCAATCAGGGCAGCACAAGTTTGAGGTGGGGACAACTTCGGTGTGGGGTCCATCCTTCGATATAAGGATTCTTTGCAGTGAGGCTCCAGCCCAGAGCCAGGGGCCCCTGGGCACATCCTTTGGCCATTTTCCCTGGGAAAGAAAACTCAGCAGTCCAGGTTCCTGATGTCAGTTTGTAGGGCTCCCTTGGGTTTATCAGGGCAGCACAAGTTTGAGGTGGGGACAACTTTGGTGTGGGGTCCATCCTTCGATATAAGGATTTTTTGCAGTGAGGGCCCTGCCCAGGGCCAGGGGCCCCCGGTCACATCCATTTTCCATTTTCCCTGGGAAAGAAAACTCAGCAGTCCAGGTTCCTGATGTCAGTTTGTAGGGCTCCCTTGGGTCTATCAGGGCAGCACAAGTTTGAGGTGGGGACAACTTCGGTGTGGGGTACATCCTTCGATATAAGGAATTTCTGCAGTGAGGCTCCAGCCCAGAGCCAGGGGCCCCTGGGCACATCCTTTGGCCATTTTCCCTGGGAAAGAAAACTCAGCAGTCCAGGTTCCTGATGTCAGTTTGTAGGGCTCCCTTGGGTTTATCAGGGCAGCACAAGTTTGAGGTGGGGACAACTTCGGTGTGGGGTCCATCCTTCGATATAAGGATTTGTTGTACTGAGGCCCCAGCCCTGGGCCATGGGCCCCTGGGCACATCCTTTTTTCATTTTCCCTGGGAAAGAAAACTCAGCAGTCCAGGTTCCTGATGTCAGTTTGTAGGGCTCCCTTGGGTGTATCAGGGCAGCACAAGTTTGAGGTGGGGACAACTTCGGTGTGGGGTCCATCCTTCGATATAAGGATTTTTTGCAGTCAGGGCCCCTGGGCACATCCTTTTTCCATTTTCCCTGGGAAAGAAAACTCAGCAGTCCAGGTTCCTGATGTCAGTTTGTAGGGCTCCCTTGGGTCTATCAGGGCAGCACAAGTTTGAGGTGGGGACAATTTCGGTGTGGGGTCCATCCTTCGATATAAGGATCCTTTGCAGTCAGGGCCAGAGGCCCCCGGGCACATCCTTTGGCCATTTTCCCTGGGAAAGAAAACTCAGCAGTCCAGGTTCCTGATGTCAGTTTGTAGGGCTCCCTTGGGTCTATCAGGGCAGCACAAGTTTGAGGTGGGGACGACTTCGGTGTGGGGTCCATCCTTCGATATAAGGATTTTTTGCAGTCAGGGCCAGGGCCCCCCGGGCACATCCTTTTTCCATTTTCCCTGGGAAAGAAAACTCAGCAGTCCAGGTTCCTGATGTCAGTTTGTAGGGCTCCCTTGGGTGTATCAGGGCAGCACAAGTTTGAGGTGGGGACAACTTCGGTGTGGGGTCCATCCTTCGATATAAGGATTTTTTGCAGTGAGGCTCCAGCCCAGAGCCAGGGGCCCCTGGGCACATCCTTTTTCCATTTTCCCTGGGAAAGAAAACTCAGCAGTCCAGGTTCCTGATGCCAGTTTGTAGGGCTCCCTTGGGTTTATCAGGGCAGCACAAGTTTGAGGTGGGGACAACTTCGGTGTGGGCTCCATCCTTCGATATAAGGATTTTTTGCAGTCAGGGCCAGGGGCCCCCGGGCACATCCTTTGGCCATTTTCCCTGGGAAAGAAAACTCAGCAGTCCAGGTTCCTGATGTCAGTTTGTAGGGCTCCCTTGGGTCTATCAGGGCAGCACAAGTTTGAGGTGGGGACAACTTTGGTGTGGGGTCCATCCTTCGATATAAGGATTTTTTGCAGTGTGCGCCCTGCCCAGGGCCAGGGGTCCCCGGGCACATCCTTTTTCCATTTTCCCTGGGAAAGAAAACTCAGCAGACCAGGTTCCTGATGTCAGTTTGTAGGGCTCCCTTGGGTCTATCAGGGCAGCACAAGTTTAAGGTGGGAACAACTTCGGTGTGGGGTCCATCCTTCGATATAAGGATTTTTTGCAGTCAGGGCCAGGGGCCCCCGGGCACATCCTTTTTCCATTTTCCCTGGGAAAGAAAACTCAGCAGTCCAGGTTCCTGATGTCAGTTTGTAGGGCTCCCTTGGGTCTATCAGGGCAGCACAAGTTTGAGGTGGGGACAACTTCGGTGTGGGGTCCATCCTTCGATATAAGGATTCTTTGCAGTGAGGCTCCAGCCCAGAGCCAGGGGCCCCTGGGCACATCCTTTGGCCATTTTCCCTGGGAAAGAAAACTCAGCATTCCAGGTTCCTGATGTCAGTTTGTAGGGCTCCCTTGGGTCTATCAGGGCAGCACAAGTTTGAGGTGGGGACAACTTCGGTGTGGGGTCCATCCTTCGATATAAGGATTTTTTGCAGTCAGGGCCAGGGGCCCTCGGGCACATCCTTTTTCCATTTTCCCTGGGAAAGAAAACTCAGAATTCCAGGTTCCTGATGTCAGTTTGTAGGGCTCCCTTGGGTCTATCAGGGCAGCACAAGTTTGAGGTGGGGACAGCTTCGGAGTGAGGTCCATCCTTCGATATAAGGATATTTTGAACTGTGGCCACAGCCCTGGGCCATGGGCCCCTGGGCACATCCTTTTTCCATTTTCCCTGGGAAAGAAAACTCCGCAGTCCAGGTTCCTGATGTCAGTTTGTAGGGCTCCCTTGGGTCTATCAGGGCAGCACAAGTTTGAGGTGGGGACAACTTCGGTGTGGGGTCCATCCTTCGATATAAGGATTTTTTGAACTGAGGCCCCAGCCATGGGCCATGGGCCCCTGGGCACATCCTTTTTCCATTTTCCCTGGGAAAGAAAACTCAGCAGTCCAGGTTCCTCATTTCAGTTTGTTGGGCTCCCTTGGGTGTATCAGGGCAGCACAAGTTTGAGGTGGGGACAACTTCGGTGTGGGGTCCATCCTTCGATATAAGGATTCTTTGCAGTGAGGCTCCAGCCCAGAGCCAGGGGCCCCTGGGCACATCCTTTGGCCATTTTCCCTGGGAAAGAAAACTCAGCAGTCCAGGTTCCTGATGTCAGTTTGTAGGGCTCCCTTGGGTTTATCAGGGCAGCACAAGTTTGAGGTGGGGACAACTTCGGTGTGGGGTCCATCCTTCGATATAAGGATTTTTTGCAGTCAGGGCCAGGGGCCCCCGGGCACATCCTTTTTCCATTTTCCCTGGGAAAGAAAACTCAGCAGTCCAGGTTCCTGATGTCAGTTTGTAGGGCTCCCTTGGGTCTATCAGGGCAGCACAAGTTTGAGGTGGGGACAACTTCGGTGTGGGGTCCATCCTTCGATATAAGGATTTTTTGAACTGTGGCCCCAGCCCTGGGCCATGGGGCCCTGGGCACATCCTTTTTCCATTTTCCCTGGGAAAGAAAACTCAGCAGTCCAGGTTCCTGATGTCAGTTTGTAGGGCTGCCTTGGGTCTATCAGGGCAGCACAAGTTTGAGGTGGGGACAACTTCGCTGTGGGGTCCATCCTTCGATATAAGGATTTTTTGCAGTGAGGCTCCAGCCCAGAGCCAGGGGCCCCTGGGCACATCCTTTGGCCATTTTCCCTGGGAAAGAAAACTCAGCAGTCCAGGTTCCTGATGTCAGTTTGTAGGGCTCCCTTGGGTCTATCAGGGCAGCACAAGTTTGAGGTGGGGACAACTTTGGTGTGGGGTCCATCCTTCGATATAAGGATTTTTCGCAGTCAGGGCCAGGGGCCCCTGGGCACATCCTTTTTCCATTTTCCCTGGGAAAGAAAACTCAGCAGTCCAGGTTCCTGATGTCAGTTTGTAGGGCTCCCTTGGGTGTATCAGGGCAGCACAAGTTTGAGGTGGGGACAACTTCGGTGTGGGGTCCATCCTTCGATATAAGGATTTTTTGAACTGAGGCCCCAGCCATGGGCCATGGGCCCCTGGGCACATCCTTTTTCCATTTTCCCTGGGAAAGAAAACTCAGCAGTCCAGGTTCCTCATTTCAGTTTGTTGGGCTCCCTTGGGTGTATCAGGGCAGCACAAGTTTGAGGTGGGGACAACTTCGGTGTGGGGTCCATCCTTCGATATAAGGATTCTTTGCAGTGAGGCTCCAGCCCAGAGCCAGGGGCCCCTGGGCACATCCTTTGGCCATTTTCCCTGGGAAAGAAAACTCAGCAGTCCAGGTTCCTGATGTCAGTTTGTAGGGCTCCCTTGGGTTTATCAGGGCAGCACAAGTTTGAGGTGGGGACAACTTCTGTGTGGGGTCCATCCTTCGATATAAGGATTTTTTGCAGTGAGGCTCCAGCCCAGAGCCAGGGGCCCCTGGGCACATCCTTTTTCCATTTTCCCTGGGAAAGAAAACTCAGCAGTCCAGGTTCCTGATGTCAGTTTGTAGGGCTCCCTTGGGTCAATCAGGGCAGCACAAGTTTGAGGTGGGGACAACTTCGGTGTGGGGTCCATCCTTCGATATAAGGATTCTTTGCAGTGAGGCTCCAGCCCAGAGCCAGGGGCCCCTGGGCACATCCTTTGGCCATTTTCCCTGGGAAAGAAAACTCAGCAGTCCAGGTTCCTGATGTCAGTTTGTAGGGCTCCCTTGGGTTTATCAGGGCAGCACAAGTTTGAGGTGGGGACAACTTTGGTGTGGGGTCCATCCTTCGATATAAGGATTTTTTGCAGTGAGGGCCCTGCCCAGGGCCAGGGGCCCCCGGTCACATCCATTTTCCATTTTCCCTGGGAAAGAAAACTCAGCAGTCCAGGTTCCTGATGTCAGTTTGTAGGGCTCCCTTGGGTCTATCAGGGCAGCACAAGTTTGAGGTGGGGACAACTTCGGTGTGGGGTACATCCTTCGATATAAGGAATTTCTGCAGTGAGGCTCCAGCCCAGAGCCAGGGGCCCCTGGGCACATCCTTTGGCCATTTTCCCTGGGAAAGAAAACTCAGCAGTCCAGGTTCCTGATGTCAGTTTGTAGGGCTCCCTTGGGTTTATCAGGGCAGCACAAGTTTGAGGTGGGGACAACTTCGGTGTGGGGTCCATCCTTCGATATAAGGATTTTTTGAACTGAGGCCCCAGCCCTGGGCCATGGGCCCCTGGGCACATCCTTTTTTCATTTTCCCTGGGAAAGAAAACTCAGCAGTCCAGGTTCCTGATGTCAGTTTGTAGGGCTCCCTTGGGTGTATCAGGGCAGCACAAGTTTGAGGTGGGGACAACTTCGGTGTGGGGTCCATCCTTCGATATAAGGATTTTTTGCAGTCAGGGCCAGGGGCCCCTGGGCACATCCTTTTTCCATTTTCCCTGGGAAAGAAAACTCAGCAGTCCAGGTTCCTGATGTCAGTTTGTAGGGCTCCCTTGGGTCTATCAGGGCAGCACAAGTTTGAGGTGGGGACAATTTCCGTGTGGGGTCCATCCTTCGATATAAGGATCCTTTGCAGTCAGGGCCAGAGGCCCCCGGGCACATCCTTTGGCCATTTTCCCTGGGAAAGAAAACTCAGCAGTCCAGGTTCCTGATGTCAGTTTGTAGGGCTCCCTTGGGTCTATCAGGGCAGCACAAGTTTGAGGTGGGGACGACTTCGGTGTGGGGTCCATCCTTCGATATAAGGATTTTTTGCAGTCAGGGCCAGGGCCCCCCGGGCACATCCTTTTTCCATTTTCCCTGGGAAAGAAAACTCAGCAGTCCAGGTTCCTGATGTCAGTTTGTAGGGCTCCCTTGGGTGTATCAGGGCAGCACAAGTTTGAGGTGGGGACAACTTCGGTGTGGGGTCCATCCTTCGATATAAGGATTTTTTGCAGTGAGGCTCCAGCCCAGAGCCAGGGGCCCCTGGGCACATCCTTTTTCCATTTTCCCTGGGAAAGAAAACTCAGCAGTCCAGGTTCCTGATGCCAGTTTGTAGGGCTCCCTTGGGTTTATCAGGGCAGCACAAGTTTGAGGTGGGGACAACTTCGGTGTGGGCTCCATCCTTCGATATAAGGATTTTTTGCAGTCAGGGCCAGGGGCCCCCGGGCACATCCTTTTTCCATTTTCCCTGGGAAAGAAAACTCAGCAGTCCAGGTTCCTGATGTCAGTTTGTAGGGCTCCCTTGGGTCTATCAGGGCAGCACAAGTTTGAGGTGGGGACAACTTTGGTGTGGGGTCCATCCTTCGATATAAGGATTTTTTGCAGTGAGCGCCCTGCCCAGGGCCAGGGGTCCCCGGGCACATCCTTTTTCCATTTTCCCTGGGAAAGAAAACTCAGCAGACCAGGTTCCTGATGTCAGTTTGTAGGGCTCCCTTGGGTCTATCAGGGCAGCACAAGTTTAAGGTGGGAACAACTTCGGTGTGGGGTCCATCCTTCGATATAAGGATTTTTTGCAGTCAGGGCCAGGGGCCCCCGGGCACATCCTTTTTCCATTTTCCCTGGGAAAGAAAACTCAGCAGTCCAGGTTCCTGATGTCAGTTTGTAGGGCTCCCTTGGGTCTATCAGGGCAGCACAAGTTTGAGGTGGGGACAACTTCGGTGTGGGGTCCATCCTTCGATATAAGGATTCTTTGCAGTGAGGCTCCAGCCCAGAGCCAGGGGCCCCTGGGCACATCCTTTGGCCATTTTCCCTGGGAAAGAAAACTCAGCATTCCAGGTTCCTGATGTCAGTTTGTAGGGCTCCCTTGGGTCTATCAGGGCAGCACAAGTTTGAGGTGGGGACAACTTCGGTGTGGGGTCCATCCTTCGATATAAGGATTTTTTGCAGTCAGGGCCAGGGGCCCTCGGGCACATCCTTTTTCCATTTTCCCTGGGAAAGAAAACTCAGCATTCCAGGTTCCTGATGTCAGTTTGTAGGGCTCCCTTGGGTCTATCAGGGCAGCACAAGTTTGAGGTGGGGACAGCTTCGGTGTGAGGTCCATCCTTCGATATAAGGATATTTTGAACTGTGGCCACAGCCCTGGGCCATGGGCCCCTGGGCACATCCTTTTTCCATTTTCCCTGGGAAAGAAAACTCCGCAGTCCAGGTTCCTGATGTCAGTTTGTAGGGCTCCCTTGGGTCTATCAGGGCAGCACAAGTTTGAGGTGGGGACAACTTTGATGTGGGGTCCATCCTTCGATATAAGGATTTTTTGCAGTGAGGCTCCAACCCAGAGCCAGGGGCCCCTGGGCACATCCTTTTTCCATTTTCCCTGGGAAAGAAAACTCATCAGTCCAGGTTCCTGATGTCAGTTTGTAGGGCTCCCTAGGGTTTATCAGGGCAGCACAAGTTTGAGGTGGGGACAACTTTGGTGTGGGGTCCATCCTTCGATATAAGGATTTTTCACAGTCAGGGCCAGGGGCCCCCGGGCACATCCTTTTTCCATTTTCCCTGGGAAAGAAAACTCAGCAGTCCAGGTTCCTGATGTCAGTTTGTAGGGCTCCCTTGGGTCTATCAGGGCAGCACAAGTTTGAGGTGGGGACAACTTCGGTGTGGGGTCCATCCTTCGATATAAGGATTTCTGGAACTGTGGCCCCAGCCCTGGGCCATGGGGCCCTGGGCACATCCTTTTTCCATTTTCCCTGGGAAAGAAAACTCAGCAGTCCAGGTTCCTGATGTCAGTTTGTAGGGCTCCCTTGGGTCTATCAGGGCAGCACAAGTTTGAGGTGGGGACAACTTTGGTGTGGGGTCCATCCTTCGATATAAGGATTTTTCGCAGTCAGGGCCAGGGGCCCCTGGGCACATCCTTTTTCCATTTTCCCTGGGAAAGAAAACTCAGCAGTCCAGGTTCCTGATGTCAGTTTGTAGGGCTCCCTTGGGTCTATCAGGGCAGCACAAGTTTGAGGTGGGGACAACTTCGGTGTGGGGTCCATCCTTCGATATAAGGATTTTTTGAACTGAGGCCCCAGCCCTGGGCCATGGGCCCCTGGGCACATCCTTTTTCCATTTTCCCTGGGAAAGAAAACTCAGCAGTCCAGGTTGCTGATGTCAGTTTGTAGGGCTCCCTTGGGTCTATCAGGGCAGCACAAGTTTGAGGTGGGGACAACTTCGGTGTGGGGTCCATCCTTCGATATAAGGATTCCTTGCAGCGAGGCTCCAGCCCAGAGCCAGGGGCCCCTGGGCTCATCCTTTGGCCATTTTCCCTGGGAAAGAAAACTCAGCAGTCCAGGTTCCTGATGTCAGTTTGTAGGGCTCCCTTGGGTCTATCAGGGCAGCACAAGTTTGAGGTGGGGACAACTTCGGTGTGGGGTCCATCCTTCGATATAAGGATTCTTTGCAGTCAGGGCCAGGGTCCCCCGGGCACATCCTTTTTCCATTTTCCCTGGGAAAGAAAACTCAGCAGTCCAGGTTCCTGATGTCAGTTTGTAGGGCTCCCTTGGGTCTATCAGGGCAGCACAAGTTTGAGGTGGGGACAACTTCGGTGTGGGGTCCATCCTTCGATATAAGGATTTTTTGCAGTCAGGGCCAGGGGCCCCCGGGCACATCCTTTTTCCATTTTCCCTGAGAAAGAAAACTCAGCATTCCAGGTTCCTGATGTCAGTTTGTAGGGCTCCCTTGGGTCTATCAGGGCAGCACAAGTTTGAGGTGGGGACAGCTTCGGTGTGAGGTCCATCCTTCGATATAAGGATTTTTTGAACTGTGGCCACAGCCCTGGGCCATGGGCCCCTGGGCACATCCTTTTTCCATTTTCCCTGGGAAAGAAAACTCAGCATTCCAGGTTCCTGATGTCAGTTTGTAGGGCTCCCTTGGGTCTATCAGGGCAGCACAAGTTTGAGGTGGGGACAACTTTGATGTGGGGTCCATCCTTCGATATAAGGATTTTTTGCAGTGAGGCTCCAACCCAGAGCCAGGGGCCCCTGGGCACATCCTTTTTCCATTTTCCCTGGGAAAGAAAACTCATCAGTCCAGGTTCCTGATGTCAGTTTGTAGGGCTCCCTTGGGTCTATCAGGGCAGCACAAGTTTGAGGTGGGGACAACTTCGGTGTGGGGTCCATCCTTCGATATAAGGATTTTTCGCAGTCAGGGCCAGGGGCCCCCGGGCACATCCTTTGGCCATTTTCCCTGGGAAAGAAAACTCAGCAGTCCAGGTTCCTGATGTCAGTTTGTAGGGCTCCCTTGGGTGTATCAGGGCAGCACAAGTTTGAGGTGGGGACAACTTCGGTGTGGGGTCCATCCTTCGATATAAGGATTTTTTGCAGTCAGGGCCAGGGGCCCCCGGGCACATCCTTTTTCCATTTTCCCTGGGAAAGAAAACTCAGCAGTCCAGGTTCCTGATGTCAGTTTGTAGGGCTCCCTTGGGTCTATCAGGGCAGCACAAGTTTGAGGTGGGGACAACTTCGGTGTGGGGTCCATCCTTCGATATAAGGATTTTTTGAACTGTGGCCCCAGCCCTGGGCCATGGGGCCCTGGGCACATCCTTTTTCCATTTTCCCTGGGAAAGAAAACTCAGCAGTCCAGGTTCCTGATGTCAGTTTGTAGGGCTGCCTTGGGTCTATCAGGGCAGCACAAGTTTGAGGTGGGGACAACTTTGGTGTGGGGTCCATCCTTCGATATAAGGATTTTTTGCAGTGAGGCTCCAGCCCAGAGCCAGGGGCCCCTGGGCACATCCTTTGGCCATTTTCCCTGGGAAAGAAAACTCAGCAGTCCAGGTTCCTGATGTCAGTTTGTAGGGCTCCCTTGGGTCTATCAGGGCAGCACAAGTTTGAGGTGGGGACAACTTTGGTGTGGGGTCCATCCTTCGATATAAGGATTTTTCGCAGTCAGGGCCAGGGGCCCCTGGGCACATCCTTTTTCCATTTTCCCTGGGAAAGAAAACTCAGCAGTCCAGGTTCCTGATGTCAGTTTGTAGGGCTCCCTTGGGTGTATCAGGGCAGCACAAGTTTGAGGTGGGGACAACTTCGGTGTGGGGTCCATCCTTCGATATAAGGATTCTTTGCAGTGAGGCTCCAGCCCAGAGCCAGGGGCCCCTGGGCACATCCTTTGGCCATTTTCCCTGGGAAAGAAAACTCAGCAGTCCAGGTTCCTGATGTCAGTTTGTAGGGCTCCCTTGGGTTTATCAGGGCAGCACAAGTTTGAGGTGGGGACAACTTCTGTGTGGGGTCCATCCTTCGATATAAGGATTCTTTGCAGTCAGGGCCAGGGGCCCCCGGGCACATCCTTTTTCCATTTTCCCTGGGAAAGAAAACTCAGCAGTCCAGGTTCCTGATGTCAGTTTGTAGGGCTCCCTTGGGTCTATCAGGGCAGCACAAGTTTGAGGTGGGGACAACTTCGGTGTGGGGTCCATCCTTCGATATAATGATTTTTTGCAGTCAGGGCCAGGGGCCCCCGGGCACATCCTTTTTCCATTTTCCCTGGGAAAGAAAACTCAGCATTCCAGGTTCCTGACGTCAGTTTGTAGGGCTCCCTTGGGTCTATCAGGGCAGCACAAGTTTGAGGTGGGGACAGCTTCGGTGTGAGGTCCATCCTTCGATATAAGGATTTTTTGAACTGTGGCCACAGCCCTGGGCCATGGGCCCCTGGGCACATCCTTTTTCCATTTTCCCTGGGAAAGAAAACTCAGCATTCCAGGTTCCTGATGTCAGTTTGTAGGGCTCCCTTGGGTCTATCAGGGCAGCACAAGTTTGAGGTGGGGACAACTTTGATGTGGGGTCCATCCTTCGATATAAGGATTTTTTGCAGTGAGGCTCCAACCCAGAGCCAGGGGCCCCTGGGCACATCCTTTTTCCATTTTCCCTGGGAAAGAAAACTCATCAGTCCAGGTTCCTGATGTCAGTTTGTAGGGCTCCCTTGGGTTTATCAGGGCAGCACAAGTTTGAGGTGGGGACAACTTTGGTGTGGGGTCCATCCTTCGATATAAGGATTTTTCGCAGTCAGGGCCGGGGGCCCCCGGGCACATCCTTTTTCCATTTTCCCTGGGAAAGAAAACTCAGCAGTCCAGGTTCCTGATGTCAGTTTGTAGGGCTCCCTTGGGTCTATCAGGGCAGCACAAGTTTGAGGTGGGGACAACTTCGGTGTGGGCTCCATCCTTCGATATAAGGATTTTTTGCAGTGAGGCTCCAGCCCAGAGCCAGGGGCCCCTGGGCACATCCTTTTTCCATTTTCCCTGGGAAAGAAAACTCAGCAGTCCAGGTTCCTGATGTCAGTTTGTAGGGCTCCCTTGGGTCTATCAGGGCAGCACAAGTTTGAGGTGGGGACAACTTCGGTGTGGGGTCCATCCTTCGATATAAGGATTTCTGGAACTGTGGCCCCAGCCCTGGGCCATGGGGCCCTGGGCACATCCTTTTTCCATTTTCCCTGGGAAAGAAAACTCAGCAGTCCAGGTTCCTGATGTCAGTTTGTAGGGATGCCTTGGGTCTATCAGGGCAGCACAAGTTTGAGGTGGGGACAACTTTGGTGTGGGGTCCATCCTTCGATATAAGGATTTTTTGCAGTGAGGCTCCAGCCCAGAGCCAGGGGCCCCTGGGCACATCCTTTGGCCATTTTCCCTGGGAAAGAAAACTCAGCAGTCCAGGTTCCTGATGTCAGTTTGTAGGGCTCCCTTGGGTCTATCAGGGCAGCACAAGTTTGAGGTGGGGACAACTTTGGTGTGGGGTCCATCCTTCGATATAAGGATTTTTCGCAGTCAGGGCCAGGGGCCCCTGGGCACATCCTTTTTCCATTTTCCCTGGGAAAGAAAACTCAGCAGTCCAGGTTCCTGATGTCAGTTTGTAGGGCTCCCTTGGGTGTATCAGGGCAGCACAAGTTTGAGGTGGGGACAACTTCGGTGTGGGGTCCATCCTTCGATATAAGGATTTTTTGCAGTCAGGGCCAGGGGCCCCCGGGCACATCCTTTTTCCATTTTCCCTGGGAAAGAAAACTCAGCATTCCAGGTTCCTGATGTCAGTTTGAAGGGCTCCCTTGGGTCTATCAGGGCAGCACAAGTTTGAGGTGGGGACAGCTTCGGTGTGAGGTCCATCCTTCGATATAAGGATTTTTTGAACTGTGGCCACAGCCGTGGGCCATGGGCCCCTGGGCACATCCTTTTTCCATTTTCCCTGGGAAAGAAAACTCAGCAGTCCAGGTTCCTGATGTCAGTTTGTAGGGCTGCCTTGGGTCTATCAGGGCAGCACAAGTTTGAGGTGGGGACAACTTCGGTGTGGGGTCCATCCTTCGATATAAGGATTTTTTGCAGTGAGGCTCCAGCCCAGAGCCAGGGGCCCCTGGGCACATCCTTTGGCCATTTTCCCTGGGAAAGAAAACTCAGCAGTCCAGGTTCCTGATGTCAGTTTGTAGGGCTCCCTTGGGTTTATCAGGGCAGCACAAGTTTGAGGTGGGGACAACTTTGGTGTGGGGTCCATCCTTCGATATAAGGATTCTTTGCAGTCAGGGCCAGGGGCCCCTGGGCACATCCTTTTTCCATTTTCCCTGGGAAAGAAAACTCAGCAGTCCAGGTTCCTGATGTCAGTTTGTAGGGCTGCCTTGGGTCTATCAGGGCAGCACAAGTTTGAGGTGGGGACAACTTCGGTGTGGGGTCCATCCTTCGATATAAGGATTTTTTGCAGTCAGGGCCAGGGGCCCCCGGGCACATCCTTTTTCCATTTTCCCTGGGAAAGAAAACTCAGCATTCCAGGTTCCTGATGTCAGTTTGTAGGGCTCCCTTGGGTCTATCAGGGCAGCACAAGTTTGAGGTGGGGACAGCTTCGGTGTGAGGTCCATCCTTCGATATAAGGATTTTTTGCAGTGAGGCTCCAGCCCAGAGCCAGGGGCCCCTGGGCACATCCTTTTTCCATTTTCCCTGGGAAAGAAAACTCAGCAGTCCAGGTTCCTGATGTCAGTTTGTAGGGCTCCCTTGGGTGTATCAGGGCAGCACAAGTTTGAGGTGGGGACAACTTCGGTGTGGGGTCCATCCTTCGATATAAGGATTTTTTGCAGTCAGGGCCAGGGGCCCCCGGGCACATCCTTTTTCCATTTTCCCTGGGAAAGAAAACTCAGCAGTCCAGGTTCCTGATGTCAGTTTGTAGGGCTCCCTTGGGTTTATCAGGGCAGCACATGTTTGAGGTGGGGACAACTTCGGTGTGGGGTCCATCCTTCGATATAAGGATTTTTTGCAGTCAGGGGCAGGGGCCCCTGGGCACATCCTTTTTCCATTTTCCCTGGGAAAGAAAACTCAGCAGTCCAGGTTCCTGATGCCAGTTTGTAGGGCTCCCTTGGGTTTATCAGGGCAGCACAAGTTTGAGGTGGGGACAACTTCGGTGTGGGGTCCATCCTTCGATATAAGGATTTTTTGCAGTCAGGGCCAGGGGCCCCCGGGCACATCCTTTGGCCATTTTCCCTGGGAAAGAAAACTCAGCAGTCCAGGTTCCTGATGTCAGTTTGTAGGGCTCCCTTGGATCTATCAGGGCAGCACAAGTTTGAGGTGGGGACAACTTTGGTGTGGGGTCCATCCTTCGATATAAGGATTTTTTGCAGTCAGGGCCAGGGGCCCCTGGGCACATCCTTTTTCCATTTTCCCTGGGAAAGAAAACTCAGCAGTCCAGGTTCCTGATGTCAGTTTGTAGGGCTGCCTTGGGTCTATCAGGGCAGCACAAGTTTGAGGTGGGGAGAACTTCGGTGTGGGGTCCATCCTTCGATATAAGGATTTTTTGAACTGAGGCCCCAGCCCTGGGCCATGGGCCCCTGGGCACATCCTTTTTCCATTTTCCCTGGGAAAGAAAACTCAGCAGTCCAGGTTCCTGATGTCAGTTTGTAGGGCTCCCTTGGGTCTATCAGGGCAGCACAAGTTTGAGGTGGGGACAACTTCGGTGTGGGGTCCATCCTTCGATATAAGGATTCTTTGCAGTGAGGCTCCAGCCCAGAGCCAGGGGCCCCTGGGCACATCCTTTGGCCATTTTCCCTGGGAAAGAAAACTCAGCATTCCAGGTTCCTGATGTCAGTTTGTAGGGCTCCCTTGGGTTTATCAGGGCAGCACAAGTTTGAGGTGGGGACAACTTTGGTGTGGGGTCCATCCTTCGATATAAGGATCCTTTGCAGTCAGGGCCAGGGGCCCCTGGGCACATCCTTTTTCCATTTTCCCTGGGAAAGAAAACTCAGCAGTCCAGGTTGCTGATGTCAGTTTGTAGGGCTGCCTTGGGTCTATCAGGGCAGCACAAGTTTGAGGTGGGGACAACTTCGGTGTGGGGTCCATCCTTCGATATAAGGATTTTTTGCAGTCAGGGCCAGGGGCCCCCGGGCACATCCTTTTTCCATTTTCCCTGGGAAAGAAAACTCAGCATTCCAGGTTCCTGATGTCAGTTTGTAGGGCTCCCTTGGGTCTATCAGGGCAGCACAAGTTTGAGGTGGGGACCGCTTCGGTGTGAGGTCCATCCTTCGATATAAGGATTTTTTGAACTGTGGCCACAGCCCTGGGCCATGGGCCCCTGGGCACATCGTTTTTCCATTTTCCCTGGGAAAGAAAACTCAGCAGTCCAGGTTCCTGATGTCAGTTTGTAGGGCTCCCTTGGGTCTATCAGGGCAGCACAAGTTTGAGGTGGGGACAACTTTGGTGTGGGGTCCATCCTTCGATATAAGGATTCTTTGCAGTGAGGCTCCAACCCAGAGCCAGGGGCCCCTGGGCACATCCTTTTTCCATTTTCCCTGGGAAAGAAAACTCATCAGTCCAGGTTCCTGATGTCAGTTTGTAGGGCTCCCTTGGGTCTATCAGGGCAGCACAAGTTTGAGGTGGGGACAACTTTGGTGTGGGGTCCATCCTTCGATATAAGGATTTTTCACAGTCAGGGCCAGGGGCCCCCGGGCACATCCTTTTTCCATTTTCCCTGGGAAAGAAAACTCAGCAGTCCAGGTTCCTGATGTCAGTTTGTAGGGCTCCCTTGGGTCTATCAGGGCAGCACAAGTTTGAGGTGGGGACAACTTCGGTGTGGGGTCCATCCTTCGATATAAGGATTCTTTGCAGTGAGGCTCCAGCCCAGAGCCAGGGGCCCCTGGGCACATCCTTTGGCCATTTTCCCTGGGAAAGAAAACTCAGCAGTGCACGTTCCTGATGTCAGTTTGTAGGGCTCCCATGGGTCTATCAGGGCATCACAAGTTTGAGGTGGGGACAACTTTGGTGTGGGGTCCATCCTTCGATATAAGGATTTTTCGCAGTCAGGGCCAGGGGCCCCTGGGCACATCCTTTTTCCATTTTCCCTGGGAAAGAAAACTCAGCAGTCCAGGTTCCTGATGTCAGTTTGTAGGGCTCCCTTGGGTCTATCAGGGCAGCAAAAGTTTGAGGTGGGGACAACTTCGGTGTGGGGTCCATCCTTCGATATAAGGATTTTTTGAACTGAGGCCCCAGCCCTGGGCCATGGGCCCCTGGGCACATCCTTTTTCCATTTTCCCTGGGAAAGAAAACTCAGCAGTCCAGGTTGCTGATGTCAGTTTGTAGGGCTCCCTTGGGTGTATCAGGGCAGCACAAGTTTGAGGTGGGGACAACTTCGGTGTGGGGTCCATCCTTCGATATAAGGATTCTTTGCAGTGAGGCTCCAGCCCAGAGCCAGGGGCCCCTGGGCTCATCCTTTGGCCATTTTCCCTGGGAAAGAAAACTCAGCAGTCCAGGTTCCTGATGTCAGTTTGTAGGGCTCCCTTGGGTCTATCAGTGCAGCACAAGTTTGAGGTGGGGACAGCTTCGGTGTGAGGTCCATCCTTCGATATAAGGATTTTTTGAACTGTGGCCACAGCCCTGGGCCATGGGCCCCTGGGCACATCCTTTTTCCATTTTCCCTGGGAAAGAAAACTCAGCAGTCCAGGTTCCTGATGTCAGTTTGTAGGGCTCCCTTGGGTCTATCAGGGCAGCACAAGTTTGAGGTGGGGACAACTTCTGTGTGGGGTCCATCCTTCGATATAAGGATTTTTTGCAGTCAGGGCCAGGGGCCCCCGGGCACATCCTTTTTCCATTTTCCCTGGGAAAGAAAACTCAGCATTCCAGGTTCCTGATGTCAGTTTGTAGGGCTCCCTTGGGTCTATCAGGGCAGCACAAGTTTGAGGTGGGGACAGTTTCGGTGTGAGGTCCATCCTTCGATATAAGGATTTTTTGAACTGTGGCCACAGCCCTGGGCCATGGGCCCCTGGGCACATCCTTTTTTCATTTTCCCTGGGAAAGAAAACTCCGCAGTCCAGGTTCCTGATGTCAGTTTGCAGGGCTCCCTTGGGTCTATCAGGGCAGCACAAGTTTGAGGTGGGGACAACTTTGATGTGGGGTCCATCCTTCGATATAAGGATTTTTTGCAGTGAGGCTCCAACCCAGAGCCAGGGGCCCCTGGGCACATCCTTTTTCCATTTTCCCTGGGAAAGAAAACTCATCAGTCCAGGTTCCTGATGTCAGTTTGTAGGGCTCCCTTGGGTCTATCAGGGCAGCACAAGTTTGAGGTGGGGACAACTTCGGTGTGGGCTCCATCCTTCGATATAAGGATTTTTTGCAGTCAGGGCCAGGGGCCCCCGGGCACATCCTTTTTCCATTTTCCCTGGGAAAGAAAACTCAGCAGTCCAGGTTCCTGATGTCAGTTTGTAGGGCTCCCTTGGGTCTATCAGGGCAGCACAAGTTTGAGGTGGGGACAACTTCGATGTGGGGTCCATCCTTCGATATAAGGATTTTTTGAACTGTGGCCCCAGCCCTGGGCCATGGGGCCCTGGGCACATCCTTTTTCCATTTTCCCTGGGAAAGAAAACTCAGCAGTCCAGGTTCCTGATGTCAGTTTGTAGGGCTGCCTTGGGTCTATCAGGGCAGCACAAGTTTGAGGTGGGGACAACTTCGGTGTGGGGTCCATCCTTCGATATAAGGATTTTTTGCAGTGAGGCTCCAGCCCAGAGCCAGGGGCCCCTGGGCACATCCTTTGGCCATTTTCCCTGGGAAAGAAAACTCAGCAGTCCACGTTCCTGATGTCAGTTTGTAGGGCTCCCTTGGATCTATCAGGGCAGCACAAGTTTGAGGTGGGGACAACTTTGGTGTGGGGTCCATCCTTCGATATAAGGATTTTTTGCAGTCAGGGCCAGGGGCCCCTGGGCACATCCTTTTTCCATTTTCCCTGGGAAAGAAAACTCAGCAGTCCAGGTTCCTGATGTCAGTTTGTAGGGCTGCCTTGGGTCTATCAGGGCAGCACAAGTTTGAGGTGGGGACAACTTCGGTGTGGGGTCCATCCTTCGATATAAGGATTTTTTGAACTGAGGCCCCAGCCCTGGGCCATGGGCCCCTGGGCACATCCTTTTTCCATTTTCCCTGGGAAAGAAAACTCAGCAGTCCAGGTTCCTCATTTCAGTTTGTAGGGCTCCCTTGGGTCTATCAGGGCAGCACAAGTTTGAGGTGGGGACAACTTCGGTGTGGGGTCCATCCTTCGATATAAGGATTCTTTGCAGTGAGGCTCCAGCCCAGAGCCAGGGGCCCCTGGGAACATCCTTTGGCCATTTTCCCTGGGAAAGAAAACTCAGCATTCCAGGTTCCTGATGTCAGTTTGTAGGGCTCCCTTGGGTTTATCAGGGCAGCACAAGTTTGAGGTGGGGACAACTTTGGTGTGGGGTCCATCCTTCGATATAAGGATTCTTTGCAGTCAGGGCCAGGGGCCCCCGGGCACATCCTTTTTCCTTTTTCCCTGGGAAAGAAAACTCATCAGTCCAGGTTCCTGATGTCAGTTTGTAGGGCTGCCTTGGGTCTATCAGGGCAGCACAAGTTTGAGGTGGGGACAACTTCGGTGTGGGGTCCATCCTTCGATATAAGGATTTTTTGCAGTCAGGGCCAGGGGCCCCCGGGCACATCCTTTTTCCATTTTCCCTGGGAAAGAAAACTCAGCATTCCAGGTTCCTGATGTCAGTTTGTAGGGCTCCCTTGGGTCTATCAGGGCAGCACAAGTTTGAGGTGGGGACCGCTTCGGTGTGAGGTCCATCCTTCGATATAAGGATTTTTTGAACTGTGGCCACAGCCCTGGGCCATGGGCCCCTGGGCACATCCTTTTTCCATTTTCCCTGGGAAAGAAAACTCAGCAGTCCAGGTTCCTGATGTCAGTTTGTAGGGCTCCCTTGGGTGTATCAGGGCAGCACAAGTTTGAGGTGGGGACAACTTCGGTGTGGGGTCCATCCTTCGATATAAGGATTTTTTGCAGTGAGGCTCCAACCCAGAGCCAGGGGCCCCTGGGCACATCCTTTTTCCATTTTCCCTGGGAAAGAAAACTCATCAGTCCAGGTTCCTGATGTCAGTTTGTAGGGCTCCCTTGGGTCTATCAGGGCAGCACAAGTTTGAGGTGGGGACAACTTTGGTGTGGGGTCCATCCTTCGATATAAGGATTTTTCACAGTCAGGGCCAGGGGCCCCCGGGCACATCCTTTTTCCATTTTCCCTGGGAAAGAAAACTCAGCAGTCCAGGTTCCTGATGTCAGTTTGTAGGGCTCCCTTGGGTCTATCAGGGCAGCACAAGTTTGAGGTGGGGACAACTTCGGTGTGGGGTCCATCCTTCGATATAAGGATTTTTTGCAGTGAGGCTCCAGCCCAGAGCCAGGGGCCCCTGGGCACATCCTTTGGCCATTTTCCCTGGGAAAGAAAACTCAGCAGTCCACGTTCCTGATGTCAGTTTGTAGGGCTCCCTTGGGTCTATCAGGGCAGCACAAGTTTGAGGTGGGGACAACTTTGGTGTGGGGTCCATCCTTCGATATAAGGATTTTTCGCAGTCAGGGCCAGGGGCCCCCGGGCACATCCTTTTTCCATTTTCCCTGGGAAAGAAAACTCAGCAGTCCAGGTTCCTGATGTCAGTTTGTAGGGCTCCCTTGGGTCTATCAGGGCAGCACAAGTTTGAGGTGGGGACAACTTCGGTGTGGGGTCCATCCTTCGATATAAGGCTTCTTTGCAGTGAGGCTCCAGCCCAGAGCCAGGGGCCCCTGGGCACATCCTTTTTCCATTTTCCCTGGGAAAGAAAACTCCGCAGTCCAGGTTCCTGATGTCAGTTTGTAGGGCTCCCTTGGGTCTATCAGGGCAGCACAAGTTTGAGGTGGGGACAACTTCTGTGTGGGGTCCATCCTTCGATATAAGGATTTTTTGCAGTGAGGCTCCAACCCAGAGCCAGGGGCCCCTGGGCACATCCTTTTTCCATTTTCCCTGGGAAAGAAAACTCATCAGTCCAGGTTCCTGATGTCAGTTTGTAGGGCTCCCTTGGGTCTATCAGGGCAGCACAAGTTTGAGGTGGGGACAACTTCGGTGTGGGGTCCATCCTTCGATATAAGGATTTTTCGCAGTCAGGGCCAGGGGCCCCCGGGCACATCCTTTGGCCATTTTCCCTGGGAAAGAAAACTCAGCAGTCCAGGTTCCTGATGTCAGTTTGTAGGGCTCCCTTGGGTCTATCAGGGCAGCACAAGTTTGAGGTGGGGACAACTTCGGTGTGGGGTCCATCCTTCGATATAAGGCTTCTTTGCAGTGAGGCTCCAGCCCAGAGCCAGGGGCCCCTGGGCACATCCTTTTTCCATTTTCCCTGGGAAAGAAAACTCAGCAGTCCAGGTTCCTGATGTCAGTTTGTAGGGCTCCCTTGGGTGTATCAGGGCAGCACAAGTTTGAGGTGGGGACAACTTCGGTGTGGGGTCCATCCTTCGATATAAGGATTTTTTCCAGTGAGGGCCAGGGGCCCCCGGGCACATCCTTTTTCCATTTTCCCTGGGAAAGAAAACTCAGCAGTCCAGGTTCCTGATGTCAGTTTGTAGGGCTGCCTTGGGTCTATCAGGGCAGCACAAGTTTGAGGTGGGGACAACTTCGGTGTGGGGTCCATCCTTCGATATAAGGATTTTTTGAACTGTGGCCCCAGCCCTGGGCCATGGGGCCCTGGGCACATCCTTTTTCCATTTTCCCTGGGAAAGAAAACTCAGCAGTCCAGGTTCCTGATGTCAGTTTGTAGGGCTGCCTTGGGTCTATCAGGGCAGCACAAGTTTGAGGTGGGGACAACTTCGGTGTGGGGTCCATCCTTCGATATAAGGATTTTTTGCAGTGAGGCTCCAGCCCAGAGCCATGGGCCCCTGGGCACATCCTTTTTCCATTTTCCCTGGGAAAGAAAACTCAGCAGTCCAGGTTCCTGATGTCAGTTTGTAGGGCTCCCTTGGGTCTATCAGGGCAGCACAAGTTTGAGGTGGGGACAACTTTGGTGTGGGGTCCATCCTTCGATATAAGGATTCTTTGCAGTGAGGCTCCAACCCAGAGCCAGGGGCCCCTGGGCACATCCTTTTTCCATTTTCCCTGGGAAAGAAAACTCATCAGTCCAGGTTCCTGATGTCAGTTTGTAGGGCTCCCTTGGGTCTATCAGGGCAGCACAAGTTTGAGGTGGGGACAACTTTGGTGTGGGGTCCATCCTTCGATATAAGGATTTTTCACAGTCAGGGCCAGGGGCCCCCGGGCACATCCTTTTTCCATTTTCCCTGGGAAAGAAAACTCAGCAGTCCAGGTTCCTGATGTCAGTTTGTAGGGCTCCCTTGGGTCTATCAGGGCAGCACAAGTTTGAGGTGGGGACAACTTCGGTGTGGGGTCCATCCTTCGATATAAGGATTCTTTGCAGTGAGGCTCCAGCCCAGAGCCAGGGGCCCCTGGGCACATCCTTTGGCCATTTTCCCTGGGAAAGAAAACTCAGCAGTGCACGTTCCTGATGTCAGTTTGTAGGGCTCCCATGGGTCTATCAGGGCATCACAAGTTTGAGGTGGGGACAACTTTGGTGTGGGGTCCATCCTTCGATATAAGGATTTTTCGCAGTCAGGGCCAGGGGCCCCTGGGCACATCCTTTTTCCATTTTCCCTGGGAAAGAAAACTCAGCAGTCCAGGTTCCTGATGTCAGTTTGTAGGGCTCCCTTGGGTCTATCAGGGCAGCAAAAGTTTGAGGTGGGGACAACTTCGGTGTGGGGTCCATCCTTCGATATAAGGATTTTTTGAACTGAGGCCCCAGCCCTGGGCCATGGGCCCCTGGGCACATCCTTTTTCCATTTTCCCTGGGAAAGAAAACTCAGCAGTCCAGGTTGCTGATGTCAGTTTGTAGGGCTCCCTTGGGTGTATCAGGGCAGCACAAGTTTGAGGTGGGGACAACTTCGGTGTGGGGTCCATCCTTCGATATAAGGATTCTTTGCAGTGAGGCTCCAGCCCAGAGCCAGGGGCCCCTGGGCTCATCCTTTGGCCATTTTCCCTGGGAAAGAAAACTCAGCAGTCCAGGTTCCTGATGTCAGTTTGTAGGGCTCCCTTGGGTCTATCAGTGCAGCACAAGTTTGAGGTGGGGACAGCTTCGGTGTGAGGTCCATCCTTCGATATAAGGATTTTTTGAACTGTGGCCACAGCCCTGGGCCATGGGCCCCTGGGCACATCCTTTTTCCATTTTCCCTGGGAAAGAAAACTCAGCAGTCCAGGTTCCTGATGTCAGTTTGTAGGGCTCCCTTGGGTCTATCAGGGCAGCACAAGTTTGAGGTGGGGACAACTTCTGTGTGGGGTCCATCCTTCGATATAAGGATTTTTTGCAGTCAGGGCCAGGGGCCCCCGGGCACATCCTTTTTCCATTTTCCCTGGGAAAGAAAACTCAGCATTCCAGGTTCCTGATGTCAGTTTGTAGGGCTCCCTTGGGTCTATCAGGGCAGCACAAGTTTGAGGTGGGGACAGTTTCGGTGTGAGGTCCATCCTTCGATATAAGGATTTTTTGAACTGTGGCCACAGCCCTGGGCCATGGGCCCCTGGGCACATCCTTTTTTCATTTTCCCTGGGAAAGAAAACTCCGCAGTCCAGGTTCCTGATGTCAGTTTGTAGGGCTCCCTTGGGTCTATCAGGGCAGCACAAGTTTGAGGTGGGGACAACTTCGGTGTGGGGTCCATCCTTCGATATAAGGATTTTTTGCAGTGAGGCTCCAGCCCAGAGCCAGGGGCCCCTGGGCACATCCTTTGGCCATTTTCCCTGGGAAAGAAAACTCAGCAGTCCACGTTCCTGATGTCAGTTTGTAGGGCTCCCTTGGGTCTATCAGGGCAGCACAAGTTTGAGGTGGGGACAACTTTGGTGTGGGGTCCATCCTTCGATATAAGGATTTTTCGCAGTCAGGGCCAGGGGCCCCCGGGCACATCCTTTTTCCATTTTCCCTGGGAAAGAAAACTCAGCAGTCCAGGTTCCTGATGTCAGTTTGTAGGGCTCCCTTGGGTCTATCAGGGCAGCACAAGTTTGAGGTGGGGACAACTTCGGTGTGGGGTCCATCCTTCGATATAAGGCTTCTTTGCAGTGAGGCTCCAGCCCAGAGCCAGGGGCCCCTGGGCACATCCTTTTTCCATTTTCCCTGGGAAAGAAAACTCCGCAGTCCAGGTTCCTGATGTCAGTTTGTAGGGCTCCCTTGGGTCTATCAGGGCAGCACAAGTTTGAGGTGGGGACAACTTCTGTGTGGGGTCCATCCTTCGATATAAGGATTTTTTGCAGTGAGGCTCCAACCCAGAGCCAGGGGCCCCTGGGCACATCCTTTTTCCATTTTCCCTGGGAAAGAAAACTCATCAGTCCAGGTTCCTGATGTCAGTTTGTAGGGCTCCCTTGGGTCTATCAGGGCAGCACAAGTTTGAGGTGGGGACAACTTCGGTGTGGGGTCCATCCTTCGATATAAGGATTTTTCGCAGTCAGGGCCAGGGGCCCCCGGGCACATCCTTTGGCCATTTTCCCTGGGAAAGAAAACTCAGCAGTCCAGGTTCCTGATGTCAGTTTGTAGGGCTCCCTTGGGTCTATCAGGGCAGCACAAGTTTGAGGTGGGGACAACTTCGGTGTGGGGTCCATCCTTCGATATAAGGCTTCTTTGCAGTGAGGCTCCAGCCCAGAGCCAGGGGCCCCTGGGCACATCCTTTTTCCATTTTCCCTGGGAAAGAAAACTCAGCAGTCCAGGTTCCTGATGTCAGTTTGTAGGGCTCCCTTGGGTGTATCAGGGCAGCACAAGTTTGAGGTGGGGACAACTTCGGTGTGGGGTCCATCCTTCGATATAAGGATTTTTTGCAGTCAGGGCCAGGGGCCCCCGGGCACATCCTTTTTCCATTTTCCCTGGGAAAGAAAACTCAGCAGTCCAGGTTCCTGATGTCAGTTTGTAGGGCTGCCTTGGGTCTATCAGGGCAGCACAAGTTTGAGGTGGGGACAACTTCGGTGTGGGGTCCATCCTTCGATATAAGGATTTTTTGAACTGTGGCCCCAGCCCTGGGCCATGGGGCCCTGGGCACATCCTTTTTCCATTTTCCCTGGGAAAGAAAACTCAGCAGTCCAGGTTCCTGATGTCAGTTTGTAGGGCTGCCTTGGGTCTATCAGGGCAGCACAAGTTTGAGGTGGGGACAACTTCGGTGTGGGGTCCATCCTTCGATATAAGGATTTTTTGCAGTGAGGCTCCAGCCCAGAGCCATGGGCCCCTGGGCACATCCTTTTTCCATTTTCCCTGGGAAAGAAAACTCAGCAGTCCAGGTTCCTGATGTCAGTTTGTAGGGCTCCCTTGGGTCTATCAGGGCAGCACAAGTTTGAGGTGGGGACAACTTTGGTGTGGGGTCCATCCTTCGATATAAGGATTCTTTGCAGTGAGGCTCCAACCCAGAGCCAGGGGCCCCTGGGCACATCCTTTTTCCATTTTCCCTGGGAAAGAAAACTCAGCAGTCCAGGTTCCTGATGTCAGTTTGTAGGGCTCCCTTGGGTCTATCAGGGCAGCACAAGTTTGAGGTGGGGACAACTTCGGTGTGGGGTCCATCCTTCGATATAAGGATTTTTTGCAGTGAGGCTCCAGCCCAGAGCCAGGGGCCCCTGGGCACATCCTTTGGCCATTTTCCCTGGGAAAGAAAACTCAGCAGTCCACGTTCCTGATGTCAGTTTGTAGGGCTCCCTTGGATCTATCAGGGCAGCACAAGTTTGAGGTGGGGACAACTTTGGTGTGGGGTCCATCCTTCGATATAAGGATTTTTTGCAGTCAGGGCCAGGGGCCCCTGGGCACATCCTTTTTCCATTTTCCCTGGGAAAGAAAACTCAGCAGTCCAGGTTCCTGATGTCAGTTTGTAGGGCTGCCTTGGGTCTATCAGGGCAGCACAAGTTTGAGGTGGGGACAACTTCGGTGTGGGGTCCATCCTTCGATATAAGGATTTTTTGAACTGAGGCCCCAGCCCTGGGCCATGGGCCCCTGGGCACATCCTTTTTCCATTTTCCCTGGGAAAGAAAACTCAGCAGTCCAGGTTCCTCATTTCAGTTTGTAGGGCTCCCTTGGGTCTATCAGGGCAGCACAAGTTTGAGGTGGGGACAACTTCGGTGTGGGGTCCATCCTTCGATATAAGGATTCTTTGCAGTGAGGCTCCAGCCCAGAGCCAGGGGCCCCTGGGAACATCCTTTGGCCATTTTCCCTGGGAAAGAAAACTCAGCATTCCAGGTTCCTGATGTCAGTTTGTAGGGCTCCCTTGGGTTTATCAGGGCAGCACAAGTTTGAGGTGGGGACAACTTTGGTGTGGGGTCCATCCTTCGATATAAGGATTCTTTGCAGTCAGGGCCAGGGGCCCCCGGGCACATCCTTTTTCCTTTTTCCCTGGGAAAGAAAACTCATCAGTCCAGGTTCCTGATGTCAGTTTGTAGGGCTGCCTTGGGTCTATCAGGGCAGCACAAGTTTGAGGTGGGGACAACTTCGGTGTGGGGTCCATCCTTCGATATAAGGATTTTTTGCAGTCAGGGCCAGGGGCCCCCGGGCACATCCTTTTTCCATTTTCCCTGGGAAAGAAAACTCAGCATTCCAGGTTCCTGATGTCAGTTTGTAGGGCTCCCTTGGGTCTATCAGGGCAGCACAAGTTTGAGGTGGGGACCGCTTCGGTGTGAGGTCCATCCTTCGATATAAGGATTTTTTGAACTGTGGCCACAGCCCTGGGCCATGGGCCCCTGGGCACATCCTTTTTCCATTTTCCCTGGGAAAGAAAACTCAGCAGTCCAGGTTCCTGATGTCAGTTTGTAGGGCTCCCTTGGGTGTATCAGGGCAGCACAAGTTTGAGGTGGGGACAACTTCGGTGTGGGGTCCATCCTTCGATATAAGGATTCTTTGCAGTGAGGCTCCAACCCAGAGCCAGGGGCCCCTGGGCACATCCTTTTTCCATTTTCCCTGGGAAAGAAAACTCATCAGTCCAGGTTCCTGATGTCAGTTTGTAGGGCTCCCTTGGGTCTATCAGGGCAGCACAAGTTTGAGGTGGGGACAACTTTGGTGTGGGGTCCATCCTTCGATATAAGGATTTTTCACAGTCAGGGCCAGGGGCCCCCGGGCACATCCTTTTTCCATTTTCCCTGGGAAAGAAAACTCAGCAGTCCAGGTTCCTGATGTCAGTTTGTAGGGCTCCCTTGGGTCTATCAGGGCAGCACAAGTTTGAGGTGGGGACAACTTCGGTGTGGGGTCCATCCTTCGATATAAGGATTTTTTGCAGTGAGGCTCCAGCCCAGAGCCAGGGGCCCCTGGGCACATCCTTTGGCCATTTTCCCTGGGAAAGAAAACTCAGCAGTCCACGTTCCTGATGTCAGTTTGTAGGGCTCCCTTGGGTCTATCAGGGCAGCACAAGTTTGAGGTGGGGACAACTTTGGTGTGGGGTCCATCCTTCGATATAAGGATTTTTCGCAGTCAGGGCCAGGGGCCCCCGGGCACATCCTTTTTCCATTTTCCCTGGGAAAGAAAACTCAGCAGTCCAGGTTCCTGATGTCAGTTTGTAGGGCTCCCTTGGGTCTATCAGGGCAGCACAAGTTTGAGGTGGGGACAACTTCGGTGTGGGGTCCATCCTTCGATATAAGGCTTCTTTGCAGTGAGGCTCCAGCCCAGAGCCAGGGGCCCCTGGGCACATCCTTTTTCCATTTTCCCTGGGAAAGAAAACTCCGCAGTCCAGGTTCCTGATGTCAGTTTGTAGGGCTCCCTTGGGTCTATCAGGGCAGCACAAGTTTGAGGTGGGGACAACTTCTGTGTGGGGTCCATCCTTCGATATAAGGATTTTTTGCAGTGAGGCTCCAACCCAGAGCCAGGGGCCCCTGGGCACATCCTTTTTCCATTTTCCCTGGGAAAGAAAACTCATCAGTCCAGGTTCCTGATGTCAGTTTGTAGGGCTCCCTTGGGTCTATCAGGGCAGCACAAGTTTGAGGTGGGGACAACTTCGGTGTGGGGTCCATCCTTCGATATAAGGATTTTTCGCAGTCAGGGCCAGGGGCCCCCGGGCACATCCTTTGGCCATTTTCCCTGGGAAAGAAAACTCAGCAGTCCAGGTTCCTGATGTCAGTTTGTAGGGCTCCCTTGGGTCTATCAGGGCAGCACAAGTTTGAGGTGGGGACAACTTCGGTGTGGGGTCCATCCTTCGATATAAGGCTTCTTTGCAGTGAGGCTCCAGCCCAGAGCCAGGGGCCCCTGGGCACATCCTTTTTCCATTTTCCCTGGGAAAGAAAACTCAGCAGTCCAGGTTCCTGATGTCAGTTTGTAGGGCTCCCTTGGGTGTATCAGGGCAGCACAAGTTTGAGGTGGGGACAACTTCGGTGTGGGGTCCATCCTTCGATATAAGGATTTTTTGCAGTAAGGGCCAGGGGCCCCCGGGCACATCCTTTTTCCATTTTCCCTGGGAAAGAAAACTCAGCAGTCCAGGTTCCTGATGTCAGTTTGTAGGGCTGCCTTGGGTCTATCAGGGCAGCACAAGTTTGAGGTGGGGACAACTTCGGTGTGGGGTCCATCCTTCGATATAAGGATTTTTTGAACTGTGGCCCCAGCCCTGGGCCATGGGGCCCTGGGCACATCCTTTTTCCATTTTCCCTGGGAAAGAAAACTCAGCAGTCCAGGTTCCTGATGTCAGTTTGTAGGGCTGCCTTGGGTCTATCAGGGCAGCACAAGTTTGAGGTGGGGACAACTTCGGTGTGGGGTCCATCCTTCGATATAAGGATTTTTTGCAGTGAGGCTCCAGCCCAGAGCCATGGGCCCCTGGGCACATCCTTTTTCCATTTTCCCTGGGAAAGAAAACTCAGCAGTCCAGGTTCCTCATTTCAGTTTGTAGGGCTCCCTTGGGTCTATCAGGGCAGCACAAGTTTGAGGTGGGGACAACTTCGGTGTGGGGTCCATCCTTCGATATAAGGATTTTTTGCAGTGAGGCTCCAGCCCAGAGCCAGGGGCCCCTGGGCACATCCTTTGGCCATTTTCCCTGGGAAAGAAAACTCAGCAGTCCAGGTTCCTGATGTCAGTTTGTAGGGCTCCCTTGGGTTTATCAGGGCAGCACAAGTTTGAGGTGGGGACAACTTCTGTGTGGGGTCCATCCTTCGATATAAGGATTCTTTGCAGTCAGGGCCAGGGGCCCCCGGGCACATCCTTTTTCCATTTTCCCTGGGAAAGAAAACTCAGCAGTCCAGGTTCCTGATGTCAGTTTGTAGGGCTCCCTTGGGTCTATCAGGGCAGCACAAGTTTGAGGTGGGGACAACTTCGGTGTGGGGTCCATCCTTCGATATAAGGATTTTTTGCAGTCAGGGCCAGGGGCCCCCGGGCACATCCTTTTTCCATTTACCCTGGGAAAGAAAACTCAGCATTCCAGGTTCCTGATGTCAGTTTGTAGGGCTCCCTTGGGTCTATCAGGGCAGCACAAGTTTGAGGTGGGGACAGGTTTGGTGTGAGGTCCATCCTTCGATATAAGGATTTTTTGAACTGTGGCCACAGCCCTGGGCCATGGGCCCCTGGGCACATCCTTTTTCCATTTTCCCTGGGAAAGAAAACTCCGCAGTCCAGGTTCCTGATGTCAGTTTGTAGGGCTCCCTTGGGTCTATCAGGGCAGCACAAGTTTGAGGTGGGGACAACTTTGATGTGGGGTCCATCCTTCGATATAAGGATTTTTTGCAGTGAGGCTCCAACCCAGAGCCAGGGGCCCCTGGGCACATCCTTTTTCCATTTTCCCTGGGAAAGAAAACTCATCAGTCCAGGTTCCTGATGTCAGTTTGTAGGGCTCCCTTGGGTTTATCAGGGCAGCACAAGTTTGAGGTGGGGACAACTTTGGTGTGGGGTCCATCCTTCGATATAAGGATTTTTCGCAGTCAGGGCCAGGGGCCCCCGGGCACATCCTTTTTCCATTTTCCCTGGGAAAGAAAATTCAGCAGTCCAGGTTCCTGATGTCAGTTTGTAGGGCTCCCTTGGGTCTATCAGGGCAGCACAAGTTTGAGGTGGGGACAGCTTCGGTGTGAGGTCCATCCTTCGATATAAGGATTTTTTGAACTGTGGCCACAGCCCTGGGCCATGGGCCCCTGGGCACATCCTTTTTCCATTTTCCCTGGGAAAGAACACTCCGCAGTCCAGGTTCCTGATGTCAGTTTGTAGGGCTCCCTTGGGTCTATCAGGGCAGCACAAGTTTGAGGTGGGGACAACTTCGGTGTGGGGTCCATCCTTCGATATAAGGATTTTTTGTAGTGAGGGCCCTGCCCAGGGCCAGGGGCCCCCGGTCACATCCTTTTTCCATTTTCCCTGGGAAAGAAAACTCAGCAGTCCAGGTTCCTGATGCCAGTTTGTAGGGCTCCCTTGGGTGTATCAGGGCAGCACAAGTTTGAGGTGGGGACAACTTCGGTGTGGGGTCCATCCTTCGATATAAGGATTCTTTGCAGTGAGGCTCCAACCCAGAGCCAGGGGCCCCTGGGCACATCCTTTTTCCATTTTCCCTGGGAAAGAAAACTCATCAGTCCAGGTTCCTGATGTCAGTTTGTAGGGCTCCCTTGGGTCTATCAGGGCAGCACAAGTTTGAGGTGGGGACAACTTCGGTGTGGGGTCCATCCTTCGATATAAGGATTTTTCACAGTCAGGGCCAGGGGCCCCCGGGCACATCCTTTTTCCATTTTCCCTGGGAAAGAAAACTCAGCAGTCCAGGTTCCTGATGTCAGTTTGTAGGGCTCCCTTGGGTCTATCAGGGCAGCACAAGTTTGAGGTGGGGACAACTTCGGTGTGGGGTCCACCTTCGATATAAGGATTTTTTGCAGTGAGGCTCCAGCCCAGAGCCAGGGGCCCCTGGGCACATCCTTTGGCCATTTTCCCTGGGAAAGAAAACTCAGCAGTCCAGGTTCCTGATGTCAGTTTGTAGGGCTCCCTTGGGTCTATCAGGGCAGCACAAGTTTGAGGTGGGGACAACTTTGGTGTGGGGTCCATCCTTCGATATAAGGATTTTTCGCAGTCAGGGCCAGGGGCCCCTGGGCACATCCTTTTTCCATTTTCCCTGGGAAAGAAAACTCAGCAGTCCAGGTTCCTGATGTCAGTTTGTAGGGCTCCCTTGGGTCTATCAGGGCAGCACAAGTTTGAGGTGGGGACAACTTCGGTGTGGGGTCCATCCTTCGATATAAGGATTTTTTGAACTGAGGCCCCAGCCCTGGGCCATGGGCCCCTGGGCACATCCTTTTTCCATTTTCCCTGGGAAAGAAAACTCAGCAGTCCAGGTTGCTGATGTCAGTTTGTAGGGCTCCCTTGGGTGTATCAGGGCAGCACAAGTTTGAGGTGGGGACAACTTCGGTGTGGGGTCCATCCTTCGATATAAGGATTCTTTGCAGTGAGGCTCCAGCCCAGAGCCAGGGGCCCCTGGGCTCATCCTTTGGCCATTTTCCCTGGGAAAGAAAACTCAGCAGTCCAGGTTCCTGATGTCAGTTTGTAGGGCTCCCTTGGGTCTATCAGGGCAGCACAAGTTTGAGGTGGGGACAGCTTTGGTGTGAGGTCCATCCTTCGATATAAGGATTTTTTGAACTGTGGCCACAGCCCTGGGCCATGGGCCCCTGGGCACATCCTTTTTCCATTTTCCCTGGGAAAGAAAACTCCGCAGTCCAGGTTCCTGATGTCAGTTTGTATGGCTCCCTTGGGTCTATCAGGGCAGCACAAGTTTGAGGTGGGGACAACTTTGATATGGGGTCCATCCTTCGATATAAGGATTTTTTGCAGTGAGGCTCCAACCCAGAGCCAGGGGCCCCTGGGCACATCCTTTTTCCATTTTCCCTGGGATAGAAAACTCATCAGTCCAGGTTCCTGATGTCAGTTTGTAGGGCTCCCTTGGGTCTATCAGGGCAGCACAAGTTTGAGGTGGGGACAACTTCGGTGTGGGGTCCATCCTTCGATATAAGGATTTTTCGCAGTCAGGGCCAGGGGCCCCCGGGCACATCCTTTGGCCATTTTCCCTGGGAAAGAAAACTCAGCAGTCCAGGTTCCTGATGTCAGTTTGTAGGGCTCCCTTGGGTCTATCAGGGCAGCACAAGTTTGAGGTGGGGACAACTTCGGTGTGGGGTCCATCCTTCGATATAAGGCTTCTTTGCAGTGAGGCTCCAGCCCAGAGCCAGGGGCCCCTGGGCACATCCTTTGGCCATTTTCCCTGGGAAAGAAAACTCAGCAGTCCAGGTTCCTGATGTCAGTTTGTAGGGCTGCCTTGGGTCTATCAGGGCAGCACAAGTTTGAGGTGGGGACAACTTCGGTGTGGGGTCCATCCTTCGATATAAGGATTTTTTGCAGTCAGGGCCAGGGGCCCCCGGGCACATCCTTTTTCCATTTTCCCTGGGAAAGAAAACTCAGCAGTCCAGGTTCCTGATGTCAGTTTGTAGGGCTCCCTTGGGTCTATCAGGGCAGCACAAGTTTGAGGTGGGGACAACTTCGGTGTGGGGTCCATCCTTCGATATAAGGATTTTTTGAACTGTGGCCCCAGCCCTGGGCCATGGGGCCCTGGGCACATCCTTTTTCCATTTTCCCTGGGAAAGAAAACTCAGCAGTCCAGGTTCCTGATGTCAGTTTGTAGGGCTGCCTTGGGTCTATCAGGGCAGCACAAGTTTGAGGTGGGGACAACTTCGGTGTGGGGTCCATCCTTCGATATAAGGATTTTTTGCAGTGAGGCTCCAGCCCAGAGCCATGGGCCCCTGGGCACATCCTTTTTCCATTTTCCCTGGGAAAGAAAACTCAGCAGTCCAGGTTCCTCATTTCAGTTTGTAGGGCTCCCTTGGGTCTATCAGGGCAGCACAAGTTTGAGGTGGGGACAACTTCGGTGTGGGGTCCATCCTTCGATATAAGGATTTTTTGCAGTGAGGCTCCAGCCCAGAGCCAGGGGCCCCTGGGCACATCCTTTGGCCATTTTCCCTGGGAAAGAAAACTCAGCAGTCCAGGTTCCTGATGTCAGTTTGTAGGGCTCCCTTGGGTTTATCAGGGCAGCACAAGTTTGAGGTGGGGACAACTTCTGTGTGGGGTCCATCCTTCGATATAAGGATTCTTTGCAGTCAGGGCCAGGGGCCCCCGGGCACATCCTTTTTCCATTTTCCCTGGGAAAGAAAACTCAGCAGTCCAGGTTCCTGATGTCAGTTTGTAGGGCTCCCTTGGGTCTATCAGGGCAGCACAAGTTTGAGGTGGGGACAACTTCGGTGTGGGGTCCATCCTTCGATATAAGGATTTTTTGCAGTCAGGGCCAGGGGCCCCCGGGCACATCCTTTTTCCATTTTCCCTGGGAAAGAAAACTCAGCATTCCAGGTTCCTGATGTCAGTTTGTAGGGCTCCCTTGGGTCTATCAGGGCAGCACAAGTTTGAGGTGGGGACAGCTTCGGTGTGAGGTCCATCCTTCGATATAAGGATTTTTTGAACTGTGGCCACAGCCCTGGGCCATGGGCCCCTGGGCACATCCTTTTTCCATTTTCCCTGGGAAAGAAAACTCCGCAGTCCAGGTTCCTGATGTCAGTTTGTAGGGCTCCCTTGGGTCTATCAGGGCAGCACAAGTTTGAGGTGGGGACAACTTTGATGTGGGGTCCATCCTTCGATATAAGGATTTTTTGCAGTGAGGCTCCAACCCAGAGCCAGGGGCCCCTGGGCACATCCTTTTTCCATTTTCCCTGGGAAAGAAAACTCAGCAGTCCAGGTTCCTGATGTCAGTTTGTAGGGCTCCCTTGGGTTTATCAGGGCAGCACAAGTTTGAGGTGGGGACAACTTTGGTGTGGGGTCCATCCTTCGATATAAGGATTTTTCGCAGTCAGGGCCAGGGGCCCCCGGGCACATCCTTTTTCCATTTTCCCTGGGAAAGAAAATTCAGCAGTCCAGGTTCCTGATGTCAGTTTGTAGGGCTCCCTTGGGTCTATCAGGGCAGCACAAGTTTGAGGTGGGGACAGCTTCGGTGTGAGGTCCATCCTTCGATATAAGGATTTTTTGAACTGTGGCCACAGCCCTGGGCCATGGGCCCCTGGGCACATCCTTTTTCCATTTTCCCTGGGAAAGAACACTCCGCAGTCCAGGTTCCTGATGTCAGTTTGTAGGGCTCCCTTGGGTCTATCAGGGCAGCACAAGTTTGAGGTGGGGACAACTTCGGTGTGGGGTCCATCCTTCGATATAAGGATTTTTTGTAGTGAGGGCCCTGCCCAGGGCCAGGGGCCCCCGGTCACATCCATTTTCCATTTTCCCTGGGAAAGAAAACTCAGCAGTCCAGGTTCCTGATGCCAGTTTGTAGGGCTCCCTTGGGTCTATCAGGGCAGCACAAGTTTGAGGTGGGGACAACTTTGGTGTGGGGTCCATCCTTCGATATAAGGATTTTTCACAGTCAGGGCCAGGGGCCCCTGGGCACACCCATTTTCCATTTTCCCTGGGAAAGAAAACTCAGCAGTCCAGGTTCCTGATGTCAGTTTGTAGGGCTCCCTTGGGTCTATCAGGGCAGCACAAGTTTGAGGTGGGGACAACTTCGGTGTGGGGTCCATCCTTCGATATAAGGATTTTTTGCAGTGAGGCTCCAGCCCAGAGCCAGGGGCCCCTGGGCACATCCTTTTTCCATTTTCCCTGGGAAAGAAAACTCATCAGTCCAGGTTCCTGATGTCAGTTTGTAGGGCTCCCTTGGGTCTATCAGGGCAGCACAAGTTTGAGGTGGGGACAACTTCGGTGTGGGGTCCATCCTTCGATATAAGGATTTTTCGCAGTCAGGGCCAGGGGCCCCCGGGCACATCCTTTGGCCATTTTCCCTGGGAAAGAAAACTCAGCAGTCCAGGTTCCTGATGTCAGTTTGTAGGGCTCCCTTGGGTCTATCAGGGCAGCACAAGTTTGAGGTGGGGACAACTTCGGTGTGGGGTCCATCCTTCGATATAAGGATTCTTTGCAGTGAGGCTCCAGCCCAGAGCCAGGGGCCCCTGGGCACATCCTTTTTCCATTTTCCCTGGGAAAGAAAACTCAGCAGTCCAGGTTCCTGATGTCAGTTTGTAGGGCTCCCTTGGGTGTATCAGGGCAGCACAAGTTTGAGGTGGGGACAACTTCGGTGTGGGGTCCATCCTTCGATATAAGGATTTTTTGCAGTCAGGGCCAGGGGCCCCTGGGCACATCCTTTTTCCATTTTCCCTGGGAAAGAAAACTCATCAGTCCAGGTTCCTGATGTCAGTTTGTAGGGCTCCCTTGGGTCTATCAGGGCAGCACAAGTTTGAGGTGGGGACAACTTCGGTGTGGGGTCCATCCTTCGATATAAGGATTTTTTGAACTGTGGCCCCAGCCCTGGGCCATGGGGCCCTGGGCACATCCTTTTTCCATTTTCCCTGGGAAAGAAAACTCAGCAGTCCAGGTTGCTGATGTCAGTTTGTAGGGCTCCCTTGGGTCTATCAGGGCAGCACAAGTTTGAGGTGGGGACAACTTCGCTGTGGGGTCCATCCTTCGATATAAGGATTTTTTGAACTGAGGCCCCAGCCATGGGCCATGGGCCCCTGGGCACATCCTTTTTCCATTTTCCCTGGGAAAGAAAACTCAGCAGTCCAGGTTCCTCATTTCAGTTTGTAGGGCTCCCTTGGGTCTATCAGGGCAGCACAAGTTTGAGGTGGGGACAACTTCGGTTTGGGGTCCATCCTTCGATATAAGGATTCTTTGCAGTGAGGCTCCAGCCCAGAGCCAGGGGCCCCTGGGCACATCCTTTGGCCATTTTCCCTGGGAAAGAAAACTCAGCAGTCCAGGTTCCTGATGTCAGTTTGTAGGGCTCCCTTGAGTCTATCAGGGCAGCACAAGTTTGAGGTGGGGACAGCTTCGGTGTGAGGTCCATCCTTCGATATAAGGATTTTTTGAACTGTGGCCACAGCCCTGGGCCATGGGCCCCTGGGCACATCCTTTTTCCATTTTCCCTGGGAAAGAAAACTCAGCAGTCCAGGTTCCTGATGTCAGTTTGTAGGGCTCCCTTGGGTCTATCAGGGCAGCACAAGTTTGAGGTGGGGACAACTTTGATGTGGGGTCCATCCTTCGATATAAGGATTTTTTGCAGTGAGGCTCCAACCCAGAGCCAGGGGCCCCTGGGCACATCCTTTTTCCATTTTCCCTGGGAAAGAAAACTCATCAGTCCAGGTTCCTGATGTCAGTTTGTAGGGCTCCCTTGGGTTTATCAGGGCAGCACAAGTTTGAGGTGGGGACAACTTTGGTGTGGGGTCCATCCTTCGATATAAGGATTTTTCGCAGTCAGGGCCAGGGGCCCCTGGGCACATCCTTTTTCCATTTTCCCTGGGAAAGAAAACTCAGCAGTCCAGGTTCCTGATGTCAGTTTGTAGGGCTCCCTTGGGTCTATCAGGGCAGCACAAGTTTGAGGTGGGGACAACTTCGGTGTGGGGTCCATCCTTCGATATAAGGATTTTTCGCAGTCAGGGCCAGGGGCCCCCGGGCACATCCTTTTTCCATTTTCCCTGGGAAAGAAAACTCATCAGTCCAGGTTCCTGATGTCAGTTTGTAGGGCTCCCTAGGGTTTATCAGGGCAGCACAAGTTTGAGGTGGGGACAACTTTGGTGTGGGGTCCATCCTTCGATATAAGGATTTTTCACAGTCAGGGCCAGGGGCCCCCGGGCACATCCTTTTTCCATTTTCCCTGGGAAAGAAAACTCAGCAGTCCAGGTTCCTGATGTCAGTTTGTAGGGCTCCCTTGGGTCTATCAGGGCAGCACAAGTTTGAGGTGGGGACAACTTCGGTGTGGGGTCCATCCTTCGATATAAGGATTTCTGGAACTGTGGCCCCAGCCCTGGGCCATGGGGCCCTGGGCACATCCTTTTTCCATTTTCCCTGGGAAAGAAAACTCAGCAGTCCAGGTTCCTGATGTCAGTTTGTAGGGCTGCCTTGGGTCTATCAGGGCAGCACAAGTTTGAGGTGGGGACAACTTCGGTGTGGGGTCCATCCTTCGATATAAGGATTTTTTGCAGTGAGGCTCCAGCCCAGAGCCAGGGGCCCCTGGGCACATCCTTTGGCCATTTTCCCTGGGAAAGAAAACTCAGCAGTCCAGGTTCCTGATGTCAGTTTGTAGGGCTCCCTTGGGTCTATCAGGGCAGCACAAGTTTGAGGTGGGACAACTTTGGTGTGGGGTCCATCCTTCGATATAAGGATTTTTCGCAGTCAGGGCCAGGGGCCCCCGGGCACATCCTTTTTCCATTTTCCCTGGGAAAGAAAACTCAGCAGTCCAGGTTCCTGATGTCAGTTTGCAGGGCTCCCTTGGGTCTATCAGGGCAGCACAAGTTTGAGGTGGGGACAACTTCGGTGTGGGGTCCATCCTTCGATATAAGGATTTTTTGAACTGAGGCCCCAGCCCTGGGCCATGGGCCCCTGGGCACATCCTTTTTCCATTTTCCCTGGGAAAGAAAACTCAGCAGTCCAGGTTGCTGATGTCAGTTTGTAGGGCTGCCTTGGGTGTATCAGGGCAGCACAAGTTTGAGGTGGGGACAACTTCGGTGTGGGGTCCATCCTTCGATATAAGGATTCTTTGCAGTGAGGCTCCAGCCCAGAGCCAGGGGCCCCTGGGCTCATCCTTTGGCCATTTTCCCTGGGAAAGAAAACTCAGCAGTCCAGGTTCCTGATGTCAGTTTGTAGGGCTCCCTTGGGTTTATCAGGGCAGCACAAGTTTGAGGTGGGGACAACTTCGGTGTGGGGTCCATCCTTCGATATAAGGATTCTTTGCAGTCAGGGCCAGGGGCCCCCGGGCACATCCTTTTTCCATTTTCCCTGGGAAAGAAAACTCAGCAGTCCAGGTTCCTGATGTCAGTTTGTAGGGCTCCCTTGGGTCTATCAGGGCAGCACAAGTTTGAGGTGGGGACAACTTCGGTGTGGGGTCCATCCTTCGATATAAGGATTTTTTGCAGTCAGGGCCAGGGGCCCCCGGGCACATCCTTTTTCCATTTTCCCTGGGAAAGAAAACTCAGCATTCCAGGTTCCTGATGTCAGTTTGTAGGGCTCCCTTGGGTCTATCAGGGCAGCACAAGTTTGAGGTGGGGACAGCTTCGGTGTGAGGTCCATCCTTCGATATAAGGATTTTTTGAACTGTGGCCACAGCCCTGGGCCATGGGCCCCTGGGCACATCCTTTTTCCATTTTCCCTGGGAAAGAAAACTCCGCAGTCCAGGTTCCTGATGTCAGTTTGTAGGGCTCCCTTGGGTCTATCAGGGCAGCACAAGTTTGAGGTGGGGACAACTTTGATGTGGGGTCCATCCTTCGATATAAGGATTTTTTGCAGTGAGGCTCCAACCCAGAGCCAGGGGCCCCTGGGCACATCCTTTTTCCATTTTCCCTGGGAAAGAAAACTCATCAGTCCAGGTTCCTGATGTCAGTTTGTAGGGCTCCCTTGGGTCTATCAGGGCAGCACAAGTTTGAGGTGGGGACAACTTTGGTGTGGGGTCCATCCTTCGATATAAGGAGTTTTTGCAGTCAGGGCCAGGGGCCCCCGGGCAGATCCTTTGGCCATTTTCCCTGGGAAAGAAAACTCAGCAGTCCAGGTTCCTGATGTCATTTTGTAGGGCTCCCTTGGGTCTATCAGGGCAGCACAAGTTTGAGGTGGGGACAACTTCGGTGTGGGGTCCATCCTTCGATATAAGGATTTTTTGCAGTGAGGCTCCAGCCCAGAGCCAGGGGCCCCTGGGCACATCCTTTTTCCATTTTCCCTGGGAAAGAAAACTCAGCAGTCCAGGTTCCTGATGTCAGTTTGTAGGGCTGCCTTGGGTCTATCAGGGCAGCACAAGTTTGAGGTGGGGACAACTTCGCTGTGGGGTCCATCCTTCGATATAAGGATTTTTTGAACTGAGGCCCCAGCCATGGGCCATGGGCCCCTGGGCACATCCTTTTTCCATTTTCCCTGGGAAAGAAAACTCAGCAGTCCAGGTTCCACATTTCAGTTTGTAGGGCTCCCTTGGGTCTATCAGGGCAGCACAAGTTTGAGGTGGGGACAACTTTGGTGTGGGGTCCATCCTTCGATATAAGGATTTTTCGCAGTCAGGGCCAGGGGCCCCCGGGCACATCCTTTTTCCATTTTCCCTGGGAAAGAAAACTCAGCAGTCCAGGTTCCTGATGTCAGTTTGTAGGGCTCCCTTGGGTTTATCAGGGCAGCACAAGTTTGAGGTGGGGACAACTTCGGTGTGGGGTCCATCCTTCGATATAAGGATTTTTTGAACTGTGGCCCCAGCCCTGGGCCATGGGGCCCTGGGCACATCCTTTTTCCATTTTCCCTGGGAAAGAAAACTCAGCAGTCCAGGTTCCTGATGTCAGTTTGTAGGGCTCCCTTGGGTTTATCAGGGCAGCACAAGTTTGAGGTGGGGACAACTTCGGTGTGGGGTCCATCCTTCGATATAAGGATTCTTTGCAGTCAGGGCCAGGGGCCCCCGGGCACATCCTTTTTCCATTTTCCCTGGGAAAGAAAACTCAGCAGTCCAGGTTCCTGATGTCAGTTTGTAGGGCTCCCTTGAGTCTATCAGGGCAGCACAAGTTTGAGGTGGGGACAACTTCGGTGTGGGGTCCATCCTTCGATATAAGGATTTTTTGCAGTCAGGGCCAGGGGCCCCCGGGCACATCCTTTTTCCATTTTCCCTGGGAAAGAAAACTCAGCATTCCAGGTTCCTGATGTCAGTTTGTAGGGCTCCCTTGGGTCTATCAGGGCAGCACAAGTTTGAGGTGGGGACAGCTTCGGTGTGAGGTCCATCCTTCGATATAAGGATTTTTTGAACTGTGGCCACAGCCCTGGGCCATGGGCCCCTGGGCACATCCTTTTTCCATTTTCCCTGGGAAAGAAAACTCCGCAGTCCAGGTTCCTGATGTCAGTTTGTAGGGCTCCCTTGGGTCTATCAGGGCAGCACAAGTTTGAGGTGGGGACAACTTTGATGTGGGGTCCATCCTTCGATATAAGGATTTTTTGCAGTGAGGCTCCAACCCAGAGCCAGGGGCCCCTGGGCACATCCTTTTTCCATTTTCCCTGGGAAAGAAAACTCATCAGTCCAGGTTCCTGATGTCAGTTTGTAGGGCTCCCCTGGGTTTATCAGGGCAGCACAAGTTTGAGGTGGGGACAACTTTGGTGTGGGGTCCATCCTTCGATATAAGGATTTTTCGCAGTCATGGCCAGGGGCCCCCGGGCACACCCTTTTTCCATTTTCCCTGGGAAAGAAAACTCAGCAGTCCAGGTTCCTGATGTCAGTTTGTAGGGCTCCCTTGGGTCTATCAGGGCAGCACAAGTTTGAGGTGGGGACAACTTCTGTGTGGGGTCCATCCTTCGATATAAGGATTTTTTGAACTGTGGCCACAGCCCTGGGCCATGGGCCCCTGGGCACATCCTTTTTCCATTTTCCCTGGGAAAGAAAACTCCGCAGTCCAGGTTCCTGATGTCAGTTTGTAGGGCTCCCTTGGGTCTATCAGGGCAGCACAAGTTTGAGGTGGGGACAACTTTGATGTGGGGTCCATCCTTCGATATAAGGATTTTTTGCAGTGAGGCTCCAACCCAGAGCCAGGGGCCCCTGGGCACATCCTTTTTCCATTTTCCCTGGGAAAGAAAACTCATCAGTCCAGGTTCCTGATGTCAGTTTGTAGGGCTCCCTAGGGTCTATCAGGGCAGCACAAGTTTGAGGTGGGGACAACTTTGGTGTGGGGTCCATCCTTCGATATAAGGATTTTTCACAGTCAGGGCCAGGGGCCCCCGGGCACATCCTTTTTCCATTTTCCCTGGGAAAGAAAACTCAGCAGTCCAGGTTCCTGATGTCAGTTTGTAGGGCTCCCTTGGGTCTATCAGGGCAGCACAAGTTTGAGGTGGGGACAACTTCGGTGTGGGGTCCATCCTTCGATATAAGGATTTCTGGAACTGTGGCCCCAGCCCTGGGCCATGGGGCCCTGGGCACATCCTTTTTCCATTTTCCCTGGGAAAGAAAACTCAGCAGTCCAGGTTCCTGATGTCAGTTTGTAGGGCTCCCTTGGGTGTATCAGGGCAGCACAAGTTTGAGGTGGGGACAACTTCGGTGTGGGGTCCATCCTTCGATATAAGGATTTTTTGCAGTGAGGCTCCAGCCCAGAGCCAGGGGCCCCTGGGCACATCCTTTGGCCATTTTCCCTGGGAAAGAAAACTCAGCAGTCCAGGTTCCTGATGTCAGTTTGTAGGGCTCCCTTGGGTCTATCAGGGCAGCACAAGTTTGAGGTGGGACAACTTTGGTGTGGGGTCCATCCTTCGATATAAGGATTTTTCGCAGTCAGGGCCAGGGGCCCCCGGGCACATCCTTTTTCCATTTTCCCTGGGAAAGAAAACTCAGCAGTCCAGGTTCCTGATGTCAGTTTGTAGGGCTCCCTTGGGTCTATCAGGGCAGCACAAGTTTGAGGTGGGGACAACTTCGGTGTGGGGTCCATCCTTCGATATAAGGATTTTTTGAACTGAGGCCCCAGCCCTGGGCCATGGGCCCCTGGGCACATCCTTTTTCCATTTTCCCTGGGAAAGAAAACTCAGCAGTCCAGGTTGCTGATGTCAGTTTGTAGGGCTCCCTTGGGTGTATCAGGGCAGCACAAGTTTGAGGTGGGGACAACTTCGGTGTGGGGTCCATCCTTCGATATAAGGATTCTTTGCAGTGAGGCTCCAGCCCAGAGCCAGGGGCCCCTGGGCTCATCCTTTGGCCATTTTCCCTGGGAAAGAAAACTCATCAGTCCAGGTTCCTGATGTCAGTTTGTAGGGCTCCCTTGGGTTTATCAGGGCAGCACAAGTTTGAGGTGGGGACAACTTTGGTGTGGGGTCCATCCTTCGATATAAGGATTTTTCACAGTCAGGGCCAGGGGCCCCCGGGCACATCCTTTTTCCATTTTCCCTGGGAAAGAAAACTCAGCAGTCCAGGTTCCTGATGTCAGTTTGTAGGGCTCCCTTGGGTGTATCAGGGCAGCACAAGTTTGAGGTGGGGACAACTTTGGTGTGGGGTCCATCCTTCGATATAAGGATTTTTCGCAGTCAGGGCCAGGGGCCCCCGGGCACATCCTTTTTCCATTTTCCCTGGGAAAGAAAACTCAGCAGTCCAGGTTCCTGATGTCAGTTTGTAGGGCTCCCTTGGGTCTATCAGGGCAGCACAAGTTTGAGGTGGGGACAACTTTGATGTGGGGTCCATCCTTCGATATAAGGATTTTTTGCAGTGAGGCTCCAACCCAGAGCCAGGGGCCCCTGGGCACATCCTTTTTCCATTTTCCCTGGGAAAGAAAACTCAGCAGTCCAGGTTCCTGATTTCAGTTTGTAGGGCTCCCTTGGGTCTATCAGGGCAGCACAAGTTTGAGGTGGGGACAACTTTGGTGTGGGGTCCATCCTTCGATATAAGGATTTTTCACAGTCAGGGCCAGGGGCCCCCGGGCACATCCTTTTTCCATTTTCCCTGGGAAAGAAAACTCAGCAGTCCAGGTTCCTGATGTCAGTTTGTAGGGCTCCCTTGGGTCTATCAGGGCAGCACAAGTTTGAGGTGGGGACAACTTCGGTGTGGGGTCCATCCTTCGATATAAGGATTTTTTGAACTGTGGCCCCAGCCCTGGGCCATGGGGCCCTGGGCACATCCTTTTTCCATTTTCCCTGGGAAAGAAAACTCAGCAGTCCAGGTTCCTGATGTCAGTTTGTAGGGCTCCCTTGGGTCTATCAGGGCAGCACAAGTTTGAGGTGGGGACAACTTCGGTGTGGGGTCCATCCTTCGATATAAGGATTTTTTGCAGTGAGGCTCCAGCCCAGAGCCAGGGGCCCCTGGGCACATCCTTTGGCCATTTTCCCTGGGAAAGAAAACTCAGCAGTCCAGGTTCCTGATGTCAGTTTGTAGGGCTCCCTTGGGTCTATCAGGGCAGCACAAGTTTGAGGTGGGACAACTTTGGTGTGGGGTCCATCCTTCGATATAAGGATTTTTCGCAGTCAGGGCCAGGGGCCCCCGGGCACATCCTTTTTCCATTTTCCCTGGGAAAGAAAACTCAGCATTCCAGGTTCCTGATGTCAGTTTGTAGGGCTCCCTTGGGTCTATCAGGGCAGCACAAGTTTGAGGTGGGGACAGCTTCGGTGTGAGGTCCATCCTTCGATATAAGGATTTTTTGAACTGTGGCCACAGCCCTGGGCCATGGGCCCCTGGGCACATCCTTTTTCCATTTTCCCTGGGAAAGAAAACTCCGCAGTCCAGGTTCCTGATGTCAGTTTGTAGGGCTCCCTTGGGTCTATCAGGGCAGCACAAGTTTGAGGTGGGGACAACTTTGATGTGGGGTCCATCCTTCGATATAAGGATTTTTTGCAGTGAGGCTCCAACCCAGAGCCAGGGGCCCCTGGGCACATCCTTTTTCCATTTTCCCTGGGAAAGAAAACTCATCAGTCCAGGTTCCTGATGTCAGTTTGTAGGGCTCCCTTGGGTCTATCAGGGCAGCACAAGTTTGAGGTGGGGACAACTTTGGTGTGGGGTCCATCCTTCGATATAAGGAGTTTTTGCAGTCAGGGCCAGGGGCCCCCGGGCAGATCCTTTGGCCATTTTCCCTGGGAAAGAAAACTCAGCAGTCCAGGTTCCTGATGTCATTTTGTAGGGCTCCCTTGGGTCTATCAGGGCAGCACAAGTTTGAGGTGGGGACAACTTCGGTGTGGGGTCCATCCTTCGATATAAGGATTTTTCGCAGTCAGGGCCAGGGGCCCCCGGGCACATCCTTTTTCCATTTTCCCTGGGAAAGAAAACTGAGCAGTCCAGGTTCCTGATGTCAGTTTGTAGGGCTCCCTTGGGTGTATCAGGGCAGCACAAGTTTGAGGTGGGGACAACTTCGGTGTGGGGTCCATCCTTCGATATAAGGATTTTTTGCAGTCAGGGCCAGGGGCCCCCGGGCACATCCTTTTTCCATTTTCCCTGGGAAAGAAAACTCAGCAGTCCAGGTTCCTGATGTCAGTTTGTAGGGCTCCCTTGGGTTTATCAGGGCAGCACAAGTTTGAGGTGGGGACAACTTCGGTGTGGGGTCCATCCTTCGATATAAGGATTTTTTGAACTGTGGCCCCAGCCCTGGGCCATGGGGCCCTGGGCACATCCTTTTTCCATTTTCCCTGGGAAAGAAAACTCAGCAGTCCAGGTTCCTGATGTCAGTTTGTAGGGCTGCCTTGGGTCTATCAGGGCAGCACAAGTTTGAGGTGGGGACAACTTCGGTGTGGGGTCCATCCTTCGATATAAGGATTTTTTGCAGTCAGGGCCATGGGCCCCTGGGCACATCCTTTTTCCATTTTCCCTGGGAAAGAAAACTCAGCAGTCCAGGTTCCTGATGTCAGTTTGTAGGGCTCCCTTGGGTCTATCAGGGCAGCACAAGTTTGAGGTGGGGACAACTTCGGTGTGGGGTCCATCCTTCGATATAAGGATTCTTTGCAGTGAGGCTCCAGCCCAGAGCCAGGGGCCCCTGGGCACATCCTTTTTCCATTTTCCCTGGGAAAGAAAACTCAGCAGTCCAGGTTGCTGATGTCAGTTTGTAGGGCTCCCTTGGGTCTATCAGGGCAGCACAAGTTTGAGGTGGGGACAACTTCGGTGTGGGGTCCATCCTTCGATATAAGGATTTTTTGAAGTCAGGGCCAGGGGCCCCCGGGCACATCCTTTTTCCATTTTCCCTGGGAAAGAAAACTCAGCATTCCAGGTTCCTGATGTCAGTTTGTAGGGCTCCCTTGGGTCTATCAGGGCAGCACAAGTTTGAGGTGGGGACAGCTTCGGTGTGAGGTCCATCCTTCGATATAAGGATTTTTTGAACTGTGGCCACAGCCCTGGGCCATGGGCCCCTGGGCACAACCTTTGGACATTTTCCCTGGGAAAGAAAACTCAGCAGTCCAGGTTCCTGATGTCAGTTTGTAGGGCTCCCTTGGGTCTATCAGGGCAGCACAAGTTTGAGGTGGGGACAACTTTGATGTGGGGTCCATCCTTCGATATAAGGATTTTTTGCAGTGAGGCTCCAACCCAGAGCCAGGCGCCCCTGGGCACATCCTTTTTCCATTTTCCCTGGGAAAGAAAACTCAGCAGTCCAGGTTCCTGATGTCAGTTTGTAGGGCTCCCTTGGGTCTATCAGGGCAGCACAAGTTTGAGGTGGGGTCCATCCTTCGATATAAGGATTTTTCGCAGTCAGGGCCAGGGGCCCCCGGGCACATCCTTTTTCCATTTTCCCTGGGAAAGAAAACTCAGCAGTCCAGGTTCCTGATGTCAGTTTGTAGGGCTCCCTTGGGTCTATCAGGGCAGCACAAGTTTGAGGTGGGGACAACTTCGGTGTGGGGTCCATCCTTCGATATAAGGATTTTTTGCAGTCAGGGCCAGGGGCCCCTGGGCACATCCTTTTTCCATTTTCCCTGGGAAAGAAAACTCAGCATTCCAGGTTCCTGACGTCAGCTTGTAGGGCTCCCTTGGGTCTATCAGGGCAGCACAAGTTTGAGGTGGGGACAACTTCGGTGTGGGGTCCATCCTTCGATATAAGGATTTTTTGTAGTGAGGCCCCAGGGCCATGGGCCCCTGGGCACATCCTTTTTCCATTTTCCCTGGGAAAGAAAACTCAGCAGTCCAGGTTCCTGATGTCAGTTTGTAGGGCTCCCTTGGGTCTATCAGGGCAGCACAAGTTTGAGGTGGAGACAACTTCGGTGTTGGGTCCATCCTTCGATATAAGGAGTTTTTGCAGTGAGGCTCCAGCCCAGAGCCAGGGGCCCCTGGGCACATCCTTTGGCCATTTTCCCTGGGAAAGAAAACTCAGCAGTCCAGGTTCCTGATGTCAGTTTGTAGGGCTCCCTTGGGTCTATCAGGGCAGCACAAGTTTGAGGTGGGGACAACTTCTGTGTGGGGTCCATCCTTCGATATAAGGATTCTTTGCAGTCAGGGCCAGGGGCCCCCGGGCACAACCTTTTTCCATTTTCCCTGGGAAAGAAAACTCAGCAGTCCAGGTTCCTGATGTCAGTTTGCAGGGCTCCCTTGGGTCTATCAGGGCAGCACAAGTTTGAGGTGGGGACAACTTTGATGTGGGGTCCATCCTTCGATATAAGGATTTTTTGCAGTGAGGCTCCAACCCAGAGCCAGGGGCCCCTGGGCACATCCTTTTTCCATTTTCCCTGGGAAAGAAAACTCAGCAGTCCAGGTTCCTGATGTCAGTTTGTAGGGCCCCCTTGGGTTTATCAGGGCAGCACAAGTTTGAGGTGGGGACAACTTTGGTGTGGGGTCCATCCTTCGATATAAGGATTTTTCGCAGTCAGGGCCAGGGGCCCCCGGGCACATCCTTTTTCCATTTTCCCTGGGAAAGAAAACTCAGCAGTCCAGGTTCCTGATGTCAGTTTGTAGGGCTCCCTTGGGTCTATCAGGGCAGCACAAGTTTGAGGTGGGGACAACTTCGGTGTGGGGTCCATCCTTCGATATAAGGATTTTTTGAACTGAGGCCCCAGCCCTGGGCCATGGGCCCCTGGGCACATCCTTTTTCCATTTTCCCTGGGAAAGAAAACTCAGCAGTCCAGGTTGCTGATGTCAGTTTGTAGGGCTCCCTTGGGTGTATCAGGGCAGCACAAGTTTGAGGTGGGGACAACTTCGGTGTGGGCTCCATCCTTCGATATAAGGATTCTTTGCAGTCAGGGCCAGGGGCCCCCGGGCACATGCTTTTTCCATTTTCCCTGGGAAAGAAAACTCAGCAGTCCAGGTTCCTGATGTCAGTTTGTAGGGCTCCCTTGGGTCTATCAGGGCAGCACAAGTTTGAGGTGGGGACAACTTCGGTGTGGGGTCCATCCTTCGATATAAGGATTTTTTGCAGTCAGGGCCAGGGGCCCCCGGGCACATCCTTTTTCCATTTTCCCTGGGAAAGAAAACTCAGCATTCCAGGTTCCTGATGTCAGTTTGTAGGGCTCCCTTGGGTCTATCAGGGCAGCACAAGTTTGAGGTGGGGACAGCTTCGGTGTGAGGTCCATCCTTCGATATAAGGATTTTTTGAACTGTGGCCCCAGCCCTGGGCCATGGGCCCCTGGGCACATCCTTTTTCCATTTTCCCTGGGAAAGAAAACTCCGCAGTCCAGGTTCCTGATGTCAGTTTGTAGGGCTCCCTTGGGTCTATCAGGGCAGCACAAGTTTGAGGTGGGGACAACTTTGATGTGGGGTCCATCCTTCGATATAAGGATTTTTTGCAGTGAGGCTCCAACCCAGAGCCAGGGGCCCCTGGGCACATCCTTTTTCCATTTTCCCTGGGAAAGAAAACTCATCAGTCCAGGTTCCTGATGTCAGTTTGTAGGGCTCCCTTGGGTCTATCAGGGCAGCACAAGTTTGAGGTGGGGACAACTTCGGTGTGGGGTCCATCCTTCGATATAAGGATTTTTCGCAGTCAGGGCCAGGGGCCCCCGGGCAGATCCTTTGGCCATTTTCCCTGGGAAAGAAAACTCAGCAGTCCAGGTTCCTGATGTCATTTTGTAGGGCTCCCTTGGGTCTATCAGGGCAGCACAAGTTTGAGGTGGGGACAACTTCGGTGTGGGGTCCATCCTTCGATATAAGGATTCTTTGCAGTGAGGCTCCAGCCCAGAGCCAGGGGCCCCTGGGCACATCCTTTTTCCATTTTCCCTGGGAAAGAAAACTCAGCAGTCCAGGTTCCTGATGTCAGTTTGTAGGGCTCCCTTGGGTGTATCAGGGCAGCACAAGTTTGAGGTGGGGACAACTTCGGTGTGGGGTCCATCCTTCGATATAAGGATTTTTTGCAGTCAGGGCCAGGGGCCCCCGGGCACATCCTTTTTCCATTTTCCCTGGGAAAGAAAACTCAGCAGTCCAGGTTCCTGATGTCAGTTTGTAGGGCTCCCTTGGGTCTATCAGGGCAGCACAAGTTTGAGGTGGGGACAACTTCGGTGTGGGGTCCATCCTTCGATATAAGGATTTTTTGAACTGTGGCCCCAGCCCTGGGCCATGGGGCCCTGGGCACATCCTTTTTCCATTTTCCCTGGGAAAGAAAACTCAGCAGTCCAGGTTCCTGATGTCAGTTTGTAGGGCTCCCTTGGGTTTATCAGGGCAGCACAAGTTTGAGGTGGGGACAACTTCTGTGTGGGGTCCATCCTTCGATATAAGGATTCTTTGCAGTCAGGGCCAGGGGCCCCCGGGCACATCCTTTTTCCATTTTCCCTGGGAAAGAAAACTCAGCAGTCCAGGTTGCTGATGTCAGTTTGTAGGGCTCCCTTGGGTCTATCAGGGCAGCACAAGTTTGAGGTGGGGACAACTTCGGTGTGGGGTCCATCCTTCGATATAAGGATTTTTTGCAGTCAGGGCCAGGGGCCCCCGGGCACATCCTTTTTCCATTTTCCCTGGGAAAGAAAACTCAGCATTCCAGGTTCCTGATGTCGGTTTGTAGGGCTCCCTTGGGTCTATCAGGGCAGCACAAGTTTGAGGTGGGGACAGCTTCGGTGTGAGGTCCATCCTTCGATATAAGGATTTTTTGAACTGTGGCCACAGCCCTGGGCCATGGGCCCCTGGGCACATCCTTTTTCCATTTTCCCTGGGAAAGAAAACTCCGCAGTCCAGGTTCCTGATGTCAGTTTGTAGGGCTCCCTTGGGTCTATCAGGGCAGCACAAGTTTGAGGTGGGGACAACTTTGATGTGGGGTCCATCCTTCGATATAAGGATTTTTTGCAGTGAGGCTCCAACCCAGAGCCAGGGGCCCCTGGGCACATCCTTTTTCCATTATCCCTGGGAAAGAAAACTCAGCAGTCCAGGTTCCTGATGTCAGTTTGTAGGGCTCCCTTGGGTTTATCAGGGCAGCACAAGTTTGAGGTGGGGACAACTTTGGTGTGGGGTCCATCCTTCGATATAAGGATTTTTCGCAGTCAGGGCCAGGGGCCCCCGGGCACATCCTTTTTCCATTTTCCCTGGGAAAGAAAACTCAGCAGTCCAGGTTCCTGATGTCAGTTTGTAGGGCTCCCTTGGGTTTATCAGGGCAGCACAAGTTTGAGGTGGGGACAACTTTGGTGTGGGGTCCATCCTTCGATATAAGGATTTTTTGCAGTGAGGCTCCAGCCCAGAGCCAGGGGCCCCTGGGCACATCCTTTGGCCATTTTCCCTGGGAAAGAAAACTCAGCAGTCCAGGTTCCTGATGTCAGTTTGTAGGGCTCCCTTGGATCTATCAGAGCAGCACAAGTTTGAGGTGGGGACAACTTTGGTGTGGGGTCCATCCTTCGATATAAGGATTTTTTGCAGTCAGGGCCAGGGGCCCCTGGGCACATCCTTTTTCCATTTTCCCTGGGAAAGAAAACTCAGCAGTCCAGGTTCCTGATGTCAGTTTGTAGGGCTCCCTTGGGTCTATCAGGGCAGCACAAGTTTGAGGTGGGGACAACTTCGGTGTGGGGTCCATCCTTCGATATAAGGATTTTTTGAACTGAGGCCCCAGCCCTGGGCCATGGGGCCCTGGGCACATCCTTTTTCCATTTTCCCTGGGAAAGAAAACTCAGCAGTCCAGGTTCCTGATGTCAGTTTGTAGGGCTCCCTTGGGTCTATCAGGGCAGCACAAGTTTGAGGTGGGGACAACTTCGGTGTGGGGTCCATCCTTCGATATAAGGATTCTTTGCAGTGAGGCTCCAGCCCAGAGCCAGGGGCCCCTGGGCACATCCTTTTTCCATTTTCCCTGGGAAAGAAAACTCAGCAGTCCAGGTTCCTGATGTCAGTTTGTAGGGCTCCCTTGGGCCTATCAGGGCAGCACAAGTTTGAGGTGGGGACAACTTTGGTGTGGGGTCCATCCTTCGATATAAGGATTCTTTGCAGTCAGGGCCAGGGGCCCCCGGGCACATCCTTTTTCCATTTTCCCTGGGAAAGAAAACTCAGCAGTCCAGGTTGCTGATGTCAGTTTGTAGGGCTCCCTTGGGTCTATCAGGGCAGCACAAGTTTGAGGTGGGGACAACTTCGGTGTGGGGTCCATCCTTCGAAATAAGGATTTTTTGAAGTCAGGGCCAGGGGCCCCCGGGCACATCCTTTTTCCATTTTCCCGGGGAAAGAAAACTCAGCATTCCAGGTTCCTGATGTCAGTTTGTAGGGCTCCCTTGGGTCTATCAGGGCAGCACAAGTTTGAGGTGGGGACAGCTTCGGTGTGAGGTCCATCCTTCGATATACGGATTTTTTGAACTGTGGCCACAGCCCTGGGCCATGGGCCCCTGGGCACAACCTTTGGACATTTTCCCTGGGAAAGAAAACTCAGCAGTCCAGGTTCCTGATGTCAGTTTGTAGGGCTCCCTTGGGTCTATCAGGGCAGCACAAGTTTGAGGTGGGGACAACTTTGGTGTGGGGTCCATCCTTCGATATAAGGATTTTTCGCAGTCAGGGCCAGGGGCCCCCGGGCACATCCTTTTTCCATTTTCCCTGGGAAAGAAAACTCAGCAGTCCAGGTTCCTGATGTCAGTTTGTAGGGCTCCCTTGGGTCTATCAGGGCAGCACAAGTTTGAGGTGGGGACAACTTCGGTGTGGGGTCCATCCTTCGATATAAGGATTTTTTGCAGTCAGGGCCAGGGGCCCCTGGGCACATCCTTTTTCCATTTTCCCTGGGAAAGAAAACTCATCAGTCCAGGTTCCTGATGTCAGTTTGTAGGGCTCCCTTGGGTCTATCAGGGCAGCACAAGTTTGAGGTGGAGACAACTTCGGTGTTGGGTCCATCCTTCGATATAAGGAGTTTTTGCAGTGAGGCTCCAGCCCAGAGCCAGGGGCCCCTGGGCACATCCTTTGGCCATTTTCCCTGGGAAAGAAAACTCAGCAGTCCAGGTTCCTGATGTCAGTTTGTAGGGCTCCCTTGGGTCTATCAGGGCAGCACAAGTTTGAGGTGGGGACAACTTCGGTGTGGGGTCCATCCTTCGATATAAGGATTTTTTGCAGTCAGGGCCAGGGGCCCCTGGGCACATCCTTTTTCCATTTTCCCTGGGAAAGAAAACTCCGCAGTCCAGGTTCCTGATGTCAGTTTGTAGGGCTCCCTTGGGTCTATCAGGGCAGCACAAGTTTGAGGTGGGGACAACTTCGGTGTGGGGTCCATCCTTCGATATAAGGATTTTTTGCAGTGAGGCTCCAGTCCAGAGCCAGGGGCCCCTGGGCACATCCTTTGGCCATTTTCCCTGGGAAAGAAAACTCAGCAGTCCAGGTTCCTGATGTCAGTTTGTAGGGCTCCCTTGGGTTTATCAGGGCAGCACAAGTTTGAGGTGGGGACAACTTCTGTGTGGGGTCCATCCTTCGATATAAGGATTTTTTGCAGTCAGGGCCAGGGGCCCCCGGGCACAACCTATTTCCATTTTCCCTGGGAAAGAAAACTCAGCAGTCCAGGTTCCTGATGTCAGTTTGCAGGGCTCCCTTGGGTCTATCAGGGCAGCACAAGTTTGAGGTGGGGACAACTTTGATGTGGGGTCCATCCTTCGATATAAGGATTTTTTGCAGTGAGGCTCCAACCCAGAGCCAGGGGCCCCTGGGCACATCCTTTTTCCATTTTCCCTGGGAAAGAAAACTCAGCAGTCCAGGTTCCTGATGTCAGTTTGTAGGGCCCCCTTGGGTTTATCAGGGCAGCACAAGTTTGAGGTGGGGACAACTTTGGTGTGGGGTCCATCCTTCGATATAAGGATTTTTCGCAGTCAGGGCCAGGGGCCCCCGGGCACATCCTTTTTCCATTTTCCCTGGGAAAGAAAACTCAGCAGTCCAGGTTCCTGATGTCAGTTTGTAGGGCTGCCTTGGGTCTATCAGGGCAGCACAAGTTTGAGGTGGGGACAACTTCGGTGTGGGGTCCATCCTTCGATATAAGGATTTTTTGCAGTCAGGGCCAGGGGCCCCCGGGCACATCCTTTTTCCATTTTCCCTGGGAAAGAAAACTCAGCATTCCAGGTTCCTGATGTCAGTTTGTAGGGCTCCCTTGGGTCTATCAGGGCAGCACAAGTTTGAGGTGGGGACAGCTTCGGTGTGAGGTCCATCCTTCGATATAAGGATTTTTTGAACTGTGGCCCCAGCCCTGGGCCATGGGCCCCTGGGCACATCCTTTTTCCATTTTCCCTGGGAAAGAAAACTCCGCAGTCCAGGTTCCTGATGTCAGTTTGTAGGGCTCCCTTGGGTCTATCAGGGCAGCACAAGTTTGAGGTGGGGACAACTTTGATGTGGGGTCCATCCTTCGATATAAGGATTTTTTGCAGTGAGGCTCCAACCCAGAGCCAGGGGCCCCTGGGCACATCCTTTTTCCATTTTCCCTGGGAAAGAAAACTCATCAGTCCAGGTTCCTGATGTCAGTTTGTAGGGCTCCCTTGGGTCTATCAGGGCAGCACAAGTTTGAGGTGGGGACAACTTCGGTGTGGGGTCCATCCTTCGATATAAGGATTCTTTGCAGTGAGGCTCCAGCCCAGAGCCAGGGGCCCCTGGGCACATCCTTTTTCCATTTTCCCTGGGAAAGAAAACTCAGCAGTCCAGGTTCCTGATGTCAGTTTGTAGGGCTCCCTTGGGTGTATCAGGGCAGCACAAGTTTGAGGTGGGGACAACTTCGGTGTGGGGTCCATCCTTCGATATAAGGATTTTTTGCAGTCAGGGCCAGGGGCCCCCGGGCACATCCTTTTTCCATTTTCCCTGGGAAAGAAAACTCAGCAGTCCAGGTTCCTGATGTCAGTTTGTAGGGCTCCCTTGGGTCTATCAGGGCAGCACAAGTTTGAGGTGGGGACAACTTCGGTGTGGGGTCCATCCTTCGATATAAGGATTTTTTGAACTGTGGCCCCAGCCCTGGGCCATGGGGCCCTGGGCACATCCTTTTTCCATTTTCCCTGGGAAAGAAAACTCAGCAGTCCAGGTTCCTGATGTCAGTTTGTAGGGCTCCCTTGGGTTTATCAGGGCAGCACAAGTTTGAGGTGGGGACAACTTCTGTGTGGGGTCCATCCTTCGATATAAGGATTCTTTGCAGTCAGGGCCAGGGGCCCCCGGGCACATCCTTTTTCCATTTTCCCTGGGAAAGAAAACTCAGCAGTCCAGGTTGCTGATGTCAGTTTGTAGGGCTCCCTTGGGTCTATCAGGGCAGCACAAGTTTGAGGTGGGGACAACTTCGGTGTGGGGTCCATCCTTCGATATAAGGATTTTTTGCAGTCAGGGCCAGGGGCCCCCGGGCACATCCTTTTTCCATTTTCCCTGGGAAAGAAAACTCAGCATTCCAGGTTCCTGATGTCAGTTTGTAGGGCTCCCTTGGGTCTATCAGGGCAGCACAAGTTTGAGGTGGGGACAACTTCGGTGTGAGGTCCATCCTTCGATATAAGGATTTTTTGAACTGTGGCCACAGCCCTGGGCCATGGGCCCCTGGGCACATCCTTTTTCCATTTTCCCTGGGAAAGAAAACTCCGCAGTCCAGGTTCCTGATGTCAGTTTGTAGGGCTCCCTTGGGTCTATCAGGGCAGCACAAGTTTGAGGTGGGGACAACTTTGATGTGGGGTCCATCCTTCGATATAAGGATTTTTTGCAGTGAGGCTCCAACCCAGAGCCAGGGGCCCCTGGGCACATCCTTTTTCCATTATCCCTGGGAAAGAAAACTCAGCAGTCCAGGTTCCTGATGTCAGTTTGTAGGGCTCCCTTGGGTTTATCAGGGCAGCACAAGTTTGAGGTGGGGACAACTTCGGTGTGGGGTCCATCCTTCGATATAAGGATTTTTCGCAGTCAGGGCCAGGGGCCCCCGGGCACATCCTTTTTCCATTTTCCCTGGGAAAGAAAACTCAGCAGTCCAGGTTCCTGATGTCAGTTTGTAGGGCTCCCTTGGGTTTATCAGGGCAGCACAAGTTTGAGGTGGGGACAACTTCGGTGTTGGGTCCATCCTTCGATATAAGGATTTTTTGAACTGTGGCCCCAGCCCTGGGCCATGGGGCCCTGGGCACATCCTTTTTCCATTTTCCCTGGGAAAGAAAACTCAGCAGTCCAGGTTCCTGATGTCAGTTTGTAGGGCTCCCTTGGGTCTATCAGGGCAGCACAAGTTTGAGGTGGGGACAACTTCGGTGTGGGGTCCATCCTTCGATATAAGGATTTTTTGCAGTGAGGCTCCAGCCCAGAGCCAGGGGCCCCTGGGCACATCCTTTGGCCATTTTCCCTGGGAAAGAAAACTCAGCAGTCCAGGTTCCTGATGTCAGTTTGTAGGGCTCCCTTGGATCTATCAGAGCAGCACAAGTTTGAGGTGGGGACAACTTTGGTGTGGGGTCCATCCTTCGATATAAGGATTTTTTGCAGTCAGGGCCAGGGGCCCCTGGGCACATCCTTTTTCCATTTTCCCTGGGAAAGAAAACTCAGCAGTCCAGGTTGCTGATGTCAGTTTGTAGGGCTCCCTTGGGTGTATCAGGGCAGCACAAGTTTGAGGTGGGGACAACTTCGGTGTGGGGTCCATCCTTCGATATAAGGATTTTTTGAACTGAGGCCCCAGCCCTGGGCCATGGGGCCCTGGGCACATCCTTTTTCCATTTTCCCTGGGAAAGAAAACTCAGCAGTCCAGGTTCCTGATGTCAGTTTGTAGGGCTCCCTTGGGTCTATCAGGGCAGCACAAGTTTGAGGTGGGGACAACTTCGGTGTGGGGTCCATCCTTCGATATAAGGATTCTTTGCAGTGAGGCTCCAGCCCAGAGCCAGGGGCCCCTGGGCACATCCTTTTTCCATTTTCCCTGGGAAAGAAAACTCAGCAGTCCAGGTTCCTGATGTCAGTTTGTAGGGCTCCCTTGGGCCTATCAGGGCAGCACAAGTTTGAGGTGGGGACAACTTTGGTGTGGGGTCCATCCTTCGATATAAGGATTTTTTGCAGTCAGGGCCAGGGGCCCCCGGGCACATCCTTTTTCCATTTTCCCTGGGAAAGAAAACTCAGCAGTCCAGGTTGCTGATGTCAGTTTGTAGGGCTCCCTTGGGTCTATCAGGGCAGCACAAGTTTGAGGTGGGGACAACTTCGGTGTGGGGTCCATCCTTCGAAATAAGGATTTTTTGAAGTCAGGGCCAGGGGCCCCCGGGCACATCCTTTTTCCATTTTCCCGGGGAAAGAAAACTCAGCATTCCAGGTTCCTGATGTCAGTTTGTAGGGCTCCCTTGGGTCTATCAGGGCAGCACAAGTTTGAGGTGGGGACAGCTTCGGTGTGAGGTCCATCCTTCGATATACGGATTTTATGAACTGTGGCCACAGCCCTGGGCCATGGGCCCCTGGGCACAACCTTTGGACATTTTCCCTGGGAAAGAAAACTCAGCAGTCCAGGTTCCTGATGTCAGTTTGTAGGGCTCCCTTGGGTCTATCAGGGCAGCACAAGTTTGAGGTGGGGACAACTTTGGTGTGGGGTCCATCCTTCGATATAAGGATTTTTCGCAGTCAGGGCCAGGGGCCCCCGGGCACATCCTTTTTCCATTTTCCCTGGGAAAGAAAACTCAGCAGTCCAGGTTCCTGATGTCAGTTTGTAGGGCTGCCTTGGGTCTATCAGGGCAGCACAAGTTTGAGGTGGGGACAACTTCGGTGTGGGGTCCATCCTTCGATATATGGATTTTTTGCAGTGAGGCTCCAGCCCAGAGCCAGGGGCCCCTGGGCACATCCTTTGGCCATTTTCCCTGGGAAAGAAAACTCAGCAGTCCAGGTTCCTGATGTCAGTTTGTAGGGCTCCCTTGGGTCTATCAGGGCAGCACAAGTTTGAGGTGGGGACAACTTCGGTGTGGGGTCCATCCTTCGATATAAGGATTTTTTGCAGTGAGGGCCCTGCCCAGGGCCAGGGGCCCCCGGTCACATCCATTTTCCATTTTCCCTGGGAAAGAAAACTCAGCAGTCCAGGTTCCTGATGTCAGTTTGTAGGGCTCCCTTGGGTCTATCAGGGCAGCACAAGTTTGAGGTGGGGACAACTTCGGTGTGGGGTACATCCTTCGATATAAGGAATTTCTGCAGTGAGGCTCCAGCCCAGAGCCAGGGGCCCCTGGGCACATCCTTTGGCCATTTTCCCTGGGAAAGAAAACTCAGCAGTCCAGGTTCCTGATGTCAGTTTGTAGGGCTCCCTTGGGTCTATCAGGGCAGCACAAGTTTGATGTGGGGACAACTTCGGTGTGGGGTCCATCCTTCGATATAAGGATTTTTTGCAGTCAGGGCCAGGGGCCCCCGGGCACATCCTTTTTCCATTTTCCCTGGGAAAGAAAACTCAGCAGTCCAGGTTGCTGATGTCAGTTTGTAGGGCTCCCTTGGGTCTATCAGGGCAGCACAAGTTTGAGGTGGGGACAACTTCGGTGTGGGGTCCATCCTTCGAAATAAGGATTTTTTGAAGTCAGGGCCAGGGGCCCCCGGGCACATCCTTTTTCCATTTTCCCGGGGAAAGAAAACTCAGCATTCCAGGTTCCTGATGTCAGTTTGTAGGGCTCCCTTGGGTCTATCAGGGCAGCACAAGTTTGAGGTGGGGACAGCTTCGGTGTGAGGTCCATCCTTCGATATACGGATTTTATGAACTGTGGCCACAGCCCTGGGCCATGGGCCCCTGGGCACAACCTTTGGACATTTTCCCTGGGAAAGAAAACTCAGCAGTCCAGGTTCCTGATGTCAGTTTGTAGGGCTCCCTTGGGTCTATCAGGGCAGCACAAGTTTGAGGTGGGGACAACTTTGGTGTGGGGTCCATCCTTCGATATAAGGATTTTTCGCAGTCAGGGCCAGGGGCCCCCGGGCACATCCTTTTTCCATTTTCCCTGGGAAAGAAAACTCAGCAGTCCAGGTTCCTGATGTCAGTTTGTAGGGCTGCCTTGGGTCTATCAGGGCAGCACAAGTTTGAGGTGGGGACAACTTCGGTGTGGGGTCCATCCTTCGATATATGGATTTTTTGCAGTGAGGCTCCAGCCCAGAGCCAGGGGCCCCTGGGCACATCCTTTGGCCATTTTCCCTGGGAAAGAAAACTCAGCAGTCCAGGTTCCTGATGTCAGTTTGTAGGGCTCCCTTGGGTCTATCAGGGCAGCACAAGTTTGAGGTGGGGACAACTTCGGTGTGGGGTCCATCCTTCGATATAAGGATTTTTTGCAGTGAGGGCCCTGCCCAGGGCCAGGGGCCCCCGGTCACATCCATTTTCCATTTTCCCTGGGAAAGAAAACTCAGCAGTCCAGGTTCCTGATGTCAGTTTGTAGGGCTCCCTTGGGTCTATCAGGGCAGCACAAGTTTGAGGTGGGGTTAACTTCGGTGTGGGGTACATCCTTCGATATAAGGAATTTCTGCAGTGAGGCTCCAGCCCAGAGCCAGGGGCCCCTGGGCACATCCTTTGGCCATTTTCCCTGGGAAAGAAAACTCAGCAGTCCAGGTTCCTGATGTCAGTTTGTAGGGCTCCCTTGGGTCTATCAGGGCAGCACAAGTTTGATGTGGGGACAACTTCGGTGTGGGGTCCATCCTTCGATATAAGGATTTTTTGAACTGAGGCCCCAGCCATGGGCCCCTGGGCACATCCTTTTTCCATTTTCCCTGGGAAAGAAAACTCATCAGTCCAGGTTCCTGATGTCAGTTTGTAGGGCTCCCTTGGGTCTATCAGGGCAGCACAAGTTTGAGGTGGGGACAACTTTGGTGTGGGGTCCATCCTTCGATATAAGGATTTTTCGCAGTCAGGGCCAGGGGCCCCCGGGCACATCCTTTTTCCATTTTCCCTGGGAAAGAAAACTCAGCAGTCCAGGTTCCTCATTTCAGTTTGTAGGGCTCCCTTGGGTCTATCAGGGCAGCACAAGTTTGAGGTGGGGACAACTTCTGTGTGGGGTCCATCCTTCGATATAAGGATTCTTTGCAGTCAGGGCCAGGGGCCCCCGGGCACATCCTTTTTCCATTTTCCCTGGGAAAGAAAACTCAGCAGTCCAGGTTCCTGATGTCAGTTTGTAGGGCTCCCTTGGGTCTATCAGGGCAGCACAAGTTTGAGGTGGGGACAACTTCGGTGTGGGGTCCATCCTTCGATATAAGGATTTTTTGAACTGAGGCCCCAGCCCTGGGCCATGGGGCCCTGGGCACATCCTTTTTCCATTTTCCCTGGGAAAGAAAACTCAGCAGTCCAGGTTCCTCATTTCAGTTTGTAGGGCTCCCTTGGGTCTATCAGGGCAGCACAAGTTTGAGGTGGGGACAACTTCGGTGTGGGGTCCATCCTTCGATATAAGGATTCTTTGCAGTGAGGCTCCAGCCCAGAGCCAGGGGCCCCTGGGCACATCCTTTGGCCATTTTCCCTGGGAAAGAAAACTCAGCAGTCCAGGTTCCTGATGTCAGTTTGTAGGGCTCCCTTGGGTCTATCAGGGCAGCACAAGTTTGAGGTGGGGACAACTTCGGTGTGGGGTCCATCCTTCGATATAAGGATTTTTTGCAGTCAGGGCCAGGGGCCCCTGGGCACATCCTTTTTCCATTTTCCCTGGGAAAGAAAACTCAGCATTCCAGGTTCCTGACGTCAGCTTGTAGGGCTGCCTTGGGTCTATCAGGGCAGCACAAGTTTGAGGTGGGGACAACTTCGGTGTGGGGTCCATCCTTCGATATAAGGATTTTTTGAACTGTGGCCCCAGCCCTGGTCCATGGGCCCCTGGGCACATCCTTTTTCCATTTTCCCTGGGAAAGAAAACTCAGCAGTCCAGGTTCCTGATGTCAGTTTGTAGGGCTGCCTTGGGTCTATCAGGGCAGCACAAGTTTGAGGTGGGGACAACTTCGGTGTGGGGTCCATCCTTCGATATAAGGATTTTTTGCAGTGAGGTTCCAGCCCAGAGCCAGGGGCCCCTGGGCACATCCTTTGGCCATTTTCCCTGGGAAAGAAAACTCAGCAGTCCAGGTTCCTGATGTCAGTTTGTAGGGCTCCCTTGGGTCTATCAGGGCAGCACAAGTTTGAGGTGGGGAGAACTTTGGTGTGGGGTCCATCCTTCGATATAAGGATTTTTTGCAGTGAGGGCCCTGCCCAGGGCCAGGGGCCCCCGGTCACATCCATTTTCCATTTTCCCTGGGAAAGAAAACTCAGCAGTCCAGGTTCCTGATGTCAGTTTGTAGGGCTCCCTTGGGTCTATCAGGGCAGCACAAGTTTGAGGTGGGGTTAACTTCGGTGTGGGGTTCATCCTTCGATATAAGGAATTTCTGCAGTGAGGCTCCAGCCCAGAGCCAGGGGCCCCTGGGCACATCCTTTGGCCATTTTCCCTGGGAAAGAAAACTCAGCAGTCCAGGTTCCTGATGTCAGTTTGTAGGGCTCCCTTGGGTGTATCAGGGCAGCACAAGTTTGAGGTGGGGACAACTTTGGTGTGGGGTCCATCCTTCGATATAAGGATTTTTTGAACTGAGGCCCCAGCCATGGGCCCCTGGGCACATCCTTTTTCCATTTTCCCTGGGAAAGAAAACTCATCAGTCCAGGTTCCTGATGTCAGTTTGTAGGGCTCCCTTGGGTTTATCAGGGCAGCACAAGTTTGAGGTGGGGACAACTTTGGTGTGGGGTCCATCCTTCGATATAAGGATTTTTCGCAGTCAGGGCCAGGGGCCCCCGGGCACATCCTTTTTCCATTTTCCCTGGGAAAGAAAACTCAGCAGTCCAGGTTCCTGATGTCAGTTTGTAGGGCTCCCTTGGGTTTATCAGGGCAGCACAAGTTTGAGGTGGGGACAACTTCTGTGTGGGGTCCATCCTTCGATATAAGGATTCTTTGCAGTCAGGGCCAGGGGCCCCCGGGCACATCCTTTTTCCATTTTCCCTGGGAAAGAAAACTCAGCAGTCCAGGTTCCTGATGTCAGTTTGTAGGGCTCCCTTGGGTCTATCAGGGCAGCACAAGTTTGAGGTGGGGACAACTTCGGTGTGGGGTCCATCCTTCGATATAAGGATTTTTTGCAGTCAGGGCCAGGGGCCCCCGGGCACATCCTTTTTCCATTTTCCCTGGGAAAGAAAACTCAGCATTCCAGGTTCCTGATGTCAGTTTGTAGGGCTCCCTTGGGTCTATCAGGGCAGCACAAGTTTGAGGTGGGGACAGCTTCGGTGTGAGGTCCATCCTTCGATATAAGGATTTTTTGAACTGTGGCCACAGCCCTGGGCCATGGGCCCCTGGGCACATCCTTTTTTCATTTTCCCTGGGAAAGAAAACTCCGCAGTCCAGGTTCCTGATGTCAGTTTGCAGGGCTCCCTTGGGTCTATCAGGGCAGCACAAGTTTGAGGTGGGGACAACTTTGGTGTGGGGTCCATCCTTCGATATAAGGATTTTTCGCAGTCAGGGCCAGGGGCCCCCGGGCACATCCTTTTTCCATTTTCCCTGGGAAAGAAAACTCAGCAGTCCAGGTTCCTGATGTCAGTTTGTAGGGCTCCCTTGGGTCTATCAGGGCAGCACAAGTTTGAGGTGGGGACAACTTTGGTGTGGGCTCCATCCTTCGATATAAGGATTTTTTGCAGTGAGGCTCCAGCCCAGAGCCAGGGGCCCCTGGGCACATCCTTTTTCCATTTTCCCTGGGAAAGAAAACTCAGCAGTCCAGGTTCCTGATGTCAGTTTGTAGGGCTCCCTTGGGTGTATCAGGGCAGCACAAGTTTGAGGTGGGGACAACTTCGGTGTGGGGTCCATCCTTCGATATAAGGATTTTTTGCAGTCAGGGCCAGGGGCCCCCGGGCACATCCTTTTTCCATTTTCCCTGGGAAAGAAAACTCAGCAGTCCAGGTTCCTGATGTCAGTTTGTAGGGCTCCCTTGGGTCTATCAGGGCAGCACAAGTTTGAGGTGGGGACAACTTCGGTGTGGGGTCCATCCTTCGATATAAGGATTCTTTGCAGTGAGGCTCCAGCCCAGAGCCAGGGGCCCCTGGGCACATCCTTTTTCCATTTTCCCTGGGAAAGAAAACTCAGCAGTCCAGGTTCCTGATGTCAGTTTGTAGGGCTCCCTTGGGCCTATCAGGGCAGCACAAGTTTGAGGTGGGGACAACTTTGGTGTGGGGTCCATCCTTCGATATAAGGATTTTTTGCAGTCAGGGCCAGGGGCCCCCGGGCACATCCTTTTTCCATTTTCCCTGGGAAAGAAAACTCAGCAGTCCAGGTTGCTGATGTCAGTTTGTAGGGCTCCCTTGGGTCTATCAGGGCAGCACAAGTTTGAGGTGGGGACAACTTCGGTGTGGGGTCCATCCTTCGAAATAAGGATTTTTTGAAGTCAGGGCCAGGGGCCCCCGGGCACATCCTTTTTCCATTTTCCCGGGGAAAGAAAACTCAGCATTCCAGGTTCCTGATGTCAGTTTGTAGGGCTCCCTTGGGTCTATCAGGGCAGCACAAGTTTGAGGTGGGGACAGCTTCGGTGTGAGGTCCATCCTTCGATATACGGATTTTATGAACTGTGGCCACAGCCCTGGGCCATGGGCCCCTGGGCACAACCTTTGGACATTTTCCCTGGGAAAGAAAACTCAGCAGTCCAGGTTCCTGATGTCAGTTTGTAGGGCTCCCTTGGGTCTATCAGGGCAGCACAAGTTTGAGGTGGGGACAACTTTGGTGTGGGGTCCATCCTTCGATATAAGGATTTTTCGCAGTCAGGGCCAGGGGCCCCCGGGCACATCCTTTTTCCATTTTCCCTGGGAAAGAAAACTCAGCAGTCCAGGTTCCTGATGTCAGTTTGTAGGGCTGCCTTGGGTCTATCAGGGCAGCACAAGTTTGAGGTGGGGACAACTTCGGTGTGGGGTCCATCCTTCGATATATGGATTTTTTGCAGTGAGGCTCCAGCCCAGAGCCAGGGGCCCCTGGGCACATCCTTTGGCCATTTTCCCTGGGAAAGAAAACTCAGCAGTCCAGGTTCCTGATGTCAGTTTGTAGGGCTCCCTTGGGTCTATCAGGGCAGCACAAGTTTGAGGTGGGGACAACTTCGGTGTGGGGTCCATCCTTCGATATAAGGATTTTTTGCAGTGAGGGCCCTGCCCAGGGCCAGGGGCCCCCGGTCACATCCATTTTCCATTTTCCCTGGGAAAGAAAACTCAGCAGTCCAGGTTCCTGATGTCAGTTTGTAGGGCTCCCTTGGGTCTATCAGGGCAGCACAAGTTTGAGGTGGGGTTAACTTCGGTGTGGGGTACATCCTTCGATATAAGGAATTTCTGCAGTGAGGCTCCAGCCCAGAGCCAGGGGCCCCTGGGCACATCCTTTGGCCATTTTCCCTGGGAAAGAAAACTCAGCAGTCCAGGTTCCTGATGTCAGTTTGTAGGGCTCCCTTGGGTCTATCAGGGCAGCACAAGTTTGATGTGGGGACAACTTCGGTGTGGGGTCCATCCTTCGATATAAGGATTTTTTGAACTGAGGCCCCAGCCATGGGCCCCTGGGCACATCCTTTTTCCATTTTCCCTGGGAAAGAAAACTCATCAGTCCAGGTTCCTGATGTCAGTTTGTAGGGCTCCCTTGGGTCTATCAGGGCAGCACAAGTTTGAGGTGGGGACAACTTTGGTGTGGGGTCCATCCTTCGATATAAGGATTTTTCGCAGTCAGGGCCAGGGGCCCCCGGGCACATCCTTTTTCCATTTTCCCTGGGAAAGAAAACTCAGCAGTCCAGGTTCCTCATTTCAGTTTGTAGGGCTCCCTTGGGTCTATCAGGGCAGCACAAGTTTGAGGTGGGGACAACTTCTGTGTGGGGTCCATCCTTCGATATAAGGATTCTTTGCAGTCAGGGCCAGGGGCCCCCGGGCACATCCTTTTTCCATTTTCCCTGGGAAAGAAAACTCAGCAGTCCAGGTTCCTGATGTCAGTTTGTAGGGCTCCCTTGGGTCTATCAGGGCAGCACAAGTTTGAGGTGGGGACAACTTCGGTGTGGGGTCCATCCTTCGATATAAGGATTTTTTGAACTGAGGCCCCAGCCCTGGGCCATGGGGCCCTGGGCACATCCTTTTTCCATTTTCCCTGGGAAAGAAAACTCAGCAGTCCAGGTTCCTCATTTCAGTTTGTAGGGCTCCCTTGGGTCTATCAGGGCAGCACAAGTTTGAGGTGGGGACAACTTCGGTGTGGGGTCCATCCTTCGATATAAGGATTCTTTGCAGTGAGGCTCCAGCCCAGAGCCAGGGGCCCCTGGGCACATCCTTTGGCCATTTTCCCTGGGAAAGAAAACTCAGCAGTCCAGGTTCCTGATGTCAGTTTGTAGGGCTCCCTTGGGCCTATCAGGGCAGCACTAGTTTGAGGTGGGGACAACTTCGGTGTGGGGTCCATCCTTCGAAATAAGGATTTTTTGAAGTCAGGGCCAGGGGCCCCCGGGCACATCCTTTTTCCATTTTCCCTGGGAAAGAAAACTCAGCATTCCAGGTTCCTGATGTCAGTTTGTAGGGCTCCCTTGGGTCTATCAGGGCAGCACAAGTTTGAGGTGGGGACAGCTTCGGTGTGAGGTCCATCCTTCGATATAAGGATTTTTTGAACTGTGGCCACAGCCCTGGGCCATGGGCCCCTGGGCACAACCTTTGGACATTTTCCCTGGGAAAGAAAACTCAGCAGTCCAGGTTCCTGATGTCAGTTTGTAGGGCTCCCTTGGGTCTATCAGGGCAGCACAAGTTTGAGGTGGGGACAACTTTGGTGTGGGGTCCATCCTTCGATATAAGGATTTTTCGCAGTAAGGGCCAGGGGCCCCCGGGCACATCCTTTTTCCATTTTCCCTGGGAAAGAAAACTCAGCAGTCCAGGTTCCTGATGTCAGTTTGTAGGGCTCCCTTGGGTCTATCAGGGCAGCACAAGTTTGAGGTGGGGACAACTTCGGTGTGGGGTCCATCCTTCGATATAAGGATTTTTTGCAGTCAGGGCCAGGGGCCCCTGGGCACATCCTTTTTCCATTTTCCCTGGGAAAGAAAACTCAGCATTCCAGGTTCCTGACGTCAGCTTGTAGGGCTGCCTTGGGTCTATCAGGGCAGCACAAGTTTGAGGTGGGGACAACTTCGGTGTGGGGTCCATCCTTCGATATAAGGATTTTTTGAACTGTGGCCCCAGCCCTGGGCCATGGGCCCCTGGGCACATCCTTTTTCCATTTTCCCTGGGAAAGAAAACTCAGCAGTCCAGGTTCCTGATGTCAGTTTGTAGGGCTGCCTTGGGTCTATCACGGCAGCACAAGTTTGAGGTGGGGACAACTTTGGTGTGGGGTCCATCCTTCGATATAAGGATTTTTTGCAGTGAGGGCCCTGCCCAGGGCCAGGGGCCCCCGGTCACATCCATTTTCCATTTTCCCTGGGAAAGAAAACTCAGCAGTCCAGGTTCCTGATGTCAGTTTGTAGGGCTCCCTTGGGTCTATCAGGGCAGCACAAGTTTGAGGTGGGGACAACTTCGGTGTGGGGTCCATCCTTCGATATAAGGATTTTTTGAACTGAGGCCCCAGCCATGGGCCCCTGGGCACATCCTTTTTCCATTTTCCCTGGGAAAGAAAACTCATCAGTCCAGGTTCCTGATGTCAGTTTGTAGGGCTCCCTTGGGTTTATCAGGGCAGCACAAGTTTGAGGTGGGGACAACTTTGGTGTGGGGTCCATCCTTCGATATAAGGATTTTTCGCAGTCAGGGCCAGGGGCCCCCGGGCACACCCTTTTTCCATTTTCCCTGGGAAAGAAAACTCAGCAGTCCAGGTTCCTGATGTCAGTTTGTAGGGCTCCCTTGGGTCTATCAGGGCAGCACAAGTTTGAGGTGGGGACAACTTCTGTGTGGGGTCCATCCTTCGATATAAGGATTCTTTGCAGTCAGGGCCAGGGGCCCCTGGGCACATCCTTTTTCCATTTTCCCTGGGAAAGAAAACTCAGCAGTCCAGGTTCCTGATGTCAGTTTGTAGGGCTCCCTTGGGTCTATCAGGGCAGCACAAGTTTGAGGTGGGGACAACTTCGGTGTGGGGTCCATCCTTCGATATAAGGATTTTTTGAACTGAGGCCCCAGCCCTGGGCCATGGGCCCCTGGGCACATCCTTTTTCCATTTTCCCTGGGAAAGAAAACTCAGCAGTCCAGGTTCCTCATTTCAGTTTGTAGGGCTCCCTTGGGTCTATCAGGGCAGCACAAGTTTGAGGTGGGGACAACTTCGGTGTGGGGTCCATCCTTCGATATAAGGATTCTTTGCAGTGAGGCTCCAGCCCAGAGCCAGGGGCCCCTGGGCACATCCTTTGGCCATTTTCCCTGGGAAAGAAAACTCAGCAGTCCAGGTTCCTGATGTCAGTTTGTAGGGCTCCCTTGGGCCTATCAGGGCAGCACAAGTTTGAGGTGGGGACAAATTCGGTGTGGGGTCCATCCTTCGATATAAGGATTCTTTGCAGTCAGGGCCAGGGGCCCCTGGGCACATCCTTTTTCCATTTTCCCTGGGAAAGAAAACTCAGCAGTCCAGGTTGCTGATGTCAGTTTGTAGGGCTCACTTGGGTCTATCAGGGCAGCACAAGTTTGAGGTGGGGACAACTTCGGTGTGGGGTCCATCCTTCGATATAAGGATTTTTTGAACTGAGGCCCCAGCTTTGGGCCATGGGCCCCTGGGCACATCCTTTTTCCATTTTCCCTGGGAAAGAAAACTCAGCAGTCCAGGTTCCTCATTTCAGTTTGTAGGGCTCCCTTGGGTCTATCAGGGCAGCACAAGTTTGAGGTGGGGACAACTTTGATGTGGGGTCCATCCTTCGATATAAGGATTCTTTGTAGTGAGGCTCCAGCCCAGAGCCAGGGGCCCCTGGGCACATCCTTTGGCCATTTTCCCTGGGAAAGAAAACTCAGCAGTCCAGGTTCCTCATTTCAGTTTGTAGGGCTCCCTTGGGTCTATCAGGGCAGCACAAGTTTGACGTGGGGACAACTTTGGTGTGGGGTCCATCCTTCGATATAAGGATTCTTTGCAGTCAGGGCCAGGGGCCCCTGGGCACATCCTTTTTCCATTTTCCCTGGGAAAGAAAACTCAGCAGTCCAGGTTGCTGATGTCAGTTTGTAGGGCTCCCTTGGGTCTATCAGAGCAGCACAAGTTTGAGGTGGGGACAACTTCGGTGTGGGGTCCATCCTTCGATATAAGGATTTTTTGCAGTCAGGGCCAGGGGCCCCCGGGCACATCCTTTTTCCATTTTCCCTGGGAAAGAAAACTCAGCATTCCAGGTTCCTGATGTCAGTTTGTAGGGCTCCCTTGGGTCTATCAGGGCAGCACAAGTTTGAGGTGGGGACAGCTTCGGTGTGAGGTCCATCCTTCGATATAAGGATTTTTTGAACTGTGGCCACAGCCCTGGGCCATGGGCCCCTGGGCACAACCTTTGGACATTTTCCCTGGGAAAGAAAACTCAGCAGTCCAGGTTCCTGATGTCAGTTTGTAGGGCTCCCTTGGGTCTATCAGGGCAGCACAAGTTTGAGGTGGGGACAACTTTGATGTGGGGTCCATCCTTCGATATAAGGATTTTTTGCAGTGAGGCTCCAACCCAGAGCCAGGCGCACCTGGGCACATCCTTTTTCCATTTTCCCTGGGAAAGAAAACTCATCAGTCCAGGTTCCTGATGTCAGTTTGTAGGGCTCCCTTGGGTCTATCAGGGCAGCACAAGTTTGAGGTGGGGACAACTTTGGTGTGGGGTCCATCCTTCGATATATGGATTTTACGCAGTCAGGGCCAGGGGCCCCCGGGCACATCCTTTTTCCATTTTCCCTGGGAAAGAAAACTCAGCAGTCCAGGTTCCTGATGTCAGTTTGTAGGGCTCCCTTGGGTCTATCAGGGCAGCACAAGTTTGAGGTGGGGACAACTTCGGTGTGGGGTCCATCCTTCGATATAAGGATTTTTTGCAGTCAGGGCCAGGGGCCCCTGGGCACATCCTTTTTCCATTTTCCCTGGGAAAGAAAACTCAGCATTCCAGGTTCCTGACGTCAGCTTGTAGGGCTGCCTTGGGTCTATCAGGGCAGCACAAGTTTGAGGTGGGGACAACTTCGGTGTGGGGTCCATCCTTCGATATAAGGATTTTTTGAACTGTGGCCCCAGCCCTGGTCCATGGGCCCCTGGGCACATCCTTTTTCCATTTTCCCTGGGAAAGAAAACTCAGCAGTCCAGGTTCCTGATGTCAGTTTGTAGGGCTGCCTTGGGTCTATCAGGGCAGCACAAGTTTGAGGTGGGGACAACTTCGGTGTGGGGTCCATCCTTCGATATAAGGATTTTTTGCAGTGAGGTTCCAGCCCAGAGCCAGGGGCCCCTGGGCACATCCTTTGGCCATTTTCCCTGGGAAAGAAAACTCAGCAGTCCAGGTTCCTGATGTCAGTTTGTAGGGCTCCCTTGGGTCTATCAGGGCAGCACAAGTTTGAGGTGGGGAGAACTTTGGTGTGGGGTCCATCCTTCGATATAAGGATTTTTTGCAGTGAGGGCCCTGCCCAGGGCCAGGGGCCCCCGGTCACATCCATTTTCCATTTTCCCTGGGAAAGAAAACTCAGCAGTCCAGGTTCCTGATGTCAGTTTGTAGGGCTCCCTTGGGTCTATCAGGGCAGCACAAGTTTGAGGTGGGGTTAACTTCGGTGTGGGGTTCATCCTTCGATATAAGGAATTTCTGCAGTGAGGCTCCAGCCCAGAGCCAGGGGCCCCTGGGCACATCCTTTGGCCATTTTCCCTGGGAAAGAAAACTCAGCAGTCCAGGTTCCTGATGTCAGTTTGTAGGGCTCCCTTGGGTGTATCAGGGCAGCACAAGTTTGAGGTGGGGACAACTTTGGTGTGGGGTCCATCCTTCGATATAAGGATTTTTTGAACTGAGGCCCCAGCCATGGGCCCCTGGGCACATCCTTTTTCCATTTTCCCTGGGAAAGAAAACTCATCAGTCCAGGTTCCTGATGTCAGTTTGTAGGGCTCCCTTGGGTTTATCAGGGCAGCACAAGTTTGAGGTGGGGACAACTTTGGTGTGGGGTCCATCCTTCGATATAAGGATTTTTCGCAGTCAGGGCCAGGGGCCCCCGGGCACATCCTTTTTCCATTTTCCCTGGGAAAGAAAACTCAGCAGTCCAGGTTCCTGATGTCAGTTTGTAGGGCTCCCTTGGGTTTATCAGGGCAGCACAAGTTTGAGGTGGGGACAACTTCTGTGTGGGGTCCATCCTTCGATATAAGGATTCTTTGCAGTCAGGGCCAGGGGCCCCCGGGCACATCCTTTTTCCATTTTCCCTGGGAAAGAAAACTCAGCAGTCCAGGTTCCTGATGTCAGTTTGTAGGGCTCCCTTGGGTCTATCAGGGCAGCACAAGTTTGAGGTGGGGACAACTTCGGTGTGGGGTCCATCCTTCGATATAAGGATTTTTTGCAGTCAGGGCCAGGGGCCCCCGGGCACATCCTTTTTCCATTTTCCCTGGGAAAGAAAACTCAGCATTCCAGGTTCCTGATGTCAGTTTGTAGGGCTCCCTTGGGTCTATCAGGGCAGCACAAGTTTGAGGTGGGGACAGCTTCGGTGTGAGGTCCATCCTTCGATATAAGGATTTTTTGAACTGTGGCCACAGCCCTGGGCCATGGGCCCCTGGGCACATCCTTTTTTCATTTTCCCTGGGAAAGAAAACTCCGCAGTCCAGGTTCCTGATGTCAGTTTGCAGGGCTCCCTTGGGTCTATCAGGGCAGCACAAGTTTGAGGTGGGGACAACTTTGGTGTGGGGTCCATCCTTCGATATAAGGATTTTTCGCAGTCAGGGCCAGGGGCCCCCGGGCTCATCCTTTTTCCATTTTCCCTGGGAAAGAAAACTCAGCAGTCCAGGTTCCTGATGTCAGTTTGTAGGGCTCCCTTGGGTCTATCAGGGCAGCACAAGTTTGAGGTGGGGAGAACTTTGGTGTGGGGTCCATCCTTCGATATAAGGATTTTTTGCAGTGAGGGCCCTGCCCAGGGCCAGGGGCCCCCGGTCACATCCATTTTCCATTTTCCCTGGGAAAGAAAACTCAGCAGTCCAGGTTCCTGATGTCAGTTTGTAGGGCTCCCTTGGGTCTATCAGGGCAGCACAAGTTTGAGGTGGGGTTAACTTCGGTGTGGGGTTCATCCTTCGATATAAGGAATTTCTGCAGTGAGGCTCCAGCCCAGAGCCAGGGGCCCCTGGGCACATCCTTTGGCCATTTTCCCTGGGAAAGAAAACTCAGCAGTCCAGGTTCCTGATGTCAGTTTGTAGGGCTCCCTTGGGTGTATCAGGGCAGCACAAGTTTGAGGTGGGGACAACTTTGGTGTGGGGTCCATCCTTCGATATAAGGATTTTTTGAACTGAGGCCCCAGCCATGGGCCCCTGGGCACATCCTTTTTCCATTTTCCCTGGGAAAGAAAACTCATCAGTCCAGGTTCCTGATGTCAGTTTGTAGGGCTCCCTTGGGTTTATCAGGGCAGCACAAGTTTGAGGTGGGGACAACTTTGGTGTGGGGTCCATCCTTCGATATAAGGATTTTTCGCAGTCAGGGCCAGGGGCCCCCGGGCACATCCTTTTTCCATTTTCCCTGGGAAAGAAAACTCAGCAGTCCAGGTTCCTGATGTCAGTTTGTAGGGCTCCCTTGGGTTTATCAGGGCAGCACAAGTTTGAGGTGGGGACAACTTCTGTGTGGGGTCCATCCTTCGATATAAGGATTCTTTGCAGTCAGGGCCAGGGGCCCCCGGGCACATCCTTTTTCCATTTTCCCTGGGAAAGAAAACTCAGCAGTCCAGGTTCCTGATGTCAGTTTGTAGGGCTCCCTTGGGTCTATCAGGGCAGCACAAGTTTGAGGTGGGGACAACTTCGGTGTGGGGTCCATCCTTCGATATAAGGATTTTTTGCAGTCAGGGCCAGGGGCCCCCGGGCACATCCTTTTTCCATTTTCCCTGGGAAAGAAAACTCAGCATTCCAGGTTCCTGATGTCAGTTTGTAGGGCTCCCTTGGGTCTATCAGGGCAGCACAAGTTTGAGGTGGGGACAGCTTCGGTGTGAGGTCCATCCTTCGATATAAGGATTTTTTGAACTGTGGCCACAGCCCTGGGCCATGGGCCCCTGGGCACATCCTTTTTTCATTTTCCCTGGGAAAGAAAACTCCGCAGTCCAGGTTCCTGATGTCAGTTTGCAGGGCTCCCTTGGGTCTATCAGGGCAGCACAAGTTTGAGGTGGGGACAACTTTGGTGTGGGGTCCATCCTTCGATATAAGGATTTTTCGCAGTCAGGGCCAGGGGCCCCCGGGCACATCCTTTTTCCATTTTCCCTGGGAAAGAAAACTCAGCAGTCCAGGTTCCTGATGTCAGTTTGTAGGGCTCCCTTGGGTCTATCAGGGCAGCACAAGTTTGAGGTGGGGACAACTTTGGTGTGGGCTCCATCCTTCGATATAAGGATTTTTTGCAGTGAGGCTCCAGCCCAGAGCCAGGGGCCCCTGGGCACATCCTTTTTCCATTTTCCCTGGGAAAGAAAACTCAGCAGTCCAGGTTCCTGATGTCAGTTTGTAGGGCTCCCTTGGGTGTATCAGGGCAGCACAAGTTTGAGGTGGGGACAACTTCGGTGTGGGGTCCATCCTTCGATATAAGGATTTTTTGCAGTCAGGGCCAGGGGCCCTCGGGCACATCCTTTTTCCATTTTCCCTGGGAAAGAAAACTCAGCAGTCCAGGTTCCTGATGTCAGTTTGTAGGGCTCCCTTGGGTTTATCAGGGCAGCACAAGTTTGAGGTGGGGACAACTTCGGTGTGGGGTCCATCCTTCGATATAAGGATTTTTTGAACTGTGGCCCCAGCCCTGGACCATGGGGCCCTGGGCACATCCTTTTTCCATTTTCCCTGGGAAAGAAAACTCAGCAGTCCAGGTTCCTGATGTCAGTTTGTAGGGCTCCCTTGGGTCTATCAGGGCAGCACAAGTTTGAGGTGGGGACAACTTCGGTGTGGGGTCCATCCTTCGATATAAGGATTTTTTGCAGTGAGGCTCCAGCCCAGAGCCAGGGGCCCCTGGGCACATCCTTTGGCCATTTTCCCTGGGAAAGAAAACTCAGCAGTCCAGGTTCCTGATGTCAGTTTGTAGGGCTCCCTTGGGTCTATCAGGGCAGCACAAGTTTCAGGTGGGGACAACTTCGGTGTGGGGTCCATCCTTCGATATAAGGATTTTTTGCAGTCAGGGCCAGGGGCCCCCGGGCACATCCTTTTTCCATTTTCCCTGGGAAAGAAAACTCAGCAGTCCAGGTTCCTGATGTCAGTTTGTAGGGCTCCCTTGGGTCTATCAGGGCAGCACAAGTTTGAGGTGGGGACAACTTCAGTGTGGGGTCCATCCTTCGATATAAGGATTTTTTGAACTGTGGCCCCAGCCCTGGGCCATGGGCCCCTGGGCACATCCTTTTTCCATTTTCCCTGGGAAAGAAAACTCAGCAGTCCAGGTTCCTGATGTCAGTTTGTAGGGCTGCCTTGGGTCTATCAGGGCAGCACAAGTTTGAGGTGGGGACAACTTTGGTGTGGGGTCCATCCTTCGATATAAGGATTTTTTGCAGTGAGGCTCCAGCCCAGAGCCAGGGGCCCCTGGGCACATCCTTTGGCCATTTTCCCTGGGAAAGAAAACTCCGCAGTCCAGGTTCCTGATGTCAGTTTGTAGGGCTCCCTTGGGTCTATCAGGGCAGCACAAGTTTGAGGTGGGGACAACTTTGGTGTGGGGTCCATCCTTCGATATAAGGATTTTTCGCAGTCAGGGCCAGGGGCCCCTGGGCACATCCTTTTTCCATTTTCCCAGGGAAAGAAAACTCAGCAGTCCAGGTTCCTGATGTCAGTTTGTAGGGCTCCCTTGGGTCTATCAGGGCAGCACAAGTTTGAGGTGGGGACAACTTCGGTGTGGGGTCCATCCTTCGATATAAGGATTTTTTGAACTGAGGCCCCAGCCCTGGGTGATGGGCCCCTGGGCACATCCTTTTTCCATTTTCCCTGGGAAAGAAAACTCAGCAGTCCAGGTTCCTCATTTCAGTTTGTAGGGCTCCCTTGGGTCTATCAGGGCAGCACAAGTTTGAGGTGGGGACAACTTCGGTGTGGGGTCCATCCTTCGATATAAGGATTCTTTGCAGTGAGGCTCCAGCCCAGAGCCAGGGGCCCCTGGGCACATCCTTTGGCCATTTTCCCTGGGAAAGAAAACTCAGCAGTCCAGGTTCCTGATGTCAGTTTGTAGGGCTCCCTTGGGTGTATCAGGGCAGCACAAGTTTGAGGTGGGGACAACTTCGGTGTGGGGTCCATCCTTCGATATAAGGATTTTTTGCAGTCAGGGCCAGGGGCCCCTGGGCACATCCTTTTTCCATTTTCCCTGGGAAAGAAAACTCAGCATTCCAGGTTCCTGACGTCAGCTTGTAGGGCTCCCTTGGGTCTATCAGGGCAGCACAAGTTTGAGGTGGGGACAACTTCGGTGTGGGGTCCATCCTTCGATATAAGGATTTTTTGTAGTGAGGCCCCAGCCCAGGGCCATGGGCCCCTGGGCACATCCTTTTTCCATTTTCCCTGGGAAAGAAAACTCAGCAGTCCAGGTTCCTGATGTCAGTTTGTAGGGCTCCCTTGGGTGTATCAGGGCAGCACAAGTTTGAGGTGGAGACAACTTCGGTGTTGGGTCCATCCTTCGATATAAGGATTCTTTGCAGTGAGGCTCCAGCCCAGAGCCAGGGGCCCCTGGGCACATCCTTTGGCCATTTTCCCTGGGAAAGAAAACTCAGCAGTCCAGGTTCCTGATGTCAGTTTGTAGGGCTCCCTTGGGTCTATCTGGGCAGCACAAGTTTGAGGTGGGGACAACTTTGGTGTGGGGTCCATCCTTCGATATAAGGATTTTTTGCAGTCAGGGCCAGGGGCCCCCGGGCACATCCTTTTTCCATTTTCCCTGGGAAAGAAAACTCAGCAGTCCAGGTTCCTGATGTCATTTTGTAGGGCTCCCTTGGGTCTATCAGGGCAGCACAAGTTTGAGGTGGGGACAACTTCGGTGTGGGGTCCATCCTTCGATATAAGGATTTTTTGAACTGTGGCCCCAGCCTTGGGCCATGGGCCCCTGGGCACATCCTTTTTCCATTTTCCCTAGGAAAGAAAACTCAGCAGTCCAGGTTCCTGATGTCAGTTTGTAGGGCTCCCTTGGGTCTATCAGGGCAGCACAAGTTTGAGGTGGGGACAACTTTGGTGTGGGGTCCATCCTTCGATATAAGGATTTTTTGCAGTGAGGCTCCAGCCCAGAGCCAGGGGCCCCTGGGCACATCCTTTGGCCATTTTCCCTGGGAAAGAAAACTCAGCAGTCCAGGTTCCTGATGTCAGTTTGTAGGGCTCCCTTGGGTCTATCAGGGCAGCACAAGTTTGAGGTGGGGACAACTTCGGTGTGGGGTCCATCCTTCGATATAAGGATTTTTTGCAGTCAGGGCCAGGGGCCCCTGGGCACATCCTTTTTCCATTTTCCCTGGGAAAGAAAACTCAGCATTCCAGGTTCCTGACGTCAGCTTGTAGGGCTCCCTTGGGTCTATCAGGGCAGCACAAGTTTGAGGTGGGGACAACTTCGGTGTGGGGTCCATCCTTCGATATAAGGATTTTTTGTAGTGAGGCCCCAGCCCAGGGCCATGGGCCCCTGGGCACATCCTTTTTCCATTTTCCCTGGGAAAGAAAACTCATCAGTCCAGGTTCCTGATGTCAGTTTGTAGGGCTCCCTTGGGTCTATCAGGGCAGCACAAGTTTGAGGTGGGGACAACTTCGGTGTGGGGTCCATCCTTCGATATAAGGATTCTTTGCAGTGAGGCTCCAGCCCAGAGCCAGGGGCCCCTGGGCACATCCTTTTTTCATTTTCCCTGGGAAAGAAAACTCCGCAGTCCAGGTTCCTGATGTCAGTTTGCAGGGCTCCCTTGGGCCTATCAGGGCAGCACAAGTTTGAGGTGGGGACAACTTTGGTGTGGGGTCCATCCTTCGATATAAGGATTCTTTGCAGTCAGGGCCAGGGGCCCCTGGGCACATCCTTTTTCCATTTTCCCTGGGAAAGAAAACTCAGCAGTCCAGGTTGCTGATGTCAGTTTGTAGGGCTCCCTTGGGTCTATCAGGGCAGCACAAGTTTGAGGTGGGGACAGCTTCGGTGTGAGGTCCATCCTTCGATATAAGGATTTTTTGAACTGTGGCCACAGCCCTGGGCCATGGGCCCCTGGGCACAACCTTTGGACATTTTCCCTGGGAAAGAAAACTCAGCAGTCCAGGTTCCTGATGTCAGTTTGTAGGGCTCCCTTGGGTCTATCAGGGCAGCACAAGTTTGAGGTGGGGACAACTTTGATGTGGGGTCCATCCTTCGATATAAGGATTTTTTGCAGTGAGGCTCCAACCCAGAGCCAGGCGCCCCTGGGCACATCCTTTTTCCATTTTCCCTGGGAAAGAAAACTCAGCAGTCCAGGTTCCTGATGTCAGTTTGTAGGGCTCCCTTGGGTCTATCAGGGGAGCACAAGTTTGAGGTGGGGACAACTTTGGTGTGGGGTCCATCCTTCGATATAAGGATTTTTCGCAGTCAGGGCCAGGGGCCCCCGGGCACATCCTTTTTCCATTTTCCCTGGGAAAGAAAACTCAGCAGTCCAGGTTCCTGATGTCAGTTTGTAGGGCTCCCTTGGGTCTATCAGGGCAGCACAAGTTTGAGGTGGGGACAACTTCGGTGTGGGGTCCATCCTTCGATATAAGGATTTTTTGCAGTCAGGGCCAGGGGCCCCTGGGCACATCCTTTTTCCATTTTCCCTGGGAAAGAAAACTCAGCATTCCAGGTTCCTGACGTCAGCTTGTAGGGCTCCCTTGGGTCTATCAGGGCAGCACAAGTTTGAGGTGGGGACAACTTCGGTGTGGGGTCCATCCTTCGATATAAGGATTTTTTGTAGTGAGGCCCCAGGGCCATGGGCCCCTGGGCACATCCTTTTTCCATTTTCCCTGGGAAAGAAAACTCAGCAGTCCAGGTTCCTGATGTCAGTTTGTAGGGCTCCCTTGGGTCTATCAGGGCAGCACAAGTTTGAGGTGGAGACAACTTCGGTGTTGGGTCCATCCTTCGATATAAGAAGTTTTTGCAGTGAGGCTCCAGCCCAGAGCCAGGGGCCCCTGGGCACATCCTTTTTCCATTTTCCCTGGGAAAGAAAACTCAGCAGTCCAGGTTCCTGATGTCAGTTTGTAGGGCTCCCTTGGGTCTATCAGGGCAGCACAAGTTTGAGGTGGGGACAACTTCGGTGTGGGGTCCATCCTTCGATATAAGGATTTTTTGCAGTCAGGGCCAGGGGCCCCTGGGCACATCCTTTTTCCATTTTCCCTGGGAAAGAAAACTCCGCAGTCCAGGTTCCTGATGTCAGTTTGTAGGGCTCCCTTGGGTCTATCAGGGCAGCACAAGTTTGAGGTGGGGACAACTTCGGTGTGGGGTCCATCCTTCGATATAAGGATTTTTTGCAGTGAGGCTCCAGTCCAGAGCCAGGGGCCCCTGGGCACATCCTTTGGCCATTTTCCCTGGGAAAGAAAACTCAGCAGTCCAGGTTCCTGATGTCAGTTTGTAGGGCTCCCTTGGGTTTATCAGGGCAGCACAAGTTTGAGGTGGGGACAACTTCTGTGTGGGGTCCATCCTTCGATATAAGGATTCTTTGCAGTCAGGGCCAGGGGCCCCCGGGCACATCCTTTTTCCATTTTCCCTGGGAAAGAAAACTCAGCAGTCCAGGTTCCTGATGTCAATTTGTAGGGCTCCCTTGGGTCTATCAGGGCAGCACAAGTTTGAGGTGGGGACAACTTCGGTGTGGGGTCCATCCTTCGATATAAGGATTTTTTGCAGTCAGGGCCAGGGGCCCCCGGGCACAACCTTTTTCCATTTTCCCTGGGAAAGAAAACTCAGCAGTCCAGGTTCCTGATGTCAGTTTGTAGGGCTCCCTTGGGTCTATCAGGGCAGCACAAGTTTGAGGTGGGGACAGCTTCGGTGTGAGGTCCATCCTTCGATATAAGGATTTTTTGAACTGTGGCCACAGCCCTGGGCCATGGGCCCCTGGGCACATCCTTTTTTCATTTTCCCTGGGAAAGAAAACTCCGCAGTCCAGGTTCCTGATGTCAGTTTGCAGGGCTCCCTTGGGTCTATCAGGGCAGCACAAGTTTGAGGTGGGGACAACTTTGATGTGGGGTCCATCCTTCGATATAAGGATTTTTTGCAGTGAGGCTCCAACCCAGAGCCAGGGGCCCCTGGGCACATCCTTTTTCCATTTTCCCTGGGAAAGAAAACTCAGCAGTCCAGGTTCCTGATGTCAGTTTGTAGGGCTCCCTTGGGTTTATCAGGGCAGCACAAGTTTGAGGTGGGGACAACTTTGGTGTGGGGTCCATCCTTCGATATAAGGATTTTTCGCAGTCAGGGCCAGGGGCCCCCGGGCACATCCTTTTTCCATTTTCCCTGGGAAAGAAAACTCAGCAGTCCAGGTTCCTGATGTCAGTTTGTAGGGCTCCCTTGGGTCTATCAGGGCAGCACAAGTTTGAGGTGGGGACAACTTCGGTGTGGGGTCCATCCTTCGATATAAGGATTTTTTGAACTGAGGCCCCAGCCCTGGGCCATGGGCCCCTGGGCACATCCTTTTTCCATTTTCCCTGGGAAAGAAAACTCAGCAGTCCAGGTTCCTGATGTCAGTTTGTAGGGCTCCCTTGGGTTTATCAGGGCAGCACAAGTTTGAGGTGGGGACAACTTCTGTGTGGGGTCCATCCTTCGATATAAGGATTCTTTGCAGTCAGGGCCAGGGGCCCCCGGGCACATCCTTTTTCCATTTTCCCTGGGAAAGAAAACTCAGCAGTCCAGGTTGCTGATGTCAGTTTGTAGGGCTCCCTTGGGTCTATCAGGGCAGCACAAGTTTGAGGTGGGGACAACTTTGGTGTGGGGTCCATCCTTCGATATAAGGATTTTTTGCAGTCAGGGCCAGGGGCCCCCGGGCACATCCTTTTTCCATTTTCCCTGGGAAAGAAAACTCAGCATTCCAGGTTCCTGATGTCAGTTTGTAGGGCTCCCTTGGGTCTATCAGGGCAGCACAAGTTTGAGGTGGGGACAGCTTCGGTGTGAGGTCCATCCTTCGATATAAGGATTTTTTGAACTGTGGCCACAGCCCTGGGCCATGGGCCCCTGGGCACATCCTTTTTCCATTTTTCCTGGGAAAGAAAACTCAGCAGTCCAGGTTCCTGATGTCAGTTTGTAGGGCTGCCTTGGGTCTATCAGGGCAGCACAAGTTTGAGGTGGGGACAACTTTGGTGTGGGGTCCATCCTTCGATATAAGGATTTTTTGCAGTGAGGCTCCAGCCCAGAGCCAGGGGCCCCTGGGCACATCCTTTGGCCATTTTCCCTGGGAAAGAAAACTCAGCAGTCCAGGTTCCTGATGTCAGTTTGTAGGGCTCCCTTGGATCTATCAGAGCAGCACAAGTTTGAGGTGGGGACAACTTTGGTGTGGGGTCCATCCTTCGATATAAGGATTTTTTGCAGTCAGGGCCAGGGGCCCCTGGGCACATCCTTTTTCCATTTTCCCTGGGAAAGAAAACTCAGCAGTCCAGGTTCCTGATGTCAGTTTGTAGGGCTCCCTTGGGTCTATCAGGGCAGCACAAGTTTGAGGTGGGGACAACTTCGGTGTGGGGTCCATCCTTCGATATAAGGATTTTTTGAACTGAGGCCCCAGCCCTGGGCCATGGGGCCCTGGGCACATCCTTTTTCCATTTTCCCTGGGAAAGAAAACTCAGCAGTCCAGGTTCCTGATGTCAGTTTGTAGGGCTCCCTTGGGTCTATCAGGGCAGCACAAGTTTGAGGTGGGGACAACTTCGGTGTGGGGTCCATCCTTCGATATAAGGATTCTTTGCAGTGAGGCTCCAGCCCAGAGCCAGGGGCCCCTGGGCACATCCTTTTTCCATTTTCCCTGGGAAAGAAAACTCAGCAGTCCAGGTTCCTGTTGTCAGTTTGTAGGGCTCCCTTGGGCCTATCAGGGCAGCACAAGTTTGAGGTGGGGACAACTTTGGTGTGGGGTCCATCCTTCGATATAAGGATTCTTTGCAGTCAGGGCCAGGGGCCCCTGGGCACATCCTTTTTCCATTTTCCCTGGGAAAGAAAACTCAGCAGTCCAGGTTGCTGATGTCAGTTTGTAGGGCTCCCTTGGGTCTATCAGGGCAGCACAAGTTTGAGGTGGGGACAACTTCGGTGTGGGGTCCATCCTTCGAAATAAGGATTTTTTGAAGTCAGGGCCAGGGGCCCCCGGGCACATCCTTTTTCCATTTTCCCGGGGAAAGAAAACTCAGCATTCCAGGTTCCTGATGTCAGTTTGTAGGGCTCCCTTGGGTCTATCAGGGCAGCACAAGTTTGAGGTGGGGACAGCTTCGGTGTGAGGTCCATCCTTCGATATAAGGATTTTTTGAACTGTGGCCACAGCCCTGGGCCATGGGCCCCTGGGCACAACCTTTGGACATTTTCCCTGGGAAAGAAAACTCAGCAGTCCAGGTTCCTGATGTCAGTTTGTAGGGCTGCCTTGGGTCTATCAGGGCAGCACAAGTTTGAGGTGGGGACAACTTCGGTGTGGGGTCCATCCTTCGATATATGGTTTTTTTGCAGTGAGGCTCCAGCCCAGAGCCAGGGGCCCCTGGGCACATCCTTTGGCCATTTTCCCTGGGAAAGAAAACTCAGCAGTCCAGGTTCCTGATGTCAGTTTGTAGGGCTCCCTTGGGTCTATCAGGGCAGCACAAGTTTGAGGTGGGGACAACTTCGGTGTGGGGTCCATCCTTCGATATAAGGATTTTTTGCAGTGAGGGCCCTGCCCAGGGCCAGGGGCCCCCGGTCACATCCATTTTCCATTTTCCCTGGGAAAGAAAACTCAGCAGTCCAGGTTCCTGATGTCAGTTTGTAGGGCTCCCTTGGGTCTATCAGGGCAGCACAAGTTTGAGGTGGGGTTAACTTCGGTGTGGGGTACATCCTTCGATATAAGGAATTTCTGCAGTGAGGCTCCAGCCCAGAGCCAGGGGCCCCTGGGCACATCCTTTGGCCATTTTCCCTGGGAAAGAAAACTCAGCAGTCCAGGTTCCTGATGTCAGTTTGTAGGGCTCCCTTGGGTCTATCAGGGCAGCACAAGTTTGAGGTGGGGACAACTTCGGTGTGGGGTCCATCCTTCGATATAAGGATTTTTTGAACTGAGGCCCCAGCCATGGGCCCCTGGGCACAACCTTTTTCCATTTTCCCTGGGAAAGAAAACTCATCAGTCCAGGTTCCTGATGTCAGTTTGTAGGGCTCCCTTGGGTCTATCAGGGCAGCACAAGTTTGAGGTGGGGACAACTTTGGTGTGGGGTCCATCCTTCGATATAAGGATTTTTCGCAGTCAGGGCCAGGGGCCCCCGGGCACATCCTTTTTCCATTTTCCCTGGGAAAGAAAACTCAGCAGTCCAGGTTCCTCATTTCAGTTTGTAGGGCTCCCTTGGGTCTATCAGGGCAGCACAAGTTTGAGGTGGGGACAAATTCTGTGTGGGGTCCATCCTTCGATATAAGGATTCTTTGCAGTCAGGGCCAGGGGCCCCCGGGCACATCCTTTTTCCATTTTCCCTGGGAAAGAAAACTCAGCAGTCCAGGTTCCTGATGTCAGTTTGTAGGGCTCCCTTGGGTCTATCAGGGCAGCACAAGTTTGAGGTGGGGACAACTTCGGTGTGGGGTCCATCCTTCGATATAAGGATTTTTTGAACTGAGGCCCCAGCCCTGGGCCATGGGGCCCTGGGCACATCCTTTTTCCATTTTCCCTGGGAAAGAAAACTCAGCAGTCCAGGTTCCTCATTTCAGTTTGTAGGGCTCCCTTGGGTCTATCAGGGCAGCACAAGTTTGAGGTGGGGACAACTTCGGTGTGGGGTCCATCCTTCGATATAAGGATTCTTTGCAGTGAGGCTCCAGCCCAGAGCCAGGGGCCCCTGGGCACATCCTTTGGCCATTTTCCCTGGGAAAGAAAACTCAGCAGTCCAGGTTCCTGATGTCAGTTTGTAGGGCTCCCTTGGGCCTATCAGGGCAGCACAAGTTTGAGGTGGGGACAACTTCGGTGTGGGGTCCATCCTTCGATATAAGGATTTTTTGAACTGTGGCCACAGCCCTGGGCCATGGGCCCCTGGGCACAACCTTTGGACATTTTCCCTGGGAAAGAAAACTCAGCAGTCCAGGTTCCTGATGTCAGTTTGTAGGGCTCCCTTGGGTCTATCAGGGCAGCACAAGTTTGAGGTGGGGACAACTTTGGTGTGGGGTCCATCCTTCGATATAAGGATTTTTCGCAGTCAGGGCCAGGGGCCCCCGGGCACATCCTTTTTCCATTTTCCCTGGGAAAGAAAACTCAGCAGTCCAGGTTCCTGATGTCAGTTTGTAGGGCTCCCTTGGGTCTATCAGGGCAGCACAAGTTTGAGGTGGGGACAACTTCGGTGTGGGGTCCATCCTTCGATATAAGGATTTTTTGAACTGTGGCCCCAGCCCTGGGCCATGGGCCCCTGGGCACATCCTTTTTCCATTTTCCCTGGGAAAGAAAACTCAGCAGTCCAGGTTCCTGATGTCAGTTTGTAGGGCTGCCTTGGGTCTATCAGGGCAGCACAAGTTTGAGGTGGGGACAACTTCGGTGTGGGGTCCATCCTTCGATATAAGGATTTTTTGCAGTGAGGCTCCAGCCCAGAGCCAGGGGCCCCTGGGCACATCCTTTGGCCATTTTCCCTGGGAAAGAAAACTCAGCAGTCCAGGTTCCTGATGTCAGTTTGTAGGGCTCCCTTGGGTCTATCAGGGCAGCACAAGTTTGAGGTGGGGACAACTTTGGTGTGGGGTCCATCCTTCGATATAAGGATTTTTTGCAGTGAGGGCCCTGCCCAGGGCCAGGGGCCCCCGGTCACATCCATTTTCCATTTTCCCTGGGAAAGAAAACTCAGCAGTCCAGGTTCCTGATGTCAGTTTGTAGGGCTCCCTTGGGTCTATCAGGGCAGCACAAGTTTGAGGTGGGGTTAACTTCGGTGTGGGGTCCATCCTTCGATATAAGGAATTTCTGCAGTGAGGCTCCAGCCCAGAGCCAGGGGCCCCTGGGCACATCCTTTGGCCATTTTCCCTGGGAAAGAAAACTCAGCAGTCCAGGTTCCTGATGTCAGTTTGTAGGGCTCCCTTGGGTCTATCAGGGCAGCACAAGTTTGAGGTGGGGACAACTTCGGTGTGGGGTCCATCCTTCGATATAAGGATTTTTTGAACTGAGGCCCCAGCCATGGGCCCCTGGGCACATCCTTTTTCCATTTTCCCTGGGAAAGAAAACTCATCAGTCCAGGTTCCTGATGTCAGTTTGTAGGGCTCCCTTGGGTTTATCAGGGCAGCACAAGTTTGAGGTGGGGACAACTTTGGTGTGGGGTCCATCCTTCGATATAAGGATTTTTCGCAGTCAGGGCCAGGGGCCCCCGGGCACATCCTTTTTCCATTTTCCCTGGGAAAGAAAACTCAGCAGTCCAGGTTCCTGATGTCAGTTTGTAGGGCTGCCTTGGGTCTATCAGGGCAGCACAAGTTTGAGGTGGGGACAACTTCGGTGTGGGGTCCATCCTTCGATATATGGTTTTTTTGCAGTGAGGCTCCAGCCCAGAGCCAGGGGCCCCTGGGCACATCCTTTGGCCATTTTCCCTGGGAAAGAAAACTCAGCAGTCCAGGTTCCTGATGTCAGTTTGTAGGGCTCCCTTGGGTCTATCAGGGCAGCACAAGTTTGAGGTGGGGACAACTTCGGTGTGGGGTCCATCCTTCGATATAAGGATTTTTTGCAGTGAGGGCCCTGCCCAGGGCCAGGGGCCCCCGGTCACATCCATTTTCCATTTTCCCTGGGAAAGAAAACTCAGCAGTCCAGGTTCCTGATGTCAGTTTGTAGGGCTCCCTTGGGTCTATCAGGGCAGCACAAGTTTGAGGTGGGGTTAACTTCGGTGTGGGGTACATCCTTCGATATAAGGAATTTCTGCAGTGAGGCTCCAGCCCAGAGCCAGGGGCCCCTGGGCACATCCTTTGGCCATTTTCCCTGGGAAAGAAAACTCAGCAGTCCAGGTTCCTGATGTCAGTTTGTAGGGCTCCCTTGGGTCTATCAGGGCAGCACAAGTTTGAGGTGGGGACAACTTCGGTGTGGGGTCCATCCTTCGATATAAGGATTTTTTGAACTGAGGCCCCAGCCATGGGCCCCTGGGCACAACCTTTTTCCATTTTCCCTGGGAAAGAAAACTCATCAGTCCAGGTTCCTGATGTCAGTTTGTAGGGCTCCCTTGGGTCTATCAGGGCAGCACAAGTTTGAGGTGGGGACAACTTTGGTGTGGGGTCCATCCTTCGATATAAGGATTTTTCGCAGTCAGGGCCAGGGGCCCCCGGGCACATCCTTTTTCCATTTTCCCTGGGAAAGAAAACTCAGCAGTCCAGGTTCCTCATTTCAGTTTGTAGGGCTCCCTTGGGTCTATCAGGGCAGCACAAGTTTGAGGTGGGGACAAATTCTGTGTGGGGTCCATCCTTCGATATAAGGATTCTTTGCAGTCAGGGCCAGGGGCCCCCGGGCACATCCTTTTTCCATTTTCCCTGGGAAAGAAAACTCAGCAGTCCAGGTTCCTGATGTCAGTTTGTAGGGCTCCCTTGGGTCTATCAGGGCAGCACAAGTTTGAGGTGGGGACAACTTCGGTGTGGGGTCCATCCTTCGATATAAGGATTTTTTGAACTGAGGCCCCAGCCCTGGGCCATGGGGCCCTGGGCACATCCTTTTTCCATTTTCCCTGGGAAAGAAAACTCAGCAGTCCAGGTTCCTCATTTCAGTTTGTAGGGCTCCCTTGGGTCTATCAGGGCAGCACAAGTTTGAGGTGGGGACAACTTCGGTGTGGGGTCCATCCTTCGATATAAGGATTCTTTGCAGTGAGGCTCCAGCCCAGAGCCAGGGGCCCCTGGGCACATCCTTTGGCCATTTTCCCTGGGAAAGAAAACTCAGCAGTCCAGGTTCCTGATGTCAGTTTGTAGGGCTCCCTTGGGCCTATCAGGGCAGCACAAGTTTGAGGTGGGGACAACTTCGGTGTGGGGTCCATCCTTCGATATAAGGATTTTTTGAACTGTGGCCACAGCCCTGGGCCATGGGCCCCTGGGCACAACCTTTGGACATTTTCCCTGGGAAAGAAAACTCAGCAGTCCAGGTTCCTGATGTCAGTTTGTAGGGCTCCCTTGGGTCTATCAGGGCAGCACAAGTTTGAGGTGGGGACAACTTTGGTGTGGGGTCCATCCTTCGATATAAGGATTTTTCGCAGTCAGGGCCAGGGGCCCCCGGGCACATCCTTTTTCCATTTTCCCTGGGAAAGAAAACTCAGCAGTCCAGGTTCCTGATGTCAGTTTGTAGGGCTCCCTTGGGTCTATCAGGGCAGCACAAGTTTGAGGTGGGGACAACTTCGGTGTGGGGTCCATCCTTCGATATAAGGATTTTTTGCAGTCAGGGCCAGGGGCCCCTGGGCACATCCTTTTTCCATTTTCCCTGGGAAAGAAAACTCAGCATTCCAGGTTCCTGACGTCAGCTTGTAGGGCTGCCTTGGGTCTATCAGGGCAGCACAAGTTTGAGGTGGGGACAACTTCGGTGTGGGGTCCATCCTTCGATATAAGGATTTTTTGAACTGTGGCCCCAGCCCTGGGCCATGGGCCCCTGGGCACATCCTTTTTCCATTTTCCCTGGGAAAGAAAACTCAGCAGTCCAGGTTCCTGATGTCAGTTTGTAGGGCTGCCTTGGGTCTATCAGGGCAGCACAAGTTTGAGGTGGGGACAACTTTGGTGTGGGGTCCATCCTTCGATATAAGGATTTTTTGCAGTGAGGCTCCAGCCCAGAGCCAGGGGCCCCTGGGCACATCCTTTGGCCATTTTCCCTGGGAAAGAAAACTCAGCAGTCCAGGTTCCTGATGTCAGTTTGTAGGGCTCCCTTGGGTCTATCAGGGCAGCACAAGTTTGAGGTGGGGACAACTTTGGTGTGGGCTCCATCCTTCGATATAAGGATTTTTTGCAGTGAGGGCCCTGCCCAGGGCCAGGGGCCCCCGGTCACATCCATTTTCCATTTTCCCTGGGAAAGAAAACTCAGCAGTCCAGGTTCCTGATGTCAGTTTGTAGGGCTCCCTTGGGTCTATCAGGGCAGCACAAGTTTGAGGTGGGGTTAACTTCGGTGTGGGGTCCATCCTTCGATATAAGGAATTTCTGCAGTGAGGCTCCAGCCCAGAGCCAGGGGCCCCTGGGCACATCCTTTGGCCATTTTCCCTGGGAAAGAAAACTCAGCAGTCCAGGTTCCTGATGTCAGTTTGTAGGGCTCCCTTGGGTCTATCAGGGCAGCACAAGTTTGAGGTGGGGACAACTTCGGTGTGGGGTCCATCCTTCGATATAAGGATTTTTTGAACTGAGGCCCCAGCCATGGGCCCCTGGGCACATCCTTTTTCCATTTTCCCTGGGAAAGAAAACTCAGCAGTCCAGGTTCCTCATTTCAGTTTGTAGGGCTCCCTTGGGTCTATCAGGGCAGCACAAGTTTGAGGTGGGGACAACTTCTGTGTGGGGTCTATCCTTCGATATAAGGATTCTTTGCAGTCAGGGCCAGGGGCCCCCGGGCACAACCTTTTTCCATTTTCCCTGGGAAAGAAAACTCAGCAGTCCAGGTTCCTGATGTCAGTTTGTAGGGCTGCCTTGGGTCTATCAGGGCAGCACAAGTTTGAGGTGGGGACAACTTCGGTGTGGGGTCCATCCTTCGATATAAGGATTTTTTGCAGTGAGGCTCCAGCCCAGAGCCAGGGGCCCCTGGGCACATCCTTTGGCCATTTTCCCTGGGAAAGAAAACTCAGCAGTCCAGGTTCCTGATGTCAGTTTGTAGGGCTCCCTTGGATCTATCAGGGCAGCACAAGTTTGAGGTGGGGACAACTTTGGTGTGGGGTCCATCCTTCGATATAAGGATTTTTTGCAGTCAGGGCCAGGGGCCCCTGGGCACATCCTTTTTCCATTTTCCCTGGGAAAGAAAACTCAGCAGTCCAGGTTCCTGATGTCAGTTTGTAGGGCTCCCTTGGGTCTATCAGGGCAGCACAAGTTTGAGGTGGGGACAACTTCGGTGTGGGGTCCATCCTTCGATATATGGATTTTTTGAACTGAGGCCCCAGCCCTGGGCCATGGGCCCCTGGGCACATCCTTTTTCCATTTTCCCTGGGAAAGAAAACTCAGCAGTCCAGGTTCCTCATTTCAGTTTGTAGGGCTCCCTTGGGTCTATCAGGGCAGCACAAGTTTGAGGTGGGGACAACTTCAGTGTGGGGTCCATCCTTCGATATAAGGATTCTTTGCAGTGAGGCTCCAGCCCAGAGCCAGGGGCCCCTGGGCACATCCTTTGGCCATTTTCCCTGGGAAAGAAAACTCAGCAGTCCAGGTTCCTGATGTCAGTTTGTAGGGCTCCCTTGGGCCTATCAGGGCAGCACAAGTTTGAGGTGGGGACAACTTTGGTGTGGGGTCCATCCTTCGATATAAGGATTCTTTGCAGTCAGGGCCAGGGGCCCCTGGGCACATCCTTTTTCCATTTTCCCTGGGAAAGAAAACTCAGCAGTCCAGGTTGCTGATGTCAGTTTGTAGGGCTCACTTGGGTCTATCAGGGCAGCACAAGTTTGAGGTGGGGACAACTTCGGTGTGGGGTCCATCCTTCGATATAAGGATTTTTTGAACTGAGGCCCCAGCCCTGGGCCATGGGCCCCTGGGCACATCCTTTTTCCATTTTCCCTGGGAAAGAAAACTCAGCAGTCCAGGTTCCTCATTTCAGTTTGTAGGGCTCCCTTGGGTCTATCAGGGCAGCACAAGTTTGAGGTGGGGACAACTTCGGTGTGGGGTCCATCCTTCGATATAAGGATTCTTTGCAGTGAGGCTCCAGCCCAGAGCCAGGGGCCCCTGGGCACATCCTTTGGCCATTTTCCCTGGGAAAGAAAACTCAGCAGTCCAGGTTCCTCATTTCAGTTTGTAGGGCTCCCTTGGGTCTATCAGGGCAGCACAAGTTTGAGGTGGGGACAACTTCTGTGTGGGGTCCATCCTTCGATATAAGGATTCTTTGCAGTCAGGGCCAGGGGCCCCTGGGCACATCCTTTTTCCATTTTCCCTGGGAAAGAAAACTCAGCAGTCCAGGTTGCTGATGTCAGTTTGTAGGGCTCCCTTGGGTCTATCAGGGCAGCACAAGTTTGAGGTGGGGACAACTTCGGTGTGGGGTCCATCCTTCGATATAAGGATTCTTTGCAGTGAGGCTCCAGCCCAGAGCCAGGGGCCCCTGGGCACATCCTTTGGCCATTTTCCCTGGGAAAGAAAACTCAGCAGTCCAGGTTCCTGATGTCAGTTTGTAGGGCTCCCTTGGGCCTATCAGGGCAGCACAAGTTTGAGGTGGGGACAACTTTGGTGTGGGGTCCATCCTTCGATATAAGGATTCTTTGCAGTCAGGGCCAGGGGCCCCTGGGCACATCCTTTGGCCATTTTCCCTGGGAAAGAAAACTCAGCAGTCCAGGTTCCTGATGTCAGTTTGTAGGGCTCCCTTGGGTCTATCAGGGCAGCACAAGTTTGAGGTGGGGACAACTTCGGTGTGGGGTCCATCCTTCGATATAAGGATTTTTTGCAGTCAGGGCCAGGGGCCCCCGGGCACATCCTTTTTCCATTTTCCCTGGGAAAGAAAACTCAGCATTCCAGGTTCCTGATGTCAGTTTGTAGGGCTCCCTTGGGTCTATCAGGGCAGCACAAGTTTGAGGTGGGGACAGCTTCGGTGTGAGGTCCATCCTTCGATATAAGGATTTTTTGAACTGTGGCCACAGCCCTGGGCCATGGGTCCCTGGGCACAACCTTTGGACATTTTCCCTGGGAAAGAAAACTCAGCAGTCCAGGTTCCTGATGTCAGTTTGTAGGGCTCCCTTGGGTCTATCAGGGCAGCACAAGTTTGAGGTGGGGACAACTTTGATGTGGGGTCCATCCTTCGATATAAGGATTTTTTGCAGTGAGGCTCCAACCCAGAGCTAGGCGCACCTGGGCACATCCTTTTTCCATTTTCCCTGGGAAAGAAAACTCATCAGTCCAGGTTCCTGATGTCAGTTTGTAGGGCTCCCTTGGGTCTATCAGGGCAGCACAAGTTTGAGGTGGGGACAACTTTGGTGTGGGGTCCATCCTTCGATATAAGGATTTTTCGCAGTCAGGGCCAGGGGCCCCCGGGCACATCCTTTTTCCATTTTCCCTGGGAAAGAAAACTCAGCAGTCCAGGTTCCTGATGTCAGTTTGTAGGGCTCCCTTGGGTCTATCAGGGCAGCACAAGTTTGAGGTGGGGACAACTTCGGTGTGGGGTCCATCCTTCGATATAAGGATTTTTTGCAGTCAGGGCCAGGGGCCCCTGGGCACATCCTTTTTCCATTTTCCCTGGGAAAGAAAACTCAGCATTCCAGGTTCCTGACGTCAGCTTGTAGGGCTGCCTTGGGTCTATCAGGGCAGCACAAGTTTGAGGTGGGGACAACTTCGGTGTGGGGTCCATCCGTCGATATAAGGATTTTTTGAACTGTGGCCCTAGCCCTGGGCCATGGGCCCCTGGGCACATCCTTTTTCCATTTTCCCTGGGAAAGAAAACTCAGCAGTCCAGGTTCCTGATGTCAGTTTGTAGGGCTCCCTTGGGTCTATCAGGGCAGCACAAGTTTGAGGTGGGGACAACTTCGGTGTGGGGTCCATCCTTCGATATAAGGATTTTTTGCAGTGAGGTTCCAGCCCAGAGCCAGGGGCCCCCGGGCACATCCTTTGGCCATTTTCCCTGGGAAAGAAAACTCAGCAGTCCAGGTTCCTGATGTCAGTTTGTAGGGCTCCCTTGGGTCTATCAGGGCAGCACAAGTTTGAGGTGGGGAGAACTTTGGTGTGGGGTCCATCCTTCGATATAAGGATTTTTTGCAGTGAGGGCCCTGCCCAGGGCCAGGGGCCCCCGGTCACATCCATTTTCCATTTTCCCTGGGAAAGAAAACTCAGCAGTCCAGGTTCCTGATGTCAGTTTGTAGGGCTCCCTTGGGTCTATCAGGGCAGCACAAGTTTGAGGTGGGGACAACTTTGGTGTGGGGTACATCCTTCGATATAAGGAATTTCTGCAGTGAGGCTCCAGCCCAGAGCCAGGGGCCCCTGGGCACATCCTTTGGCCATTTTCCCTGGGAAAGAAAACTCAGCAGTCCAGGTTCCTGATGTCAGTTTGTAGGGCTCCCTTGGGTCTATCAGGGCAGCACAAGTTTGAGGTGGGGACAACTTTGGTGTGGGGTCCATCCTTCGATATAAGGATTTTTTGAACTGAGGCCCCAGCCATGGGCCCCTGGGCACATCCTTTTTCTATTTTCCCTGGGAAAGAAAACTCATCAGTCCAGGTTCCTGATGTCAGTTTGTAGGGCTCCCTTGGGTTTATCAGGGCAGCACAAGTTTGAGGTGGGGACAACTTTGGTGTGGGGGCCATCCTTCGATATAAGGATTCTTTGCAGTCAGGGCCAGGGGCCCCCGGGCACATCCTTTTTCCATTTTCCCTGGGAAAGAAAACTCAGCATTCCAGGTTCCTGATGTCAGTTTGTAGGGCTCCCTTGGGTTTATCAGGGCAGCACAAGTTTGAGGTGGGGACAACTTCTGTGTGGGGTCCATCCTTCGATATAAGGATTCTTTGCAGTCAGGGCCAGGGGCCCCCGGGCACATCCTTTTTCCATTTTCCCTGGGAAAGAAAACTCAGCAGTCCAGGTTCCTGATGTCAGTTTGTAGGGCTCCCTTGGGTCTATCAGGGCAGCACAAGTTTGAGGTGGGGACAACTTCGGTGTGGGGTCCATCCTTCGATATAAGGATTTTTTGCAGTCAGGGCCAGGCGCCCCCGGGCACATCCTTTTTCCATTTTCCCTGGGAAAGAAAACTCAGCATTCCAGGTTCCTGATGTCAGTTTGTAGGGCTCCCTTGGGTCTATCAGGGCAGCACAAGTTTGAGGTGGGGACAGCTTCGGTGTGAGGTCCATCCTTCGATATAAGGATTTTTTGAACTGTGGCCACAGCCCTGGGCCATGGGCCCCTGGGCACATCCTTTTTTCATTTTCCCTGGGAAAGAAAACTCCGCAGTCCAGGTTCCTGATGTCAGTTTGCAGGGCTCCCTTGGGTCTATCAGGGCAGCACAAGTTTGAGGTGGGGACAACTTTGATGTGGGGTCCATCCTTCGATATAAGAATTTTTTGCAGTGAGGCTCCAACCCAGAGCCAGGGGCCCCTGGGCACATCCTTTTTCCATTTTCCCTGGGAAAGAAAACTCATCAGTCCAGGTTCCTGATGTCAGTTTGTAGGGCTCCCTTGGGTGTATCAGGGCAGCACAAGTTTGAGGTGGGGACAACTTTGGTGTGGGGTCCATCCTTCGATATAAGGATTTTTCGCAGTCAGGGCCAGGGGCCCCCGGGCACATCCTTTTTCCATTTTCCCTGGGAAAGAAAACTCAGCAGTCCAGGTTCCTGATGTCAGTTTGTAGGGCTCCCTTGGGTCTATCAGGGCAGCACAAGTTTGAGGTGGGGACAACTTTGGTGTGGGCTCCATCCTTCGATATAAGGATTTTTTGCAGTGAGGCTCCAGCCCAGAGCCAGGGGCCCCTGGGCACATCCTTTTTCCATTTTCCCTGGGAAAGAAAACTCAGCAGTCCAGGTTCCTGATGTCAGTTTGTAGGGCTCCCTTGGGTGTATCAGGGCAGCACAAGTTTGAGGTGGGGACAACTTCGGTGTGGGGTCCATCCTTCGATATAAGGATTTTTTGCAGTCAGGGCCAGGGGCCCCCGGGCACATCCTTTTTCCATTTTCCCTGGGAAAGAAAACTCAGCAGTCCAGGTTCCTGATGTCAGTTTGTAGGGCTCCCTTGGGTTTATCAGGGCAGCACAAGTTTGAGGTGGGGACAACTTCGGTGTGGGGTCCATCCTTCGATATAAGGATTTTTTGAACTGTGGCCCCAGCCCTGGACCATGGGGCCCTGGGCACATCCTTTTTCCATTTTCCCTGGGAAAGAAAACTCAGCAGTCCAGGTTCCTGATGTCAGTTTGTAGGGCTGCCTTGGGTCTATCAGGGCAGCACAAGTTTGAGGTGGGGACAACTTCGGTGTGGGGTCCATCCTTCGATATAAGGATTTTTTGCAGTGAGGCTCCAGCCCAGAGCCAGGGGCCCCTGGGCACATCCTTTGGCCATTTTCCCTGGGAAAGAAAACTCAGCAGTCCAGGTTCCTGATGTCAGTTTGTAGGGCTCCCTTGGGTCTATCAGGGCAGCACAAGTTTGAGGTGGGGACAACTTCGGTGTGGGGTCCATCCTTCGATATAAGGATTTTTTGCAGTCAGGGCCAGGGGCCCCCGGGCACATCCTTTTTCCATTTTCCCTGGGAAAGAAAACTCAGCAGTCCAGGTTCCTGATGTCATTTTGTAGGGCTCCCTTGGGTCTATCAGGGCAGCACAAGTTTGAGGTGGGGACAACTTCGGTGTGGGGTCCATCCTTCGATATAAGGATTTTTTGAACTGTGGCCCCAGCCCTGGGCCATGGGCCCCTGGGCACATCCTTTTTCCATTTTCCCTGGGAAAGAAAACTCAGCAGTCCAGGTTCCTGATGTCAGTTTGTAGGGCTCCCTTGGGTCTATCAGGGCAGCACAAGTTTGAGGTGGGGACAACTTTGGTGTGGGCTCCATCCTTCGATATAAGGATTTTTTGCAGTGAGGCTCCAGCCCAGAGCCAGGGGCCCCTGGGCACATCCTTTTTCCATTTTCCCTGGGAAAGAAAACTCAGCAGTCCAGGTTCCTGATGTCAGTTTGTAGGGCTCCCTTGGGTGTATCAGGGCAGCACAAGTTTGAGGTGGGGACAACTTCGGTGTGGGGTCCATCCTTCGATATAAGGATTTTTTGCAGTCAGGGCCAGGGGCCCCTGGGCACATCCTTTTTCCATTTTCCCTGGGAAAGAAAACTCAGCAGTCCAGGTTGCTGATGTCAGTTTGTAGGGCTCCCTTGGGTCTATCAGGGCAGCACAAGTTTGAGGTGGGGACAACTTCGGTGTGGGATCCATCCTTCGATATAAGGATTCTTTGCAGTGAGGCTCCAGCCCAGAGCCAGGGGCCCCTGGGCACATCCTTTGGCCATTTTCCCTGGGAAAGAAAACTCAGCAGTCCAGGTTCCTGATGTCAGTTTGTAGGGCTCCCTTGGGCCTATCAGGGCAGCACAAGTTTGAGGTGGGGACAACTTCGGTGTGGGCTCCATCCTTCGATATAAGGATTCTTTGCAGTCAGGGCCAGGGGCCCCTGGGCACATCCTTTGGCCATTTTCCCTGGGAAAGAAAACTCAGCAGTCCAGGTTCCTGATGTCAGTTTGTAGGGCTCCCTTGGGTCTATCAGGGCAGCACAAGTTTGAGGTGGGGACAACTTCGGTGTGGGGTCCATCCTTCGATATAAGGATTTTTTGCAGTCAGGGCCAGGGGCCCCCGGGCACATCCTTTTTCCATTTTCCCTGGGAAAGAAAACTCAGCATTCCAGGTTCCTGATGTCAGTTTGTAGGGCTCCCTTGGGTCTATCAGGGCAGCACAAGTTTGAGGTGGGGACAGCTTCGGTGTGAGGTCCATCCTTCGATATAAGGATTTTTTGAACTGTGGCCACAGCCCTGGGCCATGGGCCCCTGGGCACAACCTTTGGACATTTTCCCTGGGAAAGAAAACTCAGCAGTCCAGGTTCCTGATGTCAGTTTGTAGGGCTCCCTTGGGTCTATCAGGGCAGCACAAGTTTGAGGTGGGGACAACTTTGATGTGGGGTCCATCCTTCGATATAAGGATTTTTTGCAGTGAGGCTCCAACCCAGAGCCAGGCGCACCTGGGCACATCCTTTTTCCATTTTCCCTGGGAAAGAAAACTCATCAGTCCAGGTTCCTGATGTCAGTTTGTAGGGCTCCCTTGGGTCTATCAGGGCAGCACAAGTTTGAGGTGGGGACAACTTTGGTGTGGGGTCCATCCTTCGATATAAGGATTTTTCGCAGTCAGGGCCAGGGGCCCCCGGGCACATCCTTTTTCCATTTTCCCTGGGAAAGAAAACTCAGCAGTCCAGGTTCCTGATGTCAGTTTGTAGGGCTCCCTTGGGCCTATCAGGGCAGCACAAGTTTGAGGTGGGGACAACTTTGGTGTGGGGTCCATCCTTCGATATAAGGATTCTTTGCAGTCAGGGCCAGGGGCCCCTGGGCACATCCTTTGGCCATTTTCCCTGGGAAAGAAAACTCAGCAGTCCAGGTTCCTGATGTCAGTTTGTAGGGCTCCCTTGGGTCTATCAGGGCAGCACAAGTTTGAGGTGGGGACAACTTCGGTGTGGGGTCCATCCTTCGATATAAGGATTTTTTGCAGTCAGGGCCAGGGGCCCCCGGGCACATCCTTTTTCCATTTTCCCTGGGAAAGAAAACTCAGCATTCCAGGTTCCTGATGTCAGTTTGTAGGGCTCCCTTGGGTCTATCAGGGCAGCACAAGTTTGAGGTGGGGACAGCTTCGGTGTGAGGTCCATCCTTCGATATAAGGATTTTTTGAACTGTGGCCACAGCCCTGGGCCATGGGCCCCTGGGCACAACCTTTGGACATTTTCCCTGGGAAAGAAAACTCAGCAGTCCAGGTTCCTGATGTCAGTTTGTAGGGCTCCCTTGGGTCTATCAGGGCAGCACAAGTTTGAGGTGGGGACAACTTTGATGTGGGGTCCATCCTTCGATATAAGGATTTTTTGCAGTGAGGCTCCAACCCAGAGCTAGGCGCACCTGGGCACATCCTTTTTCCATTTTCCCTGGGAAAGAAAACTCATCAGTCCAGGTTCCTGATGTCAGTTTGTAGGGCTCCCTTGGGTCTATCAGGGCAGCACAAGTTTGAGGTGGGGACAACTTTGGTGTGGGGTCCATCCTTCGATATAAGGATTTTTCGCAGTCAGGGCCAGGGGCCCCCGGGCACATCCTTTTTCCATTTTCCCTGGGAAAGAAAACTCAGCAGTCCAGGTTCCTGATGTCAGTTTGTAGGGCTCCCTTGGGTCTATCAGGGCAGCACAAGTTTGAGGTGGGGACAACTTCGGTGTGGGGTCCATCCTTCGATATAAGGATTTTTTGCAGTCAGGGCCAGGGGCCCCTGGGCACATCCTTTTTCCATTTTCCCTGGGAAAGAAAACTCAGCATTCCAGGTTCCTGACGTCAGCTTGTAGGGCTGCCTTGGGTCTATCAGGGCAGCACAAGTTTGAGGTGGGGACAACTTCGGTGTGGGGTCCATCCTTCGATATAAGGATTTTTTGAACTGTGGCCCTAGCCCTGGGCCATGGGCCCCTGGGCACATCCTTTTTCCATTTTCCCTGGGAAAGAAAACTCAGCAGTCCAGGTTCCTGATGTCAGTTTGTAGGGCTGCCTTGGGTCTATCAGGGCAGCACAAGTTTGAGGTGGGGACAACTTCGGTGTGGGGTCCATCCTTCGATATAAGGATTTTTTGCAGTGAGGTTCCAGCCCAGAGCCAGGGGCCCCCGGGCACATCCTTTGGCCATTTTCCCTGGGAAAGAAAACTCAGCAGTCCAGGTTCCTGATGTCAGTTTGTAGGGCTCCCTTGGGTCTATCAGGGCAGCACAAGTTTGAGGTGGGGAGAACTTTGGTGTGGGGTCCATCCTTCGATATAAGGATTTTTTGCAGTGAGGGCCCTGCCCAGGGCCAGGGGCCCCCGGTCACATCCATTTTCCATTTTCCCTGGGAAAGAAAACTCAGCAGTCCAGGTTCCTGATGTCAGTTTGTAGGGCTCCCTTGGGTCTATCAGGGCAGCACAAGTTTGAGGTGGGGACAACTTTGGTGTGGGGTACATCCTTCGATATAAGGAATTTCTGCAGTGAGGTTCCAGCCCAGAGCCAGGGGCCCCTGGGCACATCCTTTGGCCATTTTCCCTGGGAAAGAAAACTCAGCAGTCCAGGTTCCTGATGTCAGTTTGTAGGGCTCCCTTGGGTCTATCAGGGCAGCACAAGTTTGAGGTGGGGACAACTTTGGTGTGGGGTCCATCCTTCGATATAAGGATTTTTTGAACTGAGGCCCCAGCCATGGGCCCCTGGGCACATCCTTTTTCCATTTTCCCTGGGAAAGAAAACTCATCAGTCCAGGTTCCTGATGTCAGTTTGTAGGGCTCCCTTGGGTTTATCAGGGCAGCACAAGTTTGAGGTGGGGACAACTTTGGTGTGGGGTCCATCCTTCGATATAAGGATTTTTCGCAGTCAGGGCCTGGGGCCCCCGGGCACATCCTTTTTCCATTTTCCCTGGGAAAGAAAACTCAGCAGTCCAGGTTCCTGATGTCAGTTTGTAGGGCTCCCTTGGGTCTATCAGGGCAGCACAAGTTTGAGGTGGGGACAACTTTGGTGTGGGCTCCATCCTTCGATATAAGGATTTTTTGCAGTGAGGCTCCAGCCCAGAGCCAGGGGCCCCTGGGCACATCCTTTTTCCATTTTCCCTGGGAAAGAAAACTCAGCAGTCCAGGTTCCTGATGTCAGTTTGTAGGGCTCCCTTGGGTGTATCAGGGCAGCACAAGTTTGAGGTGGGGACAACTTCGGTGTGGGGTCCATCCTTCGATATAAGGATTTTTTGCAGTCAGGGCCAGGGGCCCCCGGGCACATCCTTTTTCCATTTTCCCTGGGAAAGAAAACTCAGCAGTCCAGGTTCCTGATGTCAGTTTGTAGGGCTCCCTTGGGTTTATCAGGGCAGCACAAGTTTGAGGTGGGGACAACTTCGGTGTGGGGTCCATCCTTCGATATAAGGATTTTTTGAACTGTGGCCCCAGCCCTGGACCATGGGGCCCTGGGCACATCCTTTTTCCATTTTCCCTGGGAAAGAAAACTCAGCAGTCCAGGTTCCTGATGTCAGTTTGTAGGGCTGCCTTGGGTCTATCAGGGCAGCACAAGTTTGAGGTGGGGACAACTTTGGTGTGGGCTCCATCCTTCGATATAAGGATTTTTTGCAGTGAGGCTCCAGCCCAGAGCCAGGGGCCCCTGGGCACATCCTTTTTCCATTTTCCCTGGGAAAGAAAACTCAGCAGTCCAGGTTCCTGATGTCAGTTTGTAGGGCTGCCTTGGGTCTATCAGGGCAGCACAAGTTTGAGGTGGGGACAACTTCGGTGTGGGGTCCATCCTTCGATATATGGTTTTTTTGCAGTGAGGCTCCAGCCCAGAGCCAGGGGCCCCTGGGCACATCCTTTGGCCATTTTCCCTGGGAAAGAAAACTCAGCAGTCCAGGTTCCTGATGTCAGTTTGTAGGGCTCCCTTGGGTCTATCAGGGCAGCACAAGTTTGAGGTGGGGACAACTTCGGTGTGGGGTCCATCCTTCGATATAAGGATTTTTTGCAGTGAGGGCCCTGCCCAGGGCCAGGGGCCCCCGGTCACATCCATTTTCCATTTTCCCTGGGAAAGAAAACTCAGCAGTCCAGGTTCCTGATGTCAGTTTGTAGGGCTCCCTTGGGTCTATCAGGGCAGCACAAGTTTGAGGTGGGGTTAACTTCGGTGTGGGGTACATCCTTCGATATAAGGAATTTCTGCAGTGAGGCTCCAGCCCAGAGCCAGGGGCCCCTGGGCACATCCTTTGGCCATTTTCCCTGGGAAAGAAAACTCAGCAGTCCAGGTTCCTGATGTCAGTTTGTAGGGCTCCCTTGGGTCTATCAGGGCAGCACAAGTTTGAGGTGGGGACAACTTCGGTGTGGGGTCCATCCTTCGATATAAGGATTTTTTGAACTGAGGCCCCAGCCATGGGCCCCTGGGCACAACCTTTTTCCATTTTCCCTGGGAAAGAAAACTCATCAGTCCAGGTTCCTGATGTCAGTTTGTAGGGCTCCCTTGGGTCTATCAGGGCAGCACAAGTTTGAGGTGGGGACAACTTTGGTGTGGGGTCCATCCTTCGATATAAGGATTTTTCGCAGTCAGGGCCAGGGGCCCCCGGGCACATCCTTTTTCCATTTTCCCTGGGAAAGAAAACTCAGCAGTCCAGGTTCCTCATTTCAGTTTGTAGGGCTCCCTTGGGTCTATCAGGGCAGCACAAGTTTGAGGTGGGGACAAATTCTGTGTGGGGTCCATCCTTCGATATAAGGATTCTTTGCAGTCAGGGCCAGGGGCCCCCGGGCACATCCTTTTTCCATTTTCCCTGGGAAAGAAAACTCAGCAGTCCAGGTTCCTGATGTCAGTTTGTAGGGCTCCCTTGGGTCTATCAGGGCAGCACAAGTTTGAGGTGGGGACAACTTCGGTGTGGGGTCCATCCTTCGATATAAGGATTTTTTGAACTGAGGCCCCAGCCCTGGGCCATGGGGCCCTGGGCACATCCTTTTTCCATTTTCCCTGGGAAAGAAAACTCAGCAGTCCAGGTTCCTCATTTCAGTTTGTAGGGCTCCCTTGGGTCTATCAGGGCAGCACAAGTTTGAGGTGGGGACAACTTCGGTGTGGGGTCCATCCTTCGATATAAGGATTCTTTGCAGTGAGGCTCCAGCCCAGAGCCAGGGGCCCCTGGGCACATCCTTTGGCCATTTTCCCTGGGAAAGAAAACTCAGCAGTCCAGGTTCCTGATGTCAGTTTGTAGGGCTCCCTTGGGCCTATCAGGGCAGCACAAGTTTGAGGTGGGGACAACTTCGGTGTGGGGTCCATCCTTCGATATAAGGATTTTTTGAACTGTGGCCACAGCCCTGGGCCATGGGCCCCTGGGCACAACCTTTGGACATTTTCCCTGGGAAAGAAAACTCAGCAGTCCAGGTTCCTGATGTCAGTTTGTAGGGCTCCCTTGGGTCTATCAGGGCAGCACAAGTTTGAGGTGGGGACAACTTTGGTGTGGGGTCCATCCTTCGATATAAGGATTTTTCGCAGTCAGGGCCAGGGGCCCCCGGGCACATCCTTTTTCCATTTTCCCTGGGAAAGAAAACTCAGCAGTCCAGGTTCCTGATGTCAGTTTGTAGGGCTCCCTTGGGTCTATCAGGGCAGCACAAGTTTGAGGTGGGGACAACTTCGGTGTGGGGTCCATCCTTCGATATAAGGATTTTTTGAACTGTGGCCCCAGCCCTGGGCCATGGGCCCCTGGGCACATCCTTTTTCCATTTTCCCTGGGAAAGAAAACTCAGCAGTCCAGGTTCCTGATGTCAGTTTGTAGGGCTGCCTTGGGTCTATCAGGGCAGCACAAGTTTGAGGTGGGGACAACTTCGGTGTGGGGTCCATCCTTCGATATAAGGATTTTTTGCAGTGAGGCTCCAGCCCAGAGCCAGGGGCCCCTGGGCACATCCTTTGGCCATTTTCCCTGGGAAAGAAAACTCAGCAGTCCAGGTTCCTGATGTCAGTTTGTAGGGCTCCCTTGGGTCTATCAGGGCAGCACAAGTTTGAGGTGGGGACAACTTTGGTGTGGGGTCCATCCTTCGATATAAGGATTTTTTGCAGTGAGGGCCCTGCCCAGGGCCAGGGGCCCCCGGTCACATCCATTTTCCATTTTCCCTGGGAAAGAAAACTCAGCAGTCCAGGTTCCTGATGTCAGTTTGTAGGGCTCCCTTGGGTCTATCAGGGCAGCACAAGTTTGAGGTGGGGTTAACTTCGGTGTGGGGTCCATCCTTCGATATAAGGAATTTCTGCAGTGAGGCTCCAGCCCAGAGCCAGGGGCCCCTGGGCACATCCTTTGGCCATTTTCCCTGGGAAAGAAAACTCAGCAGTCCAGGTTCCTGATGTCAGTTTGTAGGGCTCCCTTGGGTCTATCAGGGCAGCACAAGTTTGAGGTGGGGACAACTTCGGTGTGGGGTCCATCCTTCGATATAAGGATTTTTTGAACTGAGGCCCCAGCCATGGGCCCCTGGGCACATCCTTTTTCCATTTTCCCTGGGAAAGAAAACTCATCAGTCCAGGTTCCTGATGTCAGTTTGTAGGGCTCCCTTGGGTTTATCAGGGCAGCACAAGTTTGAGGTGGGGACAACTTTGGTGTGGGGTCCATCCTTCGATATAAGGATTTTTCGCAGTCAGGGCCAGGGGCCCCCGGGCACATCCTTTTTCCATTTTCCCTGGGAAAGAAAACTCAGCAGTCCAGGTTCCTGATGTCAGTTTGTAGGGCTGCCTTGGGTCTATCAGGGCAGCACAAGTTTGAGGTGGGGACAACTTCGGTGTGGGGTCCATCCTTCGATATATGGTTTTTTTGCAGTGAGGCTCCAGCCCAGAGCCAGGGGCCCCTGGGCACATCCTTTGGCCATTTTCCCTGGGAAAGAAAACTCAGCAGTCCAGGTTCCTGATGTCAGTTTGTAGGGCTCCCTTGGGTCTATCAGGGCAGCACAAGTTTGAGGTGGGGACAACTTCGGTGTGGGGTCCATCCTTCGATATAAGGATTTTTTGCAGTGAGGGCCCTGCCCAGGGCCAGGGGCCCCCGGTCACATCCATTTTCCATTTTCCCTGGGAAAGAAAACTCAGCAGTCCAGGTTCCTGATGTCAGTTTGTAGGGCTCCCTTGGGTCTATCAGGGCAGCACAAGTTTGAGGTGGGGTTAACTTCGGTGTGGGGTACATCCTTCGATATAAGGAATTTCTGCAGTGAGGCTCCAGCCCAGAGCCAGGGGCCCCTGGGCACATCCTTTGGCCATTTTCCCTGGGAAAGAAAACTCAGCAGTCCAGGTTCCTGATGTCAGTTTGTAGGGCTCCCTTGGGTCTATCAGGGCAGCACAAGTTTGAGGTGGGGACAACTTCGGTGTGGGGTCCATCCTTCGATATAAGGATTTTTTGAACTGAGGCCCCAGCCATGGGCCCCTGGGCACAACCTTTTTCCATTTTCCCTGGGAAAGAAAACTCATCAGTCCAGGTTCCTGATGTCAGTTTGTAGGGCTCCCTTGGGTCTATCAGGGCAGCACAAGTTTGAGGTGGGGACAACTTTGGTGTGGGGTCCATCCTTCGATATAAGGATTTTTCGCAGTCAGGGCCAGGGGCCCCCGGGCACATCCTTTTTCCATTTTCCCTGGGAAAGAAAACTCAGCAGTCCAGGTTCCTCATTTCAGTTTGTAGGGCTCCCTTGGGTCTATCAGGGCAGCACAAGTTTGAGGTGGGGACAAATTCTGTGTGGGGTCCATCCTTCGATATAAGGATTCTTTGCAGTCAGGGCCAGGGGCCCCCGGGCACATCCTTTTTCCATTTTCCCTGGGAAAGAAAACTCAGCAGTCCAGGTTCCTGATGTCAGTTTGTAGGGCTCCCTTGGGTCTATCAGGGCAGCACAAGTTTGAGGTGGGGACAACTTCGGTGTGGGGTCCATCCTTCGATATAAGGATTTTTTGAACTGAGGCCCCAGCCCTGGGCCATGGGGCCCTGGGCACATCCTTTTTCCATTTTCCCTGGGAAAGAAAACTCAGCAGTCCAGGTTCCTCATTTCAGTTTGTAGGGCTCCCTTGGGTCTATCAGGGCAGCACAAGTTTGAGGTGGGGACAACTTCGGTGTGGGGTCCATCCTTCGATATAAGGATTCTTTGCAGTGAGGCTCCAGCCCAGAGCCAGGGGCCCCTGGGCACATCCTTTGGCCATTTTCCCTGGGAAAGAAAACTCAGCAGTCCAGGTTCCTGATGTCAGTTTGTAGGGCTCCCTTGGGCCTATCAGGGCAGCACAAGTTTGAGGTGGGGACAACTTCGGTGTGGGGTCCATCCTTCGATATAAGGATTTTTTGAACTGTGGCCACAGCCCTGGGCCATGGGCCCCTGGGCACAACCTTTGGACATTTTCCCTGGGAAAGAAAACTCAGCAGTCCAGGTTCCTGATGTCAGTTTGTAGGGCTCCCTTGGGTCTATCAGGGCAGCACAAGTTTGAGGTGGGGACAACTTTGGTGTGGGGTCCATCCTTCGATATAAGGATTTTTCGCAGTCAGGGCCAGGGGCCCCCGGGCACATCCTTTTTCCATTTTCCCTGGGAAAGAAAACTCAGCAGTCCAGGTTCCTGATGTCAGTTTGTAGGGCTCCCTTGGGTCTATCAGGGCAGCACAAGTTTGAGGTGGGGACAACTTCGGTGTGGGGTCCATCCTTCGATATAAGGATTTTTTGCAGTCAGGGCCAGGGGCCCCTGGGCACATCCTTTTTCCATTTTCCCTGGGAAAGAAAACTCAGCATTCCAGGTTCCTGACGTCAGCTTGTAGGGCTGCCTTGGGTCTATCAGGGCAGCACAAGTTTGAGGTGGGGACAACTTCGGTGTGGGGTCCATCCTTCGATATAAGGATTTTTTGAACTGTGGCCCCAGCCCTGGGCCATGGGCCCCTGGGCACATCCTTTTTCCATTTTCCCTGGGAAAGAAAACTCAGCAGTCCAGGTTCCTGATGTCAGTTTGTAGGGCTGCCTTGGGTCTATCAGGGCAGCACAAGTTTGAGGTGGGGACAACTTTGGTGTGGGGTCCATCCTTCGATATAAGGATTTTTTGCAGTGAGGCTCCAGCCCAGAGCCAGGGGCCCCTGGGCACATCCTTTGGCCATTTTCCCTGGGAAAGAAAACTCAGCAGTCCAGGTTCCTGATGTCAGTTTGTAGGGCTCCCTTGGGTCTATCAGGGCAGCACAAGTTTGAGGTGGGGACAACTTTGGTGTGGGCTCCATCCTTCGATATAAGGATTTTTTGCAGTGAGGGCCCTGCCCAGGGCCAGGGGCCCCCGGTCACATCCATTTTCCATTTTCCCTGGGAAAGAAAACTCAGCAGTCCAGGTTCCTGATGTCAGTTTGTAGGGCTCCCTTGGGTCTATCAGGGCAGCACAAGTTTGAGGTGGGGTTAACTTCGGTGTGGGGTCCATCCTTCGATATAAGGAATTTCTGCAGTGAGGCTCCAGCCCAGAGCCAGGGGCCCCTGGGCACATCCTTTGGCCATTTTCCCTGGGAAAGAAAACTCAGCAGTCCAGGTTCCTGATGTCAGTTTGTAGGGCTCCCTTGGGTCTATCAGGGCAGCACAAGTTTGAGGTGGGGACAACTTCGGTGTGGGGTCCATCCTTCGATATAAGGATTTTTTGAACTGAGGCCCCAGCCATGGGCCCCTGGGCACATCCTTTTTCCATTTTCCCTGGGAAAGAAAACTCAGCAGTCCAGGTTCCTCATTTCAGTTTGTAGGGCTCCCTTGGGTCTATCAGGGCAGCACAAGTTTGAGGTGGGGACAACTTCTGTGTGGGGTCTATCCTTCGATATAAGGATTCTTTGCAGTCAGGGCCAGGGGCCCCCGGGCACAACCTTTTTCCATTTTCCCTGGGAAAGAAAACTCAGCAGTCCAGGTTCCTGATGTCAGTTTGTAGGGCTGCCTTGGGTCTATCAGGGCAGCACAAGTTTGAGGTGGGGACAACTTCGGTGTGGGGTCCATCCTTCGATATAAGGATTTTTTGCAGTGAGGCTCCAGCCCAGAGCCAGGGGCCCCTGGGCACATCCTTTGGCCATTTTCCCTGGGAAAGAAAACTCAGCAGTCCAGGTTCCTGATGTCAGTTTGTAGGGCTCCCTTGGATCTATCAGGGCAGCACAAGTTTGAGGTGGGGACAACTTTGGTGTGGGGTCCATCCTTCGATATAAGGATTTTTTGCAGTCAGGGCCAGGGGCCCCTGGGCACATCCTTTTTCCATTTTCCCTGGGAAAGAAAACTCAGCAGTCCAGGTTCCTGATGTCAGTTTGTAGGGCTCCCTTGGGTCTATCAGGGCAGCACAAGTTTGAGGTGGGGACAACTTCGGTGTGGGGTCCATCCTTCGATATATGGATTTTTTGAACTGAGGCCCCAGCCCTGGGCCATGGGCCCCTGGGCACATCCTTTTTCCATTTTCCCTGGGAAAGAAAACTCAGCAGTCCAGGTTCCTCATTTCAGTTTGTAGGGCTCCCTTGGGTCTATCAGGGCAGCACAAGTTTGAGGTGGGGACAACTTCAGTGTGGGGTCCATCCTTCGATATAAGGATTCTTTGCAGTGAGGCTCCAGCCCAGAGCCAGGGGCCCCTGGGCACATCCTTTGGCCATTTTCCCTGGGAAAGAAAACTCAGCAGTCCAGGTTCCTGATGTCAGTTTGTAGGGCTCCCTTGGGCCTATCAGGGCAGCACAAGTTTGAGGTGGGGACAACTTTGGTGTGGGGTCCATCCTTCGATATAAGGATTCTTTGCAGTCAGGGCCAGGGGCCCCTGGGCACATCCTTTTTCCATTTTCCCTGGGAAAGAAAACTCAGCAGTCCAGGTTGCTGATGTCAGTTTGTAGGGCTCACTTGGGTCTATCAGGGCAGCACAAGTTTGAGGTGGGGACAACTTCGGTGTGGGGTCCATCCTTCGATATAAGGATTTTTTGAACTGAGGCCCCAGCCCTGGGCCATGGGCCCCTGGGCACATCCTTTTTCCATTTTCCCTGGGAAAGAAAACTCAGCAGTCCAGGTTCCTCATTTCAGTTTGTAGGGCTCCCTTGGGTCTATCAGGGCAGCACAAGTTTGAGGTGGGGACAACTTCGGTGTGGGGTCCATCCTTCGATATAAGGATTCTTTGCAGTGAGGCTCCAGCCCAGAGCCAGGGGCCCCTGGGCACATCCTTTGGCCATTTTCCCTGGGAAAGAAAACTCAGCAGTCCAGGTTCCTCATTTCAGTTTGTAGGGCTCCCTTGGGTCTATCAGGGCAGCACAAGTTTGAGGTGGGGACAACTTCTGTGTGGGGTCCATCCTTCGATATAAGGATTCTTTGCAGTCAGGGCCAGGGGCCCCTGGGCACATCCTTTTTCCATTTTCCCTGGGAAAGAAAACTCAGCAGTCCAGGTTGCTGATGTCAGTTTGTAGGGCTCCCTTGGGTCTATCAGGGCAGCACAAGTTTGAGGTGGGGACAACTTCGGTGTGGGGTCCATCCTTCGATATAAGGATTCTTTGCAGTGAGGCTCCAGCCAAGAGCCAGGGGCCCCTGGGCACATCCTTTGGCCATTTTCCCTGGGAAAGAAAACTCAGCAGTCCAGGTTCCTGATGTCAGTTTGTAGGGCTCCCTTGGGCCTATCAGGGCAGCACAAGTTTGAGGTGGGGACAACTTTGGTGTGGGGTCCATCCTTCGATATAAGGATTCTTTGCAGTCAGGGCCAGGGGCCCCTGGGCACATCCTTTGGCCATTTTCCCTGGGAAAGAAAACTCAGCAGTCCAGGTTCCTGATGTCAGTTTGTAGGGCTCCCTTGGGTCTATCAGGGCAGCACAAGTTTGAGGTGGGGACAACTTCGGTGTGGGGTCCATCCTTCGATATAAGGATTTTTTGCAGTCAGGGCCAGGGGCCCCCGGGCACATCCTTTTTCCATTTTCCCTGGGAAAGAAAACTCAGCATTCCAGGTTCCTGATGTCAGTTTGTAGGGCTCCCTTGGGTCTATCAGGGCAGCACAAGTTTGAGGTGGGGACAGCTTCGGTGTGAGGTCCATCCTTCGATATAAGGATTTTTTGAACTGTGGCCACAGCCCTGGGCCATGGGTCCCTGGGCACAACCTTTGGACATTTTCCCTGGGAAAGAAAACTCAGCAGTCCAGGTTCCTGATGTCAGTTTGTAGGGCTCCCTTGGGTCTATCAGGGCAGCACAAGTTTGAGGTGGGGACAACTTTGATGTGGGGTCCATCCTTCGATATAAGGATTTTTTGCAGTGAGGCTCCAACCCAGAGCTAGGCGCACCTGGGCACATCCTTTTTCCATTTTCCCTGGGAAAGAAAACTCATCAGTCCAGGTTCCTGATGTCAGTTTGTAGGGCTCCCTTGGGTCTATCAGGGCAGCACAAGTTTGAGGTGGGGACAACTTTGGTGTGGGGTCCATCCTTCGATATAAGGATTTTTCGCAGTCAGGGCCAGGGGCCCCCGGGCACATCCTTTTTCCATTTTCCCTGGGAAAGAAAACTCAGCAGTCCAGGTTCCTGATGTCAGTTTGTAGGGCTCCCTTGGGTCTATCAGGGCAGCACAAGTTTGAGGTGGGGACAACTTCGGTGTGGGGTCCATCCTTCGATATAAGGATTTTTTGCAGTCAGGGCCAGGGGCCCCTGGGCACATCCTTTTTCCATTTTCCCTGGGAAAGAAAACTCAGCATTCCAGGTTCCTGACGTCAGCTTGTAGGGCTGCCTTGGGTCTATCAGGGCAGCACAAGTTTGAGGTGGGGACAACTTCGGTGTGGGGTCCATCCGTCGATATAAGGATTTTTTGAACTGTGGCCCTAGCCCTGGGCCATGGGCCCCTGGGCACATCCTTTTTCCATTTTCCCTGGGAAAGAAAACTCAGCAGTCCAGGTTCCTGATGTCAGTTTGTAGGGCTCCCTTGGGTCTATCAGGGCAGCACAAGTTTGAGGTGGGGACAACTTCGGTGTGGGGTCCATCCTTCGATATAAGGATTTTTTGCAGTGAGGTTCCAGCCCAGAGCCAGGGGCCCCCGGGCACATCCTTTGGCCATTTTCCCTGGGAAAGAAAACTCAGCAGTCCAGGTTCCTGATGTCAGTTTGTAGGGCTCCCTTGGGTCTATCAGGGCAGCACAAGTTTGAGGTGGGGAGAACTTTGGTGTGGGGTCCATCCTTCGATATAAGGATTTTTTGCAGTGAGGGCCCTGCCCAGGGCCAGGGGCCCCCGGTCACATCCATTTTCCATTTTCCCTGGGAAAGAAAACTCAGCAGTCCAGGTTCCTGATGTCAGTTTGTAGGGCTCCCTTGGGTCTATCAGGGCAGCACAAGTTTGAGGTGGGGACAACTTTGGTGTGGGGTACATCCTTCGATATAAGGAATTTCTGCAGTGAGGCTCCAGCCCAGAGCCAGGGGCCCCTGGGCACATCCTTTGGCCATTTTCCCTGGGAAAGAAAACTCAGCAGTCCAGGTTCCTGATGTCAGTTTGTAGGGCTCCCTTGGGTCTATCAGGGCAGCACAAGTTTGAGGTGGGGACAACTTTGGTGTGGGGTCCATCCTTCGATATAAGGATTTTTTGAACTGAGGCCCCAGCCATGGGCCCCTGGGCACATCCTTTTTCTATTTTCCCTGGGAAAGAAAACTCATCAGTCCAGGTTCCTGATGTCAGTTTGTAGGGCTCCCTTGGGTTTATCAGGGCAGCACAAGTTTGAGGTGGGGACAACTTTGGTGTGGGGGCCATCCTTCGATATAAGGATTCTTTGCAGTCAGGGCCAGGGGCCCCCGGGCACATCCTTTTTCCATTTTCCCTGGGAAAGAAAACTCAGCATTCCAGGTTCCTGATGTCAGTTTGTAGGGCTCCCTTGGGTTTATCAGGGCAGCACAAGTTTGAGGTGGGGACAACTTCTGTGTGGGGTCCATCCTTCGATATAAGGATTCTTTGCAGTCAGGGCCAGGGGCCCCCGGGCACATCCTTTTTCCATTTTCCCTGGGAAAGAAAACTCAGCAGTCCAGGTTCCTGATGTCAGTTTGTAGGGCTCCCTTGGGTCTATCAGGGCAGCACAAGTTTGAGGTGGGGACAACTTCGGTGTGGGGTCCATCCTTCGATATAAGGATTTTTTGCAGTCAGGGCCAGGCGCCCCCGGGCACATCCTTTTTCCATTTTCCCTGGGAAAGAAAACTCAGCATTCCAGGTTCCTGATGTCAGTTTGTAGGGCTCCCTTGGGTCTATCAGGGCAGCACAAGTTTGAGGTGGGGACAGCTTCGGTGTGAGGTCCATCCTTCGATATAAGGATTTTTTGAACTGTGGCCACAGCCCTGGGCCATGGGCCCCTGGGCACATCCTTTTTTCATTTTCCCTGGGAAAGAAAACTCCGCAGTCCAGGTTCCTGATGTCAGTTTGCAGGGCTCCCTTGGGTCTATCAGGGCAGCACAAGTTTGAGGTGGGGACAACTTTGATGTGGGGTCCATCCTTCGATATAAGAATTTTTTGCAGTGAGGCTCCAACCCAGAGCCAGGGGCCCCTGGGCACATCCTTTTTCCATTTTCCCTGGGAAAGAAAACTCATCAGTCCAGGTTCCTGATGTCAGTTTGTAGGGCTCCCTTGGGTGTATCAGGGCAGCACAAGTTTGAGGTGGGGACAACTTTGGTGTGGGGTCCATCCTTCGATATAAGGATTTTTCGCAGTCAGGGCCAGGGGCCCCCGGGCACATCCTTTTTCCATTTTCCCTGGGAAAGAAAACTCAGCAGTCCAGGTTCCTGATGTCAGTTTGTAGGGCTCCCTTGGGTCTATCAGGGCAGCACAAGTTTGAGGTGGGGACAACTTTGGTGTGGGCTCCATCCTTCGATATAAGGATTTTTTGCAGTGAGGCTCCAGCCCAGAGCCAGGGGCCCCTGGGCACATCCTTTTTCCATTTTCCCTGGGAAAGAAAACTCAGCAGTCCAGGTTCCTGATGTCAGTTTGTAGGGCTCCCTTGGGTGTATCAGGGCAGCACAAGTTTGAGGTGGGGACAACTTCGGTGTGGGGTCCATCCTTCGATATAAGGATTTTTTGCAGTCAGGGCCAGGGGCCCCCGGGCACATCCTTTTTCCATTTTCCCTGGGAAAGAAAACTCAGCAGTCCAGGTTCCTGATGTCAGTTTGTAGGGCTCCCTTGGGTTTATCAGGGCAGCACAAGTTTGAGGTGGGGACAACTTCGGTGTGGGGTCCATCCTTCGATATAAGGATTTTTTGAACTGTGGCCCCAGCCCTGGACCATGGGGCCCTGGGCACATCCTTTTTCCATTTTCCCTGGGAAAGAAAACTCAGCAGTCCAGGTTCCTGATGTCAGTTTGTAGGGCTGCCTTGGGTCTATCAGGGCAGCACAAGTTTGAGGTGGGGACAACTTCGGTGTGGGGTCCATCCTTCGATATAAGGATTTTTTGCAGTGAGGCTCCAGCCCAGAGCCAGGGGCCCCTGGGCACATCCTTTGGCCATTTTCCCTGGGAAAGAAAACTCAGCAGTCCAGGTTCCTGATGTCAGTTTGTAGGGCTCCCTTGGGTCTATCAGGGCAGCACAAGTTTGAGGTGGGGACAACTTCGGTGTGGGGTCCATCCTTCGATATAAGGATTTTTTGCAGTCAGGGCCAGGGGCCCCCGGGCACATCCTTTTTCCATTTTCCCTGGGAAAGAAAACTCAGCAGTCCAGGTTCCTGATGTCATTTTGTAGGGCTCCCTTGGGTCTATCAGGGCAGCACAAGTTTGAGGTGGGGACAACTTCGGTGTGGGGTCCATCCTTCGATATAAGGATTTTTTGAACTGTGGCCCCAGCCCTGGGCCATGGGCCCCTGGGCACATCCTTTTTCCATTTTCCCTGGGAAAGAAAACTCAGCAGTCCAGGTTCCTGATGTCAGTTTGTAGGGCTCCCTTGGGTCTATCAGGGCAGCACAAGTTTGAGGTGGGGACAACTTTGGTGTGGGCTCCATCCTTCGATATAAGGATTTTTTGCAGTGAGGCTCCAGCCCAGAGCCAGGGGCCCCTGGGCACATCCTTTTTCCATTTTCCCTGGGAAAGAAAACTCAGCAGTCCAGGTTCCTGATGTCAGTTTGTAGGGCTCCCTTGGGTGTATCAGGGCAGCACAAGTTTGAGGTGGGGACAACTTCGGTGTGGGGTCCATCCTTCGATATAAGGATTTTTTGCAGTCAGGGCCAGGGGCCCCTGGGCACATCCTTTTTCCATTTTCCCTGGGAAAGAAAACTCAGCAGTCCAGGTTGCTGATGTCAGTTTGTAGGGCTCCCTTGGGTCTATCAGGGCAGCACAAGTTTGAGGTGGGGACAACTTCGGTGTGGGATCCATCCTTCGATATAAGGATTCTTTGCAGTGAGGCTCCAGCCCAGAGCCAGGGGCCCCTGGGCACATCCTTTGGCCATTTTCCCTGGGAAAGAAAACTCAGCAGTCCAGGTTCCTGATGTCAGTTTGTAGGGCTCCCTTGGGCCTATCAGGGCAGCACAAGTTTGAGGTGGGGACAACTTCGGTGTGGGCTCCATCCTTCGATATAAGGATTCTTTGCAGTCAGGGCCAGGGGCCCCTGGGCACATCCTTTGGCCATTTTCCCTGGGAAAGAAAACTCAGCAGTCCAGGTTCCTGATGTCAGTTTGTAGGGCTCCCTTGGGTCTATCAGGGCAGCACAAGTTTGAGGTGGGGACAACTTCGGTGTGGGGTCCATCCTTCGATATAAGGATTTTTTGCAGTCAGGGCCAGGGGCCCCCGGGCACATCCTTTTTCCATTTTCCCTGGGAAAGAAAACTCAGCATTCCAGGTTCCTGATGTCAGTTTGTAGGGCTCCCTTGGGTCTATCAGGGCAGCACAAGTTTGAGGTGGGGACAGCTTCGGTGTGAGGTCCATCCTTCGATATAAGGATTTTTTGAACTGTGGCCACAGCCCTGGGCCATGGGCCCCTGGGCACAACCTTTGGACATTTTCCCTGGGAAAGAAAACTCAGCAGTCCAGGTTCCTGATGTCAGTTTGTAGGGCTCCCTTGGGTCTATCAGGGCAGCACAAGTTTGAGGTGGGGACAACTTTGATGTGGGGTCCATCCTTCGATATAAGGATTTTTTGCAGTGAGGCTCCAACCCAGAGCCAGGCGCACCTGGGCACATCCTTTTTCCATTTTCCCTGGGAAAGAAAACTCATCAGTCCAGGTTCCTGATGTCAGTTTGTAGGGCTCCCTTGGGTCTATCAGGGCAGCACAAGTTTGAGGTGGGGACAACTTTGGTGTGGGGTCCATCCTTCGATATAAGGATTTTTCGCAGTCAGGGCCAGGGGCCCCCGGGCACATCCTTTTTCCATTTTCCCTGGGAAAGAAAACTCAGCAGTCCAGGTTCCTGATGTCAGTTTGTAGGGCTCCCTTGGGCCTATCAGGGCAGCACAAGTTTGAGGTGGGGACAACTTTGGTGTGGGGTCCATCCTTCGATATAAGGATTCTTTGCAGTCAGGGCCAGGGGCCCCTGGGCACATCCTTTGGCCATTTTCCCTGGGAAAGAAAACTCAGCAGTCCAGGTTCCTGATGTCAGTTTGTAGGGCTCCCTTGGGTCTATCAGGGCAGCACAAGTTTGAGGTGGGGACAACTTCGGTGTGGGGTCCATCCTTCGATATAAGGATTTTTTGCAGTCAGGGCCAGGGGCCCCCGGGCACATCCTTTTTCCATTTTCCCTGGGAAAGAAAACTCAGCATTCCAGGTTCCTGATGTCAGTTTGTAGGGCTCCCTTGGGTCTATCAGGGCAGCACAAGTTTGAGGTGGGGACAGCTTCGGTGTGAGGTCCATCCTTCGATATAAGGATTTTTTGAACTGTGGCCACAGCCCTGGGCCATGGGCCCCTGGGCACAACCTTTGGACATTTTCCCTGGGAAAGAAAACTCAGCAGTCCAGGTTCCTGATGTCAGTTTGTAGGGCTCCCTTGGGTCTATCAGGGCAGCACAAGTTTGAGGTGGGGACAACTTTGATGTGGGGTCCATCCTTCGATATAAGGATTTTTTGCAGTGAGGCTCCAACCCAGAGCTAGGCGCACCTGGGCACATCCTTTTTCCATTTTCCCTGGGAAAGAAAACTCATCAGTCCAGGTTCCTGATGTCAGTTTGTAGGGCTCCCTTGGGTCTATCAGGGCAGCACAAGTTTGAGGTGGGGACAACTTTGGTGTGGGGTCCATCCTTCGATATAAGGATTTTTCGCAGTCAGGGCCAGGGGCCCCCGGGCACATCCTTTTTCCATTTTCCCTGGGAAAGAAAACTCAGCAGTCCAGGTTCCTGATGTCAGTTTGTAGGGCTCCCTTGGGTCTATCAGGGCAGCACAAGTTTGAGGTGGGGACAACTTCGGTGTGGGGTCCATCCTTCGATATAAGGATTTTTTGCAGTCAGGGCCAGGGGCCCCTGGGCACATCCTTTTTCCATTTTCCCTGGGAAAGAAAACTCAGCATTCCAGGTTCCTGACGTCAGCTTGTAGGGCTGCCTTGGGTCTATCAGGGCAGCACAAGTTTGAGGTGGGGACAACTTCGGTGTGGGGTCCATCCTTCGATATAAGGATTTTTTGAACTGTGGCCCTAGCCCTGGGCCATGGGCCCCTGGGCACATCCTTTTTCCATTTTCCCTGGGAAAGAAAACTCAGCAGTCCAGGTTCCTGATGTCAGTTTGTAGGGCTGCCTTGGGTCTATCAGGGCAGCACAAGTTTGAGGTGGGGACAACTTCGGTGTGGGGTCCATCCTTCGATATAAGGATTTTTTGCAGTGAGGTTCCAGCCCAGAGCCAGGGGCCCCCGGGCACATCCTTTGGCCATTTTCCCTGGGAAAGAAAACTCAGCAGTCCAGGTTCCTGATGTCAGTTTGTAGGGCTCCCTTGGGTCTATCAGGGCAGCACAAGTTTGAGGTGGGGAGAACTTTGGTGTGGGGTCCATCCTTCGATATAAGGATTTTTTGCAGTGAGGGCCCTGCCCAGGGCCAGGGGCCCCCGGTCACATCCATTTTCCATTTTCCCTGGGAAAGAAAACTCAGCAGTCCAGGTTCCTGATGTCAGTTTGTAGGGCTCCCTTGGGTCTATCAGGGCAGCACAAGTTTGAGGTGGGGACAACTTTGGTGTGGGGTACATCCTTCGATATAAGGAATTTCTGCAGTGAGGTTCCAGCCCAGAGCCAGGGGCCCCTGGGCACATCCTTTGGCCATTTTCCCTGGGAAAGAAAACTCAGCAGTCCAGGTTCCTGATGTCAGTTTGTAGGGCTCCCTTGGGTCTATCAGGGCAGCACAAGTTTGAGGTGGGGACAACTTTGGTGTGGGGTCCATCCTTCGATATAAGGATTTTTTGAACTGAGGCCCCAGCCATGGGCCCCTGGGCACATCCTTTTTCCATTTTCCCTGGGAAAGAAAACTCATCAGTCCAGGTTCCTGATGTCAGTTTGTAGGGCTCCCTTGGGTTTATCAGGGCAGCACAAGTTTGAGGTGGGGACAACTTTGGTGTGGGGTCCATCCTTCGATATAAGGATTTTTCGCAGTCAGGGCCTGGGGCCCCCGGGCACATCCTTTTTCCATTTTCCCTGGGAAAGAAAACTCAGCAGTCCAGGTTCCTGATGTCAGTTTGTAGGGCTCCCTTGGGTCTATCAGGGCAGCACAAGTTTGAGGTGGGGACAACTTTGGTGTGGGCTCCATCCTTCGATATAAGGATTTTTTGCAGTGAGGCTCCAGCCCAGAGCCAGGGGCCCCTGGGCACATCCTTTTTCCATTTTCCCTGGGAAAGAAAACTCAGCAGTCCAGGTTCCTGATGTCAGTTTGTAGGGCTCCCTTGGGTGTATCAGGGCAGCACAAGTTTGAGGTGGGGACAACTTCGGTGTGGGGTCCATCCTTCGATATAAGGATTTTTTGCAGTCAGGGCCAGGGGCCCCCGGGCACATCCTTTTTCCATTTTCCCTGGGAAAGAAAACTCAGCAGTCCAGGTTCCTGATGTCAGTTTGTAGGGCTCCCTTGGGTTTATCAGGGCAGCACAAGTTTGAGGTGGGGACAACTTCGGTGTGGGGTCCATCCTTCGATATAAGGATTTTTTGAACTGTGGCCCCAGCCCTGGACCATGGGGCCCTGGGCACATCCTTTTTCCATTTTCCCTGGGAAAGAAAACTCAGCAGTCCAGGTTCCTGATGTCAGTTTGTAGGGCTGCCTTGGGTCTATCAGGGCAGCACAAGTTTGAGGTGGGGACAACTTTGGTGTGGGCTCCATCCTTCGATATAAGGATTTTTTGCAGTGAGGCTCCAGCCCAGAGCCAGGGGCCCCTGGGCACATCCTTTTTCCATTTTCCCTGGGAAAGAAAACTCAGCAGTCCAGGTTCCTGATGTCAGTTTGTAGGGCTCCCTTGGGTGTATCAGGGCAGCACAAGTTTGAGGTGGGGACAACTTCGGTGTGGGGTCCATCCTTCGATATAAGGATTTTTTGCCGTCAGGGCCAGGGGCCCCCGGGCACATCCTTTTTCCATTTTCCCTGGGAAAGAAAACTCAGCAGTCCAGGTTCCTGATGTCATTTTGTAGGGCTCCCTTGGGTCTATCAGGGCAGCACAAGTTTGAGGTGGGGACAACTTCGGTGTGGGGTCCATCCTTCGATATAAGGATTTTTTGAACTGTGGCCCCAGCCCTGGGCCATGGGCCCCTGGGCACATCCTTTTTCCATTTTCCCTGGGAAAGAAAACTCAGCAGTCCAGGTTCCTGATGTCAGTTTGTAGGGCTCCCTTGGGTCTATCAGGGCAGCACAAGTTTGAGGTGGGGACAACTTTGGTGTGGGCTCCATCCTTCGATATAAGGATTTTTTGCAGTGAGGCTCCAGCCCAGAGCCAGGGGCCCCTGGGCACATCCTTTTTCCATTTTCCCTGGGAAAGAAAACTCAGCAGTCCAGGTTCCTGATGTCAGTTTGTAGGGCTCCCTTGGGTGTATCAGGGCAGCACAAGTTTGAGGTGGGGACAACTTCGGTGTGGGGTCCATCCTTCGATATAAGGATTTTTTGCAGTCAGGGCCAGGGGCCCCCGGGCACATCCTTTTTCCATTTTCCCTGGGAAAGAAAACTCAGCAGTCCAGGTTCCTGATGTCAGTTTGTAGGGCTCCCTTGGGTTTATCAGGGCAGCACAAGTTTGAGGTGGGGACAACTTCGGTGTGGGGTCCATCCTTCGATATAAGGATTTTTTGAACTGAGGCCCCAGCCCTGGGCCATGGGCCCCTGGGCACATCCTTTTTCCATTTTCCCTGGGAAAGAAAACTCAGCAGTCCAGGTTCCTCATTTCAGTTTGTAGGGCTCCCTTGGGTCTATCAGGGCAGCACAAGTTTGAGGTGGGGACAACTTCGGTGTGGGGTCCATCCTTCGATATAAGGATTCTTTGCCGTGAGGCTCCAGCCCAGAGCCAGGGGCCCCTGGGCACATCCTTTGGCCATTTTCCCTGGGAAAGAAAACTCAGCAGTCCAGGTTCCTGATGTCAGTTTGTAGGGCTCCCTTGGGCCTATCAGGGCAGCACAAGTTTGAGGTGGGGACAACTTTGGTGTGGGGTCCATCCTTCGATATAAGGATTCTTTGCAGTCAGGGCCAGGGGCCCCTGGGCACATCCTTTTTCCATTTTCCCTGGGAAAGAAAACTCAGCAGTCCAGGTTGCTGATGTCAGTTTGTAGGGCTCACTTGGGTCTATCAGGGCAGCACAAGTTTGAGGTGGGGACAACTTCGGTGTGGGGTCCATCCTTCGATATAAGGATTTTTTGAACTGAGGCCCCAGCCCTGGGCCATGGGCCCCTGGGCACATCCTTTTTCCATTTTCCCTGGGAAAGAAAACTCAGCAGTCCAGGTTCCTCATTTCAGTTTGTAGGGCTCCCTTGGGTCTATCAGGGCAGCACAAGTTTGAGGTGGGGACAACTTCGGTGTGGGGTCCATCCTTCGATATAAGGATTCTTTGCAGTGAGGCTCCAGCCCAGAGCCAGGGGCCCCTGGGCACATCCTTTGGCCATTTTCCCTGGGAAAGAAAACTCAGCAGTCCAGGTTCCTCATTTCAGTTTGTAGGGCTCCCTTGGGTCTATCAGGGCAGCACAAGTTTGAGGTGGGGACAACTTCTGTGTGGGGTCCATCCTTCGATATAAGGATTCTTTGCAGTCAGGGCCAGGGGCCCCTGGGCACATCCTTTTTCCATTTTCCCTGGGAAAGAAAACTCAGCAGTCCAGGTTGCTGATGTCAGTTTGTAGGGCTCCCTTGGGTCTATCAGGGCAGCACAAGTTTGAGGTGGGGACAACTTCGGTGTGGGGTCCATCCTTCGATATAAGGATTCTTTGCAGTGAGGCTCCAGCCCAGAGCCAGGGGCCCCTGGGCACATCCTTTGGCCATTTTCCCTGGGAAAGAAAACTCAGCAGTCCAGGTTCCTGATGTCAGTTTGTAGGGCTCCCTTGGGCCTATCAGGGCAGCACAAGTTTGAGGTGGGGACAACTTTGGTGTGGGGTCCATCCTTCGATATAAGGATTCTTTGCAGTCAGGGCCAGGGGCCCCTGGGCACATCCTTTGGCCATTTTCCCTGGGAAAGAAAACTCAGCAGTCCAGGTTCCTGATGTCAGTTTGTAGGGCTCCCTTGGGTCTATCAGGGCAGCACAAGTTTGAGGTGGGGACAACTTCGGTGTGGGGTCCATCCTTCGATATAAGGATTTTTTGCAGTCAGGGCCAGGGGCCCCCGGGCACATCCTTTTTCCATTTTCCCTGGGAAAGAAAACTCAGCATTCCAGGTTCCTGATGTCAGTTTGTAGGGCTCCCTTGGGTCTATCAGGGCAGCACAAGTTTGAGGTGGGGACAGCTTCGGTGTGAGGTCCATCCTTCGATATAAGGATTTTTTGAACTGTGGCCACAGCCCTGGGCCATGGGCCCCTGGGCACAACCTTTGGACATTTTCCCTGGGAAAGAAAACTCAGCAGTCCAGGTTCCTGATGTCAGTTTGTAGGGCTCCCTTGGGTCTATCAGGGCAGCACAAGTTTGAGGTGGGGACAACTTCGGTGTGGGGTCCATCCTTCGATATAAGGATTTTTTGCAGTGAGGCTCCAGCCCAGAGCCAGGGGCCCCTGGGCACATCCTTTGGCCATTTTCCCTGGGAAAGAAAACTCAGCAGTCCAGGTTCCTGATGTCAGTTTGTAGGGCTCCCTTGGGTCTATCAGGGCAGCACAAGTTTGAGGTGGGGACAACTTCGGTGTGGGGTCCATCCTTCGATATAAGGATTTTTTGCAGTCAGGGCCAGGGGCCCCCGGGCACATCCTTTTTCCATTTTCCCTGGGAAAGAAAACTCAGCAGTCCAGGTTCCTGATGTCATTTTGTAGGGCTCCCTTGGGTCTATCAGGGCAGCACAAGTTTGAGGTGGGGACAACTTCGGTGTGGGGTCCATCCTTCGATATAAGGATTTTTTGAACTGTGGCCCCAGCCCTGGGCCATGGGCCCCTGGGCACATCCTTTTTCCATTTTCCCTGGGAAAGAAAACTCAGCAGTCCAGGTTCCTGATGTCAGTTTGTAGGGCTCCCTTGGGTCTATCAGGGCAGCACAAGTTTGCGGTGGGGACAACTTTGGTGTGGGCTCCATCCTTCGATATAAGGATTTTTTGCAGTGAGGCTCCAGCCCAGAGCCAGGGGCCCCTGGGCACATCCTTTTTCCATTTTCCCTGGGAAAGAAAACTCAGCAGTCCAGGTTCCTGATGTCAGTTTGTAGGGCTCCCTTGGGTGTATCAGGGCAGCACAAGTTTGAGGTGGGGACAACTTCGGTGTGGGGTCCATCCTTCGATATAAGGATTTTTTGCAGTCAGGGCCAGGGGCCCCTGGGCACATCCTTTTTCCATTTTCCCTGGGAAAGAAAACTCAGCAGTCCAGGTTGCTGATGTCAGTTTGTAGGGCTCCCTTGGGTCTATCAGGGCAGCACAAGTTTGAGGTGGGGACAACTTCGGTGTGGGATCCATCCTTCGATATAAGGATTCTTTGCAGTGAGGCTCCAGCCCAGAGCCAGGGGCCCCTGGGCACATCCTTTGGCCATTTTCCCTGGGAAAGAAAACTCAGCAGTCCAGGTTCCTGATGTCAGTTTGTAGGGCTCCCTTGGGCCTATCAGGGCAGCACAAGTTTGAGGTGGGGACAACTTCGGTGTGGGCTCCATCCTTCGATATAAGGATTCTTTGCAGTCAGGGCCAGGGGCCCCTGGGCACATCCTTTGGCCATTTTCCCTGGGAAAGAAAACTCAGCAGTCCAGGTTCCTGATGTCAGTTTGTAGGGCTCCCTTGGGTCTATCAGGGCAGCACAAGTTTGAGGTGGGGACAACTTCGGTGTGGGGTCCATCCTTCGATATAAGGATTTTTTGCAGTCAGGGCCAGGGGCCCCCGGGCACATCCTTTTTCCATTTTCCCTGGGAAAGAAAACTCAGCATTCCAGGTTCCTGATGTCAGTTTGTAGGGCTCCCTTGGGTCTATCAGGGCAGCACAAGTTTGAGGTGGGGACAGCTTCGGTGTGAGGTCCATCCTTCGATATAAGGATTTTTTGAACTGTGGCCACAGCCCTGGGCCATGGGCCCCTGGGCACAACCTTTGGACATTTTCCCTGGGAAAGAAAACTCAGCAGTCCAGGTTCCTGATGTCAGTTTGTAGGGCTCCCTTGGGTCTATCAGGGCAGCAAAAGTTTGAGGTGGGGACAACTTTGATGTGGGGTCCATCCTTCGATATAAGGATTTTTTGCAGTGAGGCTCCAACCCAGAGCCAGGCGCACCTGGGCACATCCTTTTTCCATTTTCCCTGGGAAAGAAAACTCATCAGTCCAGGTTCCTGATGTCAGTTTGTAGGGCTCCCTTGGGTCTATCAGGGCAGCACAAGTTTGAGGTGGGGACAACTTCTGTGTGGGGTCCATCCTTCGATATAAGGATTCTTTGCAGTCAGGGCCAGGGGCCCCCGGGCACATCCTTTTTCCATTTTCCCTGGGAAAGAAAACTCAGCAGTCCAGGTTCCTGATGTCAGTTTGTAGGGCTCCCTTGGGTCTATCAGGGCAGCACAAGTTTGAGGTGGGGACAACTTCGGTGTGGGGTCCATCCTTCGATATAAGGATTTTTTGCAGTCAGGGCCAGGGGCCCCTGGGCACATCCTTTTTCCATTTTCCCTGGGAAAGAAAACTCAGCATTCCAGGTTCCTGACGTCAGCTTGTAGGGCTGCCTTGGGTCTATCAGGGCAGCACAAGTTTGAGGTGGGGACAACTTCGGTGTGGGGTCCATCCTTCGATATAAGGATTTTTTGAACTGTGGCCCTAGCCCTGGGCCATGGGCCCCTGGGCACATCCTTTTTCCATTTTCCCTGGGAAAGAAAACTCAGCAGTCCAGGTTCCTGATGTCAGTTTGTAGGGCTCCCTTGGGTCTATCAGGGCAGCACAAGTTTGAGGTGGGGACAACTTTGGTGTGGGGTACATCCTTCGATATAAGGAATTTCTGCAGTGAGGCTCCAGCCCAGAGCCAGGGGCCCCTGGGCACATCCTTTGGCCATTTTCCCTGGGAAAGAAAACTCAGCAGTCCAGGTTCCTGATGTCAGTTTGTAGGGCTCCCTTGGGTTTATCAGGGCAGCACAAGTTTGAGGTGGGGACAACTTTGGTGTGGGGTCCATCCTTCGATATAAGGATTCTTTGCAGTCAGGGCCAGGGGCCCCCGGGCACATCCTTTTTCCATTTTCCCTGGGAAAGAAAACTCAGCAGTCCAGGTTCCTGATGTCAGTTTGTAGGGCTCCCTTGGGTTTATCAGGGCAGCACAAGTTTGAGGTGGGGACAACTTCTGTGTGGGGTCCATCCTTCGATATAAGGATTCTTTGCAGTCAGGGCCAGGGGCCCCCGGGCACATCCTTTTTCCATTTTCCCTGGGAAAGAAAACTCAGCAGTCCAGGTTCCTGATGTCAGTTTGTAGGGCTCCCTTGGGTCTATCAGGGCAGCACAAGTTTGAGGTGGGGACAACTTCGGTGTGGGGTCCATCCTTCGATATAAGGATTTTTTGCAGTCAGGGCCAGGCGCCCCCGGGCACATCCTTTTTCCATTTTCCCTGGGAAAGAAAACTCAGCATTCCAGGTTCCTGATGTCAGTTTGTAGGGCTCCCTTGGGTCTATCAGGGCAGCACAAGTTTGAGGTGGGGACAGCTTCGGTGTGAGGTCCATCCTTCGATATAAGGATTTTTTGAACTGTGGCCACAGCCCTGGGCCATGGGCCCCTGGGCACATCCTTTTTTCATTTTCCCTGGGAAAGAAAACTCCGCAGTCCAGGTTCCTGATGTCAGTTTGCAGGGCTCCCTTGGGTCTATCAGGGCAGCACAAGTTTGAGGTGGGGACAACTTTGGTGTGGGCTCCATCCTTCGATATAAGGATTTTTTGCAGTGAGGCTCCTGCCCAGAGCCAGGGGCCCCTGGGCACATCCTTTTTCCATTTTCCCTGGGAAAGAAAACTCAGCAGTCCAGGTTCCTGATGTCAGTTTGTAGGGCTCCCTTGGGTGTATCAGGGCAGCACAAGTTTGAGGTGGGGACAACTTCGGTGTGGGGTCCATCCTTCGATATAAGGATTTTTTGCAGTCAGGGCCAGGGGCCCCCGGGCACATCCTTTTTCCATTTTCCCTGGGAAAGAAAACTCAGCAGTCCAGGTTCCTGATGTCAGTTTGTAGGGCTCCCTTGGGCCTATCAGGGCAGCACAAGTTTGAGGTGGGGACAACTTTGGTGTGGGGTCCATCCTTCGATATAAGGATTCTTTGCAGTCAGGGCCAGGGGCCCCTGGGCACATCCTTTGGCCATTTTCCCTGGGAAAGAAAACTCAGCAGTCCAGGTTCCTGATGTCAGTTTGTAGGGCTCCCTTGGGTCTATCAGGGCAGCACAAGTTTGAGGTGGGGACAACTTCGGTGTGGGGTCCATCCTTCGATATAAGGATTTTTTGCAGTCAGGGCCAGGGGCCCCCGGGCACATCCTTTTTCCATTTTCCCTGGGAAAGAAAACTCAGCATTCCAGGTTCCTGATGTCAGTTTGTAGGGCTCCCTTGGGTCTATCAGGGCAGCACAAGTTTGAGGTGGGGACAGCTTCGGTGTGAGGTCCATCCTTCGATATAAGGATTTTTTGAACTGTGGCCACAGCCCTGGGCCATGGGCCCCTGGGCACAACCTTTGGACATTTTCCCTGGGAAAGAAAACTCAGCAGTCCAGGTTCCTGATGTCAGTTTGTAGGGCTCCCTTGGGTCTATCAGGGCAGCACAAGTTTGAGGTGGGGACAACTTTGATGTGGGGTCCATCCTTCGATATAAGGATTTTTTGCAGTGAGGCTCCAACCCAGAGCTAGGCGCACCTGGGCACATCCTTTTTCCATTTTCCCTGGGAAAGAAAACTCATCAGTCCAGGTTCCTGATGTCAGTTTGTAGGGCTCCCTTGGGTCTATCAGGGCAGCACAAGTTTGAGGTGGGGACAACTTTGGTGTGGGGTCCATCCTTCGATATAAGGATTTTTCGCAGTCAGGGCCAGGGGCCCCCGGGCACATCCTTTTTCCATTTTCCCTGGGAAAGAAAACTCAGCAGTCCAGGTTCCTGATGTCAGTTTGTAGGGCTCCCTTGGGTCTATCAGGGCAGCACAAGTTTGAGGTGGGGACAACTTCGGTGTGGGGTCCATCCTTCGATATAAGGATTTTTTGCAGTCAGGGCCAGGGGCCCCTGGGCACATCCTTTTTCCATTTTCCCTGGGAAAGAAAACTCAGCATTCCAGGTTCCTGACGTCAGCTTGTAGGGCTGCCTTGGGTCTATCAGGGCAGCACAAGTTTGAGGTGGGGACAACTTCGGTGTGGGGTCCATCCTTCGATATAAGGATTTTTTGAACTGTGGCCCTAGCCCTGGGCCATGGGCCCCTGGGCACATCCTTTTTCCATTTTCCCTGGGAAAGAAAACTCAGCAGTCCAGGTTCCTGATGTCAGTTTGTAGGGCTGCCTTGGGTCTATCAGGGCAGCACAAGTTTGAGGTGGGGACAACTTCGGTGTGGGGTCCATCCTTCGATATAAGGATTTTTTGCAGTGAGGTTCCAGCCCAGAGCCAGGGGCCCCCGGGCACATCCTTTGGCCATTTTCCCTGGGAAAGAAAACTCAGCAGTCCAGGTTCCTGATGTCAGTTTGTAGGGCTCCCTTGGGTCTATCAGGGCAGCACAAGTTTGAGGTGGGGAGAACTTTGGTGTGGGGTCCATCCTTCGATATAAGGATTTTTTGCAGTGAGGGCCCTGCCCAGGGCCAGGGGCCCCCGGTCACATCCATTTTCCATTTTCCCTGGGAAAGAAAACTCAGCAGTCCAGGTTCCTGATGTCAGTTTGTAGGGCTCCCTTGGGTCTATCAGGGCAGCACAAGTTTGAGGTGGGGACAACTTTGGTGTGGGGTACATCCTTCGATATAAGGAATTTCTGCAGTGAGGCTCCAGCCCAGAGCCAGGGGCCCCTGGGCACATCCTTTGGCCATTTTCCCTGGGAAAGAAAACTCAGCAGTCCAGGTTCCTGATGTCAGTTTGTAGGGCTCCCTTGGGTCTATCAGGGCAGCACAAGTTTGAGGTGGGGACAACTTTGGTGTGGGGTCCATCCTTCGATATAAGGATTTTTTGAACTGAGGCCCCAGCCATGGGCCCCTGGGCACATCCTTTTTCCATTTTCCCTGGGAAAGAAAACTCATCAGTCCAGGTTCCTGATGTCAGTTTGTAGGGCTCCCTTGGGTTTATCAGGGCAGCACAAGTTTGAGGTGGGGACAACTTTGGTGTGGGGTCCATCCTTCGATATAAGGATTCTTTGCAGTCAGGGCCTGGGGCCCCCGGGCACATCCTTTTTCCATTTTCCCTGGGAAAGAAAACTCAGCAGTCCAGGTTCCTGATGTCAGTTTGTAGGGCTCCCTTGGGTTTATCAGGGCAGCACAAGTTTGAGGTGGGGACAACTTCTGTGTGGGGTCCATCCTTCGATATAAGGATTCTTTGCAGTCAGGGCCAGGGGCCCCCGGGCACATCCTTTTTCCATTTTCCCTGGGAAAGAAAACTCAGCAGTCCAGGTTCCTGATGTCAGTTTGTAGGGCTCCCTTGGGTCTATCAGGGCAGCACAAGTTTGAGGTGGGGACAACTTCGGTGTGGGGTCCATCCTTCGATATAAGGATTTTTTGCAGTCAGGGCCAGGCGCCCCCGGGCACATCCTTTTTCCATTTTCCCTGGGAAAGAAAACTCAGCATTCCAGGTTCCTGATGTCAGTTTGTAGGGCTCCCTTGGGTCTATCAGGGCAGCACAAGTTTGAGGTGGGGACAGCTTCGGTGTGAGGTCCATCCTTCGATATAAGGATTTTTTGAACTGTGGCCACAGCCCTGGGCCATGGGCCCCTGGGCACATCCTTTTTTCATTTTCCCTGGGAAAGAAAACTCCGCAGTCCAGGTTCCTGATGTCAGTTTGTAGGGCTCCCTTGGGTCTATCAGGGCAGCACAAGTTTGAGGTGGGGACAGCTTCGGTGTGGGGTCCATCCTTCGATATAAGGATTTTTTGCAGTGAGGTTCCAGCCCAGAGCCAGGGGCCCCCGGGCACATCCTTTGGCCATTTTCCCTGGGAAAGAAAACTCAGCAGTCCAGGTTCCTGATGTCAGTTTGTAGGGCTCCCTTGGGTCTATCAGGGCAGCACAAGTTTGAGGTGGGGAGAACTTTGGTGTGGGGTCCATCCTTCGATATAAGGAATTTCTGCAGTGAGGCTCCAGCCCAGAGCCAGGGGCCCCTGGGCACATCCTTTGGCCATTTTCCCTGGGAAAGAAAACTCAGCAGTCCAGGTTCCTGATGTCAGTTTGTAGGGCTCCCTTGGGTCTATCAGGGCAGCACAAGTTTGAGGTGGGGACAACTTTGGTGTGGGGTCCATCCTTCGATATAAGGATTTTTTGAACTGAGGCCCCAGCCATGGGCCCCTGGGCACATCCTTTTTCCATTTTCCCTGGGAAAGAAAACTCATCAGTCCAGGTTCCTGATGTCAGTTTGTAGGGCTCCCTTGGGTTTATCAGGGCAGCACAAGTTTGAGGTGGGGACAACTTTGGTGTGGGGTCCATCCTTCGATATAAGGATTCTTTGCAGTCAGGGCCTGGGGCCCCCGGGCACATCCTTTTTCCATTTTCCCTGGGAAAGAAAACTCAGCAGTCCAGGTTCCTGATGTCAGTTTGTAGGGCTCCCTTGGGTTTATCAGGGCAGCACAAGTTTGAGGTGGGGACAACTTCTGTGTGGGGTCCATCCTTCGATATAAGGATTCTTTGCAGTCAGGGCCAGGGGCCCCCGGGCACATCCTTTTTCCATTTTCCCTGGGAAAGAAAACTCAGCAGTCCAGGTTCCTGATGTCAGTTTGTAGGGCTCCCTTGGGTCTATCAGGGCAGCACAAGTTTGAGGTGGGGACAACTTCGGTGTGGGGTCCATCCTTCGATATAAGGATTTTTTGCAGTCAGGGCCAGGCGCCCCCGGGCACATCCTTTTTCCATTTTCCCTGGGAAAGAAAACTCAGCATTCCAGGTTCCTGATGTCAGTTTGTAGGGCTCCCTTGGGTCTATCAGGGCAGCACAAGTTTGAGGTGGGGACAGCTTCGGTGTGAGGTCCATCCTTCGATATAAGGATTTTTTGAACTGTGGCCACAGCCCTGGGCCATGGGCCCCTGGGCACATCCTTTTTTCATTTTCCCTGGGAAAGAAAACTCCGCAGTCCAGGTTCCTGATGTCAGTTTGCAGGGCTCCCTTGGGTCTATCAGGGCAGCACAAGTTTGAGGTGGGGACAACTTTGATGTGGGGTCCATCCTTCGATATAAGAATTTTTTGCAGTGAGGCTCCAACCCAGAGCCAGGGGCCCCTGGGCACATCCTTTTTCCATTTTCCCTGGGAAAGAAAACTCATCAGTCCAGGTTCCTGATGTCAGTTTGTAGGGCTCCCTTGGGTGTATCAGGGCAGCACAAGTTTGAGGTGGGGACAACTTTGGTGTGGGGTCCATCCTTCGATATAAGGATTTTTCGCAGTCAGGGCCAGGGGCCCCCGGGCACATCCTTTTTCCATTTTCCCTGGGAAAGAAAACTCAGCAGTCCAGGTTCCTGATGTCAGTTTGTAGGGCTCCCTTGGGTCTATCAGGGCAGCACAAGTTTGAGGTGGGGACAACTTTGGTGTGGGCTCCATCCTTCGATATAAGGATTTTTTGCAGTGAGGCTCCAGCCCAGAGCCAGGGGCCCCTGGGCACATCCTTTTTCCATTTTCCCTGGGAAAGAAAACTCAGCAGTCCAGGTTCCTGATGTCAGTTTGTAGGGCTCCCTTGGGTGTATCAGGGCAGCACAAGTTTGAGGTGGGGACAACTTCGGTGTGGGGTCCATCCTTCGATATAAGGATTTTTTGCAGTCAGGGCCAGGGGCCCCCGGGCACATCCTTTTTCCATTTTCCCTGGGAAAGAAAACTCAGCAGTCCAGGTTCCTGATGTCAGTTTGTAGGGCTCCCTTGGGTTTATCAGGGCAGCACAAGTTTGAGGTGGGGACAACTTCGGTGTGGGGTCCATCCTTCGATATAAGGATTTTTTGAACTGTGGCCCCAGCCCTGGACCATGGGGCCCTGGGCACATCCTTTTTCCATTTTCCCTGGGAAAGAAAACTCAGCAGTCCAGGTTCCTGATGTCAGTTTGTAGGGCTGCCTTGGGTCTATCAGGGCAGCACAAGTTTGAGGTGGGGACAACTTCGGTGTGGGGTCCATCCTTCGATATAAGGATTTTTTGCAGTGAGGCTCCAGCCCAGAGCCAGGGGCCCCTGGGCACATCCTTTGGCCATTTTCCCTGGGAAAGAAAACTCAGCAGTCCAGGTTCCTGATGTCAGTTTGTAGGGCTCCCTTGGGTCTATCAGGGCAGCACAAGTTTGAGGTGGGGACAACTTCGGTGTGGGGTCCATCCTTCGATATAAGGATTTTTTGCAGTCAGGGCCAGGGGCCCCCGGGCACATCCTTTTTCCATTTTCCCTGGGAAAGAAAACTCAGCAGTCCAGGTTCCTGATGTCATTTTGTAGGGCTCCCTTGGGTCTATCAGGGCAGCACAAGTTTGAGGTGGGGACAACTTCGGTGTGGGGTCCATCCTTCGATATAAGGATTTTTTGAACTGTGGCCCCAGCCCTGGGCCATGGGCCCCTGGGCACATCCTTTTTCCATTTTCCCTGGGAAAGAAAACTCAGCAGTCCAGGTTCCTGATGTCAGTTTGTAGGGCTCCCTTGGGTCTATCAGGGCAGCACAAGTTTGAGGTGGGGACAACTTCGGTGTGGGCTCCATCCTTCGATATAAGGATTTTTTGCAGTGAGGCTCCAGCCCAGAGCCAGGGGCCCCTGGGCACATCCTTTTTCCATTTTCCCTGGGAAAGAAAACTCAGCAGTCCAGGTTCCTGATGTCAGTTTGTAGGGCTCCCTTGGGTGTATCAGGGCAGCACAAGTTTGAGGTGGGGACAACTTCGGTGTGGGGTCCATCCTTCGATATAAGGATTTTTTGCAGTCAGGGCCAGGGGCCCCCGGGCACATCCTTTTTCCATTTTCCCTGGGAAAGAAAACTCAGCAGTCCAGGTTCCTGATGTCAGTTTGTAGGGCTCCCTTGGGTTTATCAGGGCAGCACAAGTTTGAGGTGGGGACAACTTCGGTGTGGGGTCCATCCTTCGATATAAGGATTTTTTGAACTGAGGCCCCAGCCCTGGGCCATGGGCCCCTGGGCACATCCTTTTTCCATTTTCCCTGGGAAAGAAAACTCAGCAGTCCAGGTTCCTCATTTCAGTTTGTAGGGCTCCCTTGGGTCTATCAGGGCAGCACAAGTTTGAGGTGGGGACAACTTCGGTGTGGGGTCCATCCTTCGATATAAGGATTCTTTGCAGTGAGGCTCCAGCCCAGAGCCAGGGGCCCCTGGGCACATCCTTTGGCCATTTTCCCTGGGAAAGAAAACTCAGCAGTCCAGGTTCCTGATGTCAGTTTGTAGGGCTCCCTTGGGCCTATCAGGGCAGCACAAGTTTGAGGTGGGGACAACTTTGGTGTGGGGTCCATCCTTCGATATAAGGATTCTTTGCAGTCAGGGCCAGGGGCCCCTGGGCACATCCTTTTTCCATTTTCCCTGGGAAAGAAAACTCAGCAGTCCAGGTTGCTGATGTCAGTTTGTAGGGCTCACTTGGGTCTATCAGGGCAGCACAAGTTTGAGGTGGGGACAACTTCGGTGTGGGGTCCATCCTTCGATATAAGGATTTTTTGAACTGAGGCCCCAGCCCTGGGCCATGGGCCCCTGGGCACATCCTTTTTCCATTTTCCCTGGGAAAGAAAACTCAGCAGTCCAGGTTCCTCATTTCAGTTTGTAGGGCTCCCTTGGGTCTATCAGGGCAGCACAAGTTTGAGGTGGGGACAACTTCGGTGTGGGGTCCATCCTTCGATATAAGGATTCTTTGCAGTGAGGCTCCAGCCCAGAGCCAGGGGCCCCTGGGCACATCCTTTGGCCATTTTCCCTGGGAAAGAAAACTCAGCAGTCCAGGTTCCTCATTTCAGTTTGTAGGGCTCCCTTGGGTCTATCAGGGCAGCACAAGTTTGAGGTGGGGACAACTTTTGTGTGGGGTCCATCCTTCGATATAAGGATTCTTTGCAGTCAGGGCCAGGGGCCCCTGGGCACATCCTTTTTCCATTTTCCCTGGGAAAGAAAACTCAGCAGTCCAGGTTGCTGATGTCAGTTTGTAGGGCTCCCTTGGGTCTATCAGGGCAGCACAAGTTTGAGGTGGGGACAACTTCGGTGTGGGGTCCATCCTTCGATATAAGGATTCTTTGCAGTGAGGCTCCAGCCCAGAGCCAGGGGCCCCTGGGCACATCCTTTGGCCATTTTCCCTGGGAAAGAAAACTCAGCAGTCCAGGTTCCTGATGTCAGTTTGTAGGGCTCCCTTGGGCCTATCAGGGCAGCACAAGTTTGAGGTGGGGACAACTTTGGTGTGGGGTCCATCCTTCGATATAAGGATTCTTTGCAGTCAGGGCCAGGGGCCCCTGGGCACATCCTTTGGCCATTTTCCCTGGGAAAGAAAACTCAGCAGTCCAGGTTCCTGATGTCAGTTTGTAGGGCTCCCTTGGGTCTATCAGGGCAGCACAAGTTTGAGGTGGGGACAACTTCGGTGTGGGGTCCATCCTTCGATATAAGGATTTTTTGCAGTCAGGGCCAGGGGCCCCCGGGCACATCCTTTTTCCATTTTCCCTGGGAAAGAAAACTCAGCATTCCAGGTTCCTGATGTCAGTTTGTAGGGCTCCCTTGGGTCTATCAGGGCAGCACAAGTTTGAGGTGGGGACAGCTTCGGTGTGAGGTCCATCCTTCGATATAAGGATTTTTTGAACTGTGGCCACAGCCCTGGGCCATGGGCCCCTGGGCACAACCTTTGGACATTTTCCCTGGGAAAGAAAACTCAGCAGTCCAGGTTCCTGATGTCAGTTTGTAGGGCTCCCTTGGGTCTATCAGGGCAGCACAAGTTTGAGGTGGGGACAACTTTGATGTGGGGTCCATCCTTCGATATAAGGATTTTTTGCAGTGAGGCTCCAACCCAGAGCCAGGCGCACCTGGGCACATCCTTTTTCCATTTTCCCTGGGAAAGAAAACTCATCAGTCCAGGTTCCTGATGTCAGTTTGTAGGGCTCCCTTGGGTCTATCAGGGCAGCACAAGTTTGAGGTGGGGACAACTTTGGTGTGGGGTCCATCCTTCGATATAAGGATTTTTCGCAGTCAGGGCCAGGGGCCCCCGGGCACATCCTTTTTCCATTTTCCCTGGGAAAGAAAACTCAGCAGTCCAGGTTCCTGATGTCAGTTTGTAGGGCTCCCTTGGGTCTATCAGGGCAGCACAAGTTTGAGGTGGGGACAACTTTGGTGTGGGGTCCATCCTTCGATATAAGGATTTTTTGCAGTCAGGGCCAGGGGCCCCTGGGCACATCCTTTTTCCATTTTCCCTGGGAAAGAAAACTCAGCATTCCAGGTTCCTGACGTCAGCTTGTAGGGCTGCCTTGGGTCTATCAGGGCAGCACAAGTTTGAGGTGGGGACAACTTCGGTGTGGGGTCCATCCTTCGATATAAGGATTTTTTGAACTGTGGCCCTAGCCCTGGGCCATGGGCCCCTGGGCACATCCTTTTTCCATTTTCCCTGGGAAAGAAAACTCAGCAGTCCAGGTTCCTGATGTCAGTTTGTAGGGCTGCCTTGGGTCTATCAGGGCAGCACAAGTTTGAGGTGGGGACAACTTCGGTGTGGGGTCCATCCTTCGATATAAGGATTTTTTGCAGTGAGGCTCCAGCCCAGAGCCAGGGGCCCCTGGGCACATCCTTTTTCCATTTTCCCTGGGAAAGAAAACTCAGCAGTCCAGGTTCCTGATGTCAGTTTGTAGGGCTCCCTTGGGTGTATCAGGGCAGCACAAGTTTGAGGTGGGGACAACTTCGGTGTGGGGTCCATCCTTCGATATAAGGATTTTTTGCAGTCAGGGCCAGGGGCCCCCGGGCACATCCTTTTTCCATTTTCCCTGGGAAAGAAAACTCAGCAGTCCAGGTTCCTGATGTCAGTTTGTAGGGCTCCCTTGGGTTTATCAGGGCAGCACAAGTTTGAGGTGGGGACAACTTCGGTGTGGGGTCCATCCTTCGATATAAGGATTTTTTGAACTGTGGCCCCAGCCCTGGACCATGGGGCCCTGGGCACATCCTTTTTCCATTTTCCCTGGGAAAGAAAACTCAGCAGTCCAGGTTCCTGATGTCAGTTTGTAGGGCTGCCTTGGGTCTATCAGGGCAGCACAAGTTTGAGGTGGGGACAACTTCGGTGTGGGGTCCATCCTTCGATATAAGGATTTTTTGCAGTGAGGCTCCAGCCCAGAGCCAGGGGCCCCTGGGCACATCCTTTGGCCATTTTCCCTGGGAAAGAAAACTCAGCAGTCCAGGTTCCTGATGTCAGTTTGTAGGGCTCCCTTGGGTCTATCAGGGCAGCACAAGTTTGAGGTGGGGACAACTTCGGTGTGGGGTCCATCCTTCGATATAAGGATTTTTTGCAGTCAGGGCCAGGGGCCCCCGGGCACATCCTTTTTCCATTTTCCCTGGGAAAGAAAACTCAGCAGTCCAGGTTCCTGATGTCATTTTGTAGGGCTCCCTTGGGTCTATCAGGGCAGCACAAGTTTGAGGTGGGGACAACTTCGGTGTGGGGTCCATCCTTCGATATAAGGATTTTTTGAACTGTGGCCCCAGCCCTGGGCCATGGGCCCCTGGGCACATCCTTTTTCCATTTTCCCTGGGAAAGAAAACTCAGCAGTCCAGGTTCCTGATGTCAGTTTGTAGGGCTCCCTTGGGTCTATCAGGGCAGCACAAGTTTGAGGTGGGGACAACTTCGGTGTGGGCTCCATCCTTCGATATAAGGATTTTTTGCAGTGAGGCTCCAGCCCAGAGCCAGGGGCCCCTGGGCACATCCTTTTTCCATTTTCCCTGGGAAAGAAAACTCAGCAGTCCAGGTTCCTGATGTCAGTTTGTAGGGCTCCCTTGGGTCTATCAGGGCAGCACAAGTTTGAGGTGGGGACAACTTCGGTGTGGGGTCCATCCTTCGATATAAGGATTTTTTGCAGTCAGGGCCAGGGGCCCCCGGGCACATCCTTTTTCCATTTTCCCTGGGAAAGAAAACTCAGCAGTCCAGGTTCCTGATGTCAGTTTGTAGGGCTCCCTTGGGTTTATCAGGGCAGCACAAGTTTGAGGTGGGGACAACTTCGGTGTGGGGTCCATCCTTCGATATAAGGATTTTTTGAACTGAGGCCCCAGCCCTGGGCCATGGGCCCCTGGGCACATCCTTTTTCCATTTTCCCTGGGAAAGAAAACTCAGCAGTCCAGGTTCCTCATTTCAGTTTGTAGGGCTCCCTTGGGTCTATCAGGGCAGCACAAGTTTGAGGTGGGGACAACTTCGGTGTGGGGTCCATCCTTCGATATAAGGATTCTTTGCAGTGAGGCTCCAGCCCAGAGCCAGGGGCCCCTGGGCACATCCTTTGGCCATTTTCCCTGGGAAAGAAAACTCAGCAGTCCAGGTTCCTCATTTCAGTTTGTAGGGCTCCCTTGGGTCTATCAGGGCAGCACAAGTTTGAGGTGGGGACAACTTTTGTGTGGGGTCCATCCTTCGATATAAGGATTCTTTGCAGTCAGGGCCAGGGGCCCCTGGGCACATCCTTTTTCCATTTTCCCTGGGAAAGAAAACTCAGCAGTCCAGGTTGCTGATGTCAGTTTGTAGGGCTCCCTTGGGTCTATCAGGGCAGCACAAGTTTGAGGTGGGGACAACTTCGGTGTGGGGTCCATCCTTCGATATAAGGATTCTTTGCAGTGAGGCTCCAGCCCAGAGCCAGGGGCCCCTGGGCACATCCTTTGGCCATTTTCCCTGGGAAAGAAAACTCAGCAGTCCAGGTTCCTGATGTCAGTTTGTAGGGCTCCCTTGGGCCTATCAGGGCAGCACAAGTTTGAGGTGGGGACAACTTTGGTGTGGGGTCCATCCTTCGATATAAGGATTCTTTGCAGTCAGGGCCAGGGGCCCCTGGGCACATCCTTTGGCCATTTTCCCTGGGAAAGAAAACTCAGCAGTCCAGGTTCCTGATGTCAGTTTGTAGGGCTCCCTTGGGTCTATCAGGGCAGCACAAGTTTGAGGTGGGGACAACTTCGGTGTGGGGTCCATCCTTCGATATAAGGATTTTTTGCAGTCAGGGCCAGGGGCCCCCGGGCACATCCTTTTTCCATTTTCCCTGGGAAAGAAAACTCAGCATTCCAGGTTCCTGATGTCAGTTTGTAGGGCTCCCTTGGGTCTATCAGGGCAGCACAAGTTTGAGGTGGGGACAGCTTCGGTGTGAGGTCCATCCTTCGATATAAGGATTTTTTGAACTGTGGCCACAGCCCTGGGCCATGGGCCCCTGGGCACAACCTTTGGACATTTTCCCTGGGAAAGAAAACTCAGCAGTCCAGGTTCCTGATGTCAGTTTGTAGGGCTCCCTTGGGTCTATCAGGGCAGCACAAGTTTGAGGTGGGGACAACTTTGATGTGGGGTCCATCCTTCGATATAAGGATTTTTTGCAGTGAGGCTCCAACCCAGAGCCAGGCGCACCTGGGCACATCCTTTTTCCATTTTCCCTGGGAAAGAAAACTCATCAGTCCAGGTTCCTGATGTCAGTTTGTAGGGCTCCCTTGGGTCTATCAGGGCAGCACAAGTTTGAGGTGGGGACAACTTTGGTGTGGGGTCCATCCTTCGATATAAGGATTTTTCGCAGTCAGGGCCAGGGGCCCCCGGGCACATCCTTTTTCCATTTTCCCTGGGAAAGAAAACTCAGCAGTCCAGGTTCCTGATGTCAGTTTGTAGGGCTCCCTTGGGTCTATCAGGGCAGCACAAGTTTGAGGTGGGGACAACTTTGGTGTGGGGTCCATCCTTCGATATAAGGATTTTTTGCAGTCAGGGCCAGGGGCCCCTGGGCACATCCTTTTTCCATTTTCCCTGGGAAAGAAAACTCAGCATTCCAGGTTCCTGACGTCAGCTTGTAGGGCTGCCTTGGGTCTATCAGGGCAGCACAAGTTTGAGGTGGGGACAACTTCGGTGTGGGGTCCATCCTTCGATATAAGGATTTTTTGAACTGTGGCCCTAGCCCTGGGCCATGGGCCCCTGGGCACATCCTTTTTCCATTTTCCCTGGGAAAGAAAACTCAGCAGTCCAGGTTCCTGATGTCAGTTTGTAGGGCTGCCTTGGGTCTATCAGGGCAGCACAAGTTTGAGGTGGGGACAACTTCGGTGTGGGGTCCATCCTTCGATATAAGGATTTTTTGCAGTGAGGTTCCAGCCCAGAGCCAGGGGCCCCTGGGCACATCATTTGGCCATTTTCCCTGGGAAAGAAAACTCAGCAGTCCAGGTTCCTGATGTCAGTTTGTAGGGCTCCCTTGGGTCTATCAGGGCAGCACAAGTTTGAGGTGGGGAGAACTTTGGTGTGGGGTCCATCCTTCGATATAAGGATTTTTTGCAGTGAGGGCCCTGCCCAGGGCCAGGGGCCCCCGGTCACATCCATTTTCCATTTTCCCTGGGAAAGAAAACTCAGCAGTCCAGGTTCCTGATGTCAGTTTGTAGGGCTCCCTTGGGTCTATCAGGGCAGCACAAGTTTGAGGTGGGGACAACTTCGGTGTGGGGTACATCCTTCGATATAAGGAATTTCTGCAGTGAGGCTCCAGCCCAGAGCCAGGGGCCCCTGGGCACATCCTTTGGCCATTTTCCCTGGGAAAGAAAACTCAGCAGTCCAGGTTCCTGATGTCAGTTTGTAGGGCTCCCTTGGGTCTATCAGGGCAGCACAAGTTTGAGGTGGGGACAACTTTGGTGTGGGGTCCATCCTTCGATATAAGGATTTTTTGAACTGAGGCCCCAGCCATGGGCCCCCGGGCACATCCTTTTTCCATTTTCCCTGGGAAAGAAAACTCATCAGTCCAGGTTCCTGATGTCAGTTTGTAGGGCTCCCTTGGGTTTATCAGGGCAGCACAAGTTTGAGGTGGGGACAACTTTGGTGTGGGGTCCATCCTTCGATATAAGGATTCTTTGCAGTCAGGGCCAGGGGCCCCCGGGCACATCCTTTTTCCATTTTCCCTGGGAAAGAAAACTCAGCAGTCCAGGTTCCTGATGTCAGTTTGTAGGGCTCCCTTGGGTTTATCAGGGCAGCACAAGTTTGAGGTGGGGACAACTTCTGTGTGGGGTCCATCCTTCGATATAAGGATTCTTTGCAGTCAGGGCCAGGGGCCCCCGGGCACATCCTTTTTCCATTTTCCCTGGGAAAGAAAACTCAGCAGTCCAGGTTCCTGATGTCAGTTTGTAGGGCTCCCTTGGGTCTATCAGGGCAGCACAAGTTTGAGGTGGGGACAACTTCGGTGTGGGGTCCATCCTTCGATATAAGGATTTTTTGCAGTCAGGGCCAGGCGCCCCCGGGCACATCCTTTTTCCATTTTCCCTGGGAAAGAAAACTCAGCATTCCAGGTTCCTGATGTCAGTTTGTAGGGCTCCCTTGGGTCTATCAGGGCAGCACAAGTTTGAGGTGGGGACAGCTTCGGTGTGAGGTCCATCCTTCGATATAAGGATTTTTTGAACTGTGGCCACAGCCCTGGGCCATGGGCCCCTGGGCACATCCTTTTTTCATTTTCCCTGGGAAAGAAAACTCCGCAGTCCAGGTTCCTGATGTCAGTTTGCAGGGCTCCCTTGGGTCTATCAGGGCAGCACAAGTTTGAGGTGGGGACAACTTTGATGTGGGGTCCATCCTTCGATATAAGAATTTTTTGCAGTGAGGCTCCAACCCAGAGCCAGGGGCCCCTGGGCACATCCTTTTTCCATTTTCCCTGGGAAAGAAAACTCATCAGTCCAGGTTCCTGATGTCAGTTTGTAGGGCTCCCTTGGGTTTATCAGGGCAGCACAAGTTTGAGGTGGGGACAACTTTGGTGTGGGGTCCATCCTTCGATATAAGGATTTTTCGCAGTCAGGGCCAGGGGCCCCCGGGCACATCCTTTTTCCATTTTCCCTGGGAAAGAAAACTCAGCAGTCCAGGTTCCTGATGTCAGTTTGTAGGGCTCCCTTGGGTCTATCAGGGCAGCACAAGTTTGAGGTGGGGACAACTTTGGTGTGGGCTCCATCCTTCGATATAAGGATTTTTTGCAGTGAGGCTCCTGCCCAGAGCCAGGGGCCCCTGGGCACATCCTTTTTCCATTTTCCCTGGGAAAGAAAACTCAGCAGTCCAGGTTCCTGATGTCAGTTTGTAGGGCTCCCTTGGGTGTATCAGGGCAGCACAAGTTTGAGGTGGGGAAAACTTCGGTGTGGGGTCCATCCTTCGATATAAGGATTTTTTGCAGTCAGGGCCAGGGGCCCCCGGGCACATCCTTTTTCCATTTTCCCTGGGAAAGAAAACTCAGCAGTCCAGGTTCCTGATGTCAGTTTGTAGGGCTCCCTTGGGTTTATCAGGGCAGCACAAGTTTGAGGTGGGGACAACTTCGGTGTGGGGTCCATCCTTCGATATAAGGATTTTTTGAACTGTGGCCCCAGCCCTGGACCATGGGGCCCTGGGCACATCCTTTTTCCATTTTCCCTGGGAAAGAAAACTCAGCAGTCCAGGTTCCTGATGTCAGTTTGTAGGGCTGCCTTGGGTCTATCAGGGCAGCACAAGTTTGAGGTGGGGACAACTTCGGTGTGGGGTCCATCCTTCGATATAAGGATTTTTTGCAGTGAGGCTCCAGCCCAGAGCCAGGGGCCCCTGGGCACATCCTTTGGCCATTTTCCCTGGGAAAGAAAACTCAGCAGTCCAGGTTCCTGATGTCAGTTTGTAGGGCTCCCTTGGGTCTATCAGGGCAGCACAAGTTTGAGGTGGGGACAACTTCGGTGTGGGGTCCATCCTTCGATATAAGGATTTTTTGCAGTCAGGGCCAGGGGCCCCCGGGCACATCCTTTTTCCATTTTCCCTGGGAAAGAAAACTCAGCAGTCCAGGTTCCTGATGTCAGTTTGTAGGGCTCCCTTGGGTCTATCAGGGCAGCACAAGTTTGAGGTGGGGACAACTTTGGTGTGGGCTCCATCCTTCGATATAAGGATTTTTTGCAGTGAGGCCCCAGCCCAGAGCCAGGGGCCCCTGGGCACATCCTTTTTCCATTTTCCCTGGGAAAGAAAACTCAGCAGTCCAGGTTCCTGATGTCAGTTTGTAGGGCTCCCTTGGGTGTATCAGGGCAGCACAAGTTTGAGGTGGGGACAACTTCGGTGTGGGGTCCATCCTTCGATATAAGGATTTTTTGCAGTCAGGGCCAGGGGCCCCCGGGCACATCCTTTTTCCATTTTCCCTGGGAAAGAAAACTCAGCAGTCCAGGTTCCTGATGTCAGTTTGTAGGGCTCCCTTGGGTTTATCAGGGCAGCACAAGTTTGAGGTGGGGACAACTTCGGTGTGGGGTCCATCCTTCGATATAAGGATTTTTTGAACTGTGGCCCCAGCCCTGGACCATGGGGCCCTGGGCACATCCTTTTTCCATTTTCCCTGGGAAAGAAAACTCAGCAGTCCAGGTTCCTGATGTCAGTTTGTAGGGCTGCCTTGGGTCTATCAGGGCAGCACAAGTTTGAGGTGGGGACAACTTCGGTGTGGGGTCCATCCTTCGATATAAGGATTTTTTGCAGTGAGGCTCCAGCCCAGAGCCAGGGGCCCCTGGGCACATCCTTTGGCCATTTTCCCTGGGAAAGAAAACTCAGCAGTCCAGGTTCCTGATGTCAGTTTGTAGGGCTCCCTTGGGTCTATCAGGGCAGCACAAGTTTGAGGTGGGGACAACTTCGGTGTGGGGTCCATCCTTCGATATAAGGATTTTTTGCAGTCAGGGCCAGGGGCCCCCGGGCACATCCTTTTTCCATTTTCCCTGGGAAAGAAAACTCAGCAGTCCAGGTTCCTGATGTCATTTTGTAGGGCTCCCTTGGGTCTATCAGGGCAGCACAAGTTTGAGGTGGGGACAACTTCGGTGTGGGGTCCATCCTTCGATATAAGGATTTTTTGAACTGTGGCCCCAGCCCTGGGCCATGGGCCCCTGGGCACATCCTTTTTCCATTTTCCCTGGGAAAGAAAACTCAGCAGTCCAGGTTCCTGATGTCAGTTTGTAGGGCTCCCTTGGGTCTATCAGGGCAGCACAAGTTTGAGGTGGGGACAACTTCGGTGTGGGGTCCATCCTTCGATATAAGGATTCTTTGCAGTGAGGCTCCAGCCCAGAGCCAGGGGCCCCTGGGCACATCCTTTGGCCATTTTCCCTGGGAAAGAAAACTCAGCAGTCCAGGTTCCTGATGTCAGTTTGTAGGGCTCCCTTGGGTCTATCAGGGCAGCACAAGTTTGAGGTGGGGACAACTTCGGTGTGGGGTCCATCCTTCGATATAAGGATTTTTTGCAGTCAGGGCCAGGGGCCCCTGGGCACATCCTTTTTCCATTTTCCCTGGGAAAGAAAACTCAGCATTCCAGGTTCCTGACGTCAGCTTGTAGGGCTCCCTTGGGTCTATCAGGGCAGCACAAGTTTGAGGTGGGGACAACTTCGGTGTGGGGTCCATCCTTCGATATAAGGATTTTTTGTAGTGAGGCCCCAGCCCAGGGCCATGGGCCCCTGGGCACATCCTTTTTCCATTTTCCCTGGGAAAGAAAACTCAGCAGTCCAGGTTCCTGATGTCAGTTTGTAGGGCTCCCTTGGGTGTATCAGGGCAGCACAAGTTTGAGGTGGAGACAACTTCGGTGTTGGGTCCATCCTTCGATATAAGGATTCTTTGCAGTGAGGCTCCAGCCCAGAGCCAGGGGCCCCTGGGCACATCCTTTGGCCATTTTCCCTGGGAAAGAAAACTCAGCAGTCCAGGTTCCTGATGTCAGTTTGTAGGGCTCCCTTGGGTCTATCAGGGCAGCACAAGTTTGAGGTGGGGACAACTTTGGTGTGGGGTCCATCCTTCGATATAAGGATTTTTTGCAGTCAGGGCCAGGGGCCCCCGGGCACATCCTTTTTCCATTTTCCCTGGGAAAGAAAACTCAGCAGTCCAGGTTCCTGATGTCATTTTGTAGGGCTCCCTTGGGTCTATCAGGGCAGCACAAGTTTGAGGTGGGGACAACTTCGGTGTGGGGTCCATCCTTCGATATAAGGATTTTTTGAACTGTGGCCCCAGCCTTGGGCCATGGGCCCCTGGGCACATCCTTTTTCCATTTTCCCTAGGAAAGAAAACTCAGCAGTCCAGGTTCCTGATGTCAGTTTGTAGGGCTCCCTTGGGTCTATCAGGGCAGCACAAGTTTGAGGTGGGGACAACTTTGGTGTGGGGTCCATCCTTCGATATAAGGATTTTTTGCAGTGAGGCTCCAGCCCAGAGCCAGGGGCCCCTGGGCACATCCTTTGGCCATTTTCCCTGGGAAAGAAAACTCAGCAGTCCAGGTTCCTGATGTCAGTTTGTAGGGCTCCCTTGGGTGTATCAGGGCAGCACAAGTTTGAGGTGGGGACAACTTCGGTGTGGGGTCCATCCTTCGATATAAGGATTTTTTGCAGTCAGGGCCAGGGGCCCCTGGGCACATCCTTTTTCCATTTTCCCTGGGAAAGAAAACTCAGCATTCCAGGTTCCTGACGTCAGCTTGTAGGGCTCCCTTGGGTCTATCAGGGCAGCACAAGTTTGAGGTGGGGACAACTTCGGTGTGGGGTCCATCCTTCGATATAAGGATTTTTTGTAGTGAGGCCCCAGCCCAGGGCCATGGGCCCCTGGGCACATCCTTTTTCCATTTTCCCTGGGAAAGAAAACTCAGCAGTCCAGGTTCCTGATGTCAGTTTGTAGGGCTCCCTTGGGTGTATCAGGGCAGCACAAGTTTGAGGTGGAGACAACTTCGGTGTTGGGTCCATCCTTCGATATAAGGATTCTTTGCAGTGAGGCTCCAGCCCAGAGCCAGGGGCCCCTGGGCACATCCTTTGGCCATTTTCCCTGGGAAAGAAAACTCAGCAGTCCAGGTTCCTGATGTCAGTTTGTAGGGCTCCCTTGGGTCTATCAGGGCAGCACAAGTTTGAGGTGGGGACAACTTCGGTGTGGGGTCCATCCTTCGATATAAGGATTTTTTGCAGTCAGGGCCAGGGGCCCCCGGGCACATCCTTTTTCCATTTTCCCTGGGAAAGAAAACTCAGCAGTCCAGGTTCCTGATGTCATTTTGTAGGGCTCCCTTGGGTCTATCAGGGCAGCACAAGTTTGAGGTGGGGACAACTTCGGTGTGGGGTCCATCCTTCGATATAAGGATTTTTTGAACTGTGGCCCCAGCCTTGGGCCATGGGCCCCTGGGCACATCCTTTTTCCATTTTCCCTAGGAAAGAAAACTCAGCAGTCCAGGTTCCTGATGTCAGTTTGTAGGGCTCCCTTGGGTCTATCAGGGCAGCACAAGTTTGAGGTGGGGACAACTTTGGTGTGGGGTCCATCCTTCGATATAAGGATTTTTTGCAGTGAGGCTCCAGCCCAGAGCCAGGGGCCCCTGGGCACATCCTTTGGCCATTTTCCCTGGGAAAGAAAACTCAGCAGTCCAGGTTCCTGATGTCAGTTTGTAGGGCTCCCTTGGGTCTATCAGGGCAGCACAAGTTTGAGGTGGGGACAACTTTGGTGTGGGGTCCATCCTTCGATATAAGGATTTTTTGCAGTGAGGGCCCTGCCCAGGGCCAGGGGCCCCCGGTCACATCCATTTTCCATTTTCCCTGGGAAAGAAAACTCAGCAGTCCAGGTTCCTGATGTCAGTTTGTAGGGCTCCCTTGGGTCTATCAGGGCAGCACAAGTTTGAGGTGGGGTTAACTTCGGTGTGGGGTACATCCTTCGATATAAGGAATTTCTGCAGTGAGGCTGCAGCCCAGAGCCAGGGGCCCCTGGGCACATCCTTTGGCCATTTTCCCTGGGAAAGAAAACTCAGCAGTCCAGGTTCCTGATGTCAGTTTGTAGGGCTCCCTTGGGTCTATCAGGGCAGCACAAGTTTGAGGTGGGGACAACTTCGGTGTGGGGTCCATCCTTCGATATAAGGATTTTTTGAACTGAGGCCCCAGCCATGGGCCCCTGGGCACATCCTTTTTCCATTTTCCCTGGGAAAGAAAACTCATCAGTCCAGGTTCCTGATGTCAGTTTGTAGGGCTCTCTTGGGTCTATCAGGGCAGCACAAGTTTGAGGTGGGGACAACTTTGGTGTGGGGTCCATCCTTCGATATAAGGATTTTTCGCAGTCAGGGCCAGGGGCCCCCGGGCACACCCTTTTTCCATTTTCCCTGGGAAAGAAAACTCAGCAGTCCAGGTTCCTCATTTCAGTTTGTAGGGCTCCCTTGGGTCTATCAGGGCAGCACAAGTTTGAGGTGGGGACAACTTCGGTGTGGGGTCCATCCTTCGATATAAGGATTCTTTGCAGTCAGGGCCAGGGGCCCCCGGGCACATCCTTTTTCCATTTTCCCTGGGAAAGAAAACTCAGCAGTCCAGGTTCCTGATGTCAGTTTGTAGGGCTCCCTTGGGTCTATCAGGGCAGCACAAGTTTGAGGTGGGGACAACTTCGGTGTGGGGTCCATCCTTCGATATAAGGATTTTTTGAACTGAGGCCCCAGCCCTGGGCCATGGGGCCCTGGGCACATCCTTTTTCCATTTTCCCTGGGAAAGAAAACTCAGCAGTCCAGGTTCCTCATTTCAGTTTGTAGGGCTCCCTTGGGTCTATCAGGGCAGCACAAGTTTGAGGTGGGGACAACTTCGGTGTGGGGTCCATCCTTCGATATAAGGATTCTTTGCAGTGAGGCTCCAGCCCAGAGCCAGGGGCCCCTGGGCACATCCTTTGGCCATTTTCCCTGGGAAAGAAAACTCAGCAGTCCAGGTTCCTGATGTCAGTTTGTAGGGCTCCCTTGGGCCTATCAGGGCAGCACAAGTTTGAGGTGGGGACAACTTCGGTGTGGGGTCCATCCTTCGAAATAAGGATTTTTTGAAGTCAGGGCCAGGGGCCCCCGGGCACATCCTTTTTCCATTTTCCCGGGGAAAGAAAACTCAGCATTCCAGGTTCCTGATGTCAGTTTGTAGGGCTCCCTTGGGTCTATCAGGGCAGCACAAGTTTGAGGTGGGGACAGCTTCGGTGTGAGGTCCATCCTTCGATATAAGGATTTTTTGAACTGTGGCCACAGCCCTGGGCCATGGGCCCCTGGGCACAACCTTTGGACATTTTCCCTGGGAAAGAAAACTCAGCAGTCCAGGTTCCTGATGTCAGTTTGTAGGGCTCCCTTGGGTCTATCAGGGCAGCACAAGTTTGAGGTGGGGACAACTTCGGTGTGGGGTCCATCCTTCGATATAAGGATTCTTTGCAGTCAGGGCCAGGGGCCCCCGGGCACATCCTTTTTCCATTTTCCCTGGGAAAGAAAACTCAGCAGTCCAGGTTCCTGATGTCAGTTTGTAGGGCTCCCTTGGGTCTATCAGGGCAGCACAAGTTTGAGGTGGGGACAACTTTGATGTGGGGTCCATCCTTCGATATAAGGATTTTTTGCAGTGAGGCTCCAACCCAGAGCCAGGGGCCCCTGGGCACATCCTTTTTCCATTTTCCCTGGGAAAGAAAACTCATCAGTCCAGGTTCCTGATGTCAGTTTGTAGGGCTCCCTTGGGTTTATCAGGGCAGCACAAGTTTGAGGTGGGGACAACTTTGGTGTGGGGTCCATCCTTCGATATAAGGATTTTTCGCAGTCAGGGCCAGGGGCCCCCGGGCACATCCTTTTTCCATTTTCCCTGGGAAAGAAAACTCAGCAGTCCAGGTTCCTGATGTCAGTTTGTAGGGCTCCCTTGGGTCTATCAGGGCAGCACAAGTTTGAGGTGGGGACAACTTTGGTGTGGGCTCCATCCTTCGATATAAGGATTTTTTGCAGTGAGGCTCCAGCCCAGAGCCAGGGGCCCCTGGGCACATCCTTTTTCCATTTTCCCTGGGAAAGAAAACTCAGCAGTCCAGGTTCCTGATGTCAGTTTGTAGGGCTCCCTTGGGTGTATCAGGGCAGCACAAGTTTGAGGTGGGGACAACTTCGGTGTGGGGTCCATCCTTCGATATAAGGATTTTTTGCCGTCAGGGCCAGGGGCCCCCGGGCACATCCTTTTTCCATTTTCCCTGGGAAAGAAAACTCAGCAGTCCAGGTTCCTGATGTCAGTTTGTAGGGCTCCCTTGGGTTTATCAGGGCAGCACAAGTTTGAGGTGGGGACAACTTTGGTGTGGGGTCCATCCTTCGATATAAGGATTTTTTGAACTGTGGCCCCAGCCCTGGACCATGGGGCCCTGGGCACATCCTTTTTCCATTTTCCCTGGGAAAGAAAACTCAGCAGTCCAGGTTCCTGATGTCAGTTTGTAGGGCTGCCTTGGGTCTATCAGGGCAGCACAAGTTTGAGGTGGGGACAACTTCGGTGTGGGGTCCATCCTTCGATATAAGGATTTTTTGCAGTGAGGCTCCAGCCCAGAGCCAGGGGCCCCTGGGCACATCCTTTGGCCATTTTCCCTGGGAAAGAAAACTCAGCAGTCCAGGTTCCTGATGTCAGTTTGTAGGGCTCCCTTGGGTCTATCAGGGCAGCACAAGTTTGAGGTGGGGACAACTTCGGTGTGGGGTCCATCCTTCGATATAAGGATTTTTCGCAGTCAGGGCCAGGGGCCCCCGGGCACATCCTTTGGCCATTTTCCCTGGGAAAGAAAACTCAGCAGTCCAGGTGGCTGATGTCAGTTTGTAGGGCTCCCTTGGGTCTATCAGGGCAGCACAAGTTTGAGGTGGGGACAACTTCGGTGTGGGGTCCATCCTTCGATATAAGGATTCTTTGCAGTGAGGCTCCAGCCCAGAGCCAGGGGCCCCTGGGCACATCCTTTTTCCATTTTCCCTGGGAAAGAAAACTCAGCAGTCCAGGTTCCTGATGTCAGTTTGTAGGGCTCCCTTGGGTGTATCAGGGCAGCACAAGTTTGAGGTGGGGACAACTTCGGTGTGGGGTCCATCCTTCGATATAAGGATTTTTTGCAGTCAGGGCCAGGGGCCCCCGGGCACATCCTTTTTCCATTTTCCCTGGGAAAGAAAACTCAGCAGTCCAGGTTCCTGATGTCAGTTTGTAGGGCTGCCTTGGGTCTATCAGGGCAGCACAAGTTTGAGGTGGGGACAACTTCGCTGTGGGGTCCATCCTTCGATATAAGGATTTTTTGAACTGAGGCCCCAGCCATGGGCCATGGGCCCCTGGGCACATCCTTTTTCCATTTTCCCTGGGAAAGAAAACTCAGCAGTCCAGGTTCCTGATGTCAGTTTGTAGGGCTCCCTTGGGTTTATCAGGGCAGCACAAGTTTGAGGTGGGGACAACTTCTGTGTGGGGTCCATCCTTCGATATAAGGATTCTTTGCAGTCAGGGCCAGGGCCCCCGGGCACATCCTTTTTCCATTTTCCCTGGGAAAGAAAACTCAGCAGTCCAGGTTCCTGATGTCAGTTTGTAGGGCTCCCTTGGGTCTATCAGGGCAGCACAAGTTTGAGGTGGGGACAACTTCGGTGTGGGGTCCATCCTTCGATATAAGGATTTTTTGAACTGTGGCCACAGCCCTGGGCCATGGGCCCCTGGGCACATCCTTTTTCCATTTTCCCTGGGAAAGAAAACTCATCAGTCCAGGTTCCTGATGTCAGTTTGTAGGGCTCCCTTGGGTGTATCAGGGCAGCACAAGTTTGAGGTGGGGACAACTTCGGTGTGGGGTCCATCCTTCGATATAAGGATTTTTCGCAGTCAGGGCGAGGGGCCCCCGGGCACATCCTTTGGCCATTTTCCCTGGGAAAGAAAACTCATCAGTCCAGGTTCCTGATGTCAGTTTGTAGGGCTCCCTTGGGTCTATCAGGGCAGCACAAGTTTGAGGTGGGGACAGCTTCGGTGTGAGGTCCATCCTTCGATATAAGGATTTTTTGAACTGTGGCCACAGCCCTGGGCCATGGGCCCCTGGGCACACCCTTTTTCCATTTTCCCTGGGAAAGAAAACTCAGCAGTCCAGGTTCCTCATTTCAGTTTGTAGGGCTCCCTTGGGTCTATCAGGGCAGCACAAGTTTGAGGTGGGGACAACTTCTGTGTGGGGTCCATCCTTCGATATAAGGATTCTTTGCAGTGAGGCTCCAGCCCAGAGCCAGGGGCCCCTGGGCACATCCTTTTTCCATTTTCCCTGGGAAAGAAAACTCAGCAGTCCAGGTTCCTGATGTCAGTTTGTAGGGCTCCCTTGGGTCTATCAGGGCAGCACAAGTTTGAGGTGGGGACAACTTCGGTGTGGGGTCCATCCTTCGATATAAGGATTTTTTGCAGTCAGGGCCAGGGGCCCCCGGGCACATCCTTTTTCCATTTTCCCTGGGAAAGAAAACTCAGCATTCCAGGTTCCTGATGTCAGTTTGTAGGGCTCCCTTGGGTCTATCAGGGCAGCACAAGTTTGAGGTGGGGACAGCTTCGGTGTGAGGTCCATCCTTCGATATAAGGATTTTTTGAACTGTGGCCACAGCCCTGGGCCATGGGCCCCTGGGCACATCCTTTTTCCATTTTCCCTGGGAAAGAAAACTCAGCAGTCCAGGTTCCTGATGCCAGTTTGTAGGGCTCCCTTGGGTTTATCAGGGCAGCACAAGTTTGAGGTGGGGACAACTTCGGTGTGGGGTCCATCCTTCGATATAAGGATTTTTTGCCGTCAGGGCCAGGGGTCCCCGGGCACAACCTTTTTCCATTTTCCCTGGGAAAGAAAACTCAGCAGTCCAGGTTGCTGATGTCAGTTTGTAGGGCTGCCTTGGGTCTATCAGGGCAGCACAAGTTTGAGGTGAGGACAACTTCGGTGTGGGGTCCATCCTTCGATATAAGGATTTTTTGCAGTGAGGCTGCAGCCCAGAGCCAGGGGCCCCTGGGCACATCCTTTGGCCATTTTCCCTGGGAAAGAAAACTCAGCAGTCCAGGTTCCTGATGTCAGTTTGTAGGGCTCCCTTGGGTCTATCAGGGCAGCACAAGTTTGAGGTGGGGACAACTTTGGTGTGGGGTCCATCCTTCGATATAAGGATTTTTCGCAGTCAGGGCCAGGGGCCCCCGGGCACATCCTTTTTCCATTTTCCCTGGGAAAGAAAACTCAGCAGTCCAGGTTCCTGATGTCAGTTTGTAGGGCTCCCTTGGGTCTATCAGGGCAGCACAAGTTTGAGGTGGGGACAACTTCGGTGTGGGGTCCATCCTTCGATATAAGGATTTTTTGTAGTGAGGCCCCAGCCCAGGGCCATGGGCCCCTGGGCACATCCTTTTTCCATTTTCCCTGGGAAAGAAAACTCAGCAGTCCAGGTTGCTGATGTCAGTTTGTAGGTCTCCCTTGGGTGTATCAGGGCAGCACAAGTTTGAGGTGGGGACAACTTCGGTGTGGGGTCCATCCTTCGATATAAGGATTCCTTGCAGTCAGGGCCAGGGGCCCCCGGGCACATCCTTTTTCCATTTTCCCTGGGAAAGAAAACTCAGCAGTCCAGGTTCCTGATGTCAGTTTGTAGGGCTCCCTTGGGTCTATCAGGGCAGCACAAGTTTGAGGTGGGGGCAACTTCGGTGTGGGGTCCATCCTTCGATATAAGGATTTTTTGCAGTCAGGGCCAGGGGCCCCCGGGCACATCCTTTTTCCATTTTCCCTGGGAAAGAAAACTCAGCATTCCAGGTTCCTGATGTCAGTTTGTAGGGCTCCCTTGGGTCTATCAGGGCAGCACAAGTTTGAGGTGGGGACAGCTTCGGTGTGAGGTCCATCCTTCGATATAAGGATTTTTTGAACTGTGGCCACAGCCCTGGGCCATGGGCCCCTGGGCACATCCTTTTTCCATTTTCCCTGGGAAAGAAAACTCATCAGTCCAGGTTCCTGATGTCAGTTTGTAGGGCTCCCTTGGGTGTATCAGGGCAGCACAAGTTTGAGGTGGGGACAACTTCGGTGTGGGGTCCATCCTTCGATATAAGGATTTTTCGCAGTCAGGGCGAGGGGCCCCCGGGCACATCCTTTGGCCATTTTCCCTGGGAAAGAAAACTCAGCAGTCCAGGTTCCTGATGTCAGTTTGTAGGGCTCCCTTGGGTCTATCAGGGCAGCACAAGTTTGAGGTGGGGACAGCTTCGGTGTGAGGTCCATCCTTCGATATAAGGATTTTTTGAACTGTGGCCACAGCCCTGGGCCATGGGCCCCTGGGCACACCCTTTTTCCATTTACCCTGGGAAAGAAAACTCAGCAGTCCAGGTTCCTCATTTCAGTTTGTAGGGCTCCCTTGGGTCTATCAGGGCAGCACAAGTTTGAGGTGGGGACAACTTCGGTGTGGGGTCCATCCTTCGATATAAGGATTCTTTGCAGTGAGGCTCCAGCCCAGAGCCAGGGGCCCCTGGGCACATCCTTTTTCCATTTTCCCTGGGAAAGAAAACTCAGCAGTCCAGGTTCCTGATGTCAGTTTGTAGGGCTCCCTTGGGTCTATCAGGGCAGCACAAGTTTGAGGTGGGGACAACTTCGGTGTGGGGTCCATCCTTCGATATAAGGATTTTTTGCAGTCAGGGCCAGGGGCCCCCGGGCACATCCTTTTTCCATTTTCCCTGGGAAAGAAAACTCAGCATTCCAGGTTCCTGATGTCAGTTTGTAGGGCTCCCTTGGGTCTATCAGGGCAGCACAAGTTTGAGGTGGGGACAGCTTCGGTGTGAGGTCCATCCTTCGATATAAGGATTTTTTGAACTGTGGCCACAGCCCTGGGCCATGGGCCCCTGGGCACATCCTTTTTCCATTTTCCCTGGGAAAGAAAACTCAGCAGTCCAGGTTCCTGATGTCAGTTTGTAGGGCTCCCTTGGGTCTATCAGGGCAGCACAAGTTTGAGGTGGGGACAACTTTGATGTGGGGTCCATCCTTCGATATAAGGATTTTTTGTAGTGAGGGCCCTGCCCAGGGCCAGGGGCCCCCGGTCACATCCATTTTCCATTTTCCCTGGGAAAGAAAACTCAGCAGTCCAGGTTCCTGATGCCAGTTTGTAGGGCTCCCTTGGGTTTATCTGGGCAGCACAAGTTTGAGGTGGGGACAACTTCGGTGTGGGGTCCATCCTTCGATATAAGGATTTTTTGCCGTCAGGGCCAGGGGTCCCCGGGCACATCCTTTTTCCATTTTCCCTGGGAAAGAAAACTCAGCAGTCCAGGTTCCTGATGTCAGTTTGTAGGGCTCCCTTGGGTGTATCAGGGCAGCACAAGTTTGAGGTGGGGACAACTTCGGTGTGGGGTCCATCCTTCGATATAAGGATTCTTTGCAGTGAGGCTCCAACCCAGAGCCAGGGGCCCCTGGGCACATCCTTTTTCCATTTTCCCTGGGAAAGAAAACTCATCAGTCCAGGTTCCTGATGTCAGTTTGTAGGGCTCCCTTGGGTCTATCAGGGCAGCACAAGTTTGAGGTGGGGACAACTTTGGTGTGGGGTTCATCCTTCGATATAAGGATTTTTCACAGTCAGGGCCAGGGGCCCCCGGGCACATACTTTTTCCATTTTCCCTGGGAAAGAAAACTCAGCAGTCCAGGTTCCTGATGTCAGTTTGTAGGGCTCCCTTGGGTGTATCAGGGAAGCACAAGTTTGAGGTGGGGACAACTTCGGTGTGGGGTCCATCCTTCGATATAAGGATTTTTTGCAGTGAGGCTCCAGCCCAGAGCCAGGGGCCCCTGGGCACATCCTTTGGCCATTTTCCCTGGGAAAGAAAACTCAGCAGTCCAGGTTCCTGATGTCAGTTTGTAGGGCTCCCTTGGGTCTATCAGGGCAGCACAAGTTTGAGGTGGGGACAACTTCGGTGTGGGGTCCATCCTTCGATATAAGGATTTTTCGCAGTCAGGGCCAGGGGCCCCTGGGCACATCCTTTTTCCATTTTCCCTGGGAAAGAAAACTCAGCAGTCCAGGTTCCTGATGTCAGTTTGTAGGGCTCCCTTGGGTGTATCAGGGCAGCACAAGTTTGAGGTGGGGACAACTTCGGTGTGGGGTCCATCCTTCGATATAAGGATTTTTTGCAGTCAGGGCCAGGGGCCCCCGGGCACATCCTTTTTCCATTTTCCCTGGGAAAGAAAACTCAGCAGTCCAGGTTCCTGATGTCAGTTTGTAGGGCTGCCTTGGGTCTATCAGGGCAGCACAAGTTTGAGGTGGGGACAACTTCGGTGTGGGGTCCATCCTTCGATATAAGGATTTTTTGAACTGTGGCCCCAGCCCTGGGCCATGGGGCCCTGGGCACATCCTTTTTCCATTTTCCCTGGGAAAGAAAACTCCGCAGTCCAGGTTCCTGATGTCAGTTTGTAGGGCTGCCTTGGGTCTATCAGGGCAGCACAAGTTTGAGGTGGGGACAACTTCGCTGTGGGGTCCATCCTTCGATATAAGGATTTTTTGAACTGAGGCCCCAGCCATGGGCCATGGGCCCCTGGGCACATCCTTTTTCCATTTTCCCTGGGAAAGAAAACTCAGCAGTCCAGGTTCCTCATTTCAGTTTGTAGGGCTCCCTTGGGTCTATCAGGGCAGCACAAGTTTGAGGTGGGGACAACTTCGGTGTGGGGTCCATCCTTCGATATAAGGATTCTTTGCAGTGAGGCTCCAGCCCAGAGCCAGGGGCCCCTGGGCACATCCTTTGGCCTTTTTCCCTGGGAAAGAAAACTCAGCTGTCCAGGTTCCTGATGTCAGTTTGTAGGGCTCCCTTGGGTTTATCAGGGCAGCACAAGTTTGAGGTGGGGACAACTTCTGTGTGGGGTCCATCCTTCGATATAAGGATTCTTTGCAGTCAGGGCCAGGGCCCCCGGGCACATCCTTTTTCCATTTTCCCTGGGAAAGAAAACTCCGCAGTCCAGGTTCCTGATGTCAGTTTGTAGGGCTCCCTTGGGTCTATCAGGGCAGCACAAGTTTGAGGTGGGGACAACTTTGATGTGGGGTCCATCCTTCGATATAAGGATTTTTTGCAGTGAGGCTCCAACCCAGAGCCAGGGGCCCCTGGGCACATCCTTTTTCCATTTTCCCTGGGAAAGAAAACTCATCAGTCCAGGTTCCTGATGTCAGTTTGTAGGGCTCCCTTGGGTTTATCAGGGCAGCACAAGTTTGAGGTGGGGACAGCTTCGGTGTGAGGTCCATCCTTCGATATAAGGATTTTTTGAACTGTGGCCAAAGCCCTGGGCCATGGGCCCCTGGGCACATCCTTTTTCCATTTTCCCTGGGAAAGAAAACTCATCAGTCCAGGTTCCTGATGTCAGTTTGTAGGGCTCCCTAGGGTTTATCAGGGCAGCACAAGTTTGAGGTGGGGACAACTTTGGTGTGGGGTCCATCCTTCGATATAAGGATTTTTCACAGTCAGGGCCAGGGGCCCCCGGGCACATCCTTTTTCCATTTTCCCTGGGAAAGAAAACTCAGCAGTCCAGGTTCCTGATGTCAGTTTGTAGGGCTCCCTTGGGTCTATCAGGGCAGCACAAGTTTGAGGTGGGGACAACTTCGGTGTGGGGTCCATCCTTCGATATAAGGATTTCTGGAACTGTGGCCCCAGCCCTGGGCCATGGGGCCCTGGGCACATCCTTTTTCCATTTTCCCTGGGAAAGAAAACTCAGCAGTCCAGGTTCCTGATGTCAGTTTGTAGGGCTCCCTTGGGTGTATCAGGGCAGCACAAGTTTGAGGTGGGGACAACTTCGGTGTGGGGTCCATCCTTCGATATAAGGATTTTTTGCAGTCAGGGCCAGGGGCCCCCGGGCACATCCTTTTTCCATTTTCCCTGGGAAAGAAAACTCAGCAGTCCAGGTTCCTGATGTCAGTTTGTAGGGCTCCCTTGGGTCTATCAGGGCAGCACAAGTTTGAGGTGGGGACAACTTCGGTGTGGGGTCCATCCTTCGATATAAGGATTTTTTGCAGTCAGGGCCAGGGGCCCCCGGGCACATCCTTTTTCCATTTTCCCTGGGAAAGAAAACTCAGCAGTCCAGGTTCCTGATGTCAGTTTGTAGGGCTCCCTTGGGTCTATCAGGGCAGCACAAGTTTGAGGTGGGGACAACTTCGGTGTGGGGTCCATCCTTTGATATAAGGATTCTTTGCAGTGAGGCTCCAGCCCAGAGCCAGGGGCCCCTGGGCACATCCTTTTTCCATTTTCCCTGGGAAAGAAAACTCAGCAGTCCAGGTTCCTGATGTCAGTTTGTAGGGCTCCCTTGGGTGTATCAGGGCAGCACAAGTTTGAGGTGGGGACAACTTCGGTGTGGGGTCCATCCTTCGATATAAGGATTTTTTGCAGTCAGGGCCAGGGGCCCCCGGGCACATCCTTTTTCCATTTTCCCTGGGAAAGAAAACTCAGCAGTCCAGGTTCCTGATGTCAGTTTGTAGGGCTGCCTTGGGTCTATCAGGGCAGCACAAGTTTGAGGTGGGGACAACTTCGCTGTGGGGTCCATCCTTCGATATAAGGATTTTTTGATCTGAGGCCCCAGCCATGGACCATGGGCCCTGGGCACATCCTTTTTCCATTTTCCCTGGGAAAGAAAACTCAGCAGTCCAGGTTCCTGATGTCACTTTGTAGGGCTGCCTTGGGTCTATCAGGGCAGCACAAGTTTGAGGTGGGGACAACTTCGCTGTGGGGTCCATCCTTCGATATAAGGATTTTTTGATCTGAGGCCCCAGCCATGGACCATGGGCCCCTGGGCACATCCTTTTTCCATTTTCCCTGGGAAAGAAAACTCAGCAGTCCAGGTTCCCCATTTCAGTTTGTAGGGCTCCCTTGGGTCTATCAGGGCAGCACAAGTTTGAGGTGGGGACAACTTCTGTGTGGGGTCCATCCTTCGATATAAGGATTCTTTGCAGTCAGGGCCAGGGGCCCCCGGGCACATCCTTTTTCCATTTTCCCTGGGAAAGAAAACTCAGCAGTCCAGGTTCCTGATGTCAGTTTGTAGGGCTCCCTTGGGTCTATCAGGGCAGCACAAGTTTGAGGTGGGGACAACTTTGGTGTGGGGTCCATCCTTCGATATAAGGATTTTTTGAAGTCAGGGCCAGGGGCCCCCGGGCACATCCTTTTTCCATTTTCCCTGGGAAAGAAAACTCAGCATTCCAGGTTCCTGATGTCAGTTTGTAGGGCTCCCTTGGGTCTATCAGGGCAGCACAAGTTTGAGGTGGGGACAGCTTCGGTGTGAGGTCCATCCTTCGATATAAGGATTTTTTGAACTGTGGCCACAGCCCTGGGCCATGGGCCCCTGGGCACAAACTTTGGACATTTTCCCTGGGAAAGAAAACTCAGCAGTCCAGGTTCCTGATGTCAGTTTGTAGGGCTCCCTTGGGTCTATCAGGGCAGCACAAGTTTGAGGTGGGGAGAACTTTGATGTGGGGTCCATCCTTCGATATAAGGATTTTTTGCAGTGAGGCTCCAACCCAGAGCCAGGCGCCCCTGGGCACATCCTTTTTCCATTTTCCCTGGGAAAGAAAACTCAGCAGTCCAGGTTCCTGATGTCACTTTGTAGGGCTCCCTTGGGTCTATCAGGGCAGCACAAGTTTGAGGTGGGGACAACTTTGGTGTGGGGTCCATCCTTCGATATAAGGATTTTTCGCAGTCAGGGCCAGGGGCCCCCGGGCACATCCTTTTTCCATTTTCCCTGGGAAAGAAAACTCAGCAGTCCAGGTTCCTGATGTCAGTTTGTAGGGCTGCCTTGGGTCTATCAGGGCAGCACAAGTTTGAGGTGGGGACAACTTCGGTGTGGGGTCCATCCTTCGATATATGGATTTTTTGCAGTGAGGCTCCAGCCCAGAGCCAGGGGCCCCTGGGCACATCCTTTGGCCATTTTCCCTGGGAAAGAAAACTCAGCAGTCCAGGTTCCTGATGTCAGTTTGTAGGGCTCCCTTGGGTTTATCAGGGCAGCAGAAGTTTGAGGTGAGGACAACTTCTGTGTGGGGTCCATCCTTCGATATAAGGATTCTTTGCAGTCAGGGCCAGGGGCCCCCGGGCACATCCTTTTTCCATTTTCCCTGGGAAAGAAAACTCAGCAGTCCAGGTTCCTGATGTCAGTTTGTAGGGCTCCCTTGGGTCTATCAGGGCAGCACAAGTTTGAGGTGGGGACAACTTCGGTGTGGGGTCCATCCTTCGATATAAGGATTTTTCGCAGTCAGGGCCAGGGGCCCCCGGGCACATCCTTTTTCCATTTTCCCTGGGAAAGAAAACTCAGCAGTCCAGGTTCCTGATGTCAGTTTGTAGGGCTCCCTTGGGTCTATCAGGGCAGCACAAGTTTGAGGTGGGGACAACTTCGGTGTGGGGTCCATCCTTTGATATAAGGATTCTTTGCAGTGAGGCTCCAGCCCAGAGCCAGGGGCCCCTGGGCACAACCTTTGGCCATTTTCCCTGGGAAAGAAAACTCAGCAGTCCAGGTTCCTGATGTCAGTTTGTAGGGCTCCCTTGGGTCTATCAGGGCAGCACAAGTTTGAGGTGGGGACAACTTCGGTGTGGGGTCCATCCTTCGATATAAGGATTTTTTGCAGTCAGGGCCAGGGGCCCCCGGGCACATCCTTTTTCCATTTTCCCTGGGAAAGAAAACTCAGCAGTCCAGGTTCCTGATGTCAGTTTGTAGGGCTCCCTTGGGTCTATCAGGGCAGCACAAGTTTGAGGTGGGGACAACTTCGGTGTGGGGTCCATCCTTCGATATAAGGATTTTTTGAACTGTGGCCCCAGCCCTGGGCCATGGGGCCCTGGGCACATCCTTTTTCCATTTTCCCTGGGAAAGAAAACTCAGCAGTCCAGGTTCCTGATGTCAGTTTGTAGGGCTGCCTTGGGTCTATCAGGGCAGCACAAGTTTGAGGTGGGGACAACTTCGCTGTGGGGTCCATCCTTCGATATAAGGATTTTTTGCAGTGAGGCCCCAGCCATGGACCATGGGCCCCTGGGCACATCCTTTTTCCATTTTCCCTGGGAAAGAAAACTCAGCAGTCCAGGTTCCTGATGTCAGTTTGTAGGGCTCCCTTGGGTGTATCAGGGCAGCACAAGTTTGAGGTGGAGACAACTTCGGTGTTGGGTCCATCCTTCGATATAAGGATTCTTTGCAGTGAGGCTCCAGCCCAGAGCCAGGGGCCCCTGGGCACATCCTTTGGCCATTTTCCCTGGGAAAGAAAACTCAGCAGTCCAGGTTCCTGATGTCAGTTTGTAGGGCTCCCTTGGGTTTATCAGGGCAGCACAAGTTTGAGGTGGGGACAACTTCTGTGTGGGGTCCATCCTTCGATATAAGGATTCTTTGCAGTCAGGGCCAGGGGCCCCCGGGCACATCCTTTTTCCATTTTCCCTGGGAAAGAAAACTCAGCAGTCCAGGTTGCTGATGTCAGTTTGTAGGGCTCCCTTGGGTCTATCAGGGCAGCACAAGTTTGAGGTGGGGACAACTTCGGTGTGGGGTCCATCCTTCGATATAAGGATTTTTTGCAGTCAGGGCCATGGGCCCCTGGGCACATCCTTTTTCCATTTTCCCAGGGAAAGAAAACTCAGCATTCCAGGTTCCTGATGTCAGTTTGTAGGGCTCCCTTGGGTCTATCAGGGCAGCACAAGTTTGAGGTGGGGACAGCTTCGGTGTGAGGTCCATCCTTCGATATAAGGATTTTTTGAACTGTGGCCACAGCCCTGGGCCATGGGCCCCTGGGCACATCCTTTTTCCATTTTCCCTGGGAAAGAAAACTCAGCATTCCAGGTTCCTGATGTCAGTTTGTAGGGCTCCCTTGGGTCTATCAGGGCAGCACAAGTTTGAGGTGGGGACAACTTCGGTGTGGGCTCCATCCTTCGATATAAGGATTTTTTGCAGTCAGGGCCAGGGGCCCCCGGGCACATCCTTTTTCCATTTTCCCTGGGAAAGAAAACTCAGCAGTCCAGGTTCCTGATGTCAGTTTGTAGGGCTCCCTTGGGTTTATCAGGGCAGCACAAGTTTGAGGTGGGGACAACTTCGGTGTGGGGTCCATCCTTCGATATAAGGATTTTTTGATCTGAGGCCCCAGCCATGGACCATGGGCCCCTGGGCACATCCTTTTTCCATTTTCCCTGGGAAAGAAAACTCAGCAGTCCAGGTTCCCCATTTCAGTTTGTAGGGCTCCCTTGGGTCTATCAGGGCAGCACAAGTTTGAGGTGGGGACAACTTCTGTGTGGGGTCCATCCTTCGATATAAGGATTCTTTGCAGTCAGGGCCAGGGGCCCCCGGGCACATCCTTTTTCCATTTTCCCTGGGAAAGAAAACTCAGCAGTCCAGGTTCCTGATGTCAGTTTGTAGGGCTCCCTTGGGTCTATCAGGGCAGCACAAGTTTGAGGTGGGGACAACTTCGGTGTGGGGTCCATCCTTCGATATAAGGATTTTTTGAAGTCAGGGCCAGGGGCCCCCGGGCACATCCTTTTTCCATTTTCCCTGGGAAAGAAAACTCAGCATTCCAGGTTCCTGATGTCAGTTTGTAGGGCTCCCTTGGGTCTATCAGGGCAGCACAAGTTTGAGGTGGGGACAGCTTCGGTGTGAGGTCCATCCTTCGATATAAGGATTTTTTGAACTGTGGCCACAGCCCTGGGCCATGGGCCCCTGGGCACAAACTTTGGACATTTTCCCTGGGAAAGAAAACTCAGCAGTCCAGGTTCCTGATGTCAGTTTGTAGGGCTCCCTTGGGTCTATCAGGGCAGCACAAGTTTGAGGTGGGGAGAACTTTGATGTGGGGTCCATCCTTCGATATAAGGATTTTTTGCAGTGAGGCTCCAACCCAGAGCCAGGCGCCCCTGGGCACATCCTTTTTCCATTTTCCCTGGGAAAGAAAACTCAGCAGTCCAGGTTCCTGATGTCACTTTGTAGGGCTCCCTTGGGTCTATCAGGGCAGCACAAGTTTGAGGTGGGGACAACTTTGGTGTGGGGTCCATCCTTCGATATAAGGATTTTTCGCAGTCAGGGCCAGGGGCCCCCGGGCACATCCTTTTTCCATTTTCCCTGGGAAAGAAAACTCAGCAGTCCAGGTTCCTGATGTCAGTTTGTAGGGCTGCCTTGGGTCTATCAGGGCAGCACAAGTTTGAGGTGGGGACAACTTCGGTGTGGGGTCCATCCTTCGATATATGGATTTTTTGCAGTGAGGCTCCAGCCCAGAGCCAGGGGCCCCTGGGCACATCCTTTGGCCATTTTCCCTGGGAAAGAAAACTCAGCAGTCCAGGTTCCTGATGTCAGTTTGTAGGGCTCCCTTGGGTTTATCAGGGCAGCAGAAGTTTGAGGTGAGGACAACTTCTGTGTGGGGTCCATCCTTCGATATAAGGATTCTTTGCAGTCAGGGCCAGGGGCCCCCGGGCACATCCTTTTTCCATTTTCCCTGGGAAAGAAAACTCAGCAGTCCAGGTTCCTGATGTCAGTTTGTAGGGCTCCCTTGGGTCTATCAGGGCAGCACAAGTTTGAGGTGGGGACAACTTCGGTGTGGGGTCCATCCTTCGATATAAGGATTTTTCGCAGTCAGGGCCAGGGGCCCCCGGGCACATCCTTTTTCCATTTTCCCTGGGAAAGAAAACTCAGCAGTCCAGGTTCCTGATGTCAGTTTGTAGGGCTCCCTTGGGTCTATCAGGGCAGCACAAGTTTGAGGTGGGGACAACTTCGGTGTGGGGTCCATCCTTTGATATAAGGATTCTTTGCAGTGAGGCTCCAGCCCAGAGCCAGGGGCCCCTGGGCACAACCTTTGGCCATTTTCCCTGGGAAAGAAAACTCAGCAGTCCAGGTTCCTGATGTCAGTTTGTAGGGCTCCCTTGGGTCTATCAGGGCAGCACAAGTTTGAGGTGGGGACAACTTCGGTGTGGGGTCCATCCTTCGATATAAGGATTTTTTGAACTGTGGCCCCAGCCCTGGGCCATGGGGCCCTGGGCACATCCTTTTTCCATTTTCCCTGGGAAAGAAAACTCAGCAGTCCAGGTTCCTGATGTCAGTTTGTAGGGCTGCCTTGGGTCTATCAGGGCAGCACAAGTTTGAGGTGGGGACAACTTCGCTGTGGGGTCCATCCTTCGATATAAGGATTTTTTGCAGTGAGGCCCCAGCCATGGACCATGGGCCCCTGGGCACATCCTTTTTCCATTTTCCCTGGGAAAGAAAACTCAGCAGTCCAGGTTCCTGATGTCAGTTTGTAGGGCTCCCTTGGGTGTATCAGGGCAGCACAAGTTTGAGGTGGAGACAACTTCGGTGTTGGGTCCATCCTTCGATATAAGGATTCTTTGCAGTGAGGCTCCAGCCCAGAGCCAGGGGCCCCTGGGCACATCCTTTGGCCATTTTCCCTGGGAAAGAAAACTCAGCAGTCCAGGTTCCTGATGTCAGTTTGTAGGGCTCCCTTGGGTTTATCAGGGCAGCACAAGTTTGAGGTGGGGACAACTTCTGTGTGGGGTCCATCCTTCGATATAAGGATTCTTTGCAGTCAGGGCCAGGGGCCCCCGGGCACATCCTTTTTCCATTTTCCCTGGGAAAGAAAACTCAGCAGTCCAGGTTGCTGATGTCAGTTTGTAGGGCTCCCTTGGGTCTATCAGGGCAGCACAAGTTTGAGGTGGGGACAACTTCGGTGTGGGGTCCATCCTTCGATATAAGGATTTTTTGCAGTCAGGGCCAGGGGCCCCTGGGCACATCCTTTTTCCATTTTCCCAGGGAAAGAAAACTCAGCATTCCAGGTTCCTGATGTCAGTTTGTAGGGCTCCCTTGGGTCTATCAGGGCAGCACAAGTTTGAGGTGGGGACAGCTTCGGTGTGAGGTCCATCCTTCGATATAAGGATTTTTTGAACTGTGGCCACAGCCCTGGGCCATGGGCCCCTGGGCACATCCTTTTTCCATTTTCCCTGGGAAAGAAAACTCAGCATTCCAGGTTCCTGATGTCAGTTTGTAGGGCTCCCTTGGGTCTATCAGGGCAGCACAAGTTTGAGGTGGGGACAACTTCGGTGTGGGCTCCATCCTTCGATATAAGGATTTTTTGCAGTCAGGGCCAGGGGCCCCCGGGCACATCCTTTTTCCATTTTCCCTGGGAAAGAAAACTCAGCAGTCCAGGTTCCTGATGTCAGTTTGTAGGGCTCCCTTGGGTTTATCAGGGCAGCACAAGTTTGAGGTGGGGACAACTTCGGTGTGGGGTCCATCCTTCGATATAAGGATTTTTTGAACTGTGGCCCCAGCCCTGGGCCATGGGGCCCTGGGCACATCCTTTTTCCATTTTCCCTGGGAAAGAAAACTCAGCAGTCCAGGTTCCTGATGTCAGTTTGTAGGGCTCCCTTGGGCCTATCAGGGCAGCACAAGTTTGAGGTGGGGACAACTTTGGTGTGGGGTCCATCCTTCGATATAAGGATTCTTTGCAGTCATGGCCAGGGGCCCCTGGGCACATCCTTTTTCCATTTTCCCTGGGAAAGAAAACTCAGCAGTCCAGGTTGCTGATGTCAGTTTGTAGGGCTCCCTTGGGTCTATCAGGGCAGCACAAGTTTGAGGTGGGGACAACTTCGGTGTGGGGTCCATCCTTCGATATAAGGATTTTTTGAAGTCAGGGCCAGGGGCCCCCGGGCACATCCTTTTTCCATTTTCCCTGGGAAAGAAAACTCAGCAGTCCAGGTTCCTGATGTCAGTTTGTAGGGCTCCCTTGGGTCTATCAGGGCAGCACAAGTTTGAGGTGGGGACAGCTTCGGTGTGAGGTCCATCCTTCGATATAAGGATTTTTTGAACTGTGGCAACAGCCCTGGGCCATGGGCCCCTGGGCACAACCTTTGGACATTTTCCCTGGGAAAGAAAACTCAGCAGTCCAGGTTCCTGATGTCAGTTTGTAGGGCTCCCTTGGGTCTATCAGGGCAGCACAAGTTTGAGGTGGGGACAACTTTGGTGTGGGGTCCATCCTTCGATATAAGGATTTTTTGCAGTGAGGCTCCAACCCAGAGCCAGGCGCCCCTGGGCACAGCCTTTTTCCATTTTCCCTGGGAAAGAAAACTCATCAGTCCAGGTTCCTGATGTCAGTTTGTAGGGCTCCCTTGGGTCTATCAGGGCAGCACAAGTTTGAGGTGGGGACAACTTTGGTGTGGGGTCCATCCTTCGATATAAGGATTTTTCGCAGTCAGGGCCAGGGGCCCCCGGGCACATCCTTTTTCCATTTTCCCTGGGAAAGAAAACTCAGCAGTCCAGGTTCCTGATGTCAGTTTGTAGGGCTGCCTTGGGTCTATCAGGGCAGCACAAGTTTGAGGTGGGGACAACTTCGGTGTGGGGTCCATCCTTCGATATAAGGATTTTTTGCAGTCAGGGCCAGGGGCCCCTGGGCACATCCTTTTTCCATTTTCCCTGGGAAAGAAAACTCAGCAGTCCAGGTTCCTGACGTCAGCTTGTAGGGCTCCCTTGGGTCTATCAGGGCAGCACAAGTTTGAGGTGGGGACAACTTCGGTGTGGGGTCCATCCTTCGATATAAGGATTTTTTGCAGTGAGGCTCCAGCCCAGAGCCAGGGGCCCCTGGGCACATCCTTTGGCCATTTTCCCTGGGAAAGAAAACTCAGCAGTCCAGGTTCCTGATGTCAGTTTGTAGGGCTCCCTTGGGCCTATCAGGGCAGCACAAGTTTGAGGTGGGGACAACTTTGGTGTGGGGTCCATCCTTCGATATAAGGATTCTTTGCAGTCAGGGCCAGGGGCCCCTGGGCACATCCTTTTTCCATTTTCCCTGGGAAAGAAAACTCAGCAGTCCAGGTTCCTGATGTCAGTTTGTAGGGCTCCCTTGGGTCTATCAGGGCAGCACAAGTTTGAGGTGGGGACAACTTCGGTGTGGGGTCCATCCTTCGATATAAGGATTTTTTGAAGTCAGGGCCAGGGGCCCCCGGGCACATCCTTTTTCCATTTTCCCTGGGAAAGAAAACTCAGCATTCCAGGTTCCTGATGTCAGTTTGTAGGGCTCCCTTGGGTCTATCAGGGCAGCACAAGTTTGAGGTGGGGACAGCTTCGGTGTGAGGTCCATCCTTCGATATAAGGATTTTTTGAACCGTGGCCACAGCCCTGGGCCATGGGCCCCTGGGCACAACCTTTGGACATTTTCCCTGGGAAAGAAAACTCAGCAGTCCAGGTTCCTGATGTCAGTTTGTAGGGCTCCCTTGGGTCTATCAGGGCAGCACAAGTTTGAGGTGGGGACAACTTTGATGTGGGGTCCATCCTTCGATATAAGGATTTTTTGCAGTGAGGCTCCAACCCAGAGCCAGGCGCCCCTGGGCACAACCTTTTTCCATTTTCCCTGGGAAAGAAAACTCATCAGTCCAGGTTCCTGATGTCAGTTTGTAGGGCTCCCTTGGGTCTATCAGGGCAGCACAAGTTTGAGGTGGGGACAACTTTGGTGTGGGGTCCATCCTTCGATATAAGGATTTTTCGCAGTCAGGGCCAGGGGCCCCCGGGCACATCCTTTTTCCATTTTCCCTGGGAAAGAAAACTCAGCAGTCCAGGTTCCTGATGTCAGTTTGTAGGGCTCCCTTGGGTCTATCAGGGCAGCACAAGTTTGAGGTGGGGACAACTTCGGTGTGGGGTCCATCCTTCGATATAAGGATTTTTTGCAGTCAGGGCCAGGGGCCCCTGGGCACATCCTTTTTCCATTTTCCCTGGGAAAGAAAACTCAGCATTCCAGGTTCCTGACGTCAGCTTGTAGGGCTCCCTTGGGTCTATCAGGGCAGCACAAGTTTGAGGTGGGGACAACTTCGGTGTGGGGTCCATCCTTCGATATAAGGCTTTTTTGTAGTGAGGCCCCAGCCCTGGGCCATGGGCCCCTGGGCACATCCTTTTTCCATTTTCCCTGGGAAAGAAAACTCAGCAGTCCAGGTTCCTGATGTCAGTTTGTAGGGCTCCCTTGGGTCTATCAGGGCAGCACAAGTTTGAGGTGGAGACAACTTCGGTGTTGGGTCCATCCTTCGATATAAGGATTTTTTGCAGTGAGGCTCCAGCCCAGAGCCAGGGGCCCCTGGGCACATCCTTTGGCCATTTTCCCTGGGAAAGAAAACTCAGCAGTCCAGGTTCCTGATGTCAATTTGTAGGGCTCCCTTGGATCTAGCAGGGCAGCACAAGTTTGAGGTGGGGACAACTTCGGTGTGGGGTCCATCCTTCGATATAAGGATTTTTTGCAGTCAGGGCCAGGGGCCCCTGGGCACATCCTTTTTCCATTTTCCCTGGGAAAGAAAACTCAGCAGTCCAGGTTCCTGATGTCAGTTTGTAGGGCTCCCTTGGGTCTATCAGGGCAGCACAAGTTTGAGGTGGGGACAACTTCGGTGTGGGGTCCATCCTTCGATATAAGGATTTTTTGCAGTCAGGGCCAGGGGCCCCCGGGCACATCCTTTTTCCATTTTCCCTGGGAAAGAAAACTCAGCAGTCCAGGTTCCTGATGTCAGTTTGTAGGGCTCCCTTGGGTCTATCAGGGCAGCACAAGTTTGAGGTGGGGACAACTTCGGTGTGGGGTCCATCCTTCGATATAAGGATTTTTTGAACTGAGGCCCCAGCCCTGGGCCATGGGCCCCTGGGCACATCCTTTTTCCATTTTCCCTGGGAAAGAAAACTCAGCAGTCCAGGTTGCTGATGTCAGTTTGTAGGGCTCCCTTGGGTGTATCAGGGCAGCACAAGTTTGAGGTGGGGACAACTTCGGTGTGGGGTCCATCCTTCGATATAAGGATTCTTTGCAGTGAGGCTCCAGCCCAGAGCCAGGGGCCCCTGGGCTCATCCTTTGGCCATTTTCCCTGGGAAAGAAAACTCAGCAGTCCAGGTTCCTGATGTCAGTTTGTAGGGCTCCCTTGGGTCTATCAGGGCAGCACAAGTTTGAGGTGGGGACAGCTTCGGTGTGAGGTCCATCCTTCGATATAAGGATTTTTTGAACTGTGGCCACAGCCCTGGGCCATGGGCCCCTGGGCACAACCTTTGGACATTTTCCCTGGGAAAGAAAACTCAGCAGTCCAGGTTCCTGATGTCAGTTTGTAGGGCTCCCTTGGGTCTATCAGGGCAGCACAAGTTTGAGGTGGGGACAACTTTGATGTGGGGTCCATCCTTCGATATAAGGATTTTTTGCAGTGAGGCTCCAACCCAGAGCCAGGCGCCCCTGGGCACATCCTTTTTCCATTTTCCCTGGGAAAGAAAACTCAGCAGTCCAGGTTCCTGATGTCAGTTTGTAGGGCTCCCTTGGGTCTATCAGGGCAGCACAAGTTTGAGGTGGGGACAACTTTGGTGTGGGGTCCATCCTTCGATATAAGGATTTTTCGCAGTCAGGGCCAGGGGCCCCCGGGCACATCCTTTTTCCATTTTCCCTGGGAAAGAAAACTCAGCAGTCCAGGTTCCTGATGTCAGTTTGTAGGGCTCCCTTGGGTCTATCAGGGCAGCACAAGTTTGAGGTGGGGTCAACTTCGGTGTGGGGTCCATCCTTCGATATAAGGATTTTTTGCAGTCAGGGCAAGGGGCCCCTGGGCACATCCTTTTTCCATTTTCCCTGGGAAAGAAAACTCAGCATTCCAGGTTCCTGACGTCAGCTTGTAGGGCTCCCTTGGGTCTATCAGGGCAGCAGAAGTTTGAGGTGGGGACAACTTCGGTGTGGGGTCCATCCTTCGATATAAGGATTTTTTGTAGTGAGGCCCCAGCCCAGGGCCATGGGCCCCTGGGCACATCCTTTTTCCATTTTCCCTGGGAAAGAAAACTCAGCAGTCCAGGTTCCTGATGTCAGTTTGTAGGGCTCCCTTGGGTCTATCAGGGCAGCACAAGTTTGAGGTGGGGACAGCTTCGGTGTGAGGTCCATCCTTCGATATAAGGATTTTTTGAACTGTGGCCACAGCCCTGGGCCATGGGCCCCTGGGCACAACCTTTGGACATTTTCCCTGGGAAAGAAAACTCAGCAGTCCAGGTTCCTGATGTCAGTTTGTAGGGCTCCCTTGGGTCTATCAGGGCAGCACAAGTTTGAGGTGGGGACAACTTTGATGTGGGGTCCATCCTTCGATATAAGGATTTTTTGCAGTGAGGCTCCAACCCAGAGCCAGGCGACCCTGGGCACATCCTTTTTCCATTTTCCCTGGGAAAGAAAACTCATCAGTCCAGGTTCCTGATGTCAGTTTGTAGGGCTCCCTTGGGTCTATCAGGGCAGCACAAGTTTGAGGTGGGGACAACTTTGGTGTGGGGTCCATCCTTCGATATAAGGATTTTTCGCAGTCAGGGCCAGGGGCCCCCGGGCACATCCTTTTTCCATTTTCCCTGGGAAAGAAAACTCAGCAGTCCAGGTTCCTGATGTCAGTTTGTAGGGCTCCCTTGGGTCTATCAGGGCAGCACAAGTTTGAGGTGGGGTCAACTTCGGTGTGGGGTCCATCCTTCGATATAAGGATTTTTTGCAGTCAGGGCAAGGGGCCCCTGGGCACATCCTTTTTCCATTTTCCCTGGGAAAGAAAACTCAGCATTCCAGGTTCCTGACGTCAGCTTGTAGGGCTCCCTTGGGTCTATCAGGGCAGCAGAAGTTTGAGGTGGGGACAACTTCGGTGTGGGGTCCATCCTTCGATATAAGGATTTTTTGTAGTGAGGCCCCAGCCCAGGGCCATGGGCCCCTGGACACATCCTTTTTCCATTTTCCCTGGGAAAGAAAACTCAGCAGTCCAGGTTCCTGATGTCAATTTGTAGGGCTCCCTTGGATCTATCAGGGCAGCACAAGTTTGAGGTGGAGACAACTTCGGTGTGGGGTCCATCCTTCGATATAAGGATTCTTTGCAGTGAGGCTCCAGCCCAGAGCCAGGGGCCCCTGGGCACATCCTTTTTCCATTTTCCCTGGGAAAGAAAACTCAGCAGTCCAGGTTCCTGATGTCAGTTTGTAGGGCTCCCTTGGGTGTATCAGGGCAGCACAAGTTTGAGGTGGGGACAACTTCGGTGTGGGGTCCATCCTTCGATATAAGGATTTTTTGAACTGAGGCCCCAGCCCTGGGCCATGGGCCCCTGGGCACATCCTTTTTCCATTTTCCCTGGGAAAGAAAACTCAGCAGTCCAGGTTGCTGATGTCAGTTTGTAGGGCTCCCTTGGGTTTATCAGGGCAGCACAAGTTTGAGGTGGGGACAACTTCGGTGTGGGGTCCATCCTTCGATATAAGGATTCTTTGCAGTGAGGCTCCAGCCCAGAGCCAGGGGCCCCTGGGCTCATCCTTTGGCCATTTTCCCTGGGAAAGAAAACTCAGCAGTCCAGGTTCCTGATGTCAGTTTGTAGGGCTCCCTTGGGTCTATCAGGGCAGCACAAGTTTGAGGTGGGGACAGCTTCGGTGTGAGGTCCATCCTTCGATATAAGGATTTTTTGAACTGTGGCCACAGCCCTGGGCCATGGGCCCCTGGGCACAACCTTTGGACATTTTCCCTGGGAAAGAAAACTCAGCAGTCCAGGTTCCTGATGTCAGTTTGTAGGGCTCCCTTGGGTCTATCAGGGCAGCACAAGTTTGAGGTGGGGACAACTTTGATGTGGGGTCCATCCTTCGATATAAGGATTTTTTGCAGTGAGGCTCCAACCCAGAGCCAGGCGCCCCTGGGCACATCCTTTTTCCATTTTCCCTGGGAAAGAAAACTCATCAGTCCAGGTTCCTGATGTCAGTTTGTAGGGCTCCCTTGGGTCTATCAGGGCAGCACAAGTTTGAGGTGGGGACAACTTTGGTGTGGGGTCCATCCTTCGATATAAGGATTTTTCGCAGTCAGGGCCAGGGGCCCCCGGGCACATCCTTTTTCCATTTTCCCTGGGAAAGAAAACTCAGCAGTCCAGGTTCCTGATGTCAGTTTGTAGGGCTCCCTTGGGTCTATCAGGGCAGCACAAGTTTGAGGTGGGGTCAACTTCGGTGTGGGGTCCATCCTTCGATATAAGGATTTTTTGCAGTCAGGGCAAGGGGCCCCTGGGCACATCCTTTTTCCATTTTCCCTGGGAAAGAAAACTCAGCATTCCAGGTTCCTGACGTCAGCTTGTAGGGCTCCCTTGGGTCTATCAGGGCAGCAGAAGTTTGAGGTGGGGACAACTTCGGTGTGGGGTCCATCCTTCGATATAAGGATTCTTTGCAGTGAGGCTCCAGCCCAGAGCCAGGGGCCCCTGGGCACATCCTTTTTCCATTTTCCCTGGGAAAGAAAACTCAGCAGTCCAGGTTCCTGATGTCAGTTTGTAGGGCTCCCTTGGGTGTATCAGGGCAGCACAAGTTTGAGGTGGGGACAGCTTCGGTGTGAGGTCCATCCTTCGATATAAGGATTTTTTGAACTGTGGCCACAGCCCTGGGCCATGGGCCCCTGGGCACAATCTTTGGACATTTTCCCTGGGAAAGAAAACTCAGCAGTCCAGGTTCCTGATGTCAGTTTGTAGGGCTCCCTTGGGTGTATCAGGGCAGCACAAGTTTGAGGTGGGGACAGCTTCGGTGTGAGGTCCATCCTTCGATATAAGGATTTTTTGAAGTGTGGCCACAGCCCTGGGCCATGGGCCCCTGGGCACAATCTTTTTCCATTTTCCCTGGGAAAGAAAACTCAGCAGTCCAGGTTCCTGATGTCAGTTTGTAGGGCTCCCTTGGGTCTATCAGGGCAGCACAAGTTTGAGGTGGGGACAACTTCGGTGTGGGGTCCATCCTTCGATATAAGGATTCTTTGCAGTCAGGGCCAGGGGCCCCTGGGCACATCCTTTTTCCATTTTCCCTGGGAAAGAAAACTCAGCATTCCAGGTTCCTGACGTCAGCTTGTAGGGCTCCCTTGGGTCTATCAGGGCAGCACAAGTTTGAGGTGGGGACAACTTCGGTGTGGGGTCCATCCTTCGATATAAGGATTTTTTGTAGTGAGGCCCCAGCCCAGGGCCATGGGCCCCTGGGCACATCCTTTTTCCATTTTCCCTGGGAAAGAAAACTCAGCAGTCCAGGTTCCTGATGTCAGTTTGTAGGGCTCCCTTGGGTCTATCAGGGCAGCACAAGTTTGAGGTGGAGACAACTTCGGTGTTGGGTCCATCCTTCGATATAAGGATTTTTTGCAGTGAGGCTCCAGCCCAGAGCCAGGGGCCCCTGGGCACATCCTTTTTCCATTTTCCCTGGGAAAGTAAACTCAGCAGTCCAGGTTCCTGATGTCAGTTTGTAGGGCTGCCTTGGGTCTATCAGGGCAGCACAAGTTTGAGGTGGGGACAACTTCGGTGTGGGGTCCATCCTTCGATATAAGGATTTTTTGCAGTGAGGCTCCAGCCCAGAGCCAGGGGCCCCTGGGCACATCCTGTGGCCATTTTCCCTGGGAAAGAAAACTCATCAGTCCAGGTTCCTGATGTCAGTTTGTAGGGCTCCCTTGGGTTTATCAGGGCAGCACAAGTTTGAGGTGGGGACAACTTCTGTGTGGGGTCCATCCTTCGATATAAGGATTCTTTGCAGTCAGGGCCAGGGGCCCCCGGGCACATCCTTTTTCCATTTTCCCTGGGAAAGAAAACTCAGCATTCCAGGTTGCTGATGTCAGTTTGTAGGGCTCCCTTGGGTCTATCAGGGCAGCACAAGTTTGAGGTGGGGACAACTTCGGTGTGGGGTCCATCCTTCGATATAAGGCTTTTTTGTAGTGAGGCCCCAGCCCTGGGCCATGGGCCCCTGGGCACATCCTTTTTCCATTTTCCCTGGGAAAGAAAACTCAGCAGTCCAGGTTCCTGATGTCAGTTTGTAGGGCTCCCTTGGGTCTATCAGGGCAGCACAAGTTTGAGGTGGAGACAACTTCGGTGTTGGGTCCATTCTTCGATATAAGGATTTTTTGCAGTGAGGCTCCAGCCCAGAGCCAGGGGCCCCTGGGCACATCCTTTGGCCATTTTCCCTGGGAAAGAAAACTCAGCAGTCCAGGTTCCTGATGTCAATTTGTAGGGCTCCCTTGGATCTAGCAGGGCAGCACAAGTTTGAGGTGGGGACAACTTCGGTGTGGGGTCCATCCTTCGATATAAGGATTTTTTGCAGTCAGGGCCAGGGGCCCCTGGGCACAACATTTTTCCATTTTCCCTGGGAAAGAAAACTCAGCAGTCCAGGTTCCTGATGTCATTTTGTAGGGCTCCCTTGGGTCTATCAGGGCAGCACAAGTTTGAGGTGGGGACAACTTCGGTGTGGGGTCCATCCTTCGATATAAGGATTTTTTGCAGTCAGGGCCAGGGGCCCCCGGGCACATCCTTTTTCCATTTTCCCTGGGAAAGAAAACTCAGCAGTCCAGGTTGCTGATGTCAGTTTGTAGGGCTCCCTTGGGTCTATCAGGGCAGCACAAGTTTGAGGTGGGGACAACTTCGGTGTGGGGTCCATCCTTCGATATAAGGATTTTTTGAACTGAGGCCCCAGCCCTGGGCCATGGGCCCCTGGGCACATCCTTTTTCCATTTTCCCTGGGAAAGAAAACTCAGCAGTCCAGGTTGCTGATGTCAGTTTGTAGGGCTCCCTTGGGTGTATCAGGGCAGCACAAGTTTGAGGTGGGGACAACTTTGGTGTGGGGTCCATCCTTCGATATAAGGATTCTTTGCAGTGAGGCTCCAGCCCAGAGCCAGGGGCCCCTGGGCTCATCCTTTGGCCATTTTCCCTGGGAAAGAAAACTCAGCAGTCCAGGTTCCTGATGTCAGTTTGTAGGGCTCCCTTGGGTTTATCAGGGCAGCACAAGTTTGAGGTGGGGACAACTTCGGTGTTGGGTCCATCCTTCGATATAAGGATTCTTTGCAGTCAGGGCCAGGGGCCCCCGGGCACATCCTTTTTCCATTTTCCCTGGGAAAGAAAACTCAGCAGTCCAGGTTCCTGATGTCAGTTTGTAGGGCTCCCTTGGGTCTATCAGGGCAGCACAAGTTTGAGGTGGGGACAACTTCGGTGTGGGGTCCATCCTTCGATATAAGGATTTTTTGCAGTCAGGGCCAGGGGCCCCCGGGCACATCCTTTTTCCATTTTCCCTGGGAAAGAAAACTCAGCATTCCAGGTTCCTGATGTCAGTTTGTAGGGCTCCCTTGGGTCTATCAGGGCAGCACAAGTTTGAGGTGGGGACAGCTTCGGTGTGAGGTCCATCCTTCGATATAAGGATTTTTTGAACTGTGGCCACAGCCCTGGGCCATGGGCCCCTGGGCACATCCTTTTTCCATTTTCCCTGGGAAAGAAAACTCCGCAGTCCAGGTTCCTGATGTCAGTTTGTAGGGCTCCCTTGGGTCTATCAGGGCAGCACAAGTTTGAGGTGGGGACAACTTTGATGTGGGGTCCATCCTTCGATATAAGGATTTTTTGCAGTGAGGCTCCAACCCAGAGCCAGGGGCCCCTGGGCACATCCTTTTTCCATTTTCCCTGGGAAAGAAAACTCATCAGTCCAGGTTCCTGATGTCAGTTTGTAGGGCTCCCTTGGGTCTATCAGGGCAGCACAAGTTTGAGGTGGGGACAACTTCGGTGTGGGGTCCATCCTTCGATATAAGGATTTTTCGCAGTCAGGGCCAGGGGCCCCCGGGCAGATCCTTTGGCCATTTTCCCTGGGAAAGAAAACTCAGCAGTCCAGGTTCCTGATGTCAGTTTGTAGGGCTCCCTTGGGTCTATCAGGGCAGCACAAGTTTGAGGTGGGGACAGCTTCGGTGTGAGGTCCATCCTTCGATATAAGGATTTTTTGAACTGTGGCCACAGCCCTGGGCCATGGGCCCCTGGGCACAACCTTTGGACATTTTCCCTGGGAAAGAAAACTCAGCAGTCCAGGTTCCTGATGTCAGTTTGTAGGGCTCCCTTGGGTCTATCAGGGCAGCACAAGTTTGAGGTGGGGACAACTTTGATGTGGGGTCCATCCTTCGATATAAGGATTTTTTGCAGTGAGGCTCCAACCCAGAGCCAGGCGCCCCTGGGCACATCCTTTTTCCATTTTCCCTGGGAAAGAAAACTCATCAGTCCAGGTTCCTGATGTCAGTTTGTAGGGCTCCCTTGGGTCTATCAGGGCAGCACAAGTTTGAGGTGGGGACAACTTTGGTGTGGGGTCCATCCTTCGATATAAGGATTTTTCGCAGTCAGGGCCAGGGGCCCCCGGGCACATCCTTTTTCCATTTTCCCTGGGAAAGAAAACTCAGCAGTCCAGGTTCCTGATGTCAGTTTGTAGGGCTCCCTTGGGTCTATCAGGGCAGCACAAGTTTGAGGTGGGGTCAACTTCGGTGTGGGGTCCATCCTTCGATATAAGGATTTTTTGCAGTCAGGGCAAGGGGCCCCTGGGCACATCCTTTTTCCATTTTCCCTGGGAAAGAAAACTCAGCATTCCAGGTTCCTGACGTCAGCTTGTAGGGCTCCCTTGGGTCTATCAGGGCAGCAGAAGTTTGAGGTGGGGACAACTTCGGTGTGGGGTCCATCCTTCGATATAAGGATTCTTTGCAGTGAGGCTCCAGCCCAGAGCCAGGGGCCCCTGGGCACATCCTTTTTCCATTTTCCCTGGGAAAGAAAACTCAGCAGTCCAGGTTCCTGATGTCAGTTTGTAGGGCTCCCTTGGGTGTATCAGGGCAGCACAAGTTTGAGGTGGGGACAGCTTCGGTGTGAGGTCCATCCTTCGATATAAGGATTTTTTGAACTGTGGCCACAGCCCTGGGCCATGGGCCCCTGGGCACAATCTTTGGACATTTTCCCTGGGAAAGAAAACTCAGCAGTCCAGGTTCCTGATGTCAGTTTGTAGGGCTCCCTTGGGTGTATCAGGGCAGCACAAGTTTGAGGTGGGGACAGCTTCGGTGTGAGGTCCATCCTTCGATATAAGGATTTTTTGAAGTGTGGCCACAGCCCTGGGCCATGGGCCCCTGGGCACAATCTTTTTCCATTTTCCCTGGGAAAGAAAACTCAGCAGTCCAGGTTCCTGATGTCAGTTTGTAGGGCTCCCTTGGGTCTATCAGGGCAGCACAAGTTTGAGGTGGGGACAACTTCGGTGTGGGGTCCATCCTTCGATATAAGGATTCTTTGCAGTCAGGGCCAGGGGCCCCTGGGCACATCCTTTTTCCATTTTCCCTGGGAAAGAAAACTCAGCATTCCAGGTTCCTGACGTCAGCTTGTAGGGCTCCCTTGGGTCTATCAGGGCAGCACAAGTTTGAGGTGGGGACAACTTCGGTGTGGGGTCCATCCTTCGATATAAGGATTTTTTGTAGTGAGGCCCCAGCCCAGGGCCATGGGCCCCTGGGCACATCCTTTTTCCATTTTCCCTGGGAAAGAAAACTCAGCAGTCCAGGTTCCTGATGTCAGTTTGTAGGGCTCCCTTGGGTCTATCAGGGCAGCACAAGTTTGAGGTGGAGACAACTTCGGTGTTGGGTCCATCCTTCGATATAAGGATTTTTTGCAGTGAGGCTCCAGCCCAGAGCCAGGGGCCCCTGGGCACATCCTTTTTCCATTTTCCCTGGGAAAGTAAACTCAGCAGTCCAGGTTCCTGATGTCAGTTTGTAGGGCTGCCTTGGGTCTATCAGGGCAGCACAAGTTTGAGGTGGGGACAACTTCGGTGTGGGGTCCATCCTTCGATATAAGGATTTTTTGCAGTGAGGCTCCAGCCCAGAGCCAGGGGCCCCTGGGCACATCCTGTGGCTATTTTCCCTGGGAAAGAAAACTCATCAGTCCAGGTTCCTGATGTCAGTTTGTAGGGCTCCCTTGGGTTTATCAGGGCAGCACAAGTTTGAGGTGGGGACAACTTCTGTGTGGGGTCCATCCTTCGATATAAGGATTCTTTGCAGTCAGGGCCAGGGGCCCCCGGGCACATCCTTTTTCCATTTTCCCTGGGAAAGAAAACTCAGCATTCCAGGTTGCTGATGTCAGTTTGTAGGGCTCCCTTGGGTCTATCAGGGCAGCACAAGTTTGAGGTGGGGACAACTTCGGTGTGGGGTCCATCCTTCGATATAAGGCTTTTTTGTAGTGAGGCCCCAGCCCTGGGCCATGGGCCCCTGGGCACATCCTTTTTCCATTTTCCCTGGGAAAGAAAACTCAGCAGTCCAGGTTCCTGATGTCAGTTTGTAGGGCTCCCTTGGGTCTATCAGGGCAGCACAAGTTTGAGGTGGAGACAACTTCGGTGTTGGGTCCATCCTTCGATATAAGGATTTTTTGCAGTGAGGCTCCAGCCCAGAGCCAGGGGCCCCTGGGCACATCCTTTGGCCATTTTCCCTGGGAAAGAAAACTCAGCAGTCCAGGTTCCTGATGTCAATTTGTAGGGCTCCCTTGGATCTAGCAGGGCAGCACAAGTTTGAGGTGGGGACAACTTCGGTGTGGGGTCCATCCTTCGATATAAGGATTTTTTGCAGTCAGGGCCAGGGGCCCCTGGGCACAACATTTTTCCATTTTCCCTGGGAAAGAAAACTCAGCAGTCCAGGTTCCTGATGTCATTTTGTAGGGCTCCCTTGGGTCTATCAGGGCAGCACAAGTTTGAGGTGGGGACAACTTCGGTGTGGGGTCCATCCTTCGATATAAGGATTTTTTGCAGTCAGGGCCAGGGGCCCCCGGGCACATCCTTTTTCCATTTTCCCTGGGAAAGAAAACTCAGCAGTCCAGGTTGCTGATGTCAGTTTGTAGGGCTCCCTTGGGTCTATCAGGGCAGCACAAGTTTGAGGTGGGGACAACTTCGGTGTGGGGTCCATCCTTCGATATAAGGATTTTTTGAACTGAGGCCCCAGCCCTGGGCCATGGGCCCCTGGGCACATCCTTTTTCCATTTTCCCTGGGAAAGAAAACTCAGCAGTCCAGGTTGCTGATGTCAGTTTGTAGGGCTCCCTTGGGTGTATCAGGGCAGCACAAGTTTGAGGTGGGGACAACTTTGGTGTGGGGTCCATCCTTCGATATAAGGATTCTTTGCAGTGAGGCTCCAGCCCAGAGCCAGGGGCCCCTGGGCTCATCCTTTGGCCATTTTCCCTGGGAAAGAAAACTCAGCAGTCCAGGTTCCTGATGTCAGTTTGTAGGGCTCCCTTGGGTTTATCAGGGCAGCACAAGTTTGAGGTGGGGACAACTTCGGTGTTGGGTCCATCCTTCGATATAAGGATTCTTTGCAGTCAGGGCCAGGGGCCCCCGGGCACATCCTTTTTCCATTTTCCCTGGGAAAGAAAACTCAGCAGTCCAGGTTCCTGATGTCAGTTTGTAGGGCTCCCTTGGGTCTATCAGGGCAGCACAAGTTTGAGGTGGGGACAACTTCGGTGTGGGGTCCATCCTTCGATATAAGGATTTTTTGCAGTCAGGGCCAGGGGCCCCCGGGCACATCCTTTTTCCATTTTCCCTGGGAAAGAAAACTCAGCATTCCAGGTTCCTGATGTCAGTTTGTAGGGCTCCCTTGGGTCTATCAGGGCAGCACAAGTTTGAGGTGGGGACAGCTTCGGTGTGAGGTCCATCCTTCGATATAAGGATTTTTTGAACTGTGGCCACAGCCCTGGGCCATGGGCCCCTGGGCACATCCTTTTTCCATTTTCCCTGGGAAAGAAAACTCCGCAGTCCAGGTTCCTGATGTCAGTTTGTAGGGCTCCCTTGGGTCTATCAGGGCAGCACAAGTTTGAGGTGGGGACAACTTTGATGTGGGGTCCATCCTTCGATATAAGGATTTTTTGCAGTGAGGCTCCAACCCAGAGCCAGGGGCCCCTGGGCACATCCTTTTTCCATTTTCCCTGGGAAAGAAAACTCATCAGTCCAGGTTCCTGATGTCAGTTTGTAGGGCTCCCTTGGGTCTATCAGGGCAGCACAAGTTTGAGGTGGGGACAACTTCGGTGTGGGGTCCATCCTTCGATATAAGGATTTTTCGCAGTCAGGGCCAGGGGCCCCCGGGCAGATCCTTTGGCCATTTTCCCTGGGAAAGAAAACTCAGCAGTCCAGGTTCCTGATGTCATTTTGTAGGGCTCCCTTGGGTCTATCAGGGCAGCACAAGTTTGAGGTGGGGACAACTTCGGTGTGGGGTCCATCCTTCGATATAAGGATTCTTTGCAGTGAGGCTCCAGCCCAGAGCCAGGGGCCCCTGGGCACATCCTTTTTCCATTTTCCCTGGGAAAGAAAACTCAGCAGTCCAGGTTCCTGATGTCAGTTTGTAGGGCTCCCTTGGGTGTATCAGGGCAGCACAAGTTTGAGGTGGGGACAACTTCGGTGTGGGGTCCATCCTTCGATATAAGGATTTTTTGAAGTCAGGGCCAGGGGCCCCCGGGCACATCCTTTTTCCATTTTCCCTGGGAAAGAAAACTCAGCATTCCAGGTTCCTGATGTCAGTTTGTAGGGCTCCCTTGGGTCTATCAGGGCAGCACAAGTTTGAGGTGGGGACAGCTTCGGTGTGAGGTCCATCCTTCGATATAAGGATTTTTTGAACTGTGGCCACAGCCCTGGGCCATGGGCCCCTGGGCACAACCTTTGGACATTTTCCCTGGGAAAGAAAACTCAGCAGTCCAGGTTCCTGATGTCAGTTTGTAGGGCTCCCTTGGGTCTATCAGGGCAGCACAAGTTTGAGGTGGGGACAACTTTGATGTGGGGTCCATCCTTCGATATAAGGATTTTTTGCAGTGAGGCTCCAACCCAGAGCCAGGCGCCCCTGGGCACACCCTTTTTCCATTTTCCCTGGGAAAGAAAACTCAGCAGTCCAGGTTCCTGATGTCAGTTTGTAGGGCTCCCTTGGGTCTATCAGGGCAGCACAAGTTTGAGGTGGGGTCAACTTCGGTGTGGGGTCCATCCTTCGATATAAGGATTTTTTGCAGTCAGGGCAAGGGGCCCCTGGGCACATCCTTTTTCCATTTTCCCTGGGAAAGAAAACTCAGCATTCCAGGTTCCTGACGTCAGCTTGTAGGGCTCCCTTGGGTCTATCAGGGCAGCAGAAGTTTGAGGTGGGGACAACTTCGGTGTGGGGTCCATCCTTCGATATAAGGATTTTTTGTAGTGAGGCCCCAGCCCAGGGCCATGGGCCCCTGGGCACATCCTTTTTCCATTTTCCCTGGGAAAGAAAACTCAGCAGTCCAGGTTCCTGATGTCAGTTTGTAGGGCTCCCTTGGGTCTATCAGGGCAGCACAAGTTTGAGGTGGAGACAACTTCGGTGTTGGGTCCATCCTTCGATATAAGGATTTTTTGCAGTGAGGCTCCAGCCCAGAGCCAGGGGCCCCTGGGCACATCCTTTGGCCATTTTCCCTGGGAAAGAAAACTCAGCAGTCCAGGTTCCTGATGTCAATTTGTAGGGCTCCCTTGGATCTATCAGGGCAGCACAAGTTTGAGGTGGAGACAACTTCGGTGTGGGGTCCATCCTTCGATATAAGGATTCTTTGCAGTGAGGCTCCAGCCCTGGGCCAGGGGCCCCTGGGCACATCCTTTTTCCATTTTCCCTGGGAAAGAAAACTCAGCAGTCCAGGTTCCTGATGTCAGTTTGTAGGGCTCCCTTGGGTGTATCAGGGCAGCACAAGTTTGAGGTGGGGACAGCTTCGGTGTGAGGTCCATCCTTCGATATAAGGATTTTTTGAACTGTGGCCACAGCCCTGGGCCATGGGCCCCTGGGCACAACCTTTGGACATTTTCCCTGGGAAAGAAAACTCAGCAGTCCAGGTTCCTGATGTCAGTTTGTAGGGCTCCCTTGGGTCTATCAGGGCAGCACAAGTTTGAGGTGGGGACAACTTTGATGTGGGGTCCATCCTTCGATATAAGGATTTTTTGCAGTGAGGCTCCAACCCAGAGCCAGGCGCCCCTGGGCACATCCTTTTTCCATTTTCCCTGGGAAAGAAAACTCATCAGTCCAGGTTCCTGATGTCAGTTTGTAGGGCTCCCTTGGGTCTATCAGGGCAGCACAAGTTTGAGGTGGGGACAACTTTGGTGTGGGGTCCATCCTTCGATATAAGGATTTTTCGCAGTCAGGGCCAGGGGCCCCCGGGCACATCCTTTTTCCATTTTCCCTGGGAAAGAAAACTCAGCAGTCCAGGTTCCTGATGTCAGTTTGTAGGGCTCCCTTGGGTCTATCAGGGCAGCACAAGTTTGAGGTGGGGACAACTTCGGTGTGGGGTCCATCCTTCGATATAAGGATTTTTTGCAGTCAGGGCCATGGGCCCCTGGGCACATCCTTTTTCCATTTTCCCTGGGAAAGAAAACTCAGCATTCCAGGTTCCTGACGTCAGCTTGTAGGGCTCCCTTGGGTCTATCAGGGCAGCACAAGTTTGAGGTGGGGACAACTTCGGTGTGGGGTCCATCCTTCGATATAAGGATTTTTTGTAGTGAGGCCCCAGCCCAGGGCCATGGGCCCCTGGGCACATCCTTTTTCCATTTTCCCTGGGAAAGAAAACTCAGCAGTCCAGGTTCCTGATGTCAGTTTGTAGGGCTCCCTTGGGTCTATCAGGGCAGCACAAGTTTGAGGTGGAGACAACTTCGGTGTTGGGTCCATCCTTCGATATAAGGATTTTTTGCAGTGAGGCTCCAGCCCAGAGCCAGGGGCCCCTGGGCACATCCTTTTTCCATTTTCCCTGGGAAAGAAAACTCCGCAGTCCAGGTTCCTGATGTCAGTTTGTAGGGCTGCCTTGGGTCTATCAGGGCAGCACAAGTTTGAGGTGGGGACAACTTCGGTGTGGGGTCCATCCTTCGATATAAGGATTTTTTGCAGTGAGGCTCCAGCCCAGAGCCAGGGGCCCCTGGGCACATCCTGTGGCCATTTTCCCTGGGAAAGAAAACTCAGCAGTCCAGGTTCCTGATGTCAGTTTGTAGGGCTCCCTTGGGTTTATCAGGGCAGCACAAGTTTGAGGTGGGGACAACTTCGGTGTGGGGTCCATCCTTCGATATAAGGATTCTTTGCAGTCAGGGCCAGGGGCCCCCGGGCACATCCTTTTTCCATTTTCCCTGGGAAAGAAAACTCAGCAGTCCAGGTTCCTGATGTCAGTTTGTAGGGCTCCCTTGGGTCTATCAGGGCAGCACAAGTTTGAGGTGGGGACAACTTCGGTGTGGGGTCCATCCTTCGATATAAGGATTTTTTGCAGTCAGGGCCAGGGGCCCCCGGGCACATCCTTTTTCCATTTTCCCTGGGAAAGAAAACTCAGCATTCCAGGTTCCTGATGTCAGTTTGTAGGGCTCCCTTGGGTCTATCAGGGCAGCACAAGTTTGAGGTGGGGACAACTTCGGTGTGGGGTCCATCCTTCGATATAAGGATTTTTTGAACTGTGGCCACAGCCCTGGGCCATGGGCCCCTGGGCACATCCTTTTTTCATTTTCCCTGGGAAAGAAAACTCCGCAGTCCAGGTTCCTGATGTCAGTTTGCAGGGCTCCCTTGGGTCTATCAGGGCAGCACAAGTTTGAGGTGGGGACAACTTTGATGTGGGGTCCATCCTTCGATATAAGGATTTTTTGCAGTGAGGCTCCAACCCAGAGCCAGGGGCCCCTGGGCACATCCTTTTTCCATTTTCCCTGGGAAAGAAAACTCATCAGTCCAGGTTCCTGATGTCAGTTTGTAGGGCTCCCTTGGGTTTATCAGGGCAGCACAAGTTTGAGGTGGGGACAACTTTGGTGTGGGGTCCATCCTTCGATATAAGGATTTTTCGCAGTCAGGGCCAGGGGCCCCCGGGCACATCCTTTTTCCATTTTCCCTGGGAAAGAAAACTCAGCAGTCCAGGTTCCTGATGTCAGTTTGTAGGGCTCCCTTGGGTGTATCAGGGCAGCACAAGTTTGAGGTGGGGACAACTTCGGTGTGGGCTCCATCCTTCGATATAAGGATTCTTTGCAGTGAGGCTCCAGCCCAGAGCCAGGGGCCCCTGGGCTCATCCTTTGGCCATTTTCCCTGGGAAAGAAAACTCAGCAGTCCAGGTTCCTGATGTCAGTTTGTAGGGCTCCCTTGGGTTTATCAGGGCAGCACAAGTTTGAGGTGGGGACAACTTCGGTGTGGGGTCCATCCTTCGATATAAGGATTCTTTGCAGTCAGGGCCAGGGGCCCCCGGGCACATCCTTTTTCCATTTTCCCTGGGAAAGAAAACTCAGCAGTCCAGGTTCCTGATGTCAGTTTGTAGGGCTCCCTTGGGTCTATCAGGGCAGCACAAGTTTGAGGTGGGGACAGCTTCGGTGTGAGGTCCATCCTTCGATATAAGGATTTTTTGAACTGTGGCCACAGCCCTGGGCCATGGGCCCCTGGGCACATCCTTTTTCCATTTTCCCTGGGAAAGAAAACTCAGCAGTCCAGGTTCCTGATGTCAGTTTGTAGGGCTCCCTTGGGTCTATCAGGGCAGCACAAGTTTGAGGTGGGGACAACTTTGATGTGGGGTCCATCCTTCGATATAAGGATTTTTTGCAGTGAGGCTCCAACCCAGAGCCAGGGGCCCCTGGGCACATCCTTTTTCCATTTTCCCTGGGAAAGAAAACTCATCAGTCCAGGTTCCTGATGTCAGTTTGTAGGGCTCCCTTGGGTCTATCAGGGCAGCACAAGTTTGAGGTGGGGACAACTTCGGTGTGGGGTCCATCCTTCGATATAAGGATTTTTTGAACTCTGGCCCCAGCCCTGGGCCATGGGGCCCTGGGCACATCCTTTTTCCATTTTCCCTGGGAAAGAAAACTCAGCAGTCCAGGTTCCTGATGTCAGTTTGTAGGGCTCCCTTGGGTCTATCAGGGCAGCACAAGTTTGAGGTGGGGACAACTTTGGTGTGGGGTCCATCCTTCGATATAAGGATTTTTTGAAGTGAGGCCCCAGCCATGGGCCATGGGCCCCTGGGCACATCCTTTTTCCATTTTCCCTGGGAAAGAAAACTCAGCAGTCCAGGTTCCTCATTTCAGTTTGTAGGGCTCCCTTGGGTCTATCAGGGCAGCACAAGTTTGAGGTGGGGACAACTTCGGTGTGGGCTCCATCCTTCGATATAAGGATTCTTTGCAGTGAGGCTCCAGCCCAGAGCCAGGGGCCCCTGGGCACATCCTTTTTCCATTTTCCCTGGGAAAGAAAACTCATCAGTCCAGGTTCCTGATGTCAGTTTGTAGGGCTCCCTTGGGTCTATCAGGGCAGCACAAGTTTGAGGTCGGGACAGCTTCGGTGTGAGGTCCATCCTTCGATATAAGGATTTTTTGAACTGTGGCCACAGCCCTGGGCCATGGGCCCCTGGGCACATCCTTTTTCCATTTTCCCTGGGAAAGAAAACTCAGCAGTCCAGGTTCCTGATGTCAGTTTGTAGGGCTCCCTTGGGTCTATCAGGGCAGCAGAAGTTTGAGGTGGGGACAACTTTGATGTGGGGTCCATCCTTCGATATAAGGATTTTTTGCAGTGAGGCTCCAACCCAGAGCCAGGGGCCCCTGGGCACATCCTTTTTCCATTTTCCCTGGGAAAGAAAACTCAGCAGTCCAGGTTGCTGATGTCAGTTTGTAGGGCTCCCTTGGGTCTATCAGGGCAGCACAAGTTTGAGGTGGGGACAACTTCGGTGTGGGGTCCATCCTTCGATATAAGGATTTTTCGCAGTCAGGGCCAGGGGCCTCCGGGCAGATCCTTTGGCCATTTTCCCTGGGAAAGAAAACTCAGCAGTCCAGGTTCCTGATGTCAGTTTGTAGGGATCCCTTGGGTCTATCAGGGCAGCACAAGTTTGAGGTGGGGACAACTTCGGTGTGGGGTCCATCCTTCGATATAAGGATTCTTTGCAGTGAGGCTCCAGCCCAGAGCCAGGGGCCCCTGGGCACATCCTTTTTCCATTTTCCCTGGGAAAGGAAACTCAGCAGTCCAGGTTCCTGATGTCAGTTTGTAGGGCTCCCTTGGGTGTATCAGGGCAGCACAAGTTTGAGGTGGGGACAACTTCGGTGTGGGGTCCATCCTTCGATATAAGGATTTTTTGCAGTCAGGGCCAGGGGCCCCCGGGCACATCCTTTTTCCATTTTCCCTGGGAAAGAAAACTCAGCAGTCCAGGTTCCTGATGTCATTTTGTAGGGCTCCCTTGGGTCTATCAGGGCAGCACAAGTTTGAGGTGGGGACAACTTCGGTGTGGGGTCCATCCTTCGATATAAGGATTTTTTGAACTCTGGCCCCAGCCCTGGGCCATGGGGCCCTGGGCACATCCTTTTTCCATTTTCCCTGGGAAAGAAAACTCAGCAGTCCAGGTTCCTGATGTCAGTTTGTAGGGCTCCCTTGGGTGTATCAGGGCAGCACAAGTTTGAGGTGGGGACAACTTTGGTGTGGGGTCCATCCTTCGATATAAGGATTTTTTGAACTGAGGCCCCAGCCATGGGCCATGGGCCCCTGGGCACATCCTTTTTCCATTTTCCCTGGGAAAGAAAACTCAGCAGTCCAGGTTGCTGATGTCAGTTTGTAGGGCTCCCTTGGGTCTATCAGGGCAGCACAAGTTTGAGGTGGGGACAACTTCGGTGTGGGCTCCATCCTTCGATATAAGGATTCTTTGCAGTGAGGCTCCAGCCCAGAGCCAGGGGCCCCTGGGCACATCCTTTTTCCATTTTCCCTGGGAAAGAAAACTCATCAGTCCAGGTTCCTGATGTCAGTTTGTAGGGCTCCCTTGGGTCTATCAGGGCAGCACAAGTTTGAGGTCGGGACAACTTCGGTGTGGGGTCCATCCTTCGATATAAGGATTTTTCGCAGTCAGGGCCAGGGGCCCCCGGGCACATCCTTTTTCCATTTTCCCTGGGAAAGAAAACTCAGCAGTCCAGGTTCCTGATGTCAGTTTGTAGGGCTCCCTTGGGTCTATCAGGGCAGCACAAGTTTGAGGTGGGGACAACTTCGGTGTGGGGTCCATCCTTCGATATAAGGATTTTTTGCAGTGAGGCTCCAGCCCAGAGCCAGGGGCCCCTGGGCACATCCTTTGGCCATTTTCCCTGGGAAAGAAAACTCAGCAGTCCAGGTTCCTGATGTCAGTTTGTAGGGCTCCCTTGGGTCTATCAGGGCAGCACAAGTTTGAGGTGGGAACAACTTTGGTGTGGGGTCCATCCTTCGATATATGGTTTTTGCAGTCAGGGCCAGGGGCCCCCGGGCACATCCTTTTTCCATTTTCCCTGGGAAAGAAAACTCAGCAGTCCAGGTTCCTGATGTCAGTTTGTAGGGCTCCCTTGGGTCTATCAGGGCAGCACAAGTTTGAGGTGGGGACAACTTCAGTGTGGGGTCCATCCTTCGATATAAGGATTTTTTGCAGTCAGGGCCAGGGGCCCCTGGGCACGTCCTTTTGCCATTTTCCCTGGGAAAGAAAACTCAGCATTCCAGGTTCCTGATGTCAGCTTGTAGGGCTCCCTTGGGTCTATCAGGGCAGCACAAGTTTGAGGTGGGGACAACTTCGGTGTGGGGTCCATCCTTCGATATAAGGATTTTTTGTAGTGAGGCCCCAGCCCAGGGCCATGGGCCCCTGGGCACATCCTTTTTCCATTTTCCCTGGGAAAGAAAACTCAGCAGTCCAGGTTCCTGATGTCAGTTTGTAGGGCTCCCTTGGGTCTATCAGGGCAGCACAAGTTTGAGGTGGGGACAACTTTGGTGTGGGGTCCATCCTTCGATATAAGGATTTTTTGAACTGAGGCCCCAGCCATGGGCCCCTGGGCACATCCTTTTTCCATTTTCCCTGGGAAAGAAAACTCAGCAGTCCAGGTTCCTCATTTCAGTTTGTAGGGCTGCCTTGGGTCTATCAGGGCAGCACAAGTTTGAGGTGGGGACAACTTCGGTGTGGGGTCCATCCTTCGATATAAGGATTCTTTGCAGTGAGGCTCCAGCCCAGAACCACGGGCCCCTGGGAACATCCTTTGGCCATTTTCCCTGGGAAAGAAAACTCAGCAGTCCAGGTTCCTGATGTCAGTTTGTAGGGCTCCCTTGGGTTTATCAGGGCAGCACAAATTTGAGGTAGGGACAACTTTGGTGTGGGGTCCATCCTTCGATATAAGGATTTTTTGCAGTCAGGGCCAGGGGCCCCCGGGCACATCCTTTTTCCATTTTCCCTGGGAAAGAAAACTCAGCAGTCCAGGTTGCTGATGTCAGTTTGTAGGGCTCCCTTGGGTCTATCAGGGCAGCACAAGTTTGAGGTGGGGACAACTTTGGTGTGGGGTCCATCCTTCGATATAAGGATTTTTTGAACTGAGGCCCCAGCCATGGGCCCCTGGGCACATCCTTTTTCCATTTTCCCTGGGAAAGAAAACTCAGCAGTCCAGGTTCCTCATTTCAGTTTGTAGGGCTCCCTTGGGTTTATCAGGGCAGCACAAGTTTGAGGTGGGGACAACTTTGGTGTGGGGTCCATCCTTCGATATAAGGATTTTTCGCAGTCAGGGCCAGGGGCCCCCGGGCACATCCTTTTTCCATTTTCCCTGGGAAAGAAAACTCAGCAGTCCAGGTTCCTGATGTCAGTTTGTAGGGCTCCCTTGGGTCTATCAGGGCAGCACAAGTTTGAGGTGGGGACAACTTCGGTGTGGGCTCCATCCTTCGATATAAGGATTCTTTGCAGTGAGGCTCCAGCCCAGAGCCAGGGGCCCCTGGGCACATCCTGTGGCCATTTTCCCTGGGAAAGAAAACTCAGCAGTCCAGGTTCCTGATGTCAGTTTGTAGGGCTCCCTTGGGTTTATCAGGGCAGCACAAGTTTGAGGTGGGGACAACTTCTGTGTGGGGTCCATCCTTCGATATAAGGATTCTTTGCAGTCAGGGCCAGGGGCCCCCGGGCACATCCTTTTTCCATTTTCCCTGGGAAAGAAAACTCAGCAGTCCAGGTTCCTGATGTCAGTTTGTAGGGCTCCCTTGGGTCTATCAGGGCAGCACAAGTTTGAGGTCGGGACAACTTCGGTGTGGGGTCCATCCTTCGATATAAGGATTTTTTGCAGTCAGGGCCAGGGGCGCCCGGGCACATCCTTTTTCCATTTTCCCTGGGAAAGAAAACTCAGCATTCCAGGTTCCTGATGTCAGTTTGTAGGGCTCCCTTGGGTCTATCAGGGCAGCACAAGTTTGAGGTGGGGACAACTTCGGTGTGGGGTCCATCCTTCGATATAAGGATTTTTTGAACTGTGGCCACAGCCCTGGGCCATGGGCCCCTGGGCACATCCTTTTTTCATTTTCCCTGGGAAAGAAAACTCCGCAGTCCAGGTTCCTGATGTCAGTTTGCAGGGCTCCCTTGGGTCTATCAGGGCAGCACAAGTTTGAGGTGGGGACAACTTTGATGTGGGGTCCATCCTTCGATATAAGGATTTTTTGCAGTGAGGCTCCAACCCAGAGCCAGGGGCCCCTGGGCACATCCTTTTTCCATTTTCCCTGGGAAAGAAAACTCAGCAGTCCAGGTTCCTGATGTCAGTTTGTAGGGCTCCCTTGGGTTTATCAGGGCAGCACAAGTTTGAGGTGGGGACAACTTTGGTGTGGGGTCCATCCTTCGATATAAGGATTTTTCGCAGTCAGGGCCAGGGGCCCCCGGGCACATCCTTTTTCCATTTTCCCTGGGAAAGAAAACTCAGCAGTCCAGGTTCCTGATGTCAGTTTGTAGGGCTCCCTTGGGTCTATCAGGGCAGCACAAGTTTGAGGTGGGGACAACTTCGGTGTGGGGTCCATCCTTCGATATAAGGATTTTTTGAACTGAGGCCCCAGCCCTGGGCCATGGGCCCCTGGGCACATCCTTTTTCCATTTTCCCTGGGAAAGAAAACTCAGCAGTCCAGGTTCCTGATGTCAGTTTGTAGGGCTCCCTTGGGTCTATCAGGGCAGCACAAGTTTGAGGTGGGGACAACTTCGGTGTGGGGTCCATCCTTCGATATAAGGATTCTTTGCAGTGAGGCTCCAGCCCAGAGCCAGGGGCCCCTGGGCTCATCCTTTGGCCATTTTCCCTGGGAAAGAAAACTCAGCAGTCCAGGTTGCTGATGTCAGTTTGTAGGGCTCCCTTGGGTCTATCAGGGCAGCACAAGTTTGAGGTGGGGACAACTTCGGTGTGGGGTCCATCCTTCGATATAAGGATTTTTCGCAGTCAGGGCCAGGGGCCTCCGGGCAGATCCTTTGGCCATTTTCCCTGGGAAAGAAAACTCAGCAGTCCAGGTTCCTGATGTCATTTTGTAGGGCTCCCTTGGGTCTATCAGGGCAGCACAAGTTTGAGGTGGGGACAACTTCGGTGTGGGGTCCATCCTTCGATATAAGGATTCTTTGCAGTGAGGCTCCAGCCCAGAACCACGGGCCCCTGGGAACATCCTTTTTCCATTTTCCCTGGGAAAGAAAACTCAGCAGTCCAGGTTCCTGATGTCAGTTTGTAGGGCTCCCTTGGGTGTATCAGGGCAGCACAAGTTTGAGGTGGGGACAACTTCGGTGTGGGGTCCATCCTTCGATATAAGGATTTTTTGCAGTCAGGGCCAGGGGCCCCCGGGCACATCCTTTTTCCATTTTCCCTGGGAAAGAAAACTCAGCAGTCCAGGTTCCTGATGTCAGTTTGTAGGGCTCCCTTGGGTCTATCAGGGCAGCACAAGTTTGAGGTGGGGACAACTTCGGTGTGGGGTCCATCCTTCGATATAAGGATTTTTTGAACTGTGGCCCCAGCCCTGGGCCATGGGGCCCTGGGCACATCCTTTTTCCATTTTCCCTGGGAAAGAAAACTCAGCAGTCCAGGTTCCTGATGTCAGTTTGTAGGGCTCCCTTGGGTCTATCAGGGCAGCACAAGTTTGAGGTGGGGACAACTTTGGTGTGGGGTCCATCCTTCGATATAAGGATTTTTTGAACTGAGGCCCCAGCCATGGGCCATGGGCCCCTGGGCACATCCTTTTTCCATTTTCCCTGGGAAAGAAAACTCAGCAGTCCAGGTTCCTCATTTCAGTTTGTAGGGCTCCCTTGGGTCTATCAGGGCAGCACAAGTTTGAGGTGGGGACAACTTCGGTGTGGGCTCCATCCTTCGATATAAGGATTCTTTGCAGTGAGGCCCCAGCCCAGAGCCAGGGGCCCCTGGGCACATCCTTTTTCCATTTTCCCTGGGAAAGAAAACTCATCAGTCCAGGTTCCTGATGTCAGTTTGTAGGGCTCCCTTGGGTCTATCAGGGCAGCACAAGTTTGAGGTCGGGACAACTTCGGTGTGGGGTCCATCCTTCGATATAAGGATTTTTCGCAGTCAGGGCCAGGGGCCCCCGGGCACATCCTTTTTCCATTTTCCCTGGGAAAGAAAACTCAGCAGTCCAGGTTCCTGATGTCAGTTTGTAGGGCTCCCTTGGGTCTATCAGGGCAGCACAAGTTTGAGGTGGGGACAACTTCGGTGTGGGGTCCATCCTTCGATATAAGGATTTTTTGAACTGTGGCCACAGCCCTGGGCCATGGGCCCCTGGGCACATCCTTTTTTCATTTTCCCTGGGAAAGAAAACTCCGCAGTCCAGGTTCCTGATGTCAGTTTGCAGGGCTCCCTTGGGTCTATCAGGGCAGCACAAGTTTGAGGTGGGGACAACTTTGATGTGGGGTCCATCCTTCGATATAAGGATTTTTTGCAGTGAGGCTCCAACCCAGAGCCAGGGGCCCCTGGGCACATCCTTTTTCCATTTTCCCTGGGAAAGAAAACTCAGCAGTCCAGGTTCCTGATGTCAGTTTGTAGGGCTCCCTTGGGTTTATCAGGGCAGCACAAGTTTGAGGTGGGGACAACTTTGGTGTGGGGTCCATCCTTCGATATAAGGATTTTTCGCAGTCAGGGCCAGGGGCCCCCGGGCACATCCTTTTTCCATTTTCCCTGGGAAAGAAAACTCAGCAGTCCAGGTTCCTGATGTCAGTTTGTAGGGCTCCCTTGGGTCTATCAGGGCAGCACAAGTTTGAGGTGGGGACAACTTCGGTGTGGGGTCCATCCTTCGATATAAGGATTTTTTGAACTGAGGCCCCAGCCCTGGGCCATGGGCCCCTGGGCACATCCTTTTTCCATTTTCCCTGGGAAAGAAAACTCAGCAGTCCAGGTTCCTGATGTCAGTTTGTAGGGCTCCCTTGGGTCTATCAGGGCAGCACAAGTTTGAGGTGGGGACAACTTCGGTGTGGGGTCCATCCTTCGATATAAGGATTCTTTGCAGTGAGGCTCCAGCCCAGAGCCAGGGGCCCCTGGGCTCATCCTTTGGCCATTTTCCCTGGGAAAGAAAACTCAGCAGTCCAGGTTGCTGATGTCAGTTTGTAGGGCTCCCTTGGGTCTATCAGGGCAGCACAAGTTTGAGGTGGGGACAACTTCGGTGTGGGGTCCATCCTTCGATATAAGGATTTTTCGCAGTCAGGGCCAGGGGCCTCCGGGCAGATCCTTTGGCCATTTTCCCTGGGAAAGAAAACTCAGCAGTCCAGGTTCCTGATGTCATTTTGTAGGGCTCCCTTGGGTCTATCAGGGCAGCACAAGTTTGAGGTGGGGACAACTTCGGTGTGGGGTCCATCCTTCGATATAAGGATTCTTTGCAGTGAGGCTCCAGCCCAGAACCACGGGCCCCTGGGAACATCCTTTTTCCATTTTCCCTGGGAAAGAAAACTCAGCAGTCCAGGTTCCTGATGTCAGTTTGTAGGGCTCCCTTGGGTGTATCAGGGCAGCACAAGTTTGAGGTGGGGACAACTTCGGTGTGGGGTCCATCCTTCGATATAAGGATTTTTTGCAGTCAGGGCCAGGGGCCCCCGGGCACATCCTTTTTCCATTTTCCCTGGGAAAGAAAACTCAGCAGTCCAGGTTCCTGATGTCAGTTTGTAGGGCTCCCTTGGGTCTATCAGGGCAGCACAAGTTTGAGGTGGGGACAACTTCGGTGTGGGGTCCATCCTTCGATATAAGGATTTTTTGAACTGTGGCCCCAGCCCTGGGCCATGGGGCCCTGGGCACATCCTTTTTCCATTTTCCCTGGGAAAGAAAACTCAGCAGTCCAGGTTCCTGATGTCAGTTTGTAGGGCTCCCTTGGGTCTATCAGGGCAGCACAAGTTTGAGGTGGGGACAACTTTGGTGTGGGGTCCATCCTTCGATATAAGGATTTTTTGAACTGAGGCCCCAGCCATGGGCCATGGGCCCCTGGGCACATCCTTTTTCCATTTTCCCTGGGAAAGAAAACTCAGCAGTCCAGGTTCCTCATTTCAGTTTGTAGGGCTCCCTTGGGTCTATCAGGGCAGCACAAGTTTGAGGTGGGGACAACTTCGGTGTGGGCTCCATCCTTCGATATAAGGATTCTTTGCAGTGAGGCCCCAGCCCAGAGCCAGGGGCCCCTGGGCACATCCTTTTTCCATTTTCCCTGGGAAAGAAAACTCATCAGTCCAGGTTCCTGATGTCAGTTTGTAGGGCTCCCTTGGGTCTATCAGGGCAGCACAAGTTTGAGGTCGGGACAACTTCGGTGTGGGGTCCATCCTTCGATATAAGGATTTTTCGCAGTCAGGGCCAGGGGCCCCCGGGCACATCCTTTTTCCATTTTCCCTGGGAAAGAAAACTCAGCAGTCCAGGTTCCTGATGTCAGTTTGTAGGGCTCCCTTGGGTCTATCAGGGCAGCACAAGTTTGAGGTGGGGACAACTTCGGTGTGGGGTCCATCCTTCGATATAAGGATTTTTTGCAGTGAGGCTCCAGCCCAGAGCCAGGGGCCCCTGGGCACATCCTTTGGCCATTTTCCCTGGGAAAGAAAACTCAGCAGTCCAGGTTCCTGATGTCAGTTTGTAGGGCTCCCTTGGTTCTATCAGGGCAGCACAAGTTTGAGGTGGGAACAACTTTGGTGTGGGGTCCATCCTTCGATATAAGGTTTTTGCAGTCAGGGCCAGGGGCCCCCGGGCACATCCTTTTTCCATTTTCCCTGGGAAAGAAAACTCAGCAGTCCAGGTTCCTGATGTCAGTTTGTAGGGCTCCCTTGGGTCTATCAGGGCAGCACAAGTTTGAGGTGGGGACAACTTCGGTGTGGGGTCCATCCTTCGATATAAGGATTTTTTGCAGTCAGGGCCAGGGGCCCCTGGGCACATCCTTTTGCCATTTTCCCTGGGAAAGAAAACTCAGCATTCCAGGTTCCTGATGTCAGCTTGTAGGGCTCCCTTGGGTCTATCAGGGCAGCACAAGTTTGAGGTGGGGACAACTTCGGTGTGGGGTCCATCCTTCGATATTAGGATTTTTTGTAGTGAAGGCCCCAGCCCAGGGCCATGGGCCCCTGGGCACATCCTTTTTCCATTTTCCCTGGGAAAGAAAACTCAGCAGTCCAGGTTCCTGATGTCAGTTTGTAGGGCTCCCTTGGGTCTATCAGGGCAGCACAAGTTTGAGGTGGGGACAACTTTGGTGTGGGGTCCATCCTTCGATATAAGGATTTTTTGAACTGAGGCCCCAGCCATGGGCCATGGGCCCCTGGGCACATCCTTTTTCCATTTTCCCTGGGAAAGAAAACTCAGCAGTCCAGGTTCCTGATGTCAGTTTGTAGGGCTCCCTTGGGTCTATCAGGGCAGCACAAGTTTGAGGTGGGGACAACTTCGGTGTGGGCTCCATCCTTCGATATAAGGATTCTTTGCAGTGAGGCCCCAGCCCAGAGCCAGGGGCCCCTGGGCACATCCTTTTTCCATTTTCCCTGGGAAAGAAAACTCATCAGTCCAGGTTCCTGATGTCAGTTTGTAGGGCTCCCTTGGGTCTATCAGGGCAGCACAAGTTTGAGGTCGGGACAACTTCAGTGTGGGGTCCATCCTTCGATATAAGGATTTTTCGCAGTCAGGGCCAGGGGCCCCCGGGCACATCCTTTTTCCATTTTCCCTGGGAAAGAAAACTCAGCAGTCCAGGTTCCTGATGTCAGTTTGTAGGGCTCCCTTGGGTCTATCAGGGCAGCACAAGTTTGAGGTGGGGACAACTTCGGTGTGGGGTCCATCCTTCGATATAAGGATTTTTTGCAGTGAGGCTCCAGCCCAGAGCCAGGGGCCCCTGGGCACATCCTTTGGCCATTTTCCCTGGGAAAGAAAACTCAGCAGTCCAGGTTCCTGATGTCAGTTTGTAGGGCTCCCTTGGGTCTATCAGGGCAGCACAAGTTTGAGGTGGGAACAACTTTGGTGTGGGGTCCATCCTTCGATATAAGGTTTTTGCAGTCAGGGCCAGGGGCCCCGGGGCACATCCTTTTTCCATTTTCCCTGGGAAAGAAAACTCAGCAGTCCAGGTTCCTGATGTCAGTTTGTAGGGCTCCCTTGGGTCTATCAGGGCAGCACAAGTTTGAGGTGGGGACAACTTCGGTGTGGGGTCCATCCTTCGATATAAGGATTTTTTGCAGTCAGGGCCAGGGGCCCCTGGGCACATCCTTTTTCCATTTTCCCTGGGAAAGAAAACTCAGCATTCCAGGTTCCTGATGTCAGCTTGTAGGGCTCCCTTGGGTCTATCAGGGCAGCACAAGTTTGAGGTGGGGACAACTTCGGTGTGGGGTCCATCCTTCGATATAAGGATTTTTTGTAGTGAGGCCCCAGCCCAGGGCCATGGGCCCCTGGGCACATCCTTTTTCCATTTTCCCTGGGAAAGAAAACTCAGCAGTCCAGGTTCCTGATGTCAGTTTGTAGGGCTCCCTTGGGTCTATCAGGGCAGCACAAGTTTGAGGTGGGGACAACTTTGGTGTGGGGTCCATCCTTCGATATAAGGATTTTTTGAACTGAGGCCCCAGCCATGGGCCCCTGGGCACATCCTTTTTCCATTTTCCCTGGGAAAGAAAACTCAGCAGTCCAGGTTCCTCATTTCAGTTTGTAGGGCTGCCTTGGGTCTATCAGGGCAGCACAAGTTTGAGGTGGGGACAACTTCGGTGTGGGGTCCATCCTTCGATATAAGGATTCTTTGCAGTGAGGCTCCAGCCCAGAACCACGGGCCCCTGGGAACACCCTTTGGCCATTTTCCCTGGGAAAGAAAACTCAGCAGTCCAGGTTCCTGATGTCAGTTTGTAGGGCTCCCTTGGGTTTATCAGGGCAGCACAAATTTGAGGTGGGGACAACTTTGGTGTGGGGTCCATCCTTCGATATAAGGATTTTTTGCAGTCAGGGCCAGGGGCCCCCGGGCACATCCTTTTTCCATTTTCCCTGGGAAAGAAAACTCAGCAGTCCAGGTTGCTGATGTCAGTTTGTAGGGCTCCCTTGGGTCTATCAGGGCAGCACAAGTTTGAGGTGGGGACAACTTTGGTGTGGGGTCCATCCTTCGATATAAGGATTTTTTGAACTGAGGCCCCAGCCATGGGCCCCTGGGCACATCCTTTTTCCATTTTCCCTGGGAAAGAAAACTCAGCAGTCCAGGTTGCTGATGTCAGTTTGTAGGGCTCCCTTGGGTCTATCAGGGCAGCACAAGTTTGAGGTGGGGACAACTTTGGTGTGGGGTCCATCCTTCGATATAAGGATTTTTCGCAGTCAGGGCCAGGGGCCCCCGGGCACAACCTTTTTCCATTTTCCCTGGGAAAGAAAACTCAGCAGTCCAGGTTCCTGATGTCAGTTTGTAGGGCTCCCTTGGGTCTATCAGGGCAGCACAAGTTTGAGGTGGGGACAACTTCGGTGTGGGCTCCATCCTTCGATATAAGGATTCTTTGCAGTGAGGCTCCAGCCCAGAGCCAGGGGCCCCTGGGCACATCCTTTGGCCATTTTCCCTGGGAAAGAAAACTCAGCAGTCCAGGTTCCTGATGTCAGTTTGTAGGGCTGCCTTGGGTCTATCAGGGCAGCACAAGTTTGAGGTGGGGACAACTTCGGTGTGGGGTCCATCCTTCGATATAAGGATTTTTTGCAGTCAGGGCCAGGGGCCCCCGGGCACATCCTTTTTCCATTTTCCCTGGGAAAGAAAACTCAGCAGTCCAGGTTCCTGATGTCAGTTTGTAGGGCTCCCTTGGGTCTATCAGGGCAGCACAAGTTTGAGGTGGGGACAACTTTGGTGTGGGGTCCATCCTTCGATATAAGGATTCTTTGCAGTGAGGCTCCAGCCCAGAGCCAGGGGCCCCTTGGCACATCCTTTGGCCATTTTCCCTGGGAAAGAAAACTCAGCAGTCCAGGTTCGTGATGTCAGTTTGTAGGGCTCCCTTGGGTCTATCAGGGCAGCACAAGTTTGAGGTGGGGACAACTTCGGTGTGGGGTCCATCCTTCGATATAAGGATTTTTTGCAGTCAGGGCCAGGGGCCCCCGGGCACATCCTTTTTCCATTTTCCCTGGGAAAGAAAACTCAGCAGTCCAGGTTGCTGATGCCAGTTTGTAGGGCTGCCTTGGGTCTATCAGGGCAGCACAAGTTTGAGGTGGGGACAACTTCGGTGTGGGGTCCATCCTTCGATATAAGGATTCTTTGCAGTCAGGGCCAGGGGCCCCCGGGCACATCCTTTTTCCATTTTCCCTGGGAAAGAAAACTCAGCAGTCCAGGTTCCTGATGTCAGTTTGTAGGGCTCCCTTGGGTCTATCAGGGCAGCACAAGTTTGAGGTGGGGACAGCTTCGGTGTGAGGTCCATCCTTCGATATAAGGATTTTTTGAACTGTGGCCACAGCCCTGGGCCATGGGCCCCTGGGCACATCCTTTTTCCATTTTCCCTGGGAAAGAAAACTCCGCAGTCCAGGTTCCTGATGTCAGTTTGTAGGGCTCCCTTGGGTGTATCAGGGCAGCACAAGTTTGAGGTGGGGACAACTTTGATGTGGGGTCCATCCTTCGATATAAGGATTTTTTGCAGTGAGGCTCCAACCCAGAGCCAGGGGCCCCTGGGCACATCCTTTTTCCATTTTCCCTGGGAAAGAAAACTCATCAGTCCAGGTTCCTGATGTCAGTTTGTAGGGCTCCCTTGGGTCTATCAGGGCAGCACAAGTTTGAGGTGGGGACAACTTCGGTGTGGGGTCCATCCTTCGATATAAGGATTTTTCGCAGTCAGGGCCAGGGGCCTCCGGGCAGATCCTTTGGCCATTTTCCCTGGGAAAGAAAACTCAGCAGTCCAGGTTCCTGATGTCATTTTGTAGGGCTCCCTTGGGTCTATCAGGGCAGCACAAGTTTGAGGTGGGGACAACTTCGGTGTGGGGTCCATCCTTCGATATAAGGATTCTTTGCAGTGAGGCTCCAGCCCAGAGCCAGGGGCCCCTGGGCACATCCTTTTTCCATTTTCCCTGGGAAAGAAAACTCAGCAGTCCAGGTTCCTGATGTCAGTTTGTAGGGCTCCCTTGGGTGTATCAGGGCAGCACAAGTTTGAGGTGGGGACAACTTCGGTGTGGGGTCCATCCTTCGATATAAGGATTTTTTGCAGTCAGGGCCAGGGGCCCCTGGGCACATCCTTTTTCCATTTTCCCTGGGAAAGAAAACTCAGCAGTCCAGGTTCCTGATGTCAGTTTGTAGGGCTCCCTTGGGTCTATCAGGGCAGCACAAGTTTGAGGTGGGGACAACTTCGGTGTGGGGTCCATCCTTCGATATAAGGATTTTTTGAACTGTGGCCCCAGCCCTGGGCCATGGGGCCCTGGGCACATCCTTTTTCCATTTTCCCTGGGAAAGAAAACTCAGCAGTCCAGGTTCCTGATGTCAGTTTGTAGGGCTCCCTTGGGTCTATCAGGGCAGCACAAGTTTGAGGTGGGGACAACTTTGGTGTGGGGTCCATCCTTCGATATAAGGATTTTTTGAACTGAGGCCCCAGCCATGGGCCATGGGCCCCTGGGCACATCCTTTTTCCATTTTCCCTGGGAAAGAAAACTCAGCAGTCCAGGTTCCTCATTTCAGTTTGTAGGGCTCCCTTGGGTCTATCAGGGCAGCACAAGTTTGAGGTGGGGACAACTTCGGTGTGGGCTCCATCCTTCGATATAAGGATTCTTTGCAGTGAGGCCCCAGCCCAGAGCCAGGGGCCCCTGGGCACATCCTTTTTCCATTTTCCCTGGGAAAGAAAACTCATCAGTCCAGGTTCCTGATGTCAGTTTGTAGGGCTCCCTTGGGTCTATCAGGGCAGCACAAGTTTGAGGTCGGGACAACTTCGGTGTGGGGTCCATCCTTCGATATAAGGATTTTTCGCAGTCAGGGCCAGGGGCCCCCGGGCACATCCTTTTTCCATTTTCCCTGGGAAAGAAAACTCAGCAGTCCAGGTTCCTGATGTCAGTTTGTAGGGCTCCCTTAGGTCTATCAGGGCAGCACAAGTTTGAGGTGGGGACAACTTCGGTGTGGGGTCCATCCTTCGATATAAGGATTTTTTGCAGTGAGGCTCCAGCCCAGAGCCAGGGGCCCCTGGGCACATCCTTTGGCCATTTTCCCTGGGAAAGAAAACTCAGCAGTCCAGGTTCCTGATGTCAGTTTGTAGGGCTCCCTTGGGTCTATCAGGGCAGCACAAGTTTGAGGTGGGAACAACTTTGGTGTGGGGTCCATCCTTCGATATAAGGTTTTTGCAGTCAGGGCCAGGGGCCCCCGGGCACATCCTTTTTCCATTTTCCCTGGGAAAGAAAACTCAGCAGTCCAGGTTCCTGATGTCAGTTTGTAGGGCTCCCTTGGGTCTATCAGGGCAGCACAAGTTTGAGGTGGGGACAACTTCGGTGTGGGGTCCATCCTTCGATATAAGGATTTTTTGCAGTCAGGGCCAGGGGCCCCTGGGCACATCCTTTTGCCATTTTCCCTGGGAAAGAAAACTCAGCATTCCAGGTTCCTGATGTCAGCTTGTAGGGCTCCCTTGGGTCTATCAGGGCAGCACAAGTTTGAGGTGGGGACAACTTCGGTGTGGGGTCCATCCTTCGATATAAGGATTTTTTGTAGTGAGGCCCCAGCCCAGGGCCATGGGCCCCTGGGCACATCCTTTTTCCATTTTCCCTGGGAAAGAAAACTCAGCAGTCCAGGTTCCTGATGTCAGTTTGTAGGGCTCCCTTGGGTCTATCAGGGCAGCACAAGTTTGAGGTGAGGACAACTTCGGTGTGGGGTCCATCCTTCGATATAAGGATTTTTTGAACTGAGGCCCCAGCCATGGGCCCCTGGGCACATCCTTTTTCCATTTTCCCTGGGAAAGAAAACTCAGCAGTCCAGGTTCCTCATTTCAGTTTGTAGGGCTGCCTTGGGTCTATCAGGGCAGCACAAGTTTGAGGTGGGGACAACTTCGGTGTGGGGTCCATCCTTCGATATAAGGATTCTTTGCAGTGAGGCTCCAGCCCAGAACCACGGGCCCCTGGGAACATCCTTTGGCCATTTTCCCTGGGAAAGAAAACTCAGCAGTCCAGGTTCCTGATGTCAGTTTGTAGGGCTCCCTTGGGTTTATCAGGGCAGCACAAATTTGAGGTGGGGACAACTTTGGTGTGGGGTCCATCCTTCGATATAAGGATGTTTTGCAGTCAGGGCCAGGGGCCCCCGGGCACATCCTTTTTCCATTTTCCCTGGGAAAGAAAACTCAGCAGTCCAGGTTCCTGATGTCAGTTTGTAGGGCTCCCTTGGGTCTATCAGGGCAGCACAAGTTTGAGGTGGGGACAACTTCGGTGTGGGGTCCATCCTTCGATATAAGGATTTTTTGAACTGTGGCCCCAGCCCTGGGCCATGGGGCCCTGGGCACATCCTTTTTCCATTTTCCCTGGGAAAGAAAACTCAGCAGTCCAGGTTCCTGATGTCAGTTTGTAGGGCTCCCTTGGGTCTATCAGGGCAGCACAAGTTTGAGGTGGGGACAACTTTGGTGTGGGGTCCATCCTTCGATATAAGGATTTTTTGAACTGAGGCCCCAGCCATGGGCCATGGGCCCCTGGGCACATCCTTTTTCCATTTTCCCTGGGAAAGAAAACTCAGCAGTCCAGGTTCCTGATGTCAGTTTGTAGGGCTCCCTTGGGTCTATCAGGGCAGCACAAGTTTGAGGTGGGGACAACTTCGGTGTGGGCTCCATCCTTCGATATAAGGATTCTTTGCAGTGAGGCCCCAGCCCAGAGCCAGGGGCCCCTGGGCACATCCTTTTTCCATTTTCCCTGGGAAAGAAAACTCATCAGTCCAGGTTCCTGATGTCAGTTTGTAGGGCTCCCTTGGGTCTATCAGGGCAGCACAAGTTTGAGGTCGGGACAACTTCGGTGTGGGGTCCATCCTTCGATATAAGGATTTTTCGCAGTCAGGGCCAGGGGCCCCCGGGCACATCCTTTTTCCATTTTCCCTGGGAAAGAAAACTCAGCAGTCCAGGTTCCTGATGTCAGTTTGTAGGGCTCCCTTGGGTCTATCAGGGCAGCACAAGTTTGAGGTGGGGACAACTTCGGTGTGGGGTCCATCCTTCGATATAAGGATTTTTTGCAGTGAGGCTCCAGCCCAGAGCCAGGGGCCCCTGGGCACATCCTTTGGCCATTTTCCCTGGGAAAGAAAACTCAGCAGTCCAGGTTCCTGATGTCAGTTTGTAGGGCTCCCTTGGGTCTATCAGGGCAGCACAAGTTTGAGGTGGGAACAACTTTGGTGTGGGGTCCATCCTTCGATATAAGGTTTTTGCAGTCAGGGCCAGGGGCCCCCGGGCACATCCTTTTTCCATTTTCCCTGGGAAAGAAAACTCAGCAGTCCAGGTTCCTGATGTCAGTTTGTAGGGCTCCCTTGGGTCTATCAGGGCAGCACAAGTTTGAGGTGGGGACAACTTCGGTGTGGGGTCCATCCTTCGATATAAGGATTTTTTGCAGTCAGGGCCAGGGGCCCCTGGGCACATCCTTTTGCCATTTTCCCTGGGAAAGAAAACTCAGCATTCCAGGTTCCTGATGTCAGCTTGTAGGGCTCCCTTGGGTCTATCAGGGCAGCACAAGTTTGAGGTGGGGACAACTTCGGTGTGGGCTCCATCCTTCGATATAAGGATTTTTTGTAGTGAGGCCCCAGCCCAGGGCCATGGGCCCCTGGGCACATCCTTTTTCCATTTTCCCTGGGAAAGAAAACTCAGCAGTCCAGGTTCCTGATGTCAGTTTGTAGGGCTCCCTTGGGTCTATCAGGGCAGCACAAGTTTGAGGTGGGGACAACTTTGGTGTGGGGTCCATCCTTCGATATAAGGATTTTTTGAACTGAGGCCCCAGCCATGGGCCCCTGGGCACATCCTTTTTCCATTTTCCCTGGGAAAGAAAACTCATCAGTCCAGGTTCCTGATGTCAGTTTGTAGGGCTCCCTTGGGTCTATCAGGGCAGCACAAGTTTGAGGTCGGGACAACTTCGGTGTGGGGTCCATCCTTCGATATAAGGATTTTTCGCAGTCAGGGCCAGGGGCCCCCGGGCACATCCTTTTTCCATTTTCCCTGGGAAAGAAAACTCAGCAGTCCAGGTTCCTGATGTCAGTTTGTAGGGCTCCCTTAGGTCTATCAGGGCAGCACAAGTTTGAGGTGGGGACAACTTCGGTGTGGGGTCCATCCTTCGATATAAGGATTTTTTGCAGTGAGGCTCCAGCCCAGAGCCAGGGGCCCCTGGGCACATCCTTTGGCCATTTTCCCTGGGAAAGAAAACTCAGCAGTCCAGGTTCCTGATGTCAGTTTGTAGGGCTCCCTTGGGTCTATCAGGGCAGCACAAGTTTGAGGTGGGAACAACTTTGGTGTGGGGTCCATCCTTCGATATAAGGTTTTTGCAGTCAGGGCCAGGGGCCCCCGGGCACATCCTTTTTCCATTTTCCCTGGGAAAGAAAACTCAGCAGTCCAGGTTCCTGATGTCAGTTTGTAGGGCTCCCTTGGGTCTATCAGGGCAGCACAAGTTTGAGGTGGGGACAACTTCGGTGTGGGGTCCATCCTTCGATATAAGGATTTTTTGCAGTCAGGGCCAGGGGCCCCTGGGCACATCCTTTTGCCATTTTCCCTGGGAAAGAAAACTCAGCATTCCAGGTTCCTGATGTCAGCTTGTAGGGCTCCCTTGGGTCTATCAGGGCAGCACAAGTTTGAGGTGGGGACAACTTCGGTGTGGGGTCCATCCTTCGATATAAGGATTTTTTGTAGTGAGGCCCCAGCCCAGGGCCATGGGCCCCTGGGCACATCCTTTTTCCATTTTCCCTGGGAAAGAAAACTCAGCAGTCCAGGTTCCTGATGTCAGTTTGTAGGGCTCCCTTGGGTCTATCAGGGCAGCACAAGTTTGAGGTGAGGACAACTTCGGTGTGGGGTCCATCCTTCGATATAAGGATTTTTTGAACTGAGGCCCCAGCCATGGGCCCCTGGGCACATCCTTTTTCCATTTTCCCTGGGAAAGAAAACTCAGCAGTCCAGGTTCCTCATTTCAGTTTGTAGGGCTGCCTTGGGTCTATCAGGGCAGCACAAGTTTGAGGTGGGGACAACTTCGGTGTGGGGTCCATCCTTCGATATAAGGATTCTTTGCAGTGAGGCTCCAGCCCAGAACCACGGGCCCCTGGGAACATCCTTTGGCCATTTTCCCTGGGAAAGAAAACTCAGCAGTCCAGGTTCCTGATGTCAGTTTGTAGGGCTCCCTTGGGTTTATCAGGGCAGCACAAATTTGAGGTGGGGACAACTTTGGTGTGGGGTCCATCCTTCGATATAAGGATGTTTTGCAGTCAGGGCCAGGGGCCCCCGGGCACATCCTTTTTCCATTTTCCCTGGGAAAGAAAACTCAGCAGTCCAGGTTGCTGATGTCAGTTTGTAGGGCTCCCTTGGGTCTATCAGGGCAGCACAAGTTTGAGGTGGGGACAACTTCGGTGTGGGGTCCATCCTTCGATATAAGGATTTTTTGAACTGTGGCCCCAGCCCTGGGCCATGGGGCCCTGGGCACATCCTTTTTCCATTTTCCCTGGGAAAGAAAACTCAGCAGTCCAGGTTCCTGATGTCAGTTTGTAGGGCTCCCTTGGGTCTATCAGGGCAGCACAAGTTTGAGGTGGGGACAACTTTGGTGTGGGGTCCATCCTTCGATATAAGGATTTTTTGAACTGAGGCCCCAGCCATGGGCCATGGGCCCCTGGGCACATCCTTTTTCCATTTTCCCTGGGAAAGAAAACTCAGCAGTCCAGGTTCCTGATGTCAGTTTGTAGGGCTCCCTTGGGTCTATCAGGGCAGCACAAGTTTGAGGTGGGGACAACTTCGGTGTGGGCTCCATCCTTCGATATAAGGATTCTTTGCAGTGAGGCCCCAGCCCAGAGCCAGGGGCCCCTGGGCACATCCTTTTTCCATTTTCCCTGGGAAAGAAAACTCATCAGTCCAGGTTCCTGATGTCAGTTTGTAGGGCTCCCTTGGGTCTATCAGGGCAGCACAAGTTTGAGGTCGGGAAAACTTCGGTGTGGGGTCCATCCTTCGATATAAGGATTTTTCGCAGTCAGGGCCAGGGGCCCCCGGGCACATCCTTTTTCCATTTTCCCTGGGAAAGAAAACTCAGCAGTCCAGGTTCCTGATGTCAGTTTGTAGGGCTCCCTTGGGTCTATCAGGGCAGCACAAGTTTGAGGTGGGGACAACTTCGGTGTGGGGTCCATCCTTCGATATAAGGATTTTTTGCAGTGAGGCTCCAGCCCAGAGCCAGGGGCCCCTGGGCACATCCTTTGGCCATTTTCCCTGGGAAAGAAAACTCAGCAGTCCAGGTTCCTGATGTCAGTTTGTAGGGCTCCCTTGGGTCTATCAGGGCAGCACAAGTTTGAGGTGGGAACAACTTTGGTGTGGGGTCCATCCTTCGATATAAGGTTTTTGCAGTCAGGGCCAGGGGCCCCCGGGCACATCCTTTTTCCATTTTCCCTGGGAAAGAAAACTCAGCAGTCCAGGTTCCTGATGTCAGTTTGTAGGGCTCCCTTGGGTCTATCAGGGCAGCACAAGTTTGAGGTGGGGACAACTTCGGTGTGGGGTCCATCCTTCGATATAAGGATTTTTTGCAGTCAGGGCCAGGGGCCCCTGGGCACATCCTTTTGCCATTTTCCCTGGGAAAGAAAACTCAGCATTCCAGGTTCCTGATGTCAGCTTGTAGGGCTCCCTTGGGTCTATCAGGGCAGCACAAGTTTGAGGTGGGGACAACTTCGGTGTGGGGTCCATCCTTCGATATAAGGATTTTTTGTAGTGAGGCCCCAGCCCAGGGCCATGGGCCCCTGGGCACATCCTTTTTCCATTTTCCCTGGGAAAGAAAACTCAGCAGTCCAGGTTCCTGATGTCAGTTTGTAGGGCTCCCTTGGGTCTATCAGGGCAGCACAAGTTTGAGGTGGGGACAACTTTGGTGTGGGGTCCATCCTTCGATATAAGGATTTTTTGAACTGAGGCCCCAGCCATGGGCCCCTGGGCACATCCTTTTTCCATTTTCCCTGGGAAAGAAAACTCAGCAGTCCAGGTTCCTCATTTCAGTTTGTAGGGCTGCCTTGGGTCTATCAGGGCAGCACATGTTTGAGGTGGGGACAACTTCGGTGTGGGGTCCATCCTTCGATATAAGGATTCTTTGCAGTGAGGCTCCAGCCCAGAACCACGGGCCCCTGGGAACATCCTTTGGCCATTTTCCCTGGGAAAGAAAACTCAGCAGTCCAGGTTCCTGATGTCAGTTTGTAGGGCTCCCTTGGGTTTATCAGGGCAGCACAAATTTGAGGTGGGGACAACTTTGGTGTGGGGTCCATCCTTCGATATAAGGATTTTTTGCAGTCAGGGCCAGGGGCCCCCGGGCACATCCTTTTTCCATTTTCCCTGGGAAAGAAAACTCAGCAGTCCAGGTTGCTGATGTCAGTTTGTAGGGCTCCCTTGGGTCTATCAGGGCAGCACAAGTTTGAGGTGGGGACAACTTTGGTGTGGGGTCCATCCTTCGATATAAGGATTTTTTGAACTGAGGCCCCAGCCATGGGCCCCTGGGCACATCCTTTTTCCATTTTCCCTGGGAAAGAAAACTCAGCAGTCCAGGTTGCTGATGTCAGTTTGTAGGGCTCCCTTGGGTCTATCAGGGCAGCACAAGTTTGAGGTGGGGACAACTTTGGTGTGGGGTCCATCCTTCGATATAAGGATTTTTCGCAGTCAGGGCCAGGGGCCCCCGGGCACATCCTTTTTCCATTTTCCCTGGGAAAGAAAACTCAGCAGTCCAGGTTCCTGATGTCAGTTTGTAGGGCTCCCTTGGGTCTATCAGGGCAGCACAAGTTTGAGGTGGGGACAACTTCGGTGTGGGCTCCATCCTTCGATATAAGGATTCTTTGCAGTGAGGCTCCAGCCCAGAGCCAGGGGCCCCTGGGCACATCCTTTGGCCATTTTCCCTGGGAAAGAAAACTCAGCAGTCCAGGTTCCTGATGTCAGTTTGTAGGGCTGCCTTGGGTCTATCAGGGCAGCACAAGTTTGAGGTGGGGACAACTTCGGTGTGGGGTCCATCCTTCGATATAAGGATTTTTTGCAGTCAGGGCCAGGGGCCCCCGGGCACATCCTTTTTCCATTTTCCCTGGGAAAGAAAACTCAGCAGTCCAGGTTCCTGATGTCAGTTTGTAGGGCTCCCTTGGGTCTATCAGGGCAGCACAAGTTTGAGGTGGGGACAACTTCGGTGTGGGGTCCATCCTTCGATATAAGGATTTTTTGAACTGTGGCCCCAGCCCAGAGCCATGGGGCCCTGGTCACATCCTTTTTCCATTTTCCCTGGGAAAGAAAACTCAGCAGTCCAGGTTCCTGATGTCAGTTTGTAGGGCTCCCTTGGGTCTATCAGGGCAGCACAAGTTTGAGGTGGGGACAACTTCGGTGTGGGGTCCATCCTTCGATATAAGGATTCTTTGCAGTGAGGCTCCAGCCCAGAGCCAGGGGCCCCTTGGCACATCCTTTGGCCATTTTCCCTGGGAAAGAAAACTCAGCAGTCCAGGTTCCTGATGTCAGTTTGTAGGGCTCCCTTGGGTCTATCAGGGCAGCACAAGTTTGAGGTGGGGACAACTTCGGTGTGGGGTCCATCCTTCGATATAAGGATTTTTTGCAGTCAGGGCCAGGGGCCCCCGGGCACATCCTTTTTCCATTTTCCCTGGGAAAGAAAACTCAGCAGTCCAGGTTGCTGATGCCAGTTTGTAGGGCTGCCTTGGGTCTATCAGGGCAGCACAAGTTTGAGGTGGGGACAACTTCGGTGTGGGGTCCATCCTTCGATATAAGGATTCTTTGCAGTCAGGGCCAGGGGCCCCCGGGCACATCCTTTTTCCATTTTCCCTGGGAAAGAAAACTCAGCAGTCCAGGTTCCTGATGTCAGTTTGTAGGGCTCCCTTGGGTCTATCAGGGCAGCACAAGTTTGAGGTGGGGACAGCTTCGGTGTGAGGTCCATCCTTCGATATAAGGATTTTTTGAACTGTGGTCACAGCCCTGGGCCATGGGCCCCTGGGCACATCCTTTTTCCATTTTCCCTGGGAAAGAAAACTCCGCAGTCCAGGTTCCTGATGTCAGTTTGTAGGGCTCCCTTGGGTCTATCAGGGCAGCACAAGTTTGAGGTGGGGACAACTTTGATGTGGGGTCCATCCTTCGATATAAGGATTTTTTGCAGTGAGGCTCCAACCCAGAGCCAGGGGCCCTTGGGCACATCCTTTTTCCATTTTCCCTGGGAAAGAAAACTCATCAGTCCAGGTTCCTGATGTCAGTTTGTAGGGCTCCCTTGGGTGTATCAGGGCAGCACAAGTTTGAGGTGGGGACAACTTCGGTGTGGGGTCCATCCTTCGATATAAGGATTTTTTGCAGTCAGGGCCAGGGGCCCCCGGGCACATCCTTTTTCCATTTTCCCTGGGAAAGAAAACTCAGCAGTCCAGGTTCCTGATGTCAGTTTGTAGGGCTCCCTTGGGTCTATCAGGGCAGCACAAGTTTGAGGTGGGGACAACTTCGGTGTGGGGTCCATCCTTCGATATAAGGATTCTTTGCAGTGAGGCTCCAGCCCAGAGCCAGGGGCCCCTGGGCACATCCTTTTTCCATTTTCCCTGGGAAAGAAAACTCAGCAGTCCAGGTTCCTGATGTCAGTTTGTAGGGCTCCCTTGGGTGTATCAGGGCAGCACAAGTTTGAGGTGGGGACAACTTCGGTGTGGGGTCCATCCTTCGATATAAGGATTTTTTGCAGTCAGGGCCAGGGGCCCCCGGGCACATCCTTTTTCCATTTTCCCTGGGAAAGAAAACTCAGCAGTCCAGGTTGCTGATGTCAGTTTGTAGGGCTCCCTTGGGTCTATCAGGGCAGCACAAGTTTGAGGTGGGGACAACTTCGGTGTGGGGTCCATCCTTCGATATAAGGATTTTTTGAACTGAGGCCCCAGCCATGGGCCATGGGCCCCTGGGCACATCCTTTTTCCATTTTCCCTGGGAAAGAAAACTCAGCAGTCCAGGTTCCTCATTTCAGTTTGTAGGGCTCCCTTGGGTCTATCAGGGCAGCACAAGTTTGAGGTGGGGACAACTTCGGTGTGGGCTCCATCCTTCGATATAAGGATTCTTTGCAGTGAGGCCCCAGCCCAGAGCCAGGGGCCCCTGGGCACATCCTTTTTCCATTTTCCCTGGGAAAGAAAACTCATCAGTCCAGGTTCCTGATGTCAGTTTGTAGGGCTCCCTTGGGTCTATCAGGGCAGCACAAGTTTGAGGTCGGGACAACTTCGGTGTGGGGTCCATCCTTCGATATAAGGATTTTTCGCAGTCAGGGCCAGGGGCCCCCGGGCACATCCTTTTTCCATTTTCCCTGGGAAAGAAAACTCAGCAGTCCAGGTTCCTGATGTCAGTTTGTAGGGCTCCCTTGGGTCTATCAGGGCAGCACAAGTTTGAGGTGGGGACAACTTCGGTGTGGGGTCCATCCTTCGATATAAGGATTTTTTGCAGTGAGGCTCCAGCCCAGAGCCAGGGGCCCCTGGGCACATCCTTTGGCCATTTTCCCTGGGAAAGAAAACTCAGCAGTCCAGGTTCCTGATGTCAGTTTGTAGGGCTCCCTTGGGTCTATCAGGGCAGCACAAGTTTGAGGTGGGAACAACTTTGGTGTGGGGTCCATCCTTCGATATAAGGTTTTTGCAGTCAGGGCCAGGGGCCCCCGGGCACATCCTTTTTCCATTTTCCCTGGGAAAGAAAACTCAGCAGTCCAGGTTCCTGATGTCAGTTTGTAGGGCTCCCTTGGGTCTATCAGGGCAGCACAAGTTTGAGGTGGGGACAACTTCGGTGTGGGGTCCATCCTTCGATATAAGGATTTTTTGCAGTCAGGGCCAGGGGCCCCTGGGCACATCCTTTTTCCATTTTCCCTGGGAAAGAAAACTCAGCAGTCCAGGTTCCTCATTTCAGTTTGTAGGGCTGCCTTGGGTCTATCAGGGCAGCACAAGTTTGAGGTGGGGACAACTTCGGTGTGGGGTCCATCCTTCGATATAAGGATTTTTTGCAGTCAGGGCCAGGGGCCCCCGGGCACATCCTTTTTCCATTTTCCCTGGGAAAGAAAACTCAGCAGTCCAGGTTCCTGATGTCAGTTTGTAGGGCTCCCTTGGGTCTATCAGGGCAGCACAAGTTTGAGGTGGGGACAACTTCGGTGTGGGGTCCATCCTTCGATATAAGGATTTTTTGCAGTGAGGCTCCAGCCCAGAGCCAGGGGCCCCTGGGCACATCCTTTGGCCATTTTCCCTGGGAAAGAAAACTCAGCAGTCCAGGTTCCTGATGTCAGTTTGTAGGGCTCCCTTGGGTCTATCAGGGCAGCACAAGTTTGAGGTGGGAACAACTTTGGTGTGGGGTCCATCCTTCGATATAAGGATTTTTTGCAGTCAGGGCCAGGGGCCCCCGGGCACATCCTTTTTCCATTTTCCCTGGGAAAGAAAACTCAGCAGTCCAGGTTCCTGATGTCAGTTTGTAGGGCTCCCTTGGGTGTATCAGGGCAGCACAAGTTTGAGGTGGGGACAACTTCGGTGTGGGGTCCATCCTTCGATATAAGGATTTTTTGCAGTCAGGGCCAGGGGCCCCTGGGCACATCCTTTTGCCATTTTCCCTGGGAAAGAAAACTCAGCATTCCAGGTTCCTGATGTCAGCTTGTAGGGCTCCCTTGGGTCTATCAGGGCAGCACAAGTTTGAGGTGGGGACAACTTTGGTGTGGGGTCCATCCTTCGATATAAGGATTTTTTGAACTGAGGCCCCAGCCATGGGCCCCTGGGCACATCCTTTTTCCATTTTCCCTGGGAAAGAAAACTCAGCAGTCCAGGTTCCTCATTTCAGTTTGTAGGGCTGCCTTGGGTCTATCAGGGCAGCACAAGTTTGAGGTGGGGACAACTTTGGTGTGGGGTCCATCCTTCGATATAAGGATTCTTTGCAGTGAGGCTCCAGCCCAGAACCACGGGCCCCTGGGAACATCCTTTGGCCATTTTCCCTGGGAAAGAAAACTCATCAGTCCAGGTTCCTGATGTCAGTTTGTAGGGCTCCCTTGGGTTTATCAGGGCAGCACAAATTTGAGGTGGGGACAACTTTGGTGTGGGGTCCATCCTTCGATATAAGGATTTTTTGCAGTCAGGGCCAGGGGCCCCCGGGCACATCCTTTTTCCATTTTCCCTGGGAAAGAAAACTCAGCAGTCCAGGTTCCTGATGTCAGTTTGTAGGGCTCCCTTGGGTCTATCAGGGCAGCACAAGTTTGAGGTGGGGACAACTTTGGTGTGGGGTCCATCCTTCGATATAAGGATTTTTTGAACTGAGGCCCCAGCCATGGGCCCCTGGGCACATCCTTTTTCCATTTTCCCTGGGAAAGAAAACTCAGCAGTCCAGGTTCCTCATTTCAGTTTGTAGGGCTCCCTTGGGTCTATCAGGGCAGCACAAGTTTGAGGTGGGGACAACTTTGGTGTGGGGTCCATCCTTCGATATAAGGATTTTTCGCAGTCAGGGCCAGGGGCCCCCGGGCACATCCTTTTTCCATTTTCCCTGGGAAAGAAAACTCAGCAGTCCAGGTTCCTGATGTCAGTTTGTAGGGCTCCCTTGGGTCTATCAGGGCAGCACAAGTTTGAGGTGGGGACAACTTCGGTGTGGGCTCCATCCTTCGATATAAGGATTCTTTGCAGTGAGGCTCCAGCCCAGAGCCAGGGGCCCCTGGGCACATCCTTTGGCCATTTTCCCTGGGAAAGAAAACTCAGCAGTCCAGGTTCCTGATGTCAGTTTGTAGGGCTGCCTTGGGTCTATCAGGGCAGCACAAGTTTGAGGTGGGGACAACTTCGGTGTGAGGTCCATCCTTCGATATAAGGATTTTTTGCAGTCAGGGCCAGGGGCCCCCGGGCACATCCTTTTTCCATTTTCCCTGGGAAAGAAAACTCAGCAGTCCAGGTTCCTGATGTCAGTTTGTAGGGCTCCCTTGGGTCTATCAGGGCAGCACAAGTTTGAGGTGGGGACAACTTCGGTGTGGGGTCCATCCTTCGATATAAGGATTTTTTGAACTGTGGCCCCAGCCCAGAGCCATGGGGCCCTGGTCACAACCTTTTTCCATTTTCCCTGGGAAAGAAAACTCAGCAGTCCAGGTTCCTGATGTCAGTTTGTAGGGCTCCCTTGGGTCTATCAGGGCAGCACAAGTTTGAGGTGGGGACAACTTCGGTGTGGGGTCCATCCTTCGATATAAGGATTCTTTGCAGTGAGGCTCCAGCCCAGAGCCAGGGGCCCCTTGGCACATCCTTTGGCCATTTTCCCTGGGAAAGAAAACTCAGCAGTCCAGGTTCCTGATGTCAGTTTGTAGGGCTCCCTTGGGTCTATCAGGGCAGCACAAGTTTGAGGTGGGGACAACTTCGGTGTGGGGTCCATCCTTCGATATAAGGATTTTTTGCAGTCAGGGCCAGGGGCCCCCGGGCACATCCTTTTTCCATTTTCCCTGGGAAAGAAAACTCAGCAGTCCAGGTTGCTGATGCCAGTTTGTAGGGCTGCGTTGGGTCTATCAGGGCAGCACAAGTTTGAGGTGGGGACAACTTCGGTGTGGGGTCCATCCTTCGATATAAGGATTTTTCGCAGTCAGGGCCAGGGGCCCCTGGGCACATCCTTTTTCCATTTTCCCTGGGAAAGAAAACTCATCAGTCCAGGTTCCTGATGTCAGTTTGTAGGGCTCCCTTGGGTGTATCAGGGCAGCACAAGTTTGAGGTGGGGACAACTTCGGTGTGGGGTCCATCCTTCGATATAAGGATTTTTTGAACTGAGGCCCCAGCCCTGGGCCATGGGCCCCTGGGCACATCCTTTTTCCATTTTCCCTGGGAAAGAAAACTCAGCAGTCCAGGTTGCTGATGTCAGTTTGTAGGGCTCCCTTGGGTCTATCAGGGCAGCACAAGTTTGAGGTGGGGACAACTTCGGTGTGGGGTCCATCCTTCGATATAAGGATTCTTTGCAGTGAGGCTCCAGCCCAGAGCCAGGGGCCCCTGGGCACATCCTTTTTCCATTTTCCCTGGGAAAGAAAACTCAGCAGTCCAGGTTCCTGATGTCAGTTTGTAGGGCTCCCTTGGGTCTATCAGGGCAGCACAAGTTTGAGGTGGGCACAACTTCGGTGTGGGGTCCATCCTTCGATATAAGGATTTTTTGCAGTCAGGGCCAGGGGCCCCCGGGCACATCCTTTTTCCATTTTCCCTGGGAAAGAAAACTCAGCAGTCCAGGTTGCTGATGTCAGTTTGTAGGGCTCCCTTGGGTCTATCAGGGCAGCACAAGTTTGAGGTGGGGACAACTTCGGTGTGGGGTCCATCCTTCGATATAAGGATTTTTTGCAGTGAGGCTCCAGCCCAGAGCCAGGGGCCCCTGGGCACATCCTTTGGCCATTTTCCCTGGGAAAGAAAACTCATCAGTCCAGGTTCCTGATGTCAGTTTGTAGGGCTCCCTTGGGTCTATCAGGGCAGCACAAGTTTGAGGTGGGAACAACTTTGGTGTGGGGTCCATCCTTCGATATAAGGTTTTTGCAGTCAGGGCCAGGGGCCCCCGGGCACATCCTTTTTCCATTTTCCCTGGGAAAGAAAACTCAGCAGTCCAGGTTCCTGATGTCAGTTTGTAGGGCTCCCTTGGGTCTATCAGGGCAGCACAAGTTTGAGGTGGGGACAACTTCGGTGTGGGGTCCATCCTTCGATATAAGGATTTTTTGAACTGAGGCCCCAGCCATGGGCCCCTGGGCACATCCTTTTTCCATTTTCCCTGGGAAAGAAAACTCAGCAGTCCAGGTTCCTCATTTCAGTTTGTAGGGCTGCCTTGGGTCTATCAGGGCAGCACAAGTTTGAGGTGGGGACAACTTTGGTGTGGGGTCCATCCTTCGATATAAGGATTCTTTGCAGTGAGGCTCCAGCCCAGAACCACGGGCCCCTGGGAACATCCTTTGGCCATTTTCCCTGGGAAAGAAAACTCATCAGTCCAGGTTCCTGATGTCAGTTTGTAGGGCTCCCTTGGGTTTATCAGGGCAGCACAAATTTGAGGTGGGGACAACTTTGGTGTGGGGTCCATCCTTCGATATAAGGATTTTTTGCAGTCAGGGCCAGGGGCCCCCGGGCACATCCTTTTTCCATTTTCCCTGGGAAAGAAAACTCAGCAGTCCAGGTTCCTGATGTCAGTTTGTAGGGCTCCCTTGGGTCTATCAGGGCAGCACAAGTTTGAGGTGGGGACAACTTTGGTGTGGGGTCCATCCTTCGATATAAGGATTTTTTGAACTGAGGCCCCAGCCATGGGCCCCTGGGCACATCCTTTTTCCATTTTCCCTGGGAAAGAAAACTCAGCAGTCCAGGTTCCTCATTTCAGTTTGTAGGGCTCCCTTGGGTCTATCAGGGCAGCACAAGTTTGAGGTGGGGACAACTTTGGTGTGGGGTCCATCCTTCGATATAAGGATTTTTCGCAGTCAGGGCCAGGGGCCCCCGGGCACATCCTTTTTCCATTTTCCCTGGGAAAGAAAACTCAGCAGTCCAGGTTCCTGATGTCAGTTTGTAGGGCTCCCTTGGGTCTATCAGGGCAGCACAAGTTTGAGGTGGGGACAACTTCGGTGTGGGCTCCATCCTTCGATATAAGGATTCTTTGCAGTGAGGCTCCAGCCCAGAGCCAGGGGCCCCTGGGCACATCCTTTGGCCATTTTCCCTGGGAAAGAAAACTCAGCAGTCCAGGTTCCTGATGTCAGTTTGTAGGGCTGCCTTGGGTCTATCAGGGCAGCACAAGTTTGAGGTGGGGACAACTTCGGTGTGAGGTCCATCCTTCGATATAAGGATTTTTTGCAGTCAGGGCCAGGGGCCCCCGGGCACATCCTTTTTCCATTTTCCCTGGGAAAGAAAACTCAGCAGTCCAGGTTCCTGATGTCAGTTTGTAGGGCTCCCTTGGGTCTATCAGGGCAGCACAAGTTTGAGGTGGGGACAACTTCGGTGTGGGGTCCATCCTTCGATATAAGGATTTTTTGAACTGTGGCCCCAGCCCAGAGCCATGGGGCCCTGGTCACAACCTTTTTCCATTTTCCCTGGGAAAGAAAACTCAGCAGTCCAGGTTCCTGATGTCAGTTTGTAGGGCTCCCTTGGGTCTATCAGGGCAGCACAAGTTTGAGGTGGGGACAACTTCGGTGTGGGGTCCATCCTTCGATATAAGGATTCTTTGCAGTGAGGCTCCAGCCCAGAGCCAGGGGCCCCTTGGCACATCCTTTGGCCATTTTCCCTGGGAAAGAAAACTCAGCAGTCCAGGTTCCTGATGTCAGTTTGTAGGGCTCCCTTGGGTCTATCAGGGCAGCACAAGTTTGAGGTGGGGACAACTTCGGTGTGGGGTCCATCCTTCGATATAAGGATTTTTTGCAGTCAGGGCCAGGGGCCCCCGGGCACATCCTTTTTCCATTTTCCCTGGGAAAGAAAACTCAGCAGTCCAGGTTGCTGATGCCAGTTTGTAGGGCTGCGTTGGGTCTATCAGGGCAGCACAAGTTTGAGGTGGGGACAACTTCGGTGTGGGGTCCATCCTTCGATATAAGGATTTTTCGCAGTCAGGGCCAGGGGCCCCTGGGCACATCCTTTTTCCATTTTCCCTGGGAAAGAAAACTCATCAGTCCAGGTTCCTGATGTCAGTTTGTAGGGCTCCCTTGGGTGTATCAGGGCAGCACAAGTTTGAGGTGGGGACAACTTCGGTGTGGGGTCCATCCTTCGATATAAGGATTTTTTGAACTGAGGCCCCAGCCCTGGGCCATGGGCCCCTGGGCACATCCTTTTTCCATTTTCCCTGGGAAAGAAAACTCAGCAGTCCAGGTTGCTGATGTCAGTTTGTAGGGCTCCCTTGGGTCTATCAGGGCAGCACAAGTTTGAGGTGGGGACAACTTCGGTGTGGGGTCCATCCTTCGATATAAGGATTCTTTGCAGTGAGGCTCCAGCCCAGAGCCAGGGGCCCCTGGGCACATCCTTTTTCCATTTTCCCTGGGAAAGAAAACTCAGCAGTCCAGGTTCCTGATGTCAGTTTGTAGGGCTCCCTTGGGTCTATCAGGGCAGCACAAGTTTGAGGTGGGCACAACTTCGGTGTGGGGTCCATCCTTCGATATAAGGATTTTTTGCAGTCAGGGCCAGGGGCCCCCGGGCACATCCTTTTTCCATTTTCCCTGGGAAAGAAAACTCAGCAGTCCAGGTTGCTGATGTCAGTTTGTACGGCTTCTTGGGTCTATCAGGGCAGCACAAGTTTGAGGTGGGGACAACTTCGGTGTGGGGTCCATCCTTCGATATAAGGATTTTTTGAACTGAGGCCCCAGCCCTGGGCCATGGGCCCCTGGGCACATCCTTTTTCCATTTTCCCTGGGAAAGAAAACTCAGCAGTCCAGGTTCCTCATTTCAATTTGTAGGGCTGCCTTGGGTCTATCAGGGCAGCACAAGTTTGAGGTGGGGACAACTTCGGTGTGGGGTCCATCCTTCGATATAAGGATTCTTTGCAGTGAGGCTCCAGCCCAGAGCCACGGGCCCCTGGGAACATCCTTTGGCCATTTTCCCTGGGAAAGAAAACTCAGCAGTCCAGGTTCCTGATGTCAGTTTGTAGGGCTCCCTTGGGTTTATCAGGGCAGCACAAATTTGAGGTGGGGACAACTTTGGTGTGGGGTCCATCCTTCGATATAAGGATTTTTTGCAGTCAGGGCCAGGGGCCCCCGGGCACATCCTTTTTCCATTTTCCCTGGGAAAGAAAACTCAGCAGTCCAGGTTGCTGATGTCAGTTTGTAGGGCTCCCTTGGGTCTATCAGGGCAGCACAAGTTTGAGGTGGGGACAACTTTGATGTGGGGTCCATCCTTCGATATAAGGATTTTTTGCAGTGAGGCTCCAACCCAGAGCCAGGGGCCCCTGGGCACATCCTTTTTCCATTTTCCCTGGGAAAGAAAACTCAGCAGTCCAGGTTCCTGATGTCAGTTTGTAGGGCTCCCTTGGGTCTATCAGGGCAGCACAAGTTTGAGGTGGGGACAACTTCGGTGTGGGGTCCATCCTTCGATATAAGGATTCTTTGCAGTGAGGCTCCAGCCCAGAGCCAGGGGCCCCTGGGAACATCCTTTGGCCATTTTCCCTGGGAAAGAAAACTCAGCAGTCCAGGTTCCTGATGTCAGTTTGTAGGGCTCCCTTGGGTTTATCAGGGCAGCACAAATTTGAGGTGGGGACAACTTTGGTGTGGGGTCCATCCTTCGATATAAGGATTTTTTGCAGTCAGGGCCAGGGGCCCCCGGGCACATCCTTTTTCCATTTTCCCTGGGAAAGAAAACTCAGCAGTCCAGGTTGCTGATGTCAGTTTGTAGGGCTCCCTTGGGTCTATCAGGGCAGCACAAGTTTGAGGTGGGAACAACTTTGGTGTGGGGTCCATCCTTCGATATAAGGATTTTTTGCAGTCAGGGCCAGGGGCCCCCGGGCACATCCTTTTTCCATTTTCCCTGGGAAAGAAAACTCAGCAGTCCAGGTTCCTGATGTCAGTTTGTAGGGCTCCCTTGGGTCTATCAGGGCAGCACAAGTTTGAGGTGGGGACAACTTTGGTGTGGGGTCCATCCTTCGAAATAAGGATTTTTTGCAGTCAGGGCCAGGGGCCCCTGGGCACATCCTTTTTCCATTTTCCCTGGGAAAGAAAACTCAGCATTCCAGGTTCCTGATGTCAGCTTGTAGGGCTCCCTTGGGTCTATCAGGGCAGCACAAGTTTGAGGTGGGGACAACTTCGGTGTGGGGTCCATCCTTCGATATAAGGATTTTTTGTAGTGAGGCCCCAGCCCAGGGCCATGGGCCCCTGGGCACATCCTTTTTCCATTTTCCCTGGGAAAGAAAACTCAGCAGTCCAGGTTCCTGATGTCAGTTTGTAGGGCTCCCTTGGGTCTATCAGGGCAGCACAAGTTTGAGGTGGGGACAACTTCGGTGTGGGGTCCATCCTTCGATATAAGGATTCTTTGCAGTGAGGCTCCAGCCCAGTGCCAGGGGCCCCTGGGCACATCCTTTGGCCATTTTCCCTGGGAAAGAAAACTCAGCAGTCCAGGTTCCTGATGTCAGTTTGTAGGGCTCCCTTGGGTCTATCAGGGCAGCACAAGTTTGAGGTGGGGACAACTTTGGTGTGGGGTCCATCCTTCGATATAAGGATTTTTTGCAGTCAGGGCCAGGGGCCCCCGGGCACATCCTTTTTCCATTTTCCCTGGGAAAGAAAACTCAGCAGTCCAGGTTGCTGATGTCAGTTTGTAGGGCTCCCTTGGGTCTATCAGGGCAGCACAAGTTTGAGGTGGGGACAACTTCGGTGTGGGGTCCATCCTTCGATATAAGGATTTTTTGAACTGTGGCCCCAGCTCTGGGCCATGGGCCCCTGGGCACATCCTTTTTCCATTTTCCCTGGGAAAGAAAACTCAGCAGTCCAGGTTCCTGATGTCAGTTTGTAGGGCTCCCTTGGGTCTATCAGGGCAGCACAAGTTTGAGGTAGGGACAACTTCGGTGTGGGGTCCATCCTTAAATATAAGGATTTTTTGCAGTGAGGCTCCAACCCAGAGCCAGGGGCCCCTGGGCACATCCTTTGGCCATTTTCCCTGGGAAAGAAAACTCAGCAGTCCAGGTTCCTGATGTCAGTTTGTAGGGCTCCCTTGGGTCTATCAGGGCAGCACAAGTTTGAGGTGGGGACAACTTTGGTGTGGGGTCCATCCTTCGATATAAGGATTTTTCGCAGTCAGGGCCAGGGGCCCCTGGGCACATCCTTTTTCCATTTTCCCTGGGAAAGAAAACTCAGCAGTCCAGGTTCCTGATGTCAGTTTGTAGGGCTCCCTTGGGTCTATCAGGGCAGCACAAGTTTGAGGTGGGGACAACTTCGGTGTGGGGTCCATCCTTCGATATAAGGATTTTTTGAACTGAGGCCCCAGCCCTGGGCCATGGGCCCCTGGGCACATCCTTTTTCCATTTTCCCTGGGAAAGAAAACCCAGCAGTCCAGACTCCTCATTTCAGTTTGTAGGGCTGCCTTGGGTCTATCAGGGCAGCACAAGTTTGAGGTGGGGACAACTTCGGTGTGGGGTCCATCCTTCGATATAAGGATTTTTTGCAGTCAGGGCCAGGGGCCCCTGGGCACATCCTTTTTCCATTTTCCCTGGGAAAGAAAACTCAGCATTCCAGGTTCCTGATGTCAGCTTGTAGGGCTCCCTTGGATCTATCAGGGCAGCACAAGTTTGAGGTGGGGACAACTTCGGTGTGGGGTCCATCTTTCGATATAAGGATTTTTTGTAGTGAGGCCCCAGCCCAGGGCCATGGGCCCCTGGGCACATCCTTTTTCCATTTTCCCTGGGAAAGAAAACTCAGCAGTCCAGGTTCCTGATGTCAGTTTGTAGGGCTGCCTTGGGTCTATCAGGGCAGCACAAGTTTGAGGTGGGGACAACTTCGGTGTGGGGTCCATCCTTCGATATAAGGATTTTTTGCAGTGAGGCTCCAGCCCAGAGCCAGGGGCCCCTGGGCACATCCTTTGGCCATTTTCCCTGGGAAAGAAAACTCAGCAGTCCAGGTTCCTGATGTCAGTTTGTAGGGCTCCCTTGGGTCTATCAGGGCAGCACAAGTTTGAGGTGGGGACAACTTCGGTGTGGGGTCCATCCTTCGATATAAGGATTTTTTGCAGTGAGGGTCCTGCCCAGGGCCAGGGGTCCCCGGGCACAACCTTTTTCCATTTTCCCTGGGAAAGAAAACTCATCAGTCCAGGTTCCTGATGTCAGTTTGTAGGGCTCCCTTGGGTCTATCAGGGCAGCACAAGTTTGAGGTGGGGACAACTTCGGTGTGGGGTCCATCCTTCGATATAAGGATTCTTTGCAGTGAGGCTCCAGCCCAGAGCCAGGGGCCCCTGGGCACATCCTTTTTCCATTTTCCCTGGGAAAGAAAACTCATCAGTCCAGGTTCCTGATGTCAGGTTGTAGGGCTCCCTTGGGTCTATCAGGGCAGCACAAGTTTGAGGTGGGGACAACTTCGGTGTGGGGTCCATCCTTCGATATAAGGATTTTTTGCAGTCAGGGCCAGGGGCCCCCGGGCACATCCTTTTTCCATTTTCCCTGGGAAAGAAAACTCAGCAGTCCAGGTTCCTGATGTCAGTTTGTAGGGCTCCCTTGGGTCTATCAGGGCAGCACAAGTTTGAGGTGGGGACAACTTCGGTGTGGGGTCCATCCTTCGATATAAGGATTTTTTGCAGTGAGGATCCAGCCCAGAGCCAGGGGCCCCTGGGCACATCCTTTGGCCATTTTCGCTGGGAAAGAAAACTCAGCAGTCCAGGTTCCTGATGTCAGTTTGTAGGGCTCCCTTGGGTCTATCAGGGCAGCACAAGTTTGAGGTGGGAACAACTTTGGTGTGGGGTCCATCCTTCGATATAAGGATTTTTTGCAGTCAGGGCCAGGGGCCCCCGGGCACATCCTTTTTCCATTTTCCCTGGGAAAGAAAACTCAGCAGTCCAGGTTCCTGATGTCAGTTTGTAGGGCTCCCTTGGGTCTATCAGGGCAGCACAAGTTTGAGGTGGGGACAACTTTGGTGTGGGGTCCATCCTTCGAAATAAGGATTTTTTGCAGTCAGGGCCAGGGGCCCCTGGGCACATCCTTTTTCCATTTTCCCTGGGAAAGAAAACTCAGCATTCCAGGTTCCTGATGTCAGCTTGTAGGGCTCCCTTGGGTCTATCAGGGCAGCACAAGTTTGAGGTGGGGACAACTTCGGTGTGGGGTCCATCCTTCGATATAAGGATTTTTTGTAGTGAGGCCCCAGCCCAGGGCCATGGGCCCCTGGGCACATCCTTTTTCCATTTTCCCTGGGAAAGAAAACTCAGCAGTCCAGGTTCCTGATGTCAGTTTGTAGGGCTGCCTTGGGTCTATCAGGGCAGCACAAGTTTGAGGTGGGGACAACTTCGGTGTGGGGTCCATCCTTCGATATAAGGATTCTTTGCAGTGAGGCTCCAGCCCAGAGCCAGGGGCCCCTGGGAACATCCTTTGGCCATTTTCCCTGGGAAAGAAAACTCAGCAGTCCAGGTTCCTGATGTCAGTTTGTAGGGCTCCCTTGGGTTTATCAGGGCAGCACAAATTTGAGGTGGGGACAACTTCGGTGTGGGGTCCATCCTTCGATATAAGGATTTTTTGCAGTCAGGGCCAGGGGCCCCCGGGCACATCCTTTTTCCATTTTCCCTGGGAAAGAAAACTCAGCAGTCCAGGTTCCTGATGTCAGTTTGTAGGGCTCCCTTGGGTCTATCAGGGCAGCACAAGTTTGAGGTGGGGACAACTTTGATGTGGGGTCCATCCTTCGATATAAGGATTTTTTGCAGTGAGGCTCCAACCCAGAGCCAGGGGCCCCTGGGCACATCCTTTTTCCATTTTCCCTGGGAAAGAAAACTCAGCAGTCCAGGTTCCTGATGTCAGTTTGTAGGGCTCCCTTGGGTCTATCAGGGCAGCACAAGTTTGAGGTGGGGACAACTTTGGTGTGGGGTCCATCCTTCGATATAAGGATTTTTTGCAGTCAGGGCCAGGGGCCCCCGGGCACATCCTTTTTCCATTTTCCCTGGGAAAGAAAACTCAGCAGTCCAGGTTCCTGATGTCAGTTTGTAGGGCTCCCTTGGGTCTATCAGGGCAGCACAAGTTTGAGGTGGGGACAACTTTGATGTGGGGTCCATCCTTCGATATAAGGATTTTTTTCAGTGAGGCTCCAACCCAGAGCCAGGGGCCCCTGGGCACATCCTTTTTCCATTTTCCCTGGGAAAGAAAACTCATCAGTCCAGGTTCCTGATGTCAGTTTGTAGGGCTCCCTTGGGTTTATCAGGGCAGCACAAGTTTGAGGTGGGGACAACTTTGGTGTGGGGTCCATCCTTCGATATAAGGATTTTTCGCAGTCAGGGCCAGGGGCCCCCGGGCACAACCTTTTTCCATTTTCCCTGGGAAAGAAAACTCAGCAGTCCAGGTTCCTGATGTCAGTTTGTAGGGCTCCCTTGGGTCTATCAGGGCAGCACAAGTTTGAGGTGGGGACAACTTCGGTGTGGGGTCCATCCTTCGATATAAGGATTTTTTGCAGTCAGGGCCAGGGGCCCCTGGGCACATCCTTTTTCCATTTTCCCTGGGAAAGAAAACTCAGCATTCCAGGTTCCTGATGTCAGCTTGTAGGGCTCCCTTGGGTCTATCAGGGCAGCACAAGTTTGAGGTGGGGACAACCTCGGTGTGGGGTCCATCCTTCGATATAAGGATTTTTTGTAGTGAGGCCCCAGCCCAGGGCCATGGGCCCCTGGGCACATCCTTTTTCAATTTTCCCTGGGAAAGAAAACTCAGCAGTCCAGGTTCCTGATGTCAGTTTGTAGGGCTCCCTTGGGTCTATCAGGGCAGCACAAGTTTGAGGTGGGGACAACTTCGGTGTGGGGTCCATCCTTCGATATAAGGATTCTTTGCAGTGAGGCTCCAGCCCAGTGCCAGGGGCCCCTGGGCACATCCTTTGGCCATTTTCCCTGGGAAAGAAAACTCAGCAGTCCAGGTTCCTGATGTCAGTTTGTAGGGCTCCCTTGGGTCTATCAGGGCAGCACAAGTTTGAGGTGGGGACAACTTTGGTGTGGGGTCCATCCTTCGATATAAGGATTTTTTGCAGTCAGGGCCAGGGGCCCCCGGGCACATCCTTTTTCCATTTTCCCTGGGAAAGAAAACTCAGCAGTCCAGGTTCCTGATGTCAGTTTGTAGGGCTCCCTTGGGTCTATCAGGGCAGCACAAGTTTGAGGTGGGGACAACTTCGGTGTGGGGTCCATCCTTCGATATAAGGATTTTTTGAACTGTGGCCCCAGCTCTGGGCCATGGGCCCCTGGGCACATCCTTTTTCCATTTTCCCTGGGAAAGAAAACTCAGCAGTCCAGGTTCCTGATGTCAGTTTGTAGGGCTGCCTTGGGTCTATCAGGGCAGCACAAGTTTGAGGTGGGGACAACTTCGGTGTGGGGTCCATCCTTCGATATAAGGATTTTTTGCAGTGAGGCTCCAAGCCAGAGCCAGGGGCCCCTGGGCACATCCTTTGGCCATTTTCCCTGGGAAAGAAAACTCATCAGTCCAGGTTCCTGATGTCAGTTTGTAGGGCTCCCTTGGGTCTATCAGGGCAGCACAAGTTTGAGGTGGGGACAACTTTGGTGTGGGGTCCATCCTTCGATATAAGGATTTTTCGCAGTCAGGGCCAGGGGCCCCTGGGCACATCCTTTTTCCATTTTCCCTGGGAAAGAAAACTCAGCAGTCCAGGTTCCTGATGTCAGTTTGTAGGGCTCCCTTGGGTCTATCAGGGCAGCACAAGTTTGAGGTGGGGACAACTTCGGTGTGGGGTCCATCCTTCGATATAAAGATTTTTTGAACTGAGGCCCCAGCCCTGGGCCATGGGCCCCTGGGCACATCCTTTTTCCTTTTTCCCTGGGAAAGAAAACCCAGCAGTCCAGATTCCTCATTTCAGTTTGTAGGGCTCCCTTGGGTGTATCAGGGCAGCACAAGTTTGAGGTGGGGACAACTTCGGTGTGGGGTCCATCCTTCGATAAAAGGATTTTTTGCAGTCAGGGCCAGGGGCCCCTGGGCACATCCTTTTTCCATTTTCCCTGGGAAAGAAAACTCAGCATTCCAGGTTCCTGATGTCAGCTTGTAGGGCTCCCTTGGGTCTATCAGGGCAGCACAAGTTTGAGGTGGGGACAACTTCGGTGTGGGGTCCATCCTTAAATATAAGGATTTTTTGCAGTGAGGCTCCAACCCAGAGCCAGGGGCCCCTGGGCACATCCTTTGGCCATTTTCCCTGGGAAAGAAAACTCAGCAGTCCAGGTTCCTGATGTCAGTTTGTAGGGCTCCCTTGGGTCTATCAGGGCAGCACAAGTTTGAGGTGGGGACAACTTTGGTGTGGGGTCCATCCTTCGATATAAGGATTTTTTGCAGTCAGGGCCAGGGGCCCCTGGGCACATCCTTTTTCCATTTTCCCTGGGAAAGAAAACTCAGCAGTCCAGGTTCCTGATGTCAGTTTGTAGGGCTCCCTTGGGTCTATCAGGGCAGCACAAGTTTGAGGTGGGAACAACTTTGGTGTGGGGTCCATCCTTCGATATAAGGATTTTTTGCAGTCAGGGCCAGGGGCCCCCGGGCACATCCTTTTTCCATTTTCCCTGGGAAAGAAAACTCAGCAGTCCAGGTTCCTGATGTCAGTTTGTAGGGCTCCCTTGGGTCTATCAGGGCAGCACAAGTTTGAGGTGGGGACAACTTTGGTGTGGGGTCCATCCTTCGAAATAAGGATTTTTTGCAGTCAGGGCCAGGGGCCCCTGGGCACATCCTTTTTCCATTTTCCCTGGGAAAGAAAACTCAGCATTCCAGGTTCCTGATGTCAGCTTGTAGGGCTCCCTTGGGTCTATCAGGGCAGCACAAGTTTGAGGTGGGGACAACTTCGGTGTGGGGTCCATCCTTCGATATAAGGATTTTTTGTAGTGAGGCCCCAGCCCAGGGCCATGGGCCCCTGGGCACATCCTTTTTCCATTTTCCCTGGGAAAGAAAACTCAGCAGTCCAGGTTCCTGATGTCAGTTTGTAGGGCTCCCTTGGGTCTATCAGGGCAGCACAAGTTTGAGGTGGGGACAACTTCGGTGTGGGGTCCATCCTTCGATATAAGGATTCTTTGCAGTGAGGCTCCAGCCCAGTGCCAGGGGCCCCTGGGCACATCCTTTGGCCATTTTCCCTGGGAAAGAAAACTCAGCAGTCCAGGTTCCTGATGTCAGTTTGTAGGGCTCCCTTGGGTCTATCAGGGCAGCACAAGTTTGAGGTGGGGACAACTTTGGTGTGGGGTCCATCCTTCGATATAAGGATTTTTTGCAGTCAGGGCCAGGGGCCCCCGGGCACATCCTTTTTCCATTTTCCCTGGGAAAGAAAACTCAGCAGTCCAGGTTCCTGATGTCAGTTTGTAGGGCTCCCTTGGGTCTATCAGGGCAGCACAAGTTTGAGGTGGGGACAACTTCGGTGTGGGGTCCATCCTTCGATATAAGGATTTTTTGAACTGTGGCCCCAGCTCTGGGCCATGGGCCCCTGGGCACATCCTTTTTCCATTTTCCCTGGGAAAGAAAACTCAGCAGTCCAGGTTCCTGATGTCAGTTTGTAGGGCTCCCTTGGGTCTATCAGGGCAGCACAAGTTTGAGGTAGGGACAACTTCGGTGTGGGGTCCATCCTTAAATATAAGGATTTTTTGCAGTGAGGCTCCAACCCAGAGCCAGGGGCCCCTGGGCACATCCTTTGGCCATTTTCCCTGGGAAAGAAAACTCAGCAGTCCAGGTTCCTGATGTCAGTTTGTAGGGCTCCCTTGGGTCTATCAGGGCAGCACAAGTTTGAGGTGGGGACAACTTTGGTGTGGGGTCCATCCTTCGATATAAGGATTTTTCGCAGTCAGGGCCAGGGGCCCCTGGGCACATCCTTTTTCCATTTTCCCTGGGAAAGAAAACTCAGCAGTCCAGGTTCCTGATGTCAGTTTGTAGGGCTCCCTTGGGTCTATCAGGGCAGCACAAGTTTGAGGTGGGGACAACTTCGGTGTGGGGTCCATCCTTCGATATAAGGATTTTTTGAACTGAGGCCCCAGCCCTGGGCCATGGGCCCCTGGGCACATCCTTTTTCCATTTTCCCTGGGAAAGAAAACCCAGCAGTCCAGACTCCTCATTTCAGTTTGTAGGGCTGCCTTGGGTCTATCAGGGCAGCACAAGTTTGAGGTGGGGACAACTTCGGTGTGGGGTCCATCCTTCGATATAAGGATTTTTTGCAGTCAGGGCCAGGGGCCCCTGGGCACATCCTTTTTCCATTTTCCCTGGGAAAGAAAACTCAGCATTCCAGGTTCCTGATGTCAGCTTGTAGGGCTCCCTTGGATCTATCAGGGCAGCACAAGTTTGAGGTGGGGACAACTTCGGTGTGGGGTCCATCTTTCGATATAAGGATTTTTTGTAGTGAGGCCCCAGCCCAGGGCCATGGGCCCCTGGGCACATCCTTTTTCCATTTTCCCTGGGAAAGAAAACTCAGCAGTCCAGGTTCCTGATGTCAGTTTGTAGGGCTGCCTTGGGTCTATCAGGGCAGCACAAGTTTGAGGTGGGGACAACTTCGGTGTGGGGTCCATCCTTCGATATAAGGATTTTTTGCAGTGAGGCTCCAGCCCAGAGCCAGGGGCCCCTGGGCACATCCTTTGGCCATTTTCCCTGGGAAAGAAAACTCAGCAGTCCAGGTTCCTGATGTCAGTTTGTAGGGCTCCCTTGGGTCTATCAGGGCAGCACAAGTTTGAGGTGGGGACAACTTCGGTGTGGGGTCCATCCTTCGATATAAGGATTTTTTGCAGTGAGGGTCCTGCCCAGGGCCAGGGGTCCCCGGGCACAACCTTTTTCCATTTTCCCTGGGAAAGAAAACTCATCAGTCCAGGTTCCTGATGTCAGTTTGTAGGGCTCCCTTGGGTCTATCAGGGCAGCACAAGTTTGAGGTGGGGACAACTTCGGTGTGGGGTCCATCCTTCGATATAAGGATTCTTTGCAGTGAGGCTCCAGCCCAGAGCCAGGGGCCCCTGGGCACATCCTTTTTCCATTTTCCCTGGGAAAGAAAACTCATCAGTCCAGGTTCCTGATGTCAGGTTGTAGGGCTCCCTTGGGTCTATCAGGGCAGCACAAGTTTGAGGTGGGGACAACTTCGGTGTGGGGTCCATCCTTCGATATAAGGATTTTTTGCAGTCAGGGCCAGGGGCCCCCGGGCACATCCTTTTTCCATTTTCCCTGGGAAAGAAAACTCAGCAGTCCAGGTTCCTGATGTCAGTTTGTAGGGCTCCCTTGGGTCTATCAGGGCAGCACAAGTTTGAGGTGGGGACAACTTCGGTGTGGGGTCCATCCTTCGATATAAGGATTTTTTGCAGTGAGGCTCCAGCCCAGAGCCAGGGGCCCCTGGGCACATCCTTTGGCCATTTTCGCTGGGAAAGAAAACTCAGCAGTCCAGGTTCCTGATGTCAGTTTGTAGGGCTCCCTTGGGTCTATCAGGGCAGCACAAGTTTGAGGTGGGAACAACTTTGGTGTGGGGTCCATCCTTCGATATAAGGATTTTTTGCAGTCAGGGCCAGGGGCCCCCGGGCACATCCTTTTTCCATTTTCCCTGGGAAAGAAAACTCAGCAGTCCAGGTTCCTGATGTCAGTTTGTAGGGCTCCCTTGGGTCTATCAGGGCAGCACAAGTTTGAGGTGGGGACAACTTTGGTGTGGGGTCCATCCTTCGAAATAAGGATTTTTTGCAGTCAGGGCCAGGGGCCCCTGGGCACATCCTTTTTCCATTTTCCCTGGGAAAGAAAACTCAGCATTCCAGGTTCCTGATGTCAGCTTGTAGGGCTCCCTTGGGTCTATCAGGGCAGCACAAGTTTGAGGTGGGGAAAACTTCGGTGTGGGGTCCATCCTTCGATATAAGGATTTTTTGTAGTGAGGCCCCAGCCCAGGGCCATGGGCCCCTGGGCACATCCTTTTTCCATTTTCCCTGGGAAAGAAAACTCAGCAGTCCAGGTTCCTGATGTCAGTTTGTAGGGCTGCCTTGGGTCTATCAGGGCAGCACAAGTTTGAGGTGGGGACAACTTCGGTGTGGGGTCCATCCTTCGATATAAGGATTCTTTGCAGTGAGGCTCCAGCCCAGAGCCAGGGGCCCCTGGGAACATCCTTTGGCCATTTTCCCTGGGAAAGAAAACTCAGCAGTCCAGGTTCCTGATGTCAGTTTGTAGGGCTCCCTTGGGTTTATCAGGGCAGCACAAATTTGAGGTGGGGACAACTTCGGTGTGGGGTCCATCCTTCGATATAAGGATTTTTTGCAGTCAGGGCCAGGGGCCCCCGGGCACATCCTTTTTCCATTTTCCCTGGGAAAGAAAACTCAGCAGTCCAGGTTCCTGATGTCAGTTTGTAGGGCTCCCTTGGGTCTATCAGGGCAGCACAAGTTTGAGGTGGGGACAACTTTGATGTGGGGTCCATCCTTCGATATAAGGATTTTTTGCAGTGAGGCTCCAACCCAGAGTCAGGGGCACCTGGGCACATCCTTTTTCCATTTTCCCTGGGAAAGAAAACTCAGCAGTCCAGGTTCCTGATGTCAGTTTGTAGGGCTCCCTTGGGTCTATCAGGGCAGCACAAGTTTGAGGTGGGGACAACTTTGGTGTGGGGTCCATCCTTCGATATAAGGATTTTTTGCAGTCAGGGCCAGGGGCCCCCGGGCACATCCTTTTTCCATTTTCCCTGGGAAAGAAAACTCAGCAGTCCAGGTTCCTGATGTCAGTTTGTAGGGCTCCCTTGGGTCTATCAGGGCAGCACAAGTTTGAGGTGGGGACAACTTTGATGTGGGGTCCATCCTTCGATATAAGGATTTTTTTCAGTGAGGCTCCAACCCAGAGCCAGGGGCCCCTGGGCACATCCTTTTTCCATTTTCCCTGGGAAAGAAAACTCATCAGTCCAGGTTCCTGATGTCAGTTTGTAGGGCTCCCTTGGGTTTATCAGGGCAGCACAAGTTTGAGGTGGGGACAACTTTGGTGTGGGGTCCATCCTTCGATATAAGGATTTTTCGCAGTCAGGGCCAGGGGCCCCCGGGCACACCCTTTTTCCATTTTCCCTGGGAAAGAAAACTCAGCAGTCCAGGTTCCTGATGTCAGTTTGTAGGGCTCCCTTGGGTCTATCAGGGCAGCACAAGTTTGAGTTGGGGACAACTTCGGTGTGGGGTCCATCCTTCGATATAAGGATTTTTTGCAGTCAGGGCCAGGGGCCCCTGGGCACATCCTTTTTCCATTTTCCCTGGGAAAGAAAACTCAGCATTCCAGGTTCCTGATGTCAGCTTGTAGGGCTCCCTTGGGTCTATCAGGGCAGCACAAGTTTGAGGTGGGGACAACCTCGGTGTGGGGTCCATCCTTCGATATAAGGATTTTTTGTAGTGAGGCCCCAGCCCAGGGCCATGGGCCCCTGGGCACATCCTTTTTCAATTTTCCCTGGGAAAGAAAACTCAGCAGTCCAGGTTCCTGATGTCAGTTTGTAGGGCTCCCTTGGGTCTATCAGGGCAGCACAAGTTTGAGGTGGGGACAACTTCGGTGTGGGGTCCATCCTTCGATATAAGGATTCTTTGCAGTGAGGCTCCAGCCCAGTGCCAGGGGCCCCTGGGCACATCCTTTGGCCATTTTCCCTGGGAAAGAAAACTCAGCAGTCCAGGTTCCTGATGTCAGTTTGTAGGGCTCCCTTGGGTCTATCAGGGCAGCACAAGTTTGAGGTGGGGACAACTTTGGTGTGGGGTCCATCCTTCGATATAAGGATTTTTTGCAGTCAGGGCCAGGGGCCCCCGGGCACATCCTTTTTCCATTTTCCCTGGGAAAGAAAACTCAGCAGTCCAGGTTCCTGATGTCAGTTTGTAGGGCTCCCTTGGGTCTATCAGGGCAGCACAAGTTTGAGGTGGGGACAACTTCGGTGTGGGGTCCATCCTTCGATATAAGGATTTTTTGAACTGTGGCCCCAGCTCTGGGCCATGGGCCCCTGGGCACATCCTTTTTCCATTTTCCCTGGGAAAGAAAACTCAGCAGTCCAGGTTCCTGATGTCAGTTTGTAGGGCTGCCTTGGGTCTATCAGGGCAGCACAAGTTTGAGGTGGGGACAACTTCGGTGTGGGGTCCATCCTTCGATATAAGGATTTTTTGCAGTGAGGCTCCAAGCCAGAGCCAGGGGCCCCTGGGCACATCCTTTGGCCATTTTCCCTGGGAAAGAAAACTCATCAGTCCAGGTTCCTGATGTCAGTTTGTAGGGCTCCCTTGGGTCTATCAGGGCAGCACAAGTTTGAGGTGGGGACAACTTTGGTGTGGGGTCCATCCTTCGATATAAGGATTTTTCGCAGTCAGGGCCAGGGGCCCCTGGGCACATCCTTTTTCCATTTTCCCTGGGAAAGAAAACTCAGCAGTCCAGGTTCCTGATGTCAGTTTGTAGGGCTCCCTTGGGTCTATCAGGGCAGCACAAGTTTGAGGTGGGGACAACTTCGGTGTGGGGTCCATCCTTCGATATAAAGATTTTTTGAACTGAGGCCCCAGCCCTGGGCCATGGGCCCCTGGGCACATCCTTTTTCCTTTTTCCCTGGGAAAGAAAACCCAGCAGTCCAGATTCCTCATTTCAGTTTGTAGGGCTCCCTTGGGTGTATCAGGGCAGCACAAGTTTGAGGTGGGGACAACTTCGGTGTGGGGTCCATCCTTCGATAAAAGGATTTTTTGCAGTCAGGGCCAGGGGCCCCTGGGCACATCCTTTTTCCATTTTCCCTGGGAAAGAAAACTCAGCATTCCAGGTTCCTGATGTCAGCTTGTAGGGCTCCCTTGGGTCTATCAGGGCAGCACAAGTTTGAGGTGGGGACAACTTCGGTGTGGGGTCCATCCTTAAATATAAGGATTTTTTGCAGTGAGGCTCCAACCCAGAGCCAGGGGCCCCTGGGCACATCCTTTGGCCATTTTCCCTGGGAAAGAAAACTCAGCAGTCCAGGTTCCTGATGTCAGTTTGTAGGGCTCCCTTGGGTCTATCAGGGCAGCACAAGTTTGAGGTGGGGACAACTTTGGTGTGGGGTCCATCCTTCGATATAAGGATTTTTTGCAGTCAGGGCCAGGGGCCCCTGGGCACATCCTTTTTCCATTTTCCCTGGGAAAGAAAACTCAGCAGTCCAGGTTCCTGATGTCAGTTTGTAGGGCTCCCTTGGGTCTATCAGGGCAGCACAAGTTTGAGGTGGGGACAACTTCGGTGTGGGGTCCATCCTTCGATATAAGGATTTTTTGAACTGAGGCCCCAGCCCTGGGCCATGGGCCCCTGGGCACATCCTTTTTCCATTTTCCCTGGGAAAGAAAACCCAGCAGTCCAGACTCCTCATTTCAGTTTGTAGGGCTGCCTTGGGTCTATCAGGGCAGCACAAGTTTGAGGTGGGGACAACTTCGGTGTGGGGTCCATCCTTCGATATAAGGATTTTTTGCAGTCAGGGCCAGGGGCCCCTGGGCACATCCTTTTTCCATTTTCCCTGGGAAAGAAAACTCAGCATTCCAGGTTCCTGATGTCAGCTTGTAGGGCTCCCTTGGGTCTATCAGGGCAGCACAAGTTTGAGGTGGGGACAACTTCGGTGTGGGGTCCATCTTTCGATATAAGGATTTTTTGTAGTGAGGCCCCAGCCCAGGGCCATGGGCCCCTGGGCACATCCTTTTTCCATTTTCCCTGGGAAAGAAAACTCAGCAGTCCAGGTTCCTGATGTCAGTTTGTAGGGCTGCCTTGGGTCTATCAGGGCAGCACAAGTTTGAGGTGGGGACAACTTCGGTGTGGGGTCCATCCTTCGATATAAGGATTTTTTGCAGTGAGGCTCCAGCCCAGAGCCAGGGGCCCCTGGGCACATCCTTTGGCCATTTTCCCTGGGAAAGAAAACTCAGCAGTCCAGGTTGCTGATGTCAGTTTGTAGGGCTCCCTTGGGTCTATCAGGGCAGCACAAGTTTGAGGTGGGGACAACTTCGGTGTGGGGTCCATCCTTCGATATAAGGATTTTTTGCAGTGAGGGTCCTGCCCAGGGCCAGGGGTCCCCGGGCACAACCTTTTTCCATTTTCCCTGGGAAAGAAAACTCATCAGTCCAGGTTCCTGATGTCAGTTTGTAGGGCTCCCTTGGGTCTATCAGGGCAGCACAAGTTTGAGGTGGGGACAACTTCGGTGTGGGGTCCATCCTTCGATATAAGGATTCTTTGCAGTGAGGCTCCAGCCCAGAGCCAGGGGCCCCTGGGCACATCCTTTTTCCATTTTCCCTGGGAAAGAAAACTCATCAGTCCAGGTTCCTGATGTCAGGTTGTAGGGCTCCCTTGGGTCTATCAGGGCAGCACAAGTTTGAGGTGGGGACAACTTCGGTGTGGGGTCCATCCTTCGATATAAGGATTTTTTGCAGTCAGGGCCAGGGGCCCCCGGGCACATCCTTTTTCCATTTTCCCTGGGAAAGAAAACTCAGCAGTCCAGGTTCCTGATGTCAGTTTGTAGGGCTCCCTTGGGTCTATCAGGGCAGCACAAGTTTGAGGTGGGGACAACTTTGATGTGGGGTCCATCCTTCGATATAAGGATTTTTTTCAGTGAGGCTCCAACCCAGAGCCAGGGGCCCCTGGGCACATCCTTTTTCCATTTTCCCTGGGAAAGAAAACTCATCAGTCCAGGTTCCTGATGTCAGTTTGTAGGGCTCCCTTGGGTTTATCAGGGCAGCACAAGTTTGAGGTGGGGACAACTTTGGTGTGGGGTCCATCCTTCGATATAAGGATTTTTCGCAGTCAGGGCCAGGGGCCCCCGGGCACACCCTTTTTCCATTTTCCCTGGGAAAGAAAACTCAGCAGTCCAGGTTCCTGATGTCAGTTTGTAGGGCTCCCTTGGGTCTATCAGGGCAGCACAAGTTTGAGTTGGGGACAACTTCGGTGTGGGGTCCATCCTTCGATATAAGGATTTTTTGCAGTCAGGGCCAGGGGCCCCTGGGCACATCCTTTTTCCATTTTCCCTGGGAAAGAAAACTCAGCATTCCAGGTTCCTGATGTCAGCTTGTAGGGCTCCCTTGGGTCTATCAGGGCAGCACAAGTTTGAGGTGGGGACAACCTCGGTGTGGGGTCCATCCTTCGATATAAGGATTTTTTGTAGTGAGGCCCCAGCCCAGGGCCATGGGCCCCTGGGCACATCCTTTTTCAATTTTCCCTGGGAAAGAAAACTCAGCAGTCCAGGTTCCTGATGTCAGTTTGTAGGGCTCCCTTGGGTCTATCAGGGCAGCACAAGTTTGAGGTGGGGACAACTTCGGTGTGGGGTCCATCCTTCGATATAAGGATTCTTTGCAGTGAGGCTCCAGCCCAGTGCCAGGGGCCCCTGGGCACATCCTTTGGCCATTTTCCCTGGGAAAGAAAACTCAGCAGTCCAGGTTCCTGATGTCAGTTTGTAGGGCTCCCTTGGGTCTATCAGGGCAGCACAAGTTTGAGGTGGGGACAACTTTGGTGTGGGGTCCATCCTTCGATATAAGGATTTTTTGCAGTCAGGGCCAGGGGCCCCCGGGCACATCCTTTTTCCATTTTCCCTGGGAAAGAAAACTCAGCAGTCCAGGTTCCTGATGTCAGTTTGTAGGGCTCCCTTGGGTCTATCAGGGCAGCACAAGTTTGAGGTGGGGACAACTTCGGTGTGGGGTCCATCCTTCGATATAAGGATTTTTTGAACTGTGGCCCCAGCTCTGGGCCATGGGCCCCTGGGCACATCCTTTTTCCATTTTCCCTGGGAAAGAAAACTCAGCAGTCCAGGTTCCTGATGTCAGTTTGTAGGGCTGCCTTGGGTCTATCAGGGCAGCACAAGTTTGAGGTGGGGACAACTTCGGTGTGGGGTCCATCCTTCGATATAAGGATTTTTTGCAGTGAGGCTCCAAGCCAGAGCCAGGGGCCCCTGGGCACATCCTTTGGCCATTTTCCCTGGGAAAGAAAACTCATCAGTCCAGGTTCCTGATGTCAGTTTGTAGGGCTCCCTTGGGTCTATCAGGGCAGCACAAGTTTGAGGTGGGGACAACTTTGGTGTGGGGTCCATCCTTCGATATAAGGATTTTTCGCAGTCAGGGCCAGGGGCCCCTGGGCACATCCTTTTTCCATTTTCCCTGGGAAAGAAAACTCAGCAGTCCAGGTTCCTGATGTCAGTTTGTAGGGCTCCCTTGGGTCTATCAGGGCAGCACAAGTTTGAGGTGGGGACAACTTCGGTGTGGGGTCCATCCTTCGATATAAAGATTTTTTGAACTGAGGCCCCAGCCCTGGGCCATGGGCCCCTGGGCACATCCTTTTTCCTTTTTCCCTGGGAAAGAAAACCCAGCAGTCCAGATTCCTCATTTCAGTTTGTAGGGCTCCCTTGGGTGTATCAGGGCAGCACAAGTTTGAGGTGGGGACAACTTCGGTGTGGGGTCCATCCTTCGATAAAAGGATTTTTTGCAGTCAGGGCCAGGGGCCCCTGGGCACATCCTTTTTCCATTTTCCCTGGGAAAGAAAACTCAGCATTCCAGGTTCCTGATGTCAGCTTGTAGGGCTCCCTTGGGTCTATCAGGGCAGCACAAGTTTGAGGTGGGGACAACTTCGGTGTGGGGTCCATCCTTAAATATAAGGATTTTTTGCAGTGAGGCTCCAACCCAGAGCCAGGGGCCCCTGGGCACATCCTTTGGCCATTTTCCCTGGGAAAGAAAACTCAGCAGTCCAGGTTCCTGATGTCAGTTTGTAGGGCTCCCTTGGGTCTATCAGGGCAGCACAAGTTTGAGGTGGGGACAACTTTGGTGTGGGGTCCATCCTTCGATATAAGGATTTTTTGCAGTCAGGGCCAGGGGCCCCTGGGCACATCCTTTTTCCATTTTCCCTGGGAAAGAAAACTCAGCAGTCCAGGTTCCTGATGTCAGTTTGTAGGGCTCCCTTGGGTCTATCAGGGCAGCACAAGTTTGAGGTGGGGACAACTTCGGTGTGGGGTCCATCCTTCGATATAAGGATTTTTTGAACTGAGGCCCCAGCCCTGGGCCATGGGCCCCTGGGCACATCCTTTTTCCATTTTCCCTGGGAAAGAAAACCCAGCAGTCCAGACTCCTCATTTCAGTTTGTAGGGCTGCCTTGGGTCTATCAGGGCAGCACAAGTTTGAGGTGGGGACAACTTCGGTGTGGGGTCCATCCTTCGATATAAGGATTTTTTGCAGTCAGGGCCAGGGGCCCCTGGGCACATCCTTTTTCCATTTTCCCTGGGAAAGAAAACTCAGCATTCCAGGTTCCTGATGTCAGCTTGTAGGGCTCCCTTGGGTCTATCAGGGCAGCACAAGTTTGAGGTGGGGACAACTTCGGTGTGGGGTCCATCTTTCGATATAAGGATTTTTTGTAGTGAGGCCCCAGCCCAGGGCCATGGGCCCCTGGGCACATCCTTTTTCCATTTTCCCTGGGAAAGAAAACTCAGCAGTCCAGGTTCCTGATGTCAGTTTGTAGGGCTGCCTTGGGTCTATCAGGGCAGCACAAGTTTGAGGTGGGGACAACTTCGGTGTGGGGTCCATCCTTCGATATAAGGATTTTTTGCAGTGAGGCTCCAGCCCAGAGCCAGGGGCCCCTGGGCACATCCTTTGGCCATTTTCCCTGGGAAAGAAAACTCAGCAGTCCAGGTTGCTGATGTCAGTTTGTAGGGCTCCCTTGGGTCTATCAGGGCAGCACAAGTTTGAGGTGGGGACAACTTCGGTGTGGGGTCCATCCTTCGATATAAGGATTTTTTGCAGTGAGGGTCCTGCCCAGGGCCAGGGGTCCCCGGGCACAACCTTTTTCCATTTTCCCTGGGAAAGAAAACTCATCAGTCCAGGTTCCTGATGTCAGTTTGTAGGGCTCCCTTGGGTCTATCAGGGCAGCACAAGTTTGAGGTGGGGACAACTTCGGTGTGGGGTCCATCCTTCGATATAAGGATTCTTTGCAGTGAGGCTCCAGCCCAGAGCCAGGGGCCCCTGGGCACATCCTTTTTCCATTTTCCCTGGGAAAGAAAACTCATCAGTCCAGGTTCCTGATGTCAGGTTGTAGGGCTCCCTTGGGTCTATCAGGGCAGCACAAGTTTGAGGTGGGGACAACTTCGGTGTGGGGTCCATCCTTCGATATAAGGATTTTTTGCAGTCAGGGCCAGGGGCCCCCGGGCACATCCTTTTTCCATTTTCCCTGGGAAAGAAAACTCAGCAGTCCAGGTTCCTGATGTCAGTTTGTAGGGCTCCCTTGGGTCTATCAGGGCAGCACAAGTTTGAGGTGGGGACAACTTCGGTGTGGGGTCCATCCTTCGATATAAGGATTTTTTGCAGTGAGGCTCCAGCCCAGAGCCAGGGGCCCCTGGGCACATCCTTTGGCCATTTTCGCTGGGAAAGAAAACTCAGCAGTCCAGGTTCCTGATGTCAGTTTGTAGGGCTCCCTTGGGTCTATCAGGGCAGCACAAGTTTGAGGTGGGAACAACTTTGGTGTGGGGTCCATCCTTCGATATAAGGATTTTTTGCAGTCAGGGCCAGGGGCCCCCGGGCACATCCTTTTTCCATTTTCCCTGGGAAAGAAAACTCAGCAGTCCAGGTTCCTGATGTCAGTTTGTAGGGCTCCCTTGGGTCTATCAGGGCAGCACAAGTTTGAGGTGGGGACAACTTTGGTGTGGGGTCCATCCTTCGAAATAAGGATTTTTTGCAGTCAGGGCCAGGGGCCCCTGGGCACATCCTTTTTCCATTTTCCCTGGGAAAGAAAACTCAGCATTCCAGGTTCCTGATGTCAGCTTGTAGGGCTCCCTTGGGTCTATCAGGGCAGCACAAGTTTGAGGTGGGGACAACTTCGGTGTGGGGTCCATCCTTCGATATAAGGATTTTTTGTAGTGAGGCCCCAGCCCAGGGCCATGGGCCCCTGGGCACATCCTTTTTCCATTTTCCCTGGGAAAGAAAACTCAGCAGTCCAGGTTCCTGATGTCAGTTTGTAGGGCTGCCTTGGGTCTATCAGGGCAGCACAAGTTTGAGGTGGGGACAACTTCGGTGTGGGGTCCATCCTTCGATATAAGGATTCTTTGCAGTGAGGCTCCAGCCCAGAGCCAGGGGCCCCTGGGAACATCCTTTGGCCATTTTCCCTGGGAAAGAAAACTCAGCAGTCCAGGTTCCTGATGTCAGTTTGTAGGGCTCCCTTGGGTTTATCAGGGCAGCACAAATTTGAGGTGGGGACAACTTCGGTGTGGGGTCCATCCTTCGATATAAGGATTTTTTGCAGTCAGGGCCAGGGGCCCCCGGGCACATCCTTTTTCCATTTTCCCTGGGAAAGAAAACTCAGCAGTCCAGGTTCCTGATGTCAGTTTGTAGGGCTCCCTTGGGTCTATCAGGGCAGCACAAGTTTGAGGTGGGGACAACTTTGATGTGGGGTCCATCCTTCGATATAAGGATTTTTTGCAGTGAGGCTCCAACCCAGAGTCAGGGGCACCTGGGCACATCCTTTTTCCATTTTCCCTGGGAAAGAAAACTCAGCAGTCCAGGTTCCTGATGTCAGTTTGTAGGGCTCCCTTGGGTCTATCAGGGCAGCACAAGTTTGAGGTGGGGACAACTTTGGTGTGGGGTCCATCCTTCGATATAAGGATTTTTTGCAGTCAGGGCCAGGGGCCCCCGGGCACATCCTTTTTCCATTTTCCCTGGGAAAGAAAACTCAGCAGTCCAGGTTCCTGATGTCAGTTTGTAGGGCTCCCTTGGGTCTATCAGGGCAGCACAAGTTTGAGGTGGGGACAACTTTGATGTGGGGTCCATCCTTCGATATAAGGATTTTTTTCAGTGAGGCTCCAACCCAGAGCCAGGGGCCCCTGGGCACATCCTTTTTCCATTTTCCCTGGGAAAGAAAACTCATCAGTCCAGGTTCCTGATGTCAGTTTGTAGGGCTCCCTTGGGTTTATCAGGGCAGCACAAGTTTGAGGTGGGGACAACTTTGGTGTGGGGTCCATCCTTCGATATAAGGATTTTTCGCAGTCAGGGCCAGGGGCCCCCGGGCACACCCTTTTTCCATTTTCCCTGGGAAAGAAAACTCAGCAGTCCAGGTTCCTGATGTCAGTTTGTAGGGCTCCCTTGGGTCTATCAGGGCAGCACAAGTTTGAGGTGGGGACAACTTCGGTGTGGGGTCCATCCTTCGATATAAGGATTTTTTGCAGTCAGGGCCAGGGGCCCCTGGGCACATCCTTTTTCCATTTTCCCTGGGAAAGAAAACTCAGCATTCCAGGTTCCTGATGTCAGCTTGTAGGGCTCCCTTGGGTCTATCAGGGCAGCACAAGTTTGAGGTGGGGACAACCTCGGTGTGGGGTCCATCCTTCGATATAAGGATTTTTTGTAGTGAGGCCCCAGCCCAGGGCCATGGGCCCCTGGGCACATCCTTTTTCAATTTTCCCTGGGAAAGAAAACTCAGCAGTCCAGGTTCCTGATGTCAGTTTGTAGGGCTCCCTTGGGTCTATCAGGGCAGCACAAGTTTGAGGTGGGGACAACTTCGGTGTGGGGTCCATCCTTCGATATAAGGATTCTTTGCAGTGAGGCTCCAGCCCAGTGCCAGGGGCCCCTGGGCACATCCTTTGGCCATTTTCCCTGGGAAAGAAAACTCAGCAGTCCAGGTTCCTGATGTCAGTTTGTAGGGCTCCCTTGGGTGTATCAGGGCAGCACAAGTTTGAGGTGGGGACAACTTTGGTGTGGGGTCCATCCTTCGATATAAGGATTTTTTGCAGTCAGGGCCAGGGGCCCCCGGGCACATCCTTTTTCCATTTTCCCTGGGAAAGAAAACTCAGCAGTCCAGGTTCCTGATGTCAGTTTGTAGGGCTCCCTTGGGTCTATCAGGGCAGCACAAGTTTGAGGTGGGGACAACTTCGGTGTGGGGTCCATCCTTCGATATAAGGATTTTTTGAACTGTGGCCCCAGCTCTGGGCCATGGGCCCCTGGGCACATCCTTTTTCCATTTTCCCTGGGAAAGAAAACTCAGCAGTCCAGGTTCCTGATGTCAGTTTGTAGGGCTGCCTTGGGTCTATCAGGGCAGCACAAGTTTGAGGTGGGGACAACTTCGGTGTGGGGTCCATCCTTCGATATAAGGATTTTTTGCAGTGAGGCTCCAAGCCAGAGCCAGGGGCCCCTGGGCACATCCTTTGGCCATTTTCCCTGGGAAAGAAAACTCATCAGTCCAGGTTCCTGATGTCAGTTTGTAGGGCTCCCTTGGGTCTATCAGGGCAGCACAAGTTTGAGGTGGGGACAACTTTGGTGTGGGGTCCATCCTTCGATATAAGGATTTTTCGCAGTCAGGGCCAGGGGCCCCTGGGCACATCCTTTTTCCATTTTCCCTGGGAAAGAAAACTCAGCAGTCCAGGTTCCTGATGTCAGTTTGTAGGGCTCCCTTGGGTCTATCAGGGCAGCACAAGTTTGAGGTGGGGACAACTTCGGTGTGGGGTCCATCCTTCGATATAAAGATTTTTTGAACTGAGGCCCCAGCCCTGGGCCATGGGCCCCTGGGCACATCCTTTTTCCTTTTTCCCTGGGAAAGAAAACCCAGCAGTCCAGATTCCTCATTTCAGTTTGTAGGGCTCCCTTGGGTGTATCAGGGCAGCACAAGTTTGAGGTGGGGACAACTTCGGTGTGGGGTCCATCCTTCGATAAAAGGATTTTTTGCAGTCAGGGCCAGGGGCCCCTGGGCACATCCTTTTTCCATTTTCCCTGGGAAAGAAAACTCAGCATTCCAGGTTCCTGATGTCAGCTTGTAGGGCTCCCTTGGGTCTATCAGGGCAGCACAAGTTTGAGGTGGGGACAACTTCGGTGTGGGGTCCATCCTTCGATATAAGGATTTTTTGTAGTGAGGCCCCAGCCCAGGGCCATGGGCCCCTGGGCACATCCTTTTTCCATTTTCCCTGGGAAAGAAAACTCAGCAGTCCAGGTTCCTGATGTCAGTTTGTAGGGCTCCCTTGGGTCTATCAGGGCAGCACAAGTTTGAGGTGGGGACAACTTTGGTGTGGGGTCCATCCTTCGATATAAGGATCTTTTGCAGTCAGGGCCAGGGGCCCCTGGGCACATCCTTTTTCCATTTTCCCTGGGAAAGAAAACTCAGCAGTCCAGGTTCCTGATGTCAGTTTGTAGGGCTCCCTTGGGTCTATCAGGGCAGCACAAGTTTGAGGTGGGGACAACTTCGGTGTGGGGTCCATCCTTCGATATAAGGATTTTTTGAACTGAGGCCCCAGCCCTGGGCCATGGGCCCCTGGGCACATCCTTTTTCCATTTTCCCTGGGAAAGAAAACCCAGCAGTCCAGATTCCTCATTTCAGTTTGTAGGGCTGCCTTGGGTCTATCAGGGCAGCACAAGTTTGAGGTGGGGACAACTTCGGTGTGGGGTCCATCCTTCGATATAAGGATTTTTTGCAGTCAGGGCCAGGGGCCCCTGGGCACATCCTTTTTCCATTTTCCCTGGGAAAGAAAACTCAGCATTCCAGGTTCCTGATGTCAGCTTGTAGGGCTCCCTTGGGTCTATCAGGGCAGCACAAGTTTGAGGTGGGGACAACTTCGGTGTGGGGTCCATCCTTCGATATAAGGATTTTTTGTAGTGAGGCCCCAGCCCAGGGCCATGGGCCCCTGGGCACATCCTTTTTCCATTTTCCCTGGGAAAGAAAACTCAGCAGTCCAGGTTCCTGATGTCAGTTTGTAGGGCTGCCTTGGGTCTATCAGGGCAGCACAAGTTTGAGGTGGGGACAACTTCGGTGTGGGGTCCATCCTTCGATATAAGGATTTTTTGCAGTGAGGCTCCAGCCCAGAGCCAGGGGCCCCTGGGCACATCCTTTGGCCATTTTCCCTGGGAAAGAAAACTCAGCAGTCCAGGTTGCTGATGTCAGCTTGTAGGGCTCCCTTGGGTCTATCAGGGCAGCACAAGTTTGAGGTGGGGACAACTTCGGTGTGGGGTCCATCCTTCGATATAAGGATTTTTCGCAGTCAGGGCCAGGGGCCCCTGGGCACATCCTTTTTCCATTTTCCCTGGGAAAGAAAACTCAGCAGTCCAGGTTCCTGATGTCAGTTTGTAGGGCTCCCTTGGGTGTATCAGGGCAGCACAAGTTTGAGGTGGGGACAACTTCGGTGTGGGGTCCATCCTTCGATATAAGGATTTTTTGAACTGAGGCCCCAGCCCTGGGCCATGGGCCCCTGGGCACATCCTTTTTCCATTTTCCCTGGGAAAGAAAACTCAGCAGTCCAGGTTGCTGATGTCAGTTTGTAGGGCTCCCTTGGGTCTATCAGGGCAGCACAAGTTTGAGGTGGGGACAACTTCGGTGTGGGGTCCATCCTTCGATATAAGGATTCTTTGCAGTGAGGCTCCAGCCCAGAGCCAGGGGCCCCTGGGCACATCCTTTTTCCATTTTCCCTGGGAAAGAAAACTCAGCAGTCCAGGTTCCTGATGTCAGTTTGTAGGGCTCCCTTGGGTCTATCAGGGCAGCACAAGTTTGAGGTGGGCACTACTTCGGTGTGGGGTCCATCCTTCGATATAAGGATTTTTTGCAGTCAGGGCCATGGGCCCCCGGGCACATCCTTTTTCCATTTTCCCTGGGAAAGAAAACTCAGCAGTCCAGGTTGCTGATGTCAGTTTGTACGGCTTCTTGGGTCTATCAGGGCAGCACAAGTTTGAGGTGGGGACAACTTCGGTGTGGGGTCCATCCTTCGATATAAGGATTTTTTGAACTGAGGCCCCAGCCCTGGGCCATGGGCCCCTGGGCACATCCTTTTTCCATTTTCCCTGGGAAAGAAAACTCAGCAGTCCAGGTTCCTCATTTCAGTTTGTAGGGCTGCCTTGGGTCTATCAGGGCAGCACAAGTTTGAGGTGGGGACAACTTCGGTGTGGGGTCCATCCTTCGATATAAGGATTCTTTGCAGTGAGGCTCCAGCCCAGAGCCACGGGCCCCTGGGAACATCCTTTGGCCATTTTCCCTGGGAAAGAAAACTCAGCAGTCCAGGTTCCTGATGTCAGTTTGTAGGGCTCCCTTGGGTTTATCAGGGCAGCACAAATTTGAGGTGGGGACAACTTTGGTGTGGGGTCCATCCTTCGATATAAGGATTTTTTGCAGTCAGGGCCAGGGGCCCCCGGGCACATCCTTTTTCCATTTTCCCTGGGAAAGAAAACTCAGCAGTCCAGGTTGCTGATGTCAGTTTGTAGGGCTCCCTTGGGTCTATCAGGGCAGCACAAGTTTGAGGTGGGGACAACTTTGATGTGGGGTCCATCCTTCGATATAAGGATTTTTTGCAGTGAGGCTCCAACCCAGAGCCAGGGGCCCCTGGGCACATCCTTTTTCCATTTTCCCTGGGAAAGAAAACTCAGCAGTCCAGGTTCCTGATGTCAGTTTGTAGGGCTCCCTTGGGTCTATCAGGGCAGCACAAGTTTGAGGTGGGGACAACTTCGGTGTGGGGTCCATCCTTCGATATAAGGATTCTTTGCAGTGAGGCTCCAGCCCAGTGCCAGGGGCCCCTGGGAACATCCTTTGGCCATTTTCCCTGGGAAAGAAAACTCAGCAGTCCAGGTTCCTGATGTCAGTTTGTAGGGCTCCCTTGGGTTTATCAGGGCAGCACAAATTTGAGGTGGGGACAACTTTGGTGTGGGGTCCATCCTTCGATATAAGGATTTTTTGCAGTCAGGGCCAGGGGCCCCCGGGCACATCCTTTTTCCATTTTCCCTGGGAAAGAAAACTCAGCAGTCCAGGTTGCTGATGTCAGTTTGTAGGGCTCCCTTGGGTCTATCAGGGCAGCACAAGTTTGAGGTGGGGACAACTTTGATGTGGGGTCCATCCTTCGATATAAGAATTTTTTGCAGTGAGGCTCCAACCCAGAGCCAGGGGCCCCTGGGCACATCCTTTTTCCATTTTCCCTGGGAAAGAAAACTCATCAGTCCAGGTTCCTGATGTCAGTTTGTAGGGCTCCCTTGGGTTTATCAGGGCAGCACAAGTTTGAGGTGGGGACAACTTTGGTGTGGGGTCCATCCTTCGATATAAGGATTTTTTGCAGTCAGGGCCAGGGGCCCCCGGGCACATCCTTTTTCCATTTTCCCTGGGAAAGAAAACTCAGCAGTCCAGGTTGCTGATGTCAGTTTGTAGGGCTCCCTTGGGTTTATCAGGGCAGCACAAGTTTGAGGTGGGGACAACTTTGGTGTGGGGTCCATCCTTCGATATAAGGATTTTTCGCAGTCAGGGCCAGGGGCCCCCGGGCACACCCTTTTTCCATTTTCCCTGGGAAAGAAAACTCAGCAGTCCAGGTTCCTGATGTCAGTTTGTAGGGCTCCCTTGGGTCTATCAGGGCAGCACAAGTTTGAGGTGGGGACAACTTCGGTGTGGGGTCCATCCTTCGATATAAGGATTTTTTGCAGTCAGGGCCAGGGGCCCCTGGGCACATCCTTTTTCCATTTTCCCTGGGAAAGAAAACTCAGCATTCCAGGTTCCTGATGTCAGCTTGTAGGGCTCCCTTGGGTCTATCAGGGCAGCACAAGTTTGAGGTGGGGACAACCTCGGTGTGGGGTCCATCCTTCGATATAAGGATTTTTTGAACTGTGGCCCCAGCTCTGGGCCATGGGCCCCTGGGCACATCCTTTTTCCATTTTCCCTGGGAAAGAAAACTCAGCAGTCCAGGTTCCTGATGTCAGTTTGTAGGGCTGCCTTGGGTCTATCAGGGCAGCACAAGTTTGAGGTGGGGACAACTTCGGTGTGGGGTCCATCCTTCGATATAAAGATTTTTTGCAGTGAGGCTCCAAGCCAGAGCCAGGGGCCCCTGGGCACATCCTTTGGCCATTTTCCCTGGGAAAGAAAACTCATCAGTCCAGGTTCCTGATGTCAGTTTGTAGGGCTCCCTTGGGTCTATCAGGGCAGCACAAGTTTGAGGTGGGGACAACTTTGGTGTGGGGTCCATCCTTCGATATAAGGATTTTTCGCAGTCAGGGCCAGGGGCCCCTGGGCACATCCTTTTTCCATTTTCCCTGGGAAAGAAAACTCAGCAGTCCAGGTTCCTGATGTCAGTTTGTAGGGCTCCCTTGGGTCTATCAGGGCAGCACAAGTTTGAGGTGGGGACAACTTCGGTGTGGGGTCCATCCTTCGATATAAGGATTTTTTGAACTGAGGCCCCAGCCCTGGGCCATGGGCCCCTGGGCACATCCTTTTTCCATTTTCCCTGGGAAAGAAAACCCAGCAGTCCAGATTCCTCATTTCAGTTTGTAGGGCTCCCTTGGGTGTATCAGGGCAGCACAAGTTTGAGGTGGGGACAACTTCGGTGTGGGGTCCATCCTTCGATAAAAGGATTTTTTGCAGTCAGGGCCAGGGGCCCCTGGGCACATCCTTTTTCCATTTTCCCTGGGAAAGAAAACTCAGCATTCCAGGTTCCTGATGTCAGCTTGTAGGGCTCCCTTGGGTCTATCAGGGCAGCACAAGTTTGAGGTGGGGACAACTTCGGTGTGGGGTCCATCCTTCGATATAAGGATTTTTTGTAGTGAGGCCCCAGCCCAGGGCCATGGGCCCCTGGGCACATCCTTTTTCCATTTTCCCTGGGAAAGAAAACTCAGCAGTCCAGGTTCCTGATGTCAGTTTGTAGGGCTCCCTTGGGTCTATCAGGGCAGCACAAGTTTGAGGTGGGGACAACTTTGGTGTGGGGTCCATCCTTCGATATAAGGCTTTTTCGCAGTCAGGGCCAGGGGCCCCTGGGCACATCCTTTTTCCATTTTCCCTGGGAAAGAAAACTCAGCAGTCCAGGTTCCTGATGTCAGTTTGTAGGGCTCCCTTGGGTCTATCAGGGCAGCACAAGTTTGAGGTGGGGACAACTTCGGTGTGGGGTCCATCCTTCGATATAAGGATTTTTTGAACTGACGCCCCAGCCCTGGGCCATGGGCCCCTGGGCACATCCTTTTTCCATTTTCCCTGGGAAAGAAAACCCAGCAGTCCAGATTCCTCATTTCAGTTTGTAGGGCTGCCTTGGGTCTATCAGGGCAGCACAAGTTTGAGGTGGGGACAACTTCGGTGTGGGGTCCATCCTTCGATATAAGGATTTTTTGCAGTCAGGGCCAGGGGCCCCTGGGCACATCCTTTTTCCATTTTCCCTGGGAAAGAAAACTCAGCATTCCAGGTTCCTGATGTCAGCTTGTAGGGCTCCCTTGGGTCTATCAGGGCAGCACAAGTTTGAGGTGGGGACAACTTCGGTGTGGGGTCCATCCTTCGATATAAGGATTTTTTGTAGTGAGGCCCCAGCCCAGGGCCATGGGCCCCTGGGCACATCCTTTTTCCATTTTCCCTGGGAAAGAAAACTCAGCAGTCCAGGTTCCTGATGTCAGTTTGTAGGGCTGCCTTGGGTCTATCAGGGCAGCACAAGTTTGAGGTGGGGACAACTTCGGTGTGGGGTCCATCCTTCGATATAAGGATTTTTTGCAGTGAGGCTCCAGCCCAGAGCCAGGGGCCCCTGGGCACATCCTTTGGCCATTTTCCCTGGGAAAGAAAACTCAGCAGTCCAGGTTGCTGATGTCAGCTTGTAGGGCTCCCTTGGGTCTATCAGGGCAGCACAAGTTTGAGGTGGGGACAACTTCGGTGTGGGGTCCATCCTTCGATATAAGGATTTTTCGCAGTCAGGGCCAGGGGCCCCTGGGCACATCCTTTTTCCATTTTCCCTGGGAAAGAAAACTCAGCAGTCCAGGTTCCTGATGTCAGTTTGTAGGGCTCCCTTGGGTGTATCAGGGCAGCACAAGTTTGAGGTGGGGACAACTTCGGTGTGGGGTCCATCCTTCGATATAAGGATTTTTTGAACTGAGGCCCCAGCCCTGGGCCATGGGCCCCTGGGCACATCCTTTTTCCATTTTCCCTGGGAAAGAAAACTCAGCAGTCCAGGTTCCTGATGTCAGTTTGTAGGGCTCCCTTGGGTTTATCAGGGCAGCACAAGTTTGAGGTGGGGACAACTTTGGTGTGGGGTCCATCCTTCGATATAAGGATTTTTCGCAGTCAGGGCCAGGGGCCCCCGGGCACATCCTTTTTCCATTTTCCCTGGGAAAGAAAACTCAGCAGTCCAGGTTGCTGATGTCAGTTTGTAGGGCTCCCTTGGGTCTATCAGGGCAGCACAAGTTTGAGGTGGGGACAACTTCGGTGTGGGGTCCATCCTTCGATATAAGGATTTTTTGAACTGTGGCCCCAGCTCTGGGCCATGGGCTCCTGGGCACATCCTTTTTCCATTTTCCCTGGGAAAGAAAACTCAGCAGTCCAGGTTCCTGATGTCAGTTTGTAGGGCTCCCTTGGGTCTATCAGGGCAGCACAAGTTTGAGGTGGGGACAACTTCGGTGTGGGGTCCATCCTTAAATATAAGGATTTTTTGCAGTGAGGCTCCAACCCAGAGCCAGGGGCCCCTGGGCACATCCTTTGGCCATTTTCCCTGGGAAAGAAAACTCATCAGTCCAGGTTCCTGATGTCAGTTTGTAGGGCTCCCTTGGGTCTATCAGGGCAGCACAAGTTTGAGGTGGGGACAACTTTGGTGTGGGGTCCATCCTTCGATATAAGGATTTTTCGCAGTCAGGGCCAGGGGCCCCTGGGCACATCCTTTTTCCATTTTCCCTGGGAAAGAAAACTCAGCAGTCCAGGTTCCTGATGTCAGTTTGTAGGGCTCCCTTGGGTCTATCAGGGCAGCACAAGTTTGAGGTGGGGACAACTTCGGTGTGGGGTCCATCCTTCGATATAAGGATTTTTTGAACTGAGGCCCCAGCCCTGGGCCATGGGCCCCTGGGCACATCCTTTTTCCATTTTCCCTGGGAAAGAAAACCCAGCAGTCCAGACTCCTCATTTCAGTTTGTAGGGCTGCCTTGGGTCTATCAGGGCAGCACAAGTTTGAGGTGGGGACAACTTCGGTGTGGGGTCCATCCTTCGATATAAGGATTTTTTGCAGTCAGGGCCAGGGGCCCCTGGGCACATCCTTTTTCCATTTTCCCTGGGAAAGAAAACTCAGCATTCCAGGTTCCTGATGTCAGCTTGTAGGGCTCCCTTGGGTCTATCAGGGCAGCACAATTTTGAGGTGGGGACAACTTCGGTGTGGGGTCCATCTTTCGATATAAGGATTTTTTGTAGTGAGGCCCCAGCCCAGGGCCATGGGCCCCTGGGCACATCCTTTTTCCATTTTCCCTGGGAAAGAAAACTCAGCAGTCCAGGTTCCTGATGTCAGTTTGTAGGGCTGCCTTGGGTCTATCAGGGCAGCACAAGTTTGAGGTGGGGACAACTTCGGTGTGGGGTCCATCCTTCGATATAAGGATTTTTTGCAGTGAGGCTCCAGCCCAGAGCCAGGGGCCCCTGGGCACATCCTTTGGCCATTTTCCCTGGGAAAGAAAACTCAGCAGTCCAGGTTCCTGATGTCAGTTTGTAGGGCTCCCTTGGGTCTATCAGGGCAGCACAAGTTTGAGGTGGGGACAACTTCGGTGTGGGGTCCATCCTTCGATATAAGGATTTTTTGCAGTGAGGGCCCTGCCCAGGGCCAGGGGTCCCCGGGCACAACCTTTTTCCATTTTCCCTGGGAAAGAAAACTCATCAGTCCAGGTTCCTGATGTCAGTTTGTAGGGCTCCCTTGGGTCTATCAGGGCAGCACAAGTTTGAGGTGGGGACAACTTCGGTGTGGGGTCCATCCTTCGATATAAGGATTCTTTGCAGTGAGGCTCCAGCCCAGAGCCAGGGGCCCCTGGGCACATCCTTTTTCCATTTTCCCTGGGAAAGAAAACTCATCAGTCCAGGTTCCTGATGTCAGGTTGTAGGGCTCCCTTGGGTCTATCAGGGCAGCACAAGTTTGAGGTGGGGACAACTTCGGTGTGGGGTCCATCCTTCGATATAAGGATTTTTTGCAGTCAGGGCCAGGGGCCCCCGGGCACATCCTTTTTCCATTTTCCCTGGGAAAGAAAACTCAGCAGTCCAGGTTCCTGATGTCAGTTTGTAGGGCTCCCTTGGGTCTATCAGGGCAGCACAAGTTTGAGGTGGGGACAACTTCGGTGTGGGGTCCATCCTTCGATATAAGGATTTTTTGCAGTGAGGCTCCAGCCCAGAGCCAGGGGCCCCTGGGCACATCCTTTGGCCATTTTCCCTGGGAAAGAAAACTCAGCAGTCCAGGTTCCTGATGTCAGTTTGTAGGGCTCCCTTGGGTCTATCAGGGCAGCACAAGTTTGAGGTGGGGACAACTTTGGTGTGGGGTCCATCCTTCGAAATAAGGATTTTTTGCAGTCAGGGCCAGGGGCCCCTGGGCACATCCTTTTTCCATTTTCCCTGGGAAAGAAAACTCAGCATTCCAGGTTCCTGATGTCAGCTTGTAGGGCTCCCTTGGGTCTATCAGGGCAGCACAAGTTTGAGGTGGGGACAACTTCGGTGTGGGGTCCATCCTTCGATATAAGGATTTTTTGTAGTGAGGCCCCAGCCCAGGGCCATGGGCCCCTGGGCACATCCTTTTTCCATTTTCCCTGGGAAAGAAAACTCAGCAGTCCAGGTTCCTGATGTCAGTTTGTAGGGCTGCCTTGGGTCTATCAGGGCAGCACAAGTTTGAGGTGGGGACAACTTCGGTGTGGGGTCCATCCTTCGATATAAGGATTCTTTGCAGTGAGGCTCCAGCCCAGAGCCAGGGGCCCCTGGGAACATCCTTTGGCCATTTTCCCTGGGAAAGAAAACTCAGCAGTCCAGGTTCCTGATGTCAGTTTGTAGGGCTCCCTTGGGTTTATCAGGGCAGCACAAATTTGAGGTGGGGACAACTTCGGTGTGGGGTCCATCCTTCGATATAAGGATTTTTTGCAGTCAGGGCCAGGGGCCCCCGGGCACATCCTTTTTCCATTTTCCCTGTGAAAGAAAACTCAGCAGTCCAGGTTCCTGATGTCAGTTTGTAGGGCTCCCTTGGGTCTATCAGGGCAGCACAAGTTTGAGGTGGGGACAACTTTGATGTGGGGTCCATCCTTCGATATAAGGATTTTTTGCAGTGAGGCTCCAACCCAGAGTCAGGGGCACCTGGGCACATCCTTTTTCCATTTTCCCTGGGAAAGAAAACTCAGCAGTCCAGGTTCCTGATGTCAGTTTGTAGGGCTCCCTTGGGTCTATCAGGGCAGCACAAGTTTGAGGTGGGGACAACTTTGGTGTGGGGTCCATCCTTCGATATAAGGATTTTTTGCAGTCAGGGCCAGGGGCCCCCGGGCACATCCTTTTTCCATTTTCCCTGGGAAAGAAAACTCAGCAGTCCAGGTTCCTGATGTCAGTTTGTAGAGCTGCCTTGGGTCTATCAGGGCAGCACAAGTTTGAGGTGGGGACAACTTCGGTGTGGGGTCCATCCTTCGATATAAGGATTCTTTGCAGTGAGGCTCCAGCCCAGAGCCAGGGGCCCTGGGAACATCCTTTGGCCATTTTCCCTGGGAAAGAAAACTCAGCAGTCCAGGTTCCTGATGTCAGTTTGTAGGGCTCCCTTGGGTCTATCAGGGCAGCACAAGTTTGAGGTGGGGACAACTTTGATGTGGGGTCCATCCTTCGATATAAGGATTTTTTGCAGTGAGGCTCCAACCCAGAGCCAGGGGCCCCTGGGCACATCCTTTTTCCATTTTCCCTGGGAAAGAAAACTCATCAGTCCAGGTTCCTGATGTCAGTTTGTAGGGCTCCCTTGGGTTTATCAGGGCAGCACAAGTTTGAGGTGGGGACAACTTTGGTGTGGGGTCCATCCTTCGATATAAGGATTTTTCGCAGTCAGGGCCAGGGGCCCCCGGGCACACCCTTTTTCCATTTTCCCTGGGAAAGAAAACTCAGCAGTCCAGGTTCCTGATGTCAGTTTGTAGGGCTCCCTTGGGTCTATCAGGGCAGCACAAGTTTGAGGTGGGGACAACTTCGGTGTGGGGTCCATCCTTCGATATAAGGATTTTTTGCAGTCAGGGCCAGGGGCACCTGGGCACATCCTTTTTCCATTTTCCCTGGGAAAGAAAACTCAGCATTCCAGGTTCCTGATGTCAGCTTGTAGGGCTCCCTTGGGTCTATCAGGGCAGCACAAGTTTGAGGTGGGGACAACTTCGGTGTGGGGTCCATCCTTCGATATAAGGATTTTTTGTAGTGAGGCCCCAGCCCAGGGCCATGGGCCCCTGGGCACATCCTTTTTCAATTTTCCCTGGGAAAGAAAACTCAGCAGTCCAGGTTCCTGATGTCAGTTTGTAGGGCTCCCTTGGGTCTATCAGGGCAGCACAAGTTTGAGGTGGGGACAACTTCGGTGTGGGATCCATCCTTCGATATAAGGATTCTTTGCAGTGAGGCTCCAGCCCAGTGCCAGGGGCCCCTGGGCACATCCTTTGGCCATTTTCCCTGGGAAAGAAAACTCAGCAGTCCAGGTTCCTGATGTCAGTTTGTAGGGCTCCCTTGGGTCTATCAGGGCAGCACAAGTTTGAGGTGGGGACAACTTTGGTGTGGGGTCCATCCTTCGATATAAGGATTTTTTGCAGTCAGGGCCAGGGGCCCCCGGGCACATCCTTTTTCCATTTTCCCTGGGAAAGAAAACTCAGCAGTCCAGGTTCCTGATGTCAGTTTGTAGGGCTCCCTTGGGTCTATCAGGGCAGCACAAGTTTGAGGTGGGGACAACTTCGGTGTGGGGTCCATCCTTCGATATAAGGATTTTTTGAACTGTGGCCCCAGCTCTGGGCCATGGGCCCCTGGGCACATCCTTTTTCCATTTTCCCTGGGAAAGAAAACTCAGCAGTCCAGGTTCCTGATGTCAGTTTGTAGGGCTGCCTTGGGTCTATCAGGGCAGCACAAGTTTGAGGTGGGGACAACTTCGGTGTGGGGTCCATCCTTCGATATAAGGATTTTTTGCAGTGAGGCTCCAGCCCAGAGCCAGGGGCCCCTGGGCACATCCTTTGGCCATTTTCCCTGGGAAAGAAAACTCAGCAGTCCAGGTTGCTGATGTCAGTTTGTAGGGCTCCCTTGGGTCTATCAGGGCAGCACAAGTTTGAGGTGGGGACAACTTCGGTGTGGGGTCCATCCTTCGATATAAGGATTTTTCGCAGTCAGGGCCAGGGGCCCCTGGGCACATCCTTTTTCCATTTTCCCTGGGAAAGAAAACTCAGCAGTCCAGGTTCCTGATGTCAGTTTGTAGGGCTCCCTTGGGTCTATCAGGGCAGCACAAGTTTGAGGTGGGGACAACTTCGGTGTGGGGTCCATCCTTCGATATAAGGATTTTTTGCAGTGAGGGCCCTGCCCAGGGCCAGGGGTCCCCGGGCACAACCTTTTTCCATTTTCCCTGGGAAAGAAAACTCATCAGTCCAGGTTCCTGATGTCAGTTTGTAGGGCTCCCTTGGGTCTATCAGGGCAGCACAAGTTTGAGGTGGGGACAACTTCGGTGTGGGGTCCATCCTTCGATATAAGGATTCTTTGCAGTGAGGCTCCAGCCCAGAGCCAGGGGCCCCTGGGCACATCCTTTTTCCATTTTCCCTGGGAAAGAAAACTCATCAGTCCAGGTTCCTGATGTCAGGTTGTAGGGCTCCCTTGGGTCTATCAGGGCAGCACAAGTTTGAGGTGGGGACAACTTCGGTGTGGGGTCCATCCTTCGATATAAGGATTTTTTGCAGTCAGGGCCAGGGTCCCCCGGGCACATCCTTTTTCCATTTTCCCTGGGAAAGAAAACTCAGCAGTCCAGGTTCCTGATGTCAGTTTGTAGGGCTCCCTTGGGTCTATCAGGGCAGCACAAGTTTGAGGTGGGGACAACTTCGGTGTGGGGTCCATCCTTCGATATAAGGATTTTTTGCAGTGAGGCTCCAGCCCAGAGCCAGGGGCCCCTGGGCACATCCTTTGGCCATTTTCCCTGGGAAAGAAAACTCAGCAGTCCAGGTTCCTGATGTCAGTTTGTAGGGCTCCCTTGGGTCTATCAGGGCAGCACAAGTTTGAGGTGGGGACAACTTCGGTGTGGGGTCCATCCTTCGATATAAGGATTTTTTGCAGTCAGGGCCAGGGGCCCCCGGGCACATCCTTTTTCCATTTTCCCTGGGAAAGAAAACTCAGCAGTCCAGGTTCCTGATGTCAGTTTGTAGGGCTCCCTTGGGTCTATCAGGGCAGCACAAGTTTGAGGTGGGGACAACTTTGGTGTGGGGTCCATCCTTCGAAATAAGGATTTTTTGCAGTCAGGGCCAGGGGCCCCTGGGCACATCCTTTTTCCATTTTCCCTGGGAAAGAAAACTCAGCATTCCAGGTTCCTGATGTCAGCTTGTAGGGCTCCCTTGGGTCTATCAGGGCAGCACAAGTTTGAGGTGGGGACAACTTCGGTGTGGGGTCCATCCTTCGATATAAGGATTTTTTGTAGTGAGGCCCCAGCCCAGGGCCATGGGCCCCTGGGCACATCCTTTTTCCATTTTCCCTGGGAAAGAAAACTCAGCAGTCCAGGTTCCTGATGTCAGTTTGTAGGGCTGCCTTGGGTCTATCAGGGCAGCACAAGTTTGAGGTGGGGACAACTTCGGTGTGGGGTCCATCCTTCGATATAAGGATTCTTTGCAGTGAGGCTCCAGCCCAGAGCCAGGGGCCCCTGGGAACATCCTTTGGCCATTTTCCCTGGGAAAGAAAACTCAGCAGTCCAGGTTCCTGATGTCAGTTTGTAGGGCTCCCTTGGGTTTATCAGGGCAGCACAAATTTGAGGTGGGGACAACTTCGGTGTGGGGTCCATCCTTCGATATAAGGATTTTTTGCAGTCAGGGCCAGGGGCCCCCGGGCACATCCTTTTTCCATTTTCCCTGGGAAAGAAAACTCAGCAGTCCAGGTTCCTGATGTCAGTTTGTAGGGCTCCCTTGGGTCTATCAGGGCAGCACAAGTTTGAGGTGGGGACAACTTTGATGTGGGGTCCATCCTTCGATATAAGGATTTTTTGCAGTGAGGCTCCAACCCAGAGTCAGGGGCACCTGGGCACATCCTTTTTCCATTTTCCCTGGGAAAGAAAACTCAGCAGTCCAGGTTGCTGATGTCAGCTTGTAGGGCTCCCTTGGGTCTATCAGGGCAGCACAAGTTTGAGGTGGGGACAACTTTGGTGTGGGGTCCATCCTTCGATATAAGGATTTTTTGCAGTCAGGGCCAGGGGCCCCCGGGCACATCCTTTTTCCATTTTCCCTGGGAAAGAAAACTCAGCAGTCCAGGTTCCTGATGTCAGTTTGTAGAGCTGCCTTGGGTCTATCAGGGCAGCACAAGTTTGAGGTGGGGACAACTTCGGTGTGGGGTCCATCCTTCGATATAAGGATTCTTTGCAGTGAGGCTCCAGCCCAGAGCCAGGGGCCCTGGGAACATCCTTTGGCCATTTTCCCTGGGAAAGAAAACTCAGCAGTCCAGGTTCCTGATGTCAGTTTGTAGGGCTCCCTTGGGTTTATCAGGGCAGCACAAATTTGAGGTGGGGACAACTTCGGTGTGGGGTCCATCCTTCGATATAAGGATTTTTTGCAGTCAGGGCCAGGGGCCCCCGGGCACATCCTTTTTCCATTTTCCCTGGGAAAGAAAACTCAGCAGTCCAGGTTCCTGATGTCAGTTTGTAGGGCTCCCTTGGGTCTATCAGGGCAGCACAAGTTTGAGGTGGGGACAACTTTGATGTGGGGTCCATCCTTCGATATAAGGATTTTTTGCAGTGAGGCTCCAACCCAGAGCCAGGGGCCCCTGGGCACATCCTTTTTCCATTTTCCCTGGGAAAGAAAACTCATCAGTCCAGGTTCCTGATGTCAGTTTGTAGGGCTCCCTTGGGTTTATCAGGGCAGCACAAGTTTGAGGTGGGGACAACTTTGGTGTGGGGTCCATCCTTCGATATAAGGATTTTTCGCAGTCAGGGCCAGGGGCCCCCGGGCACACCCTTTTTCCATTTTCCCTGGGAAAGAAAACTCAGCAGTCCAGGTTCCTGATGTCAGTTTGTAGGGCTCCCTTGGGTCTATCAGGGCAGCACAAGTTTGAGGTGGGGACAACTTCGGTGTGGGGTCCATCCTTCGATATAAGGATTTTTTGCAGTCAGGGCCAGGGGCACCTGGGCACATCCTTTTTCCATTTTCCCTGGGAAAGAAAACTCAGCATTCCAGGTTCCTGATGTCAGCTTGTAGGGCTCCCTTGGGTCTATCAGGGCAGCACAAGTTTGAGGTGGGGACAACTTCGGTGTGGGGTCCATCCTTCGATATAAGGATTTTTTGTAGTGAGGCCCCAGCCCAGGGCCATGGGCCCCTGGGCACATCCTTTTTCAATTTTCCCTGGGAAAGAAAACTCAGCAGTCCAGGTTCCTGATGTCAGTTTGTAGGGCTCCCTTGGGTCTATCAGGGCAGCACAAGTTTGAGGTGGGGACAACTTTGGTGTGGGGTCCATCCTTCGATATAAGGATTCTTTGCAGTGAGGCTCCAGCCCAGTGCCAGGGGCCCCTGGGCACATCCTTTGGCCATTTTCCCTGGGAAAGAAAACTCAGCAGTCCAGGTTCCTGATGTCAGTTTGTAGGGCTCCCTTGGGTCTATCAGGGCAGCACAAGTTTGAGGTGGGGACAACTTCGGTGTGGGGTCCATCCTTCGATATAAGGATTTTTTGAACTGTGGCCCCAGCTCTGGGCCATGGGCCCCTGGGCACATCCTTTTTCCATTTTCCCTGGGAAAGAAAACTCAGCAGTCCAGGTTCCTGATGTCAGTTTGTAGGGCTGCCTTGGGTCTATCAGGGCAGCACAAGTTTGAGGTGGGGACAACTTCGGTGTGGGGTCCATCCTTCGATATAAGGATTTTTTGCAGTGAGGCTCCAGCCCAGAGCCAGGGGCCCCTGGGCACATCCTTTGGCCATTTTCCCTGGGAAAGAAAACTCAGCAGTCCAGGTTGCTGATGTCAGTTTGTAGGGCTCCCTTGGGTCTATCAGGGCAGCACAAGTTTGAGGTGGGGACAACTTCGGTGTGGGGTCCATCCTTCGATATAAGGATTTTTCGCAGTCAGGGCCAGGGGCCCCTGGGCACATCCTTTTTCCATTTTCCCTGGGAAAGAAAACTCAGCAGTCCAGGTTCCTGATGTCAGTTTGTAGGGCTCCCTTGGGTGTATCAGGGCAGCACAAGTTTGAGGTGGGGACAACTTCGGTGTGGGGTCCATCCTTCGATATAAGGATTTTTTGAACTGAGGCCCCAGCCCTGGGCCATGGGCCCCTGGGCACATCCTTTTTCCATTTTCCCTGGGAAAGAAAACTCAGCAGTCCAGGTTGCTGATGTCAGTTTGTAGGGCTCCCTTGGGTCTATCAGGGCAGCACAAGTTTGAGGTGGGGACAACTTCGGTGTGGGGTCCATCCTTCGATATAAGGATTCTTTGCAGTGAGGCTCCAGCCCAGAGCCAGGGGCCCCTGGGCACATCCTTTTTCCATTTTCCCTGGGAAAGAAAACTCAGCAGTCCAGGATCCTGATGTCAGTTTGTAGGGCTCCCTTGGGTCTATCAGGGCAGCACAAGTTTGAGGTGGGCACTACTTCGGTGTGGGGTCCATCCTTCGATATAAGGATTTTTTGCAGTCAGGGCCAGGGGCCCCCGGGCACATCCTTTTTCCATTTTCCCTGGGAAAGAAAACTCAGCAGTCCAGGTTGCTGATGTCAGTTTGTACGGCTTCTTGGGTCTATCAGGGCAGCACAAGTTTGAGGTGGGGACAACTTCGGTGTGGGGTCCATCCTTCGATATAAGGATTTTTTGAACTGAGGCCCCAGCCCTGGGCCATGGGCCCCTGGGCACATCCTTTTTCCATTTTCCCTGGGAAAGAAAACTCAGCAGTCCAGGTTCCTCATTTCAGTTTGTAGGGCTGCCTTGGGTCTATCAGGGCAGCACAAGTTTGAGGTGGGGACAACTTCGGTGTGGGGTCCATCCTTCGATATAAGGATTCTTTGCAGTGAGGCTCCAGCCCAGAGCCACGGGCCCCTGGGAACATCCTTTGGCCATTTTCCCTGGGAAAGAAAACTCAGCAGTCCAGGTTCCTGATGTCAGTTTGTAGGGCTCCCTTGGGTTTATCAGGGCAGCACAAATTTGAGGTGGGGACAACTTTGGTGTGGGGTCCATCCTTCGATATAAGGATTTTTTGCAGTCAGGGCCAGGGGCCCCCGGGCACATCCTTTTTCCATTTTCCCTGGGAAAGAAAACTCAGCAGTCCAGGTTGCTGATGTCAGTTTGTAGGGCTCCCTTGGGTCTATCAGGGCAGCACAAGTTTGAGGTGGGGACAACTTTGATGTGGGGTCCATCCTTCGATATAAGGATTTTTTGCAGTGAGGCTCCAACCCAGAGCCAGGGGCCCCTGGGCACATCCTTTTTCCATTTTCCCTGGGAAAGAAAACTCAGCAGTCCAGGTTCCTGATGTCAGTTTGTAGGGCTCCCTTGGGTCTATCAGGGCAGCACAAGTTTGAGGTGGGGACAACTTCGGTGTGGGGTCCATCCTTCGATATAAGGATTCTTTGCAGTGAGGCTCCAGCCCAGAGCCAGGGGCCCCTGGGAACATCCTTTGGCCATTTTCCCTGGGAAAGAAAACTCAGCATTCCAGGTTCCTGATGTCAGCTTGTAGGGCTCCCTTGGGTGTATCAGGGCAGCACAAGTTTGAGGTGGGGACAACTTCGGTGTGGGGTCCATCCTTCGATATAAGGATTTTTTGTAGTGAGGCCCCAGCCCAGGGCCATGGGCCCCTGGGCACATCCTTTTTCCGTTTTCCCTGGGAAAGAAAACTCAGCAGTCCAGGTTCCTGATGTCAGTTTGTAGGGCTCCCTTGGGTCTATCAGGGCAGCACAAGTTTGAGGTGGGGACAACTTCGGTGTGGGGTCCATCCTTCGATATAAGGATTCTTTGCAGTGAGGCTCCAGCCCAGTGCCAGGGGCCCCTGGGCACATCCTTTGGCCATTTTCCCTGGGAAAGAAAACTCAGCAGTCCAGGTTCCTGATGTCAGTTTGTAGGGCTCCCTTGGGTCTATCAGGGCAGCACAAGTTTGAGGTGGGGACAACTTTGGTGTGGGGTCCATCCTTCGATATAAGGATTTTTTGCAGTCAGGGCCAGGGGCCCCCGGGCACATCCTTTTTCCATTTTCCCTGGGAAAGAAAACTCAGCAGTCCAGGTTGCTGATGTCAGTTTGTAGGGCTCCCTTGGGTCTATCAGGGCAGCACAAGTTTGAGGTGGGGACAACTTCGGTGTGGGGTCCATCCTTCGATATAAGGATTTTTTGAACTGTGGCCCCAGCTCTGGGCCATGGGCCCCTGGGCACATCCTTTTTCCATTTTCCCTGGGAAAGAAAACTCAGCAGTCCAGGTTCCTGATGTCAGTTTGTAGGGCTCCCTTGGGTCTATCAGGGCAGCACAAGTTTGAGGTGGGGACAACTTCGGTGTGGGGTCCATCCTTAAATATAAGGATTTTTTGCAGTGAGGCTCCAACCCAGAGCCAGGGGCCCCTGGGCACATCCTTTGGCCATTTTCCCTGGGAAAGAAAACTCAGCAGTCCAGGTTCCTGATGTCAGTTTGTAGGGCTCCCTTGGGTCTATCAGGGCAGCACAAGTTTGAGGTGGGGACAACTTTGGTGTGGGGTCCATCCTTCGATATAAGGATTTTTCGCAGTCAGGGCCAGGGGCCCCTGGGCACATCCTTTTTCCATTTTCCCTGGGAAAGAAAACTCAGCAGTCCAGGTTCCTGATGTCAGTTTGTAGGGCTCCCTTGGGTCTATCAGGGCAGCACAAGTTTGAGGTGGGGACAACTTCGGTGTGGGGTCCATCCTTCGATATAAGGATTTTTTGAACTGAGGCCCCAGCCCTGGGCCATGGGACCCTGGGCACATCCTTTTTCCATTTTCCCTGGGAAAGAAAACCCAGCAGTCCAGACTCCTCATTTCAGTTTGTAGGGCTGCCTTGGGTCTATCAGGGCAGCACAAGTTTGAGGTGGGGACAACTTCGGTGTGGGGTCCATCCTTCGATATAAGGATTTTTTGCAGTCAGGGCCAGGGGCCCCTGGGCACATCCTTTTTCCATTTTCCCTGGGAAAGAAAACTCAGCATTCCAGGTTCCTGATGTCAGCTTGTAGGGCTCCCTTGGGTCTATCAGGGCAGCACAAGTTTGAGGTGGGGACAACTTCGGTGTGGGGTCCATCCTTCGATATAAGGATTTTTTGTAGTGAGGCCCCAGCCCAGGGCCATGGGCCCCTGGGCACATCCTTTTTCCATTTTCCCTGGGAAAGAAAACTCAGCAGTCCAGGTTCCTGATGTCAGTTTGTAGGGCTGCCTTGGGTCTATCAGGGCAGCACAAGTTTGAGGTGGGGACAACTTCGGTGTGGGGTCCATCCTTCGATATAAGGATTTTTTGCAGTGAGGCTCCAGCCCAGAGCCAGGGGCCCCTGGGCACATCCTTTGGCCATTTTCCCTGGGAAAGAAAACTCAGCAGTCCAGGTTCCTGATGTCAGTTTGTAGGGCTCCCTTGGGTCTATCAGGGCAGCACAAGTTTGAGGTGGGGACAACTTCGGTGTGGGGTCCATCCTTCGATATAAGGATTTTTTGCAGTGAGGGCCCTGCCCAGGGCCAGGGGTCCCCGGGCACATCCTTTTTCCATTTTCCCTGGGAAAGAAAACTCATCAGTCCAGGTTCCTGATGTCAGTTTGTAGGGCTCCCTTGGGTCTATCAGGGCAGCACAAGTTTGAGGTGGGGACAACTTCGGTGTGGGGTCCATCCTTCGATATAAGGATTCTTTGCAGTGAGGCTCCAGCCCAGAGCCAGGGGCCCCTGGGCACATCCTTTTTCCATTTTCCCTGGGAAAGAAAACTCATCAGTCCAGGTTCCTGATGTCAGTTTGTAGGGCTCCCTTGGGTCTATCAGGGCAGCACAAGTTTGAGGTGGGGACAACTTCGGTGTGGGGTCCATCCTTCGATATAAGGATTTTTTGCAGTCAGGGCCAGGGGCCCCCGGGCACATCCTTTTTCCATTTTCCCTGGGAAAGAAAACTCAGCAGTCCAGGTTCCTGATGTCAGTTTGTAGGGCTCCCTTGGGTCTATCAGGGCAGCACAAGTTTGAGGTGGGGACAACTTCGGTGTGGGGTCCATCCTTCGATATAAGGATTTTTTGCAGTGAGGCTCCAGCCCAGAGCCAGGGGCCCCTGGGCACATCCTTTGGCCATTTTCCCTGGGAAAGAAAACTCAGCAGTCCAGGTTCCTGATGTCAGTTTGTAGGGCTCCCTTGGGTCTATCAGGGCAGCACAAGTTTGAGGTGGGAACAACTTCGGTGTGGGGTCCATCCTTCGATATAAGGATTTTTTGCAGTCAGGGCCAGGGGCCCCCGGGCACATCCTTTTTCCATTTTCCCTGGGAAAGAAAACTCAGCAGTCCAGGTTCCTGATGTCAGTTTGTAGGGCTCCCTTGGGTCTATCAGGGCAGCACAAGTTTGAGGTGGGGACAACTTTGGTGTGGGGTCCATCCTTCGAAATAAGGATTTTTTGCAGTCAAGGCCAGGGGCCCCTGGGCACATCCTTTTTCCATTTTCCCTGGGAAAGAAAACTCAGCATTCCAGGTTCCTGATGTCAGCTTGTAGGGCTCCCTTGGGTCTATCAGGGCAGCACAAGTTTGAGGTGGGGACAACTTCGGTGTGGGGTCCATCCTTCGATATAAGGATTTTTTGTAGTGAGGCCCCAGCCCAGGGCCATGGGCCCCTGGGCACATCCTTTTTCCATTTTCCCTGGGAAAGAAAACTCAGCAGTCCAGGTTCCTGATGTCAGTTTGTAGGGCTCCCTTGGGTCTATCAGGGCAGCACAAGTTTGAGGTGGGGACAACTTTGGTGTGGGGTCCATCCTTCGATATAAGGATTTTTCGCAGTCAGGGCCAGGGGCCCCTGGGCACATCCTTTTTCCATTTTCCCTGGGAAAGAAAACTCAGCAGTCCAGGTTCCTGATGTCAGTTTGTAGGGCTCCCTTGGGTCTATCAGGGCAGCACAAGTTTGAGGTGGGGACAACTTCGGTGTGGGGTCCATCCTTCGATATAAGGATTTTTTGAACTGAGGCCCCAGCCCTGGGCCATGGGACCCTGGGCACATCCTTTTTCCATTTTCCCTGGGAAAGAAAACCCAGCAGTCCAGACTCCTCATTTCAGTTTGTAGGGCTGCCTTGGGTCTATCAGGGCAGCACAAGTTTGAGGTGGGGACAACTTCGGTGTGGGGTCCATCCTTCGATATAAGGATTTTTTGTAGTGAGGCCCCAGCCCAGGGCCATGGGCCCCTGGGCACATCCTTTTTCCATTTTCCCTGGGAAAGAAAACTCAGCAGTCCAGGTTCCTGATGTCAGTTTGTAGGGCTGCCTTGGGTCTATCAGGGCAGCACAAGTTTGAGGTGGGGACAACTTCGGTGTGGGGTCCATCCTTCGATATAAGGATTTTTTGCAGTGAGGCTCCAGCCCAGAGCCAGGGGCCCCTGGGCACATCCTTTGGCCATTTTCCCTGGGAAAGAAAACTCAGCAGTCCAGGTTCCTGATGTCAGTTTGTAGGGCTCCCTTGGGTCTATCAGGGCAGCACAAGTTTGAGGTGGGGACAACTTCGGTGTGGGGTCCATCCTTCGATATAAGGATTTTTTGCAGTGAGGCTCCAGCCCAGAGCCAGGGGCCCCTGGGCACATCCTTTGGCCATTTTCCCTGGGAAAGAAAACTCAGCAGTCCAGGTTGCTGATGTCAGTTTGTAGGGCTCCCTTGGGTCTATCAGGGCAGCACAAGTTTGAGGTGGGGACAACTTCGGTGTGGGGTCCATCCTTCGATATAAGGATTTTTCGCAGTCAGGGCCAGGGGCCCCTGGGCACATCCTTTTTCCATTTTCCCTGGGAAAGAAAACTCAGCAGTCCAGGTTCCTGATGTCAGTTTGTAGGGCTCCCTTGGGTGTATCAGGGCAGCACAAGTTTGAGGTGGGGACAACTTCGGTGTGGGGTCCATCCTTCGATATAAGGATTTTTTGAACTGAGGCCCCAGCCCTGGGCCATGGGCCCCTGGGCACATCCTTTTTCCATTTTCCCTGGGAAAGAAAACTCAGCAGTCCAGGTTGCTGATGTCAGTTTGTAGGGCTCCCTTGGGTCTATCAGGGCAGCACAAGTTTGAGGTGGGGACAACTTCGGTGTGGGGTCCATCCTTCGATATAAGGATTCTTTGCAGTGAGGCTCCAGCCCAGAGCCAGGGGCCCCTGGGCACATCCTTTTTCCATTTTCCCTGGGAAAGAAAACTCAGCAGTCCAGGATCCTGATGTCAGTTTGTAGGGCTCCCTTGGGTCTATCAGGGCAGCACAAGTTTGAGGTGGGCACTACTTCGGTGTGGGGTCCATCCTTCGATATAAGGATTTTTTGCAGTCAGGGCCAGGGGCCCCCGGGCACATCCTTTTTCCATTTTCCCTGGGAAAGAAAACTCATCAGTCCAGGTTGCTGATGTCAGTTTGTACGGCTTCTTGGGTCTATCAGGGCAGCACAAGTTTGAGGTGGGGACAACTTCGGTGTGGGGTCCATCCTTCGATATAAGGATTTTTTGAACTGAGGCCCCAGCCCTGGGCCATGGGCCCCTGGGCACATCCTTTTTCCATTTTCCCTGGGAAAGAAAACTCAGCAGTCCAGGTTCCTCATTTCAGTTTGTAGGGCTGCCTTGGGTCTATCAGGGCAGCACAAGTTTGAGGTGGGGACAACTTCGGTGTGGGGTCCATCCTTCGATATAAGGATTCTTTGCAGTGAGGCTCCAGCCCAGAGCCACGGGCCCCTGGGAACATCCTTTGGCCATTTTCCCTGGGAAAGAAAACTCAGCAGTCCAGGTTCCTGATGTCAGTTTGTAGGGCTCCCTTGGGTTTATCAGGGCAGCACAAATTTGAGGTGGGGACAACTTTGGTGTGGGGTCCATCCTTCGATATAAGGATTTTTTGCAGTCAGGGCCAGGGGCCCCCGGGCACATCCTTTTTCCATTTTCCCTGGGAAAGAAAACTCAGCAGTCCAGGTTGCTGATGTCAGTTTGTAGGGCTCCCTTGGGTCTATCAGGGCAGCACAAGTTTGAGGTGGGGACAACTTCGGTGTGGGGTCCATCCTTCGATATAAGGATTTTTTGCAGTGAGGCTCCAACCCAGAGCCAGGGGCCCCTGGGCACATCCTTTTTCCATTTTCCCTGGGAAAGAAAACTCAGCAGTCCAGGTTCCTGATGTCAGTTTGTAGGGCTCCCTTGGGTCTATCAGGGCAGCACAAGTTTGAGGTGGGGACAACTTCGGTGTGGGGTCCATCCTTCGATATAAGGATTCTTTGCAGTGAGGCTCCAGCCCAGAGCCAGGGGCCCCTGGGAACATCCTTTGGCCATTTTCCCTGGGAAAGAAAACTCAGCAGTCCAGGTTCCTGATGTCAGTTTGTAGGGCTCCCTTGGGTTTATCAGGGCAGCACAAATTTGAGGTGGGGACAACTTTGGTGTGAGGTCCATCCTTCGATATAAGGATTTTTTGCAGTCAGGGCCAGGGGCCCCCGGGCACATCCTTTTTCCATTTTCCCTGGGAAAGAAAACTCAGCAGTCCAGGTTGCTGATGTCAGTTTGTAGGGCTCCCTTGGGTCTATCAGGGCAGCACAAGTTTGAGGTGGGGACAACTTTGATGTGGGGTCCATCCTTCGATATAAGGATTTTTTGCAGTGAGGCTCCAACCCAGAGCCAGGGGCCCCTGGGCACATCCTTTTTCCATTTTCCCTGGGAAAGAAAACTCATCAGTCCAGGTTCCTGATGTCAGTTTGTAGGGCTCCCTTGGGTTTATCAGGGCAGCACAAGTTTGAGGTGGGGACAACTTTGGTGTGGGGTCCATCCTTCGATATAAGGATTTTTCGCAGTCAGGGCCAGGGGCCCCCGGGCACATCCTTTTTCCATTTTCCCTGGGAAAGAAAACTCAGCAGTCCAGGTTCCTGATGTCAGTTTGTAGGACTCCCTTGGGTCTATCAGGGCAGCACAAGTTTGAGGTGGGGACAACTTCGGTGTGGGGTCCATCCTTCGATATAAGGATTTTTTGCAGTCAGGGCCAGGGGCCCCTGGGCACATCCTTTTTCCATTTTCCCTGGGAAAGAAAACTCAGCAGTCCAGGTTCCTGATGTCAGCTTGTAGGGCTCCCTTGGGTGTATCAGGGCAGCACAAGTTTGAGGTGGGGACAACTTCGGTGTGGGGTCCATCCTTCGATATAAGGATTTTTTGTAGTGAGGCCCCAGCCCAGGGCCATGGGCCCCTGGGCACATCCTTTTTCCGTTTTCCCTGGGAAAGAAAACTCAGCAGTCCAGGTTCCTGATGTCAGTTTGTAGGGCTCCCTTGGGTCTATCAGGGCAGCACAAGTTTGAGGTGGGGACAACTTCGGTGTGGGGTCCATCCTTCGATATAAGGATTCTTTGCAGTGAGGCTCCAGCCCAGTGCCAGGGGCCCCTGGGCACATCCTTTGGCCATTTTCCCTGGGAAAGAAAACTCAGCAGTCCAGGTTCCTGATGTCAGTTTGTAGGGCTCCCTTGGGTCTATCAGGGCAGCACAAGTTTGAGGTGGGGACAACTTTGGTGTGGGGTCCATCCTTCGATATAAGGATTTTTTGCAGTCAGGGCCAGGGGCCCCCGGGCACATCCTTTTTCCATTTTCCCTGGGAAAGAAAACTCAGCAGTCCAGGTTGCTGATGTCAGTTTGTAGGGCTCCCTTGGGTCTATCAGGGCAGCACAAGTTTGAGGTGGGGACAACTTCGGTGTGGGGTCCATCCTTCGATATAAGGATTTTTTGAACTGTGGCCCCAGCTCTGGGCCATGGGCCCCTGGGCACATCCTTTTTCCATTTTCCCTGGGAAAGAAAACTCAGCAGTCCAGGTTGCTGATGTCAGTTTGTAGGGCTCCCTTGGGTCTATCAGGGCAGCACAAGTTTGAGGTGGGGACAACTTCGGTGTGGGGTCCATCCTTAAATATAAGGATTTTTTGCAGTGAGGCTCCAACCCAGAGCCAGGGGCCCCTGGGCACATCCTTTGGCCATTTTCCCTGGGAAAGAAAACTCAGCAGTCCAGGTTCCTGATGTCAGTTTGTAGGGCTCCCTTGGGTCTATCAGGGCAGCACAAGTTTGAGGTGGGGACAACTTTGGTGTGGGGTCCATCCTTCGATATAAGGATTTTTCGCAGTCAGGGCCAGGGGCCCCTGGGCACATCCTTTTTCCATTTTCCCTGGGAAAGAAAACTCAGCAGTCCAGGTTCCTGATGTCAGTTTGTAGGGCTCCCTTGGGTCTATCAGGGCAGCACAAGTTTGAGGTGGGGACAACTTCGGTGTGGGGTCCATCCTTCGATATAAGGATTTTTTGAACTGAGGCCCCAGCCCTGGGCCATGGGACCCTGGGCACATCCTTTTTCCATTTTCCCTGGGAAAGAAAACCCAGCAGTCCAGACTCCTCATTTCAGTTTGTAGGGCTGCCTTGGGTCTATCAGGGCAGCACAAGTTTGAGGTGGGGACAACTTCGGTGTGGGGTCCATCCTTCGATATAAGGATTTTTTGCAGTCAGGGCCAGGGGCCCCTGGGCACATCCTTTTTCCATTTTCCCTGGGAAAGAAAACTCAGCATTCCAGGTTCCTGATGTCAGCTTGTAGGGCTCCCTTGGGTCTATCAGGGCAGCACAAGTTTGAGGTGGGGACAACTTCGGTGTGGGGTCCATCCTTCGATATAAGGATTTTTTGTAGTGAGGCCCCAGCCCAGGGCCATGGGCCCCTGGGCACATCCTTTTTCCATTTTCCCTGGGAAAGAAAACTCAGCAGTCCAGGTTCCTGATGTCAGTTTGTAGGGCTGCCTTGGGTCTATCAGGGCAGCACAAGTTTGAGGTGGGGACAACTTCGGTGTGGGGTCCATCCTTCGATATAAGGATTTTTTGCAGTGAGGCTCCAGCCCAGAGCCAGGGGCCCCTGGGCACATCCTTTGGCCATTTTCCCTGGGAAAGAAAACTCAGCAGTCCAGGTTCCTGATGTCAGTTTGTAGGGCTCCCTTGGGTCTATCAGGGCAGCACAAGTTTGAGGTGGGGACAACTTCGGTGTGGGGTCCATCCTTCGATATAAGGATTTTTTGCAGTGAGGGCCCTGCCCAGGGCCAGGGGTCCCCGGGCACATCCTTTTTCCATTTTCCCTGGGAAAGAAAACTCATCAGTCCAGGTTCCTGATGTCAGTTTGTAGGGCTCCCTTGGGTCTATCAGGGCAGCACAAGTTTGAGGTGGGGACAACTTCGGTGTGGGGTCCATCCTTCGATATAAGGATTCTTTGCAGTGAGGCTCCAGCCCAGAGCCAGGGGCCCCTGGGCACATCCTTTTTCCATTTTCCCTGGGAAAGAAAACTCATCAGTCCAGGTTCCTGATGTCAGGTTGTAGGGCTCCCTTGGGTCTATCAGGGCAGCACAAGTTTGAGGTGGGGACAACTTTGGTGTGGGGTCCATCCTTCGATATAAGGATTTTTTGCAGTCAGGGCCAGGGGCCCCCGGGCACATCCTTTTTCCATTTTCCCTGGGAAAGAAAACTCAGCAGTCCAGGTTCCTGATGTCAGTTTGTAGGGCTCCCTTGGGTCTATCAGGGCAGCACAAGTTTGAGGTGGGGACAACTTCGGTGTGGGGTCCATCCTTCGATATAAGGATTTTTTGCAGTGAGGCTCCAGCCCAGAGCCAGGGGCCCCTGGGCACATCCTTTGGCCATTTTCCCTGGGAAAGAAAACTCAGCAGTCCAGGTTCCTGATGTCAGTTTGTAGGGCTCCCTTGGGTCTATCAGGGCAGCACAAGTTTGAGGTGGGAACAACTTCGGTGTGGGGTCCATCCTTCGATATAAGGATTTTTTGCAGTCAGGGCCAGGGGCCCCCGGGCACATCCTTTTTCCATTTTCCCTGGGAAAGAAAACTCAGCAGTCCAGGTTCCTGATGTCAGTTTGTAGGGCTCCCTTGGGTCTATCAGGGCAGCACAAGTTTGAGGTGGGGACAACTTTGGTGTGGGGTCCATCCTTCGAAATAAGGATTTTTTGCAGTCAAGGCCAGGGGCCCCTGGGCACATCCTTTTTCCATTTTCCCTGGGAAAGAAAACTCAGCATTCCAGGTTCCTGATGTCAGCTTGTAGGGCTCCCTTGGGTCTATCAGGGCAGCACAAGTTTGAGGTGGGGACAACTTCGGTGTGGGGTCCATCCTTCGATATAAGGATTTTTTGTAGTGAGGCCCCAGCCCAGGGCCATGGGCCCCTGGGCACATCCTTTTTCCATTTTCCCTGGGAAAGAAAACTCATCAGTCCAGGTTCCTGATGTCAGTTTGTAGGGCTCCCTTGGGTCTATCAGGGCAGCACAAGTTTGAGGTGGGGACAACTTTGGTGTGGGGTCCATCCTTCGATATAAGGATTTTTCGCAGTCAGGGCCAGGGGCCCCTGGGCACATCCTTTTTCCATTTTCCCTGGGAAAGAAAACTCAGCAGTCCAGGTTCCTGATGTCAGTTTGTAGGGCTCCCTTGGGTCTATCAGGGCAGCACAAGTTTGAGGTGGGGACAACTTCGGTGTGGGGTCCATCCTTCGATATAAGGATTTTTTGAACTGAGGCCCCAGCCCTGGGCCATGGGACCCTGGGCACATCCTTTTTCCATTTTCCCTGGGAAAGAAAACCCAGCAGTCCAGACTCCTCATTTCAGTTTGTAGGGCTGCCTTGGGTCTATCAGGGCAGCACAAGTTTGAGGTGGGGACAACTTCGGTGTGGGGTCCATCCTTCGATATAAGGATTTTTTGCAGTCAGGGCCAGGGGCCCCTGGGCACATCCTTTTTCCATTTTCCCTGGGAAAGAAAACTCAGCATTCCAGGTTCCTGATGTCAGCTTGTAGGGCTCCCTTGGGTCTATCAGGGCAGCACAAGTTTGAGGTGGGGACAACTTCGGTGTGGGGTCCATCCTTCGATATAAGGATTTTTTGTAGTGAGGCCCCAGCCCAGGGCCATGGGCCCCTGGGCACATCCTTTTTCCATTTTCCCTGGGAAAGAAAACTCAGCAGTCCAGGTTCCTGATGTCAGTTTGTAGGGCTGCCTTGGGTCTATCAGGGCAGCACAAGTTTGAGGTGGGGACAACTTCGGTGTGGGGTCCATCCTTCGATATAAGGATTTTTTGCAGTGAGGCTCCAGCCCAGAGCCAGGGGCCCCTGGGCACATCCTTTGGCCATTTTCCCTGGGAAAGAAAACTCAGCAGTCCAGGTTCCTGATGTCAGTTTGTAGGGCTCCCTTGGGTCTATCAGGGCAGCACAAGTTTGAGGTGGGGACAACTTCGGTGTGGGGTCCATCCTTCGATATAAGGATTTTTTGCAGTGAGGGCCCTGCCCAGGGCCAGGGGTCCCCGGGCACATCCTTTTTCCATTTTCCCTGGGAAAGAAAACTCATCAGTCCAGGTTCCTGATGTCAGTTTGTAGGGCTCCCTTGGGTCTATCAGGGCAGCACAAGTTTGAGGTGGGGACAACTTCGGTGTGGGGTCCATCCTTCGATATAAGGATTCTTTGCAGTGAGGCTCCAGCCCAGAGCCAGGGGCCCCTGGGCACATCCTTTTTCCATTTTCCCTGGGAAAGAAAACTCATCAGTCCAGGTTCCTGATGTCAGGTTGTAGGGCTCCCTTGGGTCTATCAGGGAAGCACAAGTTTGAGGTGGGGACAACTTCGGTGTGGGGTCCATCCTTCGATATAAGGATTTTTTGCAGTCAGGGCCAGGGGCCCCCGGGCACATCCTTTTTCCATTTTCCCTGGGAAAGAAAACTCAGCAGTCCAGGTTCCTGATGTCAGTTTGTAGGGCTCCCTTGGGTCTATCAGGGCAGCACAAGTTTGAGGTGGGGACAACTTCGGTGTGGGGTCCATCCTTCGATATAAGGATTTTTTGCAGTGAGGCTCCAGCCCAGAGCCAGGGGCCCCTGGGCACATCCTTTGGCCATTTTCCCTGCGAAAGAAAACTCAGCAGTCCAGGTTCCTGATGTCAGTTTGTAGGGCTCCCTTGGGTCTATCAGGGCAGCACAAGTTTGAGGTGGGAACAACTTCGGTGTGGGGTCCATCCTTCGATATAAGGATTTTTTGCAGTCAGGGCCAGGGGCCCCCGGGCACATCCTTTTTCCATTTTCCCTGGGAAAGAAAACTCAGCAGTCCAGGTTCCTGATGTCAGTTTGTAGGGCTCCCTTGGGTCTATCAGGGCAGCACAAGTTTGAGGTGGGGACAACTTTGGTGTGGGGTCCATCCTTCGAAATAAGGATTTTTTGCAGTCAAGGCCAGGGGCCCCTGGGCACATCCTTTTTCCATTTTCCCTGGGAAAGAAAACTCAGCATTCCAGGTTCCTGATGTCAGCTTGTAGGGCTCCCTTGGGTCTATCAGGGCAGCACAAGTTTGAGGTGGGGACAACTTCGGTGTGGGGTCCATCCTTCGATATAAGGATTTTTTGTAGTGAGGCCCCAGCCCAGGGCCATGGGCCCCTGGGCACATCCTTTTTCCATTTTCCCTGGGAAAGAAAACTCAGCAGTCCAGGTTCCTGATGTCAGTTTGTAGGGCTGCCTTGGGTCTATCAGGGCAGCACAAGTTTGAGGTGGGGACAACTTCGGTGTGGGGTCCATCCTTCGATATAAGGATTCTTTGCAGTGAGGCTCCAGCCCAGAGCCAGGGGCCCCTGGGAACATCCTTTGGCCATTTTCCCTGGGAAAGAAAACTCAGCAGTCCAGGTTCCTGATGTCAGTTTGTAGGGCTCCCTTGGGTTTATCAGGGCAGCACAAATTTGAGGTGGGGACAACTTCGGTGTGGGGTCCATCCTTCGATATAAGGATTTTTTGCAGTCAGGGCCAGGGGCCCCCGGGCACATCCTTTTTCCATTTTCCCTGGGAAAGAAAACTCAGCAGTCCAGGTTGCTGATGTCAGTTTGTAGGGCTCCCTTGGGTCTATCAGGGCAGCACAAGTTTGAGGTGGGGACAACTTTGATGTGGGGTCCATCCTTCGATATAAGGATTTTTTGCAGTGAGGCTCCAACCCAGAGTCAGGGGCACCTGGGCACATCCTTTTTCCATTTTCCCTGGGAAAGAAAACTCATCAGTCCAGGTTCCTGATGTCAGTTTGTAGGGCTCCCTTGGGTCTATCAGGGCAGCACAAGTTTGAGGTGGGGACAACTTCGGTGTGGGGTCCATCCTTCGATATAAGGATTTTTTGCAGTCAGGGCCAGGGGCCCCCGGGCACATCCTTTTTCCATTTTCCCTGGGAAAGAAAACTCAGCAGTCCAGGTTCCTGATGTCAGTTTGTAGGGCTCCCTTGGGTCTATCAGGGCAGCACAAGTTTGAGGTGGGGACAACTTCGGTGTGGGGTCCATCCTTCGATATAAGGATTTTTTGCAGTGAGGCTCCAGCCCAGAGCCAGGGGCCCCTGGGCACATCCTTTGGCCATTTTCCCTGGGAAAGAAAACTCAGCAGTCCAGGTTCCTGATGTCAGTTTGTAGGGCTCCCTTGGGTCTATCAGGGCAGCACAAGTTTGAGGTGGGAACAACTTCGGTGTGGGGTCCATCCTTCGATATAAGGATTTTTTGCAGTCAGGGCCAGGGGCCCCCGGGCACATCCTTTTTCCATTTTCCCTGGGAAAGAAAACTCAGCAGTCCAGGTTCCTGATGTCAGTTTGTAGGGCTCCCTTGGGTCTATCAGGGCAGCACAAGTTTGAGGTGGGGACAACTTTGGTGTGGGGTCCATCCTTCGAAATAAGGATTTTTTGCAGTCAAGGCCAGGGGCCCCTGGGCACATCCTTTTTCCATTTTCCCTGGGAAAGAAAACTCAGCATTCCAGGTTCCTGATGTCAGCTTGTAGGGCTCCCTTGGGTCTATCAGGGCAGCACAAGTTTGAGGTGGGGACAACTTCGGTGTGGGGTCCATCCTTCGATATAAGGATTTTTTGTAGTGAGGCCCCAGCCCAGGGCCATGGGCCCCTGGGCACATCCTTTTTCCATTTTCCCTGGGAAAGAAAACTCAGCAGTCCAGGTTCCTGATGTCAGTTTGTAGGGCTGCCTTGGGTCTATCAGGGCAGCACAAGTTTGAGGTGGGGACAACTTCGGTGTGGGGTCCATCCTTCGATATAAGGATTCTTTGCAGTGAGGCTCCAGCCCAGAGCCAGGGGCCCCTGGGAACATCCTTTGGCCATTTTCCCTGGGAAAGAAAACTCAGCAGTCCAGGTTCCTGATGTCAGTTTGTAGGGCTCCCTTGGGTTTATCAGGGCAGCACAAATTTGAGGTGGGGACAACTTCGGTGTGGGGTCCATCCTTCGATATAAGGATTTTTTGCAGTCAGGGCCAGGGGCCCCCGGGCACATCCTTTTTCCATTTTCCCTGGGAAAGAAAACTCAGCAGTCCAGGTTCCTGATGTCAGTTTGTAGGGCTCCCTTGGGTCTATCAGGGCAGCACAAGTTTGAGGTGGGGACAACTTTGATGTGGGGTCCATCCTTCGATATAAGGATTTTTTGCAGTGAGGCTCCAACCCAGAGTCAGGGGCACCTGGGCACATCCTTTTTCCATTTTCCCTGGGAAAGAAAACTCAGCAGTCCAGGTTCCTGATGTCAGTTTTTAGGGCTCCCTTGGGTCTATCAGGGCAGCACAAGTTTGAGGTGGGGACAACTTTGGTGTGGGGTCCATCCTTCGATATAAGGATTTTTTGCAGTCAGGGCCAGGGGCCCCCGGGCACATCCTTTTTCCATTTTCCCTGGGAAAGAAAACTCAGCAGTCCAGGTTCCTGATGTCAGTTTGTAGGGCTCCCTTGGGTCTATCAGGGCAGCACAAGTTTGAGGTGGGGACAACTTCGGTGTGGGGTCCATCCTTCGATATAAGGATTCTTTGCAGTGAGGCTCCAGCCCAGAGCCAGGGGCCCTGGGAACATCCTTTGGCCATTTTCCCTGGGAAAGAAAACTCAGCAGTCCAGGTTCCTGATGTCAGTTTGTAGGGCTCCCTTGGGTTTATCAGGGCAGCACAAATTTGAGGTGGGGACAACTTCGGTGTGGGGTCCATCCTTCGATATAAGGATTTTTTGCAGTCAGGGCCAGGGGCCCCCGGGCACATCCTTTTTCCATTTTCCCTGGGAAAGAAAACTCAGCAGTCCAGGTTCCTGATGTCAGTTTGTAGGGCTCCCTTGGGTCTATCAGGGCAGCACAAGTTTGAGGTGGGGACAACTTTGATGTGGGGTCCATCCTTCGATATAAGGATTTTTTGCAGTGAGGCTCCAACCCAGAGCCAGGGGCCCCTGGGCACATCCTTTTTCCATTTTCCCTGGGAAAGAAAACTCATCAGTCCAGGTTCCTGATGTCAGTTTGTAGGGCTCCCTTGGGTCTATCAGGGCAGCACAAGTTTGAGGTGGGGACAACTTCGGTGTGGGGTCCATCCTTCGATATAAGGATTTTTTGTAGTGAGGCCCCAGCCCAGGGCCATGGGCCCCTGGGCACATCCTTTTTCCATTTTCCCTGGGAAAGAAAACTCAGCAGTCCAGGTTCCTGATGTCAGTTTGTAGGGCTCCCTTGGGTCTATCAGGGCAGCACAAGTTTGAGGTGGGGACAACTTTGGTGTGGGGTCCATCCTTCGATATAAGGATTTTTCGCAGTCAGGGCCAGGGGCCCCTGGGCACATCCTTTTTCCATTTTCCCTGGGAAAGAAAACTCAGCAGTCCAGGTTCCTGATGTCAGTTTGTAGGGCTCCCTTGGGTCTATCAGGGCAGCACAAGTTTGAGGTGGGGACAACTTCGGTGTGGGGTCCATCCTTCGATATAAGGATTTTTTGAACTGAGGCCCCAGCCCTGGGCCATGGGCCCCTGGGCACATCCTTTTTCCATTTTCCCTGGGAAAGAAAACCCAGCAGTCCAGATTCCTCATTTCAGTTTGTAGGGCTCCCTTGGGTCTATCAGGGCAGCACAAGTTTGAGGTGGGGACAACTTCGGTGTGGGGTCCATCCTTCGATATAAGGATTTTTTGCAGTCAGGGCCAGGGGCCCCTGGGCACATCCTTTTTCCATTTTCCCTGGGAAAGAAAACTCAGCATTCCAGGTTCCTGATGTCAGCTTGTAGGGCTCCCTTGGGTCTATCAGGGCAGCACAAGTTTGAGGTGGGGACAACTTTGATGTGGGGTCCATCCTTCGATATAAGGATTTTTTGCAGTGAGGCTCCAACCCAGAGCCAGGGGCCCCTGGGCACAGCCTTTTTCCATTTTCCCTGGGAAAGAAAACTCATCAGTCCAGGTTCCTGATGTCAGTTTGTAGGGCTCCCTTGGGTCTATCAGGGCAGCACAAGTTTGAGGTGGGGACAACTTCGGTGTGGGGTCCATCCTTCGATATAAGGATTTTTCGCAGTCAGGGCCAGGGGCCCCCGGGCACATCCTTTTTCCATTTTCCCTGGGAAAGAAAACTCAGCAGTCCAGGTTCCTGATGTCAGTTTGTAGGGCTCCCTTGGGTCTATCAGGGCAGCACAAGTTTGAGGTGGGGACAACTTCGGTGTGGGGTCCATCCTTCGATATAAGGATTTTTTGCAGTCAGGGCCAGGGGCCCCTGGGCACATCCTTTTTCCATTTTCCCTGGGAAAGAAAACTCAGCATTCCAGGTTCCTGATGTCAGCTTGTAGGGCTCCCTTGGGTCTATCAGGGCAGCACAAGTTTGAGGTGGGGACAACTTCGGTGTGGGGTCCATCCTTCGATATAAGGATTCTTTGCAGTGAGGCTCCAGCCCAGTGCCAGGGGCCCCTGGGCACATCCTTTGGCCATTTTCCCTGGGAAAGAAAACTCAGCAGTCCAGGTTCCTGATGTCAGTTTGTAGGGCTCCCTTGGGTCTATCAGGGCAGCACAAGTTTGAGGTGGGGACAACTTTGGTGTGGGGTCCATCCTTCGATATAAGGATTTTTTGCAGTCAGGGCCAGGGGCCCCCGGGCACATCCTTTTTCCATTTTCCCTGGGAAAGAAAACTCAGCAGTCCAGGTTCCTGATGTCAGTTTGTAGGGCTGCCTTGGGTCTATCAGGGCAGCACAAGTTTGAGGTGGGGACAACTTCGGTGTGGGGTCCATCCTTCGATATAAGGATTTTTTGCAGTGAGGCTCCAACCCAGAGCCAGGGGCCCCTGGGCACATCCTTTGGCCATTTTCCCTGGGAAAGAAAACTCATCAGTCCAGGTTCCTGATGTCAGTTTGTAGGGCTGCCTTGGGTCTATCAGGGCAGCACAAGTTTGAGGTGGGGACAACTTCGGTGTGGGGTCCATCCTTCGATATAAGGATTTTTTGCAGTGAGGCTCCAGCCCAGAGCCAGGGGCCCCTGGGCACATCCTTTTTCAATTTTCCCTGGGAAAGAAAACTCAGCAGTCCAGGTTCCTGATGTCAGTTTGTAGGGCTCCCTTGGGTCTATCAGGGCAGCACAAGTTTGAGGTGGGGACAACTTCGGTGTGGGGTCCATCCTTCGATATAAGGATTCTTTGCAGTGAGGCTCCAGCCCAGTGCCAGGGGCCCCTGGGCACATCCTTTGGCCATTTTCCCTGGGAAAGAAAACTCAGCAGTCCAGGTTCCTGATGTCAGTTTGTAGGGCTCCCTTGGGTCTATCAGGGCAGCACAAGTTTGAGGTGGGGACAACTTCGGTGTGGGGTCCATCCTTCGATATAAGGATTTTTTGCAGTCAGGGCCAGGGGCCCCCGGGCACATCCTTTTTCCATTTTCCCTGGGAAAGAAAACTCAGCAGTCCAGGTTCCTGATGTCAGTTTGTAGGGCTCCCTTGGGTCTATCAGGGCAGCACAAGTTTGAGGTGGGGACAACTTCGGTGTGGGGTCCATCCTTCGATATAAGGATTTTTTGAACTGTGGCCCCAGCTCTGGGCCATGGGCCCCTGGGCACATCCTTTTTCCATTTTCCCTGGGAAAGAAAACTCAGCAGTCCAGGTTCCTGATGTCAGTTTGTAGGGCTGCCTTGGGTCTATCAGGGCAGCACAAGTTTGAGGTGGGGACAACTTCGGTGTGGGGTCCATCCTTCGATATAAGGATTTTTTGCAGTGAGGCTCCAACCCAGAGCCAGGGGCCCCTGGGCACATCCTTTGGCCATTTTCCCTGGGAAAGAAAACTCATCAGTCCAGGTTCCTGATGTCAGTTTGTAGGGCTCCCTTGGGTCTATCAGGGCAGCACAAGTTTGAGGTGGGGACAACTTTGGTGTGGGGTCCATCCTTCGATATAAGGATTTTTCGCAGTCAGGGCCAGGGGCCCCTGGGCACATCCTTTTTCCATTTTCCCTGGGAAAGAAAACTCAGCAGTCCAGGTTCCTGATGTCAGTTTGTAGGGCTCCCTTGGGTCTATCAGGGCAGCACAAGTTTGAGGTGGGGACAACTTCGGTGTGGGGTCCATCCTTCGATATAAGGATTTTTTGAACTGAGGCCCCAGCCCTGGGCCATGGGCCCCTGGGCACATCCTTTTTCCATTTTCCCTGGGAAAGAAAACCCAGCAGTCCAGATTCCTGATGTCAGTTTGTAGGGCTCCCTTGGGTCTATCAGGGCAGCACAAGTTTGAGGTGGGGACAACTTCGGTGTGGGGTCCATCCTTCGATAAAAGGATTTTTGCAGTCAGGGCCAGGGGCCCCTGGGCACATCCTTTTTCCATTTTCCCTGGGAAAGAAAACTCAGCAGTCCAGGTTCCTGATGTCAGCTTGTAGGGCTCCCTTGGGTCTATCAGGGCAGCACAAGTTTGAGGTGGGGACAACTTCGGTGTGGGGTCCATCCTTCGATATAAGGATTTTTTGTAGTGAGGCCCCAGCCCAGGGCCATGGGCCCCTGGGCACATCCTTTTTCCATTTTCCCTGGGAAAGAAAACTCAGCAGTCCAGGTTCCTGATGTCAGTTTGTAGGGCTCCCTTGGGTCTATCAGGGCAGCACAAGTTTGAGGTGGGGACAACTTCGGTGTGGGGTCCATCCTTTGATATAAGGATTTTTTGAACTGTGGCCCCAGCTCTGGGCCATGGGCCCCTGGTCACATCCTTTTTCCATTTTCCCTGGGAAAGAAAACTCAGCAGTCCAGGTTCCTGATGTCAGTTTGTAGGGCTGCCTTGGGTCTATCAGGGCAGCACAAGTTTGAGGTGGGGACAACTTCGGTGTGGGGTCCATCCTTCGATATAAGGATTTTTTGCAGTGAGGCTCCAACCCAGAGCCAGGGGCCCCCGGGCACATCCTTTTTCCATTTTCCCTGGGAAAGAAAACTCAGCAGTCCAGGTTCCTGATGTCAGTTTGTAGGGCTCCCTTGGGTCTATCAGGGCAGCACAAGTTTGAGGTGGGGACAACTTTGGTGTGGGGTCCATCCTTCGATATAAGGATTTTTCGCAGTCAGGGCCAGGGGCCCCTGGGCACATCCTTTTTCCATTTTCCCTGGGAAAGAAAACTCAGCAGTCCAGGTTCCTGATGTCAGTTTGTAGGGCTCCCTTGGGTCTATCAGGGCAGCACAAGTTTGAGGTGGGGACAACTTCGGTGTGGGGTCCATCCTTCGATATAAGGATTTTTTGAACTGAGGCCCCAGCCCTGGGCCATGGGCCCCTGGGCACATCCTTTTTCCATTTTCCCTGTGAAAGAAAACCCAGCAGTCCAGATTCCTCATTTCAGTTTGTAGGGCTGCCTTGGGTCTATCAGGGCAGCACAAGTTTGAGGTGGGGACAACTTCGGTGTGGGGTCCATCCTTCGATATAAGGATTTTTTGCAGTCAGGGCCAGGGGCCCCTGGGCACATCCTTTTTCCATTTTCCCTGGGAAAGAAAACTCAGCATTCCAGGTTCCTGATGTCAGCTTGTAGGGCTCCCTTGGGTCTATCAGGGCAGCACAAGTTTGAGGTGGGGACAACTTCGGTGTGGGGTCCATCCTTCGATATAAGGATTTTTTGTAGTGAGGCCCCAGCCCAGGGCCATGGGCCCCTGGGCACAACCTTTTTCCATTTTCCCTGGGAAAGAAAACTCAGCAGTCCAGGATCCTGATGTCAGTTTGTAGGGCTGCCTTGGGTCTATCAGGGCAGCACAAGTTTGAGGTGGGGACAACTTCGGTGTGGGGTCCATCCTTCGATATAAGGATTTTTTGCAGTGAGGCTCCAGCCCAGAGCCAGGGGCCCCTCGGCACATCCTTTGGCCATTTTCCCTGGGAAAGAAAACTCAGCAGTCCAGGTTCCTGATGTCAGTTTGTAGGGCTCCCTTGGGTCTATCAGGGCAGCACAAGTTTGAGGTGGGGACAACTTCGGTGTGGGGTCCATCCTTCGATATAAGGATTTTTTGCAGTGAGGTTCCAGCCCAGAGCCAGGGGCCCCTGGGCACATCCTTTGGCCATTTTCCCTGGGAAAGAAAACTCAGCAGTCCAGGTTCCTGATGTCAGTTTGTAGGGCTCCCTTGGGTCTATCAGGGCAGCACAAGTTTGAGGTGGGGACAACTTCAGTGTGGGGTCCATCCTTCGATATAAGGATTTTTTGCAGTCAGGGCCAGGGGCCCCCGGGCACATCCTTTTTCCATTTTCCCTGGGAAAGAAAACTCAGCAGTCCAGGTTCCTGATGTCAGTTTGTAGGGCTGCCTTGGGTCTATCAGGGCAGCACAAGTTTGAGGTGGGGACAACTTCGGTGTGGGGTCCATCCTTTGATATAAGGATTTTTTGTAGTGAGGCCCCAGCCCAGGGCCATGGGCCCCTGGGCACATCCTTTTTCCATTTTCCCTGGGAAAGAAAACTCAGCAGTCCAGGTTCCTGATGTCAGTTTGTAGGGCTCCCTTGGGTCTATCAGGGCAGCACAAGTTTGAGGTGGGGACAACTTCGGTGTGGGGTCCATCCTTCGATATAAGGATTCTTTGCAGTGAGGTTCCAGCCCAGTGCCAGGGGCCCCTGGGCACATCCTTTGGCCATTTTCCCTGGGAAAGAAAACTCAGCAGTCCAGGTTCCTGATGTCAGTTTGTAGGGCTCCCTTGGGTCTATCAGGGCAGCACAAGTTTGAGGTGGGGACAACTTCGGTGTGGGGTCCATCCTTCGATATAAGGATTTTTTGCAGTCAGGGCCAGGGGCCCCTGGGCACATCCTTTTTCCATTTTCCCTGGGAAAGAAAACTCAGCAGTCCAGGTTCCTGATGTCAGCTTGTAGGGCTCCCTTGGGTCTATCAGGGCAGCACAAGTTTGAGGTGGGGACAACTTCGGTGTGGGGTCCATCCTTCGATATAAGGATTTTTTGTAGTGAGGCCCCAGCCCAGGGCCATGGGCCCCTGGGCACATCCTTTTTCCATTTTCCCTGGGAAAGAAAACTCAGCAGTCCAGGTTGCTGATGTCAGTTTGTAGGGCTCCCTTGGGTCTATCAGGGCAGCACAAGTTTGAGGTGGGGACAACTTTGGTGTGGGGTCCATCCTTCGATATAAGGATTTTTTGCAGTCAGGGCCAGGGGCCCCTGGGCACATCCTTTTTCCATTTTCCCTGGGAAAGAAAACTCAGCAGTCCAGGTTCCTGATGTCAGTTTGTAGGGCTCCCTTGGGTCTATCAGGGCAGCACAAGTTTGAGGTGGGGACAACTTCGGTGTGGGGTCCATCCTTCGATATAAGGATTTTTTGAACTGTGGCCCCAGCTCTGGGCCATGGGCCCCTGGGCACATCCTTTTTCCATTTTCCCTGGGAAAGAAAACTCAGCAGTCCAGGTTCCTGATGTCAGTTTGTAGGGCTGCCTTGGGTCTATCAGGGCAGCACAAGTTTGAGGTGGGGACAACTTCGGTGTGGGGTCCATCCTTCGATATAAGGATTTTTTGTAGTGAGGCCCCAGCCCAGGGCCATGGGCCCCTGGGCACATCCTTTTTCCATTTTCCCTGGGAAAGAAAACTCAGCATTCCAGGTTGCTGATGTCAGTTTGTAGGGCTCCCTTGGGTCTATCAGGGCAGCACAAGTTTGAGGTGGGGACAACTTTGGTGTGGGGTCCATCCTTCGATATAAGGATTTTTTGCAGTCAGGGCCAGGGGCCCCTGGGCACATCCTTTTTCCATTTTCCCTGGGAAAGAAAACTCAGCAGTCCAGGTTCCTGATGTCAGTTTGTAGGGCTCCCTTGGGTCTATCAGGGCAGCACAAGTTTGAGGTGGGGACAACTTCGGTGTGGGGTCCATCCTTCGATATAAGGATTTTTTGAACTGTGGCCCCAGCTCTGGGCCATGGGCCCCTGGGCACATCCTTTTTCCATTTTCCCTGGGAAAGAAAACTCAGCAGTCCAGGTTCCTGATGTCAGTTTGTAGGGCTGCCTTGGGTCTATCAGGGCAGCACAAGTTTGAGGTGGGGACAACTTCGGTGTGGGGTCCATCCTTCGATATAAGGATTTTTTGCAGTGAGGCTCCAGCCCAGAGCCAGGGGCCCCTGGGCACATCCTTTGGCCATTTTCCCTGGGAAAGAAAACTCATCAGTCCAGGTTCCTGATGTCAGTTTGTAGGGCTCCCTTGGGTCTATCAGGGCAGCACAAGTTTGAGGTGGGGACAACTTTGGTGTGGGGTCCATCCTTCGATATAAGGATTTTTCGCAGTCAGGGCCAGGGGCCCCTGGGCACATCCTTTTTCCATTTTCCCTGGGAAAGAAAACTCAGCAGTCCAGGTTCATGATGTCAGTTTGTAGGGCTCCCTTGGGTCTATCAGGGCAGCACAAGTTTGAGGTGGGGACAACTTCGGTGTGGGGTCCATCCTTCGATATAAGGATTTTTTGAACTGAGGCCCCAGCCCTGGGCCATGGGCCCCTGGGCACATCCTTTTTCCATTTTCCCTGGGAAAGAAAACCCAGCAGTCCAGATTCCTCATTTCAGTTTGTAGGGCTGCCTTGGGTCTATCAGGGCAGCACAAGTTTGAGGTGGGGACAACTTCGGTGTGGGGTCCATCCTTCGATATAAGGATTTTTTGCAGTGAGGCTCCAGCCCAGAGCCAGGGGCCCCTGGGCACATCCTTTGGCCATTTTCCCTGGGAAAGAAAACTCAGCAGTCCAGGTTCCTGATGTCAGTTTGTAGGGCTCCCTTGGGTCTATCAGGGCAGCACAAGTTTGAGGTGGGAACAACTTTGGTGTGGGGTCCATCCTTCGATATAAGGATTTTTTGCAGTCAGGGCCAAGGGCCCCCGGGCACATCCTTTTTCCATTTTCCCTGGGAAAGAAAACTCAGCAGTCCAGGTTCCTGATGTCAGTTTGTAGGGCTCCCTTGGGTCTATCAGGGCAGCACAAGTTTGAGGTGGGGACAACTTCGGTGTGGAGTCCATCCTTCGATATAAGGATTTTTTGCAGTCAGGGCCAGGGGCCCCTGGGCACATCCTTTTTCCATTTTCCCTGGGAAAGAAAACTCAGCATTCCAGGTTCCTGATGTCAGCTTGTAGGGCTCCCTTGGGTCTATCAGGGCAGCACAAGTTTGAGGTGGGGACAACTTCGGTGTGGGGTCCATCCTTCGATATAAGGATTTTTTGTAGTGAGGCCCCAGCCCAGGGCCATGGGCCCCTGGGCACATCCTTTTTCCATTTTCCCTGGGAAAGAAAACTCAGCAGTCCAGGTTCCTGATGTCAGTTTGTAGGGCTCCCTTGGGTCTATCAGGGCAGCACAAGTTTGAGGTGGGGACAACTTCGGTGTGGGGTCCATCCTTCGATATAAGGATTCTTTGCAGTGAGGCTCCAGCCCAGAGCCAGGGGCCCCTGGGCACATCCTTTTTCCATTTTCCCTGGGAAAGAAAACTCAGCAGTCCAGGTTCCTGATGTCAGTTTGTAGGGCTCCCTTGGGTCTATCAGGGCAGCACAAGTTTGAGGTGGGGACAACTTCGGTGTGGGGTCCATCCTTCGATATAAGGATTTTTTGCAGTCAGGGCCAGGGGCCCCCGGGCACATCCTTTTTCCATTTTCCCTGGGAAAGAAAACTCAGCAGTCCAGGTTCCTGATGTCAGTTTGTAGGGCTGCCTTGGGTCTATCAGGGCAGCACAAGTTTGAGGTGGGGACAACTTCGGTGTGGGGTCCATCCTTCGATATAAGGATTCTTTGCAGTGAGGCTCCAGCCCAGAGCCAGGGGCCCCTGGGAACATCCTTTGGCCATTTTCCCTGGGAAAGAAAACTCAGCAGTCCAGGTTCCTGATGTCAGTTTGTAGGGCTCCCTTGGGTTTATCAGGGCAGCACAAATTTGAGGTGGGGACAACTTCGGTGTGGGGTCCATCCTTCGATATAAGGATTTTTTGCAGTGAGGCTCCAACCCAGAGCCAGGGGCCCCCGGGCACATCCTTTTTCCATTTTCCCTGGGAAAGAAAACTCATCAGTCCAGGTTCCTGATGTCAGTTTGTAGGGCTCCCTTGGGTCTATCAGGGCAGCACAAGTTTGAGGTGGGGACAACTTTGGTGTGGGGTCCATCCTTCGATATAAGGATTTTTCGCAGTCAGGGCCAGGGGCCCCTGGGCACATCCTTTTTCCATTTTCCCTGGGAAAGAAAACTCATCAGTCCAGGTTCCTGATGTCAGTTTGTAGGGCTCCCTTGGGTCTATCAGGGCAGCACAAGTTTGAGGTGGGGACAACTTCGGTGTGGGGTCCATCCTTCGATATAAGGATTTTTTGAACTGAGGCCCCAGCCCTGGGCCATGGGCCCCTGGGCACATCCTTTTTCCATTTTCCCTGTGAAAGAAAACCCAGCAGTCCAGATTCCTCATTTCAGTTTGTAGGGCTGCCTTGGGTCTATCAGGGCAGCACAAGTTTGAGGTGGGGACAACTTCGGTGTGGGGTCCATCCTTCGATATAAGGATTTTTTGCAGTCAGGGCCAGGGGCCCCTGGGCACATCCTTTTTCCATTTTCCCTGGGAAAGAAAACTCAGCATTCCAGGTTCCTGATGTCAGCTTGTAGGGCTCCCTTGGGTCTATCAGGGCAGCACAAGTTTGAGGTGGGGACAACTTCGGTGTGGGGTCCATCCTTCGATATAAGGATTTTTTGTTGTGAGGCCCCAGCCCAGGGCCATGGGCCCCTGGGCACATCCTTTTTCCATTTTCCCTGGGAAAGAAAACTCAGCAGTCCAGGTTCCTGATGTCAGTTTGTAGGGCTGCCTTGGGTCTATCAGGGCAGCACAAGTTTGAGGTGGGGACAACTTCGGTGTGGGGTCCATCCTTCGATATAAGGATTTTTTGCAGTGAGGCTCCAGCCCAGAGCCAGGGGCCCCTGGGCACATCCTTTGGCCATTTTCCCTGGGAAAGAAAACTCAGCAGTCCAGGTTCCTGATGTCAGTTTGTAGGGCTCCCTTGGGTCTATCAGGGCAGCACAAGTTTGAGGTGGGGACAACTTCGGTGTGGGGTCCATCCTTCGATATAAGGATTTTTTGCAGTGAGGTTCCAGCCCAGAGCCAGGGGCCCCTGGGCACATCCTTTGGCCATTTTCCCTGGGAAAGAAAACTCAGCAGTCCAGGTTCCTGATGTCAGTTTGTAGGGCTCCCTTGGGTCTATCAGGGCAGCACAAGTTTGAGGTGGGGACAACTTCGGTGTGGGGTCCATCCTTCGATATAAGGATTTTTTGCAGTCAGGGCCAGGGGCCCCCGGGCACATCCTTTTTCCATTTTCCCTGGGAAAGAAAACTCAGCAGTCCAGGTTCCTGATGTCAGTTTGTAGGGCTGCCTTGGGTCTATCAGGGCAGCACAAGTTTGAGGTGGGGACAACTTCGGTGTGGGGTCCATCCTTCGATATAAGGATTTTTTGCAGTCAGGGCCAGGGGCCCCTGGGCACATCCTTTTTCCATTTTCCCTGGGAAAGAAAACTCAGCATTCCAGGTTCCTGATGTCAGCTTGTAGGGCTCCCTTGGGTCTATCAGGGCAGCACAAGTTTGAGGTGGGGACAACTTCGGTGTGGGGTCCATCCTTCGATATAAGGATTTTTTGTAGTGAGGCCCCAGCCCAGGGCCATGGGCCCCTGGGCACATCCTTTTTCCATTTTCCCTGGGAAAGAAAACTCAGCAGTCCAGGTTCCTGATGTCAGTTTGTAGGGCTGCCTTGGGTCTATCAGGGCAGCACAAGTTTGAGGTGGGGACAACTTCGGTGTGGGGTCCATCCTTCGATATAAGGATTTTTTGCAGTGAGGCTCCAGCCCAGAGCCAGGGGCCCCTGGGCACATCCTTTTTCCATTTTCCCTGGGAAAGAAAACTCAGCAGTCCAGGTTCCTGATGTCAGTTTGTAGGGCTCCCTTGGGTCTATCAGGGCAGCACAAGTTTGAGGTGGGGACAACTTCGGTGTGGGGTCCATCCTTCGATATAAGGATTTTTTGCAGTCAGGGCCAGGGGCCCCTGGGCACATCCTTTTTCCATTTTCCCTGGGAAAGAAAACTCAGCATTCCAGGTTCCTGATGTCAGCTTGTAGGGCTCCCTTGGGTCTATCAGGGCAGCACAAGTTTGAGGTGGGGACAACTTCGGTGTGGGGTCCATCCTTCGATATAAGGATTTTTTGTAGTGAGGCCCCAGCCCAGGGCCATGGGCCCCTGGGCACATCCTTTTTCCATTTTCCCTGGGAAAGAAAACTCATCAGTCCAGGTTCCTGATGTCAGTTTGTAGGGCTCCCTTGGGTCTATCAGGGCAGCACAAGTTTGAGGTGGGGACAACTTCGGTGTGGGGTCCATCCTTCGATATAAGGATTTTTTGCAGTGAGGCTCCAGCCCAGAGCCAGGGGCCCCTGGGCACATCCTTTGGCCATTTTCCCTGGGAAAGAAAACTCAGCAGTCCAGGTTCCTGATGTCAGTTTGTAGGGCTCCCTTGGGTCTATCAGGGCAGCACAAGTTTGAGGTGGGGACAACTTCGGTGTGGGGTCCATCCTTCGATATAAGGATTTTTCGCAGTCAGGGCCAGGGGCCCCTGGGCACATCCTTTTTCCATTTTCCCTGGGAAAGAAAACTCAGCAGTCCAGGTTCCTGATGTCAGTTTGTAGGGCTCCCTTGGGTCTATCAGGGCAGCACAAGTTTGAGGTGGGGACAACTTCGGTGTGGGGTCCATCCTTCGATATAAGGATTTTTTGCAGTGAGGCTCCAGCCCAGAGCCAGGGGCCCCTGGGCACATCCTTTGGCCATTTTCCCTGGGAAAGAAAACTCAGCAGTCCAGGTTCCTGATGTCAGTTTGTAGGGCTCCCTTGGGTCTATCAGGGCAGCACAAGTTTGAGGTGGGGACAACTTTGATGTGGGGTCCATCCTTCGATATAAGGATTTTTTGCAGTGAGGCTCCAACCCAGAGCCAGGGGCCCCTGGGCACAGCCTTTTTCCATTTTCCCTGGGAAAGAAAACTCAGCAGTCCAGGTTCCTGATGTCAGTTTGTAGGGCTCCCTTGGGTTTATCAGGGCAGCACAAGTTTGAGGTGGGGACAACTTTGGTGTGGGGTCCATCCTTCGATATAAGGATTTTTCGCAGTCAGGGCCAGGGGCCCCCGGGCACATCCTTTTTCCATTTTCCCTGGGAAAGAAAACTCAGCAGTCCAGGTTCCTGATGTCAGTTTGTAGGGCTCCCTTGGGTCTATCAGGGCAGCACAAGTTTGAGGTGGGGACAACTTCGGTGTGGGGTCCATCCTTCGATATAAGGATTTTTTGCAGTCAGGGCCAGGGGCCCCTGGGCACATCCTTTTTCCATTTTCCCTGGGAAAGAAAACTCAGCATTCCAGGTTCCTGATGTCAGCTTGTAGGGCTCCCTTGGGTCTATCAGGGCAGCACAAGTTTGAGGTGGGGACAACTTCGGTGTGGGGTCCATCCTTCGATATAAGGATTCTTTGCAGTGAGGCTCCAGCCCAGTGCCAGGGGCCCCTGGGCACATCCTTTGGCCATTTTCCCTGGGAAAGAAAACTCAGCAGTCCAGGTTCCTGATGTCAGTTTGTAGGGCTCCCTTGGGTCTATCAGGGCAGCACAAGTTTGAGGTGGGGACAACTTTGGTGTGGGGTCCATCCTTCGATATAAGGATTTTTTGCAGTCAGGGCCAGGGGCCCCCGGGCACATCCTTTTTCCATTTTCCCTGGGAAAGAAAACTCAGCAGTCCAGGTTCCTGATGTCAGTTTGTAGGGCTGCCTTGGGTCTATCAGGGCAGCACAAGTTTGAGGTGGGGACAACTTCGGTGTGGGGTCCATCCTTCGATATAAGGATTTTTTGCAGTGAGGCTCCAACCCAGAGCCAGGGGCCCCTGGGCACATCCTTTGGCCATTTTCCCTGGGAAAGAAAACTCATCAGTCCAGGTTCCTGATGTCAGTTTGTAGGGCTGCCTTGGGTCTATCAGGGCAGCACAAGTTTGAGGTGGGGACAACTTCGGTGTGGGGTCCATCCTTCGATATAAGGATTTTTTGCAGTGAGGCTCCAGCCCAGAGCCAGGGGCCCCTGGGCACATCCTTTTTCAATTTTCCCTGGGAAAGAAAACTCAGCAGTCCAGGTTCCTGATGTCAGTTTGTAGGGCTCCCTTGGGTCTATCAGGGCAGCACAAGTTTGAGGTGGGGACAACTTCGGTGTGGGGTCCATCCTTCGATATAAGGATTCTTTGCAGTGAGGCTCCAGCCCAGTGCCAGGGGCCCCTGGGCACATCCTTTTTCCATTTTCCCTGGGAAAGAAAACTCAGCAGTCCAGGTTCCTGATGTCAGTTTGTAGGGCTCCCTTGGGTCTATCAGGGCAGCACAAGTTTGAGGTGGGGACAACTTCGGTGTGGGGTCCATCCTTCGATATAAGGATTTTTTGCAGTCAGGGCCAGGGGCCCCTGGGCACATCCTTTTTCCATTTTCCCTGGGAAAGAAAACTCAGCAGTCCAGGTTCCTGATGTCAGTTTGTAGGGCTCCCTTGGGTCTATCAGGGCAGCACAAGTTTGAGGTGGGGACAACTTCGGTGTGGGGTCCATCCTTCGATATAAGGATTTTTTGAACTGTGGCCCCAGCTCTGGGCCATGGGCCCCTGGGCACATCCTTTTTCCATTTTCCCTGGGAAAGAAAACTCAGCAGTCCAGGTTCCTGATGTCAGTTTGTAGGGCTGCCTTGGGTCTATCAGGGCAGCACAAGTTTGAGGTGGGGACAACTTCGGTGTGGGGTCCATCCTTCGATATAAGGATTTTTTGCAGTGAGGCTCCAACCCAGAGCCAGGGGCCCCTGGGCACATCCTTTGGCCATTTTCCCTGGGAAAGAAAACTCATCAGTCCAGGTTCCTGATGTCAGTTTGTAGGGCTCCCTTGGGTCTATCAGGGCAGCACAAGTTTGAGGTGGGGACAACTTTGGTGTGGGGTCCATCCTTCGATATAAGGATTTTTCGCATTCAGGGCCAGGGGCCCCTGGGCACATCCTTTTTCCATTTTCCCTGGGAAAGAAAACTCAGCAGTCCAGGTTCCTGATGTCAGTTTGTAGGGCTCCCTTGGGTCTATCAGGGCAGCACAAGTTTGAGGTGGGGACAACTTCGGTGTGGGGTCCATCCTTCGATATAAGGATTTTTTGAACTGAGGCCCCAGCCCTGGGCCATGGGCCCCTGGGCACATCCTTTTTCCATTTTCCCTGTGAAAGAAAACCCAGCAGTCCAGGTTGCTGATGTCAGTTTGTAGGGCTCCCTTGGGTCTATCAGGGCAGCACAAGTTTGAGGTGGGGACAACTTCGGTGTGGGGTCCATCCTTCGATAAAAGGATTTTTGCAGTCAGGGCCAGGGGCCCCTGGGCACATCCTTTTTCCATTTTCCCTGGGAAAGAAAACTCAGCAGTCCAGGTTCCTGATGTCAGCTTGTAGGGCTCCCTTGGGTCTATCAGGGCAGCACAAGTTTGAGCTGGGGACAACTTCGGTGTGGGGTCCATCCTTCGATATAAGGATTTTTTGTAGTGAGGCCCCAGCCCAGGGCCAAGGGCCCCTGGGCACATCCTTTTTCCATTTTCCCTGGGAAAGAAAACTCAGCAGTCCAGGTTCCTGATGTCAGTTTGTAGGGCTCCCTTGGGTCTATCAGGGCAGCACAAGTTTGAGGTGGGGACAACTTTGGTGTGGGGTCCATCCTTCGATATAAGGATTTTTTGCAGTCAGGGCCAGGGGCCCCCGGGCACATCCTTTTTCCATTTTCCCTGGGAAAGAAAACTCAGCAGTCCAGGTTCCTGATGTCAGTTTGTAGGGCTCCCTTGGGTCTATCAGGGCAGCACAAGTTTGAGGTGGGGACAACTTCGGTGTGGGGTCCATCCTTTGATATAAGGATTTTTTGAACTGTGGCCCCAGCTCTGGGCCATGGGCCCCTGGGCACATCCTTTTTCCATTTTCCCTGGGAAAGAAAACTCAGCAGTCCAGGTTCCTGATGTCAGTTTGTAGGGCTGCCTTGGGTCTATCAGGGCAGCACAAGTTTGAGGTGGGGACAACTTCGGTGTGGGGTCCATCCTTCGATATAAGGATTTTTTGCAGTGAGGCTCCAACCCAGAGCCAGGGGCCCCCGGGCACATCCTTTTTCCATTTTCCCTGGGAAAGAAAACTCATCAGTCCAGGTTCCTGATGTCAGTTTGTAGGGCTCCCTTGGGTCTATCAGGGCAGCACAAGTTTGAGGTGGGGACAACTTTGGTGTGGGGTCCATCCTTCGATATAAGGATTTTTCGCAGTCAGGGCCAGGGGCCCCTGGGCACATCCTTTTTCCATTTTCCCTGGGAAAGAAAACTCAGCAGTCCAGGTTCCTGATGTCAGTTTGTAGGGCTCCCTTGGGTCTATCAGGGCAGCACAAGTTTGAGGTGGGGACAACTTCGGTGTGGGGTCCATCCTTCGATATAAGGATTTTTTGAACTGAGGCCCCAGCCATGGGCCATGGGCCCCTGGGCACATCCTTTTTCCATTTTCCCTGTGAAAGAAAACCCAGCAGTCCAGATTCCTCATTTCAGTTTGTAGGGCTGCCTTGGGTCTATCAGGGCAGCACAAGTTTGAGGTGGGGACAACTTCGGTGTGGGGTCCATCCTTCGATATAAGGATTTTTTGCAGTCAGGGCCAGGGGCCCCTGGGCACATCCTTTTTCCATTTTCCCTGGGAAAGAAAACTCAGCATTCCAGGTTCCTGATGTCAGCTTGTAGGGCTCCCTTGGGTCTATCAGGGCAGCACAAGTTTGAGGTGGGGACAACTTCGGTGTGGGGTCCATCCTTCGATATAAGGATTTTTTGTAGTGAGGCCCCAGCCCAGGGCCATGGGCCCCTGGGCACATCCTTTTTCCATTTTCCCTGGGAAAGAAAACTCAGCAGTCCAGGTTCCTGATGTCAGTTTGTAGGGCTGCCTTGGGTCTATCAGGGCAGCACAAGTTTGAGGTGGGGACAACTTCGGTGTGGGGTCCATCCTTCGATATAAGGATTTTTTGCAGTGAGGCTCCAGCCCAGAGCCAGGGGCCCCTCGGCACATCCTTTGGCCATTTTCCCTGGGAAAGAAAACTCAGCAGTCCAGGTTCCTGATGTCAGTTTGTAGGGCTCCCTTGGGTCTATCAGGGCAGCACAAGTTTGAGGTGGGGACAACTTCGGTGTGGGGTCCATCCTTCGATATAAGGATTTTTTGCAGTGAGGTTCCAGCCCAGAGCCAGGGGCCCCTGGGCACATCCTTTGGCCATTTTCCCTGGGAAAGAAAACTCAGCAGTCCAGGTTCCTGATGTCAGTTTGTAGGGCTCCCTTGGGTCTATCAGGGCAGCACAAGTTTGAGGTGGGGAAAACTTCAGTGTGGGGTCCATCCTTCGATATAAGGATTTTTTGCAGTCAGGGCCAGGGGCCCCCGGGCACATCCTTTTTCCATTTTCCCTGGGAAAGAAAACTCAGCAGTCCAGGTTCCTGATGTCAGTTTGTAGGGCTGCCTTGGGTCTATCAGGGCAGCACAAGTTTGAGGTGGGGACAACTTCGGTGTGGGGTCCATCCTTCGATATAAGGATTTTTTGTAGTGAGGCCCCAGCCCAGGGCCATGGGCCCCTGGGCACATCCTTTTTCCATTTTCCCTGGGAAAGAAAACTCAGCAGTCCAGGTTCCTGATGTCAGTTTGTAGGGCTCCCTTGGGTCTATCAGGGCAGCACAAGTTTGAGGTGGGGACAACTTCGGTGTGGGGTCCATCCTTCGATATAAGGATTCTTTGCAGTGAGGTTCCAGCCCAGTGCCAGGGGCCCCTGGGCACATCCTTTGGCCATTTTCCCTGGGAAAGAAAACTCAGCAGTCCAGGTTCCTGATGTCAGTTTGTAGGGCTCCCTTGGGTCTATCAGGGCAGCACAAGTTTGAGGTGGGGACAACTTCGGTGTGGGGTCCATCCTTCGATATAAGGATTTTTTGCAGTCAGGGCCAGGGGCCCCTGGGCACATCCTTTTTCCATTTTCCCTGGGAAAGAAAACTCCGCATTCCAGGTTCCTGATGTCAGCTTGTAGGGCTCCCTTGGGTCTATCAGGGCAGCACAAGTTTGAGGTGGGGACAACTTCGGTGTGGGGTCCATCCTTCGATATAAGGATTTTTTGTAGTGAGGCCCCAGCCCAGGGCCATGGGCCCCTGGGCACATCCTTTTTCCATTTTCCCTGGGAAAGAAAACTCAGCAGTCCAGGTTGCTGATGTCAGTTTGTAGGGCTCCCTTGGGTCTATCAGGGCAGCACAAGTTTGAGGTGGGGACAACTTTGGTGTGGGGTCCATCCTTCGATATAAGGATTTTTTGCAGTCAGGGCCAGGGGCCCCTGGGCACATCCTTTTTCCATTTTCCCTGGGAAAGAAAACTCAGCAGTCCAGGTTCCTGATGTCAGTTTGTAGGGCTCCCTTGGGTCTATCAGGGCAGCACAAGTTTGAGGTGGGGACAACTTCGGTGTGGGGTCCATCCTTCGATATAAGGATTTTTTGAACTGTGGCCCCAGCTCTGGGCCATGGGCCCCTGGGCACATCCTTTTTCCATTTTCCCTGGGAAAGAAAACTCAGCAGTCCAGGTTCCTGATGTCAGTTTGTAGGGCTGCCTTGGGTCTATCAGGGCAGCACAAGTTTGAGGTGGGGACAACTTCGGTGTGGGGTCCATCCTTCGATATAAGGATTTTTTGCAGTGAGGCTCCAACCCAGAGCCAGGGGCCCCTGGGCACATCCTTTGGCCATTTTCCCTGGGAAAGAAAACTCATCAGTCCAGGTTCCTGATGTCAGTTTGTAGGGCTCCCTTGGGTCTATCAGGGCAGCACAAGTTTGAGGTGGGGACAACTTTGGTGTGGGGTCCATCCTTCGATATAAGGATTTTTCGCAGTCAGGGCCAGGGGCCCCTGGGCACATCCTTTTTCCATTTTCCCTGGGAAAGAAAACTCAGCAGTCCAGGTTCGTGATGTCAGTTTGTAGGGCTCCCTTGGGTCTATCAGGGCAGCACAAGTTTGAGGTGGGGACAACTTCGGTGTGGGGTCCATCCTTCGATATAAGGATTTTTTGAACTGAGGCCCCAGCCCTGGGCCATGGGCCCCTGGGCACATCCTTTTTCCATTTTCCCTGGGAAAGAAAACCCAGCAGTCCAGATTCCTCATTTCAGTTTGTAGGGCTGCCTTGGGTCTATCAGGGCAGCACAAGTTTGAGGTGGGGACAACTTCGGTGTGGGGTCCATCCTTCGATATAAGGATTTTTTGCAGTCAGGGCCAGGGGCCCCTGGGCACATCCTTTTTCCATTTTCCCTGGGAAAGAAAACTCAGCATTCCAGGTTCCTGATGTCAGCTTGTAGGGCTCCCTTGGGTCTATCAGGGCAGCACAAGTTTGAGGTGGGGACAACTTCGGTGTGGGCTCCATCCTTCGATATAAGGATTTTTTGTAGTGAGGCCCCAGCCCAGGGCCATGGGCCCCTGGGCACATCCTTTTTCCATTTTCCCTGGGAAAGAAAACTCAGCAGTCCAGGTTCCTGATGTCAGTTTGTAGGGCTGCCTTGGGTCTATCAGGGCAGCACAAGTTTGAGGTGGGGACAACTTCGGTGTGGGGTCCATCCTTCGATATAAGGATTTTTTGCAGTGAGGCTCCAGCCCAGAGCCAGGGGCCCCTGGGCACATCCTTTGGCCATTTTCCCTGGGAAAGAAAACTCAGCAGTCCAGGTTCCTGATGTCAGTTTGTAGGGCTCCCTTGGGTCTATCAGGGCAGCACAAGTTTGAGGTGGGGACAACTTCGGTGTGGGGTCCATCCTTCGATATAAGGATTTTTCGCAGTCAGGGCCAGGGGCCCCTGGGCACATCCTTTTTCCATTTTCCCTGGGAAAGAAAACTCAGCAGTCCAGGTTCCTGATGTCAGTTTGTAGGGCTCCCTTGGGTCTATCAGGGCAGCACAAGTTTGAGGTGGGGACAACTTCGGTGTGGGGTCCATCCTTCGATATAAGGATTTTTTGCAGTGAGGCTCCAGCCCAGAGCCAGGGGCCCCTGGGCACATCCTTTGGCCATTTTCCCTGGGAAAGAAAACTCAGCAGTCCAGGTTCCTGATGTCAGTTTGTAGGGCTCCCTTGGGTCTATCAGGGCAGCACAAGTTTGAGGTGGGAACAACTTTGGTGTGGGGTCCATCCTTCGATATAAGGATTTTTTGCAGTCAGGGCCAAGGGCCCCCGGGCACATCCTTTTTCCATTTTCCCTGGGAAAGAAAACTCAGCAGTCCAGGTTCCTGATGTCAGTTTGTAGGGCTCCCTTGGGTCTATCAGGGCAGCACAAGTTTGAGGTGGGGACAACTTCGGTGTGGAGTCCATCCTTCGATATAAGGATTTTTTGCAGTCAGGGCCAGGGGCCCCTGGGCACATCCTTTTTCCATTTTCCCTGGGAAAGAAAACTCAGCATTCCAGGTTCCTGATGTCAGCTTGTAGGGCTCCCTTGGGTCTATCAGGGCAGCACAAGTTTGAGGTGGGGACAACTTCGGTGTGGGCTCCATCCTTCGATATAAGGATTTTTTGTAGTGAGGCCCCAGCCCAGGGCCATGGGCCCCTGGGCACATCCTTTTTCCATTTTCCCTGGGAAAGAAAACTCAGCAGTCCAGGTTCCTGATGTCAGTTTGTAGGGCTCCCTTGGGTCTATCAGGGCAGCACAAGTTTGAGGTGGGGACAACTTCGGTGTGGGGTCCATCCTTCGATATAAGGATTTTTTGCAGTCAGGGCCAGGGGCCCCTGGGCACATCCTTTTTCCATTTTCCCTGGGAAAGAAAACTCCGCATTCCAGGTTCCTGATGTCAGCTTGTAGGGCTCCCTTGGGTCTATCAGGGCAGCACAAGTTTGAGGTGGGGACAACTTCGGTGTGGGGTCCATCCTTCGATATAAGGATTTTTTGTAGTGAGGCCCCAGCCCAGGGCCATGGGCCCCTGGGCACATCCTTTTTCCATTTTCCCTGGGAAAGAAAACTCAGCAGTCCAGGTTGCTGATGTCAGTTTGTAGGGCTCCCTTGGGTCTATCAGGGCAGCACAAGTTTGAGGTGGGGACAACTTTGGTGTGGGGTCCATCCTTCGATATAAGGATTTTTTGCAGTCAGGGCCAGGGGCCCCTGGGCACATCCTTTTTCCATTTTCCCTGGGAAAGAAAACTCAGCAGTCCAGGTTCCTGATGTCAGTTTGTAGGGCTCCCTTGGGTCTATCAGGGCAGCACAAGTTTGAGGTGGGGACAACTTCGGTGTGGGGTCCATCCTTCGATATAAGGATTTTTTGAACTGTGGCCCCAGCTCTGGGCCATGGGCCCCTGGGCACATCCTTTTTCCATTTTCCCTGGGAAAGAAAACTCAGCAGTCCAGGTTCCTGATGTCAGTTTGTAGGGCTGCCTTGGGTCTATCAGGGCAGCACAAGTTTGAGGTGGGGACAACTTCGGTGTGGGGTCCATCCTTCGATATAAGGATTTTTTGCAGTGAGGCTCCAACCCAGAGCCAGGGGCCCCTGGGCACATCCTTTGGCCATTTTCCCTGGGAAAGAAAACTCATCAGTCCAGGTTCCTGATGTCAGTTTGTAGGGCTCCCTTGGGTCTATCAGGGCAGCACAAGTTTGAGGTGGGGACAACTTTGGTGTGGGGTCCATCCTTCGATATAAGGATTTTTCGCAGTCAGGGCCAGGGGCCCCTGGGCACATCCTTTTTCCATTTTCCCTGGGAAAGAAAACTCAGCAGTCCAGGTTCGTGATGTCAGTTTGTAGGGCTCCCTTGGGTCTATCAGGGCAGCACAAGTTTGAGGTGGGGACAACTTCGGTGTGGGGTCCATCCTTCGATATAAGGATTTTTTGAACTGAGGCCCCAGCCCTGGGCCATGGGCCCCTGGGCACATCCTTTTTCCATTTTCCCTGGGAAAGAAAACCCAGCAGTCCAGATTCCTCATTTCAGTTTGTAGGGCTGCCTTGGGTCTATCAGGGCAGCACAAGTTTGAGGTGGGGACAACTTCGGTGTGGGGTCCATCCTTCGATATAAGGATTTTTTGCAGTCAGGGCCAGGGGCCCCTGGGCACATCCTTTTTCCATTTTCCCTGGGAAAGAAAACTCAGCATTCCAGGTTCCTGATGTCAGCTTGTAGGGCTCCCTTGGGTCTATCAGGGCAGCACAAGTTTGAGGTGGGGACAACTTCGGTGTGGGCTCCATCCTTCGATATAAGGATTTTTTGTAGTGAGGCCCCAGCCCAGGGCCATGGGCCCCTGGGCACATCCTTTTTCCATTTTCCCTGGGAAAGAAAACTCAGCAGTCCAGGTTCCTGATGTCAGTTTGTAGGGCTGCCTTGGGTCTATCAGGGCAGCACAAGTTTGAGGTGGGGACAACTTCGGTGTGGGGTCCATCCTTCGATATAAGGATTTTTTGCAGTGAGGCTCCAGCCCAGAGCCAGGGGCCCCTGGGCACATCCTTTGGCCATTTTCCCTGGGAAAGAAAACTCAGCAGTCCAGGTTCCTGATGTCAGTTTGTAGGGCTCCCTTGGGTCTATCAGGGCAGCACAAGTTTGAGGTGGGGACAACTTCGGTGTGGGGTCCATCCTTCGATATAAGGATTTTTCGCAGTCAGGGCCAGGGGCCCCTGGGCACATCCTTTTTCCATTTTCCCTGGGAAAGAAAACTCAGCAGTCCAGGTTCCTGATGTCAGTTTGTAGGGCTCCCTTGGGTCTATCAGGGCAGCACAAGTTTGAGGTGGGGACAACTTCGGTGTGGGGTCCATCCTTCGATATAAGGATTTTTTGCAGTGAGGCTCCAGCCCAGAGCCAGGGGCCCCTGGGCACATCCTTTGGCCATTTTCCCTGGGAAAGAAAACTCAGCAGTCCAGGTTCCTGATGTCAGTTTGTAGGGCTCCCTTGGGTCTATCAGGGCAGCACAAGTTTGAGGTGGGAACAACTTTGGTGTGGGGTCCATCCTTCGATATAAGGATTTTTTGCAGTCAGGGCCAAGGGCCCCCGGGCACATCCTTTTTCCATTTTCCCTGGGAAAGAAAACTCAGCAGTCCAGGTTCCTGATGTCAGTTTGTAGGGCTCCCTTGGGTCTATCAGGGCAGCACAAGTTTGAGGTGGGGACAACTTCGGTGTGGAGTCCATCCTTCGATATAAGGATTTTTTGCAGTCAGGGCCAGGGGCCCCTGGGCACATCCTTTTTCCATTTTCCCTGGGAAAGAAAACTCAGCATTCCAGGTTCCTGATGTCAGCTTGTAGGGCTCCCTTGGGTCTATCAGGGCAGCACAAGTTTGAGGTGGGGACAACTTCGGTGTGGGGTCCATCCTTCGATATAAGGATTTTTTGTAGTGAGGCCCCAGCCCAGGGCCATGGGCCCCTGGGCACATCCTTTTTCCATTTTCCCTGGGAAAGAAAACTCAGCAGTCCAGGTTCCTGATGTCAGTTTGTAGGGCTCCCTTGGGTCTATCAGGGCAGCACAAGTTTGAGGTGGGGACAACTTCGGTGTGGGGTCCATCCTTCGATATAAGGATTCTTTGCAGTGAGGCTCCAGCCCAGAGCCAGGGGCCCCTGGGCACATCCTTTGGCCATTTTCCCTGGGAAAGAAAACTCAGCAGTCCAGGTTCCTGATGTCAGTTTGTAGGGCTCCCTTGGGTCTATCAGGGCAGCACAAGTTTGAGGTGGGGACAACTTCGGTGTGGGGTCCATCCTTCGATATAAGGATTTTTTGCAGTCAGGGCCAGGGGCCCCCGGGCACATCCTTTTTCCATTTTCCCTGGGAAAGAAAACTCAGCAGTCCAGGTTCCTGATGTCAGTTTGTAGGGCTGCCTTGGGTCTATCAGGGCAGCACAAGTTTGAGGTGGGGACAACTTCGGTGTGGGGTCCATCCTTCGATATAAGGATTCTTTGCAGTGAGGCTCCAGCCCAGAGCCAGGGGCCCCTGGGAACATCCTTTGGCCATTTTCCCTGGGAAAGAAAACTCAGCAGTCCAGGTTCCTGATGTCAGTTTGTAGGGCTCCCTTGGGTTTATCAGGGCAGCACAAATTTGAGGTGGGGACAACTTCGGTGTGGGGTCCATCCTTCGATATAAGGATTTTTTGCAGTGAGGCTCCAACCCAGAGCCAGGGGCCCCCGGGCACATCCTTTTTCCATTTTCCCTGGGAAAGAAAACTCATCAGTCCAGGTTCCTGATGTCAGTTTGTAGGGCTCCCTTGGGTCTATCAGGGCAGCACAAGTTTGAGGTGGGGACAACTTTGGTGTGGGGTCCATCCTTCGATATAAGGATTTTTCGCAGTCAGGGCCAGGGGCCCCTGGGCACATCCTTTTTCCATTTTCCCTGGGAAAGAAAACTCAGCAGTCCAGGTTCCTGATGTCAGTTTGTAGGGCTCCCTTGGGTCTATCAGGGCAGCACAAGTTTGAGGTGGGGACAACTTCGGTGTGGGGTCCATCCTTCGATATAAGGATTTTTTGAACTGAGGCCCCAGCCCTGGGCCATGGGCCCCTGGGCACATCCTTTTTCCATTTTCCCTGTGAAAGAAAACCCAGCAGTCCAGATTCCTCATTTCAGTTTGTAGGGCTGCCTTGGGTCTATCAGGGCAGCACAAGTTTGAGGTGGGGACAACTTCGGTGTGGGGTCCATCCTTCGATATAAGGATTTTTTGCAGTCAGGGCCAGGGGCCCCTGGGCACATCCTTTTTCCATTTTCCCTGGGAAAGAAAACTCAGCATTCCAGGTTCCTGATGTCAGCTTGTAGGGCTCCCTTGGGTCTATCAGGGCAGCACAAGTTTGAGGTGGGGACAACTTCGGTGTGGGGTCCATCCTTCGATATAAGGATTTTTTGTTGTGAGGCCCCAGCCCAGGGCCATGGGCCCCTGGGCACATCCTTTTTCCATTTTCCCTGGGAAAGAAAACTCAGCAGTCCAGGTTCCTGATGTCAGTTTGTAGGGCTGCCTTGGGTCTATCAGGGCAGCACAAGTTTGAGGTGGGGACAACTTCGGTGTGGGCTCCATCCTTCGATATAAGGATTTTTTGCAGTGAGGCTCCAGCCCAGAGCCAGGGGCCCCTCGGCACATCCTTTGGCCATTTTCCCTGGGAAAGAAAACTCAGCAGTCCAGGTTCCTGATGTCAGTTTGTAGGGCTCCCTTGGGTCTATCAGGGCAGCACAAGTTTGAGGTGGGGACAACTTCGGTGTGGGGTCCATCCTTCGATATAAGGATTTTTTGCAGTGAGGTTCCAGCCCAGAGCCAGGGGCCCCTGGGCACATCCTTTGGCCATTTTCCCTGGGAAAGAAAACTCAGCAGTCCAGGTTCTTGATGTCAGTTTGTAGGGCTCCCTTGGGTCTATCAGGGCAGCACAAGTTTGAGGTGGGGACAACTTTGGTGTGGGGTCCATCCTTCGATATAAGGATTTTTTGTAGTCAGGGCCAGGGGCCCCCGGGCACATCCTTTTTCCATTTTCCCTGGGAAAGAAAACTCAGCAGTCCAGGTTCCTGATGTCAGTTTGTAGGGCATCCTTGGGTCTATCAGGGCAGCACAAGTTTGAGGTGGGGACAACTTCGGTGTGGGGTCCATCCTTCGATATAAGGATTTTTTGCAGTCAGGGCCAGGGGCCCCTGGGCACATCCTTTTTCCATTTTCCCTGGGAAAGAAAACTCAGCATTCCAGGTTCCTGATGTCAGCTTGTAGGGCTCCCTTGGGTCTATCAGGGCAGCACAAGTTTGAGGTGGGGACAACTTCGGTGTGGGGTCCATCCTTCGATATAAGGATTTTTTGTAGTGAGGCCCCAGCCCAGGGCCATGGGCCCCTGGGCACATCCTTTTTCCATTTTCCCTGGGAAAGAAAACTCAGCAGTCCAGGTTCCTGATGTCAGTTTGTAGGGCTGCCTTGGGTCTATCAGGGCAGCACAAGTTTGAGGTGGGGACAACTTCGGTGTGGGGTCCATCCTTCGATATAAGGATTTTTTGCAGTGAGGCTCCAGCCCAGAGCCAGGGGCCCCTGGGCACATCCTTTTTCCATTTTCCCTGGGAAAGAAAACTCAGCAGTCCAGGTTCCTGATGTCAGTTTGTAGGGCTCCCTTGGGTCTATCAGGGCAGCACAAGTTTGAGGTGGGGACAACTTTGGTGTGGGGTCCATCCTTCGATATAAGGATTTTTTGCAGTCAGGGCCAGGGGCCCCTGGGCACATCCTTTTTCCATTTTCCCTGGGAAAGAAAACTCAGCAGTCCAGGTTCCTGATGTCAGTTTGTAGGGCTGCCTTGGGTCTATCAGGGCAGCACAAGTTTGAGGTGGGGACAACTTCGGTGTGGGGTCCATCCTTCGATATAAGGATTTTTTGCAGTGAGGCTCCAGCCCAGAGCCAGGGGCCCCTGGGCACATCCTTTGGCCATTTTCCCTGGGAAAGAAAACTCAGCAGTCCAGGTTCCTGATGTCAGTTTGTAGGGCTCCCTTGGGTCTATCAGGGCAGCACAAGTTTGAGGTGGGAACAACTTTGGTGTGGGGTCCATCCTTCGATATAAGGATTTTTTGCAGTCAGGGCCAGGGGCCCCCGGGCACATCCTTTTTCCATTTTCCCTGGGAAAGAAAACTCAGCAGTCCAGGTTCCTGATGTCAGTTTGTAGGGCTCCCTTGGGTCTATCAGGGCAGCACAAGTTTGAGGTGGGGACAACTTCGGTGTGGGGTCCATCCTTCGATATAAGGATTTTTTGCAGTCAGGGGCAGGGGCCCCTGGGCACATCCTTTTTCCATTTTCCCTGGGAAAGAAAACTCAGCATTCCAGGTTCCTGATGTCAGCTTGTAGGGCTCCCTTGGGTCTATCAGGGCAGCACAAGTTTGAGGTGGGGACAACTTCGGTGTGGGGTCCATCCTTCGATATATGGATTTTTTGTAGTGAGGCCCCAGCCCAGGGCCATGGGCCCCTGGGCACATCCTTTTTCCATTTTCCCTGGGAAAGAAAACTCAGCAGTCCAGGTTCCTGATGTCAGTTTGTAGGGCTCCCTTGGGTCTATCAGGGCAGCACAAGTTTGAGGTGGGGACAACTTCGGTGTGGGGTCCATCCTTCGATATAAGGATTCTTTGCAGTGAGGTTCCAGCCCAGAGCCAGGGGCCCCTGGGCACATCCTTTGGCCATTTTCCCTGGGAAAGAAAACTCAGCAGTCCAGGTTCCTGATGTCAGTTTGTAGGGCTCCCTTGGGTCTATCAGGGCAGCACAAGTTTGAGGTGGGGACAACTTCGGTGTGGGGTCCATCCTTCGATATAAGGATTTTTTGCAGTCAGGGCCAGGGGCCCCCGGGCACATCCTTTTTCCATTTTCCCTGGGAAAGAAAACTCAGCAGTCCAGGTTCCTGATGTCAGTTTGTAGGGCTCCCTTGGGTCTATCAGGGCAGCACAAGTTTGAGGTGGGGACAACTTCGGTGTGGGGTCCATCCTTCGATATAAGGATTTTTTGAACTGAGGCTCCAGCCCAGAGCCAGGGGCCCCTGGGAACATCCTTTGGCCATTTTCCCTGGGAAAGAAAACTCAGCAGTCCAGGTTCCTGATGTCAGTTTGTAGGGCTCCCTTGGGTTTATCAGGGCAGCACAAATTTGAGGTGGGGACAACTTCGGTGTGGGGTCCATCCTTCGATATAAGGATTTTTTGCAGTCAGGGCCAGGGGCCCCCGGGCACATCCTTTTTCCATTTTCCCTGGGAAAGAAAACTCAGCAGTCCAGGTTGCTGATGTCAGTTTGTAGGGCTCCCTTGGGTCTATCAGGGCAGCACAAGTTTCAGGTGGGGAACACTTTGATGTGGGGTCCATCCTTCGATATAAGGATTTTTTGCAGTGAGGCTCCAACCCAGAGCCAGGGGCCCCTGGGCACATCCTTTTTCCATTTTCCCTGGGAAAGAAAACTCATCAGTCCAGGTTCCTGATGTCAGTTTGTAGGGCTCCCTTGGGTTTATCAGGGCAGCACAAGTTTGAGGTGGGGACAACTTTGGTGTGGGGTCCATCCTTCGATATAAGGATTTTTCGCAGTCAGGGCCAGGGGCCCCCGGGCACATCCTTTTTCCATTTTCCCTGGGAAAGAAAACTCAGCAGTCCAGGTTGCTGATGTCAGTTTGTAGGGCTCCCTTGGGTCTATCAGGGCAGCACAAGTTTGAGGTGGGGACAACTTCGGTGTGGGGTCCATCCTTCGATATAAGGATTTTTTGCAGTCAGGGCCAGGGGCCCCTGGGCACATCCTTTTTCCATTTTCCCTGGGAAAGAAAACTCAGCATTCCAGGTTCCTGATCTCAGCTTGTAGGGCTCCCTTGGGTCTATCAGGGCAGCACAAGTTTGAGGTGGGGACAACTTCGGTGTGGGGTCCATCCTTCGATATAAGGATTTTTTGTAGTGAGGCCCCAGCCCAGGGCCATGGGCCCCTGGGCACATCCTTTTTCCATTTTCCCTGGGAAAGAAAACTCAGCAGTCCAGGTTCCTGATGTCAGTTTGTAGGGCTGCCTTGGGTCTATCAGGGCAGCACAAGTTTGAGGTGGGGACAACTTCGGTGTGGGGTCCATCCTTCGATATAAGGATTTTTTGTAGTGAGGCCCCAGCCCAGGGCCATGGGCCCCTGGGCACATCCTTTTTCCATTTTCCCTGGGAAAGAAAACTCAGCAGTCCAGGTTCCTGATGTCAGTTTGTAGGGCTCCCTTGGGTCTATCAGGGCAGCACAAGTTTGAGGTGGGGACAACTTCGGTGTGGGGTCCATCCTTCGATATAAGGATTTTTTGAACTGAGGCCCCAGCCATGGGCCTCTGGGCACATCCTTTTTCCATTTTCCCTGGGAAAGAAAACTCAGCAGTCCAGGTTCCTCATTTCAGTTTGTAGGGCTCCCTTGGGTCTATCAGGGCAGCACAAGTTTGAGGTGGGGACAACTTCGGTGTGGGGTCCATCCTTCGATATAAGGATTCTTTGCAGTGAGGCTCCAGCCCAGAGCCAGGGGCCCCTGGGCACATCCTTTGGCCATTTTCCCTGGGAAAGAAAACTCAGCAGTCCAGGTTCCTGATGTCAGTTTGTAGGGCTCCCTTGGGTCTATCAGGGCAGCACAAGTTTGAGGTGGGGACAACTTTGATGTGGGGTCCATCCTTCGATATAAGGATTTCTTGCAGTGAGGCTCCAGCCCAGAGCCAGGGGCCCCTGGGCACATCCTTTTTCCATTTTCCCTGGGAAAGAAAACTCAGCAGTCCAGGTTCCTGATATCAGTTTGTAGGGCTCCCTTGGGTCTATCAGGGCAGCACAAGTTTGAGGTGGGAACAACTTTGGTGTGGGGTCCATCCTTCGATATAAGGATTTTTTGCAGTCAGGGCCAGGGGCCCCCGGGCAAAAACTTTGGCCATTTTCCCTGGGAAAGAAAACTCAGCAGTCCAGGTTCCTGATGTCAGTTTGTAGGGCTGCCTTGGGTCTATCAGGGCAGCACAAGTTTGAGTTGGGGACAACTTCGGTGTGGGCTCCATCCTTCGTTATAAGGATTTTTTGCAGTCAGGGCCAGGGGCCCCTGGGCACATCCTTTTTCCATTTTCCCTGGGAAAGAAAACTCAGCAGTCCAGGTTGCTGATGTCAGTTTGTAGGGCTCCCTTGGGTCTATCAGGGCAGCACAAGTTTGAGGTGGGGAACACTTTGATGTGGGGTCCATCCTTCGATATAAGGATTTTTTGCAGTGAGGCTCCAACCCAGAGCCAGGGGCCCCTGGGCACATCCTTTTTCCATTTTCCCTGGGAAAGAAAACTCATCAGTCCAGGTTCCTGATGTCAGTTTGTAGGGCTCCCTTGGGTTTATCAGGGCAGCACAAGTTTGAGGTGGGGACAACTTTGGTGTGGGGTCCATCCTTCGATATAAGGATTTTCCGCAGTCAGGGCCAGGGGCCCCCGGGCACATCCTTTTTCCATTTTCCCTGGGAAAGAAAACTCAGCAGTCCAGGTTCCTGATGTCAGTTTGTAGGGCTCCCTTGGGTCTATCAGGGCAGCACAAGTTTGAGGTGGGGACAACTTCGGTGTGGGGTCCATCCTTCGATATAAGGATTTTTTGCAGTCAGGGCCAGGGGCCCCTGGGCACATCCTTTTTCCATTTTCCCTGGGAAAGAAAACTCAGCATTCCAGGTTCCTGATGTCAGCTTGTAGGGCTCCCTTGGGTCTATCAGGGCAGCACAAGTTTGAGGTGGGAACAACTTTGGTGTGGGGTCCATCCTTCGATATAAGGATTTTTTGCAGTCAGGGCCAGGGGCCCCCGGGCACATACTTTTTCCATTTTCCCTGGGAAAGAAAACTCAGCAGTCCAGGTTCCTGATGTCAGTTTGTAGGGCTCCCTTGGGTCTATCAGGGCAGCACAAGTTTGAGGTGGGGACAACTTCGGTGTGGGCTCCATCCTTCGATATAAGGATTTTTTGCAGTCAGGGCCAGGGGCCCCTGGGCACATCCTTTTTCCATTTTCCCTGGGAAAGAAAACTCAGCATTCCAGGTTCCTGATGTCAGCTTGTAGGGCTCCCTTGGGTCTATCAGGGCAGCACAAGTTTGAGGTGGGGACAACTTCGGTGTGGGGTCCATCCTTCGATATAAGGATTTTTTGTAGTGAGGCCCCAGCCCAGATCCAGGGGCCCCTGGGCACATCCTTTTTCCATTTTCCCTGGGAAAGAAAACTCAGCAGTCCAGGTTCCTGATGTCAGTTTGTAGGGCTCCCTTGGGTCTATCAGGGCAGCACAAGTTTGAGGTGGGGACAACTTCGGTGTGGGGTCCATCCTTCGATATCAGGATTCTTTGCAGTGAGGTTCCAGCCCAGAGCCAGGGGCCCCTGGGCACATCCTTTGGCCATTTTCCCTGGGAAAGAAAACTCAGCAGTCCAGGTTCCTGATGTCAGTTTGTAGGGCTCCCTTGGGTCTATCAGGGCAGCACAAGTTTGAGGTGGGGACAACTTCGGTGTGGGGTCCATCCTTCGATATAAGGATTTTTTGCAGTCAGGGCCAGGGGCCCCCGGGCACATCCTTTTTCCATTTTCCCTGGGAAAGAAAACTCAGCAGTCCAGGTTCCTGATGTCAGTTTGTAGGGCTCCCTTGGGTCTATCAGGGCAGCACAAGTTTGAGGTGGGGACAACTTCGGTGTGGGGTCCATCCTTCGATATAAGGATTCTTTGCAGTGAGGCTCCAGCCCAGAGCCAGGGGCCCCTGGGAACATCCTTTGGCCATTTTCCCTGGGAAAGAAAACTCAGCAGTCCAGGTTCCTGATGTCAGTTTGTAGGGCTCCCTTGGGTTTATCAGGGCAGCACAAATTTGAGGTGGGGACAACTTCGGTGTGGGGTCCATCCTTCGATATAAGGATTTTTTGCAGTCAGGGCCAGGGGCCCCTGGGCACATCCTTTTTCCATTTTCCCTGGGAAAGAAAACTCAGCAGTCCAGGTTGCTGATGTCAGTTTGTAGGGCTCCCTTGGGTCTATCAGGGCAGCACAAGTTTGAGGTGGGGACAACTTCGGTGTGGGGTCCATCCTTCGATATAAGGATTTTTTGTAGTGAGGCTCCAGCCCAGGGCCATGGGCCCATGGGCACATCCTTTTTCCATTTTCCCTGGGAAAGAAAACTCAGCAGTCCAGGTTCCTGATGTCAGTTTGTAGGGCTGCCTTGGGTCTATCAGGGCAGCACAAGTTTGAGGTGGGGACAACTTCGGTGTGGGGTCCATCCTTCGATATAAGGATTTTTTGTAGTGAGGCCCCAGCCCAGGGCCATGGGCCCCTGGGCACATCCTTTTTCCATTTTCCCTGGGAAAGAAAACTCAGCAGTCCAGGTTCCTGATGTCAGTTTGTAGGGCTCCCTTGGGTCTATCAGGGCAGCACAAGTTTGAGGTGGGGACAACTTTGATGTGGGGTCCATCCTTCGATATAAGGATTTTTTGCAGTGAGGCTCCAACCCAGAGCCAGGGGCCCCTGGGCACATCCTTTTTCCATTTTCCCTGGGAACGAAAACTCATCAGTCCAGGTTCCTGATGTCAGTTTGTAGGGCTCCCTTGGGTTTATCAGGGCAGCACAAGTTTGAGGTGGGGACAACTTTGGTGTGGGGTCCATCCTTCGATATAAGGATTTTTCGCAGTCAGGGCCAGGGGCCCCCGGGCACATCCATTTTCCATTTTCCCTGGGAAAGAAAACTCAGCAGTCCAGGTTCCTGATGTCAGTTTGTAGGGCTCCCTTGGGTCTATCAGGGCAGCACAAGTTTGAGGTGGGGACAACTTCGGTGTGGGCTCCATCCTTCGATATAAGGATTTTTTGCAGTGAGGCTCCAGCCCAGAGCCAGGGGCCCCTGGGCACATCCTTTTTCCATTTTCCCTGGGAAAGAAAACTCAGCAGTCCAGGTTCCTGATGTCAGTTTGTAGGGCTCCCTTAGGTTTATCAGGGCAGCACAAGTTTGAGGTGGGGACAACTTCGGTGTGGGGTCCATCCTTCGATATAAGGATTCTTTGCAGTGCGGCTCCAGCCCAGAGCCAGGGGCCCCTGGGAACATCCTTTGGCCATTTTCCCTGGGAAAGAAAACTCATCAGTCCAGGTTCCTGATGTCAGTTTGTAGGGCTCCCTTGGGTTTATCAGGGCAGCACAAATTTGAGGTGGGGACAACTTCGGTGTGGGGTCCATCCTTCGATATAAGGATTTTTTGCAGTCAGGGCCAGGGGCCCCTGGGAACATCCTTTTTCCATTTTCCCTGGGAAAGAAAACTCCGCAGTCCAGGTTGCTGATGTCAGTTTGTAGGGCTCCCTTGGGTCTATCAGGGCAGCACAAGTTTGAGGTGGGGACAACTTCGGTGTGGGGTCCATCCTTCGATATAAGGATTCTTTGCAGTGAGGCTCCAGCCCAGAGCCAGGGGCCCCTGGGCACATCCTTTTTCCATTTTCCCTGGGAAAGAAAACTCATCAGTCCAGGTTCCTGACGTCAGTTTGTAGGGCTCCCTTGGGTTTATCAGGGCAGCACAAGTTTGAGGTGGGGACAACTTCGGTGTGGGGTCCATCCTTCGATATAAGGATTTTTTGTAGTGAGGCTCCAGCCCAGGGCCATGGGCCCCTGGGCACATCCTTTTTCCATTTTCCCTGGGAAAGAAAACTCAGCAGTCCAGGTTCCTGATGTCAGTTTGTAGGGCTGCCTTGGGTCTATCAGGGCAGCACAAGTTTGAGGTGGGGACAACTTCGGTGTGGGGTCCATCCTTCGATATAAGGATTTTTTGTAGTGAGGCCCCAGCCCAGGGCCATGGGCCCCTGGGCACATCCTTTTTCCATTTTCCCTGGGAAAGAAAACTCAGCAGTCCAGGTTCCTGATGTCAGTTTGTAGGGCTCCCTTGGGTCTATCAGGGCAGCACAAGTTTGAGGTGGGGACAACTTTGGTGTGGGGTCCATCCTTCGATATAAGGATTTTTTGAACTGAGGCCCCAGCCATGGGCCCCTGGGCACATCCTTTTTCCATTTTCCCTGGGAAAGAAAACTCCGCAGTCCAGGTTGCTGATGTCAGTTTGTAGGGCTCCCTTGGGTCTATCAGGGCAGCACAAGTTTGAGGTGGGGACAACTTCGGTGTGGGGTCCATCCTTCGATATAAGGATTCTTTGCAGTGAGGCTCCAGCCCAGTGCCAGGGGCCCCTGGGCACATCCTTTGGCCATTTTCCCTGGGAAAGAAAACTCAGCAGTCCAGGTTCCTGATGTCAGTTTGTAGGGCTGCCTTGGGTTTATCAGGGCAGCACAAGTTTGAGGTGGGGACAGCTTCGGTGTGAGGTCCATCCTTCGATATAAGGATTTTTTGAACTGTGGCCACAGCCCTGGGCCATGGGCCCCTGGGCACATCCTTTTTCCATTTTCCCTGGGAAAGAAAACTCCGCAGTCCAGGTTGCTGATGTCAGTTTGTAGGGCTCCCTTGGGTCTATCAGGGCAGCACAAGTTTGAGGTGGGGACAACTTCGGTGTGGGGTCCATCCTTCGATATAAGGATTCTTTGCAGTGAGGCTCCAGCCCAGAGCCAGGGGCCCCTGGGCACATCCTTTTTCCATTTTCCCTGGGAAAGAAAACTCATCAGTCCAGGTTCCTGACGTCAGTTTGTAGGGCTCCCTTGGGTTTATCAGGGCAGCACAAGTTTGAGGTGGGGACAACTTTGGTGTGGGGTCCATCCTTCGATATAAGGATTTTTCGCAGTCAGGGCCAGGGGCCCCCGGGCACATCCTTTTTCCATTTTCCCTGGGAAAGAAAACTCAGCAGTCCAGGTTCCTGATGTCAGTTTGTAGGGCTCCCTAGGGTTTATCAGGGCAGCACAAGTTTGAGGTGGGGACAACTTTGGTGTGGGGTCCATCCTTCGATATAAGGATTTTTCACAGTCAGGGCCAGGGGCCCCCGGGCACATCCTTTTTCCATTTTCCCTGTGAAAGAAAACCCAGCAGTCCAGATTCCTCATTTCAGTTTGTAGGGCTGCCTTGGGTCTATCAGGGCAGCACAAGTTTGAGGTGGGGACAACTTCGGTGTGGGGTCCATCCTTCGATATAAGGATTTTTTGCAGTCAGGGCCAGGGGCCCCTGGGCACATCCTTTTTCCATTTTCCCTGGGAAAGAAAACTCAGCATTCCAGGTTCCTGATGTCAGCTTGTAGGGCTCCCTTGGGTCTATCAGGGCAGCACAAGTTTGAGGTGGGGACAACTTCGGTGTGGGGTCCATCCTTCGATATAAGGATTTTTTGTAGTGAGGCCCCAGCCCAGGGCCATGGGCCCCTGGGCACATCCTTTTTCCATTTTCCCTGGGAAAGAAAACTCAGCAGTCCAGGTTCCTGATGTCAGTTTGTAGGGCTGCCTTGGGTCTATCAGGGCAGCACAAGTTTGAGGTGGGGACAACTTCGGTGTGGGGTCCATCCTTCGATATAAGGATTTTTTGCAGTGAGGCTCCAGCCCAGAGCCAGGGGCCCCTCGGCACATCCTTTGGCCATTTTCCCTGGGAAAGAAAACTCAGCAGTCCAGGTTCCTGATGTCAGTTTGTAGGGCTCCCTTGGGTCTATCAGGGCAGCACAAGTTTGAGGTGGGGACAACTTCGGTGTGGGGTCCATCCTTCGATATAAGGATTTTTTGCAGTGAGGTTCCAGCCCAGAGCCAGGGGCCCCTGGGCACATCCTTTGGCCATTTTCCCTGGGAAAGAAAACTCAGCAGTCCAGGTTCCTGATGTCAGTTTGTAGGGCTCCCTTGGGTCTATCAGGGCAGCACAAGTTTGAGGTGGGGACAACTTCAGTGTGGGGTCCATCCTTCGATATAAGGATTTTTTGCAGTCAGGGCCAGGGGCCCCCGGGCACATCCTTTTTCCATTTTCCCTGGGAAAGAAAACTCAGCAGTCCAGGTTCCTGATGTCAGTTTGTAGGGCTGCCTTGGGTCTATCAGGGCAGCACAAGTTTGAGGTGGGGACAACTTCGGTGTGGGGTCCATCCTTCGATATAAGGATTTTTTGTAGTGAGGCCCCAGCCCAGGGCCATGGGCCCCTGGGCACATCCTTTTTCCATTTTCCCTGGGAAAGAAAACTCAGCAGTCCAGGTTCCTGATGTCAGTTTGTAGGGCTCCCTTGGGTCTATCAGGGCAGCACAAGTTTGAGGTGGGGACAACTTCGGTGTGGGGTCCATCCTTCGATATAAGGATTCTTTGCAGTGAGGTTCCAGCCCAGTGCCAGGGGCCCCTGGGCACATCCTTTGGCCATTTTCCCTGGGAAAGAAAACTCAGCAGTCCAGGTTCCTGATGTCAGTTTGTAGGGCTCCCTTGGGTCTATCAGGGCAGCACAAGTTTGAGGTGGGGACAACTTCGGTGTGGGGTCCATCCTTCGATATAAGGATTTTTTGCAGTCAGGGCCATGGGCCCCTGGGCACATCCTTTTTCCATTTTCCCTGGGAAAGAAAACTCCGCATTCCAGGTTCCTGATGTCAGCTTGTAGGGCTCCCTTGGGTCTATCAGGGCAGCACAAGTTTGAGGTGGGGACAACTTCGGTGTGGGGTCCATCCTTCGATATAAGGATTTTTTGTAGTGAGGCCCCAGCCCAGGGCCATGGGCCCCTGGGCACATCCTTTTTCCATTTTCCCTGGGAAAGAAAACTCAGCAGTCCAGGTTGCTGATGTCAGTTTGTAGGGCTCCCTTGGGTCTATCAGGGCAGCACAAGTTTGAGGTGGGGACAACTTTGGTGTGGGGTCCATCCTTCGATATAAGGATTTTTTGCAGTCAGGGCCAGGGGCCCCTGGGCACATCCTTTTTCCATTTTCCCTGGGAAAGAAAACTCAGCAGTCCAGGTTCCTGATGTCAGTTTGTAGGGCTCCCTTGGGTCTATCAGGGCAGCACAAGTTTGAGGTGGGGACAACGTCGGTGTGGGGTCCATCCTTCGATATAAGGATTTTTTGAACTGTGGCCCCAGCTCTGGGCCATGGGCCCCTGGGCACATCCTTTTTCCATTTTCCCTGGGAAAGAAAACTCAGCAGTCCAGGTTCCTGATGTCAGTTTGTAGGGCTGCCTTGGGTCTATCAGGGCAGCACAAGTTTGAGGTGGGGACAACTTCGGTGTGGGGTCCATCCTTCGATATAAGGATTTTTTGCAGTGAGGCTCCAACCCAGAGCCAGGGGCCCCTGGGCACATCCTTTGGCCATTTTCCCTGGGAAAGAAAACTCAGCAGTCCAGGTTCCTGATGTCAGTTTGTAGGGCTCCCTTGGGTCTATCAGGGCAGCACAAGTTTGAGGTGGGGACAACTTTGGTGTGGGGTCCATCCTTCGATATAAGGATTTTTCGCAGTCAGGGCCAGGGGCCCCTGGGCACATCCTTTTTCCATTTTCCCTGGGAAAGAAAACTCAGCAGTCCAGGTTCGTGATGTCAGTTTGTAGGGCTCCCTTGGGTCTATCAGGGCAGCACAAGTTTGAGGTGGGGACAACTTCGGTGTGGGGTCCATCCTTCGATATAAGGATTTTTTGAACTGAGGCCCCAGCCCTGGGCCATGGGCCCCTGGGCACATCCTTTTTCCATTTTCCCTGGGAAAGAAAACTCAGCAGTCCAGATTCCTCATTTCAGTTTGTAGGGCTGCCTTGGGTCTATCAGGGCAGCACAAGTTTGAGGTGGGGACAACTTCGGTGTGGGGTCCATCCTTCGATATAAGGATTTTTTGCAGTCAGGGCCAGGGGCCCCTGGGCACATCCTTTTTCCATTTTCCCTGGGAAAGAAAACTCAGCATTCCAGGTTCCTGATGTCAGCTTGTAGGGCTCCCTTGGGTCTATCAGGGCAGCACAAGTTTGAGGTGGGGACAACTTCGGTGTGGGCTCCATCCTTCGATATAAGGATTTTTTGTAGTGAGGCCCCAGCCCAGGGCCATGGGCCCCTGGGCACATCCTTTTTCCATTTTCCCTGGGAAAGAAAACTCAGCAGTCCAGGTTCCTGATGTCAGTTTGTAGGGCTGCCTTGGGTCTATCAGGGCAGCACAAGTTTGAGGTGGGGACAACTTCGGTGTGGGGTCCATCCTTCGATATAAGGATTTTTTGCAGTGAGGCTCCAGCCCAGAGCCAGGGGCCCCTGGGCACATCCTTTGGCCATTTTCCCTGGGAAAGAAAACTCAGCAGTCCAGGTTCCTGATGTCAGTTTGTAGGGCTCCCTTGGGTCTATCAGGGCAGCACAAGTTTGAGGTGGGGACAACTTCGGTGTGGGGTCCATCCTTCGATATAAGGATTTTTCGCAGTCAGGGCCAGGGGCCCCTGGGCACATCCTTTTTCCATTTTCCCTGGGAAAGAAAACTCAGCAGTCCAGGTTCCTGATGTCAGTTTGTAGGGCTCCCTTGGGTCTATCAGGGCAGCACAAGTTTGAGGTGGGGACAACTTCGGTGTGGGGTCCATCCTTCGATATAAGGATTTTTTGCAGTGAGGCTCCAGCCCAGAGCCAGGGGCCCCTGGGCACATCCTTTGGCCATTTTCCCTGGGAAAGAAAACTCAGCAGTCCAGGTTCCTGATGTCAGTTTGTAGGGCTCCCTTGGGTCTATCAGGGCAGCACAAGTTTGAGGTGGGAACAACTTTGGTGTGGGGTCCATCCTTCGATATAAGGATTTTTTGCAGTCAGGGCCAAGGGCCCCCGGGCACATCCTTTTTCCATTTTCCCTGGGAAAGAAAACTCAGCAGTCCAGGTTCCTGATGTCAGTTTGTAGGGCTCCCTTGGGTCTATCAGGGCAGCACAAGTTTGAGGTGGGGACAACTTCGGTGTGGAGTCCATCCTTCGATATAAGGATTTTTTGCAGTCAGGGCCAGGGGCCCCTGGGCACATCCTTTTTCCATTTTCCCTGGGAAAGAAAACTCAGCAGTCCAGGTTCCTGATGTCAGTTTGTAGGGCTGCCTTGGGTCTATCAGGGCAGCACAAGTTTGAGGTGGGGACAACTTCGGTGTGGGCTCCATCCTTCGATATAAGGATTTTTTGCAGTGAGGCTCCAGCCCAGAGCCAGGGGCCCCTCGGCACATCCTTTGGCCATTTTCCCTGGGAAAGAAAACTCAGCAGTCCAGGTTCCTGATGTCAGTTTGTAGGGCTCCCTTGGGTCTATCAGGGCAGCACAAGTTTGAGGTGGGGACAACTTCGGTGTGGGGTCCATCCTTCGATATAAGGATTTTTTGCAGTGAGGTTCCAGCCCAGAGCCAGGGGCCCCTGGGCACATCCTTTGGCCATTTTCCCTGGGAAAGAAAACTCAGCAGTCCAGGTTCCTGATGTCAGTTTGTAGGGCTCCCTTGGGTCTATCAGGGCAGCACAAGTTTGAGGTGGGGACAACTTTGGTGTGGGGTCCATCCTTCGATATAAGGATTTTTTGTAGTCAGGGCCAGGGGCCCCCGGGCACATCCTTTTTCCATTTTCCCTGGGAAAGAAAACTCAGCAGTCCAGGTTCCTGATGTCAGTTTGTAGGGCTGCCTTGGGTCTATCAGGGCAGCACAAGTTTGAGGTGGGGACAACTTCGGTGTGGGGTCCATCCTTCGATATAAGGATTTTTTGCAGTCAGGGCCAGGGGCCCCTGGGCACATCCTTTTTCCATTTTCCCTGGGAAAGAAAACTCAGCATTCCAGGTTCCTGATGTCAGCTTGTAGGGCTCCCTTGGGTCTATCAGGGCAGCACAAGTTTGAGGTGGGGACAACTTCGGTGTGGGGTCCATCCTTCGATATAAGGATTTTTTGTAGTGAGGCCCCAGCCCAGGGCCATGGGCCCCTGGGCACATCCTTTTTCCATTTTCCCTGGGAAAGAAAACTCAGCAGTCCAGGTTCCTGATGTCAGTTTGTAGGGCTGCCTTGGGTCTATCAGGGCAGCACAAGTTTGAGGTGGGGACAACTTCGGTGTGGGGTCCATCCTTCGATATAAGGATTTTTTGCAGTGAGGCTCCAGCCCAGAGCCAGGGGCCCCTGGGCACATCCTTTTTCCATTTTCCCTGGGAAAGAAAACTCAGCAGTCCAGGTTCCTGATGTCAGTTTGTAGGGCTCCCTTGGGTCTATCAGGGCAGCACAAGTTTGAGGTGGGGACAACTTTGGTGTGGGGTCCATCCTTCGATATAAGGATTTTTTGCAGTCAGGGCCAGGGGCCCCTGGGCACATCCTTTTTCCATTTTCCCTGGGAAAGAAAACTCAGCAGTCCAGGTTCCTGATGTCAGTTTGTAGGGCTGCCTTGGGTCTATCAGGGCAGCACAAGTTTGAGGTGGGGACAACTTCGGTGTGGGGTCCATCCTTCGATATAAGGATTTTTTGCAGTGAGGCTCCAGCCCAGAGCCAGGGGCCCCTGGGCACATCCTTTGGCCATTTTCCCTGGGAAAGAAAACTCAGCAGTCCAGGTTCCTGATGTCAGTTTGTAGGGCTCCCTTGGGTCTATCAGGGCAGCACAAGTTTGAGGTGGGAACAACTTTGGTGTGGGGTCCATCCTTCGATATAAGGATTTTTTGCAGTCAGGGCCAGGGGCCCCCGGGCACATCCTTTTTCCATTTTCCCTGGGAAAGAAAACTCAGCAGTCCAGGTTCCTGATGTCAGTTTGTAGGGCTCCCTTGGGTCTATCAGGGCAGCACAAGTTTGAGGTGGGGACAACTTCGGTGTGGGGTCCATCCTTCGATATAAGGATTTTTTGCAGTCAGGGCCAGGGGCCCCTGGGCACATCCTTTTTCCATTTTCCCTGGGAAAGAAAACTCAGCATTCCAGGTTCCTGATGTCAGCTTGTAGGGCTCCCTTGGGTCTATCAGGGCAGCACAAGTTTGAGGTGGGGACAACTTCGGTGTGGGGTCCATCCTTCGATATATGGATTTTTTGTAGTGAGGCCCCAGCCCAGGGCCATGGGCCCCTGGGCACATCCTTTTTCCATTTTCCCTGGGAAAGAAAACTCAGCAGTCCAGGTTCCTGATGTCAGTTTGTAGGGCTCCCTTGGGTCTATCAGGGCAGCACAAGTTTGAGGTGGGGACAACTTCGGTGTGGGGTCCATCCTTCGATATATGGATTTTTTGTAGTGAGGCCCCAGCCCAGGGCCATGGGCCCCTGGGCACATCCTTTTTCCATTTTCCCTGGGAAAGAAAACTCAGCATTCCAGGTTCCTGATGTCAGCTTGTAGGGCTCCCTTGGGTCTATCAGGGCAGCACAAGTTTGAGGTGGGGACAACTTCGGTGTGGGGTCCATCCTTCGATATATGGATTTTTTGTAGTGAGGCCCCAGCCCAGGGCCATGGGCCCCTGGGCACATCCTTTTTCCATTTTCCCTGGGAAAGAAAACTCAGCAGTCCAGGTTCCTGATGTCAGTTTGTAGGGCTCCCTTGGGTCTATCAGGGCAGCACAAGTTTGAGGTGGGGACAACTTCGGTGTGGGGTCCATCCTTCGATATAAGGATTTTTTGCAGTCAGGGCCAGGGGCCCCCGGGCACATCCTTTTTCCATTTTCCCTGGGAAAGAAAACTCAGCAGTCCAGGTTCCTGATGTCAGTTTGTAGGGCTCCCTTGGGTCTATCAGGGCAGCACAAGTTTGAGGTGGGGACAACTTCGGTGTGGGGTCCATCCTTCGATATAAGGATTCTTTGCAGTGAGGCTCCAGCCCAGAGCCAGGGGCCCCTGGGAACATCCTTTGGCCATTTTCCCTGGGAAAGAAAACTCAGCAGTCCAGGTTCCTGATGTCAGTTTGTAGGGCTCCCTTGGGTTTATCAGGGCAGCACAAATTTGAGGTGGGGACAACTTCGGTGTGGGGTCCATCCTTCGATATAAGGATTTTTTGCAGTCAGGGCCAGGGGCCCCCGGGCACATCCTTTATCCATTTTCCCTGGGAAAGAAAACTCAGCAGTCCAGGTTGCTGATGTCAGTTTGTAGGGCTCCCTTGGGTCTATCAGGGCAGCACAAGTTTGAGGTGGGGAACACTTTGATGTGGGGTCCATCCTTCGATATAAGGATTTTTTGCAGTGAGGCTCCAACCCAGAGCCAGGGGCCCCTGGGCACATCCTTTTTCCATTTTCCCTGGGAAAGAAAACTCATCAGTCCAGGTTCCTGATGTCAGTTTGTAGGGCTCCCTTGGGTTTATCAGGGCAGCACAAGTTTGAGGTGGGGACAACTTTGGTGTGGGGTCCATCCTTCGATATAAGGATTTTTCGCAGTCAGGGCCAGGGGCCCCCGGGCACATCCTTTTTCCATTTTCCCTGGGAAAGAAAACTCAGCAGTCCAGGTTGCTGATGTCAGTTTGTAGGGCTCCCTTGGGTCTATCAGGGCAGCACAAGTTTGAGGTGGGGACAACTTCGGTGTGGGGTCCATCCTTCGATATAAGGATTTTTTGCAGTCAGGGCCAGGGGCCCCTGGGCACATCCTTTTTCCATTTTCCCTGGGAAAGAAAACTCAGCATTCCAGGTTCCTGATCTCAGCTTGTAGGGCTCCCTTGGGTCTATCAGGGCAGCACAAGTTTGAGGTGGGGACAACTTCGGTGTGGGGTCCATCCTTCGATATAAGGATTTTTTGTAGTGAGGCCCCAGCCCAGGGCCATGGGCCCCTGGGCACATCCTTTTTCCATTTTCCCTGGGAAAGAAAACTCAGCAGTCCAGGTTCCTGATGTCAGTTTGTAGGGCTGCCTTGGGTCTATCAGGGCAGCACAAGTTTGAGGTGGGGACAACTTCGGTGTGGGGTCCATCCTTCGATATAAGGATTTTTTGTAGTGAGGCCCCAGCCCAGGGCCATGGGCCCCTGGGCACATCCTTTTTCCATTTTCCCTGGGAAAGAAAACTCAGCAGTCCAGGTTCCTGATGTCAGCTTGTAGGGCTCCCTTGGGTCTATCAGGGCAGCACAAGTTTGAGGTGGGGACAACTTCGGTGTGGGGTCCATCCTTCGATATAAGGATTTTTTGAACTGAGGCCCCAGCCATGGGCCTCTGGGCACATCCTTTTTCCATTTTCCCTGGGAAAGAAAACTCAGCAGTCCAGGTTCCTCATTTCAGTTTGTAGGGCTCCCTTGGGTCTATCAGGGCAGCACAAGTTTGAGGTGGGGACAACTTCGGTGTGGGGTCCATCCTTCGATATAAGGATTCTTTGCAGTGAGGCTCCAGCCCAGAGCCAGGGGCCCCTGGGCACATCCTTTGGCCATTTTCCCTGGGAAAGAAAACTCAGCAGTCCAGGTTCCTGATGTCAGTTTGTAGGGCTCCCTTGGGTCTATCAGGGCAGCACAAGTTTGAGGTGGGGACAACTTTGATGTGGGGTCCATCCTTCGATATAAGGATTTCTTGCAGTGAGGCTCCAGCCCAGAGCCAGGGGCCCCTGGGCACATCCTTTTTCCATTTTCCCTGGGAAAGAAAACTCAGCAGTCCAGGTTCCTGATATCAGTTTGTAGGGCTCCCTTGGGTCTATCAGGGCAGCACAAGTTTGAGGTGGGAACAACTTTGGTGTGGGGTCCATCCTTCGATATAAGGATTTTTTGCAGTCAGGGCCAGGGGCCCCCGGGCAAAAACTTTGGCCATTTTCCCTGGGAAAGAAAACTCAGCAGTCCAGGTTCCTGATGTCAGTTTGTAGGGCTGCCTTGGGTCTATCAGGGCAGCACAAGTTTGAGTTGGGGACAACTTCGGTGTGGGCTCCATCCTTCGTTATAAGGATTTTTTGCAGTCAGGGCCAGGGGCCCCTGGGCACATCCTTTTTCCATTTTCCCTGGGAAAGAAAACTCAGCAGTCCAGGTTGCTGATGTCAGTTTGTAGGGCTCCCTTGGGTCTATCAGGGCAGCACAAGTTTGAGGTGGGGAACACTTTGATGTGGGGTCCATCCTTCGATATAAGGATTTTTTGCAGTGAGGCTCCAACCCAGAGCCAGGGGCCCCTGGGCACATCCTTTTTCCATTTTCCCTGGGAAAGAAAACTCATCAGTCCAGGTTCCTGATGTCAGTTTGTAGGGCTCCCTTGGGTTTATCAGGGCAGCACAAGTTTGAGGTGGGGACAACTTTGGTGTGGGGTCCATCCTTCGATATAAGGATTTTCCGCAGTCAGGGCCAGGGGCCCCCGGGCACATCCTTTTTCCATTTTCCCTGGGAAAGAAAACTCAGCAGTCCAGGTTCCTGATGTCAGTTTGTAGGGCTCCCTTGGGTCTATCAGGGCAGCACAAGTTTGAGGTGGGGACAACTTCGGTGTGGGGTCCATCCTTCGATATAAGGATTTTTTGCAGTCAGGGCCAGGGGCCCCCGGGCACATACTTTTTCCATTTTCCCTGGGAAAGAAAACTCAGCAGTCCAGGTTCCTGATGTCAGTTTGTAGGGCTCCCTTGGGTCTATCAGGGCAGCACAAGTTTGAGGTGGGGACAACTTCGGTGTGGGCTCCATCCTTCGATATAAGGATTTTTTGCAGTCAGGGCCAGGGGCCCCTGGGCACATCCTTTTTCCATTTTCCCTGGGAAAGAAAACTCAGCATTCCAGGTTCCTGATGTCAGCTTGTAGGGCTCCCTTGGGTCTATCAGGGCAGCACAAGTTTGAGGTGGGGACAACTTCGGTGTGGGGTCCATCCTTCGATATAAGGATTTTTTGTAGTGAGGCCCCAGCCCAGATCCAGGGGCCCCTGGGCACATCCTTTTTCCATTTTCCCTGGGAAAGAAAACTCAGCAGTCCAGGTTCCTGATGTCAGTTTGTAGGGCTCCCTTGGGTCTATCAGGGCAGCACAAGTTTGAGGTGGGGACAACTTCGGTGTGGGGTCCATCCTTCGATATCAGGATTCTTTGCAGTGAGGTTCCAGCCCAGAGCCAGGGGCCCCTGGGCACATCCTTTGGCCATTTTCCCTGGGAAAGAAAACTCAGCAGTCCAGGTTCCTGATGTCAGTTTGTAGGGCTCCCTTGGGTCTATCAGGGCAGCACAAGTTTGAGGTGGGGACAACTTCGGTGTGGGGTCCATCCTTCGATATAAGGATTTTTTGCAGTCAGGGCCAGGGGCCCCCGGGCACATCCTTTTTCCATTTTCCCTGGGAAAGAAAACTCAGCAGTCCAGGTTCCTGATGTCAGTTTGTAGGGCTCCCTTGGGTCTATCAGGGCAGCACAAGTTTGAGGTGGGGACAACTTCGGTGTGGGGTCCATCCTTCGATATAAGGATTCTTTGCAGTGAGGCTCCAGCCCAGAGCCAGGGGCCCCTGGGAACATCCTTTGGCCATTTTCCCTGGGAAAGAAAACTCAGCAGTCCAGGTTCCTGATGTCAGTTTGTAGGGCTCCCTTGGGTTTATCAGGGCAGCACAAATTTGAGGTGGGGACAACTTCGGTGTGGGGTCCATCCTTCGATATAAGGATTTTTTGCAGTCAGGGCCAGGGGCCCCTGGGCACATCCTTTTTCCATTTTCCCTGGGAAAGAAAACTCAGCAGTCCAGGTTGCTGATGTCAGTTTGTAGGGCTCCCTTGGGTCTATCAGGGCAGCACAAGTTTGAGGTGGGGACAACTTCGGTGTGGGGTCCATCCTTCGATATAAGGATTTTTTGTAGTGAGGCTCCAGCCCAGGGCCATGGGCCCATGGGCACATCCTTTTTCCATTTTCCCTGGGAAAGAAAACTCAGCAGTCCAGGTTCCTGATGTCAGTTTGTAGGGCTGCCTTGGGTCTATCAGGGCAGCACAAGTTTGAGGTGGGGACAACTTCGGTGTGGGGTCCATCCTTCGATATAAGGATTTTTTGTAGTGAGGCCCCAGCCCAGGGCCATGGGCCCCTGGGCACATCCTTTTTCCATTTTCCCTGGGAAAGAAAACTCAGCAGTCCAGGTTCCTGATGTCAGTTTGTAGGGCTCCCTTGGGTCTATCAGGGCAGCACAAGTTTGAGGTGGGGACAACTTTGATGTGGGGTCCATCCTTCGATATAAGGATTTTTTGCAGTGAGGCTCCAACCCAGAGCCAGGGGCCCCTGGGCACATCCTTTTTCCATTTTCCCTGGGAACGAAAACTCATCAGTCCAGGTTCCTGATGTCAGTTTGTAGGGCTCCCTTGGGTTTATCAGGGCAGCACAAGTTTGAGGTGGGGACAACTTTGGTGTGGGGTCCATCCTTCGATATAAGGATTTTTCGCAGTCAGGGCCAGGGGCCCCCGGGCACATCCATTTTCCATTTTCCCTGGGAAAGAAAACTCAGCAGTCCAGGTTCCTGATGTCAGTTTGTAGGGCTCCCTTGGGTCTATCAGGGCAGCACAAGTTTGAGGTGGGGACAACTTCGGTGTGGGCTCCATCCTTCGATATAAGGATTTTTTGCAGTGAGGCTCCAGCCCAGAGCCAGGGGCCCCTGGGCACATCCTTTTTCCATTTTCCCTGGGAAAGAAAACTCAGCAGTCCAGGTTCCTGATGTCAGTTTGTAGGGCTCCCTTAGGTTTATCAGGGCAGCACAAGTTTGAGGTGGGGACAACTTCGGTGTGGGGTCCATCCTTCGATATAAGGATTCTTTGCAGTGCGGCTCCAGCCCAGAGCCAGGGGCCCCTGGGAACATCCTTTGGCCATTTTCCCTGGGAAAGAAAACTCAGCAGTCCAGGTTCCTGATGTCAGTTTGTAGGGCTCCCTTGGGTTTATCAGGGCAGCACAAATTTGAGGTGGGGACAACTTCGGTGTGGGGTCCATCCTTCGATATAAGGATTTTTTGCAGTCAGGGCCAGGGGCCCCTGGGAACATCCTTTTTCCATTTTCCCTGGGAAAGAAAACTCCGCAGTCCAGGTTGCTGATGTCAGTTTGTAGGGCTCCCTTGGGTCTATCAGGGCAGCACAAGTTTGAGGTGGGGACAACTTCGGTGTGGGGTCCATCCTTCGATATAAGGATTCTTTGCAGTGAGGCTCCAGCCCAGAGCCAGGGGCCCCTGGGCACATCCTTTTTCCATTTTCCCTGGGAAAGAAAACTCATCAGTCCAGGTTCCTGACGTCAGTTTGTAGGGCTCCCTTGGGTTTATCAGGGCAGCACAAGTTTGAGGTGGGGACAACTTCGGTGTGGGGTCCATCCTTCGATATAAGGATTTTTTGTAGTGAGGCTCCAGCCCAGGGCCATGGGCCCCTGGGCACATCCTTTTTCCATTTTCCCTGGGAAAGAAAACTCAGCAGTCCAGGTTCCTGATGTCAGTTTGTAGGGCTGCCTTGGGTCTATCAGGGCAGCACAAGTTTGAGGTGGGGACAACTTCGGTGTGGGGTCCATCCTTCGATATAAGGATTTTTTGTAGTGAGGCCCCAGCCCAGGGCCATGGGCCCCTGGGCACATCCTTTTTCCATTTTCCCTGGGAAAGAAAACTCAGCAGTCCAGGTTCCTGATGTCAGTTTGTAGGGCTCCCTTGGGTCTATCAGGGCAGCACAAGTTTGAGGTGGGGACAACTTTGGTGTGGGGTCCATCCTTCGATATAAGGATTTTTTGAACTGAGGCCCCAGCCATGGGCCCCTGGGCACATCCTTTTTCCATTTTCCCTGGGAAAGAAAACTCCGCAGTCCAGGTTGCTGATGTCAGTTTGTAGGGCTCCCTTGGGTCTATCAGGGCAGCACAAGTTTGAGGTGGGGACAACTTCGGTGTGGGGTCCATCCTTCGATATAAGGATTCTTTGCAGTGAGGCTCCAGCCCAGTGCCAGGGGCCCCTGGGCACATCCTTTGGCCATTTTCCCTGGGAAAGAAAACTCAGCAGTCCAGGTTCCTGATGTCAGTTTGTAGGGCTGCCTTGGGTTTATCAGGGCAGCACAAGTTTGAGGTGGGGACAACTTCGGTGTGGGGTCCATCCTTCGATATAAGGATTCTTTGCAGTGAGGCTCCAGCCCAGAGCCAGGGGCCCCTGGGCACATCCTTTGGCCATTTTCCCTGGGAAAGAAAACTCAGCAGTCCAGGTTCCTGATGTCAGTTTTTAGGGCTCCCTTGGGTTTATCAGGGCAGCACAAGTTTGAGGTGGGGACAGCTTCGGTGTGAGGTCCATCCTTCGATATAAGGATTTTTTGAACTGTGGCCACAGCCCTGGGCCATGGGCCCCTGGGCACATCCTTTTTCCATTTTCCCTGGGAAAGAAAACTCCGCAGTCCAGGTTGCTGATGTCAGTTTGTAGGGCTCCCTTGGGTCTATCAGGGCAGCACAAGTTTGAGGTGGGGACAACTTCGGTGTGGGGTCCATCCTTCGATATAAGGATTCTTTGCAGTGAGGCTCCAGCCCAGAGCCAGGGGCCCCTGGGCACATCCTTTTTCCATTTTCCCTGGGAAAGAAAACTCATCAGTCCAGGTTCCTGACGTCAGTTTGTAGGGCTCCCTTGGGTTTATCAGGGCAGCACAAGTTTGAGGTGGGGACAACTTTGGTGTGGGGTCCATCCTTCGATATAAGGATTTTTCGCAGTCAGGGCCAGGGGCCCCCGGGCACATCCTTTTTCCATTTTCCCTGGGAAAGAAAACTCAGCAGTCCAGGTTCCTGATGTCAGTTTGTAGGGCTCCCTTGGGTCTATCAGGGCAGCACAAGTTTGAGGTGGGGACAACTTCGGTGTGGGGTCCATCCTTCGATATAAGGATTTTTTGCAGTCAGGGCCAGGGGCCCCTGGGCACATCCTTTTTCCATTTTCCCTGGGAAAGAAAACTCAGCATTCCAGGTTCCTGATGTCAGCTTGTAGGGCTCCCTTGGGTCTATCAGGGCAGCACAAGTTTGAGGTGGGGACAACTTCGGTGTGGGGTCCATCCTTCGATATAAGGATTTTTTGTAGTGAGGCCCCAGCCAAGGGCCATGGGCCCCTGGGCACATCCTTTTTCCATTTTCCCTGGGAAAGAAAACTCCGCAGTCCAGGTTCCTGATGTCAGTTTGTAGGGCTCCCTTGGGTCTATCAGGGCAGCACAAGTTTGATGTGGGGACAACTTCGGTGTGGGGTCCATCCTTCAATATAAGGATTTTTTGCAGTCAGGGCCAGAGGCCTCCGGGCACAACCTTTGGCCATTTTCCCTGGGAAAGAAAACTCAGCAGTCCAGGTTCCTGATGTCAGTTTGCAGGGCTCCCTTGGGTCTATCAGGGCAGCACAAGTTTGAGATGGGGACAACTTCGGTGTGGGGTCCATCCTTCGATATAAGGATTTTTTGCAATGAGGTCCCAGCCCAGGGCCAGGGGCCCCTGGGCACATCCTTTTTCCATTTTCCCTGGGAAAGAAAACTCAGCAGTCCAGGTTGCTGATGTCAGTTTGTAGGGCTCCCTTGGGTCTATCAGGGTAGCACAAGTTTGAGGTGGGGACAACTTCGGTGTGGGGTCCATCCTTCGATATAAGGATTTTTTGCAGTCAGGGCCAGGGGCCCCTGGGCACATCCTTTTTCCATTTTCCCTGGGAAAGAAAACTCAGCAGTCCAGGTTCCTGATGTCAGTTTGTAGAGCTCCCTTGGGTCTATCAGGGCAGCACAAGTTTGAGGTGGGGACAACTTCGGTGTGGGGTCCACTCTTCGATATAAGGATTATTTGCAGTGAGGTCCCAGTCCAGGGCCAGGGACCCATGGGTACAGCCTTTTTCCATTTTCCCTGAGAAAGAAAACTCAGCATTCCAGGTTCCTGATGTCAGTTTGTAGGGCATCCTTGGGTGTATCAGGGCAGCACAAGTTTGAGGTGGGGACAATTTCGGTGTGGGGTGCATCCTTCGATATAAGGATCCTTTGCGGTTAGGGCCAGGTGACCCTGGGCACATCCTTTTTCCATTTTCTCTGGGAAAGAAAACTCAGCAGTCCAGGTTCCTGATGTCAGTTTGTAGGGCTCCCTTGGGTCTATCAGGGCAGCACAAGTTTGAGGTGGGGACAACTTCGGTGTGGGGTCCATCCTTCGATATAAGGATTTTTTGAACTGTGGCCCCAGCCCTGGGCCATGGGGCCCTGGGCACATCCTTTTTCCATTTTCCCTGGGAAAGAAAACTCAGCAGTCCAGGTTCCTGATGTCAGTTTGTAGGGCTGCCTTGGGTCTATCAGGGCAGCACAAGTTTGAGGTGGGGACAACCTCGGTGTGGGGTCCATCCTTCGATATAAGGATTCTTTGCAGTGAGGCTCCAGCCCAGAGCCAGGGGCCCCTTGGCACATCCTTTGGCCATTTTCCCTGGGAAAGAAAACTCAGCAGTCCAGGTTCCTGATGTCAGTTTGTAGGGCTCCCTTGGGTTTATCAGGGCAGCACAAGTTTGAGGTGGGGACAACTTCGGTGTGGGGTCCATCCTTCGATATAAGGATTCTTCGCAGTCAGGGCCAGGGGCCCCCCGGCACATCCTTTTTCCATTTTCCCTGGGAAAGAAAACTCATCAGTCCAGGTTGCTGATGTCAGTTTGTAGGGCTCCCTTGGGTCTATCAGGGCAGCACAAGTTTGAGGTGGGGACAACTTCGGTGTGGGGTCCATCCTTCGATATAAGGATTTTTCGCAGTCAGGGCCAGGGGCCCCTGAGCACATCCTTTTTCCATTTTCCCTGGGAAAGAAAACTCAGCAGTCCAGGTTCCTGAGGTCAGCTTGTAGGGCTCCCTTGGGTCTATCAGGGCAGCACAAGTTTGAGGTGGGGACAACTTCGGTGTGGGGTCCATCCTTCGATATAAGGATTTTTTGAACTGAGGCCCCAGCCCTGGGCCATGGGCCCCTGGGCACATCCTTTTTCCATTTTCCCTGGGAAAGAAAACTCAGCAGTCCAGGTTCCTGATGTCAGTTTGTAGGGCTCCCTTGGGTCTATCAGGGCAGCACAAGTTTGAGGTGGGGACAACTTCGGTGTGGGGTCCATCCTTCGATATAAGGATTCTTTGCAGTGAGGCTCCAGCCCAGAGCCAGGGGCCCCTGGGCACATCCTTTGGCCATTTTCCCTGGGAAAGAAAACTCAGCAGTCCAGGTTCCTGATGTCAGTTTGTAGGGCTCCCTTGGGTCTATCAGGGCAGCACAAGTTTGAGGTGGGGACAACTTCGGTGTGGGGTCCATCCTTCGATATAAGGATTTTTTGCAGTCAGGGCCAGGGGCCCCCGGGCACATCCTTTTTCCATTTTCCCTGGGAAAGAAAACTCAGCAGTCCAGGTTGCTGATGTCAGTTTGTACGGCTTCTTGGGTCTATCAGGGCAGCACAAGTTTGAGGTGGGGACAACTTCGGTGTGGGGTCCATCCTTCGATATAAGGATTTTTTGAACTGAGGCCCCAGCCCTGGGCCATGGGCCCCTGGGCACATCCTTTTTCCATTTTCCCTGGGAAAGAAAACTCAGCAGTCCAGGTTCCTCATTTCAGTTTGTAGGGCTCCCTTGGGTCTATCAGGGCAGCACAAGTTTGAGGTGGGGACAACTTCGGTGTGGGGTCCATCCTTCGATATAAGGATTCTTTGCAGTGAGGCTCCAGCCCAGAGCCAGGGGCCCCTGGGAACATCCTTTGGCCATTTTCCCTGGGAAAGAAAACTCAGCAGTCCAGGTTCCTGATGTCAGTTTGTAGGGCTCCCTTGGGTCTATCAGGGCAGCACAAGTTTGAGGTGGGGACAACTTCGGTGTGGGGTCCATCCTTCGATATAAGGATTTTTTGCAGTCAGGGCCAGGGGCCCCCGGGCACATCCTTTTTCCATTTTCCCTGGGAAAGAAAACTCAGCAGTCCAGGTTGCTGATGTCAGTTTGTAGGGCTCCCTTGGGTCTATCAGGGCAGCACAAGTTTGAGGTGGGGACAACTTCGGTGTGGGGTCCATCCTTCTATATAAGGATTTTTTGTAGTGAGGCCCCAGCCCAGGGCCATGGGCCACTGGGCACAACCTTTTTCCATTTTCCCTGGGAAAGAAAACTCAGCAGTCCAGGTTCCTGATGTCAGTTTGTAGGGCTCCCTTGGGTCTATCAGGGCAGCACAAGTTTGAGGTGGGGACAACTTCGGTGTGGGGTCCATCCTTCGATATAAGGATTCTTTGCAGTGAGGCTCCAGCCCAGTGCCAGGGGCCCCTGGGCACATCCTTTGGCCATTTTCCCTGGGAAAGAAAACTCAGCAGTCCAGGTTCCTGATGTCAGTTTGTAGGGCTGCCTTGGGTCTATCAGGGCAGCACAAGTTTGAGGTGGGGACAACTTTGGTGTGGGGTCCATCCTTCGATATAAGGAGTTTTTGCAGTCAGGGCCAGGGGCCCCCGGGCACATCCTTTTTCCATTTTCCCTGGGAAAGAAAACTCAGCAGTCCAGGTTCCTGATGTCAGTTTGTAGAGCTCCCTTGGGTCTATCAGGGCAGCAAAAGTTTGAGGTGGGGACAACTTCGGTGTGGGGTCCATCCTTCGATATAAGGATTTTTTGAACTGTGGCCCCAGCTCTGGGCCATGGGCCCCTGGGCACATCCTTTTTCCATTTTCCCTGGGAAAGAAAACTCAGCAGTCCAGGTTCCTGATGTCAGTTTGTAGGGCTCCCTTGGGTCTATCAGGGCAGCACAAGTTTGATGTGGGGACAACTTCGGTGTGGGCTCCATCCTTCAATATAAGGATTTTTTGCAGTCAGGGCCAGAGGCCTCCGGGCACAACCTTTGGCCATTTTCCCTGGGAAAGAAAACTCAGCAGTCCAGGTTCCTGATGTCAGTTTGCAGGGCTCCCTTGGGTCTATCAGGGCAGCACAAGTTTGAGATGGGGACAACTTCGGTGTGGGGTCCATCCTTCGATATAAGGATTTTTTGCAATGAGGTCCCAGCCCAGGGCCAGGGGCCCCTGGGCACATCCTTTTTCCATTTTCCCTGGGAAAGAAAACTCAGCAGTCCAGGTTGCTGATGTCAGTTTGTAGGGCTCCCTTGGGTCTATCAGGGTAGCACAAGTTTGAGGTGGGGACAACTTCGGTGTGGGGTCCATCCTTCGATATAAGGATTTTTTGCAGTCAGGGCCAGGGGCCCCTGGGCACATCCTTTGGCCATTTTCCCTGGGAAAGAAAACTCAGCAGTCCAGGTTCCTGATGTCAGTTTGTAGAGCTCCCTTGGGTCTATCAGGGCAGCACAAGTTTGAGGTGGGGACAACTTCGGTGTGGGGTCCATCCTTCGATATAAGGATTTTTTGCAGTCAGGGCCAGAGGCCTCCGGGCACAACCTTTGGCCATTTTCCCTGGGAAAGAAAACTCAGCAGTCCAGGTTCCTGATGTCAGTTTGCAGGGCTCCCTTGGGTCTATCAGGGCAGCACAAGTTTGAGATGGGGACAACTTCGGTGTGGGGTCCATCCTTCGATATAAGGATTTTTTGCAATGAGGTCCCAGCCCAGGGCCAGGGGCCCCTGGGCACATCCTTTTTCCATTTTCCCTGGGAAAGAAAACTCAGCAGTCCAGGTTGCTGATGTCAGTTTGTAGGGCTCCCTTGGGTCTATCAGGGTAGCACAAGTTTGAGGTGGGGACAACTTCGGTGTGGGGTCCATCCTTCGATATAAGGATTTTTTGCAGTCAGGGCCAGGGGCCCCTGGGCACATCCTTTTTCCATTTTCCCTGGGAAAGAAAACTCAGCAGTCCAGGTTCCTGATGTCAGTTTGTAGAGCTCCCTTGGGTCTATCAGGGCAGCACAAGTTTGAGGTGGGGACAACTTCGGTGTGGGGTCCACTCTTCGATATAAGGATTATTTGCAGTGAGGTCCCAGTCCAGGGCCAGGGACCCATGGGTACAGCCTTTTTCCATTTTCCCTGAGAAAGAAAACTCAGCATTCCAGGTTCCTGATGTCAGTTTGTAGGGCATCCTTGGGTGTATCAGGGCAGCACAAGTTTGAGGTGGGGACAATTTCGGTGTGGGGTGCATCCTTCGATATAAGGATCCTTTGCGGTTAGGGCCAGGTGACCCTGGGCACATCCTTTTTCCATTTTCTCTGGGAAAGAAAACTCAGCAGTCCAGGTTCCTGATGTCAGTTTGTAGGGCTCCCTTGGGTCTATCAGGGCAGCACAAGTTTGAGGTGGGGACAACTTCGGTGTGGGGTCCATCCTTCGATATAAGGATTTTTTGAACTGTGGCCCCAGCCCTGGGCCATGGGGCCCTGGGCACATCCTTTTTCCATTTTCCCTGGGAAAGAAAACTCAGCAGTCCAGGTTCCTGATGTCAGTTTGTAGGGCTGCCTTGGGTCTATCAGGGCAGCACAAGTTTGAGGTGGGGACAACCTCGGTGTGGGGTCCATCCTTCGATATAAGGATTCTTTGCAGTGAGGCTCCAGCCCAGAGCCAGGGGCCCCTTGGCACATCCTTTGGCCATTTTCCCTGGGAAAGAAAACTCAGCAGTCCAGGTTCCTGATGTCAGTTTGTAGGGCTCCCTTGGGTTTATCAGGGCAGCACAAGTTTGAGGTGGGGACAACTTCGGTGTGGGGTCCATCCTTCGATATAAGGATTCTTCGCAGTCAGGGCCAGGGGCCCCCCGGCACATCCTTTTTCCATTTTCCCTGGGAAAGAAAACTCATCAGTCCAGGTTGCTGATGTCAGTTTGTAGGGCTCCCTTGGGTCTATCAGGGCAGCACAAGTTTGAGGTGGGGACAACTTCGGTGTGGGGTCCATCCTTCGATATAAGGATTTTTCGCAGTCAGGGCCAGGGGCCCCTGGGCACATCCTTTTTCCATTTTCCCTGGGAAAGAAAACTCAGCAGTCCAGGTTCCTGAGGTCAGCTTGTAGGGCTCCCTTGGGTCTATCAGGGCAGCACAAGTTTGAGGTGGGGACAACTTCGGTGTGGGGTCCATCCTTCGATATAAGGATTCTTTGCAGTGAGGCTCCAGCCCAGAGCCAGGGGCCCCTGGGCACATCCTTTGGCCATTTTCCCTGGGAAAGAAAACTCAGCAGTCCAGGTTCCTGATGTCAGTTTGTAGGGCTCCCTTGGGTCTATCAGGGCAGCACAAGTTTGAGGTGGGGACAACTTCGGTGTGGGGTCCATCCTTCGATATAAGGATTCTTTGCAGTGAGGCTCCAGCCCAGAGCCAGGGGCCCCTGGGCACATCCTTTGGCCATTTTCCCTGGGAAAGAAAACTCAGCAGTCCAGGTTCCTGATGTCAGTTTGTAGGGCTCCCTTGGGTCTATCAGGGCAGCACAAGTTTGAGGTGGGGACAACTTCGGTGTGGGGTCCATCCTTCGATATAAGGATTTTTTGCAGTCAGGGCCAGGGGCCCCCGGGCACATCCTTTTTCCATTTTCCCTGGGAAAGAAAACTCAGCAGTCCAGGTTGCTGATGTCAGTTTGTAGGGCTCCCTTGGGTCTATCAGGGCAGCACAAGTTTGAGGTGGGGACAACTTCGGTGTGGGGTCCATCCTTCGATATAAGGATTTTTTGTAGTGAGGCCCCAGCCCAGGGCCATGGGCCACTGGGCACAACCTTTTTCCATTTTCCCTGGGAAAGAAAACTCAGCAGTCCAGGTTCCTGATGTCAGTTTGTAGGGCTCCCTTGGGTCTATCAGGGCAGCACAAGTTTGAGGTGGGGACAACTTCGGTGTGGGGTCCATCCTTCGATATAAGGATTCTTTGCAGTGAGGCTCCAGCCCAGTGCCAGGGGCCCCTGGGCACATCCTTTGGCCATTTTCCCTGGGAAAGAAAACTCAGCAGTCCAGGTTCCTGATGTCAGTTTGTAGGGCTGCCTTGGGTCTATCAGGGCAGCACAAGTTTGAGGTGGGGACAACTTTGGTGTGGGGTCCATCCTTCGATATAAGGATTTTTTGCAGTCAGGGCCAGGGGCCCCCGGGCACATCCTTTTTCCATTTTCCCTGGGAAAGAAAACTCAGCAGTCCAGGTTCCTGATGTCAGTTTGTAGGGCTCCCTTGGGTCTATCAGGGCAGCACAAGTTTGAGGTGGGGACAACTTTGGTGTGGGGTCCATCCTTCGATATAAGGATTTTTTGAACTGTGGCCCCAGCTCTGGGCCATGGGCCCCTGGGCACATCCTTTTTCCATTTTCCCTGGGAAAGAAAACTCAGCAGTCCAGGTTCCTGATGTCAGTTTGTAGGGCTCCCTTGGGTCTATCAGGGCAGCACAAGTTTGATGTGGGGACAACTTCGGTGTGGGGTCCATCCTTCAATATAAGGATTTTTTGCAGTCAGGGCCAGAGGCCTCCGGGCACAACCTTTGGCCATTTTCCCTGGGAAAGAAAACTCAGCAGTCCAGGTTCCTGATGTCAGTTTGCAGGGCTCCCTTGGGTCTATCAGGGCAGCACAAGTTTGAGATGGGGACAACTTCGGTGTGGGGTCCATCCTTCGATATAAGGATTTTTTGCAATGAGGTCCCAGCCCAGGGCCAGGGGCCCCTGGGCACATCCTTTTTCCATTTTCCCTGGGAAAGAAAACTCAGCAGTCCAGGTTGCTGATGTCAGTTTGTAGGGCTCCCTTGGGTCTATCAGGGTAGCACAAGTTTGAGGTGGGGACAACTTCGGTGTGGGGTCCATCCTTCGATATAAGGATTTTTTGCAGTCAGGGCCAGGGGCCCCTGGGCACATCCTTTGGCCATTTTCCCTGGGAAAGAAAACTCAGCAGTCCAGGTTCCTGATGTCAGTTTGTAGAGCTCCCTTGGGTCTATCAGGGCAGCACAAGTTTGAGGTGGGGACAACTTCGGTGTGGGGTCCATCCTTCGATATAAGGATTCTTCGCAGTCAGGGCCAGGGGCCCCCCGGCACATCCTTTTTCCATTTTCCCTGGGAAAGAAAACTCAGCAGTCCAGGTTCCTGATGTCAGTTTGTAGGGCTGCCTTGGGTCTATCAGGGCAGCACAAGTTTGAGGTGGGGACAACTTCGGTGTGGGGTCCACTCTTCGATATAAGGATTATTTGCAGTGAGGTCCCAGTCCAGGGCCAGGGACCCATGGGTACAGCCTTTTTCCATTTTCCCTGAGAAAGAAAATTCAGCATTCCAGGTTCCTGATGTCAGTTTGTAGGGCATCCTTGGGTGTATCAGGGCAGCACAAGTTTGAGGTGGGGACAATTTCGGTGTGGGGTGCATCCTTCGATATAAGGATCCTTTGCGGTTAGGGCCAGGTGACCCTGGGCACATCCTTTTTCCATTTTCCCTGGGAAAGAAAACTCAGCAGTCCAGGTTCCTGATGTCAGTTTGTAGGGCTCCCTTGGGTCTATCAGGGCAGCACAAGTTTGAGGTGGGGACAACTTCGGTGTGGGGTCCATCCTTCGATATAAGGATTTTTTGAACTGTGGCCCCAGCCCTGGGCCATGGGGCCCTGGGCACATCCTTTTTCCATTTTCCCTGGGAAAGAAAACTCAGCAGTCCAGGTTCCTGATGTCAGTTTGTAGGGCTGCCTTGGGTCTATCAGGGCAGCACAAGTTTGAGGTGGGGACAACCTCGGTGTGGGGTCCATCCTTCGATATAAGGATTCTTTGCAGTGAGGCTCCAGCCCAGAGCCAGGGGCCCCTTGGCACATCCTTTGGCCATTTTCCCTGGGAAAGAAAACTCAGCAGTCCAGGTTCCTGATGTCAGTTTGTAGGGCTCCCTTGGGTTTATCAGGGCAGCACAAGTTTGAGGTGGGGACAACTTCGGTGTGGGGTCCATCCTTCGATATAAGGATTCTTCGCAGTCAGGGCCAGGGGCCCCCCGGCACATCCTTTTTCCATTTTCCCTGGGAAAGAAAACTCAGCAGTCCAGGTTCCTGAGGTCAGTTTGTAGGGCTCCCTTGGGTGTATCAGGGCAGCACAAGTTTGAGGTGGGGACAACTTCGGTGTGGGGTCCATCCTTCGATATAAGGATTTTTTGAACTGAGGCCCCAGCCCTGGGCCATGGGCCCCTGGGCACATCCTTTTTCCATTTTCCCTGGGAAAGAAAACTCAGCAGTCCAGGTTCCTGATGTCAGTTTGTAGGGCTCCCTTGGGTCTATCAGGGCAGCACAAGTTTGAGGTGGGGACAACTTCGGTGTGGGGTCCATCCTTCGATATAAGGATTCTTTGCAGTGAGGCTCCAGCCCAGAGCCAGGGGCCCCTGGGCACATCCTGTGGCCATTTTCCCTGGGAAAGAAAACTCAGCAGTCCAGGTTCCTGATGTCAGTTTGTAGGGCTCCCTTGGGTCTATCAGGGCAGCACAAGTTTGAGGTGGGGACAACTTCGGTGTGGGGTCCATCCTTCGATATAAGGATTTTTTGCAGTCAGGGCCAGGGGCCCCCGGGCACATCCTTTTTCCATTTTCCCTGGGAAAGAAAACTCAGCAGTCCAGGTTGCTGATGTCAGTTTGTACGGCTTCTTGGGTCTATCAGGGCAGCACAAGTTTGAGGTGGGGACAACTTCGGTGTGGGGTCCATCCTTCGATATAAGGATTTTTTGAACTGAGGCCCCAGCCCTGGGCCATGGGCCCCTGGGCACATCCTTTTTCCATTTTCCCTGGGAAAGAAAACTCAGCAGTCCAGGTTCCTCATTTCAGTTTGTAGGGCTCCCTTGGGTCTATCAGGGCAGCACAAGTTTGAGGTGGGGACAACTTCGGTGTGGGGTCCATCCTTCGATATAAGGATTCTTTGCAGTGAGGCTCCAGCCCAGAGCCAGGGGCCCCTGGGAACATCCTTTGGCCATTTTCCCTGGGAAAGAAAACTCAGCAGTCCAGGTTCCTGATGTCAGTTTGTAGGGCTCCCTTGGGTCTATCAGGGCAGCACAAGTTTGAGGTGGGGACAACTTCGGTGTGGGGTCCATCCTTCGATATAAGGATTTTTTGCAGTCAGGGCCAGGGGCCCCTGGGCACATCCTTTTTCCATTTTCCCTGGGAAAGAAAACTCAGCAGTCCAGGTTGCTGATGTCAGTTTGTAGGGCTCCCTTGGGTATATCAGGGCAGCACAAGTTTGAGGTGGGGACAAATTCGGTGTGGGGTCCATCCTTCGATATAAGGATTTTTTGTAGTGAGGCCCCAGCCCAGGGCCATGGGCCACTGGGCACAACCTTTTTCCATTTTCCCTGGGAAAGAAAACTCAGCAGTCCAGGTTCCTGATGTCAGTTTGTAGGGCTCCCTTGGGTCTATCAGGGCAGCACAAGTTTGAGGTGGGGACAACTTCGGTGTGGGGTCCATCCTTCGATATAAGGATTCTTTGCAGTGAGGCTCCAGCCCAGTGCCAGGGGCCCCTGGGCACATCCTTTGGCCATTTTCCCTGGGAAAGAAAACTCAGCAGTCCAGGTTCCTGATGTCAGTTTGTAGGGCTGCCTTGGGTCTATCAGGGCAGCACAAGTTTGAGGTGGGGACAACTTTGGTGTGGGGTCCATCCTTCGATATAAGGATTTTTTGCAGTCAGGGCCAGGGGCCCCCGGGCACATCCTTTTTCCATTTTCCCTGGGAAAGAAAACTCAGCAGTCCAGGTTCCTGATGTCAGTTTGTAGGGCTCCCTTGGGTCTATCAGGGCAGCACAAGTTTGAGGTGGGGACAACTTTGGTGTGGGGTCCATCCTTCGATATAAGGATTTTTTGAACTGTGGCCCCAGCTCTGGGCCATGGGCCCCTGGGCACATCCTTTTTCCATTTTCCCTGGGAAAGAAAACTCAGCAGTCCAGGTTCCTGATGTCAGTTTGTAGAGCTCCCTTGGGTCTATCAGGGCAGCACAAGTTTGAGGTGGGGACAACTTCGGTGTGGGGTCCATCCTTCGATATAAGGATTTTTTGCAGTCAGGGCCAGGGGCCCCTGGGCACATCCTTTTTCCATTTTCCCTGGGAAAGAAAACTCAGCATTCCAGGTTCCTGATGTCAGCTTGTAGGGCTCCCTTGGGTCTATCAGGGCAGCACAAGTTTGAGGTGGGGACAACTTCGGTGTGGGGTCCATCCTTCGATATAAGGATTTTTTGTAGTGAGGCCCCAGCCCAGGGCCATGGGCCCCTGGGCACATCCTTTTTCCATTTTCCCTGGGAAAGAAAACTCAGCAGTCCAGGTTCCTGATGTCAGTTTGTAGGGCTCCCTTGGGTCTATCAGGGCAGCACAAGTTTGAGGTGGGGACAACTTCGGTGTGGGGTCCATCCTTCGATATAAGGATTTTTTGCAGTGAGGCTCCAGCCCAGAGCCAGGGGCCCCTGGGCACATCCTTTGGCCATTTTCCCTGGGAAAGAAAACTCAGCAGTCCAGGTTCCTGATGTCAGTTTGTAGGGCTCCCTTGGGTCTATCAGGGCAGCACAAGTTTGAGGTGGGGACAACTTTGGTGTGGGGTCCATCCTTCGATATAAGGATTTTTCGCAGTCAGGGCCAGGGGCCCCTGGGCACATCCTTTTTCCATTTTCCCTGGGAAAGAAAACTCAGCAGTCCAGGTTCCTGATGTCAGTTTGTAGGGCTCCCTTGGGTCTATCAGGGCAGCACAAGTTTGAGGTGGGGACAACTTCGGTGTGGGGTCCATCCTTCGATATAAGGATTTTTTGTAGTGAGGGCCCTACCCAGGGCCAGGGGTCCCCGGGCACATCCTTTTTCCATTTTCCCTGGGAAAGAAAACTCAGCAGTCCAGGTTCCTGATGTCAGTTTGTAGGGCTCCCTTGGGTATATCAGGGCAGCACAAGTTTGAGGTGGGGACAACTTCGGTGTGGGCTCCATCCTTCGATATAAGGATTCTTTGCAGTGAGGCTCCAGCCCAGAGCCAGGGGCCCCTGGGCTCATCCTTTGGCCATTTTCCCTGGGAAAGAAAACTCAGCAGTCCAGGTTCCTGATGTCAGTTTGTAGGGCATCCTTGGGTGTATCAGGGCAGCACAAGTTTGAGGTGGGGACAACTTCGGTGTGGGGTCCATCCTTCGATATAAGGATTTTTTGCAGTCAGGGCCAGGGGCCCCCGGGCACATCCTTTTTCCATTTTCCCTGGGAAAGAAAACTCAGCAGTCCAGGTTCCTGATGTCAGTTTGTAGGGCTCCCTTGGGTCTATCAGGGCAGCACAAGTTTGAGGTGGGGACAACTTTGGTGTGGGGTCCATCCTTCGATATAAGGATTTTTTGCAGTGAGGCTCCAGCCCAGAGCCAGGGGCCCCTGGGCACACCCTTTGGCCATTTTCCCTGGGAAAGAAAACTCAGCAGTCCAGGTTCCTGATGTCAGTTTGTAGGGCTCCCTTGGGTTTATCAGGGCAGCACAAATTTGAGGTGGGGACAACTTCGGTGTAGGGTCCATCCTTCGATATAAGGATTTTTTGCAGTCAGGGCCAGGGGCCCCTGGGCACATCCTTTTTCCATTTTCCCTGGGAAAGAAAACTCAGCAGTCCAGGTTGCTGATGTCAGTTTGTAGGGCTCCCTTGGGTCTATCAGGGCAGCACAAGTTTGAGGTGGGGACAACTTTGATGTGGGGTCCATCCTTCGATATAAGGATTTTTTGCAGTGAGGCTCCAACCCAGAGCCAGGGGCCCCTGGGCACATCCTTTTTCCATTTTCCCTGGGAAAGAAAACTCAGCAGTCCAGGTTGCTGATGTCAGTTTGTAGGGCTGCCTTGGGTCTATCAGGGCAGCACAAGTTTGAGGTGGGGACAACTTTGGTGTGGGGTCCATCCTTCGATATAAGGATTTTTTGTAGTGAGGCCCCAGCCCAGGGCCATGGGCCCCTGGGCACATCCTTTTTCCATTTTCCCTGGGAAAGAAAACTCAGCAGTCCAGGTTCCTGATGTCAGTTTGTAGGGCTCCCTTGGGTCTATCAGGGCAGCACAAGTTTGAGGTGGGGACAACTTTGGTGTGGGGTCCATCCTTCGATATAAGGATTTTTTGAACTGAGGCCCCAGCCATGGGCCCCTGGGCACATCCTTTTTCCATTTTCCCTGGGAAAGAAAACTCAGCAGTCCAGGTTCCTCATTTCAGTTTGTAGGGCTCCCTTGGGTGTATCAGGGCAGCACATGTTTGAGGTGGGGACAACTTCGGTGTGGGGTCCATCCTTCGATATAAGGATTTTTTGCAGTCAGGGCCAGGGGCCCCCGGGCACATCCTTTTTCCATTTTCCCTGGGAAAGAAAACTCATCAGTCCAGGTTCCTGATGTCAGTTTGTAGGGCTCCCTTGGGTCTATCAGGGCAGCACAAGTTTGAGGTGGGGACAACTTTGATGTGGGGTCCATCCTTCGATATAAGGATTTTTTGCAGTGAGGCTCCAACCCAGAGCCAGGGGCCCCTGGGAACATCCTTTTTCCATTTTCCCTGGGAAAGAAAACTCATCAGTCCAGGTTCCTGATGTCAGTTTGTAGGGCTCCCTTGGGTTTATCAGGGCAGCACAAGTTTGAGGTGGGGACAACTTTGGTGTGGGGTCCATCCTTCGATATAAGGATTTTTCGCAGTCAGGGCCAGGGGCCCCCGGGCACATCCTTTTTCCATTTTCCCTGGGAAAGAAAACTCAGCAGTCCAGGTTCCTGATGTCAGTTTGTAGGGCTCCCTTGGGTCTATCAGGGCAGCACAAGTTTGAGGTGGGGACAACTTCGGTGTGGGCTCCATCCTTCGATATAAGGATTCTTTGCAGTGAGGCTCCAGCCCAGAGCCAGGGGCCCCTGGGCACATCCTTTTTCCATTTTCCCTGGGAAAGAAAACTCAGCAGTCCAGGTTCCTGATGTCAGTTTGTAGGGCTCCCTTGGGTCTATCAGGGCAGCACAAGTTTGAGGTGGGGACAACTTCGGTGTGGGGTCCATCCTTCGATATAAGGATTTTTTGAACTGTGGCCCCAGCCCTGGGCCATGGGGCCCTGGTCACATCCTTTTTCCATTTTCCCTGGGAAAGAAAACTCAGCAGTCCAGGTTCCTGATGTCAGTTTGTAGGGCTGCCTTGGGTCTATCAGGGCAGCACAAGTTTGAGGTGGGGACAACTTCGGTGTGGGGTCCATCCTTCGATATAAGGATTCTTTGCAGTGAGGCTCCAGCCCAGTGCCAGGGGCCCCTGGGCACATCCTTTGGCCATTTTCCCTGGGAAAGAAAACTCAGCAGTCCAGGTTCCTGATGTCAGTTTGTAGGGCTGCCTTGGGTCTATCAGGGCAGCACAAGTTTGAGGTGGGGACAACTTTGGTGTGGGGTCCATCCTTCGATATAAGGATTTTTTGCAGTCAGGGCCAGGGGCCCCCGGGCACATCCTTTTTCCATTTTCCCTGGGAAAGAAAACTCAGCAGTCCAGGTTCCTGATGTCAGTTTGTAGGGCTCCCTTGGGTCTATCAGGGCAGCACAAGTTTGAGGTGGGGACAACTTTGGTGTGGGGTCCATCCTTCGATATAAGGATTTTTTGAACTGTGGCCCCAGCTCTGGGCCATGGGCCCCTGGGCACATCCTTTTTCCATTTTCCCTGGGAAAGAAAACTCAGCAGTCCAGGTTCCTGATGTCAGTTTGTAGGGCTCCCTTGGGTCTATCAGGGCAGCACAAGTTTGATGTGGGGACAACTTCGGTGTGGGGTCCATCCTTCAATATAAGGATTTTTTGCAGTCAGGGCCAGAGGCCTCCGGGCACAACCTTTGGCCATTTTCCCTGGGAAAGAAAACTCAGCAGTCCAGGTTCCTGATGTCAGTTTGCAGGGCTCCCTTGGGTCTATCAGGGCAGCACAAGTTTGAGATGGGGACAACTTCGGTGTGGGGTCCATCCTTCGATATAAGGATTTTTTGCAATGAGGTCCCAGCCCAGGGCCAGGGGCCCCTGGGCACATCCTTTTTCCATTTTCCCTGGGAAAGAAAACTCAGCAGTCCAGGTTGCTGATGTCAGTTTGTAGGGCTCCCTTGGGTCTATCAGGGTAGCACAAGTTTGAGGTGGGGACAACTTCGGTGTGGGGTCCATCCTTCGATATAAGGATTTTTTGCAGTCAGGGCCAGGGGCCCCTGGGCACATCCTTTGGCCATTTTCCCTGGGAAAGAAAACTCAGCAGTCCAGGTTCCTGATGTCAGTTTGTAGAGCTCCCTTGGGTCAATCAGGGCAGCACAAGTTTGAGGTGGGGACAACTTCGGTGTGGGGTCCATCCTTCGATATAAGGATTTTTTGCAGTCAGGGCCAGGGGCCCCTGGGCACAACCTTTTTCCATTTTCCCTGGGAAAGAAAACTCAGCAGTCCAGGTTCCTGATGTCAGTTTGTAGGGCTGCCTTGGGTCTATCAGGGCAGCACAAGTTTGAGGTGGGGACAACTTCGGTGTGGGGTCCACTCTTCGATATAAGGATTATTTGCAGTGAGGTCCCAGTCCAGGGCCAGGGACCCATGGGTACAGCCTTTTTCCATTTTCCCTGAGAAAGAAAACTCAGCATTCCAGGTTCCTGATGTCAGTTTGTAGGGCATCCTTGGGTGTATCAGGGCAGCACAAGTTTGAGGTGGGGACAATTTCGGTGTGGGGTGCATCCTTCGATATAAGGATCCTTTGCGGTTAGGGCCAGGTGACCCTGGGCACATCCTTTTTCCATTTTCCCTGGGAAAGAAAACTCAGCAGTCCAGGTTCCTGATGTCAGTTTGTAGGGCTCCCTTGGGTCTATCAGGGCAGCACAAGTTTGAGGTGGGGACAACTTCGGTGTGGGGTCCATCCTTCGATATAAGGATTTTTTGTAGTGAGGCCCCAGCCCAGGGCCATGGGCCACTGGGCACAACCTTTTTCCATTTTCCCTGGGAAAGAAAACTCAGCAGTCCAGGTTCCTGATGTCAGTTTGTAGGGCTCCCTTGGGTCTATCAGGGCAGCACAAGTTTGAGGTGGGGACAACTTCGGTGTGGGGTCCATCCTTCGATATAAGGATTCTTTGCAGTGAGGCTCCAGCCCAGTGCCAGGGGCCCCTGGGCACATCCTTTGGCCATTTTCCCTGGGAAAGAAAACTCAGCAGTCCAGGTTCCTGATGTCAGTTTGTAGGGCTGCCTTGGGTCTATCAGGGCAGCACAAGTTTGAGGTGGGGACAACTTTGGTGTGGGGTCCATCCTTCGATATAAGGATTTTTTGCAGTCAGGGCCAGGGGCCCCCGGGCACATCCTTTTTCCATTTTCCCTGGGAAAGAAAACTCAGCAGTCCAGGTTGCTGATGTCAGTTTGTAGGGCTCCCTTGGGTCTATCAGGGCAGCACAAGTTTGAGGTGGGGACAACTTTGGTGTGGGGTCCATCCTTCGATATAAGGATTTTTTGAACTGTGGCCCCAGCTCTGGGCCATGGGCCCCTGGGCACATCCTTTTTCCATTTTCCCTGGGAAAGAAAACTCAGCAGTCCAGGTTCCTGATGTCAGTTTGTAGGGCTCCCTTGGGTCTATCAGGGCAGCACAAGTTTGATGTGGGGACAACTTCGGTGTGGGGTCCATCCTTCAATATAAGGATTTTTTGCAGTCAGGGCCAGAGGCCTCCGGGCACAACCTTTGGCCATTTTCCCTGGGAAAGAAAACTCAGCAGTCCAGGTTCCTGATGTCAGTTTGCAGGGCTCCCTTGGGTCTATCAGGGCAGCACAAGTTTGAGATGGGGACAACTTCGGTGTGGGGTCCATCCTTCGATATAAGGATTTTTTGCAATGAGGTCCCAGCCCAGGGCCAGGGGCCCCTGGGCACATCCTTTTTCCATTTTCCCTGGGAAAGAAAACTCAGCAGTCCAGGTTGCTGATGTCAGTTTGTAGGGCTCCCTTGGGTCTATCAGGGTAGCACAAGTTTGAGGTGGGGACAACTTCGGTGTGGGGTCCATCCTTCGATATAAGGATTTTTTGCAGTCAGGGCCAGGGGCCCCTGGGCACATCCTTTGGCCATTTTCCCTGGGAAAGAAAACTCAGCAGTCCAGGTTCCTGATGTCAGTTTGTAGAGCTCCCTTGGGTCTATCAGGGCAGCACAAGTTTGAGGTGGGGACAACTTCGGTGTGGGGTCCATCCTTCGATATAAGGATTCTTCGCAGTCAGGGCCAGGGGCCCCCCGGCACATCCTTTTTCCATTTTCCCTGGGAAAGAAAACTCAGCAGTCCAGGTTCCTGATGTCAGTTTGTAGGGCTGCCTTGGGTCTATCAGGGCAGCACAAGTTTGAGGTGGGGACAACTTCGGTGTGGGGTCCACTCTTCGATATAAGGATTATTTGCAGTGAGGTCCCAGTCCAGGGCCAGGGACCCATGGGTACAGCCTTTTTCCATTTTCCCTGAGAAAGAAAACTCAGCATTCCAGGTTCCTGATGTCAGTTTGTAGGGCATCCTTGGGTGTATCAGGGCAGCACAAGTTTGAGGTGGGGACAATTTCGGTGTGGGGTGCATCCTTCGATATAAGGATCCTTTGCGGTTAGGGCCAGGTGACCCTGGGCACATCCTTTTTCCATTTTCCCTGGGAAAGAAAACTCAGCAGTCCAGGTTCCTGATGTCAGTTTGTAGGGCTCCCTTGGGTCTATCAGGGCAGCACAAGTTTGAGGTGGGGACAACTTCGGTGTGGGGTCCATCCTTCGATATAAGGATTTTTTGAACTGTGGCCCCAGCCCTGGGCCATGGGGCCCTGGGCACATCCTTTTTCCATTTTCCCTGGGAAAGAAAACTCAGCAGTCCAGGTTCCTGATGTCAGTTTGTAGGGCTGCCTTGGGTCTATCAGGGCAGCACAAGTTTGAGGTGGGGACAACCTCGGTGTGGGGTCCATCCTTCGATATAAGGATTCTTTGCAGTGAGGCTCCAGCCCAGAGCCAGGGGCCCCTTGGCACATCCTTTGGCCATTTTCCCTGGGAAAGAAAACTCAGCAGTCCAGGTTCCTGATGTCAGTTTGTAGGGCTCCCTTGGGTTTATCAGGGCAGCACAAGTTTGAGGTGGGGACAACTTCGGTGTGGGGTCCATCCTTCGATATAAGGATTCTTCGCAGTCAGGGCCAGGGGCCCCCCGGCACATCCTTTTTCCATTTTCCCTGGGAAAGAAAACTCAGCAGTCCAGGTTCCTGAGGTCAGTTTGTAGGGCTCCCTTGGGTGTATCAGGGCAGCACAAGTTTGAGGTGGGGACAACTTCGGTGTGGGGTCCATCCTTCGATATAAGGATTTTTTGAACTGAGGCCCCAGCCCTGGGCCATGGGCCCCTGGGCACATCCTTTTTCCATTTTCCCTGGGAAAGAAAACTCAGCAGTCCAGGTTCCTGATGTCAGTTTGTAGGGCTCCCTTGGGTCTATCAGGGCAGCACAAGTTTGAGGTGGGGACAACTTCGGTGTGGGGTCCATCCTTCGATATAAGGATTCTTTGCAGTGAGGCTCCAGCCCAGAGCCAGGGGCCCCTGGGCACATCCTTTGGCCATTTTCCCTGGGAAAGAAAACTCAGCAGTCCAGGTTCCTGATGTCAGTTTGTAGGGCTCCCTTGGGTCTATCAGGGCAGCACAAGTTTGAGGTGGGGACAACTTCGGTGTGGGGTCCATCCTTCGATATAAGGATTTTTTGCAGTCAGGGCCAGGGGCCCCCGGGCACATCCTTTTTCCATTTTCCCTGGGAAAGAAAACTCAGCAGTCCAGGTTGCTGATGTCAGTTTGTACGGCTTCTTGGGTCTATCAGGGCAGCACAAGTTTGAGGTGGGGACAACTTCGGTGTGGGGTCCATCCTTCGATATAAGGATTTTTTGAACTGAGGCCCCAGCCCTGGGCCATGGGCCCCTGGGCACATCCTTTTTCCATTTTCCCTGGGAAAGAAAACTCAGCAGTCCAGGTTCCTCATTTCAGTTTGTAGGGCTCCCTTGGGTCTATCAGGGCAGCACAAGTTTGAGGTGGGGACAACTTCGGTGTGGGGTCCATCCTTCGATATAAGGATTCTTTGCAGTGAGGCTCCAGCCCAGAGCCAGGGGCCCCTGGGAACATCCTTTTGCCATTTTCCCTGGGAAAGAAAACTCAGCAGTCCAGGTTCCTGATGTCAGTTTGTAGGGCTCCCTTGGGTCTATCAGGGCAGCACAAGTTTGAGGTGGGGACAACTTCGGTGTGGGGTCCATCCTTCGATATAAGGATTTTTTGCAGTCAGGGCCAGGGGCCCCTGGGCACATCCTTTTTCCATTTTCCCTGGGAAAGAAAACTCAGCAGTCCAGGTTGCTGATGTCAGTTTGTAGGGCTCCCTTGGGTATATCAGGGCAGCACAAGTTTGAGGTGGGGACAAATTCGGTGTGGGGTCCATCCTTCGATATAAGGATTTTTTGTAGTGAGGCCCCAGCCCAGGGCCATGGGCCACTGGGCACAACCTTTTTCCATTTTCCCTGGGAAAGAAAACTCAGCAGTCCAGGTTCCTGATGTCAGTTTGTAGGGCTCCCTTGGGTCTATCAGGGCAGCACAAGTTTGAGGTGGGGACAACTTCGGTGTGGGGTCCATCCTTCGATATAAGGATTCTTTGCAGTGAGGCTCCAGCCCAGTGCCAGGGGCCCCTGGGCACATCCTTTGGCCATTTTCCCTGGGAAAGAAAACTCAGCAGTCCAGGTTCCTGATGTCAGTTTGTAGGGCTGCCTTGGGTCTATCAGGGCAGCACAAGTTTGAGGTGGGGACAACTTTGGTGTGGGGTCCATCCTTCGATATAAGGATTTTTTGCAGTCAGGGCCAGGGGCCCCCGGGCACATCCTTTTTCCATTTTCCCTGGGAAAGAAAACTCAGCAGTCCAGGTTCCTGATGTCAGTTTGTAGGGCTCCCTTGGGTCTATCAGGGCAGCACAAGTTTGAGGTGGGGACAACTTTGGTGTGGGGTCCATCCTTCGATATAAGGATTTTTTGAACTGTGGCCCCAGCTCTGGGCCATGGGCCCCTGGGCACATCCTTTTTCCATTTTCCCTGGGAAAGAAAACTCAGCAGTCCAGGTTCCTGATGTCAGTTTGTAGAGCTCCCTTGGGTCTATCAGGGCAGCACAAGTTTGAGGTGGGGACAACTTCGGTGTGGGGTCCATCCTTCGATATAAGGATTTTTTGCAGTCAGGGCCAGGGGCCCCTGGGCACATCCTTTTTCCATTTTCCCTGGGAAAGAAAACTCAGCATTCCAGGTTCCTGATGTCAGCTTGTAGGGCTCCCTTGGGTCTATCAGGGCAGCACAAGTTTGAGGTGGGGACAACTTCGGTGTGGGGTCCATCCTTCGATATAAGGATTTTTTGTAGTGAGGCCCCAGCCCAGGGCCATGGGCCCCTGGGCACATCCTTTTTCCATTTTCCCTGGGAAAGAAAACTCAGCAGTCCAGGTTCCTGATGTCAGTTTGTAGGGCTCCCTTGGGTCTATCAGGGCAGCACAAGTTTGAGGTGGGGACAACTTCGGTGTGGGGTCCATCCTTCGATATAAGGATTTTTTGCAGTGAGGCTCCAGCCCAGAGCCAGGGGCCCCTGGGCACATCCTTTGGCCATTTTCCCTGGGAAAGAAAACTCAGCAGTCCAGGTTCCTGATGTCAGTTTGTAGGGCTCCCTTGGGTCTATCAGGGCAGCACAAGTTTGAGGTGGGGACAACTTTGGTGTGGGGTCCATCCTTCGATATAAGGATTTTTCGCAGTCAGGGCCAGGGGCCCCTGGGCACATCCTTTTTCCATTTTCCCTGGGAAAGAAAACTCAGCAGTCCAGGTTCCTGATGTCAGTTTGTAGGGCTCCCTTGGGTCTATCAGGGCAGCACAAGTTTGAGGTGGGGACAACTTCGGTGTGGGGTCCATCCTTCGATATAAGGATTTTTTGTAGTGAGGGCCCTACCCAGGGCCAGGGGTCCCCGGGCACATCCTTTTTCCATTTTCCCTGGGAAAGAAAACTCAGCAGTCCAGGTTCCTGATGTCAGTTTGTAGGGCTCCCTTGGGTATATCAGGGCAGCACAAGTTTGAGGTGGGGACAACTTCGGTGTGGGCTCCATCCTTCGATATAAGGATTCTTTGCAGTGAGGCTCCAGCCCAGAGCCAGGGGCCCCTGGGCTCATCCTTTGGCCATTTTCCCTGGGAAAGAAAACTCAGCAGTCCAGGTTCCTGATGTCAGTTTGTAGGGCATCCTTGGGTGTATCAGGGCAGCACAAGTTTGAGGTGGGGACAACTTCGGTGTGGGGTCCATCCTTCGATATAAGGATTTTTTGCAGTCAGGGCCAGGGGCCCCCGGGCACATCCTTTTTCCATTTTCCCTGGGAAAGAAAACTCAGCAGTCCAGGTTCCTGATGTCAGTTTGTAGGGCTCCCTTGGGTCTATCAGGGCAGCACAAGTTTGAGGTGGGGACAACTTCGGTGTGGGGTCCATCCTTCGATATAAGGATTTTTTGCAGTGAGGCTCCAGCCCAGAGCCAGGGGCCCCTGGGCACACCCTTTGGCCATTTTCCCTGGGAAAGAAAACTCAGCAGTCCAGGTTCCTGATGTCAGTTTGTAGGGCTCCCTTGGGTTTATCAGGGCAGCACAAATTTGAGGTGGGGACAACTTCGGTGTAGGGTCCATCCTTCGATATAAGGATTTTTTGCAGTCAGGGCCAGGGGCCCCTGGGCACATCCTTTTTCCATTTTCCCTGGGAAAGAAAACTCAGCAGTCCAGGTTGCTGATGTCAGTTTGTAGGGCTCCCTTGGGTCTATCAGGGCAGCACAAGTTTGAGGTGGGGACAACTTTGATGTGGGGTCCATCCTTCGATATAAGGATTTTTTGCAGTGAGGCTCCAACCCAGAGCCAGGGGCCCCTGGGCACATCCTTTTTCCATTTTCCCTGGGAAAGAAAACTCAGCAGTCCAGGTTGCTGATGTCAGTTTGTAGGGCTCCCTTGGGTCTATCAGGGCAGCACAAGTTTGAGGTGGGGACAACTTTGGTGTGGGGTCCATCCTTCGATATAAGGGTTTTTTGTAGTGAGGCCCCAGCCCAGGGCCATGGGCCCCTGGGCACATCCTTTTTCCATTTTCCCTGGGAAAGAAAACTCAGCAGTCCAGGTTCCTGATGTCAGTTTGTAGGGCTCCCTTGGGTCTATCAGGGCAGCACAAGTTTGAGGTGGGGACAACTTTGGTGTGGGGTCCATCCTTCGATATAAGGATTTTTTGAACTGAGGCCCCAGCCATGGGCCCCTGGGCACATCCTTTTTCCATTTTCCCTGGGAAAGAAAACTCAGCAGTCCAGGTTCCTCATTTCAGTTTGTAGGGCTCCCTTGGGTGTATCAGGGCAGCACATGTTTGAGGTGGGGACAACTTCGGTGTGGGGTCCATCCTTCGATATAAGGATTTTTTGCAGTCAGGGCCAGGGGCCCCCGGGCACATCCTTTTTCCATTTTCCCTGGGAAAGAAAACTCATCAGTCCAGGTTCCTGATGTCAGTTTGTAGGGCTCCCTTGGGTCTATCAGGGCAGCACAAGTTTGAGGTGGGGACAACTTTGATGTGGGGTCCATCCTTCGATATAAGGATTTTTTGCAGTGAGGCTCCAACCCAGAGCCAGGGGCCCCTGGGAACATCCTTTTTCCATTTTCCCTGGGAAAGAAAACTCATCAGTCCAGGTTCCTGATGTCAGTTTGTAGGGCTCCCTTGGGTTTATCAGGGCAGCACAAGTTTGAGGTGGGGACAACTTTGGTGTGGGGTCCATCCTTCGATATAAGGATTTTTCGCAGTCAGGGCCAGGGGCCCCCGGGCACATCCTTTTTCCATTTTCCCTGGGAAAGAAAACTCAGCAGTCCAGGTTCCTGATGTCAGTTTGTAGGGCTCCCTTGGGTCTATCAGGGCAGCACAAGTTTGAGGTGGGGACAACTTCGGTGTGGGCTCCATCCTTCGATATAAGGATTCTTTGCAGTGAGGCTCCAGCCCAGAGCCAGGGGCCCCTGGGCACATCCTTTTTCCATTTTCCCTGGGAAAGAAAACTCAGCAGTCCAGGTTCCTGATGTCAGTTTGTAGGGCTCCCTTGGGTCTATCAGGGCAGCACAAGTTTGAGGTGGGGACAACTTCGGTGTGGGGTCCATCCTTCGATATAAGGATTTTTTGAACTGTGGCCCCAGCCCTGGGCCAGGGGCCCCTGGGCACATCCTTTTTCCATTTTCCCTGGGAAAGAAAACTCAGCAGTCCAGGTTCCTGATGTCAGTTTGTAGGGCTGCCTTGGGTCTATCAGGGCAGCACAAGTTTGAGGTGGGGACAACTTCGGTGTGGGGTCCATCCTTCGATATAAGGATTCTTTGCAGTGAGGCTCCAGCCCAGTGCCAGGGGCCCCTGGGCACATCCTTTGGCCATTTTCCCTGGGAAAGAAAACTCAGCAGTCCAGGTTCCTGATGTCAGTTTGTAGGGCTGCCTTGGGTCTATCAGGGCAGCACAAGTTTGAGGTGGGGACAACTTTGGTGTGGGGTCCATCCTTCGATATAAGGATTTTTTGCAGTCAGGGCCAGGGGCCCCCGGGCACATCCTTTTTCCATTTTCCCTGGGAAAGAAAACTCAGCAGTCCAGGTTCCTGATGTCAGTTTGTAGGGCTCCCTTGGGTCTATCAGGGCAGCACAAGTTTGAGGTGGGGACAACTTTGGTGTGGGGTCCATCCTTCGATATAAGGATTTTTTGAACTGTGGCCCCAGCTCTGGGCCATGGGCCCCTGGGCACATCCTTTTTCCATTTTCCCTGGGAAAGAAAACTCAGCAGTCCAGGTTCCTGATGTCAGTTTGTAGGGCTCCCTTGGGTCTATCAGGGCAGCACAAGTTTGATGTGGGGACAACTTCGGTGTGGGGTCCATCCTTCAATATAAGGATTTTTTGCAGTCAGGGCCAGAGGCCTCCGGGCACAACCTTTGGCCATTTTCCCTGGGAAAGAAAACTCAGCAGTCCAGGTTCCTGATGTCAGTTTGCAGGGCTCCCTTGGGTCTATCAGGGCAGCACAAGTTTGAGATGGGGACAACTTCGGTGTGGGGTCCATCCTTCGATATAAGGATTTTTTGCAATGAGGTCCCAGCCCAGGGCCAGGGGCCCCTGGGCACATCCTTTTTCCATTTTCCCTGGGAAAGAAAACTCAGCAGTCCAGGTTGCTGATGTCAGTTTGTAGGGCTCCCTTGGGTCTATCAGGGTAGCACAAGTTTGAGGTGGGGACAACTTCGGTGTGGGGTCCATCCTTCGATATAAGGATTTTTTGCAGTCAGGGCCAGGGGCCCCTGGGCACATCCTTTGGCCATTTTCCCTGGGAAAGAAAACTCAGCAGTCCAGGTTCCTGATGTCAGTTTGTAGAGCTCCCTTGGGTCAATCAGGGCAGCACAAGTTTGAGGTGGGGACAACTTCGGTGTGGGGTCCATCCTTCGATATAAGGATTTTTTGCAGTCAGGGCCAGGGGCCCCTGGGCACAACCTTTTTCCATTTTCCCTGGGAAAGAAAACTCAGCAGTCCAGGTTCCTGATGTCAGTTTGTAGGGCTGCCTTGGGTCTATCAGGGCAGCACAAGTTTGAGGTGGGGACAACTTCGGTGTGGGGTCCACTCTTCGATATAAGGATTATTTGCAGTGAGGTCCCAGTCCAGGGCCAGGGACCCATGGGTACAGCCTTTTTCCATTTTCCCTGAGAAAGAAAACTCAGCATTCCAGGTTCCTGATGTCAGTTTGTAGGGCATCCTTGGGTGTATCAGGGCAGCACAAGTTTGAGGTGGGGACAATTTCGGTGTGGGGTGCATCCTTCGATATAAGGATCCTTTGCGGTTAGGGCCAGGTGACCCTGGGCACATCCTTTTTCCATTTTCCCTGGGAAAGAAAACTCAGCAGTCCAGGTTCCTGATGTCAGTTTGTAGGGCTCCCTTGGGTCTATCAGGGCAGCACAAGTTTGAGGTGGGGACAACTTCGGTGTGGGGTCCATCCTTCGATATAAGGATTTTTTGAACTGTGGCCCCAGCCCTGGGCCATGGGGCCCTGGGCACATCCTTTTTCCATTTTCCCTGGGAAAGAAAACTCAGCAGTCCAGGTTCCTGATGTCAGTTTGTAGGGCTGCCTTGGGTCTATCAGGGCAGCACAAGTTTGAGGTGGGGACAACCTCGGTGTGGGGTCCATCCTTCGATATAAGGATTCTTTGCAGTGAGGCTCCAGCCCAGAGCCAGGGGCCCCTTGGCACATCCTTTGGCCATTTTCCCTGGGAAAGAAAACTCAGCAGTCCAGGTTCCTGATGTCAGTTTGTAGGGCTCCCTTGGGTTTATCAGGGCAGCACAAGTTTGAGGTGGGGACAACTTCGGTGTGGGGTCCATCCTTCGATATAAGGATTCTTCGCAGTCAGGGCCAGGGGCCCCCCGGCACATCCTTTTTCCATTTTCCCTGGGAAAGAAAACTCAGCAGTCCAGGTTCCTGATGTCAGTTTGTAGGGCTCCCTTGGGTCTATCAGGGCAGCACAAGTTTGAGGTGGGGACAACTTCGGTGTGGGGTCCATCCTTCGATATAAGGATTTTTTGAACTGAGGCCCCAGCCCTGGGCCATGGGCCCCTGGGCACATCCTTTTTCCATTTTCCCTGGGAAAGAAAACTCATCAGTCCAGGTTCCTGATGTCAGTTTGTAGGGCTCCCTTGGGTCTATCAGGGCAGCACAAGTTTGAGGTGGGGACAACTTCGGTGTGGGGTCCATCCTTCGATATAAGGATTCTTTGCAGTGAGGCTCCAGCCCAGAGCCAGGGGCCCCTGGGCACATCCTTTGGCCATTTTCCCTGGGAAAGAAAACTCAGCAGTCCAGGTTCCTGATGTCAGTTTGTAGGGCTCCCTTGGGTCTATCAGGGCAGCACAAGTTTGAGGTGGGGACAACTTCGGTGTGGGGTCCATCCTTCGATATAAGGATTTTTTGCAGTCAGGGCCAGGGGCCCCCGGGCACATCCTTTTTCCATTTTCCCTGGGAAAGAAAACTCAGCAGTCCAGGTTGCTGATGTCAGTTTGTACGGCTTCTTGGGTCTATCAGGGCAGCACAAGTTTGAGGTGGGGACAACTTCGGTGTGGGGTCCATCCTTCGATATAAGGATTTTTTGAACTGAGGCCCCAGCCCTGGGCCATGGGCCCCTGGGCACATCCTTTTTCCATTTTCCCTGGGAAAGAAAACTCAGCAGTCCAGGTTCCTCATTTCAGTTTGTAGGGCTCCCTTGGGTCTATCAGGGCAGCACAAGTTTGAGGTGGGGACAACTTCGGTGTGGGGTCCATCCTTCGATATAAGGATTCTTTGCAGTGAGGCTCCAGCCCAGAGCCAGGGGCCCCTGGGAACATCCTTTGGCCATTTTCCCTGGGAAAGAAAACTCAGCAGTCCAGGTTCCTGATGTCAGTTTGTAGGGCTCCCTTGGGTCTATCAGGGCAGCACAAGTTTGAGGTGGGGACAACTTCGGTGTGGGGTCCATCCTTCGATATAAGGATTTTTTGCAGTCAGGGCCAGGGGCCCCTGGGCACATCCTTTTTCCATTTTCCCTGGGAAAGAAAACTCAGCAGTCCAGGTTGCTGATGTCAGTTTGTAGGGCTCCCTTGGGTATATCAGGGCAGCACAAGTTTGAGGTGGGGACAACTTCGGTGTGGGGTCCATCCTTCGATATAAGGATTTTTTGTAGTGAGGCCCCAGCCCTGGGCCATGGGCCCCTGGGCACATCCTTTTTCCATTTTCCCTGGGAAAGAAAACTCAGCAGTCCAGGTTCCTGATGTCAGTTTGTAGGGCTCCCTTGGGTCTATCAGGGCAGCACAAGTTTGAGGTGGGGACAATTTCGGTGTGGGGTCCATCCTTCGATATAAGGATTCTTTGCAGTGAGGCTCCAGCCCAGTGCCAGGGGCCCCTGGGCACATCCTTTGGCCATTTTCCCTGGGAAAGAAAACTCAGCAGTCCAGGTTCCTGATGTCAGTTTGTAGGGCTGCCTTGGGTCTATCAGGGCAGCACAAGTTTGAGGTGGGGACAACTTTGGTGTGGGGTCCATCCTTCGATATAAGGATTTTTTGCAGTCAGGGCCAGGGGCCCCCGGGCACATCCTTTTTCCATTTTCCCTGGGAAAGAAAACTCAGCAGTCCAGGTTCCTGATGTCAGTTTGTAGGGCTCCCTTGGGTCTATCAGGGCAGCACAAGTTTGAGGTGGGGACAACTTTGGTGTGGGGTCCATCCTTCGATATAAGGATTTTTTGAACTGTGGCCCCAGCTCTGGGCCATGGGCCCCTGGGCACATCCTTTTTCCATTTTCCCTGGGAAAGAAAACTCAGCAGTCCAGGTTCCTGATGTCAGTTTGTAGAGCTCCCTTGGGTCTATCAGGGCAGCACAAGTTTGAGGTGGGGACAACTTCGGTGTGGGGTCCATCCTTCGATATAAGGATTTTTTGCAGTCAGGGCCAGGGGCCCCTGGGCACATCCTTTTTCCATTTTCCCTGGGAAAGAAAACTCAGCATTCCAGGTTCCTGATGTCAGCTTGTAGGGCTCCCTTGGGTCTATCAGGGCAGCACAAGTTTGAGGTGGGGACAACTTCGGTGTGGGGTCCATCCTTCGATATAAGGATTTTTTGTAGTGAGGCCCCAGCCCAGGGCCATGGGCCCCTGGGCACATCCTTTTTCCATTTTCCCTGGGAAAGAAAACTCAGCAGTCCAGGTTCCTGATGTCAGTTTGTAGGGCTCCCTTGGGTCTATCAGGGCAGCACAAGTTTGAGGTGGGGACAACTTCGGTGTGGGGTCCATCCTTCGATATAAGGATTTTTTGCAGTGAGGCTCCAGCCCAGAGCCAGGGGCCCCTGGGCACATCCTTTGGCCATTTTCCCTGGGAAAGAAAACTCAGCAGTCCAGGTTCCTGATGTCAGTTTGTAGGGCTCCCTTGGGTCTATCAGGGCAGCACAAGTTTGAGGTGGGGACAACTTTGGTGTGGGGTCCATCCTTCGATATAAGGATTTTTCGCAGTCAGGGCCAGGGGCCCCTGGGCACATCCTTTTTCCATTTTCCCTGGGAAAGAAAACTCAGCAGTCCAGGTTCCTGATGTCAGTTTGTAGGGCTCCCTTGGGTCTATCAGGGCAGCACAAGTTTGAGGTGGGGACAACTTCGGTGTGGGGTCCATCCTTCGATATAAGGATTTTTTGTAGTGAGGGCCCTACCCAGGGCCAGGGGTCCCCGGGCACATCCTTTTTCCATTTTCCCTGGGAAAGAAAACTCAGCAGTCCAGGTTCCTGATGTCAGTTTGTAGGGCTCCCTTGGGTATATCAGGGCAGCACAAGTTTGAGGTGGGGACAACTTCGGTGTGGGCTCCATCCTTCGATATAAGGATTCTTTGCAGTGAGGCTCCAGCCCAGAGCCAGGGGCCCCTGGGCTCATCCTTTGGCCATTTTCCCTGGGAAAGAAAACTCATCAGTCCAGGTTCCTGATGTCAGTTTGTAGGGCTCCCTTGGGTCTATCAGGGCAGCACAAGTTTGAGGTGGGGACAACTTCGGTGTGGGCTCCATCCTTCGATATAAGGATTTTTTGCAGTCAGGGCCAGGGGCCCCCGGGCACATCCTTTTTCCATTTTCCCTGGGAAAGAAAACTCAGCAGTCCAGGTTCCTGATGTCAGTTTGTAGGGCTCCCTTGGGTCTATCAGGGCAGCACAAGTTTGAGGTGGGGACAACTTCGGTGTGGGGTCCATCCTTCGATATAAGGATTTTTTGCAGTGAGGCTCCAGCCCAGAGCCAGGGGCCCCTGGGCACATCCTTTGGCCATTTTCCCTGGGAAAGAAAACTCAGCAGTCCAGGTTCCTGATGTCAGTTTGTAGGGCTCCCTTGGGTTTATCAGGGCAGCACAAATTTGAGGTGGGGACAACTTCGGTGTAGGGTCCATCCTTCGATATAAGGATTTTTTGCAGTCAGGGCCAGGGGCCCCTGGGCACATCCTTTTTCCATTTTCCCTGGGAAAGAAAACTCAGCAGTCCAGGTTCCTGATGTCAGTTTGTAGGGCTCCCTTGGGTCTATCAGGGCAGCACAAGTTTGAGGTGGGGACAACTTTGATGTGGGGTCCATCCTTCGATATAAGGATTTTTTGCAGTGAGGCTCCAACCCAGAGCCAGGGGCCCCTGGGCACATCCTTTTTCCATTTTCCCTGGGAAAGAAAACTCATCAGTCCAGGTTCCTGATGTCAGTTTGTAGGGCTCCCTTGGGTTTATCAGGGCAGCACAAGTTTGAGGTGGGGACAACTTTGGTGTGGGGTCCATCCTTCGATATAAGGATTTTTTGCAGTCAGGGCCAGGGGCCCCTGGGCACATCCTTTGGCCATTTTCCCTGGGAAAGAAAACTCAGCAGTCCAGGTTCCTGATGTCAGTTTGTAGGGCTCCCTTGGGTCTATCAGGGCAGCACAAGTTTGAGGTGGGGACAACTTTGGTGTGGGGTCCATCCTTCGATATAAGAATTTTTCGCAGTCAGGGCCAGGGGCCCCTGGGCACATCCTTTTTCCATTTACCCTGGGAAAGAAAACTCAGCAGTCCAGGTTCCTGATGTCAGTTTGTAGGGCTCCCTTGGGTCTATCAGGGCAGCACAAGTTTGAGGTGGGGACAACTTCGGTGTGGGGTCCATCCTTCGATATAAGGATTTTTTGTAGTGAGGGCCCTACCCAGGGCCAGGGGTCCCCGGGCACATCCTTTTTCCATTTTCCCTGGGAAAGAAAACTCAGCAGTCCAGGTTCCTGATGTCAGTTTGTAGGGCTCCCTTGGGTATATCAGGGCAGCACAAGTTTGAGGTGGGGACAACTTCGGTGTGGGCTCCATCCTTCGATATAAGGATTCTTTGCAGTGAGGCTCCAGCCCAGAGCCAGGGGCCCCTGGGCTCATCCTTTGGCCATTTTCCCTGGGAAAGAAAACTCATCAGTCCAGGTTCCTGATGTCAGTTTGTAGGGCTCCCTTGGGTCTATCAGGGCAGCACAAGTTTGAGGTGGGGACAACTTCGGTGTGGGGTCCATCCTTCGATATAAGGATTTTTTGCAGTCAGGGCCAGGGGCCCCCGGGCACATCCTTTTTCCATTTTCCCTGGGAAAGAAAACTCAGCAGTCCAGGTTCCTCATTTCAGTTTGTAGGGCTCCCTTGGGTCTATCAGGGCAGCACAAGTTTGAGGTGGGGACAACTTCGGTGTGGGGTCCATCCTTCGATATAAGGATTTTTTGCAGTGAGGCTCCAGCCCAGAGCCAGGGGCCCCTGGGCACATCCTTTGGCCATTTTCCCTGGGAAAGAAAACTCAGCAGTCCAGGTTCCTGATGTCAGTTTGTAGGGCTCCCTTGGGTTTATCAGGGCAGCACAAATTTGAGGTGGGGACAACTTCGGTGTAGGGTCCATCCTTCGATATAAGGATTTTTTGCAGTCAGGGCCAGGGAACCCTGGGCACATCCTTTTTCCATTTTCCCTGGGAAAGAAAACTCAGCAGTCCAGGTTCCTGATGTCAGTTTGTAGGGCTCCCTTGGGTCTATCAGGGCAGCACAAGTTTGAGGTGGGGACAACTTTGATGTGGGGTCCATCCTTCGATATAAGGATTTTTTGCAGTGAGGCTCCAACCCAGAGCCAGGGGCCCCTGGGCACATCCTTTTTCCATTTTCCCTGGGAAAGAAAACTCAGAAGTCCAGGTTCCTGATGTCAGTTTGTAGGGCTCCCTTGGGTTTATCAGGGCAGCACAAGTTTGAGGTGGGGACAACTTTGGTGTGGGGTCCATCCTTCGATATAAGGATTTTTCGCAGTCAGGGCCAGGGGCCCCTGGGCACATCCTTTTTCCATTTTCCCTGGGAAAGAAAACTCAGCAGTCCAGGTTCCTGATGTCAGTTTGTAGGGCTCCCTTGGGTCTATCAGGGCAGCACAAGTTTGAGGTGGGGACAACTTCGGTGTGGGGTCCATCCTTCGATATAAGGATTTTTTGCAGTCAGGGCCAGGGGCCCCTGGGCACATCCTTTTTCCATTTTCCCTGGGAAAGAAAACTCAGCATTCCAGGTTCCTGATGTCAGCTTGTAGGGCTCCTTTGGGTCTATCAGGGCAGCACAAGTTTGAGGTGGGGACAACTTCGGTGTGGGGTCCATCCTTCGATATAAGGATTTTTTGTAGTGAGGCTCCAGCCCAGAGCCAGGGGCCCCTGGGCACATCCTTTTTCCATTTTCCCTGGGAAAGAAAACTCAGCAGTCCAGGTTCCTGATGTCAGTTTGTAGGGCTGCCTTGGGTCTATCAGGGCAGCACAAGTTTGAGGTGGGGACAACTTCGGTGTGGGGTCCATCCTTCGATATAAGGATTTTTTGAACTGAGGCCCCAGCCATGGGCCCCTGGGCACATCCTTTTTCCATTTTCCCTGGGAAAGAAAACTCAGCAGTCCAGGTTCCTCATTTCAGTTTGTAGGGCTCCCTTGGGTGTATCAGGGCAGCACATGTTTGAGGTGGGGACAACTTCGGTGTGGGGTCCATCCTTCGATATAAGGACTTTTTGCAGTCAGGGCCAGGGGCCCCCGGGCACATCCTTTTTCCATTTTCCCTGGGAAAGAAAACTCATCAGTCCAGGTTCCTGATGTCAGTTTGTAGGGCTCCCTTGGGTCTATCAGGGCAGCACAAGTTTGAGGTGGGGACAACTTTGATGTGGGGTCCATCCTTCGATATAAGGATTTTTTGCAGTGAGGCTCCAACCCAGAGCCAGGGGCCCCTGGGAACATCCTTTTTCCATTTTCCCTGGGAAAGAAAACTCATCAGTCCAGGTTCCTGATGTCAGTTTGTAGGGCTCCCTTGGGTTTATCAGGGCAGCACAAGTTTGAGGTGGGGACAACTTTGGTGTGGGGTCCATCCTTCGATATAAGGATTTTTCGCAGTCAGGGCCAGGGGCCCCCGGGCACATCCTTTTTCCATTTTCCCTGGGAAAGAAAACTCAGCAGTCCAGGTTCCTGATGTCAGTTTGTAGGGCTCCCTTGGGTCTATCAGGGCAGCACAAGTTTGAGGTGGGGACAACTTCGGTGTGGGCTCCATCCTTCGATATAAGGATTCTTTGCAGTGAGGCTCCAGCCCAGAGCCAGGGGCCCCTGGGCACATCCTTTTTCCATTTTCCCTGGGAAAGAAAACTCAGCAGTCCAGGTTCCTGATGTCAGTTTGTAGGGCTCCCTTGGTTCTATCAGGGCAGCACAAGTTTGATGTGGGGACAACTTCGGTGTGGGGTCCATCCTTCGATATAAGGATTTTTTGAACTGTGGCCCCAGCCCTGGGCCATGGGGCCCTGGTCACATCCTTTTTCCATTTTCCCTGGGAAAGAAAACTCAGCAGTCCAGGTTCCTGATGTCAGTTTGTAGGGCTGCCTTGGGTCTATCAGGGCAGCACAAGTTTGAGGTGGGGACAACTTCGGTGTGGGGTCCATCCTTCGATATATGGATTCTTTGCAGTGAGGCTCCAGCCCAGAGCCAGGGGCCCCTTGGCACATCCTTTGGCCATTTTCCCTGGGAAAGAAAACTCATCAGTCCAGGTTCCTGATGTCAGTTTGAAGGGCTCCCTTGGGTTTATCAGGGCAGCACAAGTTTGAGGTGGGGACAACTTTGGTGTGGGGTCCATCCTTCGATATAAGGATTTTTCGCAGTCAGGGCCAGGGGCCCCCGGGCACATCCTTTTTCCATTTTCCCTGGGAAAGAAAACTCAGCAGTCCAGGTTCCTGATGTCAGTTTGTAGGGCTGCCTTGGGTCTATCAGGGCAGCACAAGTTTGAGGTGGGGACAACTTCGGTGTGGGGTCCATCCTTCGATATAAGGATTTTTTGCAGTCAGGGCCAGGGGCCCCTGGGCACATCCTTTTTCCATTTTCCCTGGGAAAGAAAACTCAGCATTCCAGGTTCCTGATGTCAGCTTGTAGGGCTCCCTTGGGTCTATCAGGGCAGCACAAGTTTGAGGTGGGGACAAATTCGGTGTGGGGTCCATCCTTCGATATAAGGATTTTTTGTAGTGAGGCCCCAGCCCAGGGCCATGGGCCCCTGGGCACATCCTTTTTCCATTTTCCCTGGGAAAGAAAACTCAGCAGTCCGGGTTACTGATGTCAGTTTGTAGGGCTCCCTTGGGTCTATCAGGGCAGCACAAGTTTGAGGTGGGGACAACTTCGGTGTGGGGTCCATCCTTCGATATAAGGATTCTTTGCAGTGAGGCTCCAGCCCAGTGCCAGGGGCCCCTGGGCACATCCTTTGGCCATTGTCCCTGGGAAAGAAAACTCAGCAGTCCAGGTTCCTGATGTCAGTTTGTAGGGCTCCCTTGGGTCTATCAGGGCAGCACAAGTTTGAGGTGGGGACAACTTTGGTGTGGGGTCCATCCTTCGATATAAGGATTTTTTGCAGTCAGGGCCAGGGGCCCCCGGGCACATCCTTTTTCCATTTTCCCTGGGAAAGAAAACTCAGCAGTCCAGGTACCTGATGTCAGTTTGTAGGGCTCCCTTGGGTCTATCAGGGCAGCACAAGTTTGAGGTGGGGACAACTTCGGTGTGGGGTCCATCCTTCGATATAAGGATTTTTTGAACTGTGGCCCCAGATCTGGGCCATGGGCCCTTGGGCACATCCTTTTTCCATTTTCCCTGGGAAAGAAAACTCAGCAGTCCAGGTTCCTGATGTCAGTTTGTAGGGCTGCCTTGGGTCTATCAGGGCAGCACAAGTTTGAGGTGGGGACAACTTCGGTGTGGGGTCCATCCTTCGATATAAGGATTCTTTGCAGTGAGGCTCCAGCCCAGAGCCAGGGGCCCCTGGGCACATCCTTTGGCCATTTTCCCTGGGAAAGAAAACTCAGCAGTCCAGGTTCCTGATGTCAGTTTGTAGGGCTCCCTTGGGTCTATCAGGGCAGCACAAGTTTGAGGTGGGGACAACTTCGGTGTGGGGTCCATCCTTCGATATAAGGATTTTTTGCAGTCAGGGCCAGGGGCCCCCGGGCACATCCTTTTTCCATTTTCCCTGGGAAAGAAAACTCAGCATTCCAGGTTCCTGATGTCAGTTTGTACGGCTTCTTGGGTCTATCAGGGCAGCGCAAGTTTGAGGTGGGGACAACTTCGGTGTGGGGTCCATCCTTCGATATAAGGATTTTTTGAACTGAGGCCCCAGCCCTGGGCCATGGGCCCCTGGGCACATCCTTTTTCCATTTTCCCTGGGAAAGAAAACTCAGCAGTCCAGGTTCCTCACTTCAGTTTGTAGGGCTCCCTTGGGTCTATCAGGGCAGCACAAGTTTGAGGTGGGGACAACTTCGGTGTGGGGTCCATCCTTCGATATAAGGATTCTTTGCAGTGAGGCTCCAGCCCAGAGCCAGGGGCCCCTGGGAACATCCTTTGGCCATTTTCCCTGGGAAAGAAAACTCAGCAGTCCAGGTTCCTGATGTCAGTTTGTAGGGCTCCCTTGGGTTTATCAGGGCAGCACAAATTTGAGGTGGGGACAACTTCGGTGTGGGGTCCATCCTTCGATATAAGGATTTTTTGCAGTCAGGGCCAGGGGCCCCCGGGCACATCCTTTTTCCATTTTCCCTGGGAAAGAAAACTCAGCAGTCCAGGTTCCTGATGTCAGTTTGTAGGGCTCCCTTGGGTCTATCAGGGCAGCACAAGTTTGAGGTGGGGACAACTTTGATGTGGGGTCCATCCTTCGATATAAGGATTTTTTGCAGTGAGGCTCCAACCCAGAGCCAGGGGCCCCTGGGCACATCCTTTTTCCATTTTCCCTGGGAAAGAAAACTCATCAGTCCAGGTTCCTGATGTCAGTTTGTAGGGCTCCCTTGGGTTTATCAGGGCAGCACAAGTTTGAGGTGGGGACAACTTTGGTGTGGGGTCCATCCTTCGATATAAGGATTTTTCGCAGTCAGGGCCAGGGGCCCCCGGGCACATCCTTTTTCCATTTTCCCTGGGAAAGAAAACTCAGCAGTCCAGGTTCCTGATGTCAGTTTGTAGGGCTCCCTTGGGTCTATCAGGGCAGCACAAGTTTGAGGTGGGGACAACTTCGGTGTGGGGTCCATCCTTCGATATAAGGATTTTTTGCAGTCAGAGCCAGGGGCCCCTGGGCACATCCTTTTTCCATTTTCCCTGGGAAAGAAAACTCAGCATTCCAGGTTCCTGATGTCAGCTTGTAGGGCTCCCTTGGGTCTATCAGGGCAGCACAAGTTTGAGGTGGGGACAACTTCGGTGTGGGGTCCATCCTTCGATATAAGGATTTTTTGTAGTGAGGCCCCAGCCCAGGGCCATGGGCCCCTGGGCACACCCTTTTTCCATTTTCCCTGGGAAAGAAAACTCAGCAGTCCGGGTTCCTGATGTCAGTTTGTAGGGCTCCCTTGGGTCTATCAGGGCAGCACAAGTTTGAGGTGGGGACAACTTCGGTGTGGGGTCCATCCTTCGATATAAGGATTCTTTGCAGTGAGGCTCCAGCCCAGTGCCAGGGGCCCCTGGGCACATCCTTTGGCCATTTTCCCTGGGAAAGAAAACTCAGCAGTCCAGGTTGCTGATGTCAGTTTGTAGGGCTCCCTTGGGTCTATCAGGGCAGCACAAGTTTGAGGTGGGGACAACTTTGATGTGGGGTCCATCCTTCGATATAAGGATTTTTTGCAGTGAGGCTCCAACCCAGAGCCAGGGGCCCCTGGGCACATCCTTTTTCCATTTTCCCTGGGAAAGAAAACTCATCAGTCCAGGTTCCTGATGTCAGTTTGTAGGGCTCCCTTGGGTTTATCAGGGCAGCACAAGTTTGAGGTGGGGACAACTTTGGTGTGGGGTCCATCCTTCGATATAAGGATTTTTCGCAGTCAGGGCCAGGGGCCCCCGGGCACATCCTTTTTCCATTTTCCCTGGGAAAGAAAACTCAGCAGTCCAGGTTCCTGATGTCAGTTTGTAGGGCTGCCTTGGGTCTATCAGGGCAGCACAAGTTTGAGGTGGGGACAACTTCGGTGTGGGGTCCATCCTTCGATATAAGGATTTTTTGCAGTCAGGGCCAGGGGCCCCCGGGCACATCCTTTTTCCATTTTCCCTGGGAAAGAAAACTCAGCATTCCAGGTTCCTGATGTCAGCTTGTAGTGCTCCCTTGGGTCTATCAGGGCAGCACAAGTTTGAGGTGGGGACAACTTCGGTGTGGGGTCCATCCTTCGATATAAGGATTTTTTGTAGTGAGGCCCCAGCCCAGGGCCATGGGCCCCTGGGCACATCCTTTTTCCATTTTCCCTGGGAAAGAAAACTCAGCAGTCCAGGTTCCTGATGTCAGTTTGTAGGGCTCCCTTGGGTCTATCAGGGCAGCACAAGTTTGAGGTGGGGACAACTTCGGTGTGGGGTCCATCCTTCGATATATGGATTCTTTGCAGTGAGGCTCCAGCCCAGAGCCAGGGGCCCCTGGGCACATCCTTTGGCCATTTTCCCTGGGAAAGAAAACTCAGCAGTCCAGGTTCCTGATGTCAGTTTGTAGGGCTGCCTTGGGTCTATCAGGGCAGCACAAGTTTGAGGTGGGGACAACTTCGGTGTGGGGTCCATCCTTCGATATAAGGATTTTTTGAAGTGAGGCTCCAACCCAGAGCCAGGGGCCCCTGGGCACATCCTTTGGCCATTTTCCCTGGGAAAGAAAACTCAGCAGTCCAGGTTCCTGATGTCAGTTTGTAGGGCTCCCTTGGGTCTATCAGGGCAGCACAAGTTTGAGGTGGGGACAACTTTGGTGTGGGGTCCATCCTTCGATATAAGGATTTTTCGCAGTCAGGGCCAGGGGCCCCTGGGCACAACCTTTTTCCATTTTCCCTGGGAAAGAAAACTCAGCAGTCCAGGTTCCTGATGTCAGTTTGTAGGGCTCCCTTGGGTCTATCAGGGCAGCACAAGTTTGAGGTGGGGACAACTTCGGTGTGGGGTCCATCCTTCGATATAAGGATTTTTTGAACTGAGGCCCCAGCCCTGGGCCATGGGCCCCTGGGCACATCCTTTTTCCATTTTCCCTGGGAAAGAAAACCCAGCAGTCCAGATTCCTCATTTCAGTTTGTAGGGCTGCCTTGGGTCTATCAGGGCAGCACAAGTTTGAGGTGGGGACAACTTCGGTGTGGGCTCCATCCTTCGATATAAGGATTTTTTGCAGTCAGGGCCAGGGGCCCCTGGGCACATCCTTTTTCCATTTTCCCTGGGAAAGAAAACTCAGCAGTCCAGGTTCCTGATGTCAGTTTGTAGGGCTCCCTTGGGTCTATCAGGGCAGCACAAGTTTGAGGTGGGGACAACTTCGGTGTGGGCTCCATCCTTCGATATAAGGATTCTTTGCAGTGAGGCTCCAGCCCAGAGCCAGGGGCCCCTGGGCACATCCTTTTTCCATTTTCCCTGGGAAAGAAAACTCATCAGTCCAGGTTCCTGATGTCAGTTTGTAGGGCTCCCTTGGGTCTATCAGGGCAGCACAAGTTTGAGGTGGGGACAACTTCGGTGTGGGCTCCATCCTTCGATATAAGGATTTTTTGCAGTCAGGGCCAGGGGCCCCCGGACACATCCTTTTTCCATTTTCCCTGGGAAAGAAAACTCAGCAGTCCAGGTTCCTGATGTCAGTTTGTAGGGCTCCCTTGGGTCTATCAGGGCAGCACAAGTTTGAGGTGGGGACAACTTCGGTGTGGGGTCCATCCTTCGATATAAGGATTTTTTGCAGTGAGGCTCCAGCCCACAGCCAGGGGCCCCTGGGCACATCCTTTGGCCATTTTCCCTGGGAAAGAAAACTCAGCAGTCCAGGTTCCTGATGTCAGTTTGTAGGGCTCCCTTGGGTCTATCAGGGCAGCACAAGTTTGAGGTGGGGACAACTTCGGTGTGGGGTCCATCCTTCGATATAAGGATTTTTTGCAGTCAGGGCCAGGGGCCCCTGGGCACATCCTTTTTCCATTTTCCCTGGGAAAGAAAACTCAGCATTCCAGGTTCCTGATGTCAGCTTGTAGGGCTCCCTTGGGTCTATCAGGGCAGCACAAGTTTGAGGTGGGGACAACTTCGGTGTGGGGTCCATCCTTCGATATAAGGATTTTTTGAACTGTGGCCCCAGCCCTGGGCCATGGGGCCCTGGTCACATCCTTTTTCCATTTTCCCTGGGAAAGAAAACTCAGCAGTCCAGGTTCCTGATGTCAGTTTGTAGGGCTGCCTTGGGTCTATCAGGGCAGCACAAGTTTGAGGTGGGGACAACTTCGGTGTGGGGTCCATCCTTCGATATAAGGATTTTTTGCAGTCAGGGCCAGGGGCCCCCGGGCACATCCTTTTTCCATTTTCCCTGGGAAAGAAAACTCAGCAGTCCAGGTTCCTGATGTCAGTTTGTAGGGCTCCCTTGGGTCTATCAGGGCAGCACAAGTTTGAGGTGGGGACAACTTCGGTGTGGGGTCCATCCTTCGATATAAGGATTTTTTGCAGTCAGGGCCAGGGGCCCCTGGGCACATCCTTTTTCCATTTTCCCTGGGAAAGAAAACTCAGCATTCCAGGTTCCTGATGTCAGCTTGTAGGGCTCCCTTGGGTCTATCAGGGCAGCACAAGTTTGAGGTGGGGACAACTTCGGTGTGGGGTCCATCCTTCGATATAAGGATTTTTTGAACTGTGGCCCCAGCCCTGGGCCATGGGGCCCTGGTCACATCCTTTTTCCATTTTCCCTGGGAAAGAAAACTCAGCAGTCCAGGTTCCTGATGTCAGTTTGTAGGGCTCCCTTGGGTCTATCAGGGCAGCACAAGTTTGAGGTGGGGACAACTTCGGTGTGGGGTCCATCCTTCGATATAAGGATTTTTTGAACTGAGGCCCCAGCCCTGGGCCATGGGCCCCTGGGCACATCCTTTTTCCATTTTCCCTGGGAAAGAAAACCCAGCAGTCCAGATTCCTCATTTCAGTTTGTAGGGCTGCCTTGGGTCTATCAGGGCAGCACAAGTTTGAGGTGGGGACAACTTCGGTGTGGGCTCCATCCTTCGATATAAGGATTTTTTGCAGTCAGGGCCAGGGGCCCCTGGGCACATCCTTTTTCCATTTTCCCTGGGAAAGAAAACTCAGCAGTCCAGGTTCCTGATGTCAGTTTGTAGGGCTCCCTTGGGTCTATCAGGGCAGCACAAGTTTGAGGTGGGGACAACTTCGGTGTGGGCTCCATCCTTCGATATAAGGATTCTTTGCAGTGAGGCTCCAGCCCAGAGCCAGGGGCCCCTGGGCACATCCTTTTTCCATTTTCCCTGGGAAAGAAAACTCATCAGTCCAGGTTCCTGATGTCAGTTTGTAGGGCTCCCTTGGGTCTATCAGGGCAGCACAAGTTTGAGGTGGGGACAACTTCGGTGTGGGCTCCATCCTTCGATATAAGGATTTTTTGCAGTCAGGGCCAGGGGCCCCCGGACACATCCTTTTTCCATTTTCCCTGGGAAAGAAAACTCAGCAGTCCAGGTTCCTGATGTCAGTTTGTAGGGCTCCCTTGGGTCTATCAGGGCAGCACAAGTTTGAGGTGGGGACAACTTCGGTGTGGGGTCCATCCTTCGATATAAGGATTTTTTGCAGTGAGGCTCCAGCCCACAGCCAGGGGCCCCTGGGCACATCCTTTGGCCATTTTCCCTGGGAAAGAAAACTCAGCAGTCCAGGTTCCTGATGTCAGTTTGTAGGGCTCCCTTGGGTCTATCAGGGCAGCACAAGTTTGAGGTGGGAACAACTTTGGTGTGGGGTCCATCCTTCGATATAAGGATTTTTTGCAGTCAGGGCCAGGGGCCCCCGGGCACATCCTTTTTCCATTTTCCCTGGGAAAGAAAACTCAGCAGTCCAGGTTCCTGATGTCAGTTTGTAGGGCTCCCTTGGGTCTATCAGGGCAGCACAAGTTTGAGGTGGGGACAACTTCGGTGTGGGGTCCATCCTTCGATATAAGGATTTTTTGCAGTCAGGGCCAGGGGCCCCTGGGCACATCCTTTTTCCATTTTCCCTGGGAAAGAAAACTCAGCATTCCAGGTTCCTGATGTCAGCTTGTAGGGCTCCCTTGGGTCTATCAGGGCAGCACAAGTTTGAGGTGGGGACAACTTCGGTGTGGGGTCCATCCTTCGATATAAGGATTTTTTGAACTGTGGCCCCAGCCCTGGGCCATGGGGCCCTGGTCACATCCTTTTTCCATTTTCCCTGGGAAAGAAAACTCAGCAGTCCAGGTTCCTGATGTCAGTTTGTAGGGCTGCCTTGGGTCTATCAGGGCAGCACAAGTTTGAGGTGGGGACAACTTCGGTGTGGGGTCCATCCTTCGATATAAGGATTTTTTGAACTGTGGCCCCAGCCCTGGGCCATGGGGCCCTGGTCACATCCTTTTTCCATTTTCCCTGGGAAAGAAAACTCAGCAGTCCAGGTTCCTGATGTCAGTTTGTAGGGCTGCCTTGGGTCTATCAGGGCAGCACAAGTTTGAGGTGGGGACAACTTCGGTGTGGGGTCCATCCTTCGATATATGGATTCTTTGCAGTGAGGCTCCAGCCCAGAGCCAGGGGCCCCTTGGCACATCCTTTGGCCATTTTCCCTGGGAAAGAAAACTCATCAGTCCAGGTTCCTGATGTCAGTTTGAAGGGCTCCCTTGGGTTTATCAGGGCAGCACAAGTTTGAGGTGGGGACAACTTTGGTGTGGGGTCCATCCTTCGATATAAGGATTTTTCGCAGTCAGGGCCAGGGGCCCCCGGGCACATCCTTTTTCCATTTTCCCTGGGAAAGAAAACTCAGCAGTCCAGGTTCCTGATGTCAGTTTGTAGGGCTGCCTTGGGTCTATCAGGGCAGCACAAGTTTGAGGTGGGGACAACTTCGGTGTGGGGTCCATCCTTCGATATAAGGATTTTTTGCAGTCAGGGCCAGGGGCCCCTGGGCACATCCTTTTTCCATTTTCCCTGGGAAAGAAAACTCAGCATTCCAGGTTCCTGATGTCAGCTTGTAGGGCTCCCTTGGGTCTATCAGGGCAGCACAAGTTTGAGGTGGGGACAACTTCGGTGTGGGGTCCATCCTTCGATATAAGGATTTTTTGTAGTGAGGCCCCAGCCCAGGGCCATGGGCCCCTGGGCACATCCTTTTTCCATTTTCCCTGGGAAAGAAAACTCAGCAGTCCGGGTTACTGATGTCAGTTTGTAGGGCTCCCTTGGGTCTATCAGGGCAGCACAAGTTTGAGGTGGGGACAACTTCGGTGTGGGGTCCATCCTTCGATATAAGGATTCTTTGCAGTGAGGCTCCAGCCCAGTGCCAGGGGCCCCTGGGCACATCCTTTGGCCATTGTCCCTGGGAAAGAAAACTCAGCAGTCCAGGTTCCTGATGTCAGTTTGTAGGGCTCCCTTGGGTCTATCAGGGCAGCACAAGTTTGAGGTGGGGACAACTTTGGTGTGGGGTCCATCCTTCGATATAAGGATTTTTTGCAGTCAGGGCCAGGGGCCCCCGGGCACATCCTTTTTCCATTTTCCCTGGGAAAGAAAACTCAGCAGTCCAGGTACCTGATGTCAGTTTGTAGGGCTCCCTTGGGTCTATCAGGGCAGCACAAGTTTGAGGTGGGGACAACTTCGGTGTGGGGTCCATCCTTCGATATAAGGATTTTTTGAACTGTGGCCCCAGATCTGGGCCATGGGCCCCTGGGCACATCCTTTTTCCATTTTCCCTGGGAAAGAAAACTCAGCAGTCCAGGTTCCTGATGTCAGTTTGTAGGGCTGCCTTGGGTCTATCAGGGCAGCACAAGTTTGAGGTGGGGACAACTTCGGTGTGGGGTCCATCCTTCGATATAAGGATTCTTTGCAGTGAGGCTCCAGCCCAGAGCCAGGGGCCCCTGGGCACATCCTTTGGCCATTTTCCCTGGGAAAGAAAACTCAGCAGTCCAGGTTCCTGATGTCAGTTTGTAGGGCTCCCTTGGGTCTATCAGGGCAGCACAAGTTTGAGGTGGGGACAACTTCGGTGTGGGGTCCATCCTTCGATATAAGGATTTTTTGCAGTCAGGGCCAGGGGCCCCCGGGCACATCCTTTTTCCATTTTCCCTGGGAAAGAAAACTCAGCATTCCAGGTTCCTGATGTCAGTTTGTACGGCTTCTTGGGTCTATCAGGGCAGCGCAAGTTTGAGGTGGGGACAACTTCGGTGTGGGGTCCATCCTTCGATATAAGGATTTTTTGAACTGAGGCCCCAGCCCTGGGCCATGGGCCCCTGGGCACATCCTTTTTCCATTTTCCCTGGGAAAGAAAACTCAGCAGTCCAGGTTCCTCACTTCAGTTTGTAGGGCTCCCTTGGGTCTATCAGGGCAGCACAAGTTTGAGGTGGGGACAACTTCGGTGTGGGGTCCATCCTTCGATATAAGGATTCTTTGCAGTGAGGCTCCAGCCCAGAGCCAGGGGCCCCTGGGAACATCCTTTGGCCATTTTCCCTGGGAAAGAAAACTCAGCAGTCCAGGTTCCTGATGTCAGTTTGTAGGGCTCCCTTGGGTTTATCAGGGCAGCACAAATTTGAGGTGGGGACAACTTCGGTGTGGGGTCCATCCTTCGATATAAGGATTTTTTGCAGTCAGGGCCAGGGGCCCCCGGGCACATCCTTTTTCCATTTTCCCTGGGAAAGAAAACTCAGCAGTCCAGGTTCCTGATGTCAGTTTGTAGGGCTCCCTTGGGTCTATCAGGGCAGCACAAGTTTGAGGTGGGGACAACTTTGATGTGGGGTCCATCCTTCGATATAAGGATTTTTTGCAGTGAGGCTCCAACCCAGAGCCAGGGGCCCCTGGGCACATCCTTTTTCCATTTTCCCTGGGAAAGAAAACTCATCAGTCCAGGTTCCTGATGTCAGTTTGTAGGGCTCCCTTGGGTTTATCAGGGCAGCACAAGTTTGAGGTGGGGACAACTTTGGTGTGGGGTCCATCCTTCGATATAAGGATTTTTCGCAGTCAGGGCCAGGGGCCCCCGGGCACATCCTTTTTCCATTTTCCCTGGGAAAGAAAACTCAGCAGTCCAGGTTCCTGATGTCAGTTTGTAGGGCTCCCTTGGGTCTATCAGGGCAGCACAAGTTTGAGGTGGGGACAACTTCGGTGTGGGGTCCATCCTTCGATATAAGGATTTTTTGCAGTCAGAGCCAGGGGCCCCTGGGCACATCCTTTTTCCATTTTCCCTGGGAAAGAAAACTCAGCATTCCAGGTTCCTGATGTCAGCTTGTAGGGCTCCCTTGGGTCTATCAGGGCAGCACAAGTTTGAGGTGGGGACAACTTCGGTGTGGGGTCCATCCTTCGATATAAGGATTTTTTGTAGTGAGGCCCCAGCCCAGGGCCATGGGCCCCTGGGCACACCCTTTTTCCATTTTCCCTGGGAAAGAAAACTCAGCAGTCCAGGTTCCTGATGTCAGTTTGTAGGGCTCCCTTGGGTCTATCAGGGCAGCACAAGTTTGAGGTGGGGACAACTTCGGTGTGGGGTCCATCCTTCGATATAAGGATTCTTTGCAGTGAGGCTCCAGCCCAGTGCCAGGGGCCCCTGGGCACATCCTTTGGCCATTTTCCCTGGGAAAGAAAACTCAGCAGTCCAGGTTGCTGATGTCAGTTTGTAGGGCTCCCTTGGGTCTATCAGGGCAGCACAAGTTTGAGGTGGGGACAACTTTGATGTGGGGTCCATCCTTCGATATAAGGATTTTTTGCAGTGAGGCTCCAACCCAGAGCCAGGGGCCCCTGGGCACATCCTTTTTCCATTTTCCCTGGGAAAGAAAACTCATCAGTCCAGGTTCCTGATGTCAGTTTGTAGGGCTCCCTTGGGTTTATCAGGGCAGCACAAGTTTGAGGTGGGGACAACTTTGGTGTGGGGTCCATCCTTCGATATAAGGATTTTTCGCAGTCAGGGCCAGGGGCCCCCGGGCACATCCTTTTTCCATTTTCCCTGGGAAAGAAAACTCAGCAGTCCAGGTTCCTGATGTCAGTTTGTAGGGCTGCCTTGGGTCTATCAGGGCAGCACAAGTTTGAGGTGGGGACAACTTCGGTGTGGGGTCCATCCTTCGATATAAGGATGTTTTGCAGTCAGGGCCAGGGGCCCCCGGGCACATCCTTTTTCCATTTTCCCTGGGAAAGAAAACTCAGCATTCCAGGTTCCTGATGTCAGCTTGTAGTGCTCCCTTGGGTCTATCAGGGCAGCACAAGTTTGAGGTGGGGACAACTTCGGTGTGGGGTCCATCCTTCGATATAAGGATTTTTTGTAGTGAGGCCCCAGCCCAGGGCCATGGGCCCCTGGGCACATCCTTTTTCCATTTTCCCTGGGAAAGAAAACTCAGCAGTCCGGGTTCCTGATGTCAGTTTGTAGGGCTCCCTTGGGTCTCTCAGGGCAGCACAAGTTTGAGGTGGGGACAACTTCGGTGTGGGGTCCATCCTTCGATATAAGGATTCTTTGCAGTGAGGCTCCAGCCCAGTGCCAGGGGCCCCTGGGCACATCCTTTGGCCATTTTCCCTGGGAAAGAAAACTCAGCAGTCCAGGTTCCTGATGTCAGTTTGTAGGGCTCCCTTGGGTCTATCAGGGCAGCACAAGTTTGAGGTGGGGACAACTTTGGTGTGGGGTCCATCCTTCGATATAAGGATTTTTTGCAGTCAGGGCCAGGGGCCCCTGGGCACATCCTTTTTCCATTTTCCCTGGGAAAGAAAACTCAGCAGTCCAGGTTCCTGATGTCAGTTTGTAGGGCTCCCTTGGGTCTATCAGGGCAGCACAAGTTTGAGGTGGGGACAACTTCGGTGTGGGGTCCATCCTTCGATATATGGATTCTTTGCAGTGAGGCTCCAGCCCAGAGCCAGGGGCCCCTGGGCACATCCTTTGGCCATTTTCCCTGGGAAAGAAAACTCAGCAGTCCAGGTTCCTGATGTCAGTTTGTAGGGCTGCCTTGGGTCTATCAGGGCAGCACAAGTTTGAGGTGGGGACAACTTCGGTGTGGGGTCCATCCTTCGATATAAGGATTTTTTGAAGTGAGGCTCCAACCCAGAGCCAGGGGCCCCTGGGCACATCCTTTGGCCATTTTCCCTGGGAAAGAAAACTCATCAGTCCAGGTTCCTGATGTCAGTTTGTAGGGCTCCCTTGGGTCTATCAGGGCAGCACAAGTTTGAGGTGGGGACAACTTTGGTGTGGGGTCCATCCTTCGATATAAGGATTTTTCGCAGTCAGGGCCAGGGGCCCCTGGGCACAACCTTTTTCCATTTTCCCTGGGAAAGAAAACTCAGCAGTCCAGGTTCCTGATGTCAGTTTGTAGGGCTCCCTTGGGTCTATCAGGGCAGCACAAGTTTGAGGTGGGGACAACTTCGGTGTGGGGTCCATCCTTCGATATAAGGATTTTTTGAACTGAGGCCCCAGCCCTGGGCCATGGGCCCCTGGGCACATCCTTTTTCCATTTTCCCTGGGAAAGAAAACCCAGCAGTCCAGATTCCTCATTTCAGTTTGTAGGGCTGCCTTGGGTCTATCAGGGCAGCACAAGTTTGAGGTGGGGACAACTTCGGTGTGGGCTCCATCCTTCGATATAAGGATTTTTTGCAGTCAGGGCCAGGGGCCCCTGGGCACATCCTTTTTCCATTTTCCCTGGGAAAGAAAACTCAGCAGTCCAGGTTCCTGATGTCAGTTTGTAGGGCTCCCTTGGGTCTATCAGGGCAGCACAAGTTTGAGGTGGGGACAACTTCGGTGTGGGCTCCATCCTTCGATATAAGGATTCTTTGCAGTGAGGCTCCAGCCCAGAGCCAGGGGCCCCTGGGCACATCCTTTTTCCATTTTCCCTGGGAAAGAAAACTCATCAGTCCAGGTTCCTGATGTCAGTTTGTAGGGCTCCCTTGGGTCTATCAGGGCAGCACAAGTTTGAGGTGGGGACAACTTCGGTGTGGGCTCCATCCTTCGATATAAGGATTTTTTGCAGTCAGGGCCAGGGGCCCCCGGACACATCCTTTTTCCATTTTCCCTGGGAAAGAAAACTCAGCAGTCCAGGTTCCTGATGTCAGTTTGTAGGGCTCCCTTGGGTCTATCAGGGCAGCACAAGTTTGAGGTGGGGACAACTTCGGTGTGGGGTCCATCCTTCGATATAAGGATTTTTTGCAGTGAGGCTCCAGCCCACAGCCAGGGGCCCCTGGGCACATCCTTTGGCCATTTTCCCTGGGAAAGAAAACTCAGCAGTCCAGGTTCCTGATGTCAGTTTGTAGGGCTCCCTTGGGTCTATCAGGGCAGCACAAGTTTGAGGTGGGAACAACTTTGGTGTGGGGTCCATCCTTCGATATAAGGATTTTTTGCAGTCAGGGCCAGGGGCCCCCGGGCACATCCTTTTTCCATTTTCCCTGGGAAAGAAAACTCAGCAGTCCAGGTTCCTGATGTCAGTTTGTAGGGCTCCCTTGGGTCTATCAGGGCAGCACAAGTTTGAGGTGGGGACAACTTCGGTGTGGGGTCCATCCTTCGATATAAGGATTTTTTGCAGTCAGGGCCAGGGGCCCCTGGGCACATCCTTTTTCCATTTTCCCTGGGAAAGAAAACTCAGCATTCCAGGTTCCTGATGTCAGCTTGTAGGGCTCCCTTGGGTCTATCAGGGCAGCACAAGTTTGAGGTGGGGACAACTTCGGTGTGGGGTCCATCCTTCGATATAAGGATTTTTTGTAGTGAGGCCCCAGCCCAGGGCCATGGGCCCCTGGGCACATCCTTTTTCCATTTTCCCTGGGAAAGAAAACTCAGCAGTCCAGGTTCCTGATGTCAGTTTGTAGGGCTCCCTTGGGTCTATCAGGGCAGCACAAGTTTGAGGTGGGGACAACTTTGGTGTGGGGTCCATCCTTCGATATAAGGATTCTTTGCAGTGAGGTTCCAGCCCAGAGCCAGGGGCCCCTGGGCACATCCTTTGGCCATTTTCCCTGGGAAAGAAAACTCAGCAGTCCAGGTTCCTGATGTCAGTTTGTAGGGCTCCCTTGGGTCTATCAGGGCAGCACAAGTTTGAGGTGGGGACAACTTCGGTGTGGGGTCCATCCTTCGATATAAGGATTTTTTGCAGTCAGGGCCAGGGGCCCCCGGGCACATCCTTTTTCCATTTTCCCTGGGAAAGAAAACTCAGCAGTCCAGGTTCCTGATGTCAGTTTGTAGGGCTGCCTTGGGTCTATCAGGGCAGCACAAGTTTGAGGTGGGGACAACTTCGGTGTGGGGTCCATCCTTCGATATAAGGATTCTTTGCAGTGAGGCTCCAGCCCAGAGCCAGGGGCCCCTGGGAACATCCTTTGGCCATTTTCCCTGGGAAAGAAAACTCAGCAGTCCAGGTTCCTGATGTCAGTTTGTAGGGCTCCCTTGGGTTTATCAGGGCAGCACAAATTTGAGGTGGGGACAACTTCGGTGTGGGGTCCATCCTTCGATATAAGGATTTTTTGCAGTCAGGGCCAGGGGCCCCCGGGCACATCCTTTTTCCATTTTCCCTGGGAAAGAAAACTCAGCAGTCCAGGTTCCTGATGTCAGTTTGTAGGGCTCCCTTGGGTTTATCAGGGCAGCACAAGTTTGAGGTGGGGACAACTTTGATGTGGGGTCCATCCTTCGATATAAGGATTTTTTGCAGTGAGGCTCCAACCCAGAGCCAGGGGCCCCTGGGCACATCCTTTTTCCATTTTCCCTGGGAAAGAAAACTCATCAGTCCAGGTTCCTGATGTCAGTTTGTAGGGCTCCCTTGGGTTTATCAGGGCAGCACAAGTTTGAGGTGGGGACAACTTAGGTGTGGGGTCCATCCTTCGATATAAGGATTTTTCGCAGTCAGGGCCAGGGGCCCCCGGGCACATCCTTTTTCCATTTTCCCTGGGAAAGAAAACTCAGCAGTCCAGGTTCCTGATGTCAGTTTGTAGGGCTCCCTTGGGTCTATCAGGGCAGCACAAGTTTGAGGTGGGGACAACTTCGGTGTGGGGTCCATCCTTCGATATAAGGATTTTTTGCAGTCAGGGCCAGGGGCCCCTGGGCACATCCTTTTTCCATTTTCCCTGGGAAAGAAAACTCAGCATTCCAGGTTCCTGATGTCAGCTTGTAGGGCTCCCTTGGGTCTATCAGGGCAGCACAAGTTTGAGGTGGGGACAACTTCGGTGTGGGGTCCATCCTTCGATATAAGGATTTTTTG